>NC_140590.1:1462581824-1463877909 GCF_964204655.1 Triturus cristatus
ACCGGGAGCAAGCAAAAAATGACCGCTGCACTACGCAACACTACGCTATGTGTGTTTGCACTGTGCTACGCGTAGTGCGAAGTAGCGCAAACTTCACAAACTACGCGAGCGTAGCGTAGTGCTTTGCCCAGGCTTAGTTAAAAGATGGCTGCCAAATGGTACCAGTCCCTCTGTTGCCCTATGCATCCTCTCATAGCAGAAGGGCTCGCTTCCAGTTGTCGCAAAGGACCGTTGATGCTACCCCTCTTGTATTTCTTTTTTAAACTTCAGGTGATTTACTGTTTGCAAACCCCCCAATTTATATTTTAAATAGTGGCTGAGGCTTTAGAGGTGTGCAGTGCACCAGACACTCCCTGCCACTGAAACTCACTCCTGCACATTCTTTTTTGTCCCTGCTTTCTCCCTTTGTCAATCTTCTTTTGTCTTCCTCTTTTTTCCTCCTTTTGTGTTTTCCTCTCTGATGAGGAAAAATGTGTGCCAGTGCCCAAAAATAAGTGCCGGTGGGCCTCATCTGCAACCATCCGCCCAAATTACGTAGTGGAGATGTGCAAATTTGAAAAGGCTCATTGCCTTTTCAAATTTTCACATTTCTAATATGTAAATGTCTGCAGGAAAATAAGTCAAATGCAACAAAATGGTCCAAAAAATTGAATGGTTGAATTAATCGCAGCCACTAGCAATTGCTTGGGATGCATCCCAATCCACTGTTTTTCGCCCACCATGCTGCATTAGTTTGGAACCAGCCATAAGTAAATCAGTGTTAACCCTGCTCTAATGGGACTAGTCAGTCCAAACTGCCAAGTCTGATGCTCCCTGAACTGGAAGACAAACAACCTAGGACCAGTTTTGCACTGATACGGGCTTCTCAGCCAGGGATAGCTCGATTCCAGTACCACAGTGAGCACAGAATCCATGTCTGGGTATAGTTGTTGCACTTAGGGCATCAACTGAAACAACAAGGTGATGAATAGAATGTTTGAATTAATCCCTGCTCCAATAAGAATAGTCGGGCTGGACTATTTTCCATTGGAGCATGGTCAAGACTGATTTGCATATGGCTTGGTACAAACTGAGGTGGCACGGTGGGTGAAAATAATGGACTGGGATGTGACTCAGAGCAATTGCCGATGGCTGAGATTAATGCAAGCATTACAACCATCACCGTGTTGTTGTTGCAAGAAAGGAAGGGCATCCCTGCAGCCACAGTGGAGTTCCATCAGAAATGCATTATGTTCTTAATGGTGGGTGTTATCATAAACCCTTGCTGAAGACAGGCTGCAGGCAACAATTGCAGTACCAAGTGATGCCCTAGAAGCATTTAACCTAGTGGGTCAGTTTTAGTGTTGGTGGCGCCAGGCGTGACAATCTTTGTTGGCACCCCCCTCTACCGTCCCAGTGCTCTCCACTCCAATAATGCCCCTCATCTCTCCATCTACACTTTCACATTTAATTACTCATTCTGATGTAAGTGGTCAGAGCACTTTATGTCGCACACACATATTATACAGAGACAATGAATCATACAAATGTGTAAATCACTGTATAGGAAATGTTGCATAAGGTAATGAGGGTTAAAAACGTATGAGTCACATGTCATCCATAATGGTTGGTAGACATTATATGTTAAGAGTGCGTGGTCTGGAGAGTCCCAAACTCATGATTTAAAATGTTGGAGTTGTTCATACTAACAAAAGAATCAGTAACAAAAGCAGTATCAAACTGAACTGGATACTTAAAATACAAATTTGTAATCTACGTTACATACTATGGTTTGCAGTTGGCACTTTAGCCCTTTATGCTGCTTAATGATGAGACAAAACACAGATTTTGTAAGCAAGTACATTAACTATCAAAGTTATCTTGCTGTTATTGACTCATAACCAACAGAAAACATGCAAGAGGTATGTTAAGATATGAATTGCAGTGATTCACATTACACGCTGGCCATGTGTTGTCTACAAATGTTCTATGTAGTGCTGGTTAACCTGCGTAAAGACGTGCACATAAGCATTCCATCATTGAGAGCCATATGACGCCAAAGTAGTCTACATCCTGAGGGCCAGATTTTCAAGTCCCTTGCGCGGCCGGTGCATCATTGCGCGACGCGCCAGTGGCGCAGCCTGCTAAGTGATATTTACAAGGTCAGGTAAAGTCACCCTGCGTGACTTAACCTGTGCTTGTAAATATCGCCCCTGTTCACGCAACACTTTGTGTGTTGGGGGCATGACACGGGTGTTGTCGTGGGTGTTACCACGCAACACACATGCCCACTGATGCATTTCCAGATTTACGAGAAATCGTAAATCTGGAAATGCGTCAGAATGCTACGCCACCCTAGGGGTGGTATATCGAGGTGCAACAAGGAGAAATGTTTTAATTTCTCCTCGTTTATTTCATCTTTCAATGCATTCTACGGCACACATCGGAAGAGGAAATCACCTCAATTTATTGTTTTTGTGCAGGAAGGTGCCCCTTCCTGCACAAAAACAATTTCCCCACGACGCAGGCATCTTTGCACCATGGTGTAAGGGTGCCTGCGCATGGCAGGAGTTTGTGCACCGGCACAGGGGGAAGCACAGAGATGCAACATATTGTTCTAAATATGTTGCATCCCTGTGCTTCGAAACTAACGCAGCTCGGCACAGCAAAATGACTTGCAGCACCGCTCTGAGCTAGTTTCTTGTAGATCTGCCCCTGAAAATGTATAGAATGGGGCAACTCTGCATCCATTGGGCTCAATACCTCTGAACATCAGCAGCCATGAGTCTGAACACAGGTATGACCCAGTTTCACCAGTATGACATATTTAGATATATATGTCGGCATTTCTGGTCTTGCCTCAGACACTTTTAGCTTTATGCTCTTCCCCTGTATTGTCTCAGGAGACGAATTACAAAATGTTGCACTGTGTTCAATTTCCAAGGTTTTTCTGGTACTGAGAAACCCTTCTTGATTCAATATTTATCATTAATTATAGTTTTATCTTTGACAGAAAGACATCCATGAAACAATGTATACAAATAGAAAAATATCAACATGTCGTAGGAATTAAAAATGATCCACCAGAGAGATATGTGCGTAAAACCTCCCGTCTCAGGACAATTAATAATTGAAAATACCAGAGAGTTGAAGTCTCAAGCCCATTTAAAAATATGCCTGATACAATTGGAGTTTGAACACGGTAAATAAGGCTAACAAGAAAAGGGGATACTTTAACATTCTTCACATAAGCTCACATATCACAAGTGCACCTAAGGTACTTATGTCAATATAACAAAATAAAAACTAAAATTCTTAAACCTAACTGGAGGAGCAACCAGATAGTAAAAATGTATTTCTGCCTATCCATTGACAGAAATGAAAGTCTTCGCCAGTCTCAAGAACAGGTTAGCAATGCTCCATATTCACAGGAACAAAGGGGCATACTATCAAGGAACGGTGTTAAAATTATCGCCACTTTAGTGGCAAAAAACGGCGATAATGGGCTTGATAATATGCCTCAGAGAATTCCAATAGCAGGCCATGTTGACACCAGAAAATGGGCTTCTATGGGAATTCTCACCGGCATATTATCAAGCCCATTATCGCTGCTTTAGAGGCAGTTTTCTGCCGCTCAAGTGGCAATAATTTTAACGCCGTGCTTGATAATATGCCCCAATATGCTGTGGCCTGAGGACCATGCCAGCAACAGAAGTATGTATATTGCTAGACATCTGATCGTGCTACCCTTTCCATAACAATAAATAATTGCATTTTCAAGATGGCTGATTTTGCACTTCCTGCAGGGCGATGTGAGGATCGCCCCTTATGGACCGACAAAGTAAGATATACTACTCTTGAATCCTTATTTATCACCTTGGAATGTGAACATCCGTGTTTTGACAAGCCGCAGGGACTGGAGCTGCAGCTTCATAAAGACACTGACTTCAAAATGTCTAAGCAAAGATCACAATTGTAAGGGATCTGAGGGTCTGACAACAGGTGATGGAGGAAGGGTTGTGTTTCATCTCCGTTCTGGATCATGAACCTTGCTTCAGATCCCCTCAACCTACGTGGTCACTCTTTTAGTGGCTCACAGCACTAACTTCATGGTTTCATGAAGGCTGCCATAAGCAGTGAATTAATGAACAGGGAAAATGAAATGACTGCCGACTCCTTACAATATGAGGTTAGATGTGCCAGGAGTTTATCAAAGCCTTTCATAGAGAGAGACATGTGTGTTGCAGAAACTTGTAAGTTTTAATATCCTGTGGAATGAGTCCAGATGTGTTGAAAAGCCCAGGAAATAGACCATTTCTGCATGTGTCCAAAGCAATTTGCTAGACTGCTGCCAATCACCCCATGATCATCGAAGAATTGTTCAACCGTATGGAGAGGCTGCAATTCTCCTGTTGCCTACTGGTCGGAAAGAAGGTCCATGGAGCTGTGGCTACCTGATAGATTAGTTAGGTACTGGTAGGGCCAAAAACAAGTCCTTCGGAGAAGTGGCCTCCAATGGTGATGTACTTCAAGGTTCGTGCACTTCATCAATGGCAGGAGCTCAGCAGGTGCCAAATTCTCTAAATCCTAGTGTTTCCACAAAATCCCCTCTCTGCTACTGTCAGCTCACCACACTATGACGCAAGACAGTTCTGATACTGGCTAATGGGGTGGGAAGAGAAGGAGCTGCTTTCACTCACATTGAGTCCTTCATATGCAGCCGTGTGCCCCCTCCCCAAGCCTTGTTAGTCTCTGGGTACCCTATCCCCAAGAGCCACTCTTTTAAGTAAATGGGAGATTACACGTAAGGCACCTCTTCACGGGCCAACTTTGCCCCAGGGAACCCCATCCTCCAACACATACCCAGGGACCCCCTCCTCGGGCTGACTTCAGCCTCAGGGACCCCAGCCCCAGGGCTTGCTTTTATTAGGAGAAGAGGGACATGTGACCCCCTCCCCAGGCAAATTTTGGGCCGGGACACCTTCCCCATGACCCAGCATTCATGTTTAGGAGGGGGCACCCCGTTCCCCTCCCTGGACAGATCTTGTCCCCAGGGACCCCATTCCCAGAGACCTGGTGCAATTTTAATGGAGAGAGGTACACATGGCCCCCCTCCCCAGGTCTATTTTGTCCCTGGTATGTGTGATGTGTGATAAGCCCTAGATACTACTTGCGGTGCATGCACATATCTATGCATGTATACGTTTAGTGGTACCTATGATATATTTGCCAATCAGATCATGGTAAATGTGCAGGCTTTACTGCATGAGCTGCGTATGTATACTGTAGGAAGCAGCTGAGGATGATGTTAGCTATGTGTACAGTCCCACATATCACTCAGCCAAGATCAGGGCATTCCAAACTGTTGTCTGGGAGCAAGCTATACCTAACAGTCCCCTTCAGAATGCCACACAACCTTGAGGTCATGTGTTGGATGGCCACAAGATGAACTTTTATGTATTGAAGTGGTAGAAATGTGATGTTCATGTGGGATCAGTATGCTCAGCCTGAAGAGCAAGGACTGACAATGACACGGACCCCTGTCTGCTCTTAAAAAATGAAAAGTTAGCTTTTCATTTGTATTTTTTGGAATGCATCCCGTTTTACGTAATAAAAAAAACGGGCTGCATTACAATAAAACGTGCTCTATTTAAAAAACAATCACAAACATGGTGGTCTACTGGCCCAGCAAGCCACCATTGCTATGATTGGAGCTATTTACAATGGGTTTCAAATTGCGACCTGTCTCATGAATATTGATGAGGCGGGTCCATTTGCAAGCCACTGTGATTCCCTAACAGTGTCAAACACACTGTTTTACATCACAGTTTGCAATTTCTTAATAGCAAATCACTAAAATTTGCTATTAGGAAATCACAAGCATGCAATTTTGTATATCTAGCCCAAAATTCCAGGAAACTTTATGCTGAGCTTACGGCTACCAAGGCTTGTTGGACGCCAGTCCCGCAACCACCACTTTTACTAGCCGCTGCACCTTGAGGGAACTCCGCAAAACCTTTATACAACATCAGCAGTGGCTTAGTTGTCAACTTTTTCACCTAGTTCCCCACTAGCATCATGTAAGTCTTAAAACCAGCTACCCGCGGCTCGCGCTTCAGCACCAAGGACAGCCAGGACAACTCTGAACCGGGGCTTCTTGAGCCAGGTAAAATCGAACTGAATGTCGTGGCTTGGTCCTGGGAGACGCATCACCTTTACACTCTGTGGGTTCCACGCAACTCGACCTGCAAGTGTCCGATTCTCCATAGTGCTTTTTCCCATTGACTTCAATGATAACATTTTTGAGTACTGTTTTTGCACTGATTTAATTTTGCTTTTAAAATCCATAACTCCAGTTATACTTATCCGACTTACTTTGTTTTGGTGTCTAAATTTATATAAAAATCTGCTTCATTTTTATGAATTGGTGTTGTATTTCTTTCAAGTCATATCAATATTGTATTGTCCATGTTGGTCCTCAGAAATGCTTAACTAGGTCCTCTAGCAAAACCTGACTGGTCTTCGCCACTCGACCAAGACTGAGCTAGGGATTTATTATTGTGAATCCAAGGACCATCTTTAGGGTACTGTGAGAGAATTGAATGGTGAAGCCTTAGCAGCATCACTACATAATACTACACCTTCCTACAAATATAATATGAATGGGATAAAGTCCCCTTGCAGAACATTGTAAGGATATAACAAGTCACTGAGGGGTTCTATGACCATAGAGAGAAACAAGACCTAAAGTTGAGTTCCTTTATAGGGTTACGGAACTCCAAGGTGACTTGCAATGTTCTTATCATGTACGCAGGGGGCAATTTATCCCATATAAAAAATGGTCACACCATCATCTTGCCCACTAACCACTTAATTTCTTGGAGCCTAGCTCTTTCATATGAAAGAGAGAGGATGTTTGCAAATATGAAGAATAAAAATGGAATCTGTATTCCAAAATTAAACACATCTAAAAAGCTGGTAAACATGTGTTGCAAAAAGCATTTGAATCAGTTTAATACAAGTCAGTTTTAATAATAAAAAAGTGCAATAGCTCAGAATGTGCAGAAACATGCAGATACTTTCTAGCTTTTCATTATTACCTAAGTAGTGAAAAAAATAAACATGTTGGCCTAACTGTTTAATTTCTGCTTGTTACTGTAAGCTAGAACAACAGAGCAGAAGAAAGAAAAGAAATGTGTCCTTTTTCTTTGAACAGCTGCTTTAGTTATGCTCCTTGACCTGACTTGCCTTTCCCCTTGGCTGCCTGCTCTGGCTGCAGGCATTGTGACTTCTGAACTCACCTGTAATAATTTATTACAGTTGGGTTCTGATGTCATTTCTTTATAATAGGATACTGATTGTGTCACTAGTCATGGAATATAAATATATTACATATAATATATTTTAATACAGGGATTGCAAACTCCTATATAGTATCATTTACTATTCAGTGAAATTGAATGCACTGATATGCTGAAGATGTGCATATTGGCATGCCTTGCTATGCCTTTTATAATATATGGATGGCCCATTTTAACTCAGAGCTGTTATTCAAACTGTTCCAATGTGGATAAAATAAATATAAATCCACTAACTTTTAGAGATCCAAGGTTCATTATACCAAATCCATACATATGAATTCATCAAACAATAATGCATAGGGAATAAAATGGCTGGAAATGTTCTTTACTCTGCGCAGTCAATGTAGAATAGAAGTACATAGGGGCAAATGTCCACCCTATCTCCATGGACAGCCATGAGGCCTTCCAAAATCATACTTCAGAGAGTTCCCACATTCACTGAGAGGATTTGTGGCCTTTCCAACTCGCTGCAGGCCTCTCACCAATGAAACTCACTCCCATTCGAACTTAGATCACCTCTATTAATCTAAAGTTTCATAAACATCTTAAAACCGGGAGCAAGATTTACCATTATTTGATGCAGCTCAACGCAGCAATACAACTTGCTGTGCTGCTCCGCAACAAGTGGAGAGAGCAGCATATGCCATATTCACTAACATATGGTGAATTCCTGCTGATGCGCTCAGTGCAGCCAAGTACCAACGCATTCACCCGCGCATCATGGTGCAAGGGTGCCTGCGTGGCAGGCAGTCCTGCTTTTGTGCAGAAAGGGACACCTTTCTGCACACAAACAATCCTTAGAGGCCGCTTTCTCGTTATAACTCTGTTGCCAAATGCAGTACACTTAGAAACAGGAAAGAAATGTGGAAAAATAAAAATATTTCTCCTTATTGCACCTATGTTGGGAAGGCATAGATTTTTGATGCATTCCCAGGTTTACATCCATTGGTAAATCTGGGAATGCTCCAAAATACAAGGGTGGATTTGTGGAAACACCAACTCTCCACCCATGTAACTCCTTCTATGTGCAGAGTGGCGCAAGGCATTGACTTGCGCTGCCTTGCGTTACTTCAAATTTACCGAGCAACGCAGAGCCACATAAGGTGGCCTTATGTGGCTTGGTAAATCTGACTCAAGGATTGTGTTAAGGGCCACACAATCCCATGATAATTCTGGGCCCTGGTCTCACCCTGATGAGTTCCCTATTCGTTTCCTTACACTATGCTGTGATGCTCGGCGTGAGCGGGGTGTGTATCAGGTCAGGCATGTGGGCCTCACTATTACCAGGCCATGAGGTGAGGGGGGTAGGATGAATAAGCCTACACTACAACCGGTGTGCTGGTCTGGGCCGGAAGGTCACGAGCGACCTCCGCCCTTTTATTTATAGTCTCTCTGGCCACGCCTGGCCAGAGAGTGATACAATGTGTGTGTATGCTTCCTGGGGTCGTGCGCTCTCCCAACAACTAGACCGTTACATATGCCACCCTTGTCTGTGATTTCTCAACCGCCTAGCTCAGGTTTGTTGGATTTGGCGAATCACGCACATGGTGTTCGCACACTCCAAAAATATCTGAGTAAATATAATGCAACATTATGTAACATAGCCAAAATAGACAAAAGATAGGCCCAGCCACAAAAAAAAAGTGCCCCCCCCCCCCACTAGTGAATTAGATAGCTAAAAAAAAGTCACCCATGTTTGCAAATTAGGCCAATTTTGAACTTTCGGAGACACGCTGCATAAATGTTTTGCCAGGTATGGAAGACTGAATGAATTTGAGCTTGCTGCAGGCATTGCTTATGGAAATCAAGAGAAAAACCGCCCCAGCACACACACACAGCCAAAAAAAAGGCCCATACATTGCCCTGTCAGACCAGCCTGTCTGCCACTGTCTGAGCTCCCTCTGGGCCATTTCGACCCTTGCAGTCCGAGGATCCGGTGAGTCTCAGAACACTCCCCGATTTCTTGCAGTGACGCAGCAACCTACAATATACGGAGATGGGGTTGAATTTATTCTTTTTTTATATATTTTTTTTTACATAGGGTGAAGGAGAATGGTTCATAAACCTTCATCAAAATGTTATGAATGTACCAAGATTGACCGACCCTAAATGACTGGAGCTGTTGTTTAATACACCTACGCTATTCCCTGTGAGGCAGTGAAACAGAAGAAAGAGTCCTGTCTCCATAAATTGTATTCAGTGTTCTGAATGTATAAATCGACGGTTTCTTAACACATCTGTATTTAATTAAAATATTTTAATATCAACACTCCATCATGTGACGGACAAGCCCCCGTTCCAGTTGCTTATAATGGACGCGCTAAACAGCAATCCGTCCGTCTATCTGGGCCGTGCAGGTCGTTGTCTTGGTTCGGTGTTCTTTGCTTACCGCTTCCTACAGACATTCACACCGAGGGGCTCATTTATGAGCCCCTGCGTCACTTTTGCGCCGCCGGTGCGTCACTTTTTGTGACGCACCAGTGGCGTAAAACATGTGCCATGTTGCGCCATATTTACAAAGTGACGCATCTAGGTAGATGCGTCACTTTGTAAACCCCTGCGCCACATTATACCTGCGCCAGGTATAATGTATGCAAGGGGGGCGTTTTGACGCAACAAAGGGTCGTAGAAGTGACGCAGTGAAATCTACGAGATTTCACTGCGCCACTTCTAGGGTGCAAATGCGTCAATTTCTTGCGCCTGCCTCACGGCAGGCGTAAGACTGACGCAGGCCCTTTCACATGGGGCTTGCCCCATGTGAAAGGACACATTGCTGGAGTTGCGTCACTTTTGTGACACACTCCAGCGATGCGTCACTTTTGCGCCTACAGATACGTCAGAAATACTGACGTATCTGTGACTCCTTGCGACATGATGCGTCATACTGTAAATATGACGCATCACTGGAGTCGCAGGGAGGGCGCAGTGAAAAGTGGCGCATCACTGTTTTCACGCAGTGATGCGTCACTTTTCATAAATGAGGCCCCGAGTGTTTCTCGTCAAGGCGCCGTTAGCACGTTGCGCATCGAAACTGCAAATGGCATTGTTCAGTTCGAGCGCAGATAACCAGTTTGTAATGCACAAAATTGTTTTTTTAATGGCTGATCCGCCTCGTGCTCAGCCCGTTCCTTAGCAACTCCCGAATAACCCGATACAATCCCGTCCCAGCGGTGACTGACATCTGACTACGCGCCCTTTTCAATGCGCGCGACTAATCCAGGCTGTCAAGGCATTTAAGGGAGCTGTAATAGAAAGCGAGTGTCGGGGATGGTTACCTCTCCCAAAGCGCCGGCTCGCCAATTTCTGGCGTTCATAGATATTTGATCAAATGTAAATTGAGGACTCGTGTAAAACAGCTCTCTGGCCTCTCTGTATGTTTGCTAATCAACAGTGCATGCGGAAATTTTGAGTAGTGTTCCTGTGTGCAGTCACACTTCATATATTTTAATAATGTGTTTGATGCCGACACAGTAGGGTGGGTGTGGGCGATCTTCCAAACTCCTCTGGAAGCGGCACTGCAGTCATGAAAATGTCGTTTAGGAAGGTTATTTGAGCACAACTATTGCTGTTTGGGTAAAACAATAATCCAAGGCGATATCTCTATATGGTCGTGAATGCTTCTACAGGACTTTTCCGGCCCTTGTTATAAGAGCACTGTGGTAGTTGAACATTTTTATGTAAATTTTGCTTCATAATAATATAGAAATGTGTTTTAATGTTAACTAGGATATAAAAAATGTTTTTTTTTGTTGAGAAAGCTCCCATTTCTATCGTTCTTACACTACTAGGCCTCAAAATTATTCTTATTCATTACTGTCCCTTTAATAATAATAAATGTTTTTCTTTTAGTGCTGTCTTAACATTATAATTGAACTGCAAAACTTGATATCTTCCTGAAATGTGCTGTTTGCTACAAAATCTATTTCTTTTCACCACGCACCATATGATTTAATCGCATTTAGATAGCTTTCTCTGCCGCATGCTTATAATAAACAATATATTAATAATATAAAATGCTTGCTATAAGCTCTGATTTCCATGATCTAACCGGGACATGCTAGATATTGATGTTTCATTTCATAGAGTAGGCCACTTTTACACATTCGGACAATGAACACAGTGGCGTAACGAAAGCTGAGGGAGCCCCCCTGCACGGTACACGGAGGGGGCCCCAACCCCGGATTTAAACCAGAGCTTTAAGGCCTGAGTACTGGGCTGAGAGGGCCCCCTGCAGCTCGGGGGCCCCCCCGCACCGCGGGGGATGCGGGGGCCTGTGTTACGCCCCTGACTGAACAGCTGACAGAGTAGGCTTGCTAAAGGTTCCTTTTGTAACATATTGTAGCCGATTTTCAAACATCAACAAACAAATATGGATGTTTACTGTGAGAATCGAAGAAGAAGACGACAGACCATTGGAAGATCCTTTCCCATCGGCCAGGAATGAGTCAAAAGTTCGAGTTTAAAACATGTTTTGTGCTTTTCTATATAGTAAGTGTTCCTAGGTAGAGAGTCAACGCATTCTATGCACGCCTTTCCTGCCATGCCCATTGGCGCCTTACTGTGCTACTCTTGCCCAAGATTGCTGCAAGCTACTGCTAACAGAGGTTTTTTAGGTCTCGCCTGGGTCAGCGCATGCGCTGATCTGGCGAGACATTTAGTAAGTGGGCTTTAGAAATCCGACCACATGCTTTTGCTTGTGGTCTAAAGCTTGCGGTTACGCGCGCAGTGACACGCACAGGCGCCATCTGGCTTTCCATCATGGCTCATTAAGTGCTCGCAGCACCCTTACAGCACGCAATCACTTTCACTTTCGCGCGCACCACTCGCATGCTTTTTTTAAATTTCCTTTTTGCGCTCGTCTGGCTTTCCTCTTGGCCTTTAGCCATCGCTCTCCCTCAGAGCCTTCTCTCCGCCCCCTCCCCTGCTGCTCTTTCACACCAGCCACCTCACATGCTTGCCTCTCTGCCCTCCGTCGCAAGCTCACTCCTGTACCTTAATCTTCTTGCTGTCCCTCAGTGCCACCTCGTTTGCACCCTCGCACATTGTACTTCCACACCACCCACTCACGTGACCTCGCTCGCCAGACCCTTTTGTGCGTTGATCTCCGTTTAGCCATCGCTCTCCATCAGAGCCTCCTCTCCGCCCCTCCCTTTCTGCTCTTTCACACCAGCCACCTCACATGCTCTCCTCTCTGCCCTCCGTCGCAAGCTCACTCTTGTACCTTAATCTTCTTGCTGTCCCTCAGTGCCACCTTGTTTGCACCCTCCCACGTTGCTCTTCCACACCTCCCACTCACGTGCCCTCCCTCGCCAGCCCCCTCTAGTGTGTTGATCTCTGTTTAGCCATCGCTCTCCCTCAGAGCCTCCTCTCCGCCCCTCCCCTTCTGCTCTTTCACACCAGCCACCTCACGTGCTCTCCTCTCTGCCCTCTGTCGCAAGCTCACTCCTGTACCTTAATCTTCTTGCTGTCCCTCAGTGCCACCTTGTTTGCACCCTCCCATGTTGCTCTTCCACACCACCCACTCACCTCACCAGCCCCCGCTTGTGCGTTGATCTCCGTTCTCTCCCCAAAGCCTCCTTGTTTGCCCCTTTCTTCTCTCGCCAGCCTCCGTGTGCGTTCTTCCTCTGCCCTCATGAACTCTCCCTCACCTGCCTCCTCCCGTGCCCTCTACCCCCGCCCTCTCGCTCGAGCTGCTTGAAATGCCTCCTCTCCTTCCCCATGCTCTGTCACAAGACTTTGCTCCCCCCGCAGTGTCCTCTCTACCAGCCTCCTCCTTTCCTCAGCGCTCACTCCCCCGCACCTCGCTAGCCTCCTCCTATGCAACCCCCCCCACTCTCCCATGTCGTACTCTTTCCTTCCACTGCTCTCCCTCACTAGCTGCTCCTTTTCCATTTACCTTGTCCACTGGTTTTCTTCACTAGCCTTTTCCCGGATCCCTCCTTTTGCACCAACCCAGACCTCCCCGTATCTCCCCTTCCCCAGCCGTTTACTTTAACCTCCACCCTGCCTCTTGTGCACTCTCCACTTTGTGGCTCCCCCTAGCAACCCTCCTGACCAGACCGTGTCAGTACCCATCTTTATCTCTCGCCTCAAACTGCTCTCCCTCACAAACTTCGTTAGGACCTCCTGCCCACCACCTGCTCTCCCATGTGCCCCTCTCCCCCTTGCTTCTGCCACATTCCCCGTGTTAGAACCATCTATTCGCTAACCTAGCCCACCTCAACATGCCCTCACCTTCACACCCCTTCACTCTATAACCAGGTGTTCATTTTCATGGTTTTACCAGTAGTCTCTCCCCTGGTCTCCTCCACCAGACCCTTGTGGCCCTCTTTACCACTAGCCTCTTTGACACCTGTCGTGCCCTCCTCCACTCCATTTATTCAGCCCCCTCCTCTTTTGGACACTTGCATTCAGGGGTGGATTCCGTCGAATATTTTCTGTCCCATTTTATTTTCATTCTTCCTTTTTCCTCTCCCTCCCATTTGTCCCCTTCACCAATTTAGCTCCCTCCTGAATTTTTTACATGCACCTGTCTTTTTTTATCTCGGTCTCTTGTTATCTCTATCTCTTTGCTCCTCTCACTTTTCCTCTCTCCTCGATTTTTACCATTGCTCCCCTTTTTCAATAATGTCTCCATTGTCTCTTAACTCACTCCTCTCGACCGCTTACCGTCCCCACTTCCTTCATATCCCGTTGTACCTTCCCCTCTCACTCCTCCACATTTTGTACCATTCCCTTCTCAATCTTTGCCTTTATTCGCATCTATCCTTGAGTCCCCCACCCACCCTCTTTTGCCTCCTCACTCAGCTTATCAGCTCTTTTCTATATCTCTGTACCCTCCTCTATACCCCCCTCTCTTCAGGGCAGTGTATTTCTTTAGCTCTCTGTGGCTCTCCCTCCACCACCCATTCTGTTACCACCTCCTCTGTGTTTATCCCACTGGATAACTTCAGCACAATACCCTTGGTGCAACAACATCAATTGTTGTATGGCTAAACACTTATAAGGTGCAAGGTTTAGCCATGCAACAGGTGATGTTGTTGCACCAAGGATAGTGTGCTGCAAAACTAAATACTTATAAGGTCCAAAAAGCGAGACCTATTGGCTATGCCAATGCTTGTCTTCTTTTGCTTACCCTTAATGAGGACACTTCCTAATTTATGCTAATCATAGCTACTACTGTGATTAATTTTTTAATCTATTTTTAGGTTTGCCTGCACAGCGCTTGCACTGTGCCTCTGAAATCGCTTGTATTTAATACATCTTAAAAGGGGGTCCTATCCGTCCCATAGCCTAATTACTGTGTTCATTCACTTTTGTGTGGAACTTCTTTTTTTGTTAAATTGCCCTAGCTGTACATATTTATGATACTTCTACTAAAGCTCTTCACACTGTTTAAGCCCCTTCACTGTCAAGATAAGATCTCTTCCCACTGTTTAAGCCCCGTTCACTGTCAAGATAAGATCTCTTCCCACTGTTTAGGCCCCGTTCACTGTCAAGATAAGATCTCTTCCCACAGAAAAGGCAGACAGCTAACAGTAAGCTTGGTTATGTAAAGCAGATGCTTGAGCCTTAAAATGTCTGTGGCATTTCCTATTCATGCCTCAGTACCTTTTTCTGCACTTTGTAGGCATTATTGGATTGATTTTTTCATCTTAATCTATTTTGCCATTATGATCAAATTCTTAGTGTTGTAATTAACATTGTGTGTTAAAAATAAAGTTAATATGCAAGAGCCATGCTATATTTTACCACTAAGCAGGCAGCCTCAAATGCAGTTACCTTGAAGAAAACAGGGTCATGATTTGAATGGTGCAGCAGGTGCAGTAGCACTGGCCCCAACAGTTGTCAGTACTCCTCTAAAACACATAGCATTGTTATATTTGACTACTAAACAGGCAGTCGCAATAGCAGTTACCCCGCAAATACAAGGGACCAGGGCCGGCTCTTAAGCGGTGCGATCCCATACCGGGCGTTGACTTGGGGGGAGGGGGCATCATTTTTGAAAATGGGTATTATCATTTTAAAAAGCACCTGCTGCCTCGTTCCTGGCCTCCGTCAGCTGTCAGAGATCAATTAAAATGTAAAGAGAAGTTCAGTGATTAATCGTCTTCCTGGAAAAGGGCCGAAGTGGACATTTTGACTCATCCTAAGGTAGGGCAGAGAGTTAAAATGCCTGCTGCTAAGAACGTGTACCATGCAGATAAGGTAGTGCATATAATGTAAATAGGTCAGTGGGTACTGCTTCTGTAAGAGAGCTCCTTTTGTTACTTGTCATTTAGAAGTCAAAATCCTAATATAGAACATTGAGTTATTAACTGTCGTCCTAGAGCTGCTGCAAACTGCAAGGAATATGTTAGAGCTATATGTTTTTTTCCCCAGTATTTCATCATCCTAATCTTGTGAAAAGGGTCCATTTGGGTAGAAAACAATTCTTACTATGAAAGAGAAACCCTAACAATGATGTTACGTTTTAAATTCTGAATTTGTGCTTTTCCTGAATAAGAACTTAAACAATATTGCCTACCAGTATCGATGACATGTCACTACACCTTGTAGTACTGTCTGAAGTAACATTTCCTATACACTGATTTACACACATATGATTGTCTCGGTGCAATGTGTGTGGCGTGTAAAGTGGTCTGACACCTTACACTGGTATGAGTGGCACTATAAAACTAAATGCATCTGAGAGACAGTGGTTATGGAGACTTGAGAGGCACTGTTAAAGGAGTGCTAGTGAGGGAATCCGTGGCAGAGGTGGTCATTGGGGGGGCATCATCAGACACTGTAGCACAGGGCGCCACCAGCGCTAAAGCTGGCCGTGAAAGGGACTTGATTCGAATGGTGCAGCAGGTGTAGTGGTAAAGGGGCCAAATGCTCTAGAAACCCCACTAAACCCAGATTATTGCTAAAATTTAAAACTAAACAGGCAGTCACAAGTGTAGTTACCTTGCAGGCAACAGGGTCATTATTTGAATGGTGCAGGAGGTGCAGTGGCACCGGGCCCACAATTTGTCAAAACTCCTCTAAACACCTCATAGTGCCAGATTTGACTACTAAACATACAGTCCCAATTGCAGTAATCTTGCATTTAAAAGGGACTTGATCCGAATGGTGCAGCAGGTACAGTGGCACCAGGGCCAAAAGCTCTAGGGACTCCCCTAAAAGCAGAATATTGCTAATCTTTACTACTAAACAGGCAGTCATGATTGCAGTTATTTAGCAGGCACTAGGGCCATGATTTTAATGGTGCTGCAGGTGCAGTGGCACCAGGTCCGAAAGTTGTCAAAACTCCTCTAAACACCAAATATTGCTATATTTAACTATTACAAGTTGAAAGCTAATACATTTATCAATGCTTGTTGAAGTTGTTTAAAAAAAAAACCCTCATCAAACCTCTCATCAGTGATTGAACATTAAATGATGTAAGTTGATGATCATTTTAACAAGGTATTCAGGTAGTGTTCCATTCTAACACGTTGTCAAAGGTTCGGCGACCAATTGAAATAAATTGCATGGAAATCGGAGTTTCACTTAGTAAGTCTTAAGGTGGAGCTGGATATAAGATTTTATGCGATTTCCATGCGTGCAGAATAGGCACTAAAAACAGAAATACAAACCCCAAAGGACTTTTCATTTAGCATAAGATATACAACACAAAGCTGGAGACATACCTGGAAAAAAATCTCAAAAGTAAGATAGTCCCAAGCAACCATGTGTCAGTTAAGCAACAACTCAACTTGTATTGTCTGTGTCAGGATTTTCTGAGGAACACAAATGACACAAAATAAAAGAACAACATTTTACACATTCAAACGTACTCTTTTTGTGACTTTTAGAACACTTTATTGATCATTGTTATATAAAACATAAGATTAACACTATGATGAAAACAGAATTATGGTTTAAAATGGTATATAATATATCTTTAGCTTTAGAGCAATACATGTTGTTTTATAAATGATTCATAACATTGACAAATGGCAGATATCCAAAAATCTTCATAGGAACAATAAGGAAATGAGAAAAAGAAAATGAGAAGAGTAGAGGAAATAGAGACAAATCTCTGTATAGTGAAAAAAATAATTATGAGTAAGACTATTGAGAAATGAATGAGCAGAGAGGCATACTTAATGAATGTGGTACATTATATACTTATAATAAAGGAGTGTCTACATTCCCTCCATTAAAACCAGCCTCTAATTTCTTTATAATAGGTGACACGTGAGACAATCAGTAGCCTATCATACAGAAATGATGTTAGAACTCAACTGTAAAAAGTTATTACAGTTGAATTCTTGTGGCAGAATACCTCCTGCCAGAGGCAGCAGTAAAAGGGAAAGGCAGGTCAGGTAATGCAGCATTATTAAAGTAGCTGTTTAAAGAACTACAACACAATGTTGCTTTTATTTCTTTTGCCCTGCTTTCTAGCTGTGTAGCGAAAAGCAGATAGTAACTTGAAACAAGATGGGGCATATTATCAAGGCCAGGCGATAATTATCGCTCAGTGCTCTTAGCGCGAGGATAATTATCGCTGGCCAACTCTGAATTTTATCACGGAGATAGCGTGCTATCAGTAACACTTATCTCCAAAGCGATAAAATTCAGAGCGCAAGCTGCCAAATGTGCGATTATCACTGGAAATACAGCGATAATCGCACAGGGTTTGGCAACAGCTTGCTGAGAGGGCAAGTCATATTTAGCCATGATATCCACCTTCCATAGGATATCATGGCTAAGTCAGTTTCAAAGCAGGCGTAAAGAAAGTAGCTATAACAGAGATTATCGCTACTTTTCTTACCACTATGCTTCTTAGCGTGAGGCTTGATAATAGGAGAAATGTCGCTTAGCGACATTTCTCCCGTTATTCTGGGGAGGAACGCCCACTTTGCATCTCATTAGAGGTGCAAAGGTGGGTGTTGAGGGAAAGGGCGAAGAAGCATGGATTCACGCGTTAGCGTGTTCTTGCTAATAGGGCGATAAAATTATCGCCGCTTTTCGTCTGAAAACAGACGCAAAAGCTGTGATAATTTTTTATCGCCTCGTTGATGATATGCCACGATGTTTTTTAAGTTTTATCAGTTTTTGTTAATTGTTTTGTACTGCAACTGCTAATATAATGTCAGTTATTTCAACATTCAATATACAATAACTCCAGTCTTCTGTTAAGCTGCCTACGAAGAGATTTGCATATGAAAATGGAACATTTGATTGAAACACAGAATTTTTGTGGTTCCAAACTTTAATCTAAAACTGGTAATGTTGAGAAGTAACTATTATTTGTTTGAAGTCTGCATCACATTTATTGCATCTCCAACATGTGGTCTGTGCACCTGCATTTATCTTAGACTAAAGTTGACTTTGAACAAAAGAGTTGGGGTTTAGTGATCTGCAGCACATTATATACCAATCATGAAGTTGTGTCTATGAGGATTTAGTTACTGATATTAGTTGTACATGTACGATTTGATGTGCTTCCATGATTCTTTTTACAAAATTGAATAAAGATTTGTCTACCTACTAATACAATTGTGGAGCAACTTTTAAGAATATGGACACATTGTCAAATCGTGACTATACAAATTTGAAGACCAATATTATGGTTTCACTTTTCATTTTGTAAGCCCTACGGAAGAGGTACTTTCCTCGAAATATGTATTGGTTGTACCTATGTACTTTAATTTGAATTAAAAAGATAACTGAATAAGAAAATAAAGTTATGCTTATGGACATTAACTTGAATAAAACGATTTCTGAAAAAAGAGAACACTTTAGAATACAGTTTATTTATGTTAAAACAGGAGATAAGTTAAGGCCTTAACTAGGACAAGATTTGCAGGTGTACCACCTTCTCATGAAAATAAAAGTTGACTTTAAACTACCCTAACATCTTGTTTGCGAGTGCCCCCAGATGCTTTGGTGCTATTGATTGTACAAGTTGATATCCCATACCACAAGGTACAAAATTAGCTGCAATAAGTAGCACCAGTTATTAGTTTGTCAGTAAAAATGGGATGCAACATGAATTGTTTACATGGCTTTTCCCCGCCTTTCCCATTACATTTTGGCAAGTTTAACATACCAATATACAGAGAGGAAAACTTGAAGGGTACCACCGTTTATTGCTTTACTCGCAATCGCATCATCTTCTCAAACAGGGGTGTGCTCAGGGGTCTCACTTTAAGGAGGCACTTGTCAATCAAGGCCTATAATTCAGAGTGCTGAAGAAGTGCCCTATATCAACAGTCCCTTTGTCTATATCTGAATATTAGAGTAGCACCTAGTAGAGCTACAACACCTTCCAATTGAACCAATTTGTAGTTTCTGTCTATTTACCACTCAATATCCATAATCAATTTAAAAGATATTAAAATCCCTATTAATCAGTTATTAGAGCCTTTCCGATAACCCAAAGACCTTACATGAGATTATTATTTTCCAGATCATGGATGGGCAGGACAGCCGCACGCGGCATCTTCTTGAGATTTCCTTGCAGTCTACAGCTTACCTTGTTTTTGTTCTGTTGTCAACTGTGTCTTGACCTACTGTGCTCAAATTCTGCTTAAGTGATTGGCAATGGAAACTGAAATCAGGAAATGGTGAATCAAGCAATTTCGCATCTGATTGCAGGTCACCACTTCAATGGCCATTATGCAATTTTGCCATTGCAGGTTAGAACTAAATAACTAGAAATATCACAGCCTATTCCTATCCAGCCAAGAGGTGCTCAGTTTAGGTTAAATTGTGTGAGAGAACACGAAATTGCAAATGGAAATTATAGCTGTAAACAATATAGTTCCTTTGCAAAGGATGCCTAAAGTACAGGATGGCACATTTAGTCTGCTGCTCTGCCATCATATTAAAAACAGTTATTTATTACATTATCTTATCTCACGTGTGTAGGACACAGTCACTCGTCCAACTTCAAGGCTTCACCTGAGAACGTGTCCTCGTGGTGCAAAGGCTGCTCATGGATAACATGTCACAAGTTACTCATTACGCAGTCCCTGCCAATGTCAGCGGGGCTGGTAATAAGAATGACTAGCCCGGTCTGAATTTCAGTGTCCTTGGTAACTCCACAGATCTGTTGTTTCTCACTTTACAGCCAATAAGCGTCTTTGGATGAAACACTGGGGAGAAATAGGGAAATACCAGCAAAATATGACCTGAAATTACAGTTTGCACCTTTACTTCTTCCTTTGCATTTGTATTGTATTATTTATTAAGCACACACAATCTGAAGCTTCATGGCACTATAGAGGGAAGAGGAAGAAGTTACTCACCACTGACTAAAAATGTGCATTTTCAGTGCCTTGCAGAAGGGAATATGTTACAGATACCACTGGGAAGCTTGTTCCATATTCTGCAAGCTGACATCAAAGAGTCTCTGTCTCCGAAGGTTTAAGTAAGATACTTTAGGATGTTAAGTACAATTGAGTCTCTGGATCTCAGGAGTCTGGAGAATACAGAAAGAAGCTGTGGGGCTGAACCAAGAGGGACCTTCAGATCTCCACTGTTGACATTCTCCTCTGGAGTTACCTATATGTCTATTCTCTGTAACTTCGAGGGTTGAAGCTAACAAGTTCCCTGGTGTATTGATACCTCAGTCACTGTAGATTACCCTTGGCCTGCACTGGCATAACAAGGTGGTCTGTTTAGTAGAAGGTTGTTAACAGTTAAGATTGTACCTGGTAGGAACCTGGTGAAATAATTGCAGGGGAAATATTTCCCCAAGTTATTAAAGGGAGAAATTGCAGTAATAACACATCATCTCCCAATCCAACCTGAGGAACTCAAAATTGGGAGGTGGAGGTGCACCAAGCAAAAAGAGAACCCCACATTATAGAATTTTTTCTGGGCGGCATTACTCCGTACTGCTGAGGGTTCTACATTGATGGCAACACTTTCAGTGATGACTGGCACAAATCTAAAGGCCCAGCTACCCAAAAGAGCGAGATCTACAAGGTCTTTAAACAAAAGTTGCATTGTTAACAGAAAAAGATGATTTCCACACCTAAGACTACATTAAAATCGATGAAGCCTTTAAGACTGTCATAGAGTCAGACTATGTTTCAAGGAGTGAGCCACAGATCAAAACAGTGAGGCATGCGTCTATTACCGGACTTTCCTTTCAGTCTATACATTCAATCTTTGAATCGTGAATCTTTTTTTAATATTGCATGTTCATAAATTGCTAAGTGAATGTCATGTGCAATAGCAAAATCAGTGCAGGTGAAAATAGTAAAACTTTTTTGACATAGAAATTGACTTTGACAACATATGGAACTTAAATGGACTACAGAACACATAGACCTGGTTCAATCTCTTGCTAAGAGGCCCATCAACATTTCATAGTTTAATGTAATTGGTGGGATTTGCAAGCCTATCGTGCTGCCTCAATATTTGAGGGTCATTTCGGCAAGATAGGGAACAAGTCACTAAGCAAAGTAGAGATTAAAATTTCCCAATGGAATTTATAGATTTAGGCAAGGTATTTACAGAAGAAAATTCAAAACCCTTAGCTTGACTCACCAATCATTGTTAGTATTTTAATTTATTCAAGTTAAGGCTATATGGTAATTTACTCTTTAATTGTAAATTGTAAATTCATTGAGAAACCATTTTAAAACAATTTCACATTGCTCACTATCAGTTTCACACCTGATTACAATCTCTTTAATTGTACTTATCGACTAGCTTGAACGGAAAACATGCATTAACAAAGCCAATAGATTTTGGTTCAATGTCCTATCATATGTAGCCTAAGCACATACGTTAGCACATGAAACCTAAACCCAGCCAAACAAATAGAAAAACAAATTGAAGTAACTCTGTATTGAAACAGCCTTGCCTTCAAATGAGTTCTATTTTTGTTTCTATGCCCAATAAAAGTCGGTAGGCAAGGAAGCCTTTATTTATAGTCCTTCGTCAGTTTTGATGACAAAAAAAGAAAGTAAGAACTGTACCGAAAGCTTGCCTGATAACTAACCTTAATTTGATGTAGAAAAAAGGACTGTATTGCAGATAAGGGAACCTTTTGTATGTATCGGAAAAAAACGGACCCAATGCCATTAATGAGAAGGAGGGAGTGCGGCGGGGGTTAAGGGAGGGGGGTGATAAGGAGGGCATACACAGCAAATAGGCGAAGTGGGAGCGTGAATCAAGAGTGGATATGGGCAGGGACAAAGAGGAGAATGCACAAGGGAAAGAGGGAAGTGTGAGAAGGAGAAATGAGAGGTTGTGGCAGGTTGGGTAACAATAGGGGCTGCAAGGTGGGAGAAGCAGTTAAAAATGATAAACGATGCAGAGTTTTTACTTGTAAAGGAAAGAGGAATGAGAGTAATTTCCCCTTTCCGCAGTGCCCATCTCAGCTTCTACTTACTGAGAATCTGACTAAAGTGAAGCAGTCAGCTTAACAGCTATTTTTTGACTTTAAACGGTTGTGGGTGGATACGTTTTTCCCATGACCCATTATTTGACTTTTCTAAGCATCCTTTCAAATTGTTTAATCTAAGTTAAAAAAAGAAATCTTATATTTCTTACCCACAGAATTACCATAAACCTTACCTGTTTTTTTTCCTAAATCAGATTTGAGTCGCTGGGTCTTCACTGACTCCAGTAAATAGGTGCAGATGAGTCATTCTAATGGCCTGCTTGCCACCTTCATCCTCAGTCAAAATGTGGCAGATGTTCTGTCCACTGTAATACAAGTAGATGTTTTGACTGAGCACACTGAGGTTCTTTGTGTTTCTAGAACTGTCTTTTTAGGGAGCTTGGGAGAGTCTGTACCTGGATGTTGACCAGCATGTTCAAATGTAGGTATGCTTACATGGTCTGAGACATGAGTGAACAAAACATCTTCAGACATTCTGAAACTTGCTACCACTCAGTTGAAGGACTTGGATTTGGCAATTGTCAAAAGCATTTTCAGAAGTCACTTTGCTGGTCAGAGTACAAGTTGCACCTGAAGAAGACTTGAGTAGCACAGTGAGTGTGCTGAAGCCACAAGAAAGAGGAGTACACCTGAATTTACCCGGCTGCCAAGGGTGGCATTAGTAGAGGAGTTCTTGGTAACACTCACAATATTCGGCAGGACTGAGAGTGAGAAAGAGAGATATAAAGAGATAGTCAAGATTTAGCCTAGACTTGTTTTTATCACAATCAAGTGGAGGTAGAAGACAGATGGTCAAGGTAGGACTGACACACAGATCACTGCACTCAGCACTACGCACATAGGTCACACACGCTTCTCCAATCACATATACATGTCAATCTGTAAACAGTCCATACTTGTTGCACTTGTACAAAGGCCAGATAACACAAAAGGAAGTTTCCTTGCACTAGATTGGGAGGATACAGTGATGGAGTATGTCAAATGCAGTTTTCCCAGTAAAAGTTTTATCCCATAGTCAAGAACCTAAGACAAGACACAACAGTGAAGTGGACAAATGTCACAAGTAAACAATGAGTGGATCTTTTGGTATCTGTGATGTACGTGCCACGTTGCCTGTCAAGGAGGAAAGTTATACAATTCATCCTTCTCACATTTCTCACAGCTTCAATTATAATTGCAGTTATGTACGTATGTGATGTCTTAATGGAAGAGGAAAGGCATGATGCTCCATTCAAATGCAGTCAATGATGACTTAGCGCTGAGAGGCAGATGTCCTAACATTTTGCTCAGGTTTTGCATCATAGATGTGACTCAAACCAGAGCAAAATATTTATTTGAAATTTACTTTCCAGTGCAAACCTTGTTTGGCATGCAAAATTGTTTGGAAGTAACACAAAGTAGCCTTTTGCTCTGCTTTCATTACTTTGCATTAAGGGGGCATTTTATGGGTAGTACATGGGCATTCCCATGCAACCACCTATGGTGTTTTACTCTAAGGCGTCTTAACTAGCAATAGTGGACAGGATTGTGCGCCACGAAATAATGTCTCTTTGAGATAGTGTTAACTTAGAGAAATGCTTTTATTTCTCCAAATATTTCTGACTTTGCATTTGTGCCACACTGTACAGTACACATCTAAAGTGTGAAAAGCTTTAGAGTTTGTCTGGGCATAGTGTTTCTTTCTGGAAGGGTACCCTCCCAGTACAAAACCTGGGTGACACATGAAGCAGACAGCTTTGCACTATGGTGTAATGTTCTGATTATGGCGCTAGGCAGATTGAGTATACGCCAGTGCTAGGGAGTGAGCAGGTTGTGCCCTGTCTTAGTAGATCTGGCGCCTTTCTGCTCTCACTCATGCAATGCATCAAATTTGAATGCTATGTTGCGTTTCTTGAAATATTTGTAAATCTACCTATAGGTGAGTATTTGGGCTCACGGGTGTTGGCACCCAGGGAAATCTACCAACAAAAGATGGTTTTAAAGTAGTACTAAGTGGAGTCGAAATTAATGTGTCTTGCCCAGACCCATGAACATTCTTACTCAGATTGCACTGAAAATGTCAATGTATGAAAAAAACATCACATCCCACACTTTTGTGTCACAGGAAAACTGAGTAATATACTGAAAATTGCAAAAATCTTCTTTATCTGCATTCCATACTTCTCCCAATGAAAACGGTACCCCACATGCGAGGGTGGCCCTATTACATGAAAAAGAATGGGCCAAATTAGTGATAATGTGGAGGTCACATTAACAGTTACTTGATTTCATATGGTGAAAGTTTCCACCTGTTTGTGTATCGGGTTATAGGGCCTGCCACACAACCGAGGAACTGTTCCTATTGGAATAAGTCTGAGAATGCAGGGTGGTAGGTCTTTTTTGGATGCCCAAGATCATGGAACTTTTCCTAGTAAAAATGTGAGGAAAATCCCTGATGTTGGCTAAAGGTTGATGTTTGTAGGGAATTTTGGATATGAAAACATAGTTAAAGACATACAAATGACACTACCCGTGACTCCCCTGTGGATTTAGAAATCAGAAAGGTCTGTGGTTAGTTGGTTTCCCTGGATGCCTTTACAGCATCCATTTACATCACCTGAGTGAGTGAAATTGAAAGGGAAAAATTTGAAGTTTACTTGATGAGTTTTGTGATCTTCACTATGGGGGTAATATGCCTGCTGCACCAGTGAGGTACCATTTGTATCAGAAGTGTGTCAACAAAGAATAGAAGGACCTTTGTGATTGTCAATTGGATTTCCCTTCATTTTTGGCTTCCAAATGTAAGCCAGTGTACAAGAAAAACCACAAATTGCAAAATACTCTCTGAATCAGATAATATTTTTTGTAATCCCAAATTCAGAGTTGTACAAATAACAACTATTGATAAGCTCATTATCTTAGGTACATTTAAAAAAGACTTAGGTTTCCTTCATACCCCTTTTTAATTCATTAGTTTTTAGCATATGAATCAATGCATGCTTAAAACACCATGAAAAATCATTATAAGCTGCAATTCAGTTGATGGTTCTGGGTGTCACATGTTTTAGGTCTTCTACCAAACACTATATATCTCTGTGACCAGACCAGTCTGACGGAAGAAATAGTGTGTCATTTTTGTAAATCACGTATGCACATTTAAAGAATAGTGACACAAATAGGCAACACCCTGAGGGCCCTTTGATATACGTATAACTACACAGTCTGCCCACTTTTAATTCCCTATGTTTAATCCTGGGTACAAAAAACAGGCGTGAGGTCCCAGTGTAGTTTGTATGGAATGAAGGTAGCTGTTGCACTGATGGATGTGTGTTGCCTTCTGACAAAAGATTATCACAAGTAGTGATTTAGGGGCATATTAGCAAGCACGGCATTAAAATGATCGCACCTTTAGCGGCAGAAAACTACCGCTAAAGCAGCGATAATGGGCTTGATAATATGCCGCCGAGAATTCCAATAGAAGGCCATGTTGACACCAGAACATGGGCTTCTATGGGAATTCTCAAGGGCATACTATCAAGCCCATTATGGCCGCTTTAGCGGCAGTTTTCTGCCGCTAAAGCGGCGATCATTTTAACGCCGTTTCTTGATAATATGCCCCTTAATTCTAACAGTAAGAATATAGGGATCTTTTGGATCCTGAAGAAAGCCGGGTTACCCAATGGGCAAAAATATATTGGGCATAGATGCAGGAGCACTAATAATCTCCAACAACATTTGAAGGTGATTTTATTTTGCCAAAAGACCCTTCAAAATTAATTGTGTAAATAATGGAGATTCCTTTAGACAATTTTAACTGATTATTGCAGATCCCAAAACAAGAACACCAAGACTTCCCTCAATGAGAGAAGACAAGCTCGCCTGGATGGATTTCTATACCAGGTGTGGGCTCAAAGATGAAGTATGCCACAGAATGTCTCTGAGTGAGAGTCCTTTTAAAACACATAGGGCCAGATGTACAACCCTTTTGTGAGTTGCAAATTGGTTACAATCTGTTTTGCAAATGCAAAAATGGCCATACGTGATGACAAGCATTCAAAAACCGAAATAGCAATGCGAGCGATTTGTGACTCGCAAAAATTAGCAAGCACATTATGCGCGTCGCATTTAAGGAATCCCTCATTGCGTGTTGTAAAACTGCATGTACAAGCGAGTTGCAAGGTGAGAATAGTCGCAAAATGGCCCATTTGCACATGCAATTTACCACCAAATCAAAACTGCAGGTAAAATGACCCAACCTACAATAACAGTCCCAGAAAGCATTTGCGATTTCCATAATGCCTGCCCTGTACCTCATAGTGAGGAGGATGCAAATTCTAGCTGCTCAGCAGAGGAGGCAGGGCAGAGACAGGAGAGGATATTCAGAGTCAGGCTGACCATGCTTGAAGAGACAGAGGGAGAGATATATGAGCAATACAGGCTGAGCAGTAAAGTGATGCTGGAGCCAGTAGCCACCTTAAAGCCACATCTTGAAAGCAGTATGCTGCGCAGCTATGTAATACCCACCCATGTCCAAGTGCGCTCTCCCCCTATTGGCCAGTGATTGTTACCAAAAGGTTATACCAGTGGTTGGAGGGGTGTCACAGAGTAAAAGTTTGCAAGTTCTTAGACGCCATGCTCCACCACATGTATCTATGCATCTACTTGCCCAGGGATGATGTTGCTTTGAAAATTATGAAAACGCAATTCTTTTGGATAGCCAGATTCCGAAAGGTCATCGGGTGCATAGATGTGACCCATGTGGCTATATGTCCCAATCCCGCCTGCAAAACATATTCTGGAACCACAGTAACACTCATTCCCTGAACATCCAAGTTTTCTACAATGCACACCACATCATCACAGATATTGTGGCAAAATATCCAAGGTACACACATGACTCCTACATGTTCAGGCACTGTGGCATATACCAGGACTAGAAAGAGGGGAATTTGATGAAGGTTACCTACTAGGTATTGGAATACATTGTTCAAAGTCAAATTTATTAGCTCAATCATTACTCTATGGGGCATATTCTCAAGGAGCTATCGCCCAGTTAACGGCACTTTATCGCAGCCAAAGTTGCGATAAATTTATCACCCCATTTACAAGCTGGTGCTAACAGCCCATAGCATCAGTTTTCCCGTGATAGTAGCCGCAAAAACATCGCCGCAGATGACCCCAGCAACTATCGCCAATGAGATGCCTAGTTGGCGTTCCCGAGCAAAAAGCAGTGACAACACCACTCCACAACATTCTCAACGACCAGTCAGATCGGCGATAACATCCCAAAACAGGCGATAAGGCGAGTTAGCAGAAGGAAACTAACACCTGCTCTGACCTGGTGTAAAGTCAGACGGGAGCCTGCACCACAAAAGGGAGCCCAGCCCAGAGCCACACCTGAAGAACAACAGATGCCATGGAGCCACTGAACATGCGGGCCGGACACCTAAGAAGGCCACAACACCCACAGCCACCACCCCCAGGACCACCACCCCGGACACCCACCACCACCCCCCCCCCCGGACCAACACTGAGGCAGAGCACACAAAGACAGCGACCCTCCAAAAATGCACCAAACTCACAGACCCAATACCAGAGAATGTCATTGCCCACTACATGCTCAAAGTGACAACCCTTCTCCGCATCCTGACCACCATTGCCCACAGGCTGACGGTACCAACACAGCAGACAACCAACATCCCACCTCAGACAAAACTGCTGGCCGTGCTGCAGGTGCTGGCCTCTGGTACCCTCCAACCAACATCCGCCTGAGACAAAGGAGTCACACAGCCAGGGCAATCCAAGTCCATCACAACGCTCATGGATGATACCATCAGCCTGGTATCCCACTATCTATACTTGCCACACACTGCACAGGAAAAGCCGGAGACCAAGCAAGGCGTGTACGCCACAGCTGGCTTCCCACACGTCACATGGGGCAATTGACTGCACACATATCCTACTAGTGGCCCCTGGCAACACTGCACACAGTAAGCGCAACAGAAAGTGCACGTATCCCACCAATGTCCAGGCAATAGTGGACCACCTGGGAATCTCCGCCAACGCTGCCGCAAACCACCCAGGCAGTGTGCATGATTCCTACACCTTCCGACAGTCCATCACCAAGCTGTGCCATCAGGATGGCACCCACGGAAATGCACTGCTTGTTGGCCAATACCAAATGCACACACCACGCACCTCAACTCCACAATCATGCAACACACAACACAGGAAACGCACACGTCACAAGCTCACATAGAACATGCACACCCACCAGACACGACAGCAGAACTCACTGTGGGAACCTGGTCCAGTCATGTACATTAGCCATCAACGGCATGGCACCTCGGCCACACAATAGCAGAATGTCAGAAGAGGTGGGGACCAGGCATGTGCAAAGGAGGCAAGTGACCGATGAATGAGACTGTACACAATGCCAAGTGTGGCGTGGAAGTGATGGCCAGACTAAAGTATGCAGACCACACACATACCCATGTCGACACACACCGCTGGTGTTTGGAGTATAGTGGACAGTGGACGCAACCATGTCACCCCAGCCAGTGCGGAAGATCGCGGAAATGTAGCTTGTCACGTTCCCCTCCCGTAAGCGTGAGCAGAGTGGGCTGGCCCGGCATACACCAGGCCAGTGTAGGGGTGTGAATAAAAGGCATGTAACTCTGGGCGTGGTCCTCTTCCAGAATGCCCAACATCTCTGCCAGGGCGGCGCCTCTCACCCCGCCATGAGGCCAACGCCGTGAGCAGAGTTGCCAGCGATCCGATGTGCCTGCTGCACCCCGGTACGCTGGTCCACGAACCAGTCCTGCCCGCCCCTGCACACCCAGGCCTCAATGCCCACCTGCTGACACCGGCGTGTGTCAAAGAGGGCCCACCAGTGCTGGTGCAAGCTCCAAGCCCGAGGCCCCCGACCTTGGCAGACTCCTCGGACCATCACGGCCTTTGCAACACAGGACCGCGGACCTGCTTTCCCGTTGATTGGAACTGAGTCTTGATTACACCATGGCAGAGTACATGATTTAAGGCTTAGTTCATGTCACTATACTCTCTCCAATATGGTGCAACCAAGACTGTGCATAGGACTCCCACCAAACGTGTCTGTGGGCCCTTGCTGACTCCGGCCTTCGGCCTGCACTGTGGTCCTGAAGGCCTCACACCAATCCAATGCAGTCCGTCACAGGCAGGTCATGGCCTCCTCGACAGCTGCACACCCGCTCAGCTCTGGTACCACTACCTGTCAGCCACAAACCTAATACAAATGCCATTCCAATGTTGTGTGTGAGAGATCTAGGAGGAGATGGCTGGACAGCGGTTGGCTTTGGAACTGAGTCTTGATTACACCATGGCAGAGCACATGAATCATGGCTGAGTGTATGTCACTATACACCCTTCGATGTGGGGCCAACAGGTTTTAGTGTTACATCACAGCCGCAAGATTCTGTGGTTGTGTTCTGTTATCTCCGTGACACTGGTCTTGTGTTCCTGCGGACTACACCCCGTCTTCCTCTCCCTCTTCTCCCTGGCCTTCCCCACCCTGTTGTACCTTGCTGGTGGTCTGTGGGGCTTGTGGGGTTCACGTTGGCCTCTGCGCTCGGTAAAGGTGCGTCCATGTTAGTGCGCACTATGGATTGTTTATGGTGTGTTTTTCTTGTTCTGCTTTTATAGTGCATTTTCCGCCAGACGCGTGGGATTTGTAGGCTTGCCGCTGGTTTTCGCAGCTTTTTGTATTGCGTTTGGCCTCATAGCAACTTTTTTTGCGTTCGTGTTTCGTATTTTTGCAGCGTGGCGTTGATTTTAACGCGCCCATTTGACGCGTTATCTGGTGACTATCGCATGGTACCGCTGTGTTGTGAATACTTAGTTAACACGGCGTAAGTTTCCCACGATAGACTGCGATCTTGGAGGTTGCGTTAAATAACTTTTATGATGGTTATCACACGTTCTTGAGAATATGCCCCTATGTATGTTGTCTCACCCTTATATGTGTCTCATCAGGCAACAGTGTGTATGCCCTTGGGCCATGTACCCTCACTCCATACCCGTCTCCCAACAGCTCACATAAAAGACAATATAATATGGCACATATGTGCATAAGGTACGTTATTGAGCAATCATTTGGCCTCCTTAAATTTCACTTCCGGGTCCTTCACAAGAGTGGTGAAGGCTTGCAGTATGCACCTGAGACTGCGTGCAAAATTGGGGCAACCTGTGCCATTCTCTAGAACATTGCCTGCTGGAGAGGCTTACCCATAGAGGTGTCGGGATCAGAGTAGGAGGATGATGAGCCAGGCCCATCTGCCCAACAGCCAATCAAGAAAAGCAGAGCAGCAGAAGGGAGAAGGCGCAGGGATCACATTAGCAGACATTACTTGGTAAGATGTATCCATTTACACAGTACCCTCCATAAATGACAAACCCACATTTTGATTTCACAATATACATATATTGTGAAATCAAAATGTGGGTATGTGTCTCATCAGGCAACAGTGCGTATGCCCTTGGGCCATGCACCCTCACTCCATACCCGTCTCCCAACAGCTCACATAAAAGACAATATAATATGGCACATATGTGCACCAGGTCCGTTATTGAGCAATCATTTGGCCTCCTTAAATTGCACTTCCGGGTCCTTCACAAGAGTGGTGGAGTCTTGCAGTATGCACCTGAGACTGCGTGCAAAATTGGGGCAACCTGTGCCATTCTCTAGAACATTGCCTGCTGGAGAGGCTTACCCATAGAGGTGTCGGGATCAGAGTAGGAGGATGATGAGCCAGGCCCATCTGCCCAACAGCCAATCAAGAAAAGCAGAGCAGCAGAAGGGAGAAGGCGCAGGGATCACATTAGCAGACATTACTTGGTAAGATGTATCCATTTACACAGTACCCTCCATAAATGACAAACCCACATTTTGATTTCACAATATACATATATTGTGAAATCAAAATGTGGGTATGTGTCTCATCAGGCAACAGTGCGTATGCCCTTGGGCCATGCACCCTCACTCCATACCCGTCTCCCAACAGCTCACATAAAAGACAATATAATATGGCACATATGTGCACCAGGTCCGTTATTGAGCAATCATTTGGCCTCCTTAAATTGCACTTCCGGGTCCTTCACAAGAGTGGTGGAGTCTTGCAGTATGCACCTGAGACTGCGTGCAAAATTGGGGCAACCTGTGCCATTCTCTAGAACATTGCCTGCTGGAGAGGCTTACCCATAGAGGTGTCGGGATCAGATTCGGAGGATGATGGGCCAGGCCCATCTGCCCAACAGCCAATCAAGAAAAGCAGAGCAGCAGAAGGGAGAAGGCGCAGGGATCACATTAGCAGACATTACTTGGTAAGATGTATCCATTTACACAGTACCCTCCATAAATGACAAACCCACATTTTGATTTCACAATATATGTAACCTTTCAATTTCAGGGTACACAAAAATCTTGCTGGACAACCTGTCCATCACAAACAACAGAGCAGAAATATATATACATGTTGTGCAGTTACTCCACAGCTAACATAAACAATAATGGAGCCAACTAAATGGCACACTGCGTGTGTGCATGTATTTCTTCTCTCTACGTCTGGCATGGACGGATATGACAGGCTGCTGTTCCTTCGCAGGTTACATGCGTCTGCAGCAGAAACACTACTGAGTACAGAAACACTACTCTCTGGTGCCTCTCTAGTTACCCTATTAGCAATGCTGGCAGTCTGGCAGTCTGAATCAACTCAACAGTTGCAGGGATTTGTTGCAGGCCTCATGTCACTTCACAACTTTAGTGGCCCTTCTGGTGCACTTTGAGTGCTGACTGGTTACCTTCACTAGTCTCCCAATTGCACTGGTTATTGCCTTCATCCTGCTTGTCTGGCTCCACTCCCTGCACCTTTGCTGGCTTCTCTCCACTGCCAGCTCGGTGCACTGTTGCCCAATTGTACCTGTAAATGCATAATATTTTGCATCCCGCCGGGCCTGTTTGTCAGCCAAGTGAGAGGTTATGCTGTTAAATCTATGGGTCAGCTTGTGGTTAATTAGCCTCAATTGTTTTTGTTGCAGGCGCAGAACCCGCAGCATGACCTCTTCTAGGCAGCTAAACCCCACTTGGTAGCCAGATCTTACCTGGGAGGGAGAGGCAAGGCATGCCTGCTGCCGCATCTATACCTGTTGTGTTTATTGCAGCTGCTGGACCCTGGTGACAGGATTGCATGAAGGTGGGGCTGGCTGGTGTAATTTCCATGCCTGAATTACTGTTGCCTGTGGTAATTTGTATGCAGCATATGGCCTGGATATGGGAGCAACTTGGCTGACTCTCTGTCACCCCATTCTGCCCTTCCTCCATGTGGGCCTAGTCTTCAGCCACATCATCAGGCCTTTCCTGTCCTTCCACAGGTGTATCTATGTGGCAAATGGGGAGATTAATAAAATTAACATGTGAGAAACTATCTCAGTGGTCATGCAATGTTGTTCAGCTTTTATCTGGCAGTAGCTGCACTGTACACGTATATGCCTATTTTGCCCATAATGCATCAGTTGTGACTTTTCAATCATCTAAATGGAGCATCTAGTGGGATCTGGGTGAGGGTGTTTTGCATGCATGTGGACAGCAGGGATTTTTCAGGAATGTTGAAATAGTAGAAATATTGCATTTAACAGGGGTTGGTGGGGGTGGAGACATGTCGAGAGACCCACAGGCATCCACTGCCTCTGGCTCCAGTGTTGTCTCAACAATTGCCTCAGCAGATGAGGATGCGGGCACATTAGATTGACCTCCTCCATTTCCCTGGGTGTCCCGTAGCCGTGCTGCTACCTTCTCCTTGTCCCAAGACTGCAGGTCATACCACCATTTTCTTATCTCCTCGATGGACCTGTCTGTCACACCCAGGGCATTTATGTGCTGCTGCATCTCCTTCCATATATTTTTTTTCTTACACTTTTGGACAGTCTGAGATGCACGCCCAAATAGCTGCACATGTTTGTTGCAGCATTCTTCTGTGAGGATTTCCAATTCCCCCTCAGAAAACTTTAGTTTGAGGCGGCGCTCCCCTGCTGCCTTCTCACTCTGTTGACTGGCCATTGCATTGCTTTGTTTGGAACCTGGATGCACTGTAGGTCTATGCTGCACGACTTTTCAATGTGCTCTGACTGCTGTACAGGATTCTCCAGGGTCACCACTTCCTGTGTTGGGGTCCTTCAGCTGTTCCAGGAGGTGAATAGGCAATTTTTAAAACTGAGGTTGCTAATTGCAACCACAATTGCAATTTACGACCACACTTGCAATAAGCAACCGGTTACTGACCTGCAAATTGGGAAAATCTGTAATAGCGATGCAACTTGTTTACGAGTTGCTATTTGGTGGCCAATTTTGTACGCACATTAGATTTAGAGACTCGCATTTTGCAAGACGCTAATGTCCACAAACTGCAAGTCGCTAAATGTGAGTGTAATGTGACCATAATTTGAAAGAAGTTGGCAACCTCTTTGTAGTAAAAGTTTGCATCCTTTAGGAAGATGAACTAGCCACGAAATAGAAAAACTTTCTTTCTCTCTAATAACCTTTTTCCATTTTTGTAAATTAGCCATTATGTCAAAACAATTACAGAAGACAACTTATTCACTTATTTCTTTTTTTCTGCCTAATTTCATTAGGTTTTAATTTCAGCAATCAGTTTATTTGGGAAAACTATGAGCAAGTGACCCTTTGCTTAATTCTTAATTTTCTCTACTTTTCCGAGCCCTAGGGCCCCTCCCCCAGCACTTTGCATGGGTGGCAGGCCCCAGTACTGCGAGCTCCTGACTGGGTTCGGAGTGTGGGGGGGTCCCACCACCTAATTTGCAGGGGGACTCTTCAAGTTTTGTTATGCCACTGAGTGAACAGAGGCCTTTCCTGCAGCCCTACACATGATGATGACCTTCACAGTAGCATTAAACAAAACAACCTACCCTGCAGCACTGAACAGTGGCTGTCTTTGCAGTATGTTAAACAAATGAAATCCACCCACAAGAATTCAAAAGTGTGAAAAGACGTATGGTCTTGCGGGGGATGTGTATCATACAATTGTAGGAGGCACACAGTGTTTCTTAAAATACCCCTCACACACCAAAAGGGCCCTTGGTGTCATGCTTCATCATAGGGGTCTTCTCACCCCTCTACGGAGTGCGGCGTGCTGCTAACCGATGGATACGTGGGAGCACTTGATGTAATCACTATGTGTAGTGTGTGAGGGTGTGAGTGGTAGGGTCTACGGTGAATGGTGAGTTAATAATAAAAAATACCTGGCAAATGATGACTAGAGCATTTTTAATAAACCCCTTTGCTGGTATTGTTAAAAGCAGTGAAACAGAGGTTTAACGTATTAATGTACAACACCTGCTGTGTGTCTGTGTCAACATGTTTCGAAGCCAAAAGCTTCTTCTTCAGGACGGGTACACAGATCCCTACCCTACTCACAGAAGACAGTAAATACCGTCAAAAAACATAGGGAATTCTATGTGTAATTTATATGTATTATGTGCCTAATAGGCTCAAATGGTTGGTGACAAAGTGAATATCTCTATCTCCTTCTGAAAAGAAACACAAAAGTATAAAGGTTCATTATAGCTGGATATTGAATTCCAGACGTGAAGTTTGTGACCTGTAAAGTGATACATACAGTGTCTATATTAAAAAACAGAAAAACTATATAGTGTAAGTGCAGTTCTCCTGTAAAAAAAGGCGGACAAAGACTAAACATACACAACATTTAACATAAAGCACACACACTATGAAGGATAATTCCTATAAGCCATTGGCAAATGTTTAAGGAAGAAGGGAGGAAATAATAAACTGTTGCAAAAAGATGGCATACTTGCTATCCAGAAGTTCAAGGCCTCGTGAGCCTGGGAGGTAAACGCAGGGGACTTTGTGCTAATGAGCAGTCTGTGAGGAAAAAAGAACTGTATTGTAACTGCGAAAAAGCCCCACTTACTTGGTAAGAGCAAAACGTGGTCATTGTTGAAGCGGCTGTGCCGTACTTACAAATGCGAGGGTACTACCTCACCGACCGTCCCCTCCGTGGCTCCGTGGATACTGAAAGCCATGGAAGCGGTCGTTGTTAAATACTTAACTTAACTAGCCAATTATGTGCTGGTACTTGCGATGCGGCATGTCAATGTTCAAGCCCCGATTGCCGATACCGCGAAAGAGGACCCCCGAGTCTCGACACGAAGAATGACCAGCTCAACCAACAACCAGCCGTCCACCAGCAAGAGGGGCAACTAGTGGGTAACATCACCACACACAAACTAACACCAACACAGAAACGAGTCTTGGAGAAAGGCTTAGGTTTTGTACCTACCAACAGGCTAGACAAATTCAAGCTCCATGCAGAAATGCAGGAATTCATCAGGAAACTAAAGCTACAAAGAGAAAAATACCCCGGCATCTGATGCCTCCGATACTGGATTATGATTAAAATCATCTTTTACCCCACCAGATACGACACTACCAATCGAATTGCTGGCCTTTGAGAAGGCTGTTATGGAAGATCTGGGACGAATTACGACAGAAAATCACACTTTTTTTCAGAACACCACCAGATTGGAGAAGGAAGCAATACAGCAACTGTCAGACAACAAAGAGATGATAATAAAACCGATGGATAAAGGTGGTGCAATAGTCATCCAGACATCAGTAGCTTATGACAAGGAATGCAGGAGACTTCTGGGAGACAGAAGGAACTACGCGATTTCACAGGAAGATCCAACAGAACCCTTGAGGATAAAGATCACGGGAATGGTGGAAGAGGCCCTGGCGCATGACTGGGTGTTAAAAAAGAAGGGAGAATTCCTAATACAAAAATCACCCAGTACGCCGTATTTCTACACGATCCCCAAGATACACAAAAACCTGGAGCAACCGCCTGGTCGTCCGATAGTGTGGGGTGAAGGCTCCATCCTGGAGCCCTTGTCTAAATTTGCAGACCCATTTTTACGCCCCTAATCCAGAAAACCGATACGTATTTGAAAGATACGAAGGCTGTACTACAGCTATTACAAGGTCTAACCTTCAATCCTGAGAATCAATTACTCCTAGGACTCAACGTAGAGAGTTTATATACCAGCCTACCACACGATGAGACACTGAACATTATTGAGAAAGTCTTATTCGCAAACCCTTGGAAGTACCAAACACCAAGGAGGCTAGTCATGGAGTGCATTGCCCTAGCCCTAACTAAAAATTTCTTCCAGTATGAGAACACACTGTATGTTCAAAAACACGGTACCAGCATGGGAAGCACCTTCGCTCCAAGCTTGGCAGGACTTTATGTACATCACCTGGAGAGTAGTAAGATTCTCCACCAGGACAACCCGTTCAGGCACAACATCAGCACCTGGAAGCAGTACATAGATGACGTGTTAGTCATTTGGGATGGGGACATTGAGTCGACGGAACAATTCATGACTTGACTCAACCAGCAGAACCCTTTCCTCAAATTCACTAGTACTGTATCAAAAGATCAATTGGTGTTTTTAGACCTAAATATATACCCGACTAATGGTTTTTTTTAAACCACCACACACTTCAAACCCACGGCAAGAAACTGTTTGTTACTATACGACAGCTTTCACCCACGTCATCTACGGGACAATCCACCATATGGCCAGTTCCTTCGCCTACGGAGCAATTGCACCAACCTCCAAGACTACAAAAAACAAGACCTTAAGACTAAATTGTCTCAAAGGATCTACCCCAACCCAGTTATAGACAAAGCTATGAAAAGGGCGCTCAATAACAACAGGGAAGCATTTCTGGAAGACAAAGTGCCAAAAGGCCCAGACGCTAAACCAATCTGCGGTACCACATATAATACAAATTCCAATAGCATATCCAAAATTGTGAATAAACATTGGAGAATCCTTAACTGTGGTGAGCTTAATCTTGAAAAACCAATGTTTGCACACAGAAGAGGTAGAAACCTCTGAGACATGATTGTCCGCACCCGGCCACGAGCAGATCCAACAGGAATGACAAGAACTCCTCTTCTACAACAGATCCAGGGCCACCACCCGTGTGACAATTGCAGAACTTGCCATCTAACCAACAAAAGTTCTAAGATCAAGTTCAGGAATGGCAGTGAATGGGAGCAGAGGAAGTTTACCACCTGCAACAGTCGTAACGTCATCTACATGATAACGTGCCCCTGTGGTTTGGAATATATAGGGATGACATCACGGCCGGTCAAAGTCCGCATTGGAGAGCATAAGAGCAACGTCCGGTGTAAGAAAAGCACCACAAAAATGGCGACACATTACCTGGTTGAAGCCCATGGAGTTAATGACCTCTGTTGGACAGTAATAGAATAACTAGAAACAGACAGTGGTCTTTTAGAAAAAGAACAACGCTGGGTTTTTCGTCTAGGTACTAACACAATAGGTCTTAATGATAAGATTCCGTGGAACCTTTTCATTTGAATTGGATATCTGCCCTCATGCACTGTGAGCTATGGTACCGTTTTGTTTTTTGGTCTTTTGTTTTTTGGTTTGAAAATATGTACCACTATACATTTCCCCTGATAAACGCTGATGAACCTTTTCTCAAGCGCCCCTTTCTATTGAGAACAATCCTGGTCTGGGGTGCAGTACGAGGACCCTTATATACATAAGACCCTTATATATATATGACCTTGATGAGGGATCCTATAAGCATACCGGCACCTTGTACGCCCTTCTATACCTAGCGCTGGAGTATTCACTTTACATGGTGAATAAACGCATCTCTCTATTTACTTTTAATACACTCCTAGAAGCACCCGAGAATTTTCTATCCCGTTCTGTGAGCCGATTGACTTATCTATTATACACTCATCTATTATACACTTACCCAACAGGACTTGTACCATTTTTGAGTTTAGTTCTCTTTGAAAATGGTGAGTTAATGCGTCTCGCCACTTATTTTTAATACACTCCTGCAAGCACTTCAGAACCCGATGTTTTCCCTCTCGTCCTGTGGGCCTATTGACTTGTCCTAAAAGCGCTCCCTCAGCAGGACTTGTATCATCATCATCATCATCATAATAACTTTATTCGGTCATTTGTGAAAAAAACATCAAAGTATACAAGGAATAAAACATAAATATATCTACAATTAAAATAGTATTAAACCATTGCAATCGCAAGTACAAATGACATCTTGAATCATTTTAAGAACATAACTACATGTACCAACAATCTAGTCATGCTAGGGGAGGGGCACAATGCAGTCACCAAGCATAAGGAAACTAAACCATGTAAGTCAGCTAAGAATGTAAGATACATATATATCATGAAAGGATAGGTAAAACAAGTTTTAAAATGGTGTCATGATTAGCAAAGACATTTTTTACGAATCAACCAAAAAGATAACAGAAAACGACTTAGAGAAAACACAATTGGTCCAGAAGTGTCTGTTTTTAAAATTCTAAATGCAAACTGGTACTTCCTAATACTCATGTTGAGGCATATAGGTCTAATCCATCTCCTGCGTACCTGCCTATACTTGGGGCAGACAAACAGAATATGTTCTTCCGTTTCGACAGCTGCGCAGCATGCCGGGCAGGTTTCTACAGTTAGGCCCTTCGCTTCTTTCCCCGAAAATTTCAACACCAGATTACCATACCTAAACCTGATGTACAAGCTTTTAGCAAGAGGGGGCGAGATCAGGTCAAGGAACGGATCAAATAGGGAGCAAGATTTTATGATTAGGAAGTTTGTAGTTAACTAGCCGCTAGTTGGGTTGTTCATATAGTGCTCGCCCACCACCTTCCAGTAAGTAGCTTTGAGAGACAAAATTTCACGACTTGTAGCCCTTTCTGGATACTCCCATAGACCCAATAGGTTCAATAACTTGCACCATTTAGCGATGTGCTTGAACCAGAGGAGTTGTTTAGCCCCATTAAGCGCCAGTACCTCCCGTAAAGAGTTACGATATTCGATTAGTTGGGGAGTAGTCCATAGACACAACCAATAGGTTAAGGGTTTAAGGGCAGCCAGATCACCAATTTGTTTTAACCCAAGATCACAAAAAAGTGGAATAAGTGGTGTTGTGACAGTTAGTACAATCAAAGCCCTGGCAAAGTTGTTCTCACAAGTCGTTAACTGATTTACAGGAGTGAACCCCCAGATCTCTGCTCCAAACAGGGCTCCATTTTGGGCCTTTGCATAGTATATTTCAAGGGCCGGGGAGAGGGGTTGAGTGTAACATTTTTTTAAACATCTTAAAACAAATTTCGATCTCTGACATAATGTTAGGAGACTCTTTCGCAGCTGGTATTCCCAACTAAGTGACTCATTTTTGCCAATGCCCAAGTAATCAAAATCTTTTACTCGATCCAGGGGTTCACATTTGATCTTAACCTGTCATATGCCACCCCTTGATTTACCGAGCACCATAAATTTAGTTTTCGTAGTATTCAGTTCCAGCCTCCTATCCTTGCAAAAGCTCAAGAATTTATTCAATAAAGCTTGCAAACCCATAGGAGTAGTGGATATTAATAATGAATCATCGGCAAATAGCAAAATGGGTACTTTTGCATTATTCAATGAAGGGACGTCATTTTTACAATCCAATAGACAACTCACCACATCGTTAATATACAGAGAGAACAATGTGGGGGCGAGGACCCCACGATCAAGCGGAATCATCTCCGTCAGTTCCCCATTTACCCCCCACCTAACCTGGGCATAATTATCCTTATGCAATCTAGCAAGCACAGTCACCAGGTCAGCCAGGGCACCTTGATCAAGCATAGTCTTCCACAGTAGATTACGTGGTACCAAATCGAATGCAGCTCGCAGGTCCACGAAAGCCACATAAAGCCGCTGTTTCCTGAGCAGCACTTACTTCCATGCTAACAGAGAAAATCTAAAACCTTGGTCGCACTTGCTAATTTTTGCGCGGTAACCAGCTTGGGCTGGGGACAGTATCATCTTTTCATCCATCCAGTCCTGAAGCTTATCTAAAACCTGTCTAGCAAAAACCTTCTGTAAGTTGTGAATCAAACTGATGGGTCTATAATTAGAGGGGATAGCAGGGTTACCCTTTTTAAAAATGGTTATTACCTCTGCCCCCCTCCAAGTTTCGGGAATATCACCACCAGCTAATATACAGTTAGATAAAAGGTTAATGTTGGACTTGGCCCTTTTTGCAGGGTCATCCCTAAACTTTTTTGCCTTCCTCCTGTATTTTTTTCTGACCTGGTGTTGGCTGTTTTATGACTCTGGGCACCTTACCACTGCTGACCAGTGCTAAGGTGCATATGCTCTCCTATGGTAAAATGTTGATGTTCATTGGATTCCATGTTTGGCTTATTTGGTTTACTATCAGTCCCTAGTAGAGTGCACCAGGGGTGCCAAGGGCTTGTATATCCAAATGCTGCTAGTGGGCTTGCAGCACTGGTTGTGCCACCCACAGAAGCAGCCTGGTAAAATGTGTCTAAGGTCTGCCACTGCAGAACCTGCATGCAGTCTGGTACTGTCATGCTGACTGGGCAAGTGTCCCCACTTGCCAGTCCCTAAACCTTCCCTTACCTTCATATTAGTCACCCCTATGGTAGGCCCTCGGGCAGGGTGCATTGTAAGGATAAGGTAGGACATGCCCTGAGGTGTGTGGCATGTCCTAATAGTGAATTACAGCCATTTTTGTTTTTCACTATTTTAAGGCTACCTGCTCTCCATAGGCCAGAATGGGCTGCTAGATTATAACACCCTATAATCCTAGCAGGTTTAGGAAGCATGGTAGAAATTCATGTTTAGTATGCCTGAACTCAGAATAATAAAATACATCTTTTAGTAAAGGTTATTTTAATATCCTGGGTTTGCAAATGCTACTTTTAGAAAGTTAGCCTTTGCATGCCTAACTATTTCAGTCCGCCTCTGGAGGGGAGGGCTATCTTCTTTGTGTGTAGCTTGAGTGACAGGGCTGGGAAGTTCCAGGAGACAGGCTGGGGCTGCCAGGTGGTGAATAGAGAGATTACACCAGGATGGGTGGGAGGAGTGCACCTTGACTCTGAATAGGGCAGTGCTCTGCCACCACAATGCTGGCTCCACCCCCTGGGGAGCGTCTAATGTCTCTGCCCTGCCTGCTGAAAGAAGAAGCCAGAGTCCCAACAACAAAGTGCTCCTCACTGAAAAGAACTGGACTGGGATTATGCAAAGGCCCCCCTGGCCTGTAAAGACAAAAGAAACTTGGTATAAATGTAGGAGCCCTGCTCCTAAGAAATCAGATCCTGATTGAACCACGAAGGAACTCTGCCTGACTAGAAGGACCTGGAAGAAGCTGAAGGAGGAGTAACGTTCCCTGACCTGGGGGATTGGCCTGCAGTTGGTGCCTTGCTGAGAAAGGAGAGGAAAAGACTGAAAGAGTCTTTGTACTTTGTGTTGTCAACTATCTCCAAGGGCTTGGAAGAAGAGCTTGCCCCTGAACTGAGTCCCAGGACCATTGGACTCATCTGCCTTCTAAAGTTGAGTTGCCTGGATGATCTGTGCTTGTTTCCCGCTGGATTTGGCCCCAGTACGCCTCGCACTACATCCGCCGCGAAGCTGTGTCTTTGCCGCCCGGCACCGTGCATCTACGCTGATCCAAAAGCGTTAGTTCGCACCGTATCCCTCACGGCTGCATTGCACCTAACCTTCCCCGCCGATTCGAGACGTACATCACTGGCTGCCGAACCCTGTACGCCGGACCCAAGCTCCATCGTCCCGCAAGTATGGTCCGTACGCTGCTAACGTACTGCCCGTGCCGTACTCAGAGCCGAGAAGCCGCAGTACGCTGATCATCCCCGTACACTGTACGGCGTCGAGAAGTGTCGCCGCTGATCCGCACCAAAGGTACGGCCCGAACGCCGACGCCACGGACTCTGCAAGCTGATCCGGATCATCCGCACGTATCCCTGACGGCCCCGTACCAACGCCGCGTCCCGACGCCGTGACCGGACCAGACCGAATACGCTGCCGAACTACAACCCGGACCCATCAACTTGTCCCGCACTGTCCGTCGCGGACCCCAAGAACTTAAGGTACTTTATTCTGTTCGCACCGCAGTGTGCACGTCCCGGACCCCGGAGTCCGCACCGAGTGGTTGACTCGTACTTTCTTTGTTTTTAATGCGGACGAGTCGTACGCCCAGGTACGAACCGTACAAAGCCTGAAATTGAGTAAAAGAAGCCTATTTTTGCATTTTAAGCCTTTTTGCAAGAACATTGAACTTTAAAATAATACTGTGGTCATTTTAAACGTTATTCTGGTCTTGTGCTAAGCCTTACATAAAGAAACCTATTTTTGATATAACCTTGCCTGGTGTCCATTTGTGGTGTGTCATTGTATTACTGTATGTGTTCACAAATGTTTAACCTATGACGCCCTGAGAATAGTCTTGATTGCTTGCGCCACACTACCTAAAGGGTGAGCAGGGGTTATTTGAAAGGGTGATCCCCTTATCCTGACTTAGAATTGAGAGTCCCTGCTTGTCGCAAGTGCATACCTGTGCCAACTAGAGACACCCATTTCTAACAGTTAATGTACGGTGCTCATATCGCGGGTTCAGACTTATACAAGTCCCCTGGTATCAGGTCGGGTCCCGGGGCTTTACCTGTTTTTAATTTCTGGATTGCTGACAAAGTATCTTCAAGGCTGAAAACTCTTGGGGGGTTATCTGTGGGCCCATCAGAAGCAGTGACATCTAAAGACGGCACTGACTGAACAGCATAGGCATCTGTAATGACCCTATCATCAGAGTATAAGCCAGAGAAATGATCCACCCAAACCTCCGGCTGAATATGATGACTATTTGAATACTCTGCACTCCCCTTAGACACAATCAACCAAAACTGACGGCAGCAATCTCTTGCCTTTGCTGCTAGAACTAAATCATTCCAATTGGTGTCAGCGTATTCACGTTTGACTTTACAAAGAATGGCTTTATATTTGTTGTGGGCAAGAATTAAATCCGATCTAGAACACCCCCTAACTGGTAATTGTAGTGCCTTCTTGGCACTCTTACAGTCGTCATTAAACCAGTTGTCAGACCTTACACTGACACTTTTCCCAGCTCGCCTAGGTTTTGAAAAGGCTAGCTGCAACTCTTCTAAAAGGCGTTTGTGTGCTACAGTAACATACAAAGTGTTAGACAAAACAGTACTATCCTTATGGCTGGACATACAAGTTAGGGTAGCCGCTCCAGACTTATATAAATTAGCATAAAGAACTTGATCAGCTTGGATTTTGGGCCCTCTAACTCTCCTACGGTTATTAGTTGCACTTGGCTCTAATAGTTTAGAAATGTAACAACGAGCACCCCTAAACAGATCCTTGCCCTTTAATTTTAAAAACAGAGAGTTATGATCGCCATCAGTCCTCGGTTCAATTATCATGTCCTCCACTAAAGACCATATTCTAACATCAGCGAAAATATAGTCTATGATACTTGTATAGATGCCCCTCTTAAAAGTAGCCTTTCTTCCTAAATCCAAAGGGGTTCTCCCATTGCATGCCCTCAGACTCCTACCAGCAGATAAAGAAGCAATCTGCAGAGAAACATTAGACTGACGCTGGGCGGATTTACCTGCTACCAAATTGGGGATGCCCCAAACCTCATCCTCCTCTTCAAGGAACGCACTTAGTAAAGTGGAGGGTTCGAACGCAGCATTAAAATCTCCTGCAACTATAATTTTAGAGTTCACCTGATATCCTCCCACTAGGTCATCTAGAAGTGAGATTACTGCAGATTCACTGTTAAAGGGTTCTGACCTCGCATACACATTAAGCAAGGTCAAGATTAAACCAGACGAGAAGGTAAGTTGGATACCCAATATATCAGGTGAGTTTATTAAAAGTTGTCTGTACCTACAGGCTATGGAATTTTTAACCAATATTAGCAGTCCACCACTAACCCTTCCAGATGTTTTTGGAGGGAGAGAGTTCACGCAATAAGAAGTATAGCCATTAAAATACCTTATCTAAAGCCCAGGTTTCTTGAAACACATAAATATCGATATTACCCATGGCCGTAAACCATTCGGGATCTTGTAGTTTAGACTGAATCCCTGCTAAGTTCCAGGATAATATACTTAAGCAGTGGTTTGCCCTGGGACTACTGTCAGTGGCGCACCCTGAATCACCAGCTGCTCCATCAGTTATATTTACATGTGTTTCTTCAATGGCTGTAATTGAGAAATCCCCACTTCTTGATTCGATATAAAAATCGACAGCCTCGGGCTCAAGGGTTGCAACGTGGACAGCATTCCGGATAGCCATGGGCAACTCATTTATGTGTAAGTTTAGAGTGAGCCGACTCTCTTTGTGCGCACTACCAGTAGTAGATTTCACAGGAGAGTCCCTATCCTCCTCTCTCATGCCAGTAGTCCCCCCAAATTTCACACTAATGCAAGGATGAACTTTAGGAGAACTACCCCCATCCTGGGCTGAATGTTCAGAAGGTCCTCTACCCACTATGTTCAATTTGGGCAGTCAATCATTTTCATCTAAGGGGTTAAAGACATCAAACTGGTTGTTAACTGGGATGGCAAATCTAGGCTGCCTCTGCCCCTCCGTTGTAAATCCCCTAAATGGTGCATGAGTCATACAGTGATGTTTATATAAATACCCGAGAGGTAAAATGCTGATCCCTGTGCGCACCATTGACTAATTACCCCCCCTTTCGATGATAGCATGTACTAGATTGGGTGATCCGAAAGAGACTACCACGCAATCACCTTCTCTAGACTTGCTCTAGTTCCCTGCCCATCCAACACGTCTCACCATTTTGAAGCTTGAATGGATCGGGTTACCTATTCTTGTCCTCCTATTTAGCTCGAATAAGGACTTGTTTTTCAAACTAGACCAGTGTTCCTGCGCTCCCGGAGACAATTTAGGAACGTTGGCCAACACTATTGTATATGGGGTTGCCTCAGGAGGCAAATGAAGCACATTGTTGCATTTTGTGTCACTCCCTGGTTTAACGCAGGAACCATTCATCCTTTAAGGCCATATTACCTCAATGGGTGCATGGTTGGGCTTATTATGGGAGGTTGTTATATGAGAATTAGGGCACAGTTCATGTGTACATGGGATATGAACTAGGTCTCTGGCTCTCGATAGAGATATCCCCGTACACATGTTGACCTCACTATTAGATGGAACAGAATTTTTAACCGGTGTAGAGCCCATGCCAGAGTTAGAGAATTCATCATTGTGACTGCAATTAGTCCCAAAGGGCTGAGAAGAATTAGCACAGGACGCTCTGGCCAGGGAAGGCTGAGGGAGATGGACATTTATGGGGCATAGCGGCTTCTGTGAATCTGGAGAAGCAGCACTTACAAGTTTATCAATGACCTTTTCCAGATTAGACAACTTTTGTATCAGTGGTTCAGTAAAGCAGATACAACGTTACCCATTTTAGACCAGAACTCCTCGCTATCAATAATTGACAGAGGGGGTAAAAGTGGTGAAGCCGAGGCAAAATTACCCAATGTGACACCAGATGTAACCTGACCCTCCTCAACAGCGTCTCTTGTTGCACCTCAACGCCCTCTTTTGGATGATGGCATGATTTGTTTGCCAGAACCCAGCCCTTTCTGTTTCTTCGGCTGAGGTAAAGAGCTGCCCCCTTGAGAAACTTTAGGTTTTTGACTCCTAGTGTACACTTTAGATCTAACAACTGGGTCATTTCCCACTTTGGCAGTGCAAAGCGCAGAGCCCTGGTCTGGCAGAATGGCTGTTGCCGGGGTTTTAGGTGATCTAATAGGGGAACCAGGGTCAGAGTGAATGTAGGGATTGATACAACTGGAAGCGTCAACTTGTAAAGGGGGGGAAGGGGCTCAAGAGAAAGTCTACGATCGGTAAGGGCTATTTCATGAATAAGGACGGACTCTGCCCTTGATAGAAAGGCTTCTAAGGTGCCTACCTTCCCCTGGCCCACCATCGATTTCTTCTTAGATAGTTCCTTCGGCCCCATATACCCCAAAAAGAAATACTAAGAACACAGAATATTGCAGAAATAACAAATACCCTGTACCTTGTATCTCAGTCCCAGTCCTTGGTTTCCAGGTCAGGGTATGGATTCCAAAAGAGGACGTCAGAACAGTATGAATGGCGTCAACCAAGGCCAAAAGATGTGGCCCAGCCTCCTTCTGCCTCTGACGAACTCAGATGGGCCCGCCCTTGGCCGCCGCGGGGGGTGAGGCTGCGCTTTGTAGCACGCTGGTATCGCCTCCCCCCACCTGTGGAAGCGGTGACGTGCTGGAAAGGGCTGGAGGACGTCGCGTTACACCCTGGGACTGGAAGTCCCACCAGGGTGAATGTCAGCAGAGACTTAGGGTCTTAGTCGGGAAAATCAGCAGGACTGACTGTGCCAGCAGGTGAAAGGTTACAGCACCCTGGACTTGTATCATTTAAACAGCCTGGTTTCATTTCGATGCGCGTATACCGTCACTAGCTGACGCATGCGCAGACCACTGAGCAGCCTTGTTTTTACCTACTTCCGTAACCGCCTCATTTTTCAGTCAGCGGTCTAGTCATAACTGCCTCTCCTCCCTCTTTCGCGGTATCGGCGGTCAGGGCTTAAACATTGACATGCCATATCGCACGTACCAGCACTTAATTGGCTAGTTAAGTTCTGTATTTAACAACAACCGCTTCCATGGCTTTCAGTGTCCACGGAGCCACGGAGGGGACGGTAGGGTGAGGTTGTACCCTCGCATTTGTAAGTACGGCACAGTCTCTTCAACAATGACCACGTTCTGCTCTTACCAAGTAAGTAGGGCTTTTTCGCAGTTACAATACAGTTATTTTTCCTCACAGAGTGCTTATTAGCACAAAGTCCCCTGCGTTTACCTCCCAGGTTCATGAGGCCTTGAACTTCTGGATAGCAAGTATGCCATCTTTTTGCAGCAGTTTATTATTTCCTCCCTTCTTCCTTAAACATTTGCCAATGGCTTATAGGAATTATCCTACATAGTGTGTGTGCTTTATGTTACATGCTGTGTATGTTTAGTCTGTCCATCTTTTTTTACAGGAGAACTGCACTTACACTATATAGTTTTTCTGTGTTTTAATATAGACACTGTATGTATCACTTTACAGGTCACGAACTTCACATCTGGAATTCAATATCCAGCTATAATGAACCTTTATACTTTGTGTTTCTTTTCAGAAGGAGATAGAGATATTCACTTTGTCGCCAACCATTTGAGCTTATTAGGTACATTATACATATAAATTACACATAGAATTCCCTATGTTTTTCGACGGTATTTACTGTCTTCTGTGAGTAGGGTAGGGATCTGTGTACCCATCCTGAAGAAAAAGCTTTTGGCTTCAAAACATGTTGACACAGACACACAGGAGGTGTTGTACATTAATACGTTAAACCTCTGTTTCACTGCTTTTAACAATACCAGCAAAGGGGTTTATTATAATTTTTCTAGTCCTCATTTGCCAGGTATATTTTAATATTCACTCACCACTCACCGTAGACCCTACCACTCACACACTCACACACTACACATAGTGGTTACATCAAGTGCTCCCACGTATCCGTCGGTTAGCAGCACGCCGCACTCCGTAGAGGGGTGCGAAGACCCCTATGATGAAGCATGACACCAAGGGCACTTTTGGTGTGTGAGGGGTATTTTAAGAAACACTGTGTGCCTCCTACCATTGTTGGATACACATTACCCGCACAACCATACGTCTTTTCACACTTTTTAATTCTTGTGGGTGGATTTCATTTGTTTAATAACTATAGCCAGGGGAGATTAAATCCACTCACTGTGTCCTTCTGGACACTTCCTCTCTCCACTCCCTCCTTTGATATTTAGGATGTCTTTGCAGTACTGCATACTTGAATCACCCATAAATCACTGCACAATAGATGCAGCACTATATGCAGGGATCATCGTTCAAAAAGTGACAACAGGATTTAATTTTCATGAGAGTTGACTGACGGCGAGACTTTTTACTGAGTTTTGGAGGCTTACAGATTAGTCAGTGGGGAAAGGAAAAGCAAAATAACTGGGATCGTTATCCCTTCTGTCCTGCTGGAGCTGTTCTGCTATTCATGGGCGTCATTTAGGGATCAACTGGGGTCACATCTGCGACCCTTGGCTTGTCCCTTGCTACCCCTTGCTTTTGCAAACCCTGGCCTCAGAGGTGACAAAATCAGTGCCTGGAACACAGGGATAGCTCTTCCTAATGGATGCTGGTTGGAGCTTCACTTGCCTGGTTTCTGTCAATTTTGCAATTATACAAATAGTGAATAATATTATTCAGTAGTAGTGCAATAAAAAAATGGAGTACATTAGGTCGAATATGACTCTATCAAGAAGTTAGGGTAAGTAAAAAATGCTGTTAAATGTATGTTGTATACATATATAGGGGAGAGTGTGTTCATGTGCAAGAGAGTGTGTGAATGTGTGAGTATGTGTAAGCATGTGTATGTGAGTCAAAGTAAAGGTCAAATGGTGTGTGATGCCACTTCTGCTACCCCTGGCATTTTGGTGAATTGATGTCCATGCTGCCATTATTGTCATAAATGCGGGATTTCAAGAAGTAAGATGACGTGGAAACAAATTCTGTGAACAGTAGTATTGGGGCTGTTATGCCCTCACTTTGGCCACCTTTACTTCGCCAAACCTTTACTTCGTCATCTTTATCAACTTTATTTCACCTTCATATCCATCACAGAGAAATAACCTTTGCTTCCTCTCTTTTAGCTAGTACAACTTTCACTTCATTCCATAGGCTCTAACCTAAACTTAAGAAAACGCTAGCCTTTTACCTAATCATATTTTATATATTTGGAACTACATAAAATGCAATTAATACTTACCATATTTACTGAAGCACTAATTTATAACTGAATTGATTCTTTCAAATAAGTTACTACTTTCCGACATTATAACAAATTAATACTAACCCTAAATCCTAATTAGTGTATTCAATATAACTCAATAAAATAAGAAAATAACCTAACACTAATCTTGCAATTATTTTGTAATAAATTAAATTAAATGAACTCACAATACCCTAACCCCTAATTATAGTAAAGCATTTATAGACCTTATTTTCACCACAAAGTGAATCCCAACCTTTTAATTTATTAAATACATTTATTTGCAATTTCATTTTAATTATTTATTCTCATCCTATCTTTCTCCCTAAAAATAAATGCTATTAAATGAAATTAAATTAAGTGTAATTAAATGTATTATATTGTAATACTAACTGTACCACTTCCTTATTTTAAATGAGATTATAATTCATTATTTAGATTAATATTAAACCTCACCACAAATTAGACAACTATGCATTATTATATATTCTCTGTAGTTATTTTAATGGTATTTCAATAGCCCTAATACTCATCTACACCTACTTTACATTGCATGCTCCTGAAGCACTGGGTAAATTGTTGGTGTCGAAGTAAACACCAAGTAAAATAAAGGAGGTGACATATAGTTTGGTACTAGAATAAGAGGTAGGGAGTGGACCTGCAGGCACCTGAGAGGTGTAGAAGATAAAAGCTGCAACTGCAATTGAGCAGTCAAAATAGATAGGCCACTAGCGACCAGGTATGAAAACGCAGTAGATAACATCACCAAAAATGGGCAAGTGCAGAAAGAAACACAGCACAACATACTGTGACCCTGTGCACTGAAGTGGCATACAATGCACCACAGAAGAACTTGAGGATCAATTATTGAGAATACATTCCTTTTTATGAATTATCTCAGTGGTAGGCTCGTACTTTTGCATTTTACGTATGGCAAAGACATTTCTGCATTTCCTCTCTGTTCCGGCAAGGATCACAGTGGTACGCGCTTTGGTTATGTCCAGGTTGAACTATGCCAATGCACTACATGCCAGCCTGCCAAACCTTCTGTTGAGAAAGCTTCAGACTGCTCTAAATGTGGCAGCGAGGCTGGCTCTTGGCCTTCCAAGGCGAGAGCACATTACTTTGCATCTGCACAATTTGCATTGACTTCCTGTGGAAAAACTGATTCTTTTCAAATACTCTCTGTTAATGCACAGAGTGCTCCATCATTCAGGACCAAGCTACCTAGCTGCCAGGATTGCCTACTATAGTCCTGGAAGAGTACAACTGTCCTCCAGTACCCATTCCCAAGCCTGCCGCACCATGCGATAGGCTCACGATAACGCATCAAAAGTCCGCAACAAAATCAACGCGACGCCGCAAAAATGTGAAACACGAACACAAAAAAAGCTGAGATGAGGCCAAGCGCGATACAAAAATCTGCGAAAACGAGCCACAGGCCTGCAATTCCCTCGCGTCATGCAGGAAAATACACCATAAAAGCAAAAAAAACACACCAAAACCAAATCAAACTGCGTAGCACCATGGATGCACCCGAACCGAGTGCAGAGGACAACCCAAACTCCCCAAGCCCCACAGAGGACCAGCCAGGAACCCCGTGCTCGGGTACGGGCAAGAAGAAGAGGAAGATGGGGTTCAGTCCGCAGTAAGACCGGATCATCGTCACAGAGGTGATAGAACACTACCAACAACTGTTCGTCACCTCCACTGCCGCATTGGCAACACAAACGGAAATATGGCAGTCCATCGTCAACAACATGAATGCAGTCGGAGTATCGAGGAGGTCAATGGAGAAGGTCAAGAGGCGCTGGCATGAAGTGCACAGCCAAACCAAGGAGAAACTCGCTACCAACAGGAAGGCAGCAAAGGCGACTGGAGGTGGGCTTCCTGCGCCACAGGAGGAGCTGGATGAGCTGGAGGAAAGGGTGGCCACAGTCATCAGTGTGTAGATGGTGCAAGGAGTTGGTGGTCTGGACACATCTCGATATGACCTGACCCAACAGCAACAGAGTGAGTACCGACCAGGGCCTGGGGGGACGGAGGGAGATGGGCACAATGGCAACCATACACAATCTGTGCAGCACACTGCACACCCACAATGAGTGTGTAACATGTCCCTGACACCCTTGACACACTGCAGCACACACAGAAACACCAAGTAGGCCCCCGTCCACAATGTGCACAAATGGGCCCCCTCCATATCACCAATGGCACAACCTACCCATGCACATGTGCTAAATCCAGAAAAGCAGCGGCTCTGAGAGCCACACGGACTATGCAAGTGGCCCTGCATGACAGATAGCATGGCTGCAGTCAGAATACATGACATTGTGCACAAGATGACTTTGAGGTGGCTGAGTGTGGACCACATCCGTAAAGGAGCAGGTCACACTCTGACACATCCACGTGCACCTACAACCCATGGCGTCAAAATCTGCAGACAAACAATGCTCAAGAGTACAAAATATGTCCAAGAGCACAAGTGATCCAAGTCGCAAACATCACAGCACCCGAAAAGCACACAAGTCAAAGGCACACCTCCTCAAAGGAATAAGGGGATGCCAAATCAGAGCTGCAGGGCAGACTCGCCAACAATGGAGCACACACACATAGCAATCACGGCACATCAACATTGATGACAATGTGGTACAAAGTGCAACACTTACACTGCGTGACAGAGGACACAACTGGTGCCACTCGTGCACAGAAACTGGCCAATCACATCTGGCATTGCATGACACCGTGAGATGAGAATGTACGAGTACAACATCACATCCGTCATGTAGTCAAAATGTCCACTGTCTCCCATCAAATAGCCAGCTCCTCCAAAACAGTCATAATGAACATTGTCATGCAGTCTGTATGTAAACATGTACAATGAGTCAACATACATGGAACACACTGTTAACCTGCATCTCCCCGTTACATTGCAGAGGGACAATCAACACCTCCTGCAGAGCAGACCACACATTTCTACAGTGATGATGAAGAGGACACCCTGCACATTTGCCCAGACACCCTCCAACGGCTCGTGGACAGCCTCTGCACCCCATCCCCAGGAGCAGGCCATCCCAGCTGCATCGCAGTGACCCCACACCCTGCACAGACCACACAGCAGGAAGCACACACCTCCACGGCAGGCCCACAGGACCCCCACAACCAACACATGGAATTCCAACGCAGGAGGAGTTGGCTGATCAGCTGCGGGTGGGTTTTGACCTCGTGGTAGCCAAACTCGATGCCATACGTGGGTGCCTGAGTCCCATCAGGGACCATGTACAGTCCCTAACGGACACCCCCTGTCCACACCATGCTCACCGACAATCCTTGGCTGACTTCGCCGGGGCAATTACTTGGATACAAGAACTGTCTAGTCAGACAGGCTCCAGCGATGACAGCACAGAGTTGGCACAGATGCGGAGGACAATGGAGACCATGGAGCGGATGCTGGCTGGAAGTAGGGCTGCCATGGCTGAACACCAGCAACATGTAACTGGGATCTTCCAGGCCTTGCAGATCCTCATCTTGCCATTGCTCCCACAGAGCCGGTCCCAGATAACTGCTGCTGGAACTTCGACACACATATCTCTGCCCCCTGATGTGTCATTGACACACAGTGATGCATGTCTGTCACCTTCGCACCCTGATGTGTCAGTGGCCCACAGTGATGCTGCCATAACACCACCACACACACCTGACACACCGGACACAGAAGACATCTCATAGGAGTGAGATGTGGAGGGTAATGACTGTGTGAGGAAGGAGATAGTAGCATCCGTACCTGCCACATGGCCTGTCCCTGCATGGTTCAGACCTATGTATCATGCACTGGAAGAACACCTCCCACTGTCCCCCAGAACACTCTGCAACATTGTCCTGGACCCCGACATGGACTGACATATCTGCTCTTGTACCAATCACACAGAAATCCGGCTGTGGACTGGACTCTTCCTCTTCAGATTAACTTTGTATTCCCTCAAGGACTCTGGTTGGCCCACCACTGGGCAACCATGTTATGTGGGCTTGAACTGGCCATGTACCCCTCCGGCTCCGAGACTCCCCAGAATGTGAATAAAACATTCCAAATCACACATATGTGTCATGTCTATGTTCACTCAAGTGTACAAGTATGGATGAATGTAGGGACGTTGATTGCACTAAGAGGTACACCCTGGTAAATGTCATCAATGCGCATGTTTGAGCCTGACCCACATGGCCAATTATATGAATGTGAAGGTGTGAACTAGCTGTGGCCTCATTGCATATGAACAACAATCTCGCATCCCCCAACGTAGCCCCACATCATGTATTATATAGGGCTGTGTGTGTAAATGTCAGAATCGGTAGCCCGCCTGAAGTAGTGTCCCCCATTGCATGTGGCTACATAACATCTCTTCGGATGATCTACTCACACACATCAGTGTGGACACAGCCTTTTTAAATGGATCATATTGATTCACATGACAAGAATTTGGACACCATACTCACATTGCTGAGGACACGTAAGAGCACAGGTCTACCAGCAACTATCCCAAACACAATGTGTGGCTCACAGTGGTGGAACTGCCAATAGGGATTCACCACCTATGTACCAGAGGCAGTCTGTCCCTCCCTGTGTACGGACAATGCTCATCGAGGCACACGATGTGTCAAACTAATCAACACTCATCACAGTTGTACACTGGTGAAGTTGCGCAGACTTTACTAGCATGTGCATGTCAGTACGGGCAAGTGATGGAACACAGCAGGCAGACAGATGCTTCAGACACTTACAGGCAGAATGGGAACGTGTCGAGGTGCAAGGAATGGGATGGCAAAAATTAACACATATCCTTACAGTTGGCAATGGTCTCAGCCCACCTTGCCTTGCTGGTAGAGTCATGTGATGTTTGGCATCTGCTCATTGCCCCATGTCAGGTGACACGACTCACAGCCATGGGATCTGCATGGAGCTGTACCACCGGACTGCGCCGACTCTGTGATATGCTGACAGTGAGCAGGTGAAGGAGACCAACAAGGTCACATGTCATGCTACATTGCCATGTGTGTAGTCTCCCTCCAGCAGTATGTCAGATTTAGGAACGTTGCCAAGCAACTCTGTGCAGCTCCGCCCATGGGGCTGCAGCACCTTGCACAGGTGTGTGACAACACGCGTAGGTGCACGCACATGCATTCTGAGTCCGAGCGAATGTAGACATGTCCACTGTTGTTCTGGCTTATGTGACCATTCCTCCATGATGCAACACGGTGTTGGGATCTGTGCTCTGGTTGTCAATAAGTGGTGGCTGCAAGAAGGTAGTTACTCGTCCATGAATGCGAGCGCTGCTTTATAGGCAATCAGTTCCAGAAGTACGTCGTTCTCGAATTCAAGGAACACGAAAGAGAGCCAGTCCACTAACTGATCCAGGCCGATGTACTCCGACCACGCAGTTTCACCAATCCACAAAACAGCCCAATAGGGGAGTGCCTCAATGTGGTCACTGCACACGATGACTTGTGCAATCTCCCATCCACCACATATCAAGGCATCCCATGCCTGGCGATCCCCATTGCACTCCTGTTTGTGGGCCAACAGGGGGCGCACAGACATGTCATAATCCAGTTCATCTACCGTTGTGTTGGATAGGCAGACCTCCATGGGCCACTCGAATGTGCATGATCGACAGTGGAACCATAGCTGGACGCATGTGACGTATGAAAGCCGGAAACGCAGAGGTAACTGATTCGCAAAACTGCCATTGGCAGAGCTCCCAACAGATGCAGCATTCGTGCACGGTACAGATCCACATGGCTGGGGTTGTGCATGTACCCGGGATTGCCTGCCATTGCGTTTGTTGGTCTTGTACCACCGGCACTCCTCAGACCGGTGGCAGTTCTGTGGACGATACGCCACAGCTCGGAGCAATGGGTTGCATGCGTGTTCAACGTTTGGACGTATGGGTTGTCTTTATACCGATGTGTTGGGGGCATGCCATGCAGGTGTAGCTCGAGCAGGGACAATTGTGTGTGGGGTGTGGACACGTTGCTCTTTCATTAGTGCCGTTCGTGGTGTGGGAGTCGCCAGGGTCTGGTATGGTATCTCACTCACGGGGTGCCGGGCGCATTGGAGACCAAGGTCGGAGGTTCGGATGTCTTTCCGCCTTGTGTATTGAGACAAAGGAGCTTTCATGCCTAATTTTAGTCTGACTACTGCTTGCATTTCTGTAATGTGATGTGGCCTTCACGCTGAAATTGTTGCCAGGCCTTAGATTTCGGGTGCACCTATGTGAGACACACACAACAGTTGGCATGTATTTGCCAAGGGCCCGATTGTCCTTGCGCTCCTTGTTCAGTCTCTCTCTCTCTCTTTCTCTCTCTCTCTGTCCTTTGATGAGTGCTTGACACACCTTCTTATATGGGATATTGTCTTACAGGCTATCACTTACAGATTGTCCAGGGATGACCCGCCATGACTCTTCCAAATAGTTGTTTGGTGAGAAATTTGATTGTGATATTTTGTTTGGAGTCTCAATGGTGAATGGTTGATTCTGCTTTTTCTGTACTCACATGACTTTTAGTTGTTGTGATTCTGCGGCATCATGCAAATGATTTTGTTTTTTGATTTTGTGACATTGATGTGCAATCTCTTGGCCCGGGGGAGGTGGGGGGTGCCCTGGTTGGGGCTTCAGGGGGTGGGGGGTTATATGGGGGTGGGTGTTGTGGCCCTCTTGGGTGTCCAAGCTGCATGATCGTTGGCTCCATGGCATCTGTTGTTATTCAGGTGTGGCTCTGGGCTGGGCTCCCTTTTCTGGTGCAGGTTGTAGTCCGACTTTGCACCAAAGCAGGTGTTAATTTCCTGCTGCTAATGCACCTTATCGCATGTTTTGTGTTCTTATCGCCGATCTGGCCGGTCGTTGAGGATGTTGAGGTGTGGTGTTTTTGCGGCTTTTTGCTCGGGAACGTCTACTCTGCATATCATTAGCGAAGGTTGCAGGGGTCATCCGTGGCGATGTTTTTTGAGGATGCTATCACCGGAAAACTGGTGGTGTCAGCTGTTAGCACCAGCTTCTGAAAGGGGCGGTAAATTTATCCCAACTTTGGCTACGCTAAAGTGCCGATAACTCGGCAATAGCCCGTTGAGAATATGCCCCACAGTTTCTTTCAATAAAATGGAACTAATGAAACCTTGAGTCATTCACTGTTCAACCAAAGACTTTGTTAACTTGTATCGAGGCCTGTGGCGCATGTAACATCATCAAAATGAAACGTGTGCCACACATGACATCCCTAGAAGGAATAAAAGAGGGGAAATAAAGAAGACAAAGGATCAGTAAAAAAGTGTGAAGGATACAGGACATCTAAAGGAGGCAATTCAAAGTAATGAAAGAGAAAGTAAAGACAAAATGAAAAATGAATTAAAAATTAAGTAGCCCATCATCTGAAGTAAAATAACCTAAATCTAATAATTTCAAATTAATAAAGTAGATTAGGTTTAGCACTCATTTCTGCTTCTATCCATGCACATTTACAGACACCATAATTATTTGTCTATTATGTTTCCTCCAGTGCTTAATTTGTGCTGGTGGTTTCCGGTGCTCAGCACTTGCACTTATTTCTAAAGGGCCGGGAATATAAATTCTTTCTCTTGCTGTCAGAATTTCCGATAACTGTTTAAAATAAACATACCTGCAAATATACCTGACTGGGTGAATCCCTGATATGTCTTCACAGACTGCCCCCCCCCCCTTGTTCAGGCATTATGAGTGTATATTGTTATTATGTAAGTGATGTCATCACGCCTTCTTGTCTCGGCACTCATCAGTCACGAAATAAAAGTGTTCATTCATCCAATCATCCATACATTTACTTGATGCAGCCTGTCCTCGCCCTCATTTTGGAAGATTTCAGATGAGGGCTGGCTCATCGCTAAACGGAGGCAAGGTAGGCTGTGAAAGCACAGGAAAACTTAATGGAAGGGCACGTGAGGAAGAAATAAAAGCACAAACTTTGCTTTCACGTCGCTGCCTAGCACTGCCTGCGATATGTTGTTCTCATGGCTCTAGCACCTCAACTCCTCCTATTGGCAGTGTGCTTTGGACTGAACCTGCCTGTACCCACACACTTTCTACAGCCCCCCATTCAGCTCTAGGTCAACTAGAAAATCTGTAAAATATGGAAGATCTGGTGGATCTCTTCACAGATTCTGCAGTAGGGCCCCATTAATTAAGCGTTAATTCGCTGCCGCACTCTAATTGCTGAGCTGCATAATTCTGGTAGCATTACTGGGGCAGCTACTGTGCAGCACGCAAGGCCACTGGGCAAGGAGAACGAACATTGGACATCCTGATGCCAGGCCTGGACTGATTAGTTACATCACCAGCACCTGGATGACCTGCTGTGACCCGCCATCCCTGAAGGTTGTGCATGGAGCGGGAGTTGAGGAGACCATTGTTGGACTGAGTCTCCAGTGTGCCTCACAAATCTGAACCTCTCACAGTCAAGTGATTCCAGCACTTTTTCAGTAGCAGTGAAGTGTGTGAAAACAGTGCCCTTTGACATAAAGACATTACAAGCAATCCAGAGAGCCAAGGCCAGGAGGCTACTAGATTATTTTCCAGTGGTAATCAAAAAGCCAGGAGTGGCTCACATCTTGAGATGGTTTGGGGGTTAGCCACCTGGCTCTGGTTAATGTAGAGCTCTTAAGAATCCCATATTCATGTGTAAGTGACGCATTCTGCATTCTGGTATTTGTATGCCAGTTGATTTCTATAATTAAAACAGCATTACAAGTTTCAAATTGTTGCGTAGTGTAACACACACTCTAAAGGGTATATTCAAAAGAACATGTGATAACTACCACAAGAGTTGCTCAACGCAACTCTCAACATCGCAGCCTATCGCAGGAAAATTACACCGTGCCAACCAAGTATTCACAATGTGGCGGTAGCATGCGATAGTCACCAGACAATGCGTCAAATGGGCGTGTAAAAATCAACGCCACGCCGCAAAAATGAGAAACGCGAATTCAAAAAATCATGCGATGACGCCAATCGCGGTACAAAAAGTAGCAAAAAGCAGCCATAGGCTTGCAAATCCCACGCGTCTGGCGGGAAAATGCACATCAAAAACCACAGAAACAACACACCAGAAACAAGCCAAAGCATGTAGCATCATGGATGCACCCTGACCGAGCGCAGAGGCCAACGCAAACCGCACAACCCCCCACCAGCAAGGAACAACGGGGACGACAGAGGAGAAGAGGGAGAGGAAGACGGGGTGCAGTCCGTAGCAAAGCCAGATCAGCGTCACGGAGGTGACAGAACACTGCCAGCAACTGACCCACAAGTAGACCACCTGGAATGCAGTCGGAGTGCCGAGGAGGCCAACCGAGGAGGCCAAGAGGCGCTGGCATGATGTGACAACCTGAACCAGGCACAAACCCGCTCCCAACAGGAGGGCTGCAACAGCTACAGGAGGTGGCAGTCCTGCACCACAGGAGGAGCTGGAGGAAACCGAGGCCACAGTCATCAGTGTAGAGACGGTGCAAGGAGTAGGGACCCACGTTGGCCCTGCGTACGACGGCCCAGGCCACTCCGCTTACAAATTGAGTGGGTGACGACAAAGCTACATGTCCAAGTTCAAACCCTATGCCTGCGGTGACATTCCTGCATCCGTTGTACACAGCACAATGTAATGTCGTAGGGCCCTGGGCCCTAATGCATACAACAAGACCACAGGGACACACGCAGATATTATGTTGAACTGGCTATGGGCACGTGCGCCCTGCCCCTTTATTGGCAGGGCCACATGTACAGTGACGCCTGTGCTGGATGGTTGTGGGGTGGGTGCAAGTCATCCCTCAGAAAGTTGTTGGTGCTGGCAACATGTACAACAGTTAACACAATGAATACGTAAACAGACACCACCAGCATCATGGGGACATCTGCGGAGCATCATGGAGGTAGCCCGAGCAAGTCCAGAGGGCACACAATGAGCAAACAGAAGTGTCCGTGAGTTGCAGTGGCACTACAGCTGACCGCGCCCATGTGAAGAAAAAGTCTCGGATTGTTTCCCTTCGAGACATTCCTGATGCAGATGCAGAGGGGTGTGTTAGACCTACATGATCTTCCTCATCAATGGCCCAGGTCTCCCACACTGCTTGAGGTGACATTGATGCGCAAACTCTCAATAACACAAATCTCAATCAGTAATGGACGATGGCTTGCAGTGCACTGAGTCAGTGGCACCTGGAGTGCCAAGCAGGGTAACAGTCTGATGATGGGATCCACGACAGGTGTGAGCAACTCCGTCAGTCTGTCAGGACCACCGATGCGACTCTGGCAGATGGCCGTTGGAGGTTGTCCTGGCGGTGGTGGCATTTGCCTCCTGCCGTGATGCGACGTCCGGGCCGGTCAGGACTCGATTTGATGTGGTGGCCCTGGTGGACCGCAGTTGAGGCCAGAAGCAGCGGACAGCGCAGAGCCACAGACACATGGCGTTGATGACGATAAGGCCATCGCCGCAGAGGCCATCCAATATCTCAGAAGAAGGGGTCCCGGACATGAGAAGCACAGAGTTAGTGCCCCCGGATGCACTGCGGCTGGCGCAGGCACCCAGCCACGGGACGGTGACTCAGATGGGCCATGCGACCTGCGCGGGTCCTCATCAATGTCCGAGCTGTATGTTGCTGAGGGTTGCAGGGTACAGTGGAAGGTGTCCTCCAGGGCATGATGCAGAGGGTGGAAGCTGTCCGGAAGCAGCAAATGGAGAGGTGGAATGCCACAGCCTCGTTTTCACCACAAAGTCAGTATCACCGCCATGATGGCGACGACAACCCCAAGTCCATGGACTCAGTCGCCACCAAAGTCCAACAAGAGAGTGTCCATGGGTCTCGGGGAATAGACATAGTGACACCGGGGTTGAAAGGGGATGCAGTCTGTGATGAGGCCTGTACAATGACATCAAGTCTGCCATAAATAAACCAAGGCTGAATTCAAAGGTGTGCGTGACCTATTCGACCGCAGTGTAGGCCGGGGGCAGCGGTCAGCAAGGGCCAACAGACACGTGTTGTTGGGATGCTAAGCACATGGTTGCTGCCACCTGACCAAAGGGAGTACAGTGAAGTAGAATCTGCCTTTTTGTGCGTACACGGACAATGTATGATCAAGACTCAGTTCCAAATGTGTGACCTACTTGGCCGTAGTGTGGGCCGAAGGCAGTAGTCAGCAGGGGACCACACCAATCTGTCGTTGGCTAGCTATGCACAGAGTTAGTGACACCAGGGCAGTTGTCGGTAGTGTTTGATCACCTCCGTAACGATTATTCTATTCCCTTCGGACTGCAACGCGTAATCCTCTTACGCCTCTCCTTGCGTGCGATGAAATGTATTCTGCCTTTGAATGATTGATGTTCAGTTCCAATTCTGTGACCTACTCATGCGCAGTGGTGGCCGAGGGCAGTTGTCCACGTAGGCCCACAGACACATGTGCTTGTGATGCTATGCACAGACTTGGTGGCACCACATCGAAGGGAGTATAGTGACAAGAACTCTACCCTTAATGACATTCACTGCCATGGCGTAACCAAGACTCAGTTCCAAATGTGTGACCCACTCGACCGTAGTGTAGGCCGGAGGTGGCAGTAGAGTACGTCAATGAGAAAGGACTAAAGCGGGCCTGTGTCGTGGAGGCTGTGAATGTCTGAGGGGCTTCCAAGGTTGCGGCCATCAGGCTTGGAGCTTGCGCAGGCACATGGTGGGCCCTCCTTGACACACGCCAGTGTCGGAAGGTGATCTGTGTGGCCTGGCTGTGCAGGTGCGGGCCTGACCGGTTTGGGGTCCAGTGGGCCAGGGTATGGCAGGCGCACAGGATCACAGGCAACTCGGCTCACGAGGACGGCGTCGGCCTCGTGGCGTGGTGAGAGGTGCCGCCCTTGCAGAGACATTGGGCTTTCTGGAAGAGGACCACGCCCAGGACTACATGTTTTTTATTCACACCCCTACGCTGGCCTGGCGTACGCCAGGCCATCCCACTCCGCTCATGCTTACCGGCGGGACGTAACAGGCAACATTCCTGCGGACTCCCCCACTGGCTGGGGTGACATGGTTGCGTACACTGTCCACTACACTCCATGCACCCGCGGTATATGTCGCCATGGATATGGGTGTGTTCAGCATACTGCGGTCTGTCCAGCACATCTCTGCCACTCTTGGCATTGTGTACTTTCCCAATCATGGTTCTCCTGCATCCTTCACACATGCCTGGTTGTCACCTCTCCCCACATTGGGCCAGTGTGTGGCTGAGGTGCCATGCCATTGATGGCTCATGTTCACGGCTTGCCCAAGTTACCATTGTGAGTTGTTCTGTCATGTCTGGTGTGTGGGCATGTTGTTTTGCTTGTTGGTTGTGATTTTGTGACGTGTGCATTGCCAGAGTTGTGAGTTGCATGGTTGTGGAGTTGAGGTGAGTGGGGTGTTCATTTGGAACTTGCCAAGGGGCTGTGCTTTTCCCTTGTTGCCATCCTGGGAACGCTGGTTGCTGCTGGACTGTCGGAGGATGAAGGGACCATGCACACTGGCTGGGTATTTGGAGGCGACATTGATGGAGGTTCCACGGTGTTCGGTTGTTGCCTGCACATTGGTGTGAGACGTGTGCTTTCTGTTGCAGTGATTATGTGCTGTGTCACCAGGGGGCAAAGGTATGACATGTGTGCTGTGGATTGCCCCCTACTCTTGCGTGCATCCAGCTATGGCGTATGGTCCTTGCTTGGTCTCCAGTGGATCCTGCGCATTGTGTTGGACGATGGTGATGCCCAGGACTGGTATCAGGGACTTGGATGTGGCGGGCTGTGTGACTCCTCCGACTCTGGCGGGTGTTGGTTGGGGGGGTACCAGGGGCCAACAGGTGCAGCACAGCCAGGAGCTTTGTGTGGGGTGGGACGTTGGTTGTCCGCTGTGTTAATGCCGTCGGCCTGTTGGGCGTTGTTGGCCAGGATGCTAGGATGGTTGTCCTTTTGAGCCTGTAGTGGGCAATGCCATTGTCAGGTGTTGGGTCTGTGAGGCTGATGCGTTTCCTGGGGGTCCGCTGTCTTTGTCTGCGCTGCCTTTGTGGTGGTCTGGGGGGGGGGGGTTCCGGGTGGGGGTTGGGGTCCTGGGGTGGTGGCGGTGGGGGTTGTGGCCCTCTTGGGTGTCCAGGCCGCATGACCAGTGGCTCCATAGCATCTGTTGCCCTTCCGATGTGGCTGTGGGCTGTGCTCCCTTTTGTGGTGCGGGCTATGGTCCGACTTTGCACCAGGTCAAGCAGGTGTTATTTTCTTGCTGCTAACACGCCTCATCGCCTGTTTTGTGTTCTTATCGCAGTTCTGGCTGGCCGTTGTGAATGTTGTGGAGTGGTGTTGTCGCTGCTTTTGGCACGGGAATGCCTACTCTGCATCTAATCCGTGATAAGTGCGGGGGTCATCTGCGGCGATGTTTTTTGCGGCTGCTATCGCGGGTAAACTGGTGCTGTGGACTGTTAACACCAGCTTGTGACTGGGGCGATAAGTTTATCGCAACTTTGGCTGCGATAATGTGCCGTTAACTCAGCAATAGATCCTTGTGAATATCCCCCTCAGATGCTGTTGTTTGCTGTACATGTTGGCATTTGTGAGCTAGTGTATATTCACATAACTAATAGGAATAAAAGCATCAGAGCAGGAGATGTCCTGAAAAATGCAACTTCAAAAAGCAATTTTTATCACTGAGATACTAATCACCAGCAAAGGTAAGCTCTACAGTGAAGTGACCCTAAAAATGCAGAAGAGCTTGTCCAAAGCATTTAATGCAGTACCCACTCCTCACAGATTAGGTTAATGGTTAGTCCAACCCTAATTGACAAACAGTAGTTCCCCTAAAGATGCGCCCTGAGCTTGTGTAGTCCTACTAGCATTCTGCAGGTAAGTACCACAGAAGCAGGAGTCTCATCTCACCATCACCAGTCAAAGATGTGTCGATGACAAGTAACATTGAAGTCAGAACCAGGAAAATCACTCCCTTAGGCCCATTAGTGTTTTGTTTCTGGTATAATTTTGGCTCTGTAAAATGAAGGTGCAGGGTTACAAGGCCTCAGTGTACACTGTGTTACTCCCTATCTGATTTGAGTGCTCGGATGATGGAGCCTTTTAGATTGTGTAAACAGCTTTGCCAGTTTTGCCTGTGTTGGTTTTAAACACCTTCACTAGTTTTGATGTTCACTGAATGATTCTCCATGGCAACTGGACCTCTGGCATTAATGCAAGCGCTCTATAATGAAGTCGATAGACCAGTAGACCTCAGTACATATTACATGCACTGGGTTTCTACTCAGGCATTGTCGTTTTTGGTAGATATTATACCTCTCCCTTGTTCACAGACCTTTTGTTTAATGTATGTTGCTGTTGTCAAATAAGTGGACTGCTATAATCCATGTCATGATTCTAAAGCAGTTATATTCTTTTGATTTGGCTGCTTTCGCTTTTCCCATGTGGGAGACTGACATGACAAATGATTCAATTTGATGGTGCCAGGAATGTAGCTGTGCGGACCCCTGGAAGAAGTGGCAGCAGCCTCCTAAGAAAAAATGTCGAGCACCGGAACTTCTTTTTCTTTACAAATTAAGCATTGGTTTCCTCTTTTCTTGTTCTTTCAGAACATTATCTTGTGCTTCCATCTCCAATAATTAATATTTTCTACCTTCTCCATTTGACTTGTATAGTTCCACCTCGCTCCATATTCAGGAGCACAAGCAGCATAACATATATTATGATTATGATGATATTTCCTGAATTTATTTTTTAAAGGTCTATTTCTTATGCACCAGCAGAAATTTAAGTATTAGGGGAAGAAGAATAAATGGGATTGACGCGCATGAAAGAGAGAGAGAGAGAGAGATAGCGAGAGCGAGAGCGAGAGAGAGAGAGAGAGTGATAGAGAGAGAGAGAGAGAATGGATGACGATACATTGCATACAAATACATCGCATGCCATTACAACACGGTTGTTACAATGCAAGTGTTGATACAACATGTAGCAATTACACCGCAAACCTTTACCATGCATATACCTTTACCACGCATGCCATTCCCTCGCAAATGCATTCATAGTAAAGGCATATACTTGTTAGGGTAAGTAAATATGTATTTATCTATATATTTCCACACAATCCTTTCCGGGTAGAAAACGACAAACGGGTCGCACTCCCGTAGAGTTTTGCAATTTTTCCTTTTTCCTTTTCATAGATGGGAACACAGGCAATCAGACCAACACGTTTCGGTATTACCCAATACCTTGATCACGATCACAAGCATGCACTTGTGAATACTTCCATCGAAACCTCAATCCTGTCAATGTCACAGCCGGAGGGCACTCCTAAAAAGCGTGAGCTCATAAACAAAATCCTGACAGAAGCCGCGCCGCTACCTCTCGGGTCGGGGCCTGTTTCAGGTGTGTCAGACACCTCTCGTATTCCACATGAAACACACGCTTCTTCCAGCAGCGTAATACAGGCCACACCAACAGCACTAATTAAAATTGCTTTATTCCGTGATAAGCCAGGCATTACGCGTTTCGACTCCACGAGTCTTAATCATATGCCACTTATTGTCATCGATGGGTTTGTTTAGCTTTAGAAAACGTAACTTTATAGACATTGAAAACGGACCGCTGTCCACCTAAAACTTTTAAAGAGGCAGTCCAAATTTTCATTATTTGTGCAATTTTTTCCACAATTCTTATAATGTAATGAAGGTAGTACTGATATTTCACATCAGGTTCAACATTTAAACCCCATAGTGGTGTCCAATAAAAGTTTTCCTTCATTGCAAATATTAGACTCTTTATCAAAATACCATGACTACATTTCCCATAATACTCTGTGACTGCCTCCTTCTTTTGTAGTATTCAATGTCGATCTTGGCAAAACTTCGACGTGTTTCACTGTGTACCTGGTGCAATGCTTTGCTTTAAAGGAAAAGTTCCATACCTCAGTCACAGTGTATCACAGGTAAGTCTCGCTACCACCGAGTTGTTCTTATATTGGTTATCCACCTTTCAGGCAAGTTTGTTCAAGCGCGAAGTGCTCGGGAGAAATTCCTCAGCAAACCCTAGCTGTTTCATAGTTCATTCTTTCAGTTGAGTATATATATATATATATATTTGAAACCTATGGTTTTTTAAGTGAATTTCAAAGGTTTTTTAAATAATAGTTTCTAACTATGCTTACAGAGATAGGACATGTGCAGAAAGAAGAAAAAACACACAGAAAGAAGCAAAAGAAATGCAGAAAAAGGCAACAGAAGTCCACAAAGATGAAGAAAATTGCAGGAAGAAGCAAGATGTGCAGAAAGAACCAACAGAGGAAAAGAAAGAGGCCTTGTTGCAAAATCATCCTGTGCCCACAACTTTTTCAGACGGGTACTGGTGGTAACTGACTCTGACTAACGAGGCCTCGAGCCAGTGCTATGCTAAAAGACACTTAGAATACAGTGAAAACATCTACATACACTAGGGAACAATATGTGTTGCGGTACCCCTGTGATTAGCATGACCTCCTCTGTAAGGCCCCAGTACATAATAGGGCAGGGGGATTCAAACTACGTCTTAAAACCCACCACAGGGCGTGTTTGTACAGTGGTGAAGGGAGGGGGGCGGGGCCTGAGGTGACGTGTGCAAAAACGCCCGTTGGTGTGTTTTAAGTTGGGGAATTAATTCCCCTTCCATCTTGAGGGCCCCTGGGGGCCAACTAGCCCACCAGGTTCCTCCAGTAAGCGCCACAGAGCTGCGATGCAGAGAGGTGTTAAAAGGGGCATGGCCTGGACCACCTCTCTGCAACGCAGTGCAGTGGTGCTTACTGGAAGCACCTGATGGGCTAGTCGGCCCCCAGGGGCCCTCTGGATGGAAGGGGAATTAATTCTCCAACTTAAAACACGCCAACGGGAGTGTTTGCACACGTCACCTCAGGCCACACCCCCTCCCTTCACCACTGTGTAAACACGCCCCATGGCACGTTTTAAGTAGGGGGATTAAGTCCCCACAAATCCTGAGGGTCCCTGGGGTCCAGCTAGCCCACCAGGTACCTCCAGTAAGCGCCACAGAGCTGCGTTGCAGAGAGGTGCAAAAAGGGGCTTTGCCTGGACCACGTCTCTGCAACGCAGGTCTGTGGCGCTTACTGGAGGTACCTGGTGGGCAATATATATCCCGAAATACCCATACCCCCTGAATTAAAAAAATTACCCTTTGCACCCCAAACTAAAACCCACCCTGAACCCTAAAATTACCCCTGACACCCCAAAACCCGCACCCTCCCCGAACCCTAAAATTACCCCTGAAACCCCAAAACCCATGCCCACCCTAAACTCCAAAATTAACCATTGCACCGTAAAACCCAAACACACCCTTTCCTAACCTTACCCTTGCCACCCCAAAACCCATACCCACCCTGAACCCCAAAATTAACCCTTGAACCTCAAAACCCAAACACACCCTTATCCTAAACTTACCCTTGCCACCCCAAAACCCACACCCACCCTGAACCCTAAATTTACCCCTGACACTCCAAAACCCATACACAGCCTGAACCCCAAAATTAAACCTTGCACCCCAAAACCCAAACACACCCTGAACACTAAAATTACCCATGGCACCCCCAAACCCAACCTAAAGCCGGAAATGACCCCTAACACCCCAAAACCCATACCCACCCTGAACCCCAAAATTAACCCTTGCACCCCAAAACCCAAACACACCCTGAACCCTAAAATTAACCTTGGCATCCCAAAACCAATACTCCTACACCCCAAAACCCAAACGCACCCTAAACCCTATACTCACCTTATACTTACATGTAAAAAACAAAAACATATACCTTTACCATTCATTCCTTTACAACGAAATTCGTTGTAAAGGCATGTGTGGTAAAAACATATGCATTGTAATGCCATGCATTGTAATGGCATTGCAATGTAATGGTAGTTACATTGTTACAACCGCGTTGTAATGGCAACGGGTGGTAACATTTGCGTTATAATGGTTATTTCCCCAGAGAGAGAGAGAGAGAGAGCACGTAAAGAGAAAAAGGCCCTGTGAATGGTCTTCTTCACAATGCTTTTATCTCTCCAGATTTAATGATAACATTTTGGGGCCAAGATATATAATGTTGGCGTACCAGCAACTACTTAGTTTGGGTGTACTTCTTGGCTTTAATGGCACTTCTTCTCTTTGTAGTCTCCATTTGCATTGTTATCCACGTAGGTATATAGTCTTCAGTTAATCTGGTACATGATAATTGCCTCCATTCCTTCGCATAAAAGCCATTATGCTCAAGTCCCAATGCATTATGGTATTTGTGGTTGTTAATGTACATCCATTTTGCTTCAATTGTACTCTTTTCTGCCACTGTCATCATGACTCTCCTTCACACTTTGCTTAATAATAAATCCTGATATCTATTTTGCTCTTTTGGAGCTTCTCAGGAGAGTGTGGAAGACACAGGGGTATATGTACAAGAATTGCCGCTAACTAACGTTAGCATAAGTTAGCTGCAATTTTCCTACCGCTTTGTACCACTGAAAACTATCACCATGGTACTGATGTATTTACAATGCGTCGCTACATGGCAATAGTTTCTCATCGCAGAGGGATTTGTCGACAGTAACCTCTGCATTACGGCGATAGAAATCTTGCCACAAATGTGAAAAAAGTGGCAGCCGGTCATCCATCCAGCAAAAGTCCAAGTACCACTCTCAGGATGAATTTCTGCAGCAATCTTATGCAGTTTTGATATTGCGTCATATACTCAAGGTGAGTGATCCGGCATGAATACGCAACACCTGCTACTACTGATGCGCCATGCACCACCTAGATCAGCCAGAACCACATCTAGAACCATTCGGTTCTGGAGAGCTACAATCCTTGCAATTTGCAGCTCCTCCGTAATGTTCCCAAGTGCCATAGCTGTCTGATTGGTAACAACTTCCACAACTCTAGTCAATCATCTTATTTTTCTACTGTTTAATGCAGCACCCACAAAGAAGAACAAACCTAAATTAAAATCAACATATTGTTGCAGAGTGGTATCAGTTTGGTCTACTTCGTCAGCACTTATTGTCCTTTTATATCTATTTCTAGAGATATCGTTGAATAATTTAAGGTCCCGGTGGTATGATGCAGGTGCCAGAAACACAGGGGGCAATAGAAAGGACACTTAGGACACACCTGACCACCCAGCAGGTAGTTGATAATATCCGTGGCTACCACAGATAAAGTAGGCATTATGTGAGGCTATAAAACTACTGTTATTTACACCTTCAATAGTCAGAATTACAGCACATTCGCTTTTCCCCACTGGAATTCTTCCAATACTGCTTACACATAGATCTGCTTTAGCTCTAGTAACAGAAATCACAAATTGTTCATTACTGGTAAAAGTTCTCATATTTGTGAAGACATATGGTGTTGAAATATTGTCCGGTTGATATTCTTCCCTTCCCATTTGGTCCCTTTGGCTTGAGGATAACCATCTTTATCTTGGTAGCATACTTTATTAAGGCGAAAAAGAAGCCCACCTACTGTACGTCTTCCAGATGCAAACAAAAGCGCATACCAAGCTTGACAAGAACCATTATGAGAAAAGGGAAGAGGAATAAAAGGTGTTCCTCCTTTCTTTTGATGTGCAGGTATCATCCCACACACCCAACAGTTGGTAGTATTTGTGGCATTATGAGTATGATGCAACATCTGGATAAAGGGAATATTTAAGCAGGATTGTCAATGCTTCCGCTCATGGTCGGGAAGCGTAAAGTAGTGGTGTTCAACTGATACTGGAGTAGTGGCGATCAAAAGCTCTCGAGCAGGAGCCACTTTCTCAACAAACCAGGTTATTACTGCTACAGCCACCATAGCAACAACAAACCCTATAGCACAAATGATCTTTCTCTTATCAACAGTTGATCTCATTGTGGACATGATCAGCTTGTCGTTGAAAACAATCGTTGGAGCTCTTATCCCTGGGCAGCCGTTGGTTTCTTCACCGAGGGTCAAGACGGGTGTCGCTACACTATACAGGACTGGTCCCCCCCCATGCCACATCTGCATTCCGTTTCACTAACCCAGGGCAGTTGCTCAACCAGTCTATTTCGACGATGCAGGCTCTTTCCGAGGTCTCAGTTGGTATCGGGATACTCCAGGAATCGTGTGGTCCAGGAAGACTTCCTCAGGTTCGTCAGGTGATATGGCTTGGCCTCTCTCTGTATCCAGGATGTCCCGATGGTCGATTAAGGCAGCAGGATCCACCAAGGTAGATGGCACTTTCTTGCAGTGGGTGGAGTGCATCCAGTTCCTCCTGTTCGTCACTCGGACCGCAGTTCTCGTTGAAAGGAACACCTGTTCTGGGCCGCGCCACCTCGGTTCCAAGCTGCTCGACCTCTGGAATGATCGGATCATCACCTGGTCTCCAGGTCGAAGTCCATGGCCTTCACCTGCAGACCTATCAGGATGAGCTTCTCGAACCTGTTGATGAATAGAAATCAAACAGTCAGTCAATTGTGATAGGTAGTTACTCATCAACACACATGGTACATCATGTATGGGACGTGGTTTAGGAATTCACCAAATGTTCATAGGCCTTCCAAACACCACCTCATATGGTGTAAGACCCGATCGCGAATGTGGCACTGATCTAATTGACAACAGTGCCAAAGGTAATGCGTCTGGCCAATTCAAGGATGTGGAATCCAGTATTTTCGCCAGTTTCAATTTAAGTGTGGCGTTATCCCTTTCCACTAGCCCTGCTGATTGTGGATGGAAAGCAGCATGGAATTTCTGCTTTATCCCTAATCCCTTCAGGACATATTCGACAACTTGCCCAATAAAATGGGGTCCGTTATCACTCCATAAAAGTTTACAAACACCAAATCTAGGGAAGAATTCCTTCAAAAGCACCTTTGCTGTAGTGAGAGCTGTATTGTCCTTTGTAGGGTATGCCTCTATCCATTTACTGAAGGCACATACCACTACCAAAACATACTTTAAGTTGTTACAGCGCTCAAGCTGGATGTATTCCATTTGCAAAACTTCAAAAGGTGCGGTTGGTGTAACAAACATTCCTGTAGGAGTTTGTGTCCCTTTAGCAGGATTATGCTGAAGACAAATCAGACAAGACTGCACCATCTTTTTAGCTGTGCCGGCAATTTCTGGATGCTCCCAAACTTGCGTGAGCAATTTTGTTGTCGAGGAGGGTCCAACATGTGCCGGCCCATGTATGAATCATAGGTTGTAAATAGGCAGTAGGCAGTAGGCAATCTCCACTTGCTCATCTCTTTATTCCTCCAACAGCCCTCATCGTCCAATGTTCCCTCCTTAGACCAGTGCTCAATTTCTTCTGCAGAAGCAGATCTCTGCATATCTAGCACTTCCTGTCTGGTATCATGCCAGCGTTCAGCCTGTGACTTCACTATGTACATAGACGTGGTGCTTCCCTTCATGGCAGTTTCACAAGCTGTTTGGTCTGCAAAAGCATTGCCTTGACCTATCTTATCAATTATTTTCTTATGTGCGCTGCATTTAACAATTGCTATTCTCTTCGGGTATGTTAGCGCAGTCAAGAGATTATGTACTAATTCTCCATGCATTATTTGCATCCCGTGGGATGTAAGAAAGCCCCTCTCCTTCCAGAGTAGCCCAAAATCATGAGCCACTCCGAAAGCATAGCGGCTATCTGTATAAATGTTCACAGTTAAGTCAGTAATAAGTTCACATGCTTGTGTTAAAGCTATTAGCTCAGCTGCCTGAGCTGACTTCTGTGGAATACGAGCTGTCTCAACTACCGTCTGAAGTGTTGTAATTGCATATGCAGCTGACGTTGTACCATCTGGTAACTTCAAACAGGACCCATCAACCCATAGTTCCCCATCAACACTTGAAAGGGGCGTGTCATGCTAATCGACACTACCCTTTGTCTGTTCCTCAGTAAGGAATATCCAATCATGAGACTCCTGTGACTGAGACTGAGTCACCGGGTATGGCAACAAAGTGGCTGGGTTAAGTATCGCACATCTCTTTAGTGTAATGTGAGGGGCCAACAATGTCAATTCGTATCCTGTCAGACGAGCACTAGTTAAATGCTACGTCTTCGTCTGATTTAAAAGGGCATCAACCGCATGGGGTACTAGCACCAACAGCTTATGTGACAAAACTATCCCTTCACTCTGACGTATTGACACAGCTGTTGCTGCAACTGAACGGAAGCATCCAGGCAACGCACGAGCAACAGGATCAAGTACTGCTGAAAAATATGCACAGGGATGCTGTTTGTCACCGTGTGTCTGCACTAAAACTGACAATGCGCATCCATCTTTCTCATGTACATAGAGTGTAAAAGGCTTCGTATAATCTGGAGTACCTAACACTGGTGCTGAACAAAGAGCTGGTCGTAACTGTCGGAAAGCAGTCTCACATTTATCTGTCCATGGGAGGGGTATTGGAGTATCTTTAGTCAAAAGTGCTAGCAAGGGTTTAACAATGTGTGAAAATCCTAATATCCATTGCCTACAAAAAGAAGTAAGACCAATGAATGCACGGACATCTTTCTGAGTACAGGGTACTACTGGTGTGTCTAAAATAGCTTGAATGCGATTTGGTGTGAGTGCACGTCCCTCCTTAGACAGAAGGTGACCTAAGTAGGTTACCTTCGGTCTACAATATTGCAAATTCTTTCGTGACACTTTGTGATGATGGGAAGCAAGAAAAGAAAGCAAGGACAAAGTACATTTTTCACACTGTTCAGGGGTATCGGCTGCCAACAAGATGTCATCGACATATTGTATGAGAGCCACACCTTCAGGCAAAACAAAAGAATCAAGTTGTCTTTTTAATGCTTGACTGTAAATACTAGGACTCTCGGTATAGCCTTGAGGAACTCTACAAAATCTATACGATCGATTATTCAAAGTGAAACCGAACAAATATCGGCTATCAGGATGAATAGGGATCGAAAAGAAAGCATTCTTCAAGTCTATCACAGAGAATGTAGTTGCTGTTGGAGGAACCAAAGTAAGAAGTGTCGTTATGTCAGAAACCACGGGGTATTGTGGTACTACAATCTTGTTAACTTCTCGCAAATCAATAATGAATCGGTAAATCCCAGTGTCAGTATCTTTTTTCAGAATAGGAAGAATCGATCTGTTACAAACATTGTAAAGAACTTCCTCAACAACCCCCACTTCAATGAGATCATGGACAATGCGTATGAGTGCTTCTTCGCCTCCCTGTGAAATGTTGTACTGAGGCAAATGTGGCAGCACAGCGCCCTCCTTGACACTAATATGTACTGGTGGAATAACCATTTGCCCTACATCAGTGTCTGAAGTAGCCCACAAAGTACTAGGGAGGGAAGCTAATGCAATATCCTCTTTAACAAGACAAGCTCTCTCCTTCACAGGATGGTTGTCATTCAAGATAACACGTACACCTTCTGGAGAACATCGTATCGTAGCCCTGAAATACTTGAGCATATCAAGACCCACAATATTGTCTGGTGTATTCGGGAAAGCAAAAATGGACATGGAGCAGTAAATTTATCCACATGGAATGCAAGTGGTTGTGACAGTGGGCTAAGGGAAGGGGTTCCATCGAAACCTATCGATGCAATGGTTAAGCCAGACAGGGGAGCCCTTGGAACCAATTGTTTAGACAAGGCGCTATGAGTAGCTCCTGTATCAACCAGAAACTGATCAGTAGAACCCAAAACATGTGCTGTAACATAGGAACCCCTCTGATCTACTGGAACTTCAACTGATTCCTTACCCCATCCTAGGCAATCCTATGCATAAGCAGAATCTTGAGAATCAGCCGGCACATAGTCGGACATTTGATATTGCTTCCTTCTATCAAAAGTGTTAAACCCATCCTGCCCACGTATATTAGCATCAAACCTAGCACGATCACCTGTGCTTCCTCTAGGCCCTGAATATCCTAAATGATTTCTCATTTGTCCCCGACCACGTGGACACTGCTGAGCAAGCAGTGCTGGACAATCGAAAGCCCAATGCCCAAATTTCTTACAGTACGCGCACTGGTCAACAGACAAATTCGAACGAGTATAAGAAGGGAAAGACGAACCATAATATCCACGTCCACCTCTATCACTACCTCTAAAAGGGGGACCATAAGCCTGAGCCAACATAACCTTCGTTTTTAATTCTTTAGTCTTTTTATCCTCATTACCCTTTGCTTCTAATTCCTGGCGTTCATAATACTGAGCCATAGTCAAGAGAGAAACCGGAGAAGAGGTAGTCCATGAACTCTCACTGGCTTTTAGGCGACTAGATATTCCTGGTAACAGGTTTGCGACATATTTATCGACAAACAGATGTCTACCTGTGTCATCTGTCAATGACTGGCCACTAAAATCGTGGAATGCTTCTTCAAAGCGTGTAAAGAAATCAGAGACCGATTCCTCTGCCTTTTGCTTACAAGACGCTAAAACAGTCCAATCTATCTTTTTAGGGGGAATAATCGTTTTTAACTTAACTAATATAGCTGCGGGAAGATCTAAAATTAACTGACATGGCTTCTGTACGGGTTCCCTTTCTACATCCATTTGTTCTAAGTCTTTTCATAACGCCCCAAAAGCTGCACGATCATCAATTTTACAAACAGTTCTCCACATATCAGGCGGTAATATCAATCCAAAAAATAGATCAATATCAGGCAAAGTCATAGTACAAGAGCTAATAGCACCCTCAACTTCCTCATAAAAAGCGGCTGGATTTTTCCGCGGATCAGGCAATGCAGTTTTAAGTGCCATGACATCCGTCCTATTCCAAGGAGTGTAAAAAACCCAATTATAAATAAAATAACCCTTAGCATCGATAGAAGCCTTATAATCACTAGTACCCTGTCCTTTAGTAGGAACATACAAAGGCGCGGCCTCCCGCATAGGTTTCGCATGAACTATCATAGTCTTATCGGTTCCGGAGATAGAAGCTTGTGCCATGCCGGTCTGAGATGTCTGTGCAGCTACATCTGCAGCCTTTTTCTCCTCTCGCAAACGGACTGCATCAACACGCAGTTTAACCAAACTCCTGATTGTATCATTCACCTGGGGGAAAACAAAAAGACCATCACGCATTTGCTTACAATTAACTGCTACATCGTCGGGCTCTAACTCCTCAGAATATTTCCTAAACAGGTCAAGGACCTCTGCGGCAAACACCTCAGTAAAATACAGCTGCTCCCTTTCCTGCCACCCTTTCATACTATCTAGAAGTTCAGAGGCGGGGGCAATGCTACGAACTGCTTTACAAGCAGCAGATCTAAGCTGGGACGCCCGCTCAGCGGTCAACATAGAACGAGTTTCTCTTGCCTTGTGTTCCTCCGAACTGGAGTCCTCATCTGACTCATGAGGGGCAGAAGGAACAGTATACGGAGGTGGAGGACGATCTAATAATAAGAAATCATCTTGTGGTTTATTAAGTATACGATAAAGGGGCCGCCGAACAGCGTATTAGCCAGTTACCTGTAAATTGAGCTCCCTATCTTCTGTCTCTTTTAACTCTTTTATTTCTTTGTTTTTCAGCTCTAATGCTTTCGCATAAATGTTCTTTCGCTGTTCTTTTTCAATTAAGGCTTGCTCACGCTTCATTCGTTCACGCACTTCTTTCTCCCACATTCGTACACAGTCAAACATATCTTGCCTAGTCTTTCGCTTAAACATACATTGTTCCACATACTCAATCTTTCGTAAATCAAATGACCCATGCATAGGCCAACGCAACTCAGGATCCTTACGAGTGTATTTATTCCATAATGTGCTGTACATTATAGAAGAAAGACCATACTTAATATACATATCCCTATTAGGCGTCCCCTCCGGGGGGGCCGGTTGTGCTTCATCGAGTCTCAAACTGGTACCACTACAAAAGCAACACATCCTACGAAGTGTGCTAAAAACAGGCATGCCAAAAATAGTGCAGAATATTCAGTATTATAATCAAAGTAGCACTTAAGGTACCTTTAGTACGATGTGCCGTTCAAATCAATTCAGATAGAGAAAATTCTCCTCATTACCTGCCTATATAAATTGCAATTTATATATGAATCACATAGAAATCTAAGTTGGCCAACACGAATTCCAAAATACAAAAGCCGCAGTAAGTGTTACTAAACTACCTTACCAATCCCCGGCATAAAAACCAACAGCAAGCGCCGCAGAATGACACTTATCAATCACTTGGTGTCCAGGTTCCAACTGCCAAGTTCTAAAATTGACCAAATGGTCACTGCACGGCGAATCAACAGAAGAGATCTCAGTCGAGGACCGGCACCACCTGGATGGTCAGATCACAAAGAAAGGAAAAACGCCATGGTTGCCAAGACTCGGGTCTCATTGGGCAGCGATCGCGTCCAGAGCGAGATTCCAATCCTTCGTCGCGACCAATCCTTTGGGCATCCGAGTTGCCGATGAGCCCCACTTGTCGGGCACCAATTTGTAGAAGTGGACCTCAGCTAGGCCTACCAGTGCAAGGGGTTCGCCCTTCTCTGCACAGAGTCCTCAGACCAATAGAAAGAAGTTGGCACAGAAACTGGAATAGAAAATACAAAGTTTAATAAACCTCATGAGGTGGAACTACATTCACACAGCACCCTTCGGTATTGAATGAAGTAGCACACCAAACAGAAGGAGCATGGTCCTTTTATACCCACACAGGGGCTTAAAAGAGGGCGGTACAAGTACAGGAGAAGGTTTTATGTACATATAAGGTCATATAGAAATGCACAGTCGACAAGTAGGAGGAGTTAGCAGTTTGCCAATGCTAGTAAACACATCCTAACAGTTACATACTACTAACAGCTGCAAGGACAGCTGAAAACTCACTGGGCATGTGCAAAGGTGGAAGATGCTAAATATAGTTAGTTTCTAGGCAGATTACAAGAGCAGTCAACGCTGAGGGAGGACAAAGCACATGGTGAGCACGTGGCAGCACATGGCAAACAAAATGGCTGCCAGAAATACAAAATGGATTCCACAAAATGGACAAGTTAGCCTCCAAATACAAGATGGATTCCGCTAATGCTAATCCAATCGCTGCCAATTTACAACAACAAGATAGTGCTGAACATGACCAGCTACATCAGCAACAGGGTAAGTAACAACCAGGGACTGGTGGGACAGGGGTGGTGGGGACCAATGTCAGTCATGTTCAACTAATTATCCCTCAGTGCACACCCACACTGACTGCTGATTCCTTTCCAGATACTATGGTCACTGGGGGTCTAGCCACATATCACCTTCGTCATTGAATATATTGCAAGACACTTATTGGAGGTGTAACAGAGTCCACAGACTTTGATATCTGCACAGAAAATTAATCCAAAATATAGCAAAAAAACGATACATCAGACTACAAAATAAGGGCAACATGAACAAGCAAAGGGGCATGTTGACAGGAGAGGTGGCAGAGTGTCACATCGGCATCCTTGCCCCAACACCACGCAAATACAAATTGGCTACACAGGGCTCCATATAATTGTCAACAATATGATGATGCCCCGTGATCATGGGCAAAAGTGAGCAGGCCACCACTGATGGCAGCACACATTCACCATTGTGCATGGGTGTCTGAGTTGAGTTGAAGATTGTACATGTGCATGAAGGCGGAGCTTACTGCACATACACATTTTTGCACACAACCTAGACACCGGTGGACAGCTGACCTCCTTTGAGTTGGGAGATGAATTACGGATGCGCCAGGGATTTGCTGGGTCTCGATATTGTGTGTTGACGATGCAGGCAGTGTTGTGTGTTTCTTCCCAGCATTCATTGTACTGTCTGTGATGGACTTCCATCTACCTGCAGCCCTTTCCTCCTGGTACCTCTTGGCCATTGCCTTGTCCATCTTAGCCACACGCCTGATGTGTTGATAATGTTCCTTTCGCAGTAGGAACTGATGCTTCTCCTCCGGGGACATGCTATCTGATAAAAATGAAATGATAATTGTCTTGTTTCCTGACGACAAGAACATGATCGCATAATGCAGATTTTCCACACCTATGATTAATGAGCCATAGCTTAGGTGAACATCATCAAAAAGAACATGCAAATAGACACATGACCTGATAAATCACAAACACTATTAGCCATATTCCGAATTAGATGGTCATGACAGGGAAACATCCTTTACCCCCCATGCATTACTCCGTAGTGCCATTACCCTGCAGTTTTTACACTACAAAATCTTTTACAACGCAGGGCTGTACAACGCAAACTATTACAACGCATTCCCCATTACAATGCCACGGTGGAATTAGAATAGTAAATTGCGTTGTAATGGGGAATGCGTTGTATTAGTTTGCGGTGTAAAGCCCTGTGTTGTAAAAGATTTTGCGGTGTAAAAACTGCGAGGTCATGGCACTGCAGAGTAACGCATGCGTGGTAAAGTGTCCTATTCGTCATGACAACATGATATTTCATGTGGTTGGACAAGGCAGGCACAGAGTGCAGTGACAACAAATCATGCATTTCTGTTTGCAATTTGGCGGTGCAAATTTACTGAAAACAAGGCCAATAGGGGGAGTACAGCAAGTATGAAGTATGACACGGCCATAGCAGAGCCTGCCATTCTAACTAACCAAAGACAATAGGCTGCTCAGTCTGCGATCAGGTCTGATGATTTATCACAACAGTGTTAGTCACGTAATACATTTGAGCAAATGTAAATCATTGTATGAGTGAGCCATTGGAGGTGTCACCACAGCTACACCACCAGATTAGATCATGTACACTTTATTGTCAATTTGTGAAACAATGTTAAACATTTGACATGCATGCAAGGAAAGAGGGCATATGCTGCACTCAGCTGTGTGTACAAGTATTAACCATCTCTGCAGATTTATGTGCCATGAACCAATGTGACAGCAAAGATGCTGCATGTGATCCACACATTTGTCTGCACTGCTTGTAAAACAGTGGCAGTGTGAACACAAATGTGGTATTGCTAAGGAAAACATCTTCGCCCAAAAGTGCTCTGTTGTCTGGTATGAGCACGTTAGTCAATGTTACGCAAGGATCACCATCATGCACCTGATCCATCAGTGAACTATTCTGTATTTCATGTGTGACACATCCAGATGACCAACTAGTAACATGTGAATTGGCAGAACTGTTGAGCATATCACCATAAAGAGCATGTTAACAACATTATTCACACAGTTTGAAAATCAGACACTAAACGGAATTGAAGGTGCCCCTGTGTGAATGGTACTGTGTTATGATGAGTGGGCTTAGCAGTGTAACGATGTCCAATAGTCATCAACTAAATGCGGTCTGAAAGGATGCCTGTGTTGAGATTGTCTGACCCTGATTTTAAAATGCATGCTTCCACACTGACTCCTCATTAGTCTGGCCATGACTATGTTGTGACTACAAGCTTTCCTATTGGCTACAGAGGCTTGCTTATTTGCCTCAGCATTGAATTGATTTGCCTTATTCTTCATTGATTTATGTACCAACGATCTATTCCACATTGTGTGACTGTTCCTGAGAAACTTGTTGAGGTTTCAACATGTCATTCATCCCTCTGTGTCACGTACTCATAGGGGGATATATACAAGGAAGTGGTGGAGAGATGTGTTATCCTTCCTGGCTTACCATCTCCCTCCGCCATTTCTGAAACACAAAGCTGAACCATATTTACAAGAATGTGGTTCAGCCTTGCGTTTCACCCTACAATGGTGCTAAGCTTAGCAAGTTAGCGCCAATGCAGGCACCTGTGCACCATGGTGCTAGGGTGTCTGCGTGCAGTGGAGTATTGTTCATGTGTCGGAAGGTGCATCAACATGCACATACACATTCCTAAAATGCCAGTCTGTCACTTCCATGTGTGCTGCTTCATGCAGCACACATGAAAGTGACAAAATGGCATTTTCTTTAAAGTTTATTTCGGTACAGGAGGGGACAATTTCCTGTATATAAAGAAAGAATGGCAATTTGCATTTTTTAAGTGTGCTGCACAAGGCAGTAAACATTTGAAGAGACTGACACGATGAGATACAATGCATTAAGTGGCTTAACGCTGCCTTGTAAATAATGCGCACACACCATTGCCAACACTGAGTAGAAAAAAGTGACTTTGTGGTGGCCAAAGAGGCTTGAACATATGCCCCACTGTCTAGTGGTGACACAGTTGATGCCATGGGGGCAAATACCATATGGTGATGGTAGTACATTGTGGTTATTTTTCAATAAGGTTGTATGTGGGTATCTGTCAATAGTTCATGTCTGAATGCCACATCACTTGCATAATAATGATCAACAACAGATGTGACATGTTCAGTGCAACAAACTTATCATCATATATAACTGTCTCCAATTGAAATTGGCGAATGCAGATCTGGAACCCTTGCACAATAATGTCAGGGCACATAGATGTTTGTGATGCTGTGTGATTGGGATGTACGTCGTTACAACGCACACTTTTACAACGCATGCACTTACAACGCATTTTTTACAACGCAAAATCCACTACAACGCATTCCATTACATCGCATGACACTACAACGCATTTTTAAAAACTACCTTTACAACGCATTCCATTACATCGCATACTACCTTTACAACGCATACCATTACAACGCATAATATTAAATTGCATTTAAGGTAAGTATTAGATAGTATAGGGTTAAAAATTACTATTCTAACTCCAGGGGGTGCAAGAGTAGGGTAATTGTTGGATAGTATAGGGGTAAAAATTACTATTCTAACTCCAGGGGGTGCAACAGTAGGGAAAGTGTTGGATAGTATAGGGGTAAAAATTACTATTCTAACTCCAGGGGGTGCAACAGTAGGGACAGTGTTGGATAGTATAGGGGTAAAAATTACTATTCTAACTCCAGGGGGTGCAACAGTAGGGAAAGTGTTGGATAGTATAGGGGTAAAAATTGCTATTCTAACTCCAGAGGGTGCAACAGTAGGGAAAGTGTTGGATAGTATAGGGGTAAAAATTACTATTCTAACTCCAGGGGGTGCAACAGTAGGGTAAGTGTTGGATAGTATAGGGGTAAAAATTACTATTCTAACTCCAGGGGGTGCAACAGTAGGGTAAGTGTTGGATAGTATAGAGGTAAAAATTACTATTCTAACTCCAGGGGGTGCAACAGTAGGGTAAGTGTTGGATAGTATAGGGGTAAAAATTACTATTTTAACTCCAGGGGGTGCAACAGTAGGGTAAGTGTTGGATAGTATAGGGGTAAAAATTACTATTCTAACTCCAGGGGGTGCAACAGTAGGGTAAGTGTTGGATAGTGTAGTTTAATAACATGCGTTGTAATGGTATGCGTTTTAAAGGTAGTATGCGATGTAATGGAATGCGTTGTAAAGGTAGTTTTTAAAAATGCGTTGTAGTGTCATGCGATGTAATGGAATGCTTTGTAGTGGATGTTGCGTTGTAAAAAATGCGTTGTAAGTGTAGTGCGTTGTAAAAGTTGCGTTGTAAAGGTTGTTCCCCGTGTGATTGGCTCTATGACATGGCTATGACATCACCCATATCCTGCATTCTGTGCTTGGACATAGATATGGTGTTCTGAATCATATGAGGCATTGCAACACCAAGTTACAAATGCCAATTCTGTCCTCCAATTTCACATGATGGTGATGTGCAATACTCTTGACTTGATGCAGCATCATCACATCAGAAGTGATTGTCATGTCATGCACATCCACACTGTGTACTACAACATACAGGGGCTGTGGCATTGCTTGCATATGTCGACACATTATCCAGAGCTAGGGACAAAACACGTACCTGGGGCGTGTGGGTCCATGATTGCATCCACATCTTCTTGTGTGATCAAGGGTCTTCCTGCTGTTGGAAAAATGTGTAAGGTACAATTAATGTAATTAACATCACATTTGGCAAGATCACATGAATCATTGATAGTTACATGGAAAAAATTCAGTCATTGGAATAGTCTGGTGTGTTGCCACATTACATACATGTTGCAATCTGCTGAGCTGGTCTTACACACAACACATGTCAAGGTCACACTGGTCCCCTAATGGGCATCCATGGCATGATCTGTTTGACAATAACATACTACGACCTGTCCCAATTCTACATGGATGTTAAATCTACTCTCACACCTTCATTAGGCGTGATGTTTGAGGGCCAAATCAGTTTTTAAAATACGCACAGGTATGTCACGTGCTCTGAACTTTTGGTGATCCACATTATGTATCTTGTAAAGATTGCCAGCCAGTTGATCATGTGAAGTGTACCCAATTATTAAGGATGTAGGTGTGGAACAGTATGTCATGACAGGCAAGCTATTTAGCCAAATGGCAATTTAAATGATGTGTGCGTCTATCTTGTGCACAACTGAATTTGTGTCCTGTGCATTTACCCACTGATGCGATATGATGTTGGTCATGTACTTACCAACTTGCATCCAGATGATTAGTTAAAGTGATCTAATAGGTTCCCCTCACGGCCAACAAAGTCCTGCCAACGGTGCTTCCACTGCTGGACAGTCCTGTCCCCGCCAAACATGTTCAGCATCTTTTCACGGATGCGCTCCCATCTCACCTTCCGCACCTTTGCATCGTACCCCAGTAAGATGCGTCCCCCAGCCCCATCCATGGGCAGGTACCATTTTACAAGCCAGAGGAAGGCTTCAATGGCCCCCTCTGACATCCTGCCCTTTCTACCCTGCCCTAACTTACCCCAATACAATATTTCCAATAGGCAAACTCAAAAAAAACTCAGGCAACCCCTATTAACTACTTAACTATAAAAAGATACACCAGAGATGTACACCTGACAAAACAATCAAACAGTTGCAATTAACACATAGGGACAGAGACACAGGACTTAACTAGGACAGTACACAACACACAGAACTACCTCAAACCCACCAAGAACAGCAGACACCTTCCAAAACCTCCACAACTCTCAAAACACAGTATCAGTGTGGCTGAAAGAGAAAGTGAAAGTGTACTGTACTCCTCCATGTGCCAGGATGCAGACTGACATCATTTCCTGATGGTTTGCAGCCCGTTTGTACATTTTGCAATAATAGTTCAAATGCCTAGGGCTGAGCGGGTAATATTTCATGTATATATATGTATTTTGCAAGTTTTTTTTGTCCTAGAAATGGAAAAAAATTGACGCAAAGGGGTAATTGTGTTTTTTTTGTATGGCTAATTTATATGTACCATTTCATGCATTTAGTCTGGAATAACAGCACAATATGTATTAGTAATGTGATCTGTGTTTTGTACTTTTGTGTGGTGTATCTGTTCTGTACATGTATTAGTGGTCCAGAGCCATTATGAGGCACTATTTCCTCACATTGGTGTCTGTTCCTGACAGGACATATGTGTAAGTAGATCCCTTGCCAGGGTGTCACACACTATGGTTGGCATTGGTGGTATGTGCCACCACATGTGTGCCTCTAACATCACACATTGCTGTGATGTTTGTGCAAGTCTGATGGTGTTGCTACACATATGTACTTGATCAACAGGCAGTCACTGCTTGTCTATGATATTTGCAAATCCGCATGCAATACACAGCTATGGCTACACATTCACATTAGAGTGTATGAATATCTGTGGACACAGAGGGGGACAGTGATGACAGTCTGTGGTACGGCACTCATGACTTCATTTTAACTAGATATGTCTATGCTTTTCCTGCATTGCTAGTCATTACATGGTCTCTGCTCGGTGCGCAATGACCATCTCCATTGAAAACATCACCTAAAATGCTAGTCAAACTATTACATGGTGTGGGTCTGTTCTTGTGCACAATCAATCAATCAATCATAGCATTTATAAAGCGCACTACATACCCGTGAGGGTCTCAAGGCGCTATGGGGGGACAGCTGCTACTGTTCGAAGAGCCATGTCTTGAGAAGTCTCCTGAAGGTTAGGAGGTCTTCGGTCTGCCGCAAGCGGATGGGGAGGGTGTTCCATGTCTTGGCGGCGAGGTGGGAGAATGATCTGCCGCCGGCAGTCACTCTTCGGATGCGGGGGACGGTGGCGAGGGCACAGTCTGCGGAGCGGAGCTGGCTGGTGGGGGTGTAGAGGCTGTGTCGGCTGTTGAGGTAGGCTGGTCTGGTGTTGTAGAGTGCCCTGTGTGCGTGGGTGAGGAGTTTGAAGGTTATCCTCTTGTTGATGGGGAGCCAGTGCAGATCTCTCAGGTGGGGTGTGATGTGGCCGCGGTGAAGGATGTCGAGGATCAGGCGTGTGGATGTGTTCTGGATGCGTTGGAGCCGTTTCAGGAGTTTGGCCGGGGCTCCTGCGTAGAGTGCGTTTCCGTAGTCCAGTCTACTGCTGACGAGGGCCTGCACACAACGTCACATGAAAAGACATGCACGTCAGCAATGAGCTAATGTTATCTTGTATGTTACAATATGTGTTGGATGCCCAGTTAAGATTGTAAGTTAGTTTTGGTGTTGTTTCTACATATATCATTAGTACCCAATGGATTAAAATAGTCTACAGACACAGATCAGATGATGCATACTTAAATGTGTGTAACAGATAGCATAAGGGAGCTGCATCCTCAGATTTATGCATAGCTCTACTTGACACACTGAGCCACCATGAAGCATGTTGCAGACCCAGCTTCACCCATGAACATGTCATTGGTACTGTGTAATGTCAAGCCTACACTTTGCATGTCACAGTCCTTGCAAAAGAAAAAGTGACAATGCCTGTTAGTACGAGCAGTCCACATGTCCTATGCATCATACTGTGCCTTTGTATGCGACCCTGGAGTCTATACACAGATGCTGCTAAGTTACAGCAGAGTGGACAGGGATGACTTTGCCTGCATTGTACTTGATCTAATGGTCCCTTTTCCTTTGACTTATTGCATAAACTATAAACATTGCCTGATGTCAAGTTTTGTCATGTTCTTGTTTTCGCATCACTCACATGTGAAGTATGCATGTTTTAACTTGTTGTGATCATGATTGAAGAATGGTACTGGTAATGTACAAATGTTAGTGTGCATTGCAGGACACACACCATGAGTACACTGAAGTTGCAGGGTAGAAATCCTATCTCTTTGAAGGTGCTCTCTCCGTATTTAAGCAAGAGTATGTTGTGCAGACCGTCACTGTCCAGAAGTAGGCTCATCTGCTCTGCTGGACTTGTGATGCCAGGGACATGTCTCATTCCCAGTTTTCTCGAGTGAGAAACTGGGAATGAGACACCATTAGATGACTTTCACAGCCGATTACAAAGAGACGTGATGCGGTCTGTTTCTTTGTGAACTTTAAAGGAAGCAACCTTTTTTACCGCTTTGTGAAATATGCACCGGAGAGGCTCTGTTCAAGTTACACGTTCAGCTATTGGCAATTACTAAACCGACTGAGAGCTGAAAGGAAGCATTAAAGAAAACATCTCCGGCATGGCGAAAATCGCCCTTGGCATGACCTAAATCGCCCTTCCAAAGTACAACTAGGCTTCCATTTAACAGGCAACAAGCATTCCTATACCTTTTTTTAGAGGGACCGCCCGCCTGGCGCAAATCGTTCCATCTACATTTTAACTTGCCTTTTCTCGCCTGCAACATGCGTATTTATTTCTCTATTCAATCAGATAAACCAGTCAATGCCCTGAAGAGAATTCCACAAACCACTTTGGGAATCAAAACGCATCGGCATTACACAACGCGGGGACATTTGCATTCAGTTAAGTTTCCCCCAGTAGAAATTATGTTATTTGAATTGTCTGACTACTGGGTCTAATGTCTCTTTTTCCCCTGGGTAGCAGCTTCTTAATTTTTTTACACAATGTGGATGCTAAAGGATGTAGCTGCTCCTTTTGTGAACTAAGACTGGTGATATAAAGTTTCGATAATTGGTCTTATGCATCACACTTCATGTATTGTTTGTTACATCACATCACTTAATCACAAAGTCTGTATGTTTTTGTTTTATTTGTTGCTTAATATGTATAATTTGTTCTTGATTGAAACGCATCCGCACTTATCTGACCCATGATTAAATGTGGAGTAAAGTATACTGAATGAAGTAGCAAATAAATGCTTCAAGTCGATATCAATTGAATTGATGGCCTTTAGTCTATTAAATTGGCTTAGCAGCATTTGAATGTGACTGCTAGGACACCTCTTTTTCTTTGAGATATGGGATGAGGCAAATTGGAGTGTCCACTACCATCCCCTGCATCAGTATTTTGAATAATATAGTTTGCATTCCATGCTGTACCCTGTATTTGATTATCTGTGCTCACGCAGGATTATGCTTGCTTAGTCAGTGAGTCAGAGACTGTTGTATATTGGTGCCTGCTGTAGTATTGTGTTGTTAGTAATTGTTTTGTGTGAGGGAGAGGAGGACCAGGGGTTGTATCAGCAGATTATCCATGAAAAAGCCTGGTTGTGCCTAACATTTTTAAATGGACAATATGGTCAATGTGTTTGCTGGGAGATGTTGCCATTCAAGAGGCAAAAATATGTTGCATCCTATCATCAACACATGTTGGTGATCACTTTGTTGTATATCATATTCACATGGATGATTGATGTTCGGCCCACTGCTATATGTGTGATAGGTGTGTTGCACAAATTATGATTTAACTTTCACTTGTGAAGTGATATAACAAGCATTCAGGACTTTGGTGTGGTGCTATTTTATTTTACAAAGTTACAATTTTTTTTAATGTTTTGGAGGAATATACATGTGATGTGATATTTGGTCCAGTGATTAGGTAAAAAAAATAGAGATTATTTGTTCTCTTCTAGCAGTTCCAGCAGCAGAAGCTGGTGTGTGTCTAGCATCTGTCTCTTCATCCTGGCCATCGGATGGGTTGTCCTACTCCTCCTTCTCTTCATCCATTGGCGTATTTGTGCGTACACATATATTGTGCAGAATGCAACAGGCCATTATGATCTTGCACACAAGTTCAGGCCTGTACAGGAGTCTGGCCCCGATACGTCTAGGCACTGGAACCTGGATTTGAGGACTCCAAATGTCCATTCAACTATTGCCCTTGTGCGTCCCAGTGCAACGTTGTAGTCTCTCTGGGCCTGTGTGTGTGTCACTCTGAGGGGAGTCATCAGCAATGGAATGAGTGCATATCCTTGATCACCTGAAACAGATTGAAGAGTTACGTGGCCATTAGTACAAGTGCCTGCTGTGTTTGCAGAGTGCCTTCTTAGGTGTGTGTGCATTGTGCAGCTTTGTACTTTCTGGTTTGACATGTTGATTTTCCTACACTTTACCAGCATCATTGACTTGCATATACTTGACAGACTACACGTCACTATGTTGTCATTGTCCGTGTCCTGTGTATTGACTCAATGTTGTGATTGTCAGGATGTATGGGTCAATGAAAAAAGAACATGATAGTTTCTTTCCAGGCAAGTTGCACAAACCTGACATCCCCTGTGCACATATTATTGAGGGTGTACCATTTGCACATGTGCCATGTTAGGCATCAACCTTGACTTTTTGATGACTACTATGCTGGGGCATCATGTGGTACCTCATTGTTAGTCATTGTGCTGAGGGTGACTGAGAGTGTAAATCTTGCCTGCTAAAGATTGGACTCATTGGGTGCTCTTTGCATCCACCTTGCCACAAATGTGGAATAGAGTCCAGGTGACAGAGGCACTGCTATCTAGTGCACGTTACTTACTGGGACAATTGTGCACCTCATACATATGCATTGATGTACTTGTGCATGGTTTGACTTAGACTCTGCATGTATGCATGTTGTGGTACGACATGTCAATGTACCCATGTGTGTGTCTGGTCCCAAACAACTCATATTCTGAATTCAGAATTTGGGCCTCAAGATTGCTATACCTCACCAGGGGAGACATGTGCATGTATGGCATGTGTTGAGGATATGATTTGGATAGTTTGTATGCTCTTCCTAGGCATGCTCCATTCAGCAACAACACAGACTGATGTCCGAAGCAACTTTTGCATTTATTTGTGGTCGGTTGGTGCTCTTTTCAATCGGAACTACTTACAGAGTCATGATGCAGGTACACCCATGGTGCATGGCTGGCTATGTTTTTGCATGTCTGCAAACTGTGCACTTTCACATGTGAGAGCAGGGTGATCTGTCACATATTTGTACATATGGTGCATGTGGTGTATTCAACATGTATGTGGCACAGCAGTATCATATGTTATGTGTAATGTACTGCATTGATTAATTAAAATTTATGTCTGACAAGGTCTCCTAAATTTATATTACAAGAATGCCATAGTGGTTTGTGTGAGATTTTCATGGCTCTTCCCTTGTTGGGCTGTCTTCAACATGTCTTGATTGATTTGCATTGTGTGGTTGTGTGCATTGTTTGGACCTGTTCCAAGGTATGCCGTATTACTTTTGCTACCTGTGCATTGTCTTATATTTGAGCTACGTGCTTGTGTACTTGAGGTGTGCGGTGTGTTCAGTTTGTACTTACCAAGGAGCAGTCCATTTTCATAAGTGCCATTCTCAAACCGCTGGTTGATGACTGAATGGCGAAATATGTATGAGTCATGCACACTCCCAGGGAACTTAGCAAAGACATTGATGAAGAGGCCCAGGTAGTCCACAATTGCCTGAACATTAATGAAGTGTGTGTGTTTCCTGTTCCTGCATATGTGTGCAGTGTCCACAGGAGGCACAAGTAGGACATGGGTGCAGTCAATTGCCCCCAACGCATGCGAAAATCCAGCAATGTCATAGATTCTTGTTTGTTCTAAATTTGTTCCTGTGCAGTGTTGGGTAAGTGCAGATGCTGTGGCTTCAGGCTGATGATGGCATCCAAGACTTTGGGGAGGAACCTGGAGAAGGATGACTTTGAGACTCCACCAACTCTTGCAGTGGTTGGTTGAAAGGTACCAGAGGCCAACATGTGCAGCTCTACAAGTAGCATTGTCTGCGGAGGGATGTTTGTGCAGGGCTGTTAAGGTGCGGGCTGCCTTGGTGCTATCTGTGTGAGTATGCGTATGATGGAGTTCCTCTTGAGCCTATAGTGTGCTATCGCGTCTACTGGCTGGAGGTCTATTAGGGTGATGCGTTGGCAGTAGACCCCCTCTCTTCTTTGGCGCTGCCTCTGTGGTGGTCCTGGTGGCGGTGGCACTGGTGGTGGTGGTTGTGGTCTTCTTGGGGCTCCAATCTGCAGGAGTAGTACCTCCATGGCATCATTAGGTGAGCAAATGAGGCTCTGAGTTTGTCTCCCTTATGTTCTGTTTTTTTTGCTCCATTTTTTAGACCGGCTTTTTTCTGGTCTTAAAAACAGCCGCTAACTGGCCTTAGCAGCATTTTTTTGGGATTATCGCCGAACTGAACATTCATTGTAAATATTGCGAAGTAGGGTTAACGGCATTTTTTTCACTGGAATGCCCACCTTGCATATCATTTTCATTAAGTCCCACTAACAGAAGTGGCGATCAGAAAATCGTACATTTACGCAGGAAAACTGCAGCTAACTGCGGTTAGCGGCAACTTGTAAATACGACGATTGAGAAAAAAGCCTCTATAGCGTCAGAAAATTGACGCTACTGCGGCGTTAACTCCTTATACATCACATTTTTAAAGCTGTTATATTTTTTCAACTTTATGTGTCATGCCTGTTTGGGAGCCTTTTCTGCAAAAGAAAAAAGAAAAACCTGTCCTGCAGTGCAACAGCATCAGCCTATAGGAAGACAGAATTCATTTGAAACCACATAACAAGGGTGAGCACGCAGTCCACCAACAAAGTTTTAATACCTTTCAAAGAGTGTATTGTGAGTAGGTAACCTTGGTGTGCTGGGAAGGAGGGAGCAGGCAAAGCAAAATGTGACTCTTCTGACGAGCACTTTGGTGCAAACTAGGGGTACCCACTGGGAAAGTTTTTTTTTTAAATTTAATTTAATTTTGTTCTGGAGAGAACACTTGCATGTCCAGCCAATGCAGTGAATAATATATTTTTAAGCAAAAGCATGTTCATCTCATCAGTTCCCTCTTCTGTTCTCCGGCATGCATTTACCATTCATTTCATCATATCAGGCCATTTGGTAAATAATTACAATGTTCCACCTAGGATTGAACTTCTGAATTAAATGTGATAGCGGAGGCTTAATGACTCTGCTAATAATGCTTGCAGAAAATACGATTTTTCAAATCATTCCTGGGTTTAACTGTCACTGTGATTCCGAGGCAATTAGCATATCCATTAGCGGGTTTCCCTAAGAGGTCCTTGCGAGCAAACCATTTCCCAAGCCGCTTTTTTAACGACGCCGGTAGACTTTCTCTCACAAGACTAATGCAGTCCGATGAAAAGCAATAACCTTTAATGAGAGAACACATTGCTAATGGTAAGCGGGCGCGTGGGGCCCATGAACACGGCACGCGGGGCATGTTCAGCGGGCCGTGCACATTACTATTCTGTGCGCAGGTGTCAGGCGGGAACGCCTTAGTGTTGCAGCAGGCGCAGCAGGAGTGCGTGTATTCTATCTTGCACTCTGCTCTGTATGCTTAAACCCAGAATACGCCTGGCAGAATGTCAAAATGACGTCACCGCACATATTTACTCGTCTTACTAGTTAACACCACAGAATGGGAAATAACTGTGCTGACCCAGTTTATCTGCAGAGTTCTTCACGGAATTCTTACGTCCATGCTATTTAACAGACACATTTATCACATACACTGAGCACATGGTAAAGGTGGAGGGGGCATTCAGGGGCAGATTTACGTTTCCTGGCGCATCCCTGCAAATCAGCAGGGATGCGCCAGGAAGCTTGCGACACGCATTACAATCCGTGCGCCACCACGGATGCGCCGCTATACAATGCGGCGCATCATGGCGCAGGGAAATGCAGATGCGTGTCACATCTGCCGGCGTAAGGTTGGCGCAGTGCTGGAGTTGTGTCGCGGGATTGACGCAACTCCAGCACTGTGCCAACCCTGCCTTTGTCTAACATGGCGCCTCAAGCCTTACGCCTGCTTCACAAAGCGGTACAAAAGGGGGTGGTGATGGACGGAGCATCAGAACCAATCAAACACTCACACCCAGTCAACAGATCTGGGTTTGACCATCACCGTTCTTTAGCCCATTTTGCCACCCCAGTTCAGACATGGCCATATGCAAATCAGTCTGACCCTGTGCCTCATGGGAACAGTCCTGCCAAGCCATGCCTTCCCTGGACCGGAAACAAGCTTCCTAGGACCGGTTTCTGGCATTTCAGCCGTCTTTAGCCAGGCTTGCTTGAATCCAGTGGCAAAGTGAGCAAGGGACTCACGTCTGAGCATACCCTGCCAACTTATGGCGAACAAAGCGTTTGTCTAACATGGTGTCTCAAGCCTTACGCCTGCTTCAAGCAGGCGCAAGGTTTTGACGCAGGGGGGGTCGGTAAAGTGACTGAGTGAAATCTTGTAGATTTCACTCAGCCACTTTTCCAAGGCGTTCCTGTGCCGGAACGCCCCCCCTGCGCCAAAAAGCCCCCATGAAACCTGACGAAGGTTTCATGTGGTGCAGGGCTTTACAACGTGACGCATCTCCCTAGATGCATCACGTTGTAAATACCCCGCAGCATGGCGCTGGCTTTACACCGCCGCTGCGTCACAGAAGTCACGCAACGGCGGCGCAAAAGTGGCATACGGGGCTCGTAAATCTGCCCCCCAGGACGTAGAAGGGAAATGGGAGGAGAGTGTACATTTGGGCAGAGAACAGCATTAAACGCTTCCCTTGCGCCTTGGTTTATGGTCAAATGAGAGCAAGATTCCGGTCTAAACTTCAATGTGTGCTGTCTCAAAGCGTTTTTTCACACCTGTTTCCATCAACGTAAAATCGCATCTAATAAATTCGCAACTGGTAAAACATTTTTGCACCTAGTAAATTTGGGTATGTGACCTCAGGGCATCTATTTGTTTCAGGAATTCCGCTCTGCGCCGAAATCGGACATCAAGGGGCAGATTTACAAGCCCCTTGCTCCACCGGTGACGTCACTTTTTGTGATGTACCGGTGGCGCATTTTACTGCTTTATATTTACAAGGACAGGAAAAGGCACCCTGCGTCACTTTGTCTGTCCCTGTAAATATGGCCCCTTTGCATGCGGCACTTTGTGTGAAAGGGTTGTTCCATGTGTGTTGCTGTGGGTGTTCCCACCAACACACATGGAACCAGACACATTTCCAGATTTACGAGGAATTGTAAGTCTGGAAATGCGTGTGAATGCTACGGGAGGCGCAACGAGGAGAAATGTATTAAGTTCCCCTTGTTTTCATTTACTCTTTCTATGCGTGCTGCGTTCTGCAGCACACATAGAAAGAGGAAATCACCTCCAATTATTGTTTATGTACAGGAAAGGTTCCCTTCCAGCACATAATCATTGAAACAATGACATTTTTCAACTTCTTAGGGGCCGATTCCGATCCGGGTCGGAAAGCACTCCGACCGAGTCGGATCCGGAGTGTTTTCCGACAGTGTCGGACCCCTACAGTCCGACCGAGCGAGTACGATGCGCACGTATGCTGTCGGACTCGGTTCGGTCGGACTCCCATAGAAGTCAATGGGAGCCAGTTGTACGACGCGTATATGCGCTCCCATTGACTGAATGGATACGTCTCGAACAAGTGCGCCCCCTACAGTGGGTACGCGTCGGAGCCATCTGCACCATACATGCCTCTGTTGGGAGACCCGTAGGTCTCCCCCTGTGTCCGAGTCGTAGGGCTGCAGGTGTCAGGGGGTCCAACGTGGACCCCCGAAGTCCGACTCCGGGAGCTTTTGCGAGCCTGACACTCCAGCTCGCACAGGCTGTCCGACGCGTGCATCGTACTGGCTCAGTTGTAAATCACATCCATTGCATGCCACGGTTAGCTTCCGACCGAGACGTACGGAGCGGTTCGGACCCGGACACGACTCGGTCCGTGAATCTCATGTAGCTCGCATCGTACTTGCTCGCTCGTACAGCTGTACGAGTCGGCCGGAAAACACGCGTACGGCTCGTAGTTTTTCCGTCCAGATCACGTTCGGTGCCCGTCTGACCCGGATCGGAATCGGCCCCTAAGTGTGCTAATGCAGCACACATAGAAGTTGAAAAACGGCACTTCTCCCCACAATGCAGACATCCTTGCACCATGGTTATGGTGCAAGGGTGCCTGCGCCAGCGCAATGCAGCAGTTTGTGCGCCAGCGCAGAGGTAAGCACCAAGATGCGACATATTGTTGTAAATATGTCACATCTCTGTGCTTTGAAAGTGACTCAGTGCGGTGCAGCCAAATAGCTTGCGGCGCGCACTGAGCCACTTTCTTGTAAATCTGCCCCCAAGTGGTTTTACTTTTGCACGGGCGATCCAACCTGCATGGAAACAAATTGGAACAAAAAGATAGCAAGATCGCCCGATTGCTCTGCCAGCAGTTTAAAAAGGAAAACTAAAAGGATAATAACTAATGTTATTATCATTTTAGTTTTCTTTTCAGCTTAGGTGAGGGGTGGGACTGGCCAGAGCAGGGGCCAGGGGGAGGACTGTTAAGCACACTCTAAAGTGCGCATGACATTTTGGCCTGCCCAAACAGTCATGCGCACTTTGCATGTTCCCGACCAGGCTGTAATGCACAACCTGGTGGGGAACATGCACAGCCTCCCAGTCCCTCTCTGAGTGCTGAGCCATGGTGGTCAGGCCAATCAAAACACTGCTGTTTTCCCCCTCCACTCCCCCCGTCCCACTACCCCTGTTCAGTAGCAACCGCTACTGTACATTTCTGATAAGTACAGTACACAACGTGTGGGATTCCTCCTCCCAGCCTTTTCCTTTTCAGGAGTCAGAAAGGAATAGATTTCTTTTATTTATACCTTCTGAATGCAGCATAACCACTCATGGGGTCAGATGTCCTTGACAAACAGCAAACCTTTCATATTAAATTAGTGTTCCTCACATCAATTGACCTCAGGATATTGAGAAATATGCTTTAATGTTGGATTGCTGAAGCATATATGCTATGTGGAAGATAGTATTTTAGCCTTCTTTTATCACATGTAATTGCACTTAACGTATTATTTAATGTTTTATGTACTTTTACGGCTATTTTTAACTTGCAGAATAAAGTTTTAAAACTGAACTGAATGTTCCTTTAGAAGTATCTATAACAAGCATTTGCATGCAATAGGTCTCGCATTTGCGAGAGCTGTAGCTACTGGTGTTGTAAATGACAATGTCTTTTACCCATGTGTTTTGTTTGGAGAGAAGTTGATGTATGTGGTGTGGATTGAAATTATGTGGGTTGAATTGGAATTGTTCTGGAATTATGAGGGGTGGAATTGTGTGGTGTGTAGTGTATTTGTGTAGTGGTATTATGTGGCATGGTGAATACATAAGGGTGAGGGCTACATAGAATATAGAAAGGAAGATAGAGAGGGATATTTAGTTTGTGCATGAAGTGGTGAATTAACACCCGACAGAGGAGCAGAAAGAGTGTGCGCGAAAGAGAGAAAGAAGAGGAGAGCAGGCTACAGATGCATAAAGAGGGAGCACCAGTGTACACAGAAGACGCCCTAAGAAGCGAAGGAGAGCGTGAGTTTGAGGGACCTAGAATATTTCCTTGTTGTTATATAGAAGCTTGCTATTAGTTTCTTTACCCACTCATGAAAGCTTGCCATCCCATGCACCTGGAAATACAGGCATGGATTTCGTCTCACTCTGCTGGCTGGTCCATTTAACTTTGGTATTGAAACAAACTCTATGGCTGTCCATTAACAGCAGCTTACTTACTACACATCGGTAACCATCGAATAGAGCGTTTTTAACATTTTTGCATTCGCATTGTAATCTTACCCGAGCCTGAATTATTTTAGTCAGTGATGGGCAGGGAGCAAAGTGGCTGCAGCCGAAGTCGTGGCGTGTCGGAAATAGGAGCTAGACTGGCTCTTTGCAGCAGAGTGTTCTTGTGGCCTCACACCTAATCGAGATAGCACCTGGACAAAGCGAAAGCAACAATTACAAAACCTCACACTGAAGCAAGATGGCGGCTGGACGGAGAAAAAGCAACAATTACAAAAAAGTAAGTTCTCCCAAACAAAAGATGAAGAATGCAGGCATATGGAAACTGTACTTGGCCAGTGATCCTCTGCGAAAAACTGAAGTGAGGTGTTTCTGCCTAAACCAGTTACGAGTCAGCAAAGAAGAGCGACACTGGACTGAACCAATGTTAAACAACAGGCGGGAGCAAAGTCCTTTACTAAATGCAGCAGGGCTTACAGGCAGCTATGCTCAACATAAAAATTAATCCTTTTGGGTCAGGTTATCAAGGGAACTGTGCTGGAAAACTGCAAAGTTTTCTACCATTTTTAAAACATTTTCTCAGTGGGAGAAATCCTTCCTCACGCACACCCTTTTCTGGATAGTGGTGCTCACTTGCTATGCTCACTCAGGTAATTTTGGGATTTGGTCCTGCGCCCAATCATATTCACCTTTGCACCATAGTGCAAGGATGTCTGCACTATATGTAGCAAATGTTTTCTATTGTTAGGTAAAACTTCCAGCACAAGATATGATGCTGTATAGTGCAGCGCACATGCAAAGTTAGAACATTTTGGAGAAATACAATTATTTCTCTTAATTAATGCCTGCCTGTAAGAGGGGTGACTTTTTGGTGCATACCCTGTTTCGCATTGTTATTAGATACAGGTTTGCATCAAAAATGTTGAGTGGGGGTTTAAGAACACCCATGTATCACCCATAGGATGCCCCCTTGACTTGAAAATACTGCTTTGCATAACTTGAAGGCAACTTTCCAGTGCAAGACAAGTTTTGCACAGGTAAGTATATAGTCATCAAGACTTTCCCCCGTCTGTGTGACTTTGCATTAGCATAAAGCCTTGATAGATCTGTCCCTACATCTACTGACTAGGGAACATAAGTTGTTAGCTCAGCTGCATAGCCCAGCAGCAGCAGTTGCAGTAGCTATGCACTGCACAGACTCCAAAGCACTGTGCATGGGTGGGTGAGACAGGGTCACTCTGCGATGATGCTTGTTCTGCATAGTCAGATGAAAGTCTCACTCTGCATGTCCACACAGCCACGTTGAATCTCTTGTCATTTTGTTTAGCTATTCCAGCTGAAAAGGAGAAATGTGTGTCCTGTTGCCCACTCCCATCTCCTCCACACCCTTCTAGGGATTCTCCTCAAGAAGCAGCCTGTAGTGCAAACTAGAAGCAAGTCACCTGATTCAAACAAATAGGCACCATTACAGCAAATAAAACAATAACAAAGATTTAAAGTTTTGGGGGGTACACACAAATATTGGCTGGACTGACTCTGTTTTCCCAAACCCGACCCCACAGTGGTTACAGTCCTGGCACCAGCTCAGAGCATGAGTTCATGAATACCTTAGCGACTTCTTGAAATATCACTTCCTCTAATGTGAGTTACTGCTTACTTCCAAACATTTCTTATGGTGTATCTTAGTTGATAGTTTATGCTTTATGTTTGAGCACTCTCTCCCATCTCTACTTCCCACAATTTTTCTGGCTCTCTTTTCTCTATTTAATATACAGGGCTGATGCAGCCACATTCTTAAAAGAGTGCACTTTCTATACGACATTGATTATTCTCAGAACTATTAATTCCTCCCACTCCAGGTACCTTTGCCACCATTTCAAAATGTATTCAGATTACGGTCCTGATTATGAGTTTGGCAGTCCTGGAGTGGGCCGCCACACCAGCGCCCCCCCTCCAGAACCGCCATACCTGACCTTCGGCTGGCCGCCAGATAACAATGAATCTCGTGGTCTGGCGGGGCTGTTCTTTGGCATTCCCACGGTGGTGCCGATTGAAAAGGCACCACAATGGGATCGCCAAAGCCCGTTCCTACACGGCATGGACATGCCATGTAGGAAAGGGGGTGACTGCACACATGGGACACATCATGTGCCCTCCTGCAGGCACCCCTTGGCCCAGAGACAACAGGCCTGTAGGGCTTCCTTTGGTTCCCCACCACCACAGTATTCATGGTGGCCTCACCACTATGAAAACTGTTGCGGGGATGAAACTCGTAATATGCTTGGCGGTGCAGCAGCAGCACCAACAAGCATATTACTGTTTGACCTGTGTTGCGAGATATAATGTCTCTCCACTCATTCTTCCTAAAACCATCAGAACTGACCCAATTCACTCTTCCGTTCATCCTCTCTTCAATACCATTACCATTGTCCAGTGGCAAGCTGGACAATCAATCTGCAGCTTTGGTATCTGAACAAGACAAATACTATATCTAACATTTTAATTCTCTAACACAATCAGTGCACCTCCTGTTCCTGGGAGTAGCATGTTCACTCCCTTCAGAAGCAAAAATATACATTAAAAGCTTATGATCGCTCCTGACTGGAAAAGATAATTCCTACAAATAGTATTTGTACGTGTAAATCCTCCTTGTGAAAGCCCAAGCCTCACACTCAATTACAGAGTATTTAAACACTGCAATCTTTAAGGCCCTAGAAGCGAAGAAAACCCGACTCTCGTTCGCATGCACTGCTTGAGCTAAAACTGCACCCAGACTCCTCAAGCTGGCATCAGTGGTCACAATACTCCTTTTTTCACATCATAATGCCCCAAAGCAGGCATAGTTGCAAGTTGCAACTTAATTTCTTTAAATGGCCTAGCACGCCCAGGAGGCCAGACAAATGTCAAACCTTTTGATAAAGAGCCCTCAATGGATGAACTAGAGAAGGAAAATCCTTAAATTTAGAATTGTATTCAGATAAGCCTAAAAATGGGCACAACTGTTCTTTGGCTACTGGTGTTAGTGCCTTTGAAATGGACTTAGTCAAACCCTTCTTGGGACTTAAACCTTGGCTGGAAATCACATGCACAAGATATTGCACAGTTCCAACCCTAAGCTGACATTTTTTTCTCTTCACAGTTATACCACTGTTCTGTAACCTCCCCACTACTTCCATCAATACTCTAGGCCTGATTCACAAAGGGCCTCACAGTCATGAGGGAGTCTCTGCACTCAGGGCGGAATCTCTACTTTGAGAATTCTCATTGCAGAGACTTTGCCCTGAGTGCAATGTCTCCCCCATGACTGCAGGGCTACCGCCATCCACCACTGAGAAGCACCTGATGTTAAGCAGATGATAAATCAATCACACTGAAAACGTGGGTGTTTTTAGCAATGATAGTCCTTCTGCAATGTTGGCACCTATTCAGATCACAGAGGTTGACACAAATGATTTTCACCACATTTGGGCGGCACAATTATGGGTGACAACCACTTGCAAGATTTGATCTCAATCACTCTCATATTTTTTAATCCCTCTAGTTCTAGTCTCAAAGGCTCCAGCATAAGATAAGGTATCGTTCAAACTTTATGGACAACTGGCACCGCACCATTGTTGAGAATGATGTTGTGTTCAAAATCTTGTAGTTATCCCAAGACTTCTTTGTACAATTCCATAAAATCTGTGACAATATCATTATCTACACTCATATGAGCAACCATCATCCATTGATCTTTGGAATTCGGGGTAAAGGTGCTCCCAAATCACTTTGATGATGCCTCCCAAACAGAATATCTCCCAGGTTTGCTGCATAAACTTTACCAAGCTTTTGTCTCCCCTTGGATGTTATCATCATGGAAACATAACCCAATAAATCTACGTTAACACCTCCATATCCCAAAGGAATAAATTCGGGCTTTAATAAGGAGAGCCTCTCTATACCAAAACGTCTCTCCAATTTTTGTCTCAAATAGGTACAAAGAGATCCCGAATCTGCTAATACATCTTTATCTCCCACAACAATTTTACATTCTGACTATTTGATCTCCTCCACATCCCATTCATTGTTTCCAGTAACCTCATTGATAAGTCTGACAATAAATCTGCTTGAAACTTCTTGACATCTTGTAATTGGTTAATCATAGACACTTTGGTCTTATCCAGATCCTCATGGCTTCTACAAACTCTTGCCTAATACCCCATCTTGCCACATTTATGACAAACAGACGATTTTGCAAAGCAAATTGTACTACTATTTTCAAGTTCACCACTGCCACACCTGTACAATTTTAATTAGACAGAAACATTATTTTGTACATGCAGAACATGTTTGAGTTGGTACTGCTTTCAGACCCTTCTTCTTTTACCTTAACCATCTCAACTGCCTTAACATTTTATAGTCATTTCAAATATGCCTGGCCGTAATTTCTAATTTCACTGGCGGAATCAAAGGAATGTGGTAATTCCATGTTACTTATCTTCTTTAATCTGGAGTGTTTTTTAATCATCTTAAAGCTGTGTTTAGAAACCACTGCATACCCCTCAGCACTCTTACATACTCTGCAGTGATTACATTTTAATCACTGCAGAATATGTAAGGGTGTCAAGGGCTATGCAGTTGTTTCTAAACACAGAGGAAAGAGAGAGCAGATGGTCTATGTTTTGAAGCCACTAAATAAAACTCTTAATCACTACAGAGTATGTAAGGATGCCTTGGAGACTATATACTGGAAAGAGAATAAGCACCAGGCTCAGTGCAAAGATAAAAGTGACACAAGGCGTGGTAACTTCAGAGACAAAACAAAAATCAATACAATTATAGCTAGAATTATTACAAATCACTATTTTTATTTTTATTAAATGTTCTTTTTTATATTCATTATTTATTTCATATGCATGTTAAATATTTTTGTAAACATGATCAATAATGTTCAATGATATTCAATACAAGAATAAATTTTGCTTTGAAAAACATAATCATACGTCTTTTAGTTCTGTTCAATTTACATGGAAGTTTGATACCAACACATGAATAGTTCTAAAACACTGAACAAGTATACAAAAAGTGTGAAGTTGACGCGTTTCGGCAAAGCCTTCTTCAGAATGTTCTTGTCAGTGGTTACTATAAAAAGTAAACAACAATATATATTTCTTTAAATTATAATAATACAAAAGAGAAAAACAATCAATTCAATTTAAAACCAATTGATGTACATCAATTCACTCTGAAGTTACTCGGCTCTATTAACAACCAATAAACAATTATTTCAATCCTGACTGAGGGATTGTTAATGATAAAAATAGTAACAAACACTGAAAAAGTCCATAACCCCAAACCCCAATAGTGTCATGAAACTAAATGGGTGAATCTCTTAACAAATGATGTACAAAACTAACATTCATGTCTCTTATGAGTGGGAAAGAATAATGCAAAATAAAATAATTTACAGGAAAGAATCTAAAACAAATCACTGTGAAAATTTCTAGAAAAATGTAACATAACTCATACATATAGCATGATGAATTTTTCCGATCGCGAGGAATTACTTCATCAAAGGGCCAACGAGTGAAAAATTATCTTAAAAGGAAAGAGAAAAAAGTATAGTTGTGAATGAACTTTACTCTATATTCTAAATTCTCTGAATTCTAATGCACATGGGTTAGAGAGTTGCTAACAGCTTATAACAAAGGATGAAACAGGTGTCTCACTAGATCTTACCTAGTTGGGATAAATTGCGGCAAAGCTCGTAAGCTGATATGATTGCACTGTCGTGTGGCTCTCATTCAATTTGGATGAGGTTCTACAAAGATAGAGAACACATCCTTTTTACTGTAATCACTCTTATGTTCCTGTCGCCACACATTCTATAGGGTAAATTTAGACTCAAAGCTATTTAATAAAATTGTGCCTGGCTGATCATACATACCAAAAATGCAAGCGGATGAGATTTAATGATAAATCAATCTTGCGTTATATATGGCGAACTCCCCACCGTTTCCCGACAGGTTGAAACAATAAATTTCACATCCTAGGAGTTAATGATGCTTGTCTCAATGGCGAGATCAGTAGATATGCAATTTTTTAGACCTCCGCCGATATTCTGGGATTCGGGTAGAAATCACAATCTCTTCTGCAATAAAAAAATATAAATTCAGAAGTAAAAACTAAAAATGTATATATATATAAATCCGCATCTTCCATGATGTGATTGACCAGCATGATTACAGACCTATGTCAAACGTGTATTGTAGAAAGATTTTATACATGAGGTATAAACTATTCTCGATGATTGGTACGTTTTGTCTGAAATAATCCTCCTGAGATGTTAACACTACAAATGACTGGAGGCTGGCATAGATGTAGATAGAGCCAAAACGTATGTTCTGAAAGGGCCCTCAATTATTGCCCTCTTTTGCTACATGCTGACTTTCCCCGAAAGATTTTGCACTTAAGGCATAAAATTAATTAAGTACCTAATGTGAGTTCTCTGAAGGACTAATCAGCGGATGTTAACACTGAACATAACACAAAAAGATGTATGGATATGGATTCTACCTAAACCTGTGGTGAGTCCTCTACTAATACCTCCTTCCCAACATCCTGTCTCTGCTGGAATGCAGACTCCTATGTATATTGACTCGCTCAATGAGAGTCTAGCAAAGCCCGCTGTTCCGCTGTTACATACCGAAGTTTCGGCACAGGTCCACAGATCTGCTTCCTTGATGTCGTGCTGCTAAACGAAAACAAACGCCATGCGCAGTCCTATATCCGAAACACCCTTGTGATGCCGTATGTAGAAAGCACGTATTATCTAACCGAGATTTTACGAGTAAAGTAACGCGGCCATCTTGAAATGTGGAATAAAGTGGGTATCCACATAGGAGTAGACGAGATTGATTGAGATTATGAGGAAAGATAAAACTTTTTGATAAAGATAAATGACTAATACAAAAACTCTAAATCACCTGTTGTGAAATGAATAAAAGATTGACGTTCATGATTGCGTGTCAATCAAAAAGTTCAGATAACCTCAAATTCCGGGAAAAAGATTAACATAGCCCTGGTAGTATGGACTATATTCACTGAGAAGCGGATATCATTTATTTATGAATAGCTATCAGACAATCTGCCTGCAGAAAAAGCCGGTCTCTTCGTGACACTATCACCATCTAGTGGCTAGTGGAGGACTGGCATATAGTTGTATGTTAGTTATTGAACGTAATGGTCCTGTTCACAGCATTATCCTTTCCAAGTGACAGGACACATGATGTCACCAAAGGGCCCCAACTCAATACTAGTAACGATACGGCAATGAGTGAAAAAGGCATATGTTGGTCGCAGTTGAACAGGGGATCCAAAAGAGGAACGGGGTGTGCAAGCACTGCGGGATTCTTATTGCTACACTAATTTACTTAATCGCCTGATCCCATGGTATATCTATGTTCAGACCCCTGGTAGCTGTGTCTAAGGTAAAAATCCAGTACACTTCCCTGAATTTCCTGATGTCATCCATGTTTGATCCTACTTTATGTGTAATTTTTTCAATGACATGCCATTGCATGTCTTCAGGTTGATGATTCTGCTCCAAATAATGTATGACCATGGGGGCTGTGAGCTTTTTTGTTCGTATAGCTGACCTATGCTCAGTTAACCTCACATTAAGGGTTCTGCTTGTTTCGCCCACATATCCAAGATTGCATGGGCATACTATCAAATAAATAACATTGGATGTCTTACAATTACTAAGACTAGTCGAAGTTAGAATCTGATTGTTGAACCGAAATGTAGGACCCTCTATTGCTGAAGCGCATGATTTACAACTGGTACATTTGTACGTACCAACCACTGGCTGTAACCTTGATAAGCTGGTCTGATATGATGACACATTTTTGTTCTTACGAGAGTTGACTATATAGTCTTTTAGATTTTTATTGCGCCTGAAGGCAAACATGGGTTTAGGCATGATGTCTTTGGTAAATGTGTCCACATTGAGTATTTGCCAGCTGGAATAAACCGCATGTCTAATCTTGTCATTCAACATGGAATGACGGGCAATAAACACTAGAGAGGGATCTTTCGTGTCCTGTCTTTTCGTCAACAGATGCTGACGACCAAAAAAACGTGCTCGCTTGTATGAGTCTCTAATGATTTTTTTAGGGTAACCTCTATTTTGAAATGCATCTTTCATGGCTACTGCCTTGGTGTCAAAGTCTTTTATGCTGGTGCAATTGTGTCTTACATACTCTGCAGTGATTACATTTTAATCACTGCAGAATATGTAAGGGTGTCAAGGGCTATGCAGTTGTTTCTAAACACAGAGGGAAGAGAGAGCAGATGGTCTATGTTTAGAAGCCACTACATAAAACTCTTAATCACTACAGAGTATGTAAGGTTGCCTTGGAGACTATGCAATTTTCTTAGGCAAAATGCATCCTCACTTCCATTTTTGGGCAAGAGGATGCATTTGGCGCTAAGAAAACATCTCCAAATGCCCACTCTGCCCCGCTGCAGAATTCTACAGAACTTTATTGTAATTACGTGTGGTTCCACAGGAATCAAACTTCGCGAATTCTAGGCACCCATAATTTCAAAAATATTCCCACAATCACATCCTTCTATAGGTATTTCATACAAAGTCTCAAAAGTTTTCTTGCCTTCCAATCCCAACTATTGCAACAGAATGAATGCCTTGTTTTCTTGCTTGTAAAAATCGCTTCCCTCCAATGGCTATTAAATAGGAATCAAACAATTTTTTCCGAAGCTGCCAAGGAAGCAAAGGTTCACCCGTATCGGTTAGAAATGGTGGAGGTTTGTCATACTTGCTGCAGCCATCACTATAACATTTACAAAAAATAAGAACATGATAAAGAAAAGCACAACAATAGAACAATGGACAGAAATGCAGACATGGATGAGGTATGCCCTTATGAAGAAATATGTCTCACTGGTGAAAAAGTGTATGCTGTGAGAATGACATAATCAATGAAATCTTGATGGAAGATTTAAGTTTAATCTACAGCAACCCTGTGATGCCTTTAGGCCCGGCACCACATCAGTAACTGAACTTAGCAGTACTAAAGTAAACACAGCAACTGAATAATGACATATATGGAATTCCATTACATAGTTAGAATTCAGTAGGAAGTAAAGGTTTATCATCATGAGAGATTACTACACATTTTTCTCCATTTAGGATCGTCACTTAAAATTGTAAATTGTTTTCAATCAATCACTATCCTGTGTGATAAACTGTCTATACAATAGATATGAACCAGTACTTCCTCCAAAGTTACCTCATGAAATTGTGAGCATACAATCCCAACAATACATGTTCATGATGAATAACTTGGCTTACTTGCTTTTCAAACCTACAATGCAGTTCTTCAAGGCTCTTCCAGCCCCTTCAATGAACATTATGATTGCTCAAAAGTAAGTTAAAATTGCGGGCAAAGAGGCCCCATATCATGATGAGTCGATATTGTCAAATCTGCAAAGCTACTTCAATCACCCAAAACAAGATGGGGGTTGTGAATAGAGACACTTTGTTTTCATAGGGACATCATCTTGCTTCAAAGTGTCTTTATAGTAGTCCACTAATTAATCAAAAATGGTGTTTGTGTGTGGAGACACTAGCTTGGGGACATCACATTGTTCCAATCCCTCCACTCAGTAGTCATCACAGGATGAAACTTGTGCACAGAAAACCTAAGGCCCACAAGCTTGGTACATCACAGTGGATGCAACAGTAATTCTGCCTTCCACACACACTCAATGGCCACGAAACCTGTTAAAACAATAATCTAAAAAAAATTTACAATACCACATTGCAGAAACTCTGCAATGGCCCAAGTAGTCTGTGGGCATAATCATTCTATGTTTCTGTTCTGTACTGTAATTGGTCTCATGTTTCTTTTCTGAACTGTAGTGTCCATTCAGCAAACATCAGGGATGAGGACATCTGTATGCAGGATGGACTCCTACACATTGTTGTAGGTTCTCCACATGACGAAGTGTTTAGGTTGAATTAGTTCATTTGTAAGATCTTCAGCACCATCGTAACAGACCACTCACTTCAATCTTCCAGTTTTATCTGGCCAAACATCTACCCCACACACACACATTCTAGAAGAGAAGCTAGTGACATAGTAACATTCTAAGGTTGTGTAACTTACAATGCCAAACAAGTGCACAACAACTACCTCTTAAAAATCATCATGCAGAACGTAGGAATGGGGCAACACTCCAGATGTAGATAGGTCTTCTATATTCAAACCAATGGTTAGAGTGTGTACAGGAAGAGGCATCTCTATGCAGTGGTCAGTTCGAAGATGTATCAAACAGGGCTGCCACTTATTGCCTGAACTGTTTGCCTTGGCCAAGGAGATGTTGGTGCCTATCTTTACAACCAGAGAACCAGAATGGTGCACAGAAAGGATGAGAATAAACTAGGTGAAATCCTGTCTCTTGTCACTGAGGAAGACACAGAGAGCATGTGACTACCTGCAACTCCATGTAGATTTGAATGGGATTCATTCAAGTACCTGTGTGTGCAGCTATACGACGACAAAGATAGATTCATATCGTGCAACCTCAGCAAAGTGGTAGCAGGGATTTGACACTGCATCAAATTCTGGTGCAGATATCCTTAGATAAAGGTGGATTATGATCTCACAGTTTTGATGTATATTACAAAGAAGATCAGATGCAATGTCCCATTAGGTGTTTGCAAGAAGGTGATGAGCCTGAAAGAGAAAGTTGTGGCATGGCTCACTACAGAGAGAAAAGTGGGAGATGGGAGAATGACACCCAATCATCCAAAGCTTTTGGTGACAGCAAGATAGTGCAGGCAGATGTACCAGAATCAACTAATTAGCACAGCAACATATGCACAACACATTCCATTATGGTTTCTCCTGACAATCTGTGAAGTAATCTGACTACAGAGAAATGTCCATGAATGTACGCAAGAGCTAAGATGACTGGCTATCTTTTACTGCCTGTACCTTTGACAATATGAGAGTCATGTATGACATTGTTGAGATCCAGAGCATGATATACAAGTTATTGGTGGGAGTTGCAGCGCTAATATTGGGAAGGGAGTTGACCGATATCTCAAATGCAATCGATTACAACAACAGGAGGGTAAGTTAAGGGGATTGTTTCGGATATGAAACCTCCAGTTAAAGGCATTCTTGGCTTGTTAGGTAGATCTAGTGGGACGGAGCCAGGCCTGCTATTTCTGCTGCTTTTTCTTGCTGTGAGACTAGAATGAAAAACAAACCAGTGAACTTTGATATAAATGAAAGAGTGAGATATAGAGATACCCATCTGTTGGCTTAATTTCAGAACCATATAACCTGAAATCAATACCGACGTCTCTGCATATACAAATTATGTGATCCTAGACAAATATGCTATTTCAGAGAATCTCTTTTATCTTTATTATCACATATGAGCCCAAATGTAAATATTGAGTACAGGATGTGTACTGAGCAACCATCTCTTATAATTGATAGACTGGATTGTAATGTTACTCCATTTATAAAAAGAATATAGGCTATGTTTAGGGTTTACCTGACTATGACTTGGCTCTTAGTTCTTTAATGAGATTGTTGTTGGGGGGAGGGCGAGCATTGAATATTTCTAAGATCTTTCACTTTTAATATATGTCTGTCAATCTATGCATTCATACAATATAAGATACTAAAGTGAAAAGCTTCAGCACTTTTTTTAAAATTTTGTACCATATTTTTGCATCATGCTTGTTGCACAATATACTTGTCAAACATTTTCATTGCTTGGCTCCAGTATGAAGTCTTAGATCCAAGTCAGACCCATGGCTCAGCTCGGTCTCGGCTCGGGCTTGGTGAGCCCTGTTAATTTGCCTGCAATTTTTGACTCAGGCTTAGTCCTTGGGGCCATAAGTCACTTAATAAAATGTAAAAGGCAACGACTAGAAACAGGGAACCCAGCCCACATGCACTGATTGGACAACAGTACCATCAAGGCTTCTCGTAGAAGAATTGAAGAAGAGTGCATGCAGTGAAACTACATTTAAAATAAGTGATCCCAGGTCAGGGACTCCATACCATTGTGATGTACAATACTGTTGTCACGAATGCCCCCAAGGAACTGCCAGGCCCAGAAGGGATGGGCAGGGGTGTTGTTTCAGTAGCTGTGTGTAAAGGGTAGCATTCCTCTAATACATTCTTGTTTTGTAGTCATGTCGATTTTTATCATTGTTTTCATTTCACTAAGAAGTTTTAACTTGTCCATTTTTAGGATTGGGAAGTAAAATCTATATATAGTGAAAAATTTACGAAAAAGTAGTAAATCTGCACCAATCAAAGTACTCCTTTAATGGGTGGAAGTTTGCTACTTTTTGGATTTCATAATCATTGTCAGTAGTTGGCTTCGAAAGCTACTCCAGTCTCAAGTTTCCAGGCATTCTACTGGCAATCAAACTCCCAACAGGTGAAGGGATAAATGCCAGCAAATAGCCTACACAGTGACATTTGCTCAAGGTAGCATTCAAGCCCATAATTTTTTTTCCCACTGTGCCACTCTAGCAGAGGCACACCTTCCGCAAATTAGTACTGACTATAGGGCATATTATCAATAAAATTATCGCCGCTTTAGCGGCAGAAAACTGACGCTAAAACCGCGATAATGGGCTTGATAATATGCTCTTTGGAATTCCAATTGAAGCTCAGGTTAGAAGTCCTTCACATCTAACATGGGCTTCTATTGGAATTCTCTGCGGCATATTATCAAGGCCATTATCGCCGTTTTAGCTGCAGTTTTCTGCTGCTAAAGCGGCTATAGTTTTATTGCCTGTCTTGATAATATGCCCCTATGTTTCTTATGGAAACCGTTTCCCCCAAAACTGCTTTTTTGTTGGGGAATTTGGAATTCACACACCCGCCACCCCCCAAATCTCACTGACTTAGCTATGCCCCTGATTACATCTAATTCTAACACACCGCTCTGGCAAAGAGTTATATCAATATTTTCTAACAAATTATTAGCCACTTACTATACAGATATCTTTAAATTGAAAGGAAAATTAAGCAAAATTAGGAAAAGAACTTTTCACACCCGGAATACACAAAAACATGTCTTGAAACGCCAGACTCCAATTCACCAAATCCAGCTATTTTCATCACACATGTCTTTTCCAAACTGGATAAGGCAAATATACAATGGAGAAGTAAGGGGTATAGTATCAAGGACATTATTGCCGCTTTAGCGGCACTTTTTGCCGCTGAAGTGGTGATATTCTTATCGCCCTGTTAACAAGGCGGGCTAACATGCTTCAGAGCATGTTAGCAGCCGATTTTGTAACGCATCTCATGACAGCGCTAAATATCACTAATGAGATTCAAAGTAGGCGTTCCCTTCTAAGTCAACATGTAAAACATGTGGACAGCGAAGTGATAACAAAATGCACGCTAAGTCCCCATTATCGCATGATTCCAACGCCAGAATAAAACCTGACTTACCATTTATGCCTATGGGGTGTGGATTGTAAGGCTGAGTCCACACTCCCCTAATACCAAGCTTGGCATTAGCGCTGTGAAATCATTGCAGGATTTCACACGCTAATGCTCATTATCGCAGTCTATCACAGGATTTCACATCGCCTGTCAGCTAAGCGTTGCTAATACGCCGCTGACACGGCGATGAAATCCAGCGATAGCCGGCGATAATTTAAATCGTGCTAAGCGCGTTTAGTAATAATTATCGCTTGTCCTTGGTTATACGCCCTTAAATGACTTCCCCATGTGCTGAGGGCTGGTGGTGGGCATTCATATGGTGTGGGAGTGTACTGGGATGCTGGATTCTGGAGGACTGTGGTAATGTTGGTCAGGAAATATCAGACACACAAATGGGATACAAGCATGGCTAATGCTTGCTTGGACAACTATCCAGACCCCAAAAATCAAAAGTGTAAATACATTCATCAGCCTATTTTTCATATTAGGGGAAAAGTAGGATGGCTATGACCTGAAATGCCTCAGTCAATGGGAGTGGTGTGGTGTAGAACACAGCACCTGGTACAGAATGCTGATAACACTGTCAGCAAAGACTTACCAATGCCCCCTGATAGTCTGGAAGGCTCACTTTATGATAAGAGCCCACACTAGAGGACACCTACATAGAATGCTCCACTGCATGCCGGAACACTAGAAGGACGGCAAGGGGGCAGCCATTTCCCGAATGATTACACAGTACCTGAGATAGTTTAAATACCTTTTTATAAATGTGTTTTTATTTAAAAAAATATATTTATAACAAACATGAGTAAACTACGTGCATTTGGCATGCTGAGCCTACTTATCTTTCTGCTGAGTGTACATATTTACAAACAACAAAAAAAATACATGACACTATAAGATGAACTGGAGTGTATTCCAGGTTAACGATCATCAGGGCTACCTTTTGAGCTCGTCTGTCCAATTAACAATCAGCAGAGGCCTACTACATTTCCATAACATTGCGATCTTCTTTTTCATAAGTATCAGAGCTAGATCAGTAAATTTGGCTGCCTCCTTTTACTTTTTATAACTGGTTAATATACCTGTTACCCAGAAGACAAGTCTTAGGAACGTCCCTTAATTTCAACCTTCTTATGTGACTGATCTGCATTAGGATACTTCTCTAATATGGTGTTAGTGCTGGAAACGCCCAGAACATGAGTAAGAGATAAGGCCTCTCTTTCGTGCAGTGGCGACACCTTTCTGATGCCATTTAAAACATTTTGTATATCTTACTAGGTGTCAAAAATGATTGTTGGTAGATGTATAGCTGTATTAGTTGGAACCCTGCATTTCTAGACTCTGACTTAGGGTAGACTATGACTCATTGTCAGTCACCATCTGTTATGTCCTCTCTTAATTCGTCCACCCCATGCCATTACATGTCAACAGTGGTGTAGCTAGGCCTTTTCCTGCCCGTGGTGGTCCCAGCCTTTGCTGCCCCGCGGTGGGCATAGGGAAGGGGGGTGCAGGCGATCGATTCCTGCTTTTGCCGCCCCGCGTGACCACGGGTAAGAGCGGGGGTGGGGGAGGCCGCCGACCCCAAAACTCGTGCCGTCCGTGTCACAACGCCCTCCTTGCTACACCACTGTGTGTCGACAACGATCTCTTAGTTCGAGATATCAATGTGTTGTACAAGTGAGTCACTGTTATTCTTCTATTGCCAACTTTTTATACAGCATGCAATACTCCATGTTGCCAGGACACCCTTGGGTATAAGTGCGCTTTATAAGCTTCTAATAATAATAATAATGTTGCTCCAGCACCTCAGTCCATTGTATGCCAGGAGCTGTCACAGCAGTATCAGAACCTCTAGGTCAGAAGTTTGGAACATGCATATCTTCGCATCTTCTGTTATATCCCCCATACAGGTCATGCCTGCCCTCTTCAACGTTCGAATGGCCATTTGCTCTGCAACCGTACTAAATGCTGGCAGTGACCACAATGACAGTTTGGGAGAGTATGCGACTCTTGTGCCAGTGGGGTCAAGAGTTCTCTTCCTGCAAAATGTTGCAACTTTCATGAGCTTCAGGAGCAGCCTTTGTCTTATGTGTGGTTAATTTCTCTATAAGTTCCGCATTGAGAACACAAATATTGCCATTCTATACATAAAACACTATGGGCCACATGTACAACAATTTCATTTTGTGACTAGCAAATTGAGATTTTTAGCAGCTCGCAATTAGCGAGTCGCAAAATGAAATGTACTAATGTGTCTCAGACACATTTAGCGATTCCCAAATGGTGTCACACATGACCTAGCTGATTAATACTCATGAAGTAGGTCGCAATTTGCAACCCATTAGGAATGGCCTGTAATCAGAGGGATGGTGGCCTGCTGGTGTCAGCAGTCCTGTCTGTGATTGCTTTTTAAATTAAGCAATTTTATTTCTGAAATGCATCCCATTTTCCTTAAAGTAAATGGGATGCATTTAAAAAAAGAAAAATGAAAAGTTTCCTCTTCATTTTTTAAGAGTCGGCAGTGGCCTGCCACACGATGGAGGGATTTACAGGGGGGCACCATAGGTGCCATCATGGCAATCAACTGGAGGCTGCAGGGAGTTGGGGGCCCTGCTAGGGGCCCCCAAAGTCACATTTCGACAGGTTTTCTATTTCAGAAAGCCCTACATGAAAAGCCTGTCCAAAACCGACATCATAATTTGAACGGTGGAAATGCTGTACATAGGGATTATGTTGTGATTTCCGGCTTGCTGACGGGACATTGAGTCCCTCGGAGGCCAGCCGGAATGACCGACCGGTTTGACTCCTAACCGCATACATTGTGGTGGTCAGAAGTCAAACCAGGGATGTAGGTCAGAAAGACTCCAACTTGCAGTCGGGGGCTTTCCAACCGACATCCTAATGAGGCCCTTAATGTAAAATATGTTGTTTAAATGCTACAGTATTTTTTACATACAATGTAATATACATAGATTTTGTAATCAACAGATGTAATATTGGAAATTGCAACACATATCAATTCTCAAAAGGGAAAACTACAACCAGGTTATAGTGGATACATATATAAAACACAAAGCACTCATAGTGAAAGGACCTTTTAGAAATGCACCAAATATTATTCCAATGCTTGCTATTCAGAGACACCACTAAAGAAAATATTGTTGAAAGTGTATGGAAATGCAATTACCCTCCAAATGTGACTGAAATTCATGTTAGGTATGCCCTACATGCCTTAAGAGAAGGAAGCACAATCTCACAAGAGCACACAGGAACAGTACCAAAAAATATAATTCCCCAAGTTCCTGAAAAGGCGACTGGTGTACTCTCTCCCATTGAAAATCTAAAATAACTAAATAAAACAATACCGGATACTAACCAAGCTTTCTTACTGTATGACAATGAGATAAGGAACAAAAGAATCATTGTATATGCAAATGACAGTATTTACTAATCCTAATGCACTGCAACAAATGGGTGGTAAGTGAGGCATTTAAATAATGCCCAGCACTATTTACAAAAATATACACTATCCTTGGACAATACCATACACCACAAATGTCCATTTAATATATGTACTACTGCCAAATAAGCAAATGCCAACCTATAACAAACACTTAATTCTAATCAAACAAAAAACAAATATTTACAATCCCCAAAAAATAAAGAAGTTTTATTTCTGCTGCCATAAAAGTTTACCTAGACACAACAATACTAGGGTGCTCCTATCACTTTAACCAAAGTATGTGAAGGCACTTACAAATACCTGCACTTAGGGCCCTGATTAAGACCTTTGGCGGTGCGGGGGTGGGAGGCTCACCACCGTGGCACCCTTGCACTGCCGAGAGTCCCTGCTGCTGTCCGCCAGAGGCATGTTTTTTGGTTTCTAGCGGGCAGGTGGCTTGGTGATTCCCACTGCAGTGCCTCTTTCAAAGGTGGCGGTGCTTTCAAAAAGGCAGCCCAATGGGAATGCGTCACAAGGTTTCTGCACAGCATGGACTGTAACGTCCATGCTGTGCAGGAACTGGTGTGCATGCACACAAGTGAACACTTGTTTTGCCCCCCCTGTGTGCATACAGAGGGTGCAGAGGCACAAGGGTGCCCTGTAGGGCCCCATTTCTCCCATCTCCACCAGGGTTTTCATGGCGGTAGAACTTCCATGAAAACCCTGGCATAGAGGAAACTCATAATATGCTTGGCGGGACAACGGCGGTCCTGCCAAGCATGTTGCAGCCTCTGACTGCCACACCAGAGAACGGCGGTTCCCTGGTGGCATCGGTGGTCTCAGGACAGTCCAACCATCAAATTCGTAATGGGACGGTCAGATCACCGGTGCAGCTGTGGCTGGGCCGCCACAGCCGCTCCACCCCAACTCAGGCTCCAAGTATAGAATAAGCCACAAATCCCACAACTGGCCTATGAAGTAAAAAAATGAATAGCATTAGCTTTCGTAGCGGTCAGAAGTAACCAAACACAACGACAAGCTGTAAGAATCCCTATACTACAAAAAAATGAAAGCAAACTCTCATCACTAATGGACAGTTGAGGACCTTTTTATTAGTCATTTACACCAATCAGGACTCAGGTGGCAACCCAAATTTCACAACCCATGGTATAATTTCCATGACAGCACCATGTCTGAAGACGCAAAAATTTATAATGTAATGGAAGGGTGCTCCAATTCCTTCCAAGGAAAGTTTCAAAGAAGGCACACAATGCTCTGCCAATTTCCAGAAATAAAATAACAAAACCACCAAAAACCAAGACTAGAACAATTCCGAACACAACTAGAACCAAAAATGTACAAAAAGGATCTAAACAAATGAACCACAAGCTAGCGAGCAAAGTGGGCCTACCCTACCTTTCAACAATAGAAAGAACACTACAATAAAAACTAATCAAAAAGAAATCGAACAAAGACTTGGCTCAGAACAAACATCTACACAATATTATAAATGATAAATTATTCAAACAAATGTATTACTGTGAATAAAAATACAAGCTATAAAGAATTTGAATTCAGAATGATTTAAAAAAATGACACAAATTTCAATTTAGAAAAGCATTTTCTCCCAATAAAACACCTAATAAACATTAAGATAAGGAAACCAGAGATCAGAAATCGTGCATAATATAACATAATACCATTATAAAATAGAACAACATGATCAAAAACAATGCAATAAAAAATCCCACTCAACAAATAAATGATGTACACAATAGAATTTTTCACTTTTATGTAGCTGATTCCTACATAGACAATATAACATCCAAAACAGAATATAAACCATCAAAAATTTAATGAATATTTCTTCCAAAAAAATTTAAAGATACAAATAAAAAATATAATTAATCTAAATAAAATCCAGGCGACTCTAGCAAAACACTCAAAATCGAAAGGACAGAAACTATTTCTTAAAAACTGCAAAAACAGAAGACAAATCAAATGAACATTTAATTAAAAAATGCAACTGTTTCTCCTTGTAAAAAATGGAATGCATTCACCACCCAAAAACTGAATTTTTTAACATCAAAATCATGTATTAGAAAACACAGAAAACTCCACCCTCAAAACAAACATACCATGCATAAATACTAATGCACAATCCAAAATACCTAATAATAATTAAAATGTGATATACTTTCTAACAATAATTTCCATATACAACAGAATGGAATTAGACCTACTGCAAGCAACTCAAACACCCATGGCAAAGACTGTATTAACTACTGCCTAAACGCACTTAAACCTACAAATACTAGTCTTTCTATCAATATACCACCTCTCCCAGACATGGCGAGTATATAAAATATAAAATAAAAATGGATAATAGAGAACAGCAATGAGGAACCGCTAACATGCAGTGCCGTTAGCCGCGCAGGGAGTAGGACAAAGTTCATGGATACAGATGCAGGCTCGGACTGGAGCTCTCAGAGGCAGAAGGCAGGAAAAGGCTTGATGGCAGAATTCAGGGCCTACTCGCCTGAATCTGTAAAATGTGGAAAGTGAACCACATAAAGTCGGTGGCCTTTCATACTTAGGAATAGAATATCTGACCCATTCATGGCGGATCTGAAAGAGGACATGTTGACGGTGGACGCACATGTATTTGCGTCTTCATAACTGGAACTGGAGGGAACATACATGTACTTATAGCATGCACATGGAGCCGTTGGGGTCTACGATAGGGGACATAACTGATCACAAAATTCATATTTCCTCATTCCCTCCTTGTCCCCTACGGACCCTCAGGAGATATCGATCTTCATCAATCCATCGATCTGTTCATATAGCATCATTTGTTCTTCTTTCTTCTTCCGGGATCTTGAACGAAAACTTGGATGCGGGATACACGATGTGGCACACAGGCCACAAATCGCTGGCCCACATTGTAGGCATAAGCAGCAACTGAATAGTATGAGAAAGCCAATACCTAGGAAGGATAGGATCCTCCATCCCCAGGCTGACAACACGCTCCAGAACCAACCGGACCAAGTCCAGGTGCCTGGACTCTGGTGTATCTGGCTCACAATCTTATGAAGGCGAGTTATGGCTTTATATACTGACGGCGAGTTTTCTGGTATGAAAACACAGCAACTTGATCCGATGACCCTACAAGCTCCGCCCCTATCGGCCAGGATGACGTCAAGGACAAGACGATTTTGAAGCACAACAATCCGCATAGCAGACTGCTCTTCTGTTAAATTGCCTAAGGCGGAAGTAGTCTCGTTTACTACTGCTTCAAGGGTTCTAGTTAATCTACGTATCAGTTTACTATTAGTGACTGTTCCTATATAAGGAAAGAAACCTTTATTGAAATCTGTGTATTGCTCCCATGCCGTTTCAGTGTAATCGACAATCGGGAGATCTCTCTGCTGTCTATTGTGTACTAAATGGGTATTTCTGTGATAATCAGGAGGAGCTAGGAAAACAGGTGGCAGAAGGAATGCTATGTAACAGGTACCATCCCAATCTAGAGGTAGACGTATATATGAGGTCTGGCCACATATGAAGTAAGAATGACGGGAAGCTCTAAACGTAGACTTGCCTTGATCACTGAATTTTATCACAGTGGTGCATTTACTATGGCCCATGTGTATGGAACCATTCTTTCTTACACATAATTCCCCTTTAACTGGGAATACTGACATAGCGGGCAAGATTGGTGTGGCTTCGGATTCAACATTCAGGATCATGAGGTTAAGTGTAAAATTACCTAATCCATATACTTCATTTTCTAGATCAGTTCCTGTTCTTTTGGGAAGTCCCTCCTTGTTAGGGTAGCAGACTTTAAGCAAAACTAGGTTCAGGTTTCCCCATACCCAGTTGTCTTGATAAACTACTGAATTTGAATCTAGGGAATTAATCAAACTAAACCATGCTCCACAGGAGCCATTGTGTGTGAACGGATATGGAAAGAGGGGCAAAACTCCCTTATAGTTCTGATAGGGAGGGATTCGGCCACATATCCAACAATTTGTAGCATTGCTGGTCTGATGGGAATGATGTAACATACTAATAAAAGTGTTGTTGCGCAGCGCAAATCTATAGGACAACTCATGCGGAGGTAATTCGCTAAAAGAATGTTCAGCAGTAACATTGTAAGCACGCTTAGAAATAGGGTAATACATGTGAAGCAATATACTAGTTACAATGATCAAAAAACTTAGAAAAAACAAAATTAATAGTGTTACTGTGCAATGACTACGAAGTGATTTACAATACGCATGCTTTTTAAGCTGCATCTGTTGATTTCTTTCTCTATTCCGGTCTAGAGGATACATGTCAGAGACAAATTCAACCGATTCACCTTGGAGAGGACTTAAACAATCAAATTGTCTGACTTGCTAGACCTTAATTTCAGTTTATAAAGTTCAGTTTTTGTTTGTTCAACCAAGGGGAGCTTTGAGTCTGTCTGTGAGGGAATGCAGGGCTGAGTGTTCACACTGGACGGTAGTCCATAAAATTTCTTGATATGACTCGAGTGCAACCACCCTTTACGTCCCTCGATCTTCACGGCTGTCCTTGTTGTTAGTAGAACGAGTTTAGGTGATTTCCACCTAGGCTCCAGTTGGGTCTTTCGGTCGAAATTCCGTACCAGAACCAGGTCACCTGGAACCACGTCATGGGGCTTCACCTCAGTGTTATCGGGAAAAGCTGCAGCTACCTGTGAACGACAAGATTGTAGTGCAGACATCAAGGAAGCCAGGTAATCTGTCAGCATATTACAGTCAACATCAGTGATTTTGCGAGGTATAGGCGTCCCCCACATATTTGGTGGTCTACCGAAGATCACCTCGTACGGGGATAGCCCTGTTCGAGAATGTGCTACCATTCTCATGTAAAAGAGCGCAACTGGTAAGGCTACTATCCAATCGACACCTTTTTCTCTACATATTTTGGACAATCTAATTTTCAGAGTCTGATTATGGCGTTCCACGAGACCTGCTGCCTCGGGATGTCGGACACAGTGGAATTTCCATTGGTAGCCTAACAAAAGGGAAACGTGTTTCATTAGTTCGGATGAGAATGGCTGGCCGTTATCTGAGTAGACAACACGTGGCAAACCATACCGTGGGAAGAATTCTCGAACTAACTGTTTGGCAGTAGTCGGGGCAGTGTAATCTGAAACCGGGTAGGCTTCTGTCCAACGGGAAAGAGCACAGACAACTACGAGAACATATTTGAATCCTCGACATCGTTCCATCTGGATATAATCCATCTGGAGGACTTCAAAAGCATGATCGGGAGGTTGAAATCCACCCTGCTCTACGGGGATGCTTTTACCTGGATTAAACTGACAACATATCATACAGGTACGTACTTTCTGTTTGGCTGCTGCTCGCAAGTGTTTGTTGAACCAAATGTGTTGAATACTGTCTAGCATAGCTTTTTCTCCTAGGTGCGCTGGACTATGTATTGTGTTAATGATGACTTGAACCATGGAGTCGGGAAGAAACCATATAGATTTTTCCTTCGTCATCCATCCTTGATCCGTTTGGATCCCTCCTAATTCAGTCCATTTCTTTATTTCTTCTGGTGTAGCATGTGTCTGTATGTCAATTATATCAAGGGCGGGATCCTTAACTGTCATGCAATGTGTTGGTGTCGGAACTATTGTCTTTGTCGCGTCAGTTGTATGAGTCTGGTTCTGAGCAGTCTGTTTAGCTGTTCTGTCAGCTAGGTCATTACCCTGAGAAATGATATCGGTAACTTTTGTATGAGCTTTGCATTTCATAATCGATATTGCAGTAGGTAGATGAATCGCGTCTAATAGGGCTTGAATGAGGGGTCCGTGTTGGATGTGGGCACCGTGAGAAGTTAAATAACCTCTCTCTCGCCACAGTACGCCGAAGTCATGGACGACTCCGAATGCATAACGTGAATCTGTGTATATGTTGACTTTCTTATTTTTGGCTTGAATACAGGCTTGTGTCAGAGCGATGAGCTCTGCTGCTTGAGCTGACAAAGTGTTAATACAATTTGTTTCAATGACTTCAGTGTCTGTTGTGACTGCGTAAGCGGCCACTAACTCTCCTGCACTTGTTCTCATACATGAACCATCTACATACAATGTCAGGTCTGGATCTGATAAAGGGATATCTGTCAAGTCTAGTCTGGGTTTCGTCGTGATAGTAATGACTTCAATACAATCATGTGCTAATGGATCTGTTCCATTTACTGGCAACAGTGTGGCAGGATTTAATGTATTACAACGTCTAATTTCTATGTGTGGCTGAAATAATGTTAATTCATAACCGGTGAGTCTCGCTATAGTCAAGTGTTGTGTTTGTGTGCGGTTCAAGAGAACCTCTACTGCGTGTGGTACTTGTACTGTCAATTGATGTCCTAACACTATGGCATCGCTTTGTCTGATTGCTAAAGCTGTTGCTGCCACTGATTTCAGGCACGCAGGAAGAGCCTGAGCTACTGGATCTAATGTACTAGAGAAATAAGCACATGGTTTGTGTGATCCTGCTTGTTCCTGAGTGAGTACTGACAAAGCAGTACCTTCGCGTTCTGTAACAAAGAGTGTAAACAGTTTACTGTAACATGGTGTTGCTAAAACAGGTGCTTGGCATAAAGCTTTCTTTAAGCTTTCAAAAGCATGTGTATGTTCTTGAGTCCAAGGGAGGACAGTCGATGTGGCTGCCTCCTGTGTTGTCAACTGGATGAGTGGTTTTGCTAGAAATGCATATTGAGGGATCCACTGCCTACAGTATGAAGTGAGACCTATAAAAGCCCGCACCTCCTTTTGTGTCTTGGGTGGTGGCATGTTAGCGATTAACTGGATGCGATCAGGTGTAAGCTGTCTTCCCTCCTTGGACAGCGAGTGCCCAAGGTAAACAACTCGCTGGACACAGAATTGCAGCTTAGAAGGGGACACCTTGTGTCCCTTGTCGGCCAGAAATTTTAAAACCGTCAGTGACGCTTTTTCACATTCAGGTTCGCTTCGGGCGGTGATCAGCAGATCATCGACATATTGAAGCAAGGCAGTGTTAACTGGCATGTGGATACTGTCAAGTTCTCGTTTCAGTGCTTGGCTATAGATGCTGGGGCTTTCTGTAAATCCTTGAGGTGCGCGTGTGAATTTAAAACTTCGTCCATTTAAACTGAATCCGAACAGATATTGACTTTCCGGATCTATTGGGACGCTAAAGAAAGCATTCTTGAGATCAATTACCGTGAAGAACGTTGCTTCTGAGTCAATAGCAGTTAGTAATGAAGAGATATCTGGGACCACAGGGTATTGTGGTACAATACATTTATTTAATTCGCGCAGATCAATAACTAATCGATATACTGGTGGTGCTTTTGGATCCGTTCTTTTAAGAATCGGAATTATCGGGGAATTGCATACATTGGAGTCGGTTTCGACAACCACTCCTTGTGCAATGAGCTCGTCAATGATTTGTAGTAAAGCCACAACAGCATCTGGTGGTAACTTGTATTGTCGCATTCGTGGTAGTACTACTCCCGTTTTTAGTGTGACTCGATATGGTGTAATGTTCATGCAACCAACATCAGTGGGGCCTTGTGCCCATAAATGCGTAGGTAAACTCTGCAGCCGGTGATCCATGTCTCTGGACACGTAGTGACCTTTAAAGTCACGTAAAAATAGTCGTACTCCTTCCGGAGAACAACATATTATAGCTCCTAGAGCTTTCAATGTTTTTATACCTAACAAGTTTTCCGGACATGATTTAGTAAGCAATAAATCTGTAGTACGTGTCAATGGACCAACCGTGAGTGGAAGAGGTTGTGTTACGTCATTAATTATAGGTTTTCCTGAGAATCCAAGGGAAATATTTTGTGAGCCTGAGAGGGGTGCCCCTGGAACTTCACTGCGTCGTATAGTTGTTCTGCTTGCCCCTGTATCAAGTAAAAACTTTCTGTCTTCCCCTAATAGTTCACTATGTACATAAGGTCCCTCTTGATCTACAGGAACCTCAATAAGGGGTAAGCCAACTTCCCTCTCTAGGCTATTTCATGTGTATCGCTGATAATCGGGATAATCTGCTTGTGCATACTGATACATCTGTTGCGTTGTTGCTTGTGTGGCAGCAATAGGCTGCCCTTGTGGTGGTGCTACGGTCTGTTGTGGAGCTGCCTGTTGCGGAGCTAGTTGTTGCGGAGCTGACCTAGGTTGTGCATGCTGAGGAATTTGTTGTTGATTCTGATCCTGTCTAGGTGGACGTGGTCTTTCCTGGGTTCTACCCGTGGCAATATTATGTTTCAGGACTGGACAATCGGGTATATAATGACCTTGTTGTTTACAATAGTTACATGTCCCTTTAACTGGACCTGTTGAATCACCCTTTTGATGACCATCAGCTGGAACTGACTGAGCAACAAGCATTTTCATTTTTGTATCTTTCATACGTCTTTGTTCATGTTCTTGTTCTTCTCTAATTCTATTGTGGTGATATTGTAACATCTGTAACATCTGTGACGGGGTGTTACCTTGCCAGGTACTCTCAAATTTCAATACTCTATTCTTAACTTGCGTTAGGGAATTTTCAACTAATTTTGTCACAAACAGATGTGGATATGACTCGCTACTTGCTTTTATGCCACTATTTATACCAAAACATTTTTCAAATCGGGATTAGAAATCACTAGTGTCTTCATCTTGCTTTTGTTTACAGGCTGATATCGCACCCCAGTCCTCCTTTTTCGTAGTTAATAAACGTGGCAGTACCTGCACTAGTAATCCTGGTAGTGCTGAAGTCTTTTCCCCAAGCCCTGCTCCTGCAGCTCGGGCCTTTTCTTCGTTTTCTAATGCTGTCCAATCTATCTTTTGGTCTCCCACCTCCCATTCCTTTTCTTTGAGTTTCTCGTAAACACCGGCAGGCATTAACACTTTCAATATTTTCATAATGTCGGGGTAGGTATACTCTCCCATGAGTAACATGTCTTTTATCTCACGGTGGAAACCTGCTGGATCCTTGTCATGGCTGGGTACTACTTTCTTCATTTCTAATAATTCAATTTTAGTTATAGGCGTGTACACAAACACGCGTGTAAAGTTATTACCTTCACCTCTGATTGGGTGTACTTCGCGTAACGGATTCAGTCTATCTATGTGATACATTTTTCTTCCCATAGTGGGAACTGGAACGTGTTCTGGGCACACGAAAGCTATATACTGGTTTCGAAATTCTAGAATTTCTTTAATTAAATCAGTACCTGACCCTCTCCATTTATTCGTGAGTAGTTCCGTCAATATGTCAGGTAAGGGTCCAGGATCGGAGTGTTGGCTTTTATATAATATAAGGAGGTGTTGAATCATGTATATACTAGCTAAACGCTGTTCGTCTGGGGCAAGATTCAGAAACGTGTGTGCTAGTGCATCATCACTGTATTTGCTGGGACTGTCAGCCCATTGTACTGCTGACCTGGCTAATTCTTGTTCGTCCATGGAATCGAGTATATGGTACCCCCTTCGATCTCGGAGTAATTTATCAGCGGTTTGGAATAGGTGTTCAGGGGACCTTGTATTTAACATAGGGGTTTGAAAATGTCTATTACATTCTGGACGTATCGGACGTATCGGATCATTAAAGCCTCTAGCATTATTATGGGGTCTTCCTCTACCTACGTAAGCTATCGTTTCTAATTGTTCTGATTCTTGCTCCTCCTCTTCCTCTGATTCAATTCTGTCTGTTTCTCGTCTTTCTTTATGTATTCGTTCTACTTCCTTGCGGATCTTTCGATACATGGCGATTATACACGCCTGTTTATCATGTTTCTCGTCTGATATGTTCTGACCCCATTTGGCAAGTTTTTGTATGGTATCATGATCTGCCCCAGGCCTGTCTTGGTTCCTAATCACGCAGTTTATGAAAAAACGTAGTAGTTGTCTTTGGACATCCACTTTCTGGTATTCCATAGCTTCGTTAATACTTTCTGGACCTCGCCCTGTTTGGACAAAGTGATATATATTGTCTAGGTGTTCAACCATTCCTGGTATCGTCATTAAATACAATGTAGCTCGTCGTATACGTAGTGATGATATTAATAATCTGTCCTGTTTACCTGGTACTGGATCGTATCTACAATCCACAAGATGTTCTTTAAACATGTCGGATGTCGCTAGTTGGGGTGTACGTTGGAGTGCTAAATCTCTAAGGGTCTGTTTATTTCGCGGCGGTGTGGCAAACATGTCTGTCGTACCTCCTGTAGCACCATCTGAGGTGCTGGGCAAGAAAGGATTCGTTGGACGTAAGATAGAAATTGTAGATGCGGGAAAAACAGTAGAAACGGACGGACCTGTGGGAATGGGCGTAGGAGTTTGTTGTTGCGGGGATACAGACGGATGATCTTGACGTTGAACACCATCAGCAAGCGGTGTGTGTGGTATGGTATTACCATACTCGGGAGCTACGTCATCTAAATAGGAGGAAAGGAAAACGTCTTTTGCTGTTTTAGGATGTGCTTTGGGATGTGCTTTTATCGGGAGCAATGGAGGAGTCAAGTCTTTTGGTATTTCCGGGGTAGCCTTAGGTAATCCTTCGGCCAGAAGAGGATACATACCATTCATAAGAGTGTTTCTTTGTCTATCTACTTGTTCTGATTTTACTCGGGTACCTTCCTCAATTAATAGATTTTCTCGAGCTTTATTTGAATTCTCTCTACCTTTCTCTTCCTGTCTGAGCGCTTTTTCTGTACGTCTATATGATTCTTTACGCCATAATTCAATGGCATCTTTCTGTGACTGTCTGGCTTTCTTTTTCCATAATTCTTCTTCTACTCTCATGATGCAATCTGCATCCCAGGTCCCCGCTGCGGGCCATCTCAGACTTTCTGGCAAATCCTTGGTGTAGTCCACCCATAAATCAAGAAATAATACGGCATCTAGGCCATGCTTATGATACATAAAGTATCCTGGAGTGTCCCTAGGTGGGATAGGAACAGCTTCTTCAAGTACCCCTTTTCTAGTTTTGATCTGTCTTAATTTCGAAAAGAGCGGCATTTTTAGATCTGGTTACTTAATCTTGAACACACTTAATACAATAAACACAATAATGAACAGTCATTCACACCACAATGTATAGAACGTATTTAAAACATTTAACATTTAACAGTTTAACGAACAATGATAACTAATAGAAAACTAGTTACTGACATAATACTGACACTAGATAGTACTTATTTATATGCAAGACATACTAGATATACTGCTAAACAGTACAGATACACTGCTGAAACAGTGCAGACCGGATTTGTGTACCCAAACCCGTCTTGACCGGCACAGACTATGTGCACGTTTAAATGCCTCCCCGGCAATGGTACTCACCGGGTAGCTCGGAACGGAAGGCCTCGGAACTGAACTGAAACTGGACCGGACTGGACTCGACTCGACTGGACTCGGAACTTCGGAACCTGGTGGGCCTCTGTATACCTCGGATCTTGCTCTCTCAGCTAGGCTCTGGTCGGGATACTTCGCACTTCTCACCGCCTCGTCTGGGTGTTGATCGCAGCCTCAGTTGCCCCCGCTTGGCCGGAGGGAGATACAGGAAATCCTGCAGGTACGCGTTTTTGTCCGTTCAGCTGTGGCAGGAGACCGGGCCTGCAACGCACCTCCGGCGCGTGAGATGAGAAAGTGTCCCTGTTCGGGCGCCAATTTATGTGGTAAATATTTCATTACCGGTACTATTTTTTATGCGGTAAAGTCTAGTAAGAATAACTCAGTAAATATAAGAGGCAGAATCCGTGGTATTAGAGGTTCTAAAAGGCTTTATTCCTCTACAAAGGAAATACAGTTCGAACTGCAGGCTTCACATTCCATCACCATGAGGGTTCAGGAAGGAAGGCAATACATTATTGACAGGTAATCATTTTTATAAGAAATGCATTACAGTGAAACAGATGCAGGAGGCGTAACAGTTGATAAGACAGATAAAATATGCATACGTAACTAAAAAGGCGGACATATAGGCGTAACTTAGAAAACGTCATTATACATGATGTCACAAGTGGGTGGATCCATAAGAGAATCCTGCAATGTCAGCAGAAATATTTGGCAGAGATGCGCGCGCAGCCGCATGACGTGTGATTGACGTGCAACTAGAGGGTGAGGGGACTTGACATTTAGCTCTACATGTGGAGACAGAAGTCTGGGGGGTCATGTCAACCTAATCCCAAATCATATCTAATATCTTATGTTTAAAGAACTGTATTATCCAAAAGGAAAGGTCTCTCGGACGGAATCTATTCTATACTGACTGTTAGTGCGTGTATAAGCGTCTAAGTGTCTACATGAGATGCGAGGGGGCAGGAATCTTCCATGGTAACAGGGGCTATGAATTACTTGTATGAGGACAGTGAGGCCTGGCCCCTTGCACGGTAGCTGGAGGAATGTTTACCTAAACTACTAGACAGGAATGCATCGGATGAGGAGCGGAGCAGATAATCTTGAAGGTGAAATACAGTTTTTGGCAGGCAACAGGCTGGATCAGTCACCGTTAGCCGCGCAGGGAGTAGGACAAAGTTCATGGATACAGATGCAGGCTCGGACTGGAGCTCTCAGAGGCAGAAGGCAGGAAAAGGCTTGATGGCAGAATTCAGGGCCTACTCGCCTGAATCTGTAAAATGTGGAAAGTGAACCACATAAAGTCGGTGGCCTTTCATACTTAGGAATAGAATATCTGACCCATTCATGGCGGATCTGAAAGAGGACATGTTGACGGTGGACGCACATGTATTTGCGTCTTCATAACTGGAACTGGAGGGAACATACATGTACTTATAGCATGCACATGGAGCCGTTGTGGTCTTCGATAGGGGACATAACTGATCACAAAATTCATATTTCCTCAGACCCCTTCCACTTTGGGAATGGTAGCAAATATTTTAACGGCCCACTACCTGCTCTTAAGAATTAGAAAAACGTTTCATTTTTCTTCACAGACATGGTGGTGTGCTGACCCCAGCAGGCCACCATCCCCTTGATTTTAGCGATTCCTAATAGGTTGCAAATTGTGAACTACCTCATTAATATTCAAGAGGTAGGTCAATTTACGACCTACCAGGAATTGCTAAATGAAGCTCATGGAGTTTCATTCATTAGGAATAGCAATTACCTAATTTGATTCACAGAGAATCGCAAGTAGGTAATCGCTATTTCCAATAATGATACATATGGCCCTAGATACATATGGCCCTAATAGATTTTATTCCCAAGGCAGTAAAGGCACAATGTAAGTCTTTAGAATATTAGATCTGGACCACTTCTCCCCATAGAGAACACATCCTTTGGAGAAGCTCTCCTGTTCTCTGTCTACATCGCAGGCTAGTGCTATGAAAAGGAATGGAAAGATTTTTATATAGCGCATGGCTACCTGGGAGCATCCCAGCGCTGTAGTGGTTACTAGAGTTGGACAGGCCCTCTATGGAAAGAGCCACGTCTTTAATTGTTTCCGGAATGCTAAATGGCTGGGTTCTCTACGCATATGCAGAGGCAGGCTATTCCATAGTTTTGAGGCATTATGTGAGAAACGCCAGCCGCCACTTCTGGCCTTCGTAATCCTAAGTACCGATGCTAGGCACTGCTCGTCAGAGCGGAGACTTCTATTGGCCTTGAAAGGGCGAATCATGGATTTAATAATAGGAGGTCCATTCCCCCCTACAGACTTATTGGCGACGCAATGGGCTTTAAAGTTAATTCTCTCCTGTACCGGTAACCAGTGGAGGGCGCGTAGTGCCGGCTTTGCCGAGCAGCGACTGTGGGTTCCCATGCTATAAGTGGCAATATTAAACCACTCTGCATAACACTGAAATAAAAAAATACATTAGCATAAATTTCCTTTATCGCTTGTTAGTCGCTGTTATAGTTTCACTCTGCGTGATATGCAAGTTGCTACATCTCTACCTGCACTAAATGTCAGGGTTTTTTTAAACCAAGAATGAAGCAGCTTGTGTATTTTCTCATTTACGTTTCAACTTTTCAGGAAACTGGCTCCCACGGCGAAGTAAAGGATTACAGTGCTTCCTGCAGGACTCTGAAGGCGTGTGCCAACAACTGAACAAGCGACCTGCAGATGTGCTAACAATAAAAAAACAAGAAGAGGTACAATGGAAGCCTGGTGAGGTATGGATTTTTCCAAGGTTAAGAGCAATGCTGAGCTCACTGTCAATGGGAGGAAGGCTCTCTGCTTATTAATCTAGGTCAGATAAAGCCGAAAAAGTGGAACCTGCACAAGGACAAAGTAGTCAGACATTTATTTCACAGGATTGCAGAGAAAGCTGGGAGAAATTGTTGGTATTTTGTAAGGGGAAGATACTCTCAAAGGTTTTTTTTTTGTAAGAGGAAGATAGACTCTAAAAAGCGATGATATGCAGTGGCACAGAGCAGTATCCCCTGTGGGGTGCATTCCAATTTGCATAGTGTGTTAAGCAAGACTGACTGGGCTTGCAAGCACCAGACCCATTAATCTCAGGTCAGCAAACTCTGGACATGATAAAACCGGGCATGGACACACCGCACCCAGCCCAATGTGCAGTGCTGTGCAAGCTGCGGGCAGCTGCTACACCCACCCTGTGCTCGCCATGCTCATTCACGTGGGGGAGTTGGTAATGCTCCCCTCAGCTCTCTTCTCGCCAAGTATGCCTTCCCCCAAACCCTGCCACCCACACCAGAGGCCTCATCAAAGCCTCCTCAATGTTTAACCACTTGCTCCAAGCAGGAGATAAATAGATGGGGAATAAGCACAGAAATATCATTAGAAGGTGGATCAATAGGCAGATTTGGACCCAGGATTCCCAGGTCGACACGTAATTACCCTTTCAGGGACAATAACTTGTCATCCTTGCCTTTAGGTGAGGGAAACTCATAATGATGGTCTCGGTGTCAACCAAGCCTCCGAAGCAATGCAAGTAATGAGGTACTGCTGCCATTGCTGACAAAAGAGAGAACACGTTTACCAACTTTGAAACAAAAATCAATTCTATGTGCCCTTTTTCCTGGAATAATCCAGTGTTCATGACCTACTCCATAGCTTTGTTTGTAAAAGAAAAACAGGTGCAGGAGTCCACATCATTTCTTAGGGATGCAGCACCAATGTAGGTGAATGCCAAGGGTACCAACTACTAGTCACACTATTTCCACCTCATGCCACTTCTACGACTCTACGCTACCTGTCTCGTTATGCTACATTTACAGGTTCTTTTCTGTAAACATTGATCCACTCCAAATTGAGATCAATGGTTGAAGCTGTAGTTGGGCAGCTGCAATTTGAGAGAGGGTAGGGTTTTGTATTGAATTGTATTGAACTGAATATCTGAAAGCCCGGTCCTGGGAGAAAACTGACAGCATGTCAAGACAACAGCAATTTATCCCCACTTGGGGAGTATACTCTTATTACCAATAGTGGATGCAGCAATTACACCATATGGTGTGGGCATTATGGCAAATTTGGTTATATAGATTTTCCTTCCAGACGTTCCTCACTCTGTAGTTAGAAGCCATGTCTGGAGGAAAACACGACTGTCCAACAACGCTATCTCTTAAAATGGCAGGCCTTCCTCCACCAAGTGTGGTGGTGGTTTTTCCTCTGTCTCATCAGCCGATCACATCTTCTGTGTCAAAACTTTTCAGTCAGAGAAATCTGAATAAATCGTATGTGAACTGCACGAAACTTAAAATGAGGCCCTAAGTCTCTCTTGTTATTGGGGCTCATGGCTGCGGTGTCATGTCTCATCAAACTAATAGTTTCTCAATATCAGTGGCAATATTATATATTAGGGCACGCTTTCCCTGTTTGCGCCTGGTGCACCCTAAAACAGATGCACCGGGTGCAAACAGAGAAGGTACACCTTATTACACAGAATGAGCTGCCCCCAGTTAAGCCGCGAACTCATGCTGCGCTGGGGGCTGCCATTCATGTGAAATACAGAGGGCTTCGAAGCAGCCGCTCCGTGTTTCACTTTGCAGGCAGCAACCTGCCTGAACTTTGAAGGGGGGTTAGAGATCCCTTTGCAGGCAGGTGCAGTCACTGACTGCACCCACCTGCAAGGGGATATCTGGGGTCCATGGGACCCCCTTACCCCCCTCCAGAGGGATGCTCTCAGGGGACCTCCTGAGAGTATCTCTGCCTCTGCGCCCGCATCTGTAACATGGCGGGGGGGCAGAGACAAAGAGATTCCCTCATTTGTATGGGGCAGCCCCCATGCAAATAAGAGAACGCACCTAAAGATAGAGCTGGTGTTTTAAGTGCGCCAGAATGTTTGGTATTAAAGAAGGGGCTGCACATGCGTCTGCGGCCCTTTCTGTAAAACGACCTCTGATATGCAACAATGACTTTGAGGCAAGATTGAGCATACTTTGAACCCAGTTATTCAGCATAATATCCATCATAACCAACCACCTCTAAAAGTCCCTGAGATTGGGAGGTGAAGTTGTGTTTGGTTAAGGGGGTAAGTCAGGCCATCCTTTGAAAACCATGCATGCCCTAGTGGTTCAAACAATGCTAGAATTGATTTCTATGTAGGTTGCGAGAGAAAGTATTTTATGTATTTTTTCAGCATATAATACTATAATCGATATGCAAACATTAACAACCAGAAAGAGTATTTTACAGAAATGTAAAACATTGATTGCTAGACTAATTTCACATTAAATGTTTCCTATTAAAATCGGATTAGGTTGAAATTATATTTGGATTATTTAAAAGCATGTAAGCAAAGGTCGGATCCAAGTTAATAACAGTAAATTCTAGAGTTGACATACGAAACATTTTTGTGAGCAATAGAAGGTACACCCAAGCTCATGCTCGCAATTGTCTATCCTAACTAACAATGGAGACTAGAGTGCACAGGCAGCAGTATATATAATGTGCTGATTTTGAGCCACATGTACGATCGCTACATTTTGCGAGTTCCTAATTATTACTTTTTGCCATTCACAATCAGAAAGTCGCAAAATGCGATGTACAACAGTCTGTTTGACACTGTTTGCGGTTCCCAGTGGATAGCAAATAGACTGGCCTCATCAATATTCATAAGGCAGGTCGCAATTTGCGACACATTGGGAATGGCCAAAATCAGGGGGTTGGTGGGCTGATGGGATCAGCAGACCACCATGCCTGTGAACGCTTTTTCAATAAAACATTTTTTTTTGTAATGCAGCCGATTTTACTTAAAGATACGTGGGATGCATTTCAAAACGAAAGATGAAAAGCTTTCTTTTAATTTTTTAAGAGTAGGCAGTGGTCATTGGGATCACTGACTGCTTTTAAAAATGTTCGTGGCTACATCTGAAAAGGGATAGCAGCAGGAGCGTAACTAAACTTGAGGGGGCCCCCCTGCAAAGTACATAGAGGGGCCCCCTCCGACCACACTCACAGGGTACTGTGCTGAGGGGGCCACCTGGAGCTCTGCCCCCCCGGTATCACTCAGGCTGCGGGGGCTTTTGCTATGCCCCTGGGAAAGGGTCCTTTGGGGACCCCCTTCCTCTTTGCGATTGGGTTGACACCAATTTGAAGTTGGTGGTAAATTGCAAATGTTTTTGCGACCGTATTCTGGTAGCAAAACATTCATACTTCCCCCTGCAACTCGCTATTAGGAAGGGACGCCCTTAACACGCCCCTTCCTAATATGGACACGCAAACCTTGTTCTGCGATTCGTTAATTGGTTACCGACTCGCAAAATAGGGTTAGCACATGTCAAAAGACTATTTAGCGGTCGCAAACAGCCCGATTCTCAATTTGTGACAGCTTAAACATTTTGTACATGTAGCCAACAATTACCCAGAAGTGTGAGGCGAAGCCTTAATTTACCTTCTTGTAAAGATTCCGGCGGACCAACGGTAGCTTGCCACAGACATGTATATTGTCTGTCCTAAAACAAAATGCAAGTGCATCCTGGCAATCTACTATCGAAGATTGCTTGAACAGAGTTGCAAGCCGTTTTGCAGCATAAATGTTTAATATTTGTGCAAAACAGCCAAAAGTGTAGTAGTAAATTACTTTAATTTGAAAATGCCTAAGTACACTTGTGAGGGAGACACTGGAGGCTTATCAGTGTTGGGATGTTGATGTTTCATCCAACATCCCAGCACTGAGTGTGGTGCATTATGGACATCCCAGTTCTTTTTTTTTTTTTTTAAATGATGTTGAACTGGGACGTCAAACATCAACACATCCTACTGGATGTGTTGATGTTTGACATCGCTGTTCTTATATCACTTCAGAAAGTTCATACAGTTAAATGTTAATGTACCTAAGTCTAGGACCTTAAATCTGGCTAGGAGGACTGAGCTGGGGATCATAACTCTGGAAAAGAAGATGCCAAGTGTCTGGGGTACCCCAAGAGAAAAACCTTGCCAGAGAGTGACAAGAGAAATGCCCCAAAATGAAATTTTCCCAGGGTGCCTTGAGTGAATTACTGGGTACTTGTGTTTCTATGTGTATGGTCCTTGGCCTTGTGTTTCGGACTGGATTTATTCCTATTCGGAAAGGACCAAGACAAATTTGCATGCAACTGGTCTCTGTCTCGAGTGGCAGTGAGCAAAAACGATGAAGATTGAAATGCTGCCTGAGTAAAAGAGTAGAGTCTGAGATTATTATAACATAAAGCCTTGCTGGAACTTATAGATGCAACAAAATAGTCAGATGGCCCTCTCCGGACAGCATGATAGATAAAGCATCTAGGAGTGGTTAAGCCTAGGACTACTTTAACAACAAACCTACCATGGGTTATGAGGGGTGACCCTTTTCTGTGGCCCTTGATATAGGTCATCTCTGAGTGGTGTCTAAAGCAGGAGTCTGATTGGACGAGTAGGATCGTCATGTGGTTGAGCTCTGAATTGCTGGGAAATAGTGACTCTTATTTAATTCTTCCTCTCTAAGAAATGTTGTGAAAAATCTGGCTTTTCCGTATTGTAAGGGGAAAGGCACTTAGGAGGTCGCTGGTAATCGCCATTTCTTTTTTGTAAACGCATTTTATTGAGTTTTGTGTAACATTACATGTATATAGTGGGAGGATGGGTGGTGCCAGAAGACCGCAGCCCATCCTCAAGAGAAGCGAGTATAAGTGTAGTGGGGAGTATTGTCGTTGGGTGGGGCTCCCCTAATCCACTAGCAATGGTTGAAGAAGCACAACAGTGCAAAGTGTTAGGCGATGGAAAACTGTATATTCATCAAACAATTTCCCAACCTAATCTCAGATCAACAAGGTCAGTTCACCCCCCTGCTTTCCATCTCTGAACCTGTGGTCTCATTGGCACTTTCCAGTGCATCGTTCTGCAAAATTTGCCAAGGTAAGAGCTAGGTCGATGAATGGAGACGTCAGCTTCTTTCTGTTTGGGCAAGGATAAAGCCCAAGGGCCTCATTTATATATAAGGCACTACCGGCACTATTGCGCCGCCAGAACGTCACATTTTTTATGTTCTAGTGGCGCATTGTGCCACTGGCATATTTATAAGGCCACGTAAAGCAGCGTTACGTGGCTTTTCATGGTCTTATAATTATGTACCCCTTTCACGCAGAAAACTGCGTTAAAGGGGCGCTCCATAGGTGTTGCTCGGGGTGTTCCCAGCAACATTCATGGCTTTTTGACACTGCCTGATATTTACGAGAAATTGTAAGTCTGAGGCAGCGCCAAAAAATCCTAGTTTTTCCTCTATCTATGTGTGCTGCATTTGGCAGCACACAAAGAAAGAGGAAAAAGCCTCTTGTGATTGTTTTTAGGCCAGAGGGTTTCACTTCCTGCACAAAAATAATCATCCCCACAACGCAGGCACTCTTGCACCATGGTGCAAAGGTGCCTGCTTTGCGCATAGTAGCCCATTGTGCGCCGGTGCAGGGGAAAAGGACAGGAATGCGCCGTATCTAATAGATACCGCGCATTCCTGCCCTTTTCCCTTGCCGTAGGGCAGCAGCGCTACCCTAAAAAAAACCATAAATGAGGCCCTTAGTAAACATGTAATATGAGAAATAGGTCGCTATTGCGGTCTGTGACATCATTTAGGAAGTGAAGTATCTCTGACCAGTAGGAAGTTAGAAACGGGCACCCCCACATCATGTGCAACATCCCTGCCTCCTCCAGGTGACATCTGGACTACTTGTGGGCGGTGTTATAAAAATAGGTAGTAGGTCTACTGGGCGTGAGGTATGCACATAGTAGTTGATAAATTTAAGCTGCGTATTGCGAGATACCTTCGGGACAGCCTCTAGGATTTTAGCCAAACCCCTACAGAGAGCTGGGTGAGTGGGTGGGTCATGTTGGCTCCAACTATTACATACAGCTTGACACCATTCTGTGTGTGGTCTCCTTTAAGCAGTGAAGCTAGCAGCCTTGGTGCATCAAGGGTTCAGTGTCCTCTCTCCCCCAGTGCTTCTAATGGCAGCCATCACGGCATCGTGCAGTAGGAATTGCCCTGCTTCGATGCCACATTCCACCCTTAATTTTTCGAAGGTTAGTGGTTCATCATGAAACAGGGAACCAAAGGTTTCAATTTTCAGGTCTACCAACCATTTCAGGTTGTCCCCCTTTGTGAGTGTAGTCACAGGGGTGGCTCCTCCATTAGGGCGGAGGAGCGCCGCCCCACTGCTATCTCGCAGTGCGAGAAGCAGAAACATAAAATGGTATTTTAAATACCATTTTATATTTCTGCTTCCCGCGCTGCGAGAAAGCAGAATGGTATGCCTGGTTGGGGGCGGGCGGGTGGGCAGGTCGGGGAGGAGTGGCTTGCCCAATGCTGTGGGCCCTGACTGTTTGGTCGGACCTCTGGGGCCGACCAAACCAGTCATGCACACTCTGCATTTTCTCTATGTAGGCTGCATGCAACCTACATAGAGAAAATGGCCTGCCTACAGCACTAATCACAATGCTACCATTGCAGCGTTACGATTGGCTTAGGGGAGGGGAGGGAGGATGCCTGCTTTCTGAGGCGGGACCCGGCCAGGAGCGAAGGCGATGCGGGACCCGGTAAGTTAAGTTCTTTTATTACCTCCCCATCCCACCCCTCCCACCCGCGAGTCATGCAAGCCACGACTGTGTAGTCAGGAACTGTAGTGAAAGCGTTGGTGAGTAAGGTGTGGACGTGTGTGTCTTCTGTAGTGATCTATCCCTGCAGTGCTGAATCACTTTCGAGTCTCTTACTCATATAATACATTTCAAAGTCTGGGGCTCCCAATCTTCTGTCCATCATCCGGCGGTGTAGTTTAGTTAGTGGCACGAGTCCTCTGCCGCTACACAAGATCCACTAGAACAGTGTGCAGTTCTCAGAATTTCCATCACCAGAAGTGTTGCAAAGTAGTATAGTGAGGGTAGTCTTGGTAGATCTACCACGTTAGTGATTGCTATCTTTACAATAACCGAAGTTGTTTAGTGTTTTCCAAAAGGCCACACTGGCCCTGAAGGCTGTGGTGGCTGCACCAATGTTCCCCTCAAGGATTTCAGTGCTGTTTCTGTAGATACGAATGCCCATTTTTTTTTAAAGTCGGTTCTCAGTGCATACTGCATGTGTCTGGGATATCATTGGGAGAGGCTCTAACAGGGAGCTAGCCAGAGGCATCTCGAAAAGCACTGAGGAGTAGTACTGCTTTCTCCGCATCTGTGAGCATGTTGCTGAGAAATGTAACAGTTTATCATTGGTGCACTACAAGATATGATGTGTGATGTCTCGGGCATGTGTCTCTGTGTATTGGGAGCACAGATGAATACTGCACACCAGTGGTTCTACCGCTATAGTGAATAGCAACGGAGATGGGGGTAAACTGTTATATACTGGGTACTGTTCAGAGATCAACCACCCCATTTGAACTTTCCAGGTGGGGGTAGAATATAGTTTGTGTGTTTACCAAGGAATCTCCCTACCAATCCTATTCGGCAATCACAACATAGCGGAAATTCCACTCTAGGCTGTCAAAAGTGTTTTTGATGTCTACTGACATGCATGTGACCTCCGGTGGTGTGTCTCCATCACCCATTACAGTCTCTGTATGTTCAGTGCTGCATTAGAGGCTTAGATAAACCCTGATTGACTGGGGTGAAGAAGGCTCTACATATACAGCAGGTGTCTCTTGGCCAAGATACTAATAAGGACCCTATTATCAACGTTCAACATGGATAGAGGGCTGCACACAGCCAAGTCCACAGTGAGTTTCTCCAATTTAAATATTGGTATTATCAGCCCTTCCTTCATTGAACTAGGGAGGGTGTGGGCATTCTGTGCCTGTCGGAATGGGCGGCCAGCGGGGGGAAAGTGTCTCAATGTAAGTCATGTTGAGCTCTACCCGGTAGGCCATTCTCATTGATTCTGCCCTGATCTCTTCCTCCACCATATAAGCCTCCTGCTCCTCTGCTTCCTCGGGTGTGATTCAGTGAAGGTGCAGCCCCTCAAGGAAATGCCTTATGTGGTCCACCATGTCACTAGTACTGCGTGAAATAATAACTTCGGATGGCCTTACTAATATTGCGCTGATTCTAAACCCTGACACCTTGGCTCATGTCTATCTCTAGAATATGTGAGCCCCTCTTGGTGGGACTGGCAAACAGGATTCCTGTCCTATCTTGTTCTATGCATGCTTATATCATGTACTCCTAATAGTCGAAGTAGCGGAGGCATTCAACAGACGTCACTACATTCTCTTTGACATTGAGCAAGTTTTGTTTCAACTCTGGCTTCTCAAGCCTGTCTTGTTGTAAATTTCCAAGTGTCATCACATGGGTGGAACTCTCTGTCCATAGTGTCTGACGGACTCTAACCTATTCTGAAATGTATTGTTCCTATACAACCACTTGGATCGCTCACATTCGGAGAGAAACAAGGATGCAGTTTCGTCATTGTCAGTTAAATAATTTCAGATCCCTGTTCTTCAAAAGGTAGGGTCATCTAGGCTGCTTATTTTAAATGTCAAAATTGGGATGAGGGTTTGCATTGTATTCCACATTCACTATTGTGATGTCTGTGCCTGCCAAGTAGCCACTATTTATAGTGTATTGCTCGTGACAATTTCCTCATTAAGGATCTGGAAGGGTACTCCGGGTTTCATCCAGATCAGCGTCCCTCTGGCAAAGGCTGAGTACTCTGCAAATATAATGAGACCTCACCAGTGGCTATGCCATGCTATCCCCTCACGCCCATTCGGGTGGAATTCTTGCAGTAGGGCTATGTGTATCCACCGTGTTTCATATAGGTCGGGACCTTATCATGTTTAGCCATGTTATTAAGTCCATGGACATTCCAAGATATTATTTCATATGTGGTGCACTTGTCTGCCATTTATGTGACATCCCCCTCCAGTGCATTCCCGATTCTGACAACCACAATAACTAAAATCATTAATCCCAACTCCTCATCCCCAGGACAGAAAAGCAACGTCCTTGCCATTCAAACATATTGGAAAAAATGACCTGTATAGTAGGCAACAGTGTCCAGTTACTTAAGAGGTGGAGATAGTCCAGAATATAGTCCAGGTAGGCAGAGAGGCTCCAGCTATATCACTTACCATCCAGCCATTACAGCATACTTAGTGTGTCCATCACCTGCCCCATCAAGAACATGAAGGATGTCCTCCATGAACATACAGTAGGACAGCTACCTACATCTTTCTTCCTCCTCCCTTCAACAAGAAGATACGGAGGTTTCAGTCAAGGTCATCTATCATCCATGAAATGATATGGGGTAGTCAAGTGCTCCGGCGTGTTTCTAAAGTGGAGGCCATCTTAGGGTCAGAGTCAATGCCTCCTGGTGCAGGGGCACTTTCTGAGTCAGAAGTGGTGAATCTCGCTGTTGTTTCCCCTGCGCATGCATTTTGGTGTGAGGGCAGGAACAAGGACCTATGTGTCACGGACTCTCAGTTCGAGGCCAACTCTTAATCCAGTCTCAAACTTTGAGTGAATGATGCCTTGTCTGTGGTTACGCATAGTTTTGCTCGATTCTTAGTTAGATGACCTACAACATATGGAGCAGTTTCATGGCCTCCAAGAATGCTGCTCTCAGTTTCTACGCCTCCAGAGTAAAACTTGGGAAGATCATTACTCCTCAATTCTCAATGATTTCCCTGGCTTGTCACAGTTTTTGGTCTCAGTCTCTGAGAGAACTGTACCATCACTGGTGAAGTCTCTGGAGAAGTTGCACCATCACTGGTGAAGGTGGTGCTCCAGTTTGCGGTGGGCATGCTGGGCCTCTATAAGCTCACTCCAGGGCGAGGAAGGGGAAGAAGTCCTCAGGGACCACAGTCTTTCTGAGCCAGGTTTCTAGGTAGGTCACCCTACCACCCTCCTCCACTCTCTCCGGCAGGTGAAAACACTCATTTGTTATTCCTGCGGGCTGTGCCCTCTGTATCCTCTGCCCCGTGTTCCAGTATTCAAATCCTGTCCATGAGGCGGATCATATGTTTTTTCAGGTCCCCCGTCACAGGGACTATGTCCTTCGTTGTCTGGTCATTTTTTTATTCCTTCTGTTAGCTCTCTTTCATTATTTTGGTCATTGCAGAGTAGGCTTATATCCATCACCACTGTGTCATCTTAAATTCAAGTGTTTACCTAGTGTGTTTGATGCCAGCAGTATGGAATTAAATGTATTGGGTTGAGTAGGGAGTGGTTCCCGTGAGGCCCTGAGGCCCTGTCCAAGTGGCCTCCCTCTGGCCCTGCTCCTTTCAGGGCTCCAAAAGCTGTATCTTTCCAGTGTGGGTGATGATCCATGGTGGGGTGAGGAGAGGGGACAACTCTACCCCAGGTGGTCTAATCGCCTGTCACGACAACCTAGAGTAATCTACCCAGGTCAGCATGTTCAGAATACCATCCTATAGCTGCAGGGGTGGCACTGCGACTTACCCCAGGAGGGATTAAGGGGACACAGACTCAACAGCTGCAGGAGAGGGTGTGCATCTCTCTCTCACCCACCAGCTGCCCAGAGCTCAGGGCAGCTGAGGCTTTCTTGATGTTTGTTGTCCAGTCCTGCACCAACCAGTGTCTTAGGCTGTGTTTCTCTGTTGGGTCTCTGTTGGCCTATGGCTGCAAGAGTTTCCAGCTGCAGGCAAGGTAGCTGTGAGAGCAGGGTATGCCAGGTACTCCTCGGGAGGTACAACATGCTTCTCCCCCACAGCCCTTTCGGTGGGTTCCGTGGGGGCATTAGTGGCGATCCATTCAGGACAGTGCCTCTATGCTACTGAGCAAATCAAGTTGCTTGATTAAGGCCCCACTCAGGGGTGGGGTCCATTGCAGCATTTTGCTCTCTCCGTCACCCGCAGGCCATCCTGTCTCTGCAGATTTCCTACTGTGTGTGGGCTCAGGGGGGAGGGCTGTGTTGTGCAGGTGACTTATGTCCCACCCCTTATCGCTAGCTTAGAGGTAGGCAGGGGCCCCCAACTGGGCAAGGAGGATGCTAAAACTCCGCTCTCTCTGCAGTTTACGAGCCACAACGCTGGTGGGCCCAGAGTCCGTCGCCCACTCAGGGGTTGGGGTCCTCTGCAGCGCTTGTTCTCTCCAGGTCCAACAAGCCATCAGCCTAGAAAAACCATAGGCAAGCAGGGGCCACAACCAGACCAGGATGTGTTAGAGCTCCACTCCCTCTATCGCTCATGTGCTGTCATCTTGGGTGTGCCACAAGGCAGCTTGGCAAAATGAAGTATCATCCATAGGTGGCCTTGAATGGTGGTGCCCGCGTTCTCAATATAGTGGCCGCCCATGCTATGCTTGGTCCTTGCCAATTTGGAAGGGGCCAGTATTCCTTATTGGGGCTGAAGGGTGGTGGATGGAAGGGCCCTGCAGGGAGTTCCTTGAAAAGTCCCCTACTGCCTTACCTTTAGGAGTCATTCCTCCATTGATTTCATTGTAGCATTTGCTGTGCTTGATTATAACTTGAAAAGTTGGAAAGGGCCCTGCACTTGAAATAAGGCTGAAGAAGGCCTCTGTTGATTTTTTATTGTTTTATTGTATTTTATTAATTGTTTCAAGTTATATTTAATGCAGTGTATTAATGGAATGCTTTGATATTTTTAAGCTGTTGTATGCTGAATGGTTCCCATTGAAGTTTAAATTGACACAATTAACATGATACAGGTGACAATTGCAAAATCTGATGTCTCAGAAATTAGAAATGTCACCAGTTATTCTTAGAAAGGATTCTTGAAAACTTAAGCCATGTTTGTCCTTGTAAGCCCTAGAGCTAACCACGTGGCCACAGTCAGAATGTCATTTGCCAATTGCGTATGTCCCTATGAAGACTCGCAAAACCTTTATAACCGTTCGGGCGTCAGCCAAGAGCTGTGGCCAAACCCAGAGGAATCTAGAGCATGAATCCACTGCCACCAAGATGTACTTGCAAGCCCCATCAGATTGTACGGGGCTGCAGTGGTCCAAATAGACACAAGCGAGATGTCTGTCTGATATTAGTAGAGGTGTTTGCACCAGACTTGCTACAGTGAAACCCTTCATCTGCTGACAGATGTCGCACTTAAGGACAAATGCTTTTGTCTGTTTTCGTTAAATCTGGTCACCAATAGCGTTGTTTCAGTAGAGAAACTGTTGAGGTAATCCCTGTGTGTGCAGAACCCAGACCCTCGTGTGCAGCTAGAATTAAACCTAGACTGCGATCCATGGTTGGTATTACTATATGCCCCATTCCTGGAATTTGAGCATACAGAATATTCTTTGCAACTAAATTGTAGTACTTGAGTGGAAAGTCTTTTGGCACAGCTGAGTTGTTTTTGCATGAAGCAATGACAGCTACCATGAATGAGTGATTTCAGCTACGGCATGGTGTTCACGGTGAATTCCCTTCAACGTGAACACCATCACATTGATGACTCAGCGTGTGTATCACGTGAGCTCTTGGCAAGTCTTTTTTCAGCTCTGCCACTTGTTCCCAAAGCAATTTGTGCTGTATTGTGTAAATTTAAGTCTTTAAACCCATTCTGACACCAGTAGTGAGGATATTCTGACTGGACACAGTAAAATAAATTGCACACTATAAGTGTGGGTAATTCAAGATCCGTATTTATAAGTGCCAGTAATAGGGCTTTTAATTCTGCCAGCTGTGCCATGCAGTCTCCTAGAGACTGTGGGACTTATTTAAAAGCCTCTTTTGCTGCCATTGCGTCCCTTTTTCCAATAATAAAAGTGACACACCGGCGGCGCAAGGGGCTTGTAAATAAGCCCCTGTGTCTTTGTACTGCTAGGATGAAACTTGCCGTCCCGCATACGTCCTTTTACAATTGCACATGCTGCGCTGTATTGCAAATTACTTTTTATGGCAGGCTGAGCAGAACTATCAGTGTAAATACCGTATTCATACTGATTGAAGGAAGTGGCCCTATTCGGGTCACTAATTACAACCTCTCAGCCTTCCATATCAAATGAAGAGTCAGTCAGACAGTAGAGAATACAAACCAATAATTGTTTATTCAGAATACACTCAGAGCGGAGCCCAGTCTGCCCAGTCGCTAAGAGTGCTGCAGAGCGACTGAAATCAACAAGCACAGAGATATACTTAGTACATTTTGTAACTGGGCTAGAACACGCCCATAATGGAATTTTAAGGCAGGTGCTGCAAGGCAATGGGAGAGGGAGAAAAAAAGCAATCTCAGGGCTCATGTCTCATACAAAATAGCAAAATCCAAGGTTGCTCCCGTCGGGCCCGTCACCAGACAAGTAGGAGAAGGCCTCTATCTAGCGAGATAGGTAGGCGTTAATAAGAACAGTCTATTCATTAAAGAAGCAAAGTCCAACCTTGGAGAAAAGAAACTTAGCAGAGGCCGTTTCTCAGGAATAGCAAAGAATTAGTTTAGATCATAATTCAAAATGCCCCTAAATAGAAAATGGTGCTGTGAATGCTAACTTACATCGGATAATGCGTAAACAGGAACATTTCTAGTCTAACAGACCCTGCTTTTAGCATGAGCTAAAACATTTTTCAAGCAACAACAAGGAACACAGAAAATCAGGAAAACAGGAAACTATAAACACTAATAACAGGCAATCCCTATGAGCATTCCATGTTCTCAGTATAGGGAAGGGAGACTGTAAGAAGTCTAAAAAATGCCTTCATCTATCTGTATTAGGTCTATCTCTTTCTGCACCATAATTGCGGCATTAGTATCATGGATCAATATTTTTCTCTTCGGAGTGAGAAGAGTAGTACGATGGGAGCAACAGAAGGAGAGGCACTGAATGAGGGCACAACAAAACACCAATATCACGAAAAAGTAAATTACTTTTTCAAGAATCTAAACCCAGGCACCAAAGAGAGACCAAAGCAATTTCCACTTTCCATTCCCTTGACGTTTTCGAGGATGTCTAATATGTGTTTAGTAATATTCTTTCCCATATTTTTGATCCTGATTACACACTGGTCACCCACTCTTGGCTAGAATAAAATCCACTGCATATCTAGTCTGCTCAGAATATATTTGCATACTTGCAAACTGAGCAGTGATGTCACGTTAAGCAGCCACGGTAGTGTTAGATAATATTTGCAACTTGCACCCAAAATATACTCTGGCTTTCTCACCTCGGGCCATAGAGTTACCAACCAAGTGAAAATGGAAGAGAGGATGTATCTGAAAGTAATCCCATTACTCTAATTATTTACATCTATGTCAGTCACTCCCTCACAGAATTCTTTGGTCAGAGTCCTTTTAACCCAATGGACATTAGGCTTAGCATACTTATAGGGCACACCTAAGGGCAACACCATTCCAAGAGCAATCGTCGGTACCATTATGAACGTTAGAATAAGCACCGTTAGACAAAAAATAAAACCCTGGGTGTTTATAAATCGGTCCGTCATAATCTACTGGGGCATATCTGGTGTTCGTTCCAAACGTACTTGGATCTTTGTCATTCACCAGGGGTATTGTATTTTTGTACATCACTATCCCAGAACAATTGTTATACAAAGAAGTATTTGTACTGTTCACGATGGGACAACAAGCAGGATAATAACCAGCCTCCCGGGTAACTATCAGTTCCTTATAGTGCCATCCCACGAACGTGACATTCTGTTCTTCCATGTAAAAGTTGTCACAATACGTGTTGTTATCACACCCTGGATAACCCATTCCCAATGGCTTTCTATATTATAGACAAGGACCTGGATAGCCAAAACCAAATACTGCTTTCACTTTGGTGAACTGCAATGGACGAGTATATAAATAGTTCTCAAGAGATAATGGGTATGCAGTCCATAAACTAGTGATGGACTCAGTAGGGTAGCAAGCGGTCCCTTCTCCAAAGAATCTCTTATGGGTATCTAGAAACACATTTCTCGGGGTTGTCCTTTTCTTTCTTGGTGGGGAAATAATTTTAACCGTGGTATGTAAAGGTATATCCTGATCATTTTCCAAAACACAGGACACCCCACACAATATGATCAACAATAAAACCACAAGAGCAATACATATCATTTTCTTCTTACGGTTCCATATCACATTATGCGGGGCAACAAGAATCAAGTCAAGTCAAGTCAAAGCAGTCTTTACTTCGATCATTTAGATTATGAAAGACATGATATTATTAAAAATGTTACATAGATAAAGGAAAAACACAGATATACATACAACTGTTAATATGCAGTAAATACTTTGGGAGATGGAAAATAAAACACTGTAATGTAAAATACACTATGTACAAAAATTGATTTAAAAAATCATCTATATTGTTAAAAGGGTTAAAAGAGTTAATAACATTTCTGTGTTTTGATAATTTAGCAAATACATTACTCAGTCAGCTTGGCCTAACTACCAATCATGCATGTATTCCCTTTTCTACATGAAGCTCATACATGCTGCTGAATATTGGAAGACATGGTCTGGATAACTAACAAACATAGCCCAGTAAAGCAAATGGTATGTACAGCAAATGTAAAAACGTCTCTCTTTGGATAAATTTCCATTCATTAGCTTCTTAGGGGCATATCATCAACGAGCAGCGATAAATATCGCCGAGCTTGCTTAGTGCAATTTTGATTAACGCCGGCTATCACCGGATTTGATTGCCGAGATATCGCATTATTCACAACGCTTATCACCACGGCGATGAAAAATCTGACGATAGCGGTGAAATGCAGGTTTATCGGTGTGAATCCAGCAATAAACCTGCAGCAATAGGGGAATCCTCAGTAATAGGGAGATGTGGATTTAGCTGTACAATCTACCTCCCATGTAAAAGATAGTGAAGTCAGGAATTTATCAGACGTAAAATACCGGTGGTAACCGCGGTTAGCGCGGCTTTTAATATCACTATGGGTGTCCTGGGCGGGATTGTAAATACAGCGAAGGACAGATTGCTATATTTTTCATGTTGTTTTCCTTGGGAATGCCTACTTTGCATATCATTAGAGATGCGATGCAAGGCATAAGGAAAACCGGTGCTGAGACAAGGAAACACGCGCTAGCGTGTCCTTACTAATAGTGCGATGCCATTATTGCCGCTTTTCGGCCAAAAACGGCCGCTAAAGCAGTGATAATGGGCTTGATAATATGCCCCTTAGTTCTTCATATTTTTGGCTCGTATACCCCATATCCAGCTCAAAAATGTAGCCATGGCTATCACTAAGGACTCCTGTGTTTTGTCTTTAGAATACGAAGAGCTATGGAACCCAGATTAGAGCAAATTGGTTTTGACCATTTCTCCCTAGGAAGCTTATATGCAGGACACACAAATTAAATGTGAGGGATTGACTCAACCTGCTCAGGGCAGGAAACACATTTATTATCCGATGAGCCATTCCATTTGTGTGTAAATGATGACAAGAATCACTGGCTGCTCTTCCACAGCAACCAGCCTACCAAAGGGATGCATAGCAAATGATGAAGAGGGGGCAAAATGGGGGCAAAATGCAAAAGAAATATACAACTTCCCAGTGTCCATTAGAGCCTCACTGGTACAGGCTCCTATTGTCCATCAATACGTTGATGCTCTTGAGCACCGGCAGTGGAGCTTGCTCTGTCCTAAGCTCATATCCCACATCGATCATGATGGTAAACCTCTATGGCATACTTTAGCCTTCCCTATCTTACATTCAAACAACTACCTAAGATAAGCAAAAGATCCTTCATCAAACTTTAATAAATCTCCGTTGGTACTATAACTCAGTACAACCTATCTTATGCAGTGTATCCCTAATCTCTCTTCTCCTTGGATGCAGTTTCCCTCAGCTGAGAGCACAACTTGTACCTGGTAGCCACGGGCACTGTAGGATCAGTGAACAACAGCTCCTGAGTAGCTTGTATTTCTGAAGGAACAGCCGTGTTTAACACGTCATCATTTTCCTTGTCCAAATTAATAGGCATCGCTAAATGGGACAAACCGAGTCACTTGCTCAAACTCGGAGCCCCCAATGCCGTCTTTTACCCACTGATCGTAGGGTAGAGGCACAGGAACCCTTTTACAGTGGGTGCCATGCACCTAGTTCTTACGACCAGCAACTTTTACAGCAGTCCGCGTCACCAGCAGGACCTGTTCAGGCCCCATCCATCGTGACTCCAAACTTTTCTTTCGCTGAAAGTTCCAGAGAACAACAAAATCTCCAGGCTCAATGTCATGGCCGGGTCCCTATGGTGTAGAAGGCAGGGACTCACAAACTTGTTGGTGAATAGAATGTAAACTTTCAGTTAACTGGCCAAGATAATCCAACAACATAGGGTAATTAATTTCAGAAAACCGACCAGGGCGCAGCATGCCCCAGACATTTGCCAGGTATCCAAACATGTCCTCATATGGTGACAATACTTTTCTAGAATGAGCTGTTGTTCTTGTCGACAAAAGTGCTAATGGCAAAGCATCTGGCCACTGTAACCCTATTGTCTCCTGAATTTTTGCCAATTTCAGTTTGAGAGTACCATTGTACTTCTCAAACAAACCCGCTGACTGAGTATGATTAGCTGCATGAAATTTCTGCTTAACATGGAAACCAAATCAATTGAATCACTTTTGCATTAAAATGACTTCTGTTGTAACTCCAGATCACTCGGGAAAGCCAAAATGAGGAAAGAACTCTTTCAGGAGTACCTCTGCAGTCGTAATGGCCGTATTGTCTTTAGTTGGGTAAGCCTCAACCCATTTACTGAATGCACATACAACCACCAAAACATACTTCAGATTATTACATCTTTTTAACTCAATATGGTCCATTTGAAGGACTTCAAAAGAAAAAGTGGGTGGTGCAAAATTACCAGGCGTTGTAGGTGTACCCTTCCCCAGATTATGCATCATGTATATCATACAGTACTTCACTAAGTGTGCAGCCATCTTAGAGATACTGTCATTCTGCCATTTAGGGTCTATCAATTTACAAATACCCTTTGCACTAATATGAGCTGGACCGTGGGCCATAGTAACCACAGGAAGAACATATGCATCTGGATCATCCATCTCTGTTTCCCTGATTTATCAATCCAACACCATTCATCATTCAACTTTGCTGTACTCTCCTGCCACACCGCTAATTTTTCTATCGTGGTTTCCCTCTGTATTTACTTTACACTTTCAAGGGTATCTTCAAACATCCTCAGAGACCCATCTAGCTGAACCTGCTACAAACATTCTTTTCATCGGCCCGTTTCCTTCGCTGTCTGATCTGCAAAAGCATTTCCTCTTCACTTCACAATTGCTAATTTCTTGGGGTGTGTCAAAGCAGAGAAAAGCCTCAATATAAGGTGCCCATATTGAATTTTAGGGCTATGAGAGGTAAGGAACCCTCTCTCCGCCCAGAGTCGCCCATAATTATGCATGACCTCAAAGGCATACTGACTGTCAGTATAAATATTGACTACCAATCCCTCACTCAATTCACAAGCTCGAATAAGGGCAGCTAACTCGGCAGCTTGAGCCAACTGATAAGAAACCTGTGATGTCTCTACTACTGCGCTCAGTGTGATAATAGCGTAGGCTGAAGTAGTAGTGCCACCTGGTAACTTAAAACAAGAGCCATTGGCATATAGTTCCCCTTGTGGGTCAGATAAGGGAACATCGGTCAACTCTTCCCGTCCCTTCGTCTCTTCCTCCATTTAGAAGTTGCAATCAAGTTTATCAACTTCATCACTCTTGGAAGGGAGTGATAGTAACGTGGCTGGGTTCAGAGTAGCACATCTTTTAATTGTGATATGTTTAGCAAACAATGTCAGTTCATTGCCGGTAAGATGTGCACTGGTGAGGTGCTGTGTCTTTGTCTTATTCAAAAGCGTGTCCACAACATGGATAACCATTACTGTGAGGTCAGTATCAAGTACGAGTCCAGCCGGTTGTCTAATTGAAGTGGCCACAGACAGGACCGCTCTTAGAAAACTCAGGAGGGCTCTCGCGACAGGATCAAGCACAGCAGAGAAATAAGCACACAGCTGTTGCTTATCCCCAAATTGTTGTATTAGGACAGAAAGCAGGCAACCAGCCATCTCATGGACATAGAACACAAACGGCTTGCCATAGTTAGGTGTACCAAGCACAGGAGCCGAACAAAGCACAGTTTTCAATTGCTCAAAAGACTGCTGGCATTCAGGCACCCAGGGCAAAGGCTCATGCACTTCTTTTGGTGTTAATGCAAGCAAGGGTTTAATTAGTAGGGAGTAATTAGGTATCCACTGGCGACTTTAGGAAGTGATACCTATAAAAGCGCGGACATATTTTTGAGTTTGGGGAATGGGCATTTGAACAATAGTACTGATACGCTCAGGGCTCAACCTCCTACCCTCCTTCGACAGCAGGTGACTTAAGCAGGTGACCTCCTGTCGACAATACTGAAAGTTATAGATGTAAACTTTATGTCCATGATGAGCTAAGTGTAGCAACAATTTAACTGTACTGTATTTACAACCTTGTTCTGTATCAGAGGCGATGATAAAGTCATCAACATACTGCACCCATACATTACCTGAGGTATGCAAAAGGATATCCAACTGACTCTTCAAAGCTTGACTATAAATACTCGGACTCTCTGTACAGCCCTGAGGAGCTTGACAGAACCTAAAGCTCCTACCAGCTAGGGTGAACCCAAACAGTTATCTACTATCAGGGTGAATAGGAATACTGAAGAATGCATTTTTCAAATCAATAACAAAACATTATTTAGCAGTAGAAGGAATTGTCAAAAGGGTGGTAATATCAGGAACCACTGGAAACTGGGGGACCACAATCTTGTTAACTTCATGCAGGTCAATCACAAAACAATAAACACCCTCCTGATCATCCGGGGAACCTGAAGGTTTCCGTTTAAGAGTTGGAAGAATAGGACTATTTCAAATATTGGCAGATGTCTCTTCAACTACACCTTTTTGTATCAAATTGTGAATAATCTGTCGAAGGGCTCGTTCTCCCCCCTGAGGTATCTTATACTGAGGAATACGAGGCAAAATAGCATTGTCTTTCACCTGTATCGAAACTGGTGGTATATGCAAGAGTCCTACATCTGTATCACCTGTCCCCTATAATGTGGATGGCACATTAGCGAATTCAATGGGAAGAGGGTGAGACAGACACAGTTTCGTACTCACATTTGGACCCATCGTCATATCAACACCTTCCGGGGAACAATAAATAGTAGCATACAATTTCTTCAACAAATCCAAACCCATCAAATTTTCTACACAATTTGACGTCAACAGAAATGGAGAATACACCGTAAAAGGACCAACAGCTGCTCCTGTAAAAAAACAAGCTTTTTTTCATCAAAAAAGCCCATCAATGGCCACTGTAGCTCGGCATTGTCCCCCGTATATCTGTCCCATAATGTACTAAACATAATAGGGCCAAGACCATGCTTCACATACCTATCAAAATTAGGAGTGTCTTTTGGAGGCACCGGCTTCTAATTGAGCATCTGCTGAACAACAATGACAACACAAAATGAAAAAAATAATAATTCCAGGCATTTTCAAACAGAAAACAAATTTGTTATTTTTGCCTGGCAAAGCAATTGCAAGTGCTTTTATCAAAAACGGTCCTCAGACCGTACCTAACTCAAACCACAATGGTACCATATCCACAAAGAACCAAAACAAACTCACCTGATACGAGAAGCACTAACAAACCGATTCTCCACTGCCGACTCTTCAGACCAAATAGTCAGATCCAAGGGTTTCGCCATTCAGGACTCCAATCGGGATGACCATTGGGCGAGGCACCGTCCGGCAGGACGGAAGGGGCAGCTGCGAGCAAACAATACTCCTCGTGCAGGAATCCCTGAACCTTCAGTCCGACCTGACGATAGCTTTGACCTCCCGTCCATCTGCAGAAAGGGGATGGGTCACTCACCCAAAGGAGTCCCTATTCATGCGCCGACTGAAGGAAGTGGCCCTATTCGGGTCACTCGGGTCACTAATGACCATCTCTCTGCCTTCCATACCAAATGAAGAGTCGGTCAGGCAGTAGAGAATACAAACCAATAATTATTCATTCAGAATACACTCATAGCGGAGCCCAGTCTGCCCAGTCGCTAAGAGGGCTGCAGAGGGACTGAAATCAACAGCCTAGCGATACACCTAGCACATTTCGTAACTGGGCTAGAACACACCCATAATGGAATTTTCCAGGCAGGTGCTGCAAGGCAATGGGAGAGAGAGAAAATAAACAATCTCAGGGCTCATATCTCATACAAAATAGCAAAGTCCAAAGTTGCTCCAGTTGGGCCCGTCACCAGACAAGTGGGAGAAGGCCTCTATCTAGCAAGAAAAGTATGCACTAATAAGAACAGTCTATTCAATAATGAAGCAAAACCCAACTTTGGAGAAATGTAACCTAGCAGAGACCGTTTCTCAGGAATAGTGAAGAATTAGTTTCGATCATGATTCAAAATGGTGCCTAAATAGAAAATGGTGCTGCGAATGCTGACTTACATAGGATAATGCGTAAGCAGGAACATTTCTAGTCTAACATGATCCAGAGGCATTATTTCATTCGGAAGAGGATATTCTTGTTCATACTGCAAAAATGCTTGTGTTGTTAATGTAGAATCAGATTTGTTATCTACATATGTTGCAGTGAGAGAATCAGCCATTGTATCCTTTGCGGATATAATGCTTTTGCGTTTGGAACGCTTGCCTTTGTAACAGCCTCTATGGCCGGTACCAGAGTTACGACAATTATTCGTTTGCCCTGTGCCAGTGCTGTTTCTATTACTACGGGAGTCTGTACTGCTGTCAGAATTGTCTCTGTAAAAGCAAAGCGCATTTCAGCGTTTGTATACAAGTGTGATTTGTATGCTATAGGTACCGTTTCTCTTTCACTGAAGGTTAGGTAAGTGTACCCTGATTGATAGTGATTAGACGGATCATCAGATTTGTAGTATTTACACATGTGTGTAGATGTTTGAAAGCTGTCATGTCAACTTTTAAGGAACAAAGGATATCTGTGTGTTCCTGTGTCCAATGTCTAATTGAAAAATCAGGTCTGATTAGATCGTAGAAAGGTTTTATTTATTCTGTGTAATCCAAAATGTATGTGCTGCTCACATTTAGGAATCCCAATATGGATTGTACATTTTTCTGAGTTTTTGGAGTTTAGTGCAGTGCACACTTGTCTTAAAAGTTAGCTGCTAGGCTTTTTCCTTCACTTGATAGCTCGTATCCCAAAAATAGGACATTGAGGTGGGCTATTTAAATTTTTTTAAAGTTGAATTTGTAGCCCTCAGAGGTGAATCTCAAAATGATGTTGCTCACCCTGGTCAAATGATCCAATAAATTATCATCCATCAGATAAATATCATCTACATAGGACAATGCCCCCTCATCAAAATTTTGAAGTAACTCTGTTACTCTAGCTGAGAACAACCCAGGGCTATTCTTTTACCCTTAGGGCAGTCAACGGAATTGACTCTGAGAGCCTAGGGCTGAGAAGGCTGTCACATATCTGCTTTCAAGCACTATATTTTGGCAGAAAAATCCATTTGAGATATCTTGTGTTGTTATGTATTTTTTCCTCCCAATGTAATTCATCAATGCGGCACTGTGTGCATTCTGTACTGCAAATGTCTTTGTGCATGTATTCAAATGTCTGTAGTCTAAAACTAGACGGTATGAATTGTCAGGCTTCATTACGGAAAACAAAGTGTTATTCATTGAAGAGGAGCAATTCTCTGTTACACCTTGGTATTCAAGTTGATCTAATATCTCCCTGACTTGTTTTTTTTAACTTCTTGCTTTATTAGGTACTGTCTCTGTGAAATTGGAGTAGTTTTTACTGGGGTTACATGGTGAGGTGATTCAGTATCCCACCCTACATGGTTGCGATATAAATAATGCGGGAACAAGTGCTACCGCCCACTCCTTCACGTATGAATGTTTTAGTGATATTGGAACGAGGTCTGAAAAAGCCGGTAAAATCATTGTTTCTCCCCTTGGGTGCTCCATAACAATTTCAGCCGGCCAAGCTTTTTCAGCCAAAAGCATGTCATATCCATAAGTCAGGTTCTCCCAAAAGAGACCATTAATTGTTCTGGATTTTCCCCCCTCCATTTGGAGTGTTATTTCATATAACAGGTGTGGGACACCTACCCTAGTATCAGGTGTCTCCACCGTGATATGTTCATTTAACGCCGCTGTCACCAGAAATTCCAAAAGGTTCTGGCGAGCTGTTGTTACTTCTGCTGCGCTGTCTAGTTTTTTCAGAGCCCATTCCCCATTCAGAAGTTGAGTCCGCAGTATCCTTGGCATTTCTTACTTTAAGACCAGCTACTTTCTTCTTTTTAAATTGAGGTTTAATTTTGGTTTATCTTCTTTATTGATATTATAGTCTGGAGTGCGTTGCGTGTCTCTGGACTTTGTACGCTCTTCTTGTCTGTGTTCTGACCGCCTTCCCTCTCAGAGTGTTTTGATGAACGCTGAAAGGAATGAGAGGAACGTATATCAGTGTCCTGATACCTGTCAGGTCTTTTAATGTTATCACGATTTCAAAGGTTGTATCTCCTTTCGGAGGGCTCCTATTGAGGAGACTCACCTCTTGATTGTGTTCTATTCTCTCTATTCTTTTGTTTTTTATTGTCCCATTTCGTCTTGGAAGAATCAGGTGCTTCCTTGGTGTTATCCATTTCAGGTCCACCCTTGATTTGAGGTTGTGATGCTCTAGCTCCCAAATTAGCTCTACCTAATTCGGCATATGTATCTTCGATATTGTAGGTAATTCATGCTCCTGTTGCATAGGAGTGAAATCCCTCAGGCCCTGGCGTATCGCCACTGCTGCTGCCCCCCCTTTTATGTTTGTCAATATATTAGTTGATACTCATTCTGTATTTGTCTTAATACGTCTGGTATCACTGCTATTGAAGGGATACCATGAGGTTTGGTATAGATGGCAGGGAAAACTGTACCCCAAGAGGTACAATCCTTTATCAGGGGAGCCATCTGTAATGAAAGGTCTCAGATCTCCCCTGAACCAAGGCACTTTCCCAGGGAGAGAATATCAGTTCCAAAGTAATGGAATATAACATATACACAGCACTTCCTAAGGTGGGCAAACTCTCAACACTCCCCCAAAGGCAAGAAAACGATACCACATGAGTCTCTTCTAGACCAAGGTAACACACAAAACACTTCTCTAGAGCGAGATATACTTTGCACATCAAATGCTAGGAGTAGAACAACTTCCTATAACACAATTACCTGATAGAAGGGAATCCACCCATCCTCCTACAACAGAATACTTGGCCAAGAAGAGTCCACACCTCCTGCTACAAGGAAAAGACGAATTGGTATATCTGGGATATATTTATTAGTAAATAGCACCACACAGTACGCCAAATGCACCTATCATAGCAGACTTTAACATATCAATAGTATGATTGAAACACAATCAAGGCAAACATATATGTACAAATATATATATGTATATAAATGTATGGAACCTGAAAATAATGTTATAGTAAGCAAGAACAGTAGGAAAAACTAGAAATTAGTGGAACACCTCACCAACTGTCTGTCCATCCCGTTTCCCCTTCGCCAAGGGAAGTCCGGTTCTTCGGCCGAAACAGGAGACAGTAGTGACACTATACGTCCCACCGCCACAGCTGCACGTCTGCCCTGTGATGAACTACCACCGAACAGAACCCAGACACCTCCTTTAGTACAAGTGGAGACGTAAAACGAAGCTCCTGGTGAGCCGCACCCCCTTTTCCCATCAGAGTCCGTACCACTCCGCACCAAGGACACAGCTTCAGCTGGCCAGGCGTCTATTATGGCTTCAGAGCAGAGCGTGCACATTCCTCAGACAAGATCCAGTTCTTTCTGGTCAGTAAGGTGCAAAAAACAAGTGAAAAGGAAAACATCCCCTTCTCACCTAGTGAAGCTCAGAAAATGGCGACAGCTCAGAAAATGGAGTCACTCAAGCATAAGTCTCTATTCACGCAAAAGCGCAAAATTAGTATGCAAGATGCCAAAGCCAAGCAATCACTGCCGTTAAGCAAAATAAAGTCAGAAATCAGAATGACATGAAGCCATGTCAAAGGCAATAGTTCAACACATAATTCACATAACCCAAATAACACTATAGACTTTATCCCTCAGTATACAACATTGAGCACATGTGTGCATCACCACCCACAACACTGCACCTCAACATCCCATACCTTCTATTCTTAGCAAGACTATTCAACTGAAAGACACCAAGATTACAGGACAGAAGGGAAGCAGACATATGCAGGGCCATCCAACGTTAAGGCTAGGCTAACATAACACACTAAAATCAGTTAAAATGGTGGTGGTTGAGGGTCATCATAGGGTGTCAGACCAAAAAAATGGCTCATTCACTACACCATCCCCATTGGCAAGCAGATTGTTAGCAATCTGTGTTTTTCTTGGGGGCCTGTGTGTGGAAACACTGCCTCTAACAGTGTTATTTTCTGAGCTATCCAGAATGGCATTTGCTAGTGTTTAGTTGGCATTTTATCCATAACTGCGTTTAGTGTTTGTGGAGTTATTTTAGTTGCAGTTCCTTGTATTTGTCCTGCTGGTGTAACCCTTGTTGGCTGAAATGTGAGTGTTCTCATAACGAACTGTGCCAGATTTGTGTAAAGTTTTATTACTTCTTTGTGAAGTGGATGTAAGTCTGCTACCGGCAATGTGTCAATGTCTGGATGTGGTGCATAGGCAGCTAGGACTGGCCAAGTTGCTCCATCTCTGCAGAGCAGACCGAGGCTCACTTTATCTATTGTGTGGGAGGGCGCCTTTAAACGAGTTTATGTGCTCCTGCTAGGTGAGCAGAACTTCAATGTCCTCATATGGACAATATTCCTCTTGCATTGCATCTTCGGTGTATGAATTAAATGTATTTGTGCGTACATATGCTGGTTGGAATTTAACCCATGAATAGAATAGGTCTGTCCTGTATGACTCATGTGCCTCAATCACTAAGGTTACAGTCCCACCTCTTGCTGTTACTCCAAATTCTGCTAGTTTTAAAGTGAGTGCATTTCTGACATTTTCTGAAATGTTTATAGTACCTTCTTGTTCTCCTTCCCCTGCTGCATTCGCACGTAATGCTGCCGCAGTGTTCTCTTCTTCAGTCATTGTTGAAAGAGTTTCAAGGAAACTGAGATAGGGTTTTTTGCACAATATAGGAACTATAATCCTTCAAGCATGAATAAACCTAGAGCCAATACATAGGATACGCCTACTCAGCTCTGGTGGATTTTTCCCTTCCCAGTCCAGATGTCTCGGGAAAAAGGTGAATAGGGGTCTCTGAGTGAGAAGCATGACTGAACTACTCAGATTTGACCGTTAAATAAGAACCAAACCAATGCTGGCGGCGCCATGTTGTGTAGTTCCTATAAATTTATATAGGATCTGTGCATTTAGACAACATAAACGGTGGGATTGGTGTCCAGACTGATTCCAGACACCCCCACCAGGTATTTTCTCCTGTATACCAGCTAGCTCACAGTGCTACTGTAAACTTCTCTTATCAAGGAGAGGCTAGTTCCTGGCAACTATCAAACATGACAACCCTGTCCCCTCAGGATCGTGGAAACAGTATAGTACTTTTCGTTCTGCCACTCGTGCTCACTTTGTCTCAGAGAGATACACAGAATAAACAGTTGGGGCATTTTCTTTTTTTTTTTTTTTATTCTTTTTTTTTTTATTATATACCTGGTACAATAACAATAAATACATTCTGTAATAAGAAGCCTAACATAAATATATTCTTAAAATGTTAATCGAAGATATCACAAAATCGAATGTGGCTTAATACAATTATATGAGTAGTACAAGATTATACAAATCTAGGAGGCAATTCATTAATACATATTTAACAGCTATATACAGCCCTGCCTGTCTATTGCTGGGAGTTCCTCCAACCCTTCATGGGAGCCCATATTTCCGACCCCAGCTCCCTCATCCTCCTCCCTCTCCGACTATATAAAGCAGATTCTATATTATGTAGCCCCAGGAGTCTAGACAGCCACATCTGGAACGTAGGAGCGTAGGAGCCAGGGCATCTTTCCAACTTGCCGCTAGCATTATACGCAGGACGGCCACACATAAAAAAGCAAAGGCTTCCTCCTCTATCTTCAGACCCAAATTGCTATCAATTCCTATTATCATTAGGGTAGGGGATAGGTTGATCTTTCTCCCTAGCAGCCCCTCCCAAAACTTTTAAATCTCTTCCCTAATTGAACTTAATTTATCACATTGATAAAACATATGCACTAAATTAGCAGGCCCCTCCCGACACCTTGGGCATTTATCATCATCCCTCTTATTCCACTCATATAATTTAGCAGGTGTATAATATAGGTTGAATAAAGTTTTAATAATGTTGAGTTTTTAAATTTGTGGAACGAAAGATTTTCCCTGCCATTTGCAGTGCTTTGTCCACATCCACATCTGGATCGCCTAATTTCAACATCCAGAATGCTTCAACTTTTTCTATATCGTCTCGTAAACTTGATAATAGGGTACTATAAACCATTTTTATTTTTCTCCCCCACCGCCTAATAAACAATCAATCAAATTAATTTTACTCCCTGGAGAGATCCGAGGTCTAATACCCATTAAAGTGTTATATATTTGTATATATTTAAAACTTTGATTAACTTGTATACCAAATTTCTGCTGAATAGTGCCAAAGCTTAGCATTTGATCCCCTTCCCAAATGTCTCCTATTCTTCTAACTCCTTGCTGTTCCCACACTCTCCCCATCCTATCCTGACTAAATTGAGGAAATAAGCTTGAATTCCAAAGGGGGGTGTAAAAGTTTATTTTAGGGACTCCAATTATTCTTTGCATCGGCTTCCAAACCTCCCAGGCACTATCCATTAATTTGTATCGCGATTTATTTAAATATCTTCTATCAGTTCTCCGCAACATAAGTCCTTTGGCTTCCCTACCCATCATCAATTCAAAAAAAGAAGGGAGAGCCTGATTGCCATATGAGATATCTGTCTGATTTTTAGCAGACTCAAATAATATTGCCATTTGGCTGAACAGACAAGACCACTGATAAAATCTAATGTTAGGGATAGCCAGCCCACCCTTCGCCTGTGGCTGGGAGAGATATTTCATGGACCGTCTTATTTTACCATACTGCCATATAAAATTCATAAATGTTGCTTCTATTGATTTCATTAAACCCTCATCAATCAGGTAGGGAATGGAACGAAAGAGATATAAAATTTTGGGGAGCATAGTCATCTTCAGTACATTGGCTCTCCCTATTATAGTCAAATGTGAGCATCTAATCTTTTTAGATCCACCGCAATTGTTGTTATTAGCGGGGCAAAGTTGTCTTTTATGATTAATTCAGGTACAGGGCTCAATCTAACGCCCAAATAGACTGCTGATTCAGAACACCTAATATCATTCATTACGATATTACTAGTGCAGACTATTTGGGTCTTGCTTTCATTTAACAGATAACCAGAGCACCGCCCAAATTCGCTTGTGATCTCCCTAATGCTTCTCAAAGCCCTATCTGGTTCGGGGGTAATTATTGCCAGAAGCTTAGTCTCAAATCCATTACTGACTATTGGTCTAATATCATCACAACCTAGCAGTCTCTGAATTAGTGGGTCTATGTACAAAGCAAAAAGAATTGGTGAGCAAGGGCAGCCCTGGCGAGTTCCCCTGGAGATTCAAACACTTTCCGAGCTGCCTCCCATTAATTGAATTCTGGCCTTCGGCTCAGAGTACATGGCCTTGATAGCACTCATTATTTTGGGTCCAAATACTCTCCATTCCAATATCCCCCATAAATACTTCCATATGACACGATCAATGGCCTTTTCTGCGTCTAAAAGGATCATGGCGATCTGTCCCCCGGTGGCAGCCTGTACATCAAAAAGTGTAATAGCACGCCTGATATGCTCTGTGGTCCCTCGACCTGGAATAAACCCATGCTGCCACGGGGGGACCAGACTGCCTATGATCCTTTCCAGACTTTTGGCCAAAACCTTTGCATAGATCTTAGTGTCCGTATTGATGAGGGAAATTGGACGATATGATGCAGGGCTCTCTAAGGGTTTCCCTTTTTCATGAAAAACTATAATATTAGTTTCCTTCCATGATTCTGGAATCACCCCAGAGCTCATTATACCATTAAATAAATCCAAGAGTATCAGAATAATCTCATTCTCAATACATTTATATACTTCTAACGGAATCCTATCGGGTCCAGCAGCCTTCCCCATATGCAAATCCTGCAAAGCTTCAACAACCTCCCCCTTTTCAAAATCTTTCTCCAATACTTCTATATCCTGGCTACCCAGATGTGGACCCGAATCTAAGAATTCATGGCTACCTACACCTGGCAAATTCTCTTCCTTATACAGATGTTGATAGAAGCGTTTAAAAACATTTAATATATCTTCTGATCCTGTATAAATCCTATCCCCCTCTTGTATGTTCGTTATTATATTCTTAGTGTTTTCCTGTCTAATCCGGAGGGCTAGCAGTTTACCTGCCTGTTCTCCTGTCTCATAGAGCTTACCCCTATGCGTCTGGTATTCATCAGCAGATTTTTGAGCTATCCCTTTATGTATCTCTGCTTTAATGGATATAATCGTCTGTTGGATACCGGAGATCTCTTTCCCCTGGCTAATATGCATCATGTGTTGCTCCTCTGCGTCTGCTAGCTGAACCACTAATCTCTTATTTTCTTCCCGATCTTCTTTCTTCCCCCTGGCTGAAAAGCTAATCGTTTCCCCTCTGAAAGCTGCCTTAAATGCATCCCATACAGTGTTTCGGGATGCACTGTGTCGATTCATATTAAAATAGTCCTGGGTCCACTTCCTTATATGCTCCATAAATTTAGGATTAACTGATAGCTTCCTCTCGAACGTCCAATTTGATTGTTTTTTATTTAAGGTATCTACAGACAGCTCTGGAATTAATGGGCTGTGAGCCAATAAAGTTTTTGGGAGATTCTCAATTGTGACATTCTTAATTTCTGATCTGGTGATCAGAAAATAATCCAATTTAGTATATTTACTAAAAGGATGGGAAAAATAGGTAAACCCTGGTTTATTCGGCTTCATACTCCCCCATACATCAATCAACCTATGTGATTCACTTAGTGCATTTAATGCTCGATATACCTTGGGTTTACGACCTACGTAAGCAGTATTATTATCAAAATCAACCGAAATATTAAAGTCACCGCATACTATCATTGGTCTCGGCCATTTAGTCAATTCTATTTCCAGTTGTTCAAACAATTCAGGATCGTCCTGATTCGAACCATAGATTGTACATAATGTATAACCCACACCCATTTCTACTAGTGCCCATCTTCCATGGGCATCTGATAATTGGCGTTTAATCCCCCCAAACCTGATTTAGCCAAGATTGCGACCCCTCTAATATTAGATGTCTGGGAGGAGCAGGCCAACAAGTCAAATCCTCTAATATTTAATAAGTATATTTTTGCCCACGGTAGATGGGTCTCCTGTAGACATACTAAATCTAAATAATTCAACCGAACAAAATGCCCTAGCCGTTGCCTTTTCCTCCAGTCATTCAGGCCCCCAATATTCACCGTACCTATCCTAAGCCTCCCCATTTTCCTCTGCAGGATGACCACACCCGATTTGGTTCAATCCAGTCCTCTATTTTATATATCAAACCTAATTCCAAATTACAATATAATACAGGTATTTATTTTCTCCCCTCCACCTAGCACCCCCCATCCCAGCCCATCCCCCCCTAACCCCAGCAGCCCCCACCCGAACCCAATGTTTCCCTCCCCAACACCCAAACCTCCCTCCACCCTGTTGAAGCGCTCAGACCATGGTCTGTGCATGTGATGTATACAGCACTAGCGGCTTGGGTCCTTCTAAATCAATCGCTAATGAATTTGTATAACCCCATAATCCTATCTCATCAAATAACAAATATAAGGGTCATGAAGCGTGAACCATATCCATTATATAATTTTAAATCTATCCAAAATCGCTCTCCACCCATCCCAACTGTACATCATTAATCCTACATGTCCAGTGTCCTGTGTTATTACGGGTCATCTTTATTTGTCCAAAGCATCCAAATATTTTCTAGCTTTTATTTCTGATGTAAAGTATCGGGAGTGTCCCTCGTGGATCACCTTAAATTGCGCCGGATTAATAAAATAAATCTGAATATTCTTCTCCTCAAAAGGCTTTATTAACTGCCTCAGCCTCCAGCGTCTCTCTACAGTTGAGTGACAGAAATCTGGCCGAACAAAAAATGAAACCCCCCCAGCTGATCTCTTTGCTTCCGGTCTGGCCTTCTCTGAGACTGCCTGTCGCAGAAGGAAATTGCCGAAGAGTACAAGAATTGCCTGTGGTTTATCCCCCTCTTTAGGTTGAGCTCGTAGCTTAAACGGAGTGCGGTGTGCTCTTTGAATCTCAGCTGCCCAGTTCCACTCCGACATCTCCGGAAAGGCTGATTTAAAAAGATCAATTACATATGCCCTGGGATCATACCCTTCAATCCCCTCAGGGACCCTCAGTACCCTGAGGTTATTCCTCCTTTGTCTGTTCTCAAATTCTTCCAGCTTCCACTGGATATCCTTGAGCCACCGACTGAGTTGTCGCACTGGCCACTTCTGCTTCAGTTGCAACTATTCTTTCTTCAAGGTTCGTCACCCTATCGCCAACATTTATACATGCCTTGGAGAGTTTCCTGATGACCCCCTGCATTTTCCTCATAGCGGCCTGCGCCTTCCGGCTGTCTTGACGAGTTTCTTACCTATGAGAAAGGATGGCCTGATGTATTACCTCCAGCGTGGGGGGGTTGTGACAGAGTCCGTTGGTGATTTACCTGATAATGGGATAACAGAAGAATAATCCCACCTTAAGTCCTTTTTCCCCCGACTCTGTATAACCGGATAAAGGTTTGATTTTTTTTTCCGTTACAGGGAGATCTGGGTCGCTATCCTCAAGATCTGAGTCTAAATTACTGGCCCCTGGAGATGAGCTTAGACCATCGTCTGACCACTCTGCCCCCTCTGAAACAGAAAAGAAGCAGTCACTGGGCTCCTTATCCATATCAGTTCCATTCTTATCCCCTACCAGCGGATTCGCTGCCAACATCAAACTATTCATCTCCAGTGCTGAGGCAGGATGCCGTGCTCCCTTTCCTGCTCCCTCAACTCCACTGGATATAGGAACTTCGTCATGCGTATTCTTGTCATTCATAGCTGTTTTCTGGCTCATAGTCACTGTCTCTGTGATACCATATTGGGGCAGGCCGATATAGATCTTGATGCGGCCGCTATACTAGCCCCTACAGTAGGAACCAATATAAGGGCATCCCTCTCCCCATCAACATCAATGTCACGGTGGGGACCCTCACCCTCGGATTCCACTCCCAGTCCTTCAATAACATCGTTACCCCCTGTGGCCCTTGTATTTGGAGTAACTGGGACGCCTTTATCTGCTCCAGAAATCCTTACTGGGCTCACCTCTTTATTCCGTCTCTGCTTCACACCACCCTTGTCTGCCTTTGCCTTTGCTGCAGCCGACACTGCCTCAGCCCGTGGTTCCTTTCCCCTCATCAGCATGTCAGCTACCGAGGGGGCGGCCAGGCGATTCTTCCCCGTAGCCCCTCCTCTTCCCCTCCTTGGCGGGTCCTGCGTGAAGGTCTGGTGTGTTCCCTCGTGCGTCCGATCCGAGCTATCCTGACATACCAGAGCCTTTCCGCGCGGTCCTCGAGCTGCCGCAGCCTTGGAGCCAGAAGGATTCGCCACGATCTTCGGGGCCATTCCTCCGTTGGTCAACAGTTGAAGCAGGTATTTCTGGACAGCACGCTTAATTATCCGGGGGCCGCTCTTCAACCAAAACGCCCAGAGTCTGTCATGGGGGCTCCGCAAGGCTCAGCATAAGGGGGGGTTACCTCCAAATATCACCGGTGGTTCACTGCACACAGAGATCCTGTATGGGGCCTTAAATTATACGTCTGACCCAGCGTAAACCGCTAGTGCTGCAATCGGCCACCTAGGCGGCCGCCATCTTTCTTCGATCACGCATTAGACCTCCAGTTGGGGCGTTTTCAATAAGCTTCTATTGAACCAGTGTCATTCTAGTGTAAAATAGGTGTGCTGAAACAGCCATAAGACAGAAACAGATATAAATGATTATAAGCACCAACAGAGTAAATGGATGGTAGATTTCTACCATAGTGCTAAATCAATGAATATATGCAGATATAAAAATGCATGACAATAATAATGCATACTCCTATGATGAAAGCCTAACTAGATCTACCTAAGTGTACCTAGCATCTATGTAGGTGTAGAGCCAAGAATCGCCCTAGGATAAAACCAACCTCATTACCTAGTGTGAGAGAATAAAGGACTCTATCTTGGTCTCCATATGGACACCCCGAAAGGGATGTCAGACCACTGCGTGCTGGAGTGTCTGCTTGCAAGAATCTCAGGTCTCTCGCGTCAGTGTGTCAGCATAGAAGTCTTTCTCTTCTGCTCGCCCCAGCAAAGATATGGTGTTTATATACCCAAAAGGTAACCTCAGAGTTTCTACATTGCTGTGTCATGTCGGCCGAGGATGACGAAAGGGATGACCCTTATTGTGCAGAAGGTGGTAATCCTGCTGTGATTCTGAGAATCCTCATTCATAATAAACGAGGCTAGATTTCTGGGGAAACCACACAACATTTATGCAGCACCTAAATATGTAAAAAGTCAATACCAAAAACCGTTATGTAGTAAAATGGCAGGGAAAATGTAGGTGAAAGCTTAGGTGACTACCCAGACCGATACTGTGGCACATTACAAATCATAACACAAGTGAAGACATATCCCCTAGATTCATGCTTAAAAATCTTCAAATCATACTGTATTGACATAGTGTAATTGTTGTTTATTGGGAACATTGAAAGTAATTTTAGCATAAATTGTATTTTTTTTACAAAATATGTAGCAACCCACGAATTCTAAATGGGTTTAAAGATTCTGCACTTTTTTAAAGTTGTTCTCTGTTTTGTGCTAGTTGCATAATGGTCCATGTGCATGCGTGTTGCATAATGTTCCATGTGCATTTAAATACAAATAAGTAAAATAAATACATGTAAGTTGCATGAAGCGAATTCATGAATTGAAAAGGCACTTTTATGGTATCACTACGAGGTCCCTGAAATTCTGCTCCATTGGGATTATGAAATGCGCTGGAACACTATGGATCGACATCCGAAATCTGTGTGACACACTGGGGTAAAATCTGGAATTACCTGGGAATTTGGACCTAGAATGATCAATTTCTGGGTAATACCTGATTTCTCGGTGGGACCTCAGGGTTCCACTTGAAATTCCTGTTACCTCCACCCCCAGAGGTTCCGGTAAACTTGGTATCATCAGCTCTGTGGGGACTTAAAAGGGGTCACACTATGGACCTCGTAATTCTGAGTTAGTGTTATGGTTCGTCTGGGAGGACCAGGACTCACCTGTCAACCTTTAGACTTGAATGGTACCTCAAACGAAAGTCAGCATTTCTTTCGCACGTCTTGATGGCAGGTTTCCCAAGCCAGATTTAGCGTCTGCTTTATCTTTTGAACCAATGAATAATTCTGATGTTGTCTTCAGTGAATGCAAATCCCTTCTTTCACGTGTGTGACATAGGTGAATGGGGCATTTGGTAGCTTTTCAGCAGAATGAAGCAGATAAGCCACACGTCTGTGGGGGAAAGATGGAACCCAGCAGAAGACAGTAACCATTGATCGTCTAGGGGTAGGTGGTTAGCCTTTGTAAAGGTAACCTAGGTGCTGTATGATTTGTTATTAACTCACTATTTGGACTAATAAAGGGGCATATCAACAAGGGCTTTATCTCTGCTTTTTTGGCTTTAAAAGCCAAAAAAGGAGAGATAAAACTAGCGCCCTATCAACAACAGGGTGCTAACATGCAAATTTGCATGTTAGCACCCTTTTACTCTACGCTTCCCCTTGCATCTCTAATGAGATGCAAAGGGGGCGTTCCAGAGTAAAATAATAGGAGAAATGTCGCTAAGCGACATTTCTCCTATTATCAAGAATGTCGCTAACCCTGTTAGAGACAAAAAAAGCAGCGCTAACCACGGTTAACGCTGCTTTTTTACGTCTGGTATTTTTCAGACTTAGCCATGATATCCTATGGAAGAAGGATATCATGGCTAAGTTTGCCTGTCCCTGTCAACAAGGTAACGTGAGATTATCGCTGGGTTTCCAGCGATAATCTCACGTTAGCCTGTTAGCGTGAGGATTTTTATCGCTATTGAGATAAGCGTTGCTAATAGCATGCTATCTCAGCGATAAAAATTCACGCTAGCCGGCGATAATTATCCTAGCGCTAAGTGCGCTTAGAGATAATTATCGCCGGTTGTTGTTGATATGCCCCATGGGAGGGGAAAATTTGGAAAAAAAACGGTGTCCTGTGCACTGGAACCGTTAAAGGAAGTTGTTTTACACCCTTTTTGTGTGACTGGCCACCCCTCCTGTATTCCCTCCCACTTCTCTTTGAATTACGACTTTCTTGTTTTTTATTTTGCCCTAAATATGATCTCCCTATTAAAATGAGTTAAACAAGTTTTAACTATCTGATCAACTCTTACTTACAAACTATGATATTGACTGCTTCCCCCGCAATGTTGTTATTGGCTTTATTTTATGTTTTCACCATCGTGTTAGGCCTCTGCTATTTCTTATTTTTTCACATGCTTTTATTGTACTATTCCTTTGTGCATGCGTAATTGTAATGTACTGCATCTATTTATTCTCAGGTGTGTGTGCCACTACTGCGCCGTGCCTATGTTCTCTCAGTTGGTTCTTTGTACTGTCTGATATCCGCTGCGGAGAGTCTCTCCTGTGTATTTTCCGGCCCCAGTGGCCTCCCCTTTGTCTCCGCTGTACAGCCTGTCTCCCGTGATTTCTCACTAATCGCCTCCGTACTGCAGGGACTCTTTAATTTCCATTTTGTTACAGATAATTGTATTTGCAAAAGAGATCGTGAGCCTTTCGAATCCGCGGACTCGTGGTGAAAGGCTACAATGAAAATAAAATTAATTTTCTCAAGCAGCCGTTTATTCATTTATTCTTTTATTTAATCAAGTCGGGGAACGCATTGTCTTATCCAGCCCATTACATTTCTCTGTCCTTATTGTTCCATCTCTCTGGTCAGTAGCCAAATAAATCCACCAATCAAGCTCTTCACACGGGGATCGAGAACTACAGGCATTCCTAACAAACATTGGCAACTTCAATAGGCCTGGCGCTGGCCACCAGCCTTTTGACTTCGTCAATACTTGTAATGTTTTGTCATGGCTATTGTAAAACTCAAATAACCATGGAAGTTTATGCCACACAAGGTAGCTATTTTGTATGTTTGTGTGCTCTTTGTGAAAGGAAAGAATGCCTTCACTTTCAGTGGCCTTAGCCAATTGCTGAAGTCGACTGACCCATTGCCGTAAATATCAACAGCACAACACATAGTTAAACTCCACTATATACCACTCCACAACACAAAATACCACTCTATATAATTACACAAGCCTACTGCACATAATTCCAATACACTCAATACCAAATAATTGCTATCCACATAATTCCACTGCACACCATGCCACATAATTCCACTAAAATAATCCACTCCACACCACACATTTCCACCACACACAATTACACAACTAACAATTCCAAACCAACTCAGAAACTCCTAATCCACATCACATACATCCCCTCCATTACAAACCAAAACACATGGGTAAAAAACATTGGGCCTGATTTCGAGTGCGGCGGTCTTTGACTGCCGCACACACGGTGGCAAAGCCATGGCGGTCCATCGCCCACAAGTTTATGACTTTTAAAGTTGTACCCGCAATGGACTGCCACCTGCACCACGGAACAGCTGTTCCATGGCGGTGTCTCAGCGGAGACCCAATGTAACATGCTGAGTGGGACTAGCACAGTCCCGCTGAGCATATTATGAGTTCCTTTGCTGCCAGCCATTTCATGGTGGTTTCCCTGCTATGAAAATACTGGCGGTGGAGGAACAAAGGAGGACCTATAGGGCCTGCATGCCCCTCGGCCATGAGGATGCATTCAGGGGGGAACAACAAGTGCTCCCCTGTCTGCTTGCACCCCCAGTTCAAGCACGGCATGGACATTCCAGTCCATGCAGTGCTGGAACATATTTGCTGCTCCCATTGCGGTGCCTGTTTAACTGGCATTGGCCATGGGAAAGGCAAAAGGACCTTCTGCGTGCACGAGTTGAACTCATAATCAGGTCGGTGGTGCTTACACGGCTTTGGCGCAGCCATGTTGGCGGAGAGCTGGTGTAACTGCACTAAAGTCGTAACCAGGCCCTTTGTCATCTACAACACCAAGGGCTCTAACAGATGCGAGACTTATTGCATGGCAAATGCTTGTTGTAATTAAAAACGTTGCTAGAAAAATAGGCGTTTTAGTTTCAGAGTGTCACTGGTGTTGTAGGGTTCTCCATACAGGAGCTAGTCTCTACCTGAACTTGGAAACTACCCAGAGTTCTTTGCTTTTTTTTGCATAATTTATGCAGCACTCTAAGCCTGAAAGGGTACTGTTTTGACTTATACTGGGTGCTCCCTTGTGTCTGGAAAAAGCTAAGCCTCTAAGAAGGGATATAATGATAGTGAAACACGTACCACAGGTTGGTTTTATTAATTCCAGGTTTACTGGAATGGTATTTTACCAATCCAAATCTGTAATACTGTGCTTGAAGTGGTAAGTGGTAAAGGGCTTTTTTCATTTTACTGCTATTCTTATGCTTAGGAGTCAACAATGTTCTTGAATTCGTCCAAAATTGCAGTCTACACTGATTCAGTGTTAATTGTCATATCTTTGCAAGATAAGAGGCTGTTTTGAATGAAAAGATTCAAAATCTGAAAGAATACTGCTTTTTCAATTAACTTGCCCAGAAATGGTCCATTTCATAAAGACCTGTGGTTTATCAAGTCTGTACAATCTAATATCTTTTTCTTCAACGCTTAGGGGGCCCTGAGCTCCAGGGGCCCCCTAAGCGCACTGTACACTTACACTCACAGACAGGGTCCGTCTGAACTCTGGCACCTAGTGTTAAAGTTAAATAGTCGCTGGATAATTTGCAGACTTTAACAAAAAAAATGTTTGTACTTGAAATGGATCAAAAATTAGTAAACCACATTGCACGAGTAGGTAAATTGGCACACCAGGCACTTTACAACAATGGTCACCAGCTGCTGTAATTAGCCGCTGAGCTAGAAGACAGGTGTCACCCAGCGAGTGTAAACAACTATGGGGTATATTAACTAGGGCTTTAGCTCTGCTTTTTTGGCTTTAAAAGCCCAAAAAGCGGAGATAAAACTATCGCCCTATTTAAAAGAGGGTGCTAACATGCATAATTGCATGTTAGCACCCTTTTTCCCGATGCCTCCCTTTGCATCTCTAATGAGATGCAAAGTGGGCGTCACTGGGCAGTACAGCCTTGCAAATATCGCTGATGTGCACATCGCGATATTTACAAGGCTGCCCCAGCATTTTAGCAGACGTTGGTTTTTGGAGAAAACCGCTGCTTTCTCCAAACACTAACGTCTGCTAAAATCCTGACTTATCCATCCCTAACATAGGGGGTGGATTATGCTGCTACGACCACAGGGTCGTATCAGCAAGGTTATCGCCCTTTTGCAGGGAACATCGCTGGAAAACCAGTGATGTTCCCTGCAAAACGGCGATCTCCCCCACTATCTCTGGAATTGTTATCGCCCTGGAGCAACGCGTTGTTGATAACGCGCTACCAGGGTGATAAATTCCAGAGATAGACGCGATGAATAACAAAGCGCTAAGCGCGCTTTGCGTTCTTCATCGCCGTTACTTGCTGATATGCCCCCACATTAGATAGAAAGGGAAATACGTGTGTCTGTAACAGGAAACAAGAACCTTAAAAATCAGTTTAACTCAAGCAGGACGGATAGCAGGATTGCTTCTTTCTCAATATTTTTAATTTCACTATTAATGCAAATTCATGTTCTCATGACAGAAATTATTTTAAAGGTGTAGTTAGTTCAAGCTTTAATAAAATCACAAACCTCCCTTTTTAAGGTTACATGTCATAAATCCGAAAATACGTTCTAATTAGACAGCTTTAATTAAATATGTAAATGAACTATTTTTATTTTTATACAGAGCTGTTCTTAATGGACAGAGGTGTGTCTAATTTGTTTTTCTCTGCCGCATGCATCGGTCTGCTTCGACTTTATAATTCAAGTGACTTTTAGAATATTGAATATATGCATAGTTTACATTTTAACCTAAGCCTTTCTTTAAGGTGATTTTGGCTATAACAGGTCATATTAATGTTGTTTATGAAGCACGTAATCTATAATTCGACGGCTTCAAGGCACTCTCTTTTATTTTCGAGTAATCTTAGGAAGGTACTACCACCACTGCACACATCCGCTGCTGCTCATTGTTTGGGAGCTATTATTACTGTATTTCACCAGACACGTAAAGGAGTTTACCAAGCAGGAGAACTTAGGGACATCCAGAAAGGAGCTATACAAATAGTGAAAAGAAAGCATCCAAAGTAGAATAGCTCATCACTTCGTGGGTTCAAGCAACCCATTATCAATATAACAAGTGCATTAGAAAAAGACTGCTTATTGCAATGCATCATTCAGTCCATGCAATCTCTGTGACGTTTACAGCCCCATGACTTCGGAAGACACTTCTTTCGAATTTAGGGGCATATTTACAAGGGCTTTACCTCCGCTTTTTTGTCTTACAAAGCCAAAAAAGCGGAGAAAAAAACAGCACCCTATTTACAAGAAGGTGCTAACATGCATAATCGCATGTTAGCACACTTTTTCCCAACGCCTCACTTTGCATCTCCAATGAGATGTAAAGTGGGCGTTACTGGGCGTACCCAAGATGGACTACCTTGCAAATATCGCTGATGTTTGCATCGCAATATTTACAAGGCAGCCCACTTGATTTTAGCACACAGATTTTGGCGAAAACGTCAGTTTTTCGCCAAAACCTAACGTCTGCTAAAATCCTGATTTAGCCATCCCTAACATAGGGGGTGGATTATGCTGATACGACCCTGTGGGTTGTATCAGCAAGGTTATCGCCCTTTTGCAGGGAACATCGCTGGAAAACCAGTGATGTTCCCTGCAAAAGGGCGACAACCTCACTATCTCTGGAATTTTTATCACCCTGGAGTAACACGTTGTTAATAACGTGCCACCAGGGCGATAAATACCAGAGATAGCCTGCGATATATAATTATCGGTATGCACGGCTGTTGTTAATATGCCCCTTAGACCGGAATTCCTGAGTTTACAACTCTGCTCTTCTCATTGTACACGTGTTTCATGGCAGGTAAAATAGCTCGGAGGTCTGAGCACCTGGTGTAAATGATGCTTATAGCTTGCAGTCATGGTAGGGCTCTCTCTGTTTCTTATCCTCCCAGCGACGATTAATGAGCCCCATTGCTTTGCCAAGTGCTAAGGGACAATTCTGTGTCTTATCAGTACAGTTCGAATGATCAATGACATCATCAATATGACCCTTCATAATAACAACAAGGAGGCAGAGATCACATGCTGAAGATCCCAGCAGATGCTGTCAGATTCGGTGCACGATGATTGGTTGGTAAGTTTTACAGCAGCCTATCATATATCCACAGAATTCGTCCTCTAATTAATGAAGATTATACAAGCTTTCCTTTCATTGCATAGATGGAAGTCAATCGCCGCCCTCCTTTGATAAGATTTCAGTCTCTTTCCATCTAGGACTGTGGTCCCCGAATGATCATTTAAGCACCCTGACTCTTGAATGCAAAGGCTCAATACCCTTTCTTTATTGGCCTAGAAAAGGCCCCACTTGAGGTTGTCCTGAGAGAAAGGATGTGTCCACTCCAGGACCCATGCAGACCTCACAACCGACGAGTGCAAAGCCTGTGGGGGACCTGAGAATGGTCAGCTGGGCCCTGTGGCGCAGCTGTGGGGTCTTCAGCCTCAGGGTGGGGCATCAGGTGGGCAGGGCTGGGCTGACTGAATTGTCATGCACAGTCAGTGTAAACTGTACGTGCGGAGGCGGTGGGCCTGAGTCAGACACAGTGAGTAAAATTGAATTGCCAGCCTGTGCCTGCCACCAGAGGCGCAACTAGAGCCAGATTTGGGGGGTGGCTGAGCAAAAATTTCCGGGGGGGCTGAACTTTAAGCAATAGGCAGAGTGGAGCTGCAGGGGCTCTTAGAAGGGGTGAAACAACAGCGAGGCCTCATTAACATGCAAATGGTCTTTTAAAGACCTGTGAAGTGCTTGGGTGCGGCTGCTTTTTTGCCCGGGAAGGTGTCTCATCCCGGGCTGCCACACACGACGGGGGGGGGGCTGAAGCCCTGTGAGTCCAATGGGTGTTGCGCGCCTGCCTGCCACCAAAGCTGCAAGACAAGTCCCAGGTGAGTCGGTGAGAAAGTGAGATGACGAGACAACTGGTAGTAGTACTACTAGTCCAGTCACTCACTATATAGTGTGTTGAGTTCAGTGGTCGAAGTGGGCGAAATCAGCAGTTCACGGCGCGCCCCTACTTTAATTTAATGCGATCAATGACTCCCCTACTTTTTTATTTAAAAAATGCATCCCAGGACGCCATAAATAGCCAAGGCCCATATATAAGGCTCGGCGTTCATGGCCGTTGGGGACGGGCGGGGCGGGCAGGAAAGGAAAACTGGCCTTTTTTTCTTTCCTTCTTGCCCAGAAAAGACATGCGCAGTGTCCACTTCTTCTTATTCCCTCTCTTTGTCTCTGTCTCGCTCCTCCTTACTTGCTGAAAATCATGAATTCAACAAACAGCTTTTACCCTCTCTTTTCTCTCCTTTCCTTTATTTGTTCCCCTGTGAAATGGATCCAAAAAAGAAAAACACTTTCTGGAAATGTCGTCTTTTTCTGAAACAAATAAATAGCTAAATAAAGCAAGACATAGTGGTCGCAAAGTGACCAGATTGGTTTTATTCACACTCACCCACTTTAGCGCCACTTTACAAAGTTTACCAGTGAAGCGATACTTTCGTTTTCTCATCTTTCTTTGAACGGCATTGTTTTCCATAGTTGGGGAAGTGTAGCATTCCTGAAGGGACTGCAATACCTAGTTAAGGTCTAGAGTGGAAAACGTTTAATGTGTTCATTATCAGCTGTTTTCCTTATGTTAGTTTATCTGCGTCCAGGGATGTGGTCTTTATAAACCAAACTGCTTACGGTTTGTAAGGATATAAGCAATGGACATTGAAACGGTTCACTTCTAGGCCCCTGTAGTCATTTCCTTAACTTTTCAAGCAAAAACACTTATTGATTTCTGAATAATGAGTGTAAAAGCATTAAGGTAACAATATTGTTCCTGCTTACATTTCACATGCTTTACTTAATCTTTGCTTTTTCCAGGATGTTGTTACTTTTTTTTCAGGCAGCATATTACTCTTGTCTAGTGCATTATTTGAATTGAGTCCCATCCAGATGTTTATAGCACGGCACAATTTGGTTGTAGCTGAAAGCAGCGCAAGTTTCTCTTAGTGGAGCAGTCTGGTGTTTAATGGGGGAGTGGATGTGGCACTATGGCCACAGCTGCCGATTTTGGCACTGGGGGACCAGGTTCAGCCTTCATGACCAGCCCACCAGACCACTCTTCTGAGGGAGCACATTCCCGTGCTAGACCTTAGAAGGCCCCGCTAGACCTTAGCAGCCCTGGTGTCTTAGCACCAGCAGGTGGACCCTAGTGCTGACATGTGTGCGTTAACTTTGAAGGCCTGTCCACCACAATCCATACTGAAGTTCACCTTCAGTCTTGCAGGCAGGCTTACGAAGCAGCACACCCTAGACCAACAGTGACACTGTCACTGAGGTCACAGGACACTTGAAACCAGTCCGCCTCACCCATTGGTACCTCCATTGGCCTTGTTACAGCAGTAGTAGTGCAACTCACCAGGGATCGGCAATGCAGGATTTGCACACACACCAAACTAAGTTTGCAAACTTCACTGTCTCTCTGCTTCATGCACGAGCACTTTTAACATGTGCTGCTTGCTTTGGGGCCACTGGAATTATACAGCTATGGGGTACAAAATTATGCCACAGTGTTTACTAAATTATGCAGCAAATAAATGGCTGCAGCATAATGCGGTATAATTTCTGATACTTTATTATTTTTACTTTTTACACATACTAACTGTCTTTGCAAAGACTTGTCCTCATTAGTACCAGTGTAACATACAAATGAAGCAGTGAGAAAGGTGATCAGTCAACCTTTGCAGAGGGCCCTCCACTTCGCAGCAACACAAGTCACATTTTTTAGTAACCGTTGATCCGTTTGAGCTACAAACCATTTATTAGTTATAATCGTCAAATTATGCAGCAGATGATGTATTATGTGACAAATATGGCAGAGCCATAATTATGTGGAATACATTTTGCAAACTAGGATATTTTGGCCTTTGAACTGCTCTTGGGGAAAAGGGCAAGAGAGGCTCTGATGACAGAAACTGCATGGCTCGGAGACAGATAGTTTGTGATTCCACTTTTGAGCGTATGTGGGACATTCTGTGATTGGAAATGTATCCCACTTTGTGAATTTATTTTAATGTCAATAACTCATATTAAACCTTTAATAAACATATGCATCCATTGGTTGAATTAAATAATGTAATAAGCTGTAACTGATTAGTGAAATGCTAAACAAATACTAGAAATTGGGATGTCCTACTCTTTCTGGCCACACCTCTGACTCCACCCACTGATCCAATCCTCGGGTTATCCCCGCCCTCTGATTCTCCGCCCACAGTTCCCATATTTTTTTCCCCAACTTCGACCACTGGTTGAGTTCAGTTATGTTCTCTCTTCAATTCTCTGCAGTGGGGGCTGCTTTTATTGAGGGACCTGGGCCCCGGATTTGCTTGCATGCCATTTGCGAGACTCTGGCCTCAACGAGCCGTACACCCATCATAAAATAAGCCTTACTTTCGCAAAATTTTGCAGATGTCAGCCTGCAGCCCTGCAAGGGTATTTGATTTATTGGGGCTTCTTTATTGGAGGGTCCGGGTTCTCCGGATGGGATGTGGCACATGAAAAACTTGACAAATGGCTTTTTCAACAGCCATTCTCCATTACAGCCTGCTGGGAACTATGAAAGAGGACAAACGGCAAGACCCAAATGTCTTCAATCCCATGCTTCCTCTGGAGATGCAGTGTTCTGTTAATATGGCAATGTTCATTTTTCATTGTGATGAAAATACCCAATTGTGCTTCGCATCCACACATTCAGAGTAAATTGTGCACGTTGAAGAACCAGAACCTTTTGGGCCTGGCGGCGCAGGGTACGCCTTAATCTCCTGGGTTCTCCTGCTCAGCTACACAGAGACACGGGACACTCTGTTAGGCGTTAGAAGATCAGGTTTATTAGCTGCATCTAGTACAGTTATCCCAGAAGTACACAAGGTAGGTTCTCACGAGACTGCCACTTCACTCTGTGGCGCACAATCTTATATACTATATAAGTAACATATACATTAACCAAGTATACACCCAGAACATACAAGAAAGAGCCAATAAGGAAAGTTGAAAAACAGGACAGACCCAATAGGAGAGATTTGAAAACAAAAGTGTCAGATGACTCGAAGAAACCTCTCCTCCGACTGTGTTTGTCACCCCTCCCTCAAACTAATTCATTAACGGATTTGTAACAAACTTGCAGGTGGCGAGATACGTTTGTGTGTGCTGGAGGACAGTTGTGAAACGAGAGAATGCTAGCAGAAGACAGTGAAGGCCAGACGATAAGATAAAGTCAGAAAAGAATAGTGTGAACCAACAGATAGTTGAGACGGGGATTAGAAAAACCAGACAGGGATTAGCGTACTCGGCCAGTCCTAACACCAGCTTTGCAAATAGAGGCAGAAGGGCTATTTCAACATGAAGCTGCAGAAAAAGCAGAATAGACTTTGTTCGCCGTGCTGCCTGAGTGATGGCAACACAAAATGGCGGCGGAGCACAAAATGGCGGGTCGATTCGATCGCAATCGGAAATCGAAGTTCCTCAGACCATCCTTTTGCCAGAACTCAGGCAAGATAGACTCATGTTAATCTGAGTCAATGTCGATAGCCATGAGGTCATCGAGCTGTTGCTGTAGCATCATTCTTATGTTTTCTGTTCTTGGTGATTTGGGTTTAGGGATGCACATAGTAGCACATAGGTCACAGATAACGGGGCCACAGTGCATACAAAGGCAACAGGAGAAAATAATGGTCAAAATTATTCCAAGAAATGTCAATGCTTTCCAACCCCATTTGGACAGTAGTCCGCAAAACCACTCCGAAAAGGACCAATCTCCTTCGTCCTGATGAATCGACTCAGAGATTATATGCAACTTGGAGATAGCTTGGTATACTGTTGGAGCGTCATTAGGTATGAAAATACAGCAACTTGACCCGATCAATTTGCACACTCCACCACGATCTGCAAGAACAAAATCTAAGGCAACTCGATTTTGTAAGGTCATAAGACGGTCCGCCTGTAGTTCTGCCGTGATATTACTTAAGGCTCCTACAGTGATGTCTATTTTGGTCTCGGACCAGTTGCCTTATATTTCGGCTGTTGGCCATTGGACCCCAAAAAGGAAGAAATCCTTTGAGGAAATCTCCTCCCTCTTGTCCTGCTGTGTCTTTCGAATCAATAATCCCTCTGCCATATCTGTTTCGATGATGATTTGTGGAAGCGGTGTAGGTAGGGGGAAGAAGGAAAGCTATGTAACAAGTACTGGAGAAACCCGTTGGCAACCACGTATAAGCCCTATTATAACAAATGAAATATGTGCCTTGAGACGGCACTAGAGGAGGCGAGTTTTGAGAGGAGTAGACATATGTGTGGGAACAGCTATTTCTTTGTATAGTGTCAGCAAACTGACCATTTATCTGTAAACAGAAATTGCCCTGATGTGGTATAGTCCAAATCGGTGAAGACTTTCCTTTTTTAACTTTATCACTAAGGCTAGTGACATATTGGGTGACGTTCCAGATAGTGTACGCCTTTCTTTCGTCAATGGAGATCTTACTATTTTCCATGATTTTAGCCATAGCTACCATTCCCTTTATCAACGAACTATGACTAAAATCCGGATCACTAACACGTGAACTAACGGATCGTCTGAATTTGCTTTGATAGGCATTGGAGAAGATGACAAAATAAGCCCAAGCAGAACCTTCATAGGAGAACGGAAGGACTAAATATGGCATTCCTTTCTCTGTGGTATGTGGCATGAGTCCACACACCCAACAGTCAGTCGTATTGATCACTAATTGATGTTGATGTAACAACTGGACAAAGGAATTGTTGAAATATTCAGTTCTTCTAATGAGTTCATGTTGAGGAAGGGTATGAAAGAGATGTGGAGAGACAGTAGAAGAAGAAGGAGAGACAACTTTTTGCTGCAGAGCATAAATAATCCAACCCATAAACGCCAAAACAATACACAATAGTATAATAATACATAAGGTTATATTAAAACAATTGTACATTAATTTACAGGATACTGTCTTCATTTCATCCTTTCTCTCTCTTTTGCCTAGTGTAGTTTCCATCTTTCTAATGGATGCTCACGGCAATCTTCCTCGATTACTCAATTATGATTATCTGCCGTCCTATGACACTGCAAGTCCTGCAGGCCTATTGCCACTACTCAGGTCACAATCAAGACTCCTACCGTGACCCTGCAACCGGGACAGAATACTACACAAGAGAGGAAAATCTTAAGTGTTCTGTTGTCTAGGTCTCAAATTATACTGTTCTTTTCCAGGTGTGGTTTGATCTTGGAACAATGTTCGTGGATTGGTCGTATCTAAGCGACGGTGTGATGGTATTGCTTCTTGAAGAATGTCGTTGTCCTCTTTCTCAGACAATGTCCCATTCAGGCGTGCATCACTAAAGGGCACAAATCGTGGAACCTTCCCACTCTCAGAATTACCAATGCCCCTGCGCACCCATTGATCGTAGGGTACAGGCAAAGGCACTTTCTTACAATGCACGCAGTGAATCCAATTTTTCTTTCCTTCGACTTTAACTGCTGTTCTTGTGGTCAATAGTACCAACCGAGGCTCCCTCCATCTGGGCTCCAAATTTCTCGTCCTTTGGAAATTGGTGCAGACCCAGTCACCTGGTCGGATGGAATGACCTGGGTCTGTGGAAGCCTCTGGTAAAGCACCCTGAACCTGTTGATGGAGAACACGCAATTTAGTCGTAAGATCATGCAAGTAGTCAATTAACATTGGATATGGCAAGTCTGAGTATTTCTTAGGACGAGGGACTCCCCATACGTTAGCCGGGCGTCCAAAAACCACTTCGTAAGGGCTAAGTCCCAAACGAGAGTGTACTGCAGTTCTGGTGGACAGAAGAGCTAATGGCAAAGCATCAAGCCAATTGAGTCCTGTACTAGCCTGAACTTTTGCTAGTTTTAATTTTAAGGTTCCGTTGTAGCATTCTACTAAACCCGCTGACTGTGGATGATTTGCCGCATGGAACTTTTGCTTGATACCAAGACCCGCACAAACTTTTTGCATGACTTGGCCAACAAATTCGCTCCCATTGTCACTCCAGACAATGCGCGGCAAACCAAACCTGGGAAAAAATTCTTTCAGTAGAACTTTAGCTGTGGATAAGGCTGTGTTGTCTTTTAGAGGGTATGCTTCTATCCATCTTGAAAAGGCGCATACTACCACCAGAACATATTTGAGGTTGTTGCATCGCTCCATATGAATATAATAGATCTGCAACACCTCAAATGGATATGTTGGAGGAGCAAAGTGACCTGCTGGAGTTGGGGTTCCCTTTCCCGGGTTGTACATCAAACAAACAATACAATGTTTCACTATATTGTCTGCATATTTTGGGATTTGTTCATTTTGCCACACTGGAGCCAAAAGCTTGCATATACCTTTTGCACTTAAGTGGGCTGAACCATGCGCCATAGTAACCACTGGGAGCACATAGGCATTCGGTAACAGCCAACGTTGGTGCTCGGACAATTCCACCCAACAACCCATCTCATCCAACATTCCTGTGCTTTCTCTCCACTTACTCAACTCTTTCTCTGTAGCCTCTTTCTGAATCGCTCTTACACTTTCCACTGTATCCTCATACATTTCTCTCTCTCTAACCCAATTTGCAGAACCCGCCACATACATTCGACTTGTTGCATCTCTCGCTGTCTTTTTCGCTACTTCGTCTGCAAATGCATTTCCTCGACCAACGTCATCTGTAATCTTTTTGTGCGCACTACACTTTACAATCGCTATTTGGGTGGGTAAGGCAAGTGATTCAAGAAGATCAGTCACTAACTGACCATGTTGTATTTTGGTGCCATGTGAAGTGAGAAATCCCCTTTCCTTCCAAAGACGCCCAAAGTTGAACGCTACACCAAAGGCATATTGGCTGTCAGTGTACACGTTCACTCTCTTCCCTTTTGACAGTACACATGCTCTCGTTAATGCTATCAATTCTGCTGCTTGAGCTGAATTATGTCTGATACGTGCTGTTTCCGCAACTGTATGCAAAGTAGTTACAGCATAGGCTGAAACTGTATCTCCATTAGGCATTTTAAAACAAGAACCATCTACCCATAGAGTTCCATCCTGATTCTCTAGCGGTGTGTCTTTCAAGTCAATTCTTCCTTTTGTCTCTTCCTCAGTATGAAAGAAACAATCATGTTGCTCCGCAGCACTTTTCTCATCTGGAAGGGGCAACAGAGTAGCTGGATTTAGGGTATTACATCGTTTGATGTGTACGTGACTAGCCAAAAGCGTCAGCTCGTATGCAGTTAGACGAGCGCTCGTAAGATGCTGCGTTTTCGTTCTATTTAGTAAGGTATCCACTGCATGTGGTACCATGACAATAAGAGTATTATCCAACACTATTCCAGCAGACTGTCGGATAGAAATTGCTGCTGCTGCTGTCTTTTTGAGGCAACTAGGCAATGCTTTAGCTACTGGGTCTAACGTAGCCGAAAAATATGCACATGGTCGCTGTTTGTCTCCAAATCGCTGCGTTAAAACTGACAATGCACAACCTTCTCTCTCGTGAACATAGAGCGTAAAAGGCTTACTGTAATCAGGAGTACCCAATACAGGAGCGGAACATAGAGCAGTACGTAAGTCGGTAAAACTCTTTTGGCACTCATCAGTCCATGGAAGGGGCTGAGGCGTATCTTTTAAAGTGAGTGCCAACAAAGGTTTGGCTATCAGAGAGAAGTTAGGGATCCACTGCCTACAATAAGAGGTGATACCCAGAAAGGCACGTACCTCCCTCTGTGTGGCTGGCACAGGCATTTGCGTAATCGCCTGAATTCGTTCTGGTGTTAATCGTCGTCCCTCCTTTGATAGGAGATGACCCAAGTAAGTAACCTCTCGACGGACATATTGTAATTTGGAAGGTGAAACCTTATGATTCAGATTAAACAGATGGCGTAACAATGCAACAGTGACATTTTTGCAAATATCTTCTGAATCAGCGGCGATTAACAAGTCATCCATGTATTGGATAAGGGCAGCACCAGACGGCAAATGAAAAGTATCAAGATGACATTTTGAAGCTTGGCTGTAAATGGAGGGACTTTCACAATAGCCTTGAGGTGCGCGCTTAAACCGGAAGCTTCAGCCTCCAAGAGAGAAGCCAAAAATGTCCCTACTCTCTTCTGCAATGGGAATACTAAAGAAGGCATTCTTTAGATCGATAACAGAAAACCAGGTCGCTGTAGAAGGTATCATTGTCAACAAAGCAGTGATATCTGATACTACGGGAAACTGTGGTACAACAATTTTGTTTACCTCCCGGAGATCAATCACAAAACGATATACAGGTGGCTGAGAAGGATCAGTGCGTTTAAGAACAGGAAGAATAGGACTATTGCATGTGTTACCTCTTGTTTCTTCAACCACCTTCTTCTGAATCAAGTCATGAATGATTTCCAAAAGCGCTTTTTCACCTTCAGTAGAAATTCTGTACTGCGGGATACGCGGTAATTCAACATTGGGCTTAAGAGTGACAACATAAGGTGGAATCACAAGACAACCCACATCGTTCGGACCCGTGGCCCAAAGCGTTGCTGGAAGAGAAAGCAATTCAGGTGGAAACTGATCTTGGGACAAATACATTGGAGAAATCAATTTCTGTCCTAAAGTAAGATGTACACCAGAAGGAGAACAATATATCGTAGCATACATTCTTTTCAATAGGTCTAAACCCAACAGATTCTCACCGCAACCATTCGTCAAAAGAAGTGGAGCTTCCAATTCATAAGGGCCAACTGAAATAGGCAAAGGGCAAGAAACTGGGTTGCAAACAGGGGCGCCAGAAAATCCTACAGAAACATTTGTTAAGCCAGACAAAGGTGCCCCAGGGAGTTTAGAATGAATGATAGAACTTCTCATCGCCCCAGTATCTAGAAGAAATGGCTCTAAAACACCCATTGTAATGACGTTAATATAAGGACCACTCTGATCTACTGGAATCGACACAACTCCCTTACTTTGTCCATGGCTGTCCTAGTTAGCATGAAGACTTTCATTTCCTTTTTCAATATAATGATCTTCATTATAATACTGAGTAGACCTAACATTTTGCTGATCAAAGTAGTTCATGGAATTGGGAGAAGGAAGGGCACACTGTTCTTGAGTCAACACACCTCGACCTCTACCTCTATTTGCTGACTGGAGGCCAGCACGACCTCGTGGAGCAGATGATGCTCCATTACGCTGCAATAGAACCTGACAACTATTCTTAAAATGACCTTCTTCTCTACAATAGGCACATTGATTCGGTCCTAAAAAAGGTCGCGGAATATATGGCTCAGGTTTTTGATACAACCTTTATATCTGAGCAGAAGAAGAAACAGCCCATGAACTTTCAGAATCTTTCAATTTGTGTGACAGCTCGGGAAGCAAATTAAATACGAATTTGTCCACAAATAATCGCTGTCCACCCTCTGTAGCCATGTCTTGACCACTGTGATCAATAAATGTCTCCTCGAAACGAGTAAAGAAATCAGAGACACTCTCGTCTTTCTTTTGTCTGCATGCTGCTAGTTTATCCCAGTTAACTCTCAATGCAGGCATCATAGTTTTCATTAATGTAATAATCCTACCAGGGAGTTCTGAAATCAAAGCTTCAGGCTTTGCACCACCCACTTGGTCTCTATCTGTGGCAGTTATAACATCCCAAGTAGCACCTAATTCCTGCGCGTGATTCTCCTTACGAATCTTAGCCCATATTGTCTGTGGGACTACATTTCCCATCAACATATCGATATCTGCTAAATTCATGATGCAAGCGTCAACTGTCTGTGATAGTTCTTTATAATAACCTGCAGGGTTTTTACGAGGATCCGGTAGAGTCTGCTTAAGGGCCAAAACTTCAGATCGTTTCCATGGAACATGTACCCATATACGCTGAAAATGAGAAGGAATAACTGGATTATTACCTGCTGCTGCAACCTCTTCCTTCCATACTGGAGGAACCTCTCTCATGGGATAATTTTTCAGTGTCAATCTAACTGACGGATCTGAATCAAGGAAAGCCTGAGAGAACAATAGGGATCTATAAGAAATAAGTGTCCTTACAGCTTTCTCAACCTTAGAACCCACAACAAGTCCTTTATCAAAATCAGCCTGAATATCTAACAGATCTTGTGGGATCGGACTCGAATTCACATCTTCCCATTCTTTAATGAGAGTATCGCACATTGCATTAAAAACATATCTTTGCGTAGGCGCATTCCATTGTGAAAAAGTAGGCATAATATCGGGCACACTGTATTGAGGACCCTTTTTGATCCATTTACGTGCGAGAGAGTCTAACCTTTCTCGTTCTTCAAAATCTGGGAACTGACTGCGAGATTGTCTTCGAGCAAAAGCCGGAGACACATTTAAAGCTTCAAAGAAAGGGGATAGAATACCAGTGACAGTGTCTGTGAGACGCTTACGCACAGACGGAGAATTAGACATAAGAATTGGAGACAAAGTATTAGGAGAACTGACAGGAGGAGAACCGATAATTGCAGGAGGAGCAGAAGGTAAATGAGATCTAAGATCAGGAGATGAAGGCAAAGAAGTTGAAGTTAATGGTAAAACTGGCAGAGGCGGTAATACTGGAGGAGGCAAATGCGGAAGAGCCGGAACAGGCGGAGGTACCACTGGCAGCTGAACAGGCTGTAACAATTGGGGTGCATTGGCACTTTGTGCATAGGGCGGAGGCAACCTCAATAAATGGGACATTAGGGAATCTTCTTCTATATCTTTCTTGTTTTCAGAAGGGGAAACAGGCAACACCGGATAGCATTTATCTATCGCCATGCGATGCTGTCTTTCTGAAATTTCAGTCGCATTATCAATTTCATCATCTTTGAATTGTTGAGCAGCCTGTATAATTGTCATCCCCTGTGCTTTCCTATCTCGTTTTGCTTGCTTAATTTCTCTCTGTTTGGCTTCCTTACGCCAAAGGCGAAAAGAGTCAAACATTGCCGGGCGGGCTTTTCTTTTGAATAGAACTGCTTCCAAATTATCTAGCACATCAGAATCGAAACTACCATTTTCTGGCCATTTTAGAACACCATCTTTCTTCGTGTATCGGGTCCATGCCTCATTAAAGGCAATGGGGCCAACACCATGTTTTGAATAGAGCTCATATGTGGGAGTTCCAACCGAAGGAATCGGACAAGAGTCCTCAAGTCGGGAATCCCTATTACAACCAAAGCAACAAAGTTTTCCAAACTTAGTCAGACCAGGCATCTCGTGATTTCACCGGACTGTTCACAAACTTCAAGGGAGTAAAACTCAGTTTACGCAGCACAAATGCACTTACCTTCGGCTTCGGCTATTGCAATAGTCGAATCTAAGGACCAGAAGAAAACAACTAAGAAAACGAAGGACAAAAAATTGTGGGCGCGACCCACAAAATACTTAACTAAGGACGTCTTCTTACACCAACAGAGGCCCGTCTATCGTCTCGCCTTACCATACATCATCAAAGGAAGGACCAAGGAAGGGCGGCAGTCAGGGCAGCGGTTGTTAGCAGCCATCAGGAAGGAGTAACCGTGCTGCAAAAGACCTTCGGACCACTTTCGACATACAGGGGTCGCTTAATGTGGCTCGCGATTCCTCCGGAATTTTCTTGCGGGGTTCCTCATGACCTTCAGGCAGAACCGGTACCACTGAAACCGCCCTACGTTGGGCGCCAGTTGAAGAACCAGAACCTTTTGGGCCTGGCGGCGCAGGGTACACCTTAATCTCCTGGGTTCTCCTGCTCAGCTACACAGAGACACGGGACACTCTGTTAGGCGTTAGAAGATCAGGTTTATTAGCTGCAGCTAGTACAGTTATCCCAGGAGTACACAAGGTAGGTTCTCAGGAGACTGCCACTTCACTCTGTGGCGCACAATCTTATATACTATATAAGTAACATATACATTAACCAAGTATACACCCAGAACATACAAGAAAGAGCCAATAAGGAAAGTTGAAAAACAGGACAGAACCAATAGGAGAGATTTGAAAACAAAAGTGTCAGATGACTCGAAGAAACCTCTCCTCCGACTGTGTTTGTCACCCCTCCCTCAAACTAATTCATTAACGGATTCGTAACAAACTTGCAGGTGGCGAGATACGTTTGTGTGTGCTGGAGGACAGTTGTGAAACGAGAGAATGCTAGCAGAAGACAGTGAAGGCCAGACGATAAGATAAAGTCAGAAAAGAATAGTGTGAACCAACAGATAGTTGAGACGGGGATTAGAAAAACCAGACAGGGATTAGTGTACTCGGCCAGTCCTAACACCAGCTTTGCAAATAGAGGCAGAAGGGCTATTTCAACATGAAGCTGCAGAAAAAGCAGAATAGACTTTGTTCGCCGTGCTGCCTGAGTGATGGCAACACAAAATGGCGGCGGAGCACAAAATGGCGGGTCGATTCGATCGCGATCGGAAATCGAAGTTCCTCAACGCCCCTATTTCTCTTTTCTGCAACATTTGTATGTATATTAGGCAATTCATCAGTGATTATTTTTCTTCCGCAGTGATATAACATAGTCCCCACAGTGCAGGGGTGCAGAGCTCCAGGGGCCCTCCTCAGCAAAAGTGGTAGGTGTTGTTGAGGGGGCCCCCTCCATGTACTTTGCAAGGGAGTCCCCTCAAGTTTCGTTACACCCCTGAGCATGCGCAGAAACATGTGTGGTGTGGTTGAAGGACTGCATTTGTTGTTCTCAAGATCATTGCATTTTAGTCAGGTCTTCTGCTAAAGAGTTGCAGAATTCTTTAGTGTGATTGTTGTAGTCTGTCCGAGATGAAATCTAAGAACTGTTCCTTTTTGATGATTGATTTGTAGGCTCTGTTTTATCGATGTCTCTGATTTAAAATTATGCTTTTTCCTCTTTCAAGGATTTTGATTTTCTTTTTTTTTCAATTGTTATTACCGAATCGAACCAATCAGACATTTTGGCAAAATAAAGGGCAAGCTACTTTTTAGAGAGCATTTGAGAGTTAAATTCAGAATTGGTTGACAGACATAGGGGTACACTGATGTCTGGAGCACACAAACACTTACAATGAGATACAGTCATAATCCAGTTTGATGAAAACAAAAACTTAACTATTCATGACAATGTTACAATTTATTTGTTCATGGCAATTTAATCATTTTTAAGGTTGATGTAGAACAAACATTTTCTTATAACACGCTTATGATGAGATGTTATCCAATATGGAGAATACGTGAACAGTACATATGTAGTAAGACAATGGACTCTGGGGCATATTCTCAAGAACGTGTGATAACCATCGCAAAAGTTACTTAACGCAACCTCCAACATCGCAGCCTATCGAGGGAAATTTACGCTGTGTTAACCAAGTATTCACAACATGGCGGCACCATGCGATAATCCCCAGATAACGTGTCAAATGACCGTGATAAAATCAACGCCATGCTGCAAAAATGCGAAACACGAACGCAAATAAAGTTGCGATGAGGCCAATTGCGATACAAAAAGCATTAAAATCCTGCAACAGGCCTGCAAATCCCACGCGTCTGACAGGAAAATGCACTATAAAAGCTACATAAACAACACACCAGAAACAATCCAATGTGCGTAGCAACAGGGATGCACCCTGACCGAGCGCAGAGGCCAACGTGAACCCCACCAGCCCCACAGACCACCAGCAAGGAACAACGGGGTCAGGGAAGGCCAAGGAGAAGAGGGAGAGGAACACGGGTTGCAGTCCGCAGGAAAACCAGATCAGCATCACAGAGGTGACAGAACACTAACACCAACTGATCCACAATCAGACTACCTTGAATGCAGCCGGAGTGTCGAGGAGGCCAATGGAGGAGGCCAAGAGGCGCTGGCATGATGTGAAAACCTAAACCAGGCCCAAAGCCTCTGCAAACAGGAAGGCAGCCATGGCGACAGGAGATGGGAGTCCTGCCCCACAGGAGGAGCTGGAGGAAATGGAGGCCAGTCATCAGTGTGGAGACGGTGCAAGGAGGTGGGAGTATGGACACAGCTCGAGAGGACCTGACACAACAACAGCAGGGTGAGTAACGAACAGGGACTGGGGGAATGGGGGGAGATGGGCACAATGGCACACATGCACAACGATGTGTAGCACACTGCACACCCACAATTACCCAGGATCATGTCCCTCATCCCCGTGGCACACTACAGCACACACACATAGCAATCACAGCACATCCCATGACAATGTGGCACAAAGTGCAACACTGACACTAAAGAACAGGGGACACAACTGGGTCCGCTCATGCGCATAAACAGGCCAATCACATTTGACAGAGTAGGGAACTCTGAGATGCATATGTACAGGTACAACCTCACATCCGTCATGTAGTCCAAATGTCCACTGTCCCCCCTCAAATTGCCTGCACCACCCAAACAGTCACAATGTACATAGTCATACAGTCTGCATGTAATCAAGGACAATGCGCCAACATACATGTCAACACAATGTCAACATGCATCTCTCCTTCACATTGCAGAGGGACAAACAACACCTCCAGCAGAGCAGACCAGACTACCGATCAGCGATGTTGGAGAGGACCACACCACCATCGGCACCGACGTCCTACAACAGCCCATGGACATCTTAGGCAACCCATCCCCAGGAGCAGGGCAGCCAAGCCACACAGAGGAGACCCCAGCCCTTGCACAGACCACACAGCAGGAAGCATCCGCCACCACGGCTGGCTCCCAACATTTCCCTTAGGCACACATCGCAGTCCAATGCCAGGTGTCAGAATGACAAAAGGAGTTGGCCGAACAGGTGCGGGTGGGGCCCAAACCCATGGAACACAAACTAGACCACGTGCGTGGTTGTCTAATTCCCCTCAGGGACCATCTACACCACACCAAGGAGACCCACCCTGTGACAGAGACATGTGCACATTTACAGTACTGAACCACACCCAGAGGCACATAATTATCACCCACACACCCACTCTGGAGCTGCGTACGATGGCCCAGTACACTCCTCTAACGTATTGAACGGGTGACGATAAAGCTACATGTCCAAGGTCTAACACGCTGCCTGCGGTGACATGGTTGCATCCACTGTTCACTGCACTCCATTCACCAGAGGTGTATGTCGACATGGATATGTGTGTGGTATGCATACTGCAGTCTGGTCATCTCTACCACACCCCACTTGGCATTGTGTTCATTCTCATTCATCGGTCACTTACCTCCATCGCACATGCCTGGTCCCCACCTCTTCCCACAATCTGCTATCATGTGGCTGAGGTGCCATGCTGTTGATGGCTTATGTGCATGGCTGGCCCAGGTTGCCAGAGTGAGTTGTGCTGTCGTGTCTGGTGGGTGGGCATGTAGTTTGGCATGTTGTATGTGTGTTTGTGACGTGTGCATTCCCAGTGTTGTGAGTTTCATGATTGTGGAGTTGAGGTGTGTTCATTTGGGACTTGCCAACAAGCAGCGCATTTCCGTAGGTGCCAGCCAGGAAGCGCCAGGTGACAGTGGACTGTCGGAAGATGTGGGACTCATGCACTCAGAATGGGTGGTTGGCATCGACGTTGGTGGAGATTCCCCGGTGGTCCACTGTTGCCTGCACAGTGATGGTATGCATGTGATTTTGGTAGCGGATATTGTGTGCAGTGTCACCAGGGGGCACAAGTAGGACATGTGTGCATTCAATTGCCCCCTGACGGAAGCCAGCTATGGCGTAGATGCCTTGCTTGGTCTCCAGCTGTTCCTGCGCAGTGTGGGGGAAGGATAGGTAGTGTGGTACGAAGCTGATGATGGCATCCAAGACAGTTGTGGGGGGCTTTGCTTGTGCTGGCTGTGCGACTCATCCGACTGGCATTTGTTGGTTGGAAGGTCCCAGGAACAACAGGTGCAGCACAGCCAGCAGCTTTGTTTGCGGAGAGATGTTGGATGTCCGCTGTGTTGGTACCGTCGCACTCTGGGCAATGGTGGTCAGGATGCATAGGATGGTTGTCCTTTTGAGCCTGTGGTGGGCAATTACATTCCCTGGTGTTGGGTCTGTGAGGTTGGTGTGTTTTCAGCAGGTCGATGTATTTGTCTGGGCTACCTGAGTGTTGGTCCAGGCGGGGGGCAGGAGGGGTCTGGGGGGTGGTCCTGGGGGTGTTGGCGGTGGGTGTTGTTGCCCTATTGGGGCTCTGGGCTGCATGTTCAGTTGCCCGGGGGCATCTGTTGTTCTTCATGTTTGGCTCTGGGCTGTGCTCCCTAGTCTGCTGCCGGTTGTTGTCCGACTTTGCACCAGGTAAGAGCAGGTGTTAATTTCCTGCAGCTAACACGCCTTATCGCATGTTTTGTGATCTTATCGCCGATCTGGCTGGTCTTTGCGAATGTTGCGGAGTGGTGTTTTCGCGGCTTTTTGCGAGGGAACGCCTACTCAGCATCTCATTAGTGATAGTTGCCTGGGTCATCTGTGGCGATGTTTTTTGCGGCTGCTATCGCGGGTAAACTGATGTTCTGGGCTGTTAACACCAGCTTGTGAATGGGATGAAAAATGTATCGCAACTTTGGCTGCGATAAAGTGCCGTTAACTTGGCGATAGCTCCTTGAGAATATGCCCCAATATGCGTTAAACACGCCCCTAATGTGGTATAATCAATCCACAAAATACAATTAGACCATATGAGACCAGCACCGCCAACACGTGTTTCATCTTTAAAAAGACTCCCTCAGGGCTGTGAAAATAAAAAATATAAAGATATATTCTCATGCTGACAAGAATGATAACATACCAATTTGTGATATCTAATTTTGTAGATCTGATCCTGGATGGTATACCATATGTGGACCAAAAGAAAAACACATCAAAGTGGTTTAGTCAAATCACAAGACACATTGAACATGTTATGCACCGAGCTGACCCTGATCGTGCAAAAACAATTTGTGCAAATAAAACACCGACCATGTGCCAGAAGATAAAAAACAAAGTGATCATATGAATAAGTAAACAGTGCAAATGTCGACGCTCCGAAAGATTAGGGAACTTGACATAAGAAATCAAATAGAGATATGAACCAGAAGTTGCCATCACAAAAAAAGTAAAAAGGATGACATAGAGGAGAAGTTTTACCCACTGATGTTTAGTCCCGAAAGGCTACTGGCACGTAATTTGTTCGTCAATTAATTTTGGTAAACAGAAGTCCAAAAGAGAGAAATTTAACAAAGGTCGAAAAGAGCTGTCAATGATGTCAATACCAAATTTTCACAACTAAATGAAAAAATTGCAAACTGTTCTTCAGGGCTGATGTATCAACTTACTATATAAAGTCAAAGAAATAATTAGGAAACATATCACTGATATTGGAGAATACATAATCACTCAAGAATCTGCTGCAGTACGTATGTCTGATATGATTAATATGCAGACGATGTGTGTAATCCCCCATGATAAGGGGTAATCTCTGTGAATAAAACAAGCATCAAAAAAGGTGAGAGTGTCAAGTGAGTGGGCACATTTCTCTGTAAAAGCACAAACTATGTGCCACATTCTTCATAAAATATACCATATTTCAATACATGGTCTGCATCGTGTGGGAAATCAGTCCCCTAGGTTGAGTCACAGTAGCCTTTACTATATCCAAAGGATACACTTGTTAAACAGTAAGGAGGGGTCACTAAAAGTCAAAAGGAAATGACTTCAGGGGTGACTACACCCAAGTCAGATAATAAATATCAAGGTGAAGGTGCTGGGTTCGACATTCTAGGTCTGCTCTGGAACCCCCGGTCGGTGACTCTTTCTCATGAAAGCATGGGCGGGGAGAGAAACTGTTAGCCAATCAATCATTGCAGTTCCAATGAACTATGAATCACAGACTCCTAGTTCAGTTTATTACTAAGCCAAGAACAGTTGGATGTATAGGCACCTCAAGATGAGGGTATAGAAATAAATTGGAAAGAACACAAAGCCAAACCTACGGGTGAAGTTAAGGTGGTGTAGCATGCACAGAATAATCAGTTTGAGGACAAGAACAAAGAAAATAACTGTGCAGACATCAAGATTCCCCTTCATTAGAGGTTTGTGGTTATAAAGCATTAGTCTGTCCCTACACTAAAACTAGCATGACATCACCTACTAAGCATTTCCCAAGGCAAGATTCATAAAGGTGTCAGCTTGTGAAGTCTTCCTAAGAAGTCTCTTCACATCAGATGGGTCAAGTAGCATAAAGCTACAAAGCTCATTCTAGGATGCTCTCTCTCTAAAGGCAAGGCAGAAATCCCCAAACACTATCCCGAACTTCGATACATCACTCTTTCAGCTAGAATTCCAAGATGCATTGCAGCATCACACTATCCAGTCAAGCCACCTCCTCGTAGGTGATTTCCCACATGGTGGCGATGCTCCCCGGCCTTGGCAAGATGACCTTGATTCCCAGGCTTACCCCGATGAGAAAGTACAACAGTTATTAATTATCAGTATCAACTTTCAATGTATCCTTTCCGCCCGAAGCCTAACTCCTAAAACAAAGATATTATTCTAGCTAACAAGGATAAATTCTCCACTTGCAACAGTAACATGAGAAAGAACAAATCCAACTTGCACATGAAATTTACTTATTAAATCTAATGCAAGAGCTTTCAGGGGAAAAATACAATTCAGGCCTACAGAAATCAGCCTGCACAAGGCCTCATGAAACAACACATACAATTAACATTGTTTACTAAGCATCTCTAAATTAATACATTACATAAGCACATCATATAAGTGAATATTTGTCAGCAACATGCATGAATTCTGCATGTTAATGTTTTCAGCTAAACACATGTAGTTGCAACATTAATTTCTTTACATTCAGATGGAAAATGTCCCTAAGACATTACCTTTCATGTTATCACAGTTCATGTTCTAAGGTTCTAAGTTAATACAATAAAGGAGTATATGTAGGTGCACCCTACCAATGATTATAATGCACCCCTAGAAATGAAAGAGCAGCTCTAACAAAGGCATTCCACAAGTTACAGCAACTCACATTAGCACCTAATTCAAAATACCAAATGAACAAACATACATTTGGAAAGTGGCCAAAAGACTAGTTAAAGGTAAAAACATGAACAGGTTATGCCAAGGAATACAGCCCAGGTGTCCATGGCAGGTAGTCAAGCGTACCGTTGGTCCCGGCACCTCATATAGATATCTTTCATGACATTGTGAGATAATTGCTTATAAACCTTGCTGTAGGCAGTAATGGTCCAAGGAATCCTATTTCTGTATGGTTATGTGGTCGCTTGGAAACGTTCCACTAGTGTCATGCTCAAATTCACCAGGAAGCGAAAATAATACCCCAGCGTGTTTGGGAACATAGATCAATGCCGCTTACCTCAAAATCCCGCTGAGTCAAACAAAGAAAATGTTGTAGTTTAAAATATCCTTAAAAAGTTCACAATAAAAATCTTACCCCCAAAGTCGGGCTCAACTTTGGCTGCTCATACGTAGTTCAAAGAACCCCAAAGAAATGTGTTCTTCCCACGCTTGCAGTTAATAATGAGATCATCAACATAGAAAGAGGGCTCAAGAATTCTAAATTAAACAGTCAGCTGTAACGGCCATATTGCAGAATACTGAGAGGAGTAGCCATCACTATACTACAAATGACTAGCGGAAGTACTACAATGCACATATGTCCCATGTTGTTCGTAAAATCATTATTCAGTGCAAATTGTATAGACTTGCACAGTAAAAGGACAGAACTGCCGGAAATGAGGATAGTAACCCTCAGGGTAAATAATAAGGACATCAGCAAAGAAAGTGGGCACATGGTCAAAAGTCCTAAACTGAAGAGTCACCTGTAGAACTGGAAGATTGATTTTCAGTTAGGTGGCAGTGATGGTGGTTGCAGTTAAGGCTTAAGCTTGAGGTTGATGGTGTGATCACTCCAGGTTAAACTGGCTTATTTAACATAAGATATTTTGGGGTATGGCCAGCATCAAGTGTTGACGCATTGACTATGTGGTGGTCATTGAGTGCTTTAAAGATAGTCAGGAGACCTGTAGGCCAGTCATGATTAGATATGTCAAATTAAATGAATGCCTAGGTTTGGTAGGTCAATTGTAAATAGCAGATACAGAATCCAGGAGGCATCAGCAAGGTTTGTTATGTGTAGAAGTGGTCTGCAGGTAACAGGCTTCCGTGAGTTTGATGCCAAAGGAAAATTATAGCCTTAACAGGCAGACTGATTGTTAAACAATGGCAATTTGAGTGAACAGAGGTTGCCCAGGCAGGTGAGTAAGCAGAGTGTGTTGATGCGATGCTCTCTCAGATTAACATTGCTTGGTTCAGAAGGAAGAGTACAGATTTAATTTGGTTAGGCTAGAAAGGTATGGTTGAAGGGAGAGATCATTATAAGGGGGTGTAGTTAGATTTGAAAATATGGAGGGTAGCTGCAGAGCATAAGTGCTCCAGAAGATAGGGGACTAATTTGCCTGAGCAATGCACAATGATGTCAGATGATGTGATGTCACAGTCCTATCATAGTTTGCCCATAAAAGGGAATGTGTGACATTTCCATTCCTTGCTTGCCACAACCTCAACCTGTAACATCTACTCAAGCTTCACCAAGGCGAAGCTAAAAGCCTCACTGGCAATTCTTAACAAATTGAAAAGATGCTGACAGGGAAGTTCCACGTAAGGTGAGGAGGAGCAGGGTGATGTACGCTCTCAAGCCAGACAGTGTTCTGAGTAAATAAGCCATTGCCTGACCTGTGCACACAAAATAATACCAGTAAGGGGAAGTGTTAGACCTGTCATCTTGGGCGTTTTTTTCTCCTGTCTTTTTGCTTCTGATCTTTCATTTTTGACTGTGTGCTGCATTTCGTTTTTGCTGGTTTTAGAATTCTGGACACTTTAGCACTGCTGATCAGTGCTAAAGTGCAAGTACTTCCGATGTATATTGTGATTCTGATTGTGATTGGTTATCCATGATTGGCATATTTGATTTACTGGTACATCCCTTGTAAAGTGCACTGTGTGTGCCCATGGCTTGTAGATCAATTGCTACTAGTGGGCCTGCAGCGCTGATTGTGCTATCCACATGAGAAGCCCTGCAACTATATCTCAGACCTGCCACTGCAGTGTATGTGAGTGCAGTTTTAAACTGACATGTCGACCTGGCAAGTGCACCCACTTGACAGGCCCCAAACCTCCCTTTTTCCTACATATAAGGCATCCGTAAGGTCGGCCAAAGGTAGCCCAATGGGTAGGGTGCAGTGTAGAGAAAGATAGGGCATGTACTGGTGTGTTTTATATGTCCTAATAGTGAACTACTATCAATTTTGTTTTTCCCTATTGAAAGGACTATCTCTCCCATAGGTTATCATTGGAGCTGCATTGTAACCACTTACAAGTGTAACTTTCAATTGGGAAAAGATTGAGATTTGGAGTTTGGGGTCCCTTAACTCAAAATTTAAAAATACACCTTTTAGTGAAGTTGGTTTTAAATTGCGTGGTTGAAAACACCACTTTCAGGAAGTGGGGATTTTCCTGCTCTACCATTCTGTGCCTCTGCCTGCCTTTGGAATCCAAGTCTGGTTTAGACTGACAGTTGGGCTGTTTGTGTATTTACTCTAGACAGTCACACAATGGGAGCCGATGAGTGCCCTGCATATCCCGACGGCCCGTCACCAGGCTGATAGGTCTTCCTGAGCTAAAGGGGTGGGAGGAGTTGTCACCGACACCCTAAGAGGACAGTGCCTGTCCTCACAAAAACCCCTATAGTGTGTCTGGAGCCAGGTCAGGGAAAAGGCAGGTTCTTATGCACTGCAAAGACTTTCCTTTGAAGTATGCCTACTTCAAAGGCAGCAACTGGTATAAGTGCTGGAGCTTTGACCCCACATTTTTAGACCACATCTGGACTAATCGGAGATTTTGCTAATAAGAAAAGGTGGAGAAGCTGTAGGAGGAGAACTGCCACGCTGCTTGTTGCTGTGTTGTGCTGGCCTGCTGCTTGCTGCTTCTTTCTCGGACAGTAAAAGCACTGGACTTTGCTTTTGTAATCCTCTTGCCAAGGTTCTCCAAGGGCTTGTGTGTGCTTGACTCCTGTTAAAAAGTCTCAGGGCCATTAAAGACTTCACCTGCAGCCCCTGAACTCCTCTGCTGGGAGTTCTGGCCTGCCAAGTAGTGCCAATTCCAGTTCTGGGCCCTTTGAGGTGGCTTTTCCTGCAAGAAGAGAAGAAAATCGACACATTGACCTTCAGTGCCCTTTTTTTTCTGCCACAGTCTTGCCGTGCGGTTTAAAAACCAATTCAACACCGTAGTGCGGCAAAAGAATCAACTCAGCACCTGCGATGCAGCCTGAAGGTCGCCGCATCCTGAGACCTGAGTACTGCTTCTCTGAAGTCAGACATACCCGCTCCAACTTTGATGCAGGCCCTGCTGCGCAGCTGAAGAAATTACGCAGCGCGTCCAGATTTTCAACTCATCGCACCTGTGCACCAAGTACTTAATCGATGTAGCCCAGCAGTAAGGAACCAAGGTCACATGTCCGGAAACTGACTCATCACCTCCCCTCACCGTAAGGAACCGATGCATCACCCCTCCTGACAGTAAGGAACCGATGCATAACCTCCCATAGGAGTAAGTAACTGACACATCGCTTTCCTTTTCTGGCACATCACGTCCCCTGCGCCTTTTTTCGTCTTCGGTTTTGATGCATCCCAGCCATTTGTAATAACAGAGACGCTTCCATAGTTTTCTATGACTGAACTATTTTCAACCTTTCAAAAGGGAAATCTTTGCTTGTGGATGTTGGAGTTTTGTCGTTTTGGTCTTGTTTTACTTTGATAAAGATCAGTAAATTTTATTAACTGGTGTGGTATCCATTTGTAGTGTTTTCACTGTGTTACTGTCTGCTTATGTACAAATGCTTTACACATTGCCTCTGAGATGTGCTAGACTGCTCGTGCCAAGCTACCAAGGGGGTAAGCAGCGGTTATCTTGGGTGTGTAATCCCCTTACCCTGACTAGAAGGAAGGGTCCCTACTTGGACAGAGTGCAAGCCACTGCCAACTAGATACCCCTATTTCTAACAATAAGGCAGACAGGAGAAAGTATCATACCACCAGCAAGGCAGAATATGTGATGGAGAGCAAATAACTCTATCTTCACAGTCAGGGACTTTTCTTCTTTTTCCAAGGTAAGAGGCACAGACAGGGTCAGTGAGGGAATCAGTCACAGGCCCAGTGTCAAATCACAGCTCTAAAGTCACTGCATTCTCAAAGAGGGTTTTTATTAAGTTCAGTGTGTTGTTTCTTTCCTTTTGGTTATTTGCAGTTCTGCTCTCCTCAATATAAATGCAGGACTGCAAGAACCAGGATGGAAATTAAGACAGACATTTACTATGCCAATGGTTTGCTGTTTGAATGCTTTATCTGGGAAGTAATAGGCAACATCAAATAAGTCAAATACAGTAGCAAAGCTCAATTCCCTCATGCAGACACAGTGGATACAACAGGAGCAGGCAGCAGCTTAATCTTTCCTCCTACACACTGGAAATGTAAATGCACTGTAGCAGTATCAGCATCTCGAACATTTAACGGCACAGTGAGTTGAGTGCTTGCTATAAGAGCAGGTGAGGTACACTAATTTGTATCCTAGTAGTTCATGTGCTTTTTGAGGTCAGTAAATTGAGTACAATAAATGGTAATTGTAACATCGTGTTTTGAAAAATTCTTACAAACTGCACAAGTGCTGATTAAAGCACTATTAAAAAAGTTGTTATGAATATTAATACACACAACGGACGAGGCAACAACAATACATGCATTCTCACATGCACCTACAGAACAAACAGCTCGGGATGTAGCTTCAGGTGTGTGTTTGGGGTGTTCCTCCCCCCTAAAAAAAAGTATTCTGTAGTTAATAGTTAGGTACAGATGCTTTCAGTCGGGTAGGGTGAGGTGTCTCTCAGATTTCACTCTGGATTTTTACAGGCCCACTTTGACAAAAACACACATACACACACACACACACACGCTCTCATCTCTGTAAAAATATTGTGTTTTACATTTCTCTAACAATCCACACTCCTCTCTCTTTCCACTGCCGCCTAAGCCCCCCTCATTTCCTGCTTCTCATATAATTGTATTTGAACAAGATGCAGATAGCATGATTGTTGGGAAATCTGAAGCTCACACCCACCCAGTCTAAATGACCAAGCTATGTCTCTGCAAACAGCAAGGGCAACGGTAGTATAGCTTCTCTCACATATATGATACAGCACAGGTAGCAGCAGTGTAAGCTTACCTCCTACAGAGACCAGGCACAGCAGTGAAAATAGATATACAAGTTTCGCGCATGCAAAGCTACAGGTGGCTACACACCCACCGCATAAATGGAATCTGGGCTATATTTATATATATCTTAATATAGTAATGCAGTGTCTGTCTTCATGTAAACATGCCCATACATTGAAAAAATGGCTCAATATGTTGAAAGTCTGCAAAGATAGTGTGTGCATAGCCTGCAGGTCACAAGTCCTGATCATAGCAGGGTAGATCAAAGAGGTAATATGCTTCTTCGACAGGCCTGTGTGGAACCTGAGGTCAGACTTTTATGTTTTAATCCCAGTCAGTTAGCTTAGTGGTTTATTCACCCAACTTCAGAGGTCACTCTATTTATACAATTATACAGGTTATAATCATCATGGGTTTGAAGCAACCCCTAATAGTTGCTAGGTTGAAGCATAAGCAACAGCAATTCAATTTGTATCACACATCTCCAAGAGGCCAAGACAATTGACATGTCATGCAGCACAGTCTTAAAAGTAATGGACTACATCACAGCAGCTGACTCTAGCTTGGTGGCGAGTCACAAGACCCACCCTCCATAGCGATGCCCCACACAGTGATAACCTAAAACCCATACTAACCACACACAGTTGACAGGGAGGTCGCAAGGCTCCCTCCTTCTACAATCTGTAGGGAAAATCCAACAATGCACACCAACCTACATTCACTGAAGTGGGTCAGGGCTAATAACTTGATACCCCAATGTAATACCTCCTTCTGTTAATGGTCTCAAATTGTTTCTCTTTCAGAAGTACGATGGTTTTTTAGTTTCATCTTACTTTAATCTTAACATAATATTGGCAGACGAGCCCTCATAGATGTGGATTTTTAACGTAGCCATAAAGTGTCATATTGATGTTTATGCAGGTGGGTAGAGTATTTTTCCTCAAAAGGTGCAGGGTGCACAAACCTGGTTTCGCCCAGGGTGCCAACTGGGCAAATGTTGGAGCTCCTCAAGGACAAAAGCAGAGGATCTTCAATGTGTTATCTGTGGTTAAGCCAGAACACTAGCCAAAGGATTGATGATAAAAACAAAATACAGAGAATGTGAGTCTCAAAGGGCAAATATAGAGCTATTTTCTTCCAAGATTAAGTTCTCAGCCGAGTAGCTAGCTGATCTAAACAGCGAGTTGAATGTATTTGCAGCAGATTTGTATGCCCACTCAAACTGTATGCGTACATACATTAGAAAATATGAAAGTACAATGAGCTCCTAGCAGCATTGTAACCTCCAGCCTTCAGTTAAGTTTGCACTCTTTGAAAAAGCAAGTGAAGATTCAAAGTCAATCTTGAGTGCTGGGTATGGGTTCACACTCAGTGAGATCAGAGAAATAATGGTCAACATTGATGAAACTGTATTGATCCATAATGATGAAATTAAAATTTTTCTAGTGAGAATGTACAATGACAGATATTCTTTTTTTCAGTCTAACAAAAAGAATGAGTCACTTATTGTGTACTCCGCTGAATTAACTATTGAAGTTCTTGCTGGCAAAGTAAGATCACAGGATGCAGTTAAATCAGATTTAGATTTTGGACTTAATGACAAATTTTGTGATGGCCCAGAGCTCCGAAAAATCGTGGGAGTCAACAAAAATGCCTGATGTAGTCTTAACTTTGTTTACATCATTGTTTAATATCAGCAAAGCATACCTGTTACAAACTAAAGTTCTTGAGGTCAGGACAGAAGCTGAAAACATTGATGATGGCTTTGAAGATATAAGTGAAGAAGTGGAAGACAATCCCATGAACCGACAGGCTTATGCTGTGCAAATGTACTGTCTTTCCAAATCATCTTTTATGAATTACATCACAGCATAAAGAAAACTCCACTCCACATGATGACTGCCCACGCAATCTATCACACGTACAAGTAGAGACCTAATCACTTAAATGAATAGAATTGGTGTATCAAGAAGTTATGATGACATAGTATGGAGCAGGAGCGTGATAGCAGCTCATGCCGTAAAATCTTGGGAGTCCGACAGCACACCACTTCCAAGTCACTTAACCAGGAAAGGATTTACAATTGCTGCTCTTGGTAATTGTGATTTTGAAGCTCTTCTTTGAATGGAAAATCCAGCATACATGATACTGCCATGGTGCTTTTTCAAGACTGTAGCAATGAAGTAGCAAATGAACCTGCAAACTTATAACCCAACTGTGTTGCCAATGTGTGCAAAATCACTACAAGCCATCAACTCGTCCCAGTCTACCAGAAAGTTTCAAGGTGGCTGAGGACATGGATCTTCTTCTACCTAATGCTGTGGTGCACAAAGCTGATTTTAACTGAATATATCATATAGCTTATTTGGTGTGGACTGAAGGATGAAGAAAAGCCACTTCCTCCGTTGGGTGGAATTCATGCTCTGATCTCCCAGAATACCATCCCACTGAAGAAGGTTGTTTTTTTTTCCAGTAATACCATCTCCACTCACAAACTACGCAACAGTATACACAACTCTAAAAAAATTCCAAAATGTGCATGCTCAGCTTGAAGACCAACTTATCCTGCCAATTTTCTTCAATTAAGGAGTTTTCCTTATTGCAGCTGAAATTTTTATGCAGGAAGTTATCTCAGTGGATGTGGCATAGACGATGCACTTATTTAAGCTAAAATCTTTGGAAGCAAAACTGCTCAGTCAGAATTGAGAGGAACTCATTATGTTCATTCGTCACAAGGTATGCTCATCATATCTGAGGTTATAGAAAGATTGCATTGGAATGCTTTCTCGAAGAACATGACAAAGGTGGTTTTGCATATCTTATCTCAGAAGTGAACAAAGCACAGGGTGCACTTTATTCAAAGGACATAATGCAAAGCCAGGCAATGTGCAATACATTCAGTTCAAAATCAGAACACCTGTAACCCAAGGTCAAAGAGATTATCAAGGAATGTGAAGAAAAAAGCAGAACTTTGCAAGTACTGGGGAAAGGTTATAAACATGATAGCTCTAGTGAAAACTTGGTACATGCTGATTTGGAGCTGCTTGTGAAGACTGTGAAGTCACTGATTACAGTGTTTTGTGAATTTGATTGCAGAAAGTACCTGAGATATGGGTGCTGGTATTTGAATAGAGTGAAGAAGCTTGAGGTGGAAAAACCATACCTCTTCAGAAATTTAATCCAAAGATATTTTGTGATGACAGACAGAGAGGGAAGTTTCAATGCTGTGGCTCCAGATATGAAACTGAAACAGACGTTTCAGAGATCACAGTAAAGCTGTGGTCAGACGTAAAAGTGAATGTGTTGCACAAAGGCAGCTACTTGTGATGTTTTCTGAGAGATTACAAATTCAAAATTATTGAACCATTGTGAAACTGTTCCTCACCACGAACTTGTGGGAAAGAGTGGGGAACATTTTAATAAACATATTGACAGCCTTCTTCATTTCATGCAGCAATCATGAAATCCCTTTGAAATGACCGAGCCTGTGCCACTACACAACTTCGTGACCAAGTAATATGTGGATAACAATATAAAGATACGCCGACTAGATGTCCTGGAACATGGATCAAAACTTTACGCAGAAATGAAGCAGGAGTGATTTGGATTGAAGAAAAAAAGCTGTTTGACATAATCACTAAAGCTAAACTTCCACACTTTAATTGCCACTGTAAGAGTTTTGTCCAACCAACCACTACAAAACAGGTTACAATAAAACACCTTTTGAAAGCACATAGAGAGACGAATGTAGCAAAATCACAGACAGCGTAAAACACACTGTTATGAATCACAATTTGCGATTTACCGATAGCAAAATCACTAAAATTAGCCATTTGGAAATTGCAACAATGCGATTTTGTGCTTCTGCCCCCAAGACCCAACCACCTTGCACAATCCCACCTCCAAGTCCACTCCAACCCACTCACAATACTACAGAGGTGGGGTGCTCACTTTGCCTGCTCTAACAAGTCTCTTTTGATGTTCATTTCATTGAGATATTGAATACATGTTGCATTATGAAACCCAATGTAGATTACATCTAGTCATTTCTGGGGTTTAATCAAGGTCAAATGCTTTGTGAATTAGTGGAAGGTGATCGTGTCATTGGAGTTAAAAATGCCACTTCCTCTAATGTCTCCAAGGTTAAAAGGTATGCAACTTTACTTCCATTTTAGTGCGATATAGCACCTGCTACAGCGTTCTTGTGAACATTAAAATCTGTGTTGTCCTCTCTTAGAACTGCATTTCTCTCTCTTGAAGATCCAACCCCTCCTGCCTAAAACGATGCAAGCAACTAACGTGTCAAAAAGTAACTACTCCTGTCTCACTTAATTAGCGTCATGACTGACCCACTCTGATCACAAATGCCCCAACTAAAAGGGTCATGTAGTGGCAAACCGGATGCAGTTCACGAACCGCCAGAGGGTCGAAAAGGAATGCAAATGTAGGTGACAGTGAAGTCACGCGCCTCAGCCGCTGCGCAGTAATTAGAGGCACTTAACTGAGGTGAGTGTAACAATTATTTTGAGCGGCAATTACCGCCGAATGGCAGCGAAAGCAGATGCCGCATCCCCCATTAAGAATAATTTGACTTGATTTGTAGGCTTCCCGTGAGACTCTGCAGTAAACCCTTGTGAAGTAAGGAGAAAAGGCTGAGCGGCTGGATGAAAAATAGAGCTAACTTCATCCAACTGTTGCTAAAGCTGCTATAGTCTATTGTAGGGTCTACAGCTCCATCTGTCTGTCCTTTTCTTCTTGTATGTGGATTGTTCTCCTTCCTCGGGTGGGTTTTTCTCATCTCTATTTTTGGATCTCGCCACCCTACTAGTCCTCTGTGCCCTGGTCACACCATCTCACCTTACTTGCAGGCCTTCCTTCAGTTCCTGGTGGAGCTGAGAAAACTTCTCTTTGTGCCTCTGCTGACCAGGTAGGCTGTTATATAAAAAGGGAGGAGGGTGGGTGGGGAGTATGACTGCTCAAATGCTACTGAACTACCTGAAACCATGGAAGGAGGGTAAGTCTTTTTTACCCTGAAATGTTATTCACTCCTAATAATGCAAGCAGAAGTTGTATCGGAGGACATTTTAAAAGCACAGGAGCATGTCTTTCAAGTTAAACTAGAAACAGCAAGGGTCTCTGGAGATAAAGTATTGATCACCTGAAAGTGTGAGAACCGAAGAGTGACACAGAGTGGGCTGGTTCATTCTTTTGTGGCCATGGGAGCAGCCTAGCAAATGCTTCATCACTCACCCTCAATGTGCATGGTGCAGATCTGGCTAGGGTCTGAGCCATGACATGACTAGTACTTGACTGACTGGTGCTCACTCGCCTTTGGAAGCCATCAGAAGAATGAGAGGGTTGTTGGGCCTCTTTCAGCCTAGCAGCAGCAGGAAAAATATTAGTTTTTTAGAGATTGTGTAGTTGCAGATCAAGCTGCCAAGCTTTATTCATCTTCCACTTCTTTGCTTGTTCATGAAAAAGTAGTAGGCAGTATCCCTGATTTTTAAGAGAAGCGCATGGTGGGTACTCATGTCACCAACTCTCGTTATTGCCAACTTGGCATAATTTACTCATCTGAAAGCATTTATGCCTTATGCATTTTTCTTCAGTGGCAACTGCCAACTCCAGCGAGTTAAGGAGTGGGCAAATGGGTGGTGGGTGTTTGGTTTCATAAAATCAAAGCAATTAAGTAAATAAAATAAAAGTGTACTTACTGTGGTTGCTGCTGCAGCCTTCTCGCTCCGGTCTTCTTCCCTCATAAATCCAGGGTCCCAGCTAATTCTCTTAACCAATCCTGGCTCTGCTTTTGTGCTGTTAACCAGCGTCAGAGCAGCACCAGGATATTGTGAGCAGCCTCTGCCAGTGCTCACAAGAGCACTGGAGGCTTTTGCATTCTTTACCCAGCTAGCTGGGTTAGAGAGGTTTAAAGTGCGCATGTGTGGCTGTCCGTCGCAAGACGGCCGGACGAGGAAAAATGCACACTTTAAGCAAGTGCAAAGGCAGCCCACCCTCCTCCCTGCTGCCATTCAGCAGGTCCTGCCCTGTCCTGACACTCCGTTTGGGAAGGGGTGATGAAAAAGAAAATGGTAACGAATTAACTGAATTACCATTTTTTTAAACTCTGGGGGCATTTCAGTGGGGAAACGCTCCTCGGCTATAATAGAGGATAAGCCCCTGCCTTTCCATAGGGATTACAAGGTCTTCTCTGTTTACCCCAGTCCCCCTTATTGGTGCCCACAAAAACAGAACCTCACTGCCCCTCTGGCATGGCTGGTGCTGTGTAGCGGGCGATATGTTTATCTCCCTCAAATTTTTTTTAATTTGTTTTCCTATATCTAGCACTTTTTTGTTCCTCAGACTGTGAGGTGCTGGGCCACAAAGGTAAGAAAATAGCACCTCTCTGGTCACTTACATACAGCACCAAAACGCTTAGAACATAGGACCACAACAAATACAACACTGTTAACCACACATTCCCCCAAGGTGTAGCACACTAGCTATATGGAAATTTGCTTGTGAATCTCACATTGGGGTATGCAGTGCTCTAAATGTAATACTGCATTTATCTTGAATGACTATGGTTTAAGAATGGTTTAAGACAAGAGTCACTGTACAGCTAACAGAGATGTAATATCATAGGGCCAGACAGCGCAGGCGTAAGAAAGGGTTGTGCAGGATGTAGGAGGGATTTGATACCCTGACAAGAAAAATGGACCATCAAAATGATAAAAATTAGAGGAAATATATGTAAACTCTGGCTGTGACCTTTGGGTGTCAACTGGAGTGACTCAAGAGGAGGACATCTCTTCCCACTGCAGACTCTTTGATGAACAGTGCTCACTCTCCTCACTTCAACTGTCTAATTTACCCTGTAGTTTGGCACGGTATGCAGACAGAATATCGAGTTGGAAATATCGACTTACACAAATATCAAGTTGGAAATATCGTGACAGCAAGAATATTGTGGTCAATAATATCGACGTTAAGGTAAGAAATATTGTTTTTTTAAAATATCGAAGTCAATATCGTTTGCAAAAATATATTGTTTAAAATATCGATTTTTTCATTAGTGTTATGTATTTTAGTATGTGTTTTAAATGTATGTGGTCTATTTTTTTGTATAAGTATTGTTTTTGTTTTTTAATATATGTGTTGAAATTTTAGCAGTTATCAATTTTATTTTAATTACATTTTGCGTTGTTTAGTTCCATAGCGGGTTGTGGGTTTATAGGGGGATAGGGTGGGAAGAAAGTTTACTATGATAAATTAATGATTATTTTTTATTTAGTAATATTTATTTAATTTAGATTTTATAGTGTTAATTGTGGGAAGTTATTTAATATGAATTAATTATTAATTCGTTGTGAATTAATATTAACTAATTAATTGGTAATTAATTATGTTAATTGTGTAATTTAGCGGGTTGTGGGGTTTATAGGGGTAAAGGGTGGGAAGTAATTTATTTTTAATTATTAAGTAGTTGTTAATTGATATTAATTTACTATTTTTAAACTACTTATGGAAATTGTGTGATGATTTTTAGGTGTGGGTTGTGAGTTTATAGGGGTAGAGGGTGGAAAGTAATTAATGTTTAATTAAATAATAATTAGTTGATCATTAGTATTAATTCATCAATTGATAATTAATTAGGGTAATTATTTTTGTGAGAGTTTTGGTCTTATAGGGGTAACGTTTGGGGAGTACATTAATTTTTATCTGTTTTAATTTGTTTTTAAATTAATGATATTTCTTTAATTGATAGTTAATTATGTTAATTATGTAGGTAATTTTTTTAAATTTAGATATGTGTTGTGAATTGTGTGGTGTTATAGGGTAGGAATTAAAAATGATTACATTTATGTAATAATTAATGTTTTTGTTTATAAATAATCTCTAATAAAAAATAGTAATTTGTTTGTAAATTATTGTTAAATGTATTTATTATTTCTAGGTATTTGTCATATATATTTAACATTATTATATGTTGCTATTTTTTTAATATTTTTTTGTATTTTTATATTTTTTTGATTTTATTTTACTTTTTAATAATTTGTGTTGGTGATATTTTGTTTGTTTTTAATTTTGAACTGACTGGAGTAGGAATAATAATGTTTACCCCTCCGCTATCCAACACGTTGCCTATTGTTTCACTAACTGGATTGGGAATAGTATTTTGTCCCCCTCCGCTATGCAACACTTTCCCTACTTTTGCACTCACTGGAGTGGAAATAGTAATTTTTACCCCTCCGCTATCCAACACTTTCCCTACTGTTGCACTCGCTAATGTGGGAATAGTCATTTTTATTCCTCCGCTATCCAACACTTTCCCTACTGTTGCACTCACTGGAGTGGGAATAGTCATTTTTACCCCTCCGCTATTCCACACTTTCCCTACTGTTGCACTCGCTGGAGTGGGAATAGACATTTTTACCCCTTCGCTATCCAACACTTTCCCTACGGTTGCACTAACTTGAGTGGGAATAGTAATTTTTACCACTCCGCTAGCCAACACTTTTCCTACTGTTGCACTCACTGGAGTGGTAGTAGTAATATTTATCCCTCCGCTATCCAACTCTTTCCCTATTGTTGCACTAACTGGATTGGGAATAGTATTTTTTCCCCCTCCGCTATCCAACACTTTCCCTACTTTTGCACTCACTAGAGTGGAAATAGTAATTCTTACCCCTCCGCTACCCAACACTTTCCCTACTGTTGCACCCACTGGAGTGGGAATAGTAATTTTTATTCCTCCGCTGTCCAACACTTTCCCTAGTGTTGCACTCACTGGAGTGGGAATAATATTTTAGCAGATCTCTCTACCGTACTAAATGAAGTAAATGTACACAACCGCCTAGGCTAGCAGAAAAACAAATATCCAATTTGTTGTATGCCGACGATGTTATACTTTTAAGTCAAACTAAAGTGGGGTTGTAACGGTTGATTAGTCGCATATCAACGTATGCAAGAGAAAATGATATGGTAATAAATGAAGCAAAGACCAAAGTAATGGTTGTTACAAAAAACACACAACTTATATATAAATACAAATGGTTGTTGGAAGAAACTCAATTAGAACAAGTTGTATCCTGCAAATATCTTGGTGTTATATTTAATGATAGTGGAAATTTTCTTCCGCAAAAAAAGGATATCACCAGAAAAGCAAATACTTTGATTGCAGCATTTAGGATCTTACAGAAAGCTATAAGTGACTTGTTTTACCTTCCTTGCTTAAAGGTTATTTCGGCAAAATGATTACCTACTCTAACATACGGAAGTGAGGTACTAAATGGGAAAGACGCGGAGATCATTAATAATACGGTTGCTAAAACTTATAAAATTCTATTTTGCCTGCCGAACAACGCCTTGCAAGCAGAAGTGAGGCTGGAATTTGGGTTAAATAACCAGCTATACGCAAGGAAAGGGCAGGCGCTTAAAGTCTGGAACAGAATAAAAAACGATCAAGGAAACCAAATGTCTCAGCTGTTATGGCAAGAAGTAAAAGATAATTGGAAACTGCAAGTCTGGTCTTATTTAAATACAGCAGTAGAAGAATTTGACGGTATACCAATTTGGGTGAATACAATTAACCAGGAAAGCTTCCAAAAAATAATAAATAAAATTACTAATCATCTTTCCCGGATAAAAATAAAGATATATTTGTAAAAAGAAAACATGCGTGGTCAATTATTAATGGATTCATGAAAAAAAGGTCCAAGAATATCTTGAAACACCATGGTCACAGAAAAACAAACATATCTTTATCAAACAATGATTTAGCCTGCTGCCGGTATTATGTCATTTACTTCCCTGAAAAAAATCAGAAGGGAATACACAATGTAGGTTATGTAAATCCGGACAAGAGAACATTATACATTTATTGTGTCTTTGTCCTGAGATAGAAAATGAAAGGAAAATTACTCTTAAGAGACTATTTAATGACCGTGGAGTAAGGACATGTAGGCAAGCTCTGATAGCATGTCTAAACCCTGAAGATATATTTATGAATTTTGCATTTGTAAAATTTTTGTGTACTATTGGAAAACAATTAGAGGAACATAATTTGAATTGCTAATCGATTGTATCTTAAAATATACTGCGTATTTTTAACTTATTAAGTATAAGATATGATAACAATCTTATATATTTTTATTTCATTTAAAACTTTTACATTTGATAATATTTTTAGTAATTTTTGTAAGATTTTAATTAATCAAACAAAATAAATAAACTTGAGACTTGAAAACTTGAAACCCCTCAAAACTTTCCCTACTGTTGCACTCACTGGAGTGGGAATAGACATGTTGGCCCCTCCACTATCCAACATTTTCCCTACTGTTGCGCTCACTGGAGTGGAAATAGTAATTTTTATTCCTCCGCTATCCAAAACTTTCCCTACGGTTGCACTAACTTGAGTGGGAATAGTAATTTTTACCCCTCCCCTAGCTAACACTTTCCCTACTGTTGCACTCACTGGAGCAGGAATAGTAAATTTTACTTCCCCGCTAGCCAACACTTTCCCTACTGTTGCACTCACTGGATGGGAATAGTAATTGTTACCCCTCCTCTATCCAACACTTTCCCTACTGTTGCACTCAGTGGAGTGGGAATAGTAATCTTTACCCCTCCGCTATCCAACACTTTCCCTACTGTTGCATTCACTGGAGTAGGAATAGTATTTTTTACCCCTCCGCTATCCAACACTTTCCCTACTGTTGCACTCACTGGCGTGGGAATAGTATGTTTTACCCATCCGCTATCCAACTCTTTCCCTACTGTTGTACTCACTAATTTGGAAAATGTAAGTTTAAAGACTTTTAAATAGTTTAATGTTTTAATTTAAAATATAATGTTTTTTATTAGATTTTATGTTATTGGTGTATGTATGTATGCATATATTTATTTGTAAATTTTCATACATACAATTATAAAATAAATTTAAATTAATTGGGGCAGATTTACAAGCCCCGTGCCCCACTTTTGCGCCGCCGTTGCGTCACTTTTGTGACGCAGCGGAGGCGCAAAGCAAGCGCCATACTGCGACAGATTTACAACGTGACGCATCTAGGGAGATGCGTCACGTTGTAAATACCTGTGCCACATTAAACCCCGTCAGGTTAAATGTATGAAGGGTGTGCGATACATCGGAAAAAGCCTCGGAAAAGTGACGCCGTGAAATCTACAAAATGTCACGCAGTCACTTTTCCAACGCTGGTGCGTCAAATCCTTACGCCTGCTTCAAGCAGGCGTAAGGCATGATGCACCATGTTAGGGATAAGGCAGGTTGTAGCAGTGTTGGAGTTGCGTCATGCTTGTGACACAACTTCATCATGGTGCCAACCTTACGCCAGCAGATGCGTCACACATCTGCTTGTCCTTGCGCCATGATGCACCACATTGTAAATGCGGCGCATCAGCGGTGGCTCAAGGGCTAACTTGTGTGACGCATCTTTCCTGGCACATCCCTGTGGATTTGCAGGGATGCGCCAGGGAACGCAAATCTGCCCCATAGTTTATTAATTTTTTAAAGTGAATATATATATATATATATATCACAGTATCTGCAGTGTCCTCTGCTTCCTCTTGCCACACACGGACACGGACCGTAAAAATTGGTGCAAATTTAAATATTTATTTTATCGATGTCACCGCCATTACGCGTTTCAACTCCTCAGAGTCTTGGTCACATGGTATATATATATATATATATATATATATATATATATATAAAATTCACTGAAAAAACCATAGGTTTTACACATGTTATAGTTAGCTGGAAATTTTACTGATAAAAAACCATTGAAATTCCCCCGTTATAGTTAGTGCAGGCAACTATAACTCACGCGACCGCAATCCTCTGCTGATGACATATGTGTCTTTATGAAAAAAAAATATTTGTAATATATGTATAGCTAAAATTTAATGGAAGAAGACATGGGCAAATAAGTGTCTAAATACAGTATTAGCATCAGCAGAGGATTGCGGTCGCGTGAGTTATAGTTGCCTGCACTAACTATAACGGGGGAATTTCAATGGTTTTTTATCAGTAAAATTTCCAGCTAACTATAACATGTGTAAAACCTATGGTTTTTTCAGTGAATTTGCAAGGTTTTTTAAATGCTAATTCCTAACTATAACGTGTGTGAAACCTATGGTTTTTTCAGTGAATTTGTACGTTTTTTTAAATGCTAAGTTACTTTACGCCGTTCGTGGCGTGGGCGCCCACTTAACGCAGTTCGTTCCGTGCGTGCACGATGCGCTTCGCGCACCGTGCGCGCACAGTGAGCACGCGGTGCGCTTCGCGCACCGCGCGCCCACTTTACGCAGTTAGTGCCGTGCACGCATGATGGGCACGCGGTGCGCTACGCGCACCGCGTGCCCACGTTACACTGGATGAGCCATGTACGCACGATGCACTTCGCGCTCCGTCCGCACACGGAGGACATATTATGCGCTTCGTTGTGAAAGGTAATCTATTAATTGTTCCTGATATAACATATGCCATGCACAAAAGGTGCACTTCGGGCACCTTTTGCACACGGGGGTGGGAAAGTGTGGATAGATTTTTTTTTTATTAAAATTTTACCGTACGCTTACGGTAAGCATAATCGGCGTTTTTTCGAAAAAAATTTAAATTGCATTTTTTGCTTTGTGGGTTCTATTAGGACACCTTAATCAAGGGTAGGTGGTTAGGAGCTGTCTAACATGCCCCTTTACATGTTTTCAACCTTTGTTTTTCCTCCCCCCCTCAGAGTGCGAGAGAGAAAATGGCGGCCGCCGCTTCCTGGTTTCGACCGATTCGAATGTTTACTAAGATCTAACAGCCAATCAGAATCGCGCTCGCGCACGTCACCGTACGCGTACGGTAAGCTTACCGTAAGCGCACGGTAAGCGCACCGTAAGCTGGCTCAGATATATATATTGATTTAAATGCTATTTTCTCAGGATCTACTGAACAGATTTACACCAGACCTACAAAAGGCACTTCCTTGACCTGAGGACTACCTCTCTGCCAAATTTCAAGTAACTCTGTTCGGCCGTTCGGGCTGTAGCTGTGTCTAAAGGTCCTATGGAAAAATGCATGGGGAAAACGCGTTTTGGGACCCCCCTTTTTTCTCAGCCCCCGCTTGACGAATCCCCCCGAGACTTTCAGTTTCAGGGTAGGAGCGGAGCGTAGCGCCCCACCTATTTTGAAATTTTCGCGAGGATTCGTCGACCGGCGCCAAAGTTATTCCAAATAGAATGTTGCGGTTTTCCTATGGAAACAGGGTCCTAACTATAACTACCTACTTGCGACCGCCAGTAGGTAATATATATATATATATATATATCTATATATATATATATATATATATATATATATATAGATATATCACATTTTATATTTTAAATTTTTTTCATGAAATGTATTTGTTATATTTGTTAAATGTATATTAAATCAAATTAATTTTTTTAAAATCTAGTTTATTATTTAATATATTTAATATTATTTTTTATACACACATTAAAATCCATATTTAGTGCAACTATATTTTTACATCGATATTTTTTTCTCAATATTTTTGTACTTACTATTATAAATATAGAATATCGATATTTTTGACATCGATATTTATACCTCAATATTTGTGTATGGGGACATTTGGGGGGTCGATATTCAATCAGTGAACTGTTTGGCACTATTTAAAACATCCAAACAAATACGCAACCAAATACAGAGGACACCAAAATGGTGCAGTGGCGCAATGGACCTTAGTGTGAGTAAGGAAAATGAGCCCACTATCAAAGTGCTTAGGTAGCAAAAAATTGACATGGGCCTGCACGCCTCTTTGCGCTGGCACAACTGTACCTGCTGCACTAATGATCATGATGCTTCCCCTCCCCTGTATCTCTTCACTCCCCATACCCATGTATCAATTCCTAAATATTTCTAAACCTCCCTCCATTCATTTTCTTCTATATCTCACTACTTTTCCTCTGTATCACACTACCTTTCATCATCCTCACTCGCCTTCTATCTTTCTGCCTTTCCCTCCCATTCTCAGCTCTCCACTACTGATTACATTTTCCACATTCCCCCTCTGCTCTGTTTCTCTTACATCTCTCTTGTTCCTTCCACTGAATCCCTTATATCTCTCGCCTTTCACCTGCTCTTACCTATTCTTCCATTACCTCTGCCTTCTTCCTTTAATGTCCCCACTCTTTTACTTTCTCATTTCCTCTGTTTCTCTCTATTTTCCACCTGTCACTCTAGTGTATTCCTAGATATATCTTCCATTTGCCCCTCTGTCCATTCTCAACTGTAGGTTGCATTCTCTACTGTATGCATCCCTTTAGCTATTTATTTGTCAATTTGTGTCACTCTAGTTCATTTGTATTGTATTCTTTCTCTTCCTTCTTTCTTTCCTATTTTCCCTTATTTCCCTATATTACAGCATTAATCTGTATATATTTTACACTGTTCACTCTCTCACACATTACCTCTATCTCTAGGCTCTTGTTCCTCTCTTCCAGTTCTCCACGTGCCTCTGTATTCTTCCTTGTATAGCTCCACTCTCCCTTTCTCCTCTCTCTAATTCTGTGCTAAGCTACTTTATATCTTTACATTCTTATTCCACTCCCTTCTATACATCTGCACTCGTCTTCTCCTCTTAGGGCTCATATTCTATTACTCGCTTATCTTACCTCACCCTTTTCTGACCACTCCCACTTCTCTTTCTCTCCCCTCTCAATCTCACCTCTGTACATTTTGATTCCCCCTTGTAGTTCTAAATCCCACTATCGTTTCCTTAACACCTGTATCTCTCCACCCTCTCATTCACTTATCCATCCATTTTTCTAGTCTCCCCATCTGTTCTCTAAGCTGTCCTCCAGCACTTTCCATCCACTATGCTTTTATTCTGCCATAAATTCTCTCTCCATCCCTTTAATCCAATTTCCCCTCCTCATTTTCGTTTGTGTCTCTCCTTTCTTTATCTTTCAATTCAGACCTCCTCTTTTCTCACAACCTCTTCATTATCTGTCTACTCTCCTTGTATATCCTATTATCTTTACATTTATTTTATTTCCCTCTCTTCTCTCCACTCTATATTTCCATTCTCTACCTCTGTACCTCTGTGATCATATGCAACACCTCTCCCATCTAACCAGGCTCTAGATAGGCATTCTGAAAAATTAAATCTGTGAAGAGCTGTAAAGTAAACTGCAGCAAATGCATGGCAGCCTCGGACATCAACACTGTTGACCCACTACTACTGCCCTGGTTCCACCACTGATAGCTGTACCCCTGAAACCCAGAAATTATCCGATTACTATCAGCAATCTTCATTACACTAAGGGGCCCATTACGATGATGGACAGAAGGCCATCCGTGCCTGTGGCGGTGGTGGAAAACCGTCATGATTTCCGCCACAGGTGCGGTCATTGCAACCAATAAATCACAATGGACCCACAGAGGCCATTTTCCGCCAACCGCCGTCTGTCAGGCTTCGCACGTTGTTTGCGTACACAAGGGTGGTGGACAGAGCCAACAGGGCAGGACTGGTGTGCAGAAAAACATTCCGTCCGCAACCAGATTACGATGTTGCAGACAGCCCTTCCCATTGCCACGTAAAAAACACCATGTTGCGGAAGGCGGAAAAACAGCAACGGAGAGGAAGAGCCGATACAGTACCCATCTAAACCCCCGGAGCCACCATGGTTACTGCGAGACAGGCCTGCGAGACTACCTGCTGCACCGCCGGCAGACAAGACGCCGCCGCGCTCAACAGCAGAGGTACGTACCAAACATCTCTACGCATGCAACCACTGGATAACTACAACTCCCAGCAAGCATGGCGGCACCGCGATGAATGTGGCAAACTGCCAAATGCAAATTGCGAGGTCCACCCAATCCCCATGAGTGAACCTCTGTGCCCCCGAAGGCAATTGGAGCCTATGACGAGCCCCGCAGTTGCTGAGCTCACACATCTCAACATCTAAACATGGACGCCAAAGGCACCCATTGGCTGATGGCTCATTCGCATTGTGGGTGCCACACCCTGGCAGACCGGAAGCTGCGACCGCAACCCTGCAACTTCCAAGTGGGGCCGATGCGTGTCATGCGAACACATGCAGCATTTGCATTGGCGCCCTGACTATGACATCACACATCAAAACTTATTTGCCAAAGTGATTGGTGCACACCATGTGCAATGTTGTGTGGTACGAAGCCCCCAAGCATTCCAAGTAACCACACAGACACAGTATATGTACAGGCGTACATGTATAGGCGAACAGGCCCAGGGCACGTGTGTCCGGACCCATTTGTTGGCATGGTCACATGGCCAGTGATGCCTGTGCTGGCCTTTGTTCTGTCCCAGCAAGTCAATGTAGACACTGTAAGACTGTCAGATGGGTTAGTCTGTCCCAGTATTTGCACAAATCATTTCAGTCGCACTATTTTACTGCTTTCATACTGCTACATCGTGGCGTTGTGAGCTCATTAGCATTTTGTTTTACTTGGTCACCCTACGGCTTTGACTTTGCTGTGGATTCTTGCCCACATTTGATTCTTGCGCACAAGTGCGGTATGTTGGAGCAGGTGACCAAACAAATGTGGGTCAGTCCTGATTGTCTCGTCTTGCATCACGTTCAACTCTGAGTCGGGATGTTGGGCATTTTCTCTGGGGGCAGGGTACAAATGAATGAGGGGTGCAGGGTGCAAGGTAATGGTGGAGAGATGTGTAGTGTGTGCGGTGTGTGGGTGCGAATGGTGTTGTGTGGAGATAGGTGGGTGTGATGTTGTGCAGTATGAGTCAATGGTGTGCTGTCTCTCTGTCTCGGCTTGTGGTGTGGTGGGCTGCTGGTCCAGGTAGGGGTTGTTTTTGTACTGTGGTGTGTGGGTGCGTCCACATAGGTGTTGACCTCCAGATGTCTCTTCCATGCTGCGCATGGCTTTCCCTACCAGGTGCAAGTTGGGGTGTGTCTTTGTGGCATGTGTGTTGTGATTGAGGGCGGCCGGTAGTACAGGCTTACTTCAGCGTTATTGTGGGGTTGGTTCCGCACACCATTCATTTGGCCTGTGTGCCTGGGAGGCGGTCAGACACAGTGCTCGGTCCGCCAGCTCCACGTTCTCACCGTAACTGGCCGTGCGGTCATGCCGCGGCAGGAGCAGTCTTTAGGAGCCGTTTTGCAGCTTTACCCATCCGCTGTGGTCAGATTTGCAGCTTTTCCGACGGTGGTGGACGGTGTTTTGTGACATCCGTCCACCGCGGTCAGATTTTGCGTACATTGCATTGTAATTTGACTGAAGGAAATGCCGCGGGTCATGCGGTGGGATTTTTCCCGATTTCATGGCGGACGGAGGGCTTTCCCATACATCATCTTAATGGGCCCCTAAGTCCTATTCTTCCTCCTCCAAGTCCTGAACCAAAATGTATCCCATCTCTGGATAGGCCCCTTTAATACCCAAAATGTGTTTTTTATTTAAACTTCTCCCCTAAGACAGGTATAAGACAGCACACCCTCAAACCATAACTTCTTTAAAATTTACCAGCAAGATTCAAAGAAATCATTCCTACTATCACTCAAGGGGAGTGCGGAAAGTATTCCTGGGATGAGGAAGAGTAGGGCTCATAATAAGGATTACTAATAAAATATCTGGGCATTAGCAATTCGCCCCTCCTCCTTGTCCCTATCCAAAACCATAAGGAAATTGGAAGCAACAATTCAGGGCATACATAAATCACATAACACAGAAATGATGCAACGTAAGCAAATATTTTGTAATATGAAAAAAGAAATATTATGCATTAGCCCGCTACAGATTCCAAGAACCCAAAGCCTGTAGCTTCTAGTGTTGAACAAAGTTGTTTGTGAAGGCCCATGTAACAACTCTACAAATATAAAAATAGTCCTTCCCCTGGCCTTAGCTCAGACAGCAAAAATCTCTCTCAAGAAGACTTCTAGATCAGACTTGCTGAAGGAAACCCCTGAAATCTAAGCCTAAGGACAGTTGTTCAAACTCAACGACTTAGGTCCTCATTTGCAAGAAAGTGCCTTTTGGCTGCGCCCCACTGCAGCACTTTTAAAGCCCAGGGATGTGTCATATCTACAAGGATATGACGCATCCATCAGCCTTCCCCTATGTTGGTGCACAATTGCCTGCCATGCATCAATGAAGGCATCCTTGCACCATGGTGCCAGGATATCTGCGTCATGGGAATGATTGTTTGTGTGCAGGAAGGTGTCCCTTCCTGCACAAAAACAATCTGAAATGGCGTTTCTCAACTTCTATGTGTGCTGCATTAGCACATATAGAACTTGAAAAACTTAATTTTTTTTAATGACTGTTTATGTGCAGGAAGGAACACCTTCCTGCACATAAACATTCATAAGAGGTGATTACCTCATTCTATGTATGCTGCAGAATGCAGCACACATAGAAAGAGGAAAACAACGAGGAGAAATTAATAAATTTCTCCTTGTTGCTCCTCCCTACGCTTTCCCTGGGGAGGCATAACATTCAGACACATTGCCAGGTTTTTGATTTCTCGTAAATATGAAATGTATTAGGTTCCGTGGGTGTTGCATGGGAACAGCCACAGCAACATCCATATAACGCCCCTTTCACGCAAAGTGCTGCGTGTAAAGAGTACAGATTTACAAGGACAGGAAAGGCCACGCAGGGGACGCGAGGAGGGTTTACCCACTTTCCTGAAACGAGTGTGTGCCCCCCCACCTCTTCCCCTACCTGGGGCAGGGCCCAAGGGGGCCCTAGTGCTGTTTCGGGAAGAGAAGTACTTTCAAAACACAGTGCCAATGCAGAGACCTTGCTTCAAAAGGTCGTGTGTGAGGCTCCTTTCGCAGCGCGAGCACTCGGAGACATCCCCTCCCTGAGGAGTTGGAAATTACTGAATGACAACTAATAGGATCACAGGTGCTCCCCCATGTACTTTTTGTTGGTTGCTATATTATCCTCGCCTTGAGCCTTGCATAGTGCCCGGTGGCCAAAGACGATAGCGCAGCAAGTATCCCTTTGGGGGCCTTTGTATTTATGATTAACTTAGAGGATTTATGTGGTCACTCTCATGCTTTCCTGCGGTAAGCCCTAAGGCCATCATATATGTCATGTTGATGCCTTCACAGTCAGGACCACACCCATTGCATAGTTGGCACAGTCATCATGCTTCATGTATTTATGGTGACGTATGATGTTATCATGTTCCATGTGTATATTTTATGGTGGGTTACATTTCCTGCTCTAAATATCCACTGATAAGCTGTTGTATATCACTGGTGATTATTGTATTACTCAGGATAACAAGTACCATCTAAGAATTTGCCTAATATGCACAGTATTTATAGCTCATGTCGTTTTGGGTTGAATTTATGTAAAATATACTATATATCTTTTTACATAATCCACGGTGGAGTCTCTTCTATGGTGTGTTCATTGTGTTTCTGCGTGAGTGTTTCGCTAACACTTTACACATTACCTCTGGGGATAAGCCTGACTGCTCTGTGCCAAACTACCAGGAGGTGAGTACAGGTATCTTTGGTGTATAATTTACTTGTCCTGACTAGAGGGGTGAGTTATGCCTGACATAGGTGCATACCCTAGCCAACCAGAAACCCCATTTCTAACAGGCCTTTAGTTATATTTTGTGTTTATCACAAAAACCCAGCAGTATTCCTTGCCCTTCTCCTGGATGTACATTCTTCATAACCAGCAGGCCAACACGGGGAGTGTAGCTTAATCCTTGGTAGTCTGAAAGCATAGGGTCATATCAGCAACAACCGGCGATAATTATCTCTAAGCGCACTTAGCGCTAGGATAATTATTGCCGGCTAGCGTGGATTTTTATCGCTGAGATAGCATGCTATTAACAACGCTTATCTCAAAAGCGATAAAAATCATAGCGCTTACTGCCAAATGTGTGATTATCACTGGAAACCCAGCGATAATCCCACGAAGTCTGGCGATAGCTTGCTGATAGGGCCTCACATACTTAGCCATGAAATCTACCTTACATAGGATATCATGGCTAAGTCAGTTTCAAAGCAGGCATAAGGAAAGTAGCGATAACAGAGGTTATTGCTACTTTCCCTGTCGCTATGCTGCTTTGCATGAGGCTTGATAATAGGAGAAATGTTGCTTAGCGACATTTCTCCCGTTATCCTGGGGAGGAACGCCCACTTTGCATCTCATTAGAGATGCAAAGATGGGCGTTAAGGGAAATGGAGAGAAGGCAAGGTTTCACGCGAAAGCGTGACCTTGCATATAAGGCGATAAAATTATCGCCGCCTTTCGTCTGAAAACGGACGCAATAGCGGCGATAACTTTTTTAACACCTTCCTGCTGAAATGCCCCATAGTGATTACTTTCTGTTGTACCCTAGCATTTCCATTCTGGTTAATGTTATTTGTATTACTCGTGCCCAGAATTCTACTTTCGAGAGTTAAACAGCTAATGTTTTGGGCTGTTACTCTCTCTTGACTAGCCCTGATTTTTGCTTGTCATTTTAATTTGTGATTTGACAGTTAACAGTGCCACCTTTCCCCATATAGAGAATCTCAATAGTATTTGTAGGAGGCTACTACTCATGAAAAGAGCGATATGTCATGGACGGAAATTAAAAGAAAGGAAACAGGGCTTTAAATGCACTTTTTATTTAATCGATTCTGCAACATTTGCCCTTCACCCTGCCCTCCCAAAAGCAAATGCGAGGACGTTAAGTAGGCAGTGTTATGTCACGTTCATACCTTTGGCCTTTTGCTGAGCTACTTCTACTCTGTGTTACACTTTGCAATTCATGGGACTCATAACTCTGTCCTCACTCTGTTTTTGATTCTCTTGATCTCAATGGAGCACGTCTTTACTGTTGTTTAGAAAGCAGGGAGAAAAGTGTAGTCCAACCAGCCTACCAGTTTTCAAAAAAGGATATTCTCACTGAAAGCTAAAGCCCTTTCTTCTAGCCATCTACATCTGTTTACCACATTTGCATTTAACGAGTAGGTCCTAGGGAACCCTCAGCCACGCTTGCCCAACCACACTGCCCCCACTGTGGGTGCCTCGCTCTCATTGGTTGACATAGGTGACCCTGATTGTTTGTTTGAGACTATCTCTGACTACCTGCTTAGCCTGCTTTGCAGTAGCTATGGGGCATATTATCAAGCACTGCGTTAAAATTATCGCCGCTTTAGCGGCAGAAAACCGCCGCTAAAGCGGCGATAATGGGCTTGATAATATGCCGCAGAGAATTCCCATAGAAGCCCTTGTTGACACCAGAACATGGGCTTCTATGGGAATTCTCCAGGGCATATTATCAAGCCCATTATCGCCGCTTTAGCGGCAGTTTTCTGCCGCTAAAGCGGCGATAATTTTAACGCAGTGCTTGATAATATGCCCCATAATTTCTTACAGATAGTTTGTTTGACCCATCAGTCTTTGCGCGATGCGGATCCCATAAATTCTATACACGAAGCATAAATGATTCCACCTTGGTTGTTCACTTCCTACACCTCCCGGTCATTTACTGTTGACCCCTGTCTTAAACAAATTATGAAGGGTGATTGATTATTTTAGTTCTAGTAGTCAAACACTGTATCAATCTCTCTTAGTTGCTGGAAGTGACTCACTCATAGGCACTTTTTATGGAGATTCTTAAGCTAGGTTTTCATCACTTTTAGTGTGTTTTGCTTGCTTTGCACTTTGGTTTTGCATGGTCAGGCTAGGAGCAAGAAACATTAGGATGAATGGCCACTCTATAGATATTTTGAATAAAGACAGACATTATACTTGCTAATGGGTTATGCAGTGGTTGAGTACTTTAAAATTTAAAGAGATCTATAACTAGGGATGTAAGACTATTGACAAGTGAAATGTCGAAGGGTTATAAAGTACAATGTTTCAAATTTGGGGTGTGGCCCATCTTTGAAGCATTTTTTTAAAAATTGAGACCAGATGACATCAATGTGTCCGGTGTGGCAATCTTCACATTGGGTAGTATCAGAAGATCCTGTCGCGCGAAGATTAGCGGGTTAGTGTTTCCATGGGTACTTTTCAGACTTTCAGCCATCGAACAGCAAGGGAGCACAGCTGGAGCATTGATGACACAGCGAGGAGGGGCGAAGGGGATGGAAAAAGGGCTGTAGCATAAGAGCTGCGATCGAGACAAGTGAACACCGGCTTGAAAAGGAGATGGAACAAGTAGAGCGCAAAATCTTGCGGGTAATTTTCTCGGTAATGGAGGAATAGAATTATATGGAGGATGATTGACAAATTAGAGGCACCTTTCACCTCGTTTTCCTATATTGAACGCAAGAGTAGGAGAAATATGTTAAGTTTCTGATTACCCACCTAGGCTGTCGCCACCGTCCAGCGATAAAAAAAACATCATTGATCTTGATGTTAGGTTCTAAATCTTAGGGAAACAAATTGCTTTGTATGGTACATTGAGCCCTTAAAATGGCCCCATTTAGGCGTCCAGCTGAGCAAGTTAATTTAAGCAGTGCAGCTGGTAGGGGGGCAGTCAAGTGGATGTCATTGAGTTCAGTTGTTTTTCAGAGACTGAAGTAGAAATACCACTTAAAACAAACATTGCAGAAGGCTGGATACCTAGAGGCAATTTACCAGTGAAACAGAGCCTGCTACCTTTCAGAATGGGTGAAATAGGAGATCAATGTAAGAGATTTACTGCCTTTCAGTTTCTGGGCTGGTGCATGAAGAGGCACTCTATGAAGAGGGAGCCACAGGGCACTAGAGAACACTTTTGCTTTTGATTTTCAGTAACTAAAAAAAAGGTTACATGAAGTTGCGCCTCTGAAAATAGTGCCAGAAAGTAACAAAAGCAAACTGAAGGGTCATGAGTCAGACTCTCGAAAACCAGCAAAACAGTTATAATGAGGATTATATGTTACAGTTCAGGGAGTGCGCATGGCAGAGGGCTCGGGGCTCCAATAAGTCCATGTTTGGGAGCCCTCGAGTGTCTGTGTAAAATATTGCAAAAGGCTAAACGATATTGCCCTTTTAGTTGTATGGGAGCACTCAAGCAGTCAAATATCTATTTTGCCCTCTTCTCTGGAAATTTTAGGACCGTTTTTGATGTGGCCTCCTCTTACGAAGAGCAGGAGAAACAGAGTGTTGTAATGGTTACAGGGACTCTGGGCATATTATCAAGAACAGCGTTAACATTATCTCCGGTTTAGCGGCAGAAAACTGCCACTAAAGCGGCGATAATGGGCTTGATAATATGCCCTGGAAAATTCCAATAGAAGTCCATGTTCACACCAGAACATGGACTTCTATGGGAATTCACAAGGGCATATTATCAAGCCCATTATCTCCGAGGGAAATCTGACCCTAACTATAAAGTCCTTGTAAACTTTGGTTATTTCAGAAGACTGCCTCTAAAGCGGCTCTAATGGGCTTGATAATATGCCCCTGAGAATTCCCATAAAAGCCCATGTTCTGGTGTCAACGTGCGCTTCAATTGTAAATCTCTGCGGCATATTATCAACACCATTATCGCCTCTTTAGCGGCAGTTTTCTGCCTCTAAACCGGCGAAAAATGTTAACGCCGTCCATGATAATATGACCCATTATAGTTAGAAATTAGCATTTAAAAAAAATTAGGGGCATATTATCAAGCACGGCGTTATAATTATCGCCGCTTTAGCGGCAGAAAACTGCCGCTATAGAGTCGATAATGGGCTTGATAATATGCCGCAGAGATTTACAATAGAAGCGCATGTTGACACCAGAACATGGGTTTCTATGGGAATTCTCAAGGGCATATTATCAAGCCCATTAGAGCCGCTTTAGAGGCAGTCTTCTGAAATAACCAAAGTTTACAAGGACTTTATAGTTAGGGTCAGATTTCCCTCGTCATAACCAGAGAATTTCAGCCGTTATAGTTAGCGGAGCTAACAATAACTCGCGCCCCCGCAATGCACTGCTTATGACCCCATATATTACATCACTCATGACATGGTCAGTGACATCACTCATGCCATCAATGATGATATCTCAAATGACATCACTGATGACATCACTGATGACATCATCCAGTGTCTGTGAGTGTTTTAAAAAGGTTTATGAGTGTTAAATATATATACCAAGGTGTATTGGTGAATCAGTGGGTGTATGAGTGCCTGTGTAACTGATTCAGTTGGTGTGTGACTGACTGTATAAGTGAGTGATTAGATGTCTCAGTGAATGTATGGGTGAATGACTAGGTTGTGTGAATGTCTGTATCAGTCTGTCAGTTGTGTCTAAGTGGATGTATGGATTGGTGAATGGCTACATGAGTGGCTGTATGGGTGATTGATTGGTTGTCTGAGCACCTGAATGGCTGTAGGAGTGTCTGTGTGGGTGGGTGAGGGTGTGTGTGACTGCCTGTATGGATGAGATGAGTGGGTGAGTCAGAGACTCTGTGCATGATATCATCAGTGATGTCATCAGTGATGTCATTTAGGATGTCATCAGTGATGTCACTGACCATTTCATGAGTGATATAATATGTGAGGTCATAAGCAGTGCATAGCGGGGGTGTGAGTTATAATTAGCTCAACTAACTATAACGGCTGAATTTCTCTGGTTTTGTACGAGTGAAATCAGACCCTAACTATAATTTCCCTGTAACCTTTGTTTTTTTCAGTGAATTCCTCTGTTTTTTTTAACTAGTAGTTGCATTTGCAGAGTGGTGGAGAAAGGGGCCTGGGCCTCCACCCAACTCTTAGGAATCTCACTGTGTAGGACTCACAGGAGGTACCAGGGGGGCTTATTGGCCCCCAAGGTCCCTCAGGAGTAAAGTGGACTTCATGTCCCAACCAGTAGTGCACAACAGAGTGGTGGAGAAAGGGGGAGTTGGTTCCAAAGACCTATTTAGCAATCCCTCTGTTTGAGACTTACTGGAGATAACAGGAGAGGTAGTTGGCCTCCAAAGACATCCTTGGGGCCAACTACCCCTTCTGTTACCTCCATTAAGTCCCACACAATGGGATTGCTGAGACCTGGTAGGAGGCCATGCCCCCTTTCTCCACCACTCTGCAAACGCGCCTCCTGGCGCACCACTAATTGGGGGATAAAGTCCCCTTGGCTCTTGAGGGTCCTTGGGGGCCAACTAGCCCTCCTGTTACCCCCAGTAAGACCCGCACAGGTTGTTTGCTGAGAGGTCATCAGAGGCCTTGCCCCCTTTCTTCACCACTCTGCAAACGCACCTCCTGGCACACTACTCGTTGGGGGAAGAAGTCCACTTTAGTCCTGAGGCTCTCAGGAGGCTAGGGGACCTCATCCCCCTACCAGAGGTGCACTGAGAGGCGTGTTTGTAGAGTGGTGGAGAAACGAGGCATGGCCTTCGGCCAACTCTCAGCAATCCCACTGTGTAGGGCTTACTGGCAGTAACAGGAGGTCTTGATGGCCCCTAAGGACACTTAGCAACCAAGGGGTCTTCATTCCAAGAGTCACATTTACAGAGTAGTGGAGAAAGGGGATTGGGCCTCTGGTGAGTTTAAAAAATATATATATTATAGGAAGGGGGGCTGTGTGACCCCCCTTCCCTGGACCATTTTGGGCCCCGGGGACCCCATCCCTGGGGCATGAAAGGGAGAGGGGTTGAGCTGGCCCCCTCCCGGGTCATTTGCAACCCCAGAGACTCCATCTCCCGTGGCCTGCCCTTTTATTATTATTCAGTTTTTAGAAAAACAAAGGGAATCGGGCCATCTGCCCCCTCTCCTGGGCAATTTTCAGCCCCTGGGACCCCATCCCCTGGGGCCTGGCTGATTTTCTAAACATAAAAAACTGCCTGTAGTTTGGGTGCCCTGGTCTCAACCCAGGGCACCTAATTTTCCATATTGGGGACCGGGGGTGGGGGGGAGTCTGAAGGCCCCTGCAGCCCCTTGCCTCCTGCGGGAGCCTGCATTGCTTTGAGACCTGCTGATTTTTTTCAAACGTTGCAGTAATATTATCAATGATGTTATAGAAGATGTCACAAGTGATGTAAAATGTGGGAAAATTTGCAGAAAATTTAGTCTATCCCTGGCGCCGGGAAACCCACTGCGGGTAGCTGTTGCGCATTATAAGTTCTATAAAAAATAAAATAAATAAAATAAGGGTGCGACTAATAGTTACCTTAGGGCACAAGCTACAGTTACCAAAGCTAATTATAGCTGGTGAATTTCAGTGGTTTTGTACATTTAAAATGTTACGTTGTCACTTACCATTCTCACCTAACGATACCATTACTTTAACCTTTGATTGCTAGGATCTTTTTTACAAGAATTTATATTTTGTCATCCTACATAAAGCCAGCACTCCAACAACCCACTGCATATGGCCTTCAGCCATGTGCGACCTGGGGTTGACTACAGGCCCTGTCTTTCAGCCAATCCCAGCAGCCAAACCCCACAGACAGCCAACTCCATGCTGTGCACAGCCTTGGCTGCCCACAGCAGGGGGTTGGCCACAGTGTCTGATCTACACCAAGCCATGGGTCCAGACCCCCACAAGGACCCCATCCCCAAAGCGGCATGTCATTTCAAAGGGTAAGGAGAGCTGCGTGGCCCACCTCCGTGAGCATTATTAGGCCCTGATGACTCCATCCCCCAATCAATCAATCAATCATTTGTAAAGCGCACTACACACCCGCGAGGGTCTCAAGGCGCTGGGGGGGGGGGGGCGCTACTGATCAAACAGCCAGGTCTTGAGTATCCTCCTGAAGGTCAGCAGGTCTTGGGTCTGTCGTAGGCTGAGTGGGAGGGTGTTCCATGTCTTGGCGGCGAGGTGGGAGAAGGATCTTCCGCCGGTGGTTGTTCTTTGGATGCGCGGGACGTTGGCGAGTGAGAGGTCGGCGGAGCGAAGCTGGCGGTTGGGGATGTAGAAGGAGAGCCGTCTGTTGAGGTAGGCTGGGCCGGTCTTGTGGAGTGCTTTGTGTGCATGGATGAGGAGCTTGAAGAATATCCTCTTGTTGATGGGGAGCCAGTGCAGGTTTCTCAAGTCGGGGGTGATGTGGCCGTGTCATGGTATGTCGAGGATCAGTCGTGCCGAGGCGTTTTGGATGTGTTATAGTCGTTTGATGAGCTTTGTCGGGGCTCCCTCATAGAGGGTGTTTCCGTAGTCGAGTCAGCTGCTGACGAGGGCCTGGGTGACTGTCTTTCTTGTATCTGTCGGGATCCATCTGTAGATCTTGAGGTGCATGCGGAAGAGTTGAAGCAGGAGGAGGAGACGGCGTTGATTTGTTTGGTGATTGAGAGCATTGAGTCGAGGATGATTCCCAGGTTGCGTGCGTGGTCAGTGGGTGTCGGGGCTGTCCCCAGTGCCGTCGGCCACCAGGAGTCGTCCCAGGCTGAAGGGTTGGAGCCGAGGATGAGGACCTCCATCTTGTCCGAGTTCAGCTTCAGACGGCTGATCTTCATCCAGTCGGCGACGGCCTTCATTCCTTCATGGAGGTTGGTTTTGGCAGTGATGGGGTCCTTGGTGAGGGAGAGGATCAGTTGAGTGTCATCGGCGTAAGAAATTATGCTGAGGTCGTGCTGTCGGGCGACGTGTGCGAGCGGGGCCATGTAAATGTTGAACAGTGTCGGGCTGAGGGAGGATCCCTGGGGTACGCCGCAGATGATCTCGGAGGCTTTGGAATGGAATGGGGGAGGCGGACGCTCTGGGTTCTGCAGGAGAGGAAGGAGGTGGTCCATTCCAGAGCCTTGTCTCGGATCCCTGCGGCGTGGAGGCGTGCGCGTAGTGTGCGGTGGCAGACGATGTCGAAGGCGGCGGAGAAGTCTAGGAGGATGAGTGCTGCGGTCTCGCCGTTGTCCAGCAGGATCCTGATGTCGTCGGTGGCGGCGATGAGGGCAGTCTCGCTGCTGTGGTTGCTGCAGAACCCTGACTGGGAAGGGTTCAGGATTTTGTTTTCTTTAAGGTATCGGGTTAGCTGACTGTTGACGATTTTCCCAATGACCTTGGCCGGGAAGGGGAGAAGAGAGATGGGCCAGAAGTTCTTGAGGTCTCTTGGGTCTGCCTTAAGTTTTTTGAGTAGGGCGTTTATCTCGGTGTGTTTCCAGCTCTCTGGGAAGGTCGCGGTATCGAAGGAGAGGTTGATGACGTTGCGCAGGTGGGGTGCGATGGAGCTGCTTGCTTTGTTGAAGACGTGGTGCGGGAATGGGTCTGACGGAGAGCCGGAGTGGATTGTGCTCATGGCCTTGATGGTGTCATTGAAGCTCACGCTGGCCCAGGCTAGCAGGGGGTCGTGGTCGCTGGTGCGCGGAGGGTCTGTTGTGTTGCTGTCTGTTGGAGTTGTCTGGGTGTTGAAGCTGTTGTGGATGTCTGCTATCTTGCAGTGGAAGAAGGTGGCGAGGGAGTCACACAGGGCTTGCGACGGCAGGATGTCGTTGGTGTTGGAGCTGGGGTTGGAGAGTTCCTTCACGATGTTGAAGAGCTCCTTACTATTGTGTGCATTGTTGTCAAGGCGGTCTTTCAAGGCGGTCCTCTTGACCACCCTGATGAATTGGTGGTGGTTGCAGATGGCATCCTTGTGTGCTGTGTGGCTGTCCGGAGTTGGTTCACTGTGCCATTCCTTCTCTAGTTTCCGGCAGGCTTGCCAGGTGGCAAGGAGTTCTGGGGTGAACCAGCTGGCCCTCTTGCTGCTGTCTCTGTGGGGGGGGTTTCTTCAGTGGGGCGAGGGTGTTGCCGCAGTCCTCGATCCGGCGTCTGAGGCTGTGGGCAGCTTCATCGGTGTTGGAGGGTTCGGTGGGTGGGCTGAGAGCGAGGTTTGCATGTAGTTGGTCTTCGGTGATTTTACTCCAGCAGCGGCGGGGGATCTGTTGGGTGCGGTTGTGTGTGGTAGGTTTCTGGAAGGCAAAGTGGATGCAGCGGTGGTCGGTCCAGAGGAGTTCGGTGGTGTGGCTGGCGGAGACGTGCGGGCTTGAGGAGAAGTCGGGGTCGAGCGTGTGGCCGGCGGAGTGGGTGGGCGTTGTGACGAGTTGCTTCAGTCTGAGGTTGGCGATGTTATCGATCAGGGTTGTGGAGTTGTTGTCGTTGTTGTTCTCAAGGTGAAAGTTCAGATCTCCGAGGAGGATGTAGTTGGTGGAGGTCAGGACGTGCGTGCTGATGAAGTCGGCGATGGAGTCGCTAAACTGGGGATGGGGTCCGGGGGGTCGGTAGATGTGGGTGCCTCTTAGGGTCTGTGTGGATCTGGAAGTGCATGTGTACGGCGGTGCTGAGTGTGTCATTGGTGCTAGTCGAGACCCTGATGCTGTTCTTGTGGATGATGGCGATTCCTCCTCCGACTCCGTTGGTGCGGTCTCTGCAGGTGATCTTGTAGCCGTTTGGGATGGCTATGGCGATGTCGGGTGCGGAGGAGTCGTTCAGCCAGGTCTCTGTCAGGAAGGCGACGTCCGGGGATGTTGTGTTGAGCAGGTCCCAGAGCTCGACGGCGTGTTTGCGTGCGAGGCGGGTGTTTAGTAGTATGCATCAGATGTGGTTGGGGTCTTTCTTGGTGGGTGGTTCGTCGGCTCTGAGGCTGGTGTAGCTGCAGTTCTGGCAGGTGAAGGGACCATGTGTGCGTTTCGGGGCGGCCTTGAAGCAGGTGTGGGTTCGTCCGGAGTTGAGAGCGTGCAGAGTGCTGGCGTCGTAGTGGCGGCGGTCGTCGTGGCGGGTGCGGGGGCCAGGGGTTCTGGTGCCGGGCGCGGTCCAGGCGCGGACGGGCGCAAATGGGCTTGCCTTAGGCGTGCCATCGGCCGGCGTATATGGGAGGGAGGAGCAGCTGGGAGACGGGAGGCGGGGGCAGGGAGTGGGCAGTGGGCAGTCAGGGGGGCGGGCCACAGGGACGCAGCAGCAGTGACGGTGAAGGACAATGAAGGGATCAGAAGGCAAAAGTGCACAAAAAACGAGGTAAAACGAGTGTCACAGAAGGCAAGAGGGCACGGAAATACAGGGAAAAACGAGAGTCACAGAAGGCAAAAAGGGCACAGAAATACAGGGAAAAAGCAAGTGTCACAGAAGGCAAAAAGGGTACAGAAATACAGGAAAAATGATTGTCACAGAAGGCAAACGGGGCACAAGAATACAGGGGCAGGTGAGAAACAGAAGGCAAAATGGGCGGAGAGGCATGGGGGCAGCGAGGGGTACAGAAGGAAAAACCGGGCAGAGACACGGAAGCAGCGAGGGGTACAGAAGGAAAAACCTGGGCTGAGAGACACGGGGACAGCGAGGGGAACAGAGGGAAGAAAATGGGCACGGACCACGAACAGGCAGCGGGGGAAGACAGAACAACAGCAGTCACAGACACAACAATGAAATACAGGCAATACAATAAAACAATAGAGCGCAAGATGAACAAACCTACTGCCTACCACTGGCCACCAGGGATGAGGCGCAGGTGGTAGCCAGCGGGTGGTGGAGGGCCTCGAACTTCCTCAGCAGCAGCGGCAGCTGGGGCAAGGACACACAGGCGATGCAGTGCGGAGGGGGAGCGACCTACCTGGAGGGGTCAAGGGTCTCCCCCAGGGCCTTTTGCCATTGAAAAATGTAGGGTGCCATGCAGCCTCGATCCCTGAGCATAATATAGCCCCAGAACCCCAATCCTGAGTCTATTGTGACCCCGGGGGCCCCATCACCCCTGCCTTAATTGTAGGTGGGTGCCACAAGGGGCACACCAAGCAGCAAGTTACCCCATCTGGCTGCCCATATAGTGCAGGAGCCAGCATTGCTTCCATCCATAGGGAGCAGCTGTTTTTTGTATGCAATATCTGCTCTGTTTTCTCTGTATATCAGAACAACGTAATCCCTAACCATGCATGCCTGAACAATGCTGGTCTTAACCACGACCACGTTTTCACGAAGCATGCCTTTACCATGCATGCCTTTACAACATATTTTGTGGCATATTTACAACCAAGCGGCGGAGTGCGGTGTTAGCCTCCTTGGCTTAACGCTGCACTCCCCCACTTCAGAAACGCAGGGTTGCACCATATTTACAACAATGCTTCCCCCTGCACAGGCCCTAAATTTAATAGCCTAGCGACAATGCAGACAAGGGTGTCTGAGTTGAGGGGAAGATTGCTTATGTGCAGGTGTCCCTTCCTGCACATAACAAATCTTTTAAATGGTGTTTTGTAACTTTTATGTGCGCTGCTCTATGCAGCACACATAGAAGTTGCAAATCATATTATTTTTTAATGCAGGAAGGGACACCTTCTTGCACAAAAACAATCAATAGCGATTTGCTGTTTCTATGTGTGCTGCACACATGGAAAAGTCAAAAACAAGGGGGAAAAAAGCATTTCTCCTCGTTTTCCCAGGTTAAGACCAGGTGTTTCTCTGGTCTTAATTTTGGCACTGCCTCCTATTTACGCCTCCCTTGTAAATAGTTGCTTAATAGTGCCTTGTAAATAAGGTGAAGCTCTTATCGCCACTACAATGTCCTGATAAGTGACGTTGTGGTGGCGATAGGGGCTTGTAAATATACCCCTTAGTTGTAATGGCATAATTGGTAAAGGTACATGCGTTGTTTCAGGTTCTGGCCTGTCCCCCACCATTACTCCTAAAACCCAGCCACATGTCCCGAGTTCTACCCCGACCCCAGCCCCTGCCATGACTCATAAAAGCAGACCCAAGCCCTAAAAACAAACCCAACCAAGCCCTAAAAACACCACTGCCTCCCTGTGCCATGAGCCCTTAAACCCGCCGCAAGTCTTGAAAATCAACCCAGACTTCCCTGCCCTAAGCCCTAAATCCTTGACCCCAGACTTAAAAAAAAACACCCCAGACCCCACCCTGAGCCCTAAAACCATCCCCCTAGCCTTCAAAATTTACTCAGACCTGCCCTGCCCTAAGCCTTAAAACTTTGACCCCGGACATAAAACAACTCAGTCCCCTGCCCTGAGCCCTCCAACCATCCCCCTAGCCATAAAAAGTGTCATGACCACCCACTCATAGCCCTAAATTAGAAAAATGTACTCACCAAGCCATTCCTCATCCAGGCAAGAAGTCAACTCTGACCCCCCGCCCTGTTTGCAACACCTCCGGCGCTTGACTTAGAGTCTAGACCGCTAACAACTACTAATGTCTGAACCAGATGTATTCATGGTAAAGGCATATTCGTGGTTTAGACATGCGTGGTACCCTCTGTGTAGTTTAACTACATGTAGTTTATGCTGTATGGTTAAGGCTGTTTCCTGCCCGCAAGAGTGCAGGCAGGGAATCAGATGCCTAACTGAAGTACTGGGTATTTTAAGCCCAGCGGTGCAGGGGAACACACCCTATGACTTCGGGGTTCTTCCTGTTTCAGACCTACAGAAACACAGAGTCTTCTGGGTGAAGTCAAAGATCAGTTTATTGGCTGCAGACCAATTACAGGCGTCCTAGAAGTACAACAGCGTGTATGTTCTCAGGAGACTGCTGAAAATCACAGAAACGGGCTTCTTCTTAAATACAGATTTTCCTGCCTCAGGCATACATTCCTAGGTTTTATGGCATGGTCATATAAAGTATACATTACAAACGAAAAAGCAGAGTCATGATGACCATCCCACATTCCAGTTAAGCCTGCCCGCAATTATTTACACAGCAAAGCTCAGATCCCACATCAGATATCGATAGGCCCCAATAAACATGAGCATCTCCTGTTTTGGGAAACAAGCCATAAGGCAGGAACAGCCAGGTGTGAAAGAGATTAGCTGGAGGCTTGTGTAGGATGAAAAGACTTTATGGTGTGTCATGCCCTGATGCTAATCACAGGTGGCCAGAGGACGGGGAACTCGTGAGACCAGTTTGACCTGGGGCAGCGGAGCCAAGTTGCCCAGGTCACAGAAAAGTCAAAGAAAGCCACATGTGCTCTAAAAGGCCCGTTTTAGCTTCATACTATATAGCCTATGTGAGGGCAACCATAAGATGGCCACCGATACAAAATGGAACCCACGCAGTGATGTGAAATAGCGTATACGCAGTGCATTCATAGCTAAAACGTTACAGAAAGCACTCGTACATACCGCATTAACCATTCGCGGTTCACTACTACCGGGATAGACAGGGGTAGGGCCCTATCTCCTACACGGTCCCAAATTCTAAAGTACGACAGACCCTCCTTTTGCCCTTACATAGGCAATAACTATACTCATTTCAATCCGAGTCTAGGTCAATATTCACGAAGTCATGGAGATGTTGCTGTAGCATCATCCTATTACTTAGCTCGTCCCTCGATACAGGTTTCCTTACACATTGTGTAGCACAGAGGCCACATATCGCAGGAGCACACTGTATGCACAGAACAGGAAAAGGATGGCTAAGATCATTCCAATGACCATCAGAACTTTCCAACCCCAGGCAGATATCAGTTCCCAGAACCATCCCACCAGTGACCAATCTCCATTATCCACGTGTATGGACTCAGATATTTTATGCAGTTTGGAGATGGCTTGATAGACTGTTGGAGCGTTGTCTGGTATGAAAATGCAACAACTGGATTGGATAACCTTGCATACCCCACCGCGGTCTGCAAGTATGACGTCTAGAACCATGCGGTTCTGCAAAGTCATGAGGCAATCCGCTTGGAGCCCAGCTGTCAAATTACCAAGGGCACCAGCCGTAACATTAACAGTGGATTCAACCACACGAGTCAGCTGTCTCAGGTTCCTACTATTGACCATAGGTCCCCAAAACGGCAGGAAACCCAAAAAGAAATCTCCCGCTTCCTGACCGGCAGTATCCTCCTTACTAATCACGCCTCTCACAACTCTGGTCTTGTGATAGTCAGAGGCGGCAGTAAATGTTGGCGGTAGCAGATTTGCAATATAACATGTGCCCGAGAAATCAGGGGGCAACCATGTATATGCTCGGTCATCGCAGATAAAATATGTACCCTTGGCAGCCAAAAACGCTGGGGAAAACTGCGACGGAAAAGTGTACGTTTCAGTACAGTCACTTCTTCCCAGTTGAGCTCTAGGATTCTGACCATTACCTTGCAAACAGAACCGACCTATGTGGGGTACGACCCAGATTGGGGATGAGATTTTCCGCTGTCTTTCACCTAGACTAATACTATACCCCGTCGCGTTCCACCGTACATAAGCTCTCAACTCTTCTTTGGGAATGGATGAGTATGCGTCGATATCTCTACTCATATCGGCAATTCCTTTCACTAAAGCTTTGTTATTGGTGCTAGGTCTGATGGAACGCGGTTGTCGCGGGGAGTACACTTCTAGAGCATAGAGAAACATGGTCTGGAATGCCCATGACGATCCATTATAACTATACGGCAGCACCAGATAGGGAATACCCTTATTAATGGTATGTGGCATTAAACCACACACCCAACAATTTGTTGTATTCATGACTAGTTGGTGCTGGTGCAGGAGCTGAATAAACGAGTTATTCACAAACTCTGATCGTCTAGCTTGTTCATGTTCAGGCAGAGGGTGAAAAGAGTGTGAGGAGATAGTTGGAGGAGGCATAGGCTGTACAGTGGGTGCAATAGGCTCTTGAGAGGAGAAGAATACAAATCCTACAGTAAACACTACCATACTACATAATACAAACAGGCATAATATTACAAAACGTTTGCGTGTCATGATTTTACACATTCTTGTTTTAAAGTTCAATTCCTCATTGAGTCTCTCCATCTTACAAAACTCCATCCTCTAATCGTGCCGCTCGCGGCGGGTGAGTATCTTCTGCTAAGGAGTACGCCTGTCAGTCCAGGGAACGCCCTAGACCAACCAGAACCGTCGACCTAACGTCTTCAGCCTGTACCCCAAAGTCTTGGCACCGCGACCCTGCGGCTGAACCCGGATGGTGGTTCGAAAAACAAAAATCAAGAAAGTCCTTCAGATGGGAGAGCTCTGGTTATCAAAAGATAAAAAGGTAAAGGAAAAAGAATATTTATTTGTCCGTGGGCCTTGGCCTCAGATTGTAACGAAAACGGCCAGGCACTGTTTGATCTTGAAACAAGAGTTCAGGCTCTGTAGTGTCCAATCGAGCTGACGGTGGCACAGCTTCTTGTAAAATATCGTCACTTTCCTGCGCTGAAGCTGTGCCTTTTATGCGTGCATCACTGAACGGCACAAAACGAGGTACAGTGTCTGTTTCAGAGTCTGCGATACCCTCCTGGACCCACTGGTCATACGGCAGAGGCAAAGGGATCCTTTTAATGTGGGCGCCGTGGATCCAGTTTTTCTTCCCCTTTACTCGAACCGCTGATCTCGTAGATAGGAGCACGAGATGAGGGCCGATCCAACGAGGCTCATCGTTGCTCTTGCGCTGAAAATTTTTCACCAAGATCCACGTGCCCGGTCAATAGGGTGTCCTGGAGCCTCAGAAGCCGGAGGGAGAGTATCATGCACCTGTTGGTGTAAAACACGCAGTTTAACCGTCAAATCATACAAGTAATCAAGTAATACTGGATGCTCGATCTCACTGAATTTCATCGGTCTTGGCACACCCCATACATTGGCCGGGCGGCCAAAAACGACCTCGTAGGGACTAAGTCCCATTCAGGAATGCACGGTCATTCTAGTGGACAGGAGTGCTAAAGGCAGAGCGTCAGGCCATTTAAGACCGGTGCTCGCCTGGATTTTGGCCAATTTAAGTTTTAGAGCGCCGTTGTAGTGCTCTACTAATCCAGCTGATTGGGGGTGATTTGCAGCGTGAAACTTCCCTCACACACATTCTTCATCACTTGGCCCACAAACTCACTTCCATTATCACTCCACACCATTCTTGGCATTCCAAACCTAGGGAAAAATTCCTTCACAAGGGCCTTGGCTGTGGATAGAGCAGTGTTATCTTTTAGAGGATAGGCCTCTATCCATTTTGAGAAAGCGCAAACAACCACCAATACATATTTCAGGTTGTTGCACCTTTCCATGTGGATAAAATCCAACTGCAAAACTTCAAATGGATATGATGGAGGCGCAAAATGACCAGCTGGAGTTGGGGTTCCCCTACCAGGGTTGTACTTCAGGCATACCATACAATTCTTGACCACATTCTCTGCACACTTAGGAATTCCAGCATTCTGCCATACTGGAGCCAACAACTTACAGATTCCTTTCGTACTGATGTGTGCCATTCCATGTGCCATAGTAACTACTGGAAGCACATATGCATCAGGTAACAACCATCGCCTATGTTCTGACAAATCAATCCAACAACCATTCTCATCCAACTTACCCATACTTTCTCTCCACTTGCTCAACTCTTTCTCTGTGGCTTCAGCTTGAAGGGACTTTACACTTTCTATTGTGTTTTCACACATTCCAACATTACCAACCCATCTGGCAGGGCCTGCAACATACATTCGAGTCTTCACATCTTTGGCTGTATCTTTCGCGACTTCATCGGCAAACGCATTACCACGACCAACATCATCAGTGATTTTCTTGTGCGCACTGCATTTCATAATCGCAACTTGTAACGGTAGGGTCAGTGACTCAAGGAGATCATTCACCAACTTGCCATTCTGAATCTTAGCTCCATGCGAAGTCAGGAACCCACGTTCTTTCCACAATTGCCCAAAACTATGGGCCACGCCAAAGGCGTACTGGCTATCTGTGTATATGTTCACTTTCATTCCTTCAGACAACACGCATGCTCTCGTAAGGGCAATCAATTCTGCTGCTTGAGCCGAATTTTGTGGCACACGCGCAGTTTCAACAATCGTGTGCAAAGTCGTGATAGCATATGCAGCAGTCGTATCACCATTTGGAAGCTTGAAACACGAACCATCCACCCATAAGGTACCATCACACTCAGTCAGGGGAGTATCTTTGAGATCTACTCTTCCTTTCGTCTCTTCCTCTGTCCTGAACAGACAATCATGTTGCTCAATCTCATCTAGGTCTGCTGGAATTGGTAATAGTGTAGCTGGATTCAATGTGTTACATCTCTTTATGTGTATATGGTTTGCTAACAGTGTCAGCTCATAACCAGATAATCGCGCACTAGTTAAGTGCTGTGTCTTGGTTCTGTTTAACAATGTGTCCACAGCATGTGGAACCATGACGATCAATGTGTTATCCATCACTAGGCCAGCAGACTGTCGAATAGACATAGCTGCGGCGGCTGTGGCTCTCAGACAACTTGGCAATGCCCTCGCTACAGGGTCCAAGGTTGATGAAAAATACGCGCATGGACGCGGTCTGTCGCCAAAAGGCTGTGTTAACACTGATAATGCGCAACCATCTTTCTCATGAACATACAATGTAAAAGGCTTACTGTAGTCAGGGGTACCCAACACAGGAGCTGAACACAATGCATTACGCAATTCCAAAAAACTTTTCTGACACTCTTCAGACCATGGGATAGGATTCGGTGTGTCTTTACATGTCAATGCTAACAAAGGTTTTGCCAACAAGGAAAAATTAGGAATCCAATGACTACAGTATGAAGTAATGCCCAAGAAAGCACGCACTTCTCTCTGTGTTCTTGGCACACTCAACTGTGCAATGGCTTGAATTCGTTCTGGGGTCAGTTTCCTTCCCTCCTTCGATAAGAGATGACCTAAGTAGGTCACCTCTTGCCGACAATATTGCAGCTTTGAGAGAGACACCTTGTGGTGGAAGGCAGACAAATGACGCAACAATGACAAGGTAGCATTTTTGCAAATCTTTTCAGTATCCGCGGCGATTAGTAAATCGTCGACGTACTGAATGAGGATAGCGCCACTAGGTAAAACAAGTGCATCAAGCTGCGCTTTTAAAGCCTGACTGTATATTGATGGACTCTCACAGTAGCCCTGGGGAGCGCGTTTAAAGCGGAAGCTTCGGCCTCCTAAACTGAAACCAAAAATGTCTCTGCTCTCCTCTGCAATTGGGATGCTAAAGAAAGCATTCTTTAGATCGATTACTGAGAACCATGCAGCGGAGGCTGGAATCATGGTTAACAAGGCAGTTATATCAGGGACAACGGGAAACTGTGGCACAACAATCTTATTAACCTCTCTAAGATCAATCACAAATCTGTAAACCGGTGGCTGTGAAGGGTCCATTCGTTTTAAGTCAGGTAAAACAGGACTATTGCAAACGTTGCCTCTTGTCTCTTCAATCACACCCTTCTTGATCAAATCGCTGACAATTTCTAACAACGCTTTCTGACCTTCATTGGAGATCTTGTACTGAGGAATGCGTGGCAATCTGACATTGGCTTTTAAAGTGACCACATATGGCGGTATTTCCAAGAGACCCACATCATTGGGACCAGTAGCCCAAAGGGCATCCGGAAGGGATGACAATTCAGGTCGCATTGCATTTTTAGACAAATACATTGGGGAAATCACTTTCTTGCCTAATGTAAGTTGTACTCCTGAAGGAGAACAATATAGCGTGGCATGCAATCTTTTTAGCAAATCTAAGCCTAACAAATTTTCACCACAACCTGTTGTTAGAATGAGGGGTGCTTTTAGCTCGCAAGGTCCAACAGAAAGTGACATAGGACTAGAAATCGGGTTCCTAACTGGGGCGCCGGAAAAACCTACTGAGACATTCATTTCGCCAGACAAAGGCGCGCCAGGGAGTTTTGAATGCATGATTGAACTCTTTGCAGCACCAGTATCCAGCAGAAAGGGCTCCGTTACATTTGCTGTAGTTACTTTAACATAGGGTCCGCTCTGATCCACTGGCACTGAAACAACTTCCTCTCTCTGTCTACGGCGATCCTAGTAATCATCATCTTCTACATTGTCATCTTCTGCATAATAATCATTATTGTAGTACTGAGCTGTATTTCCAGACGCATTGGCTTGCTGATCAAAGCTATTTATGGTATTTTGAGGCGGAAGAGGACGAGCGTTCTGGAGAACGTTTCCACGCCCTCTGCCTCTAGGAGCTTGCTGACCACCTCTACCTCTTGCGCCATACGCATTACTGTTACGCTGCATCAATTTAGGGCAACTATATTTAAAATGACCTTCCTCTTTGCAATATGAACATTGGTTGGGACCTACAGGAATTCGTGGTTGATAATACCCATTCATTCGCTGACTATTCTGAAACTGTTGGGGCTGGTGATAGACACCTTGTGTTTGCCTATAATTATTCTGTCCTCCACGTGTCGGATAGGCCTGCTGCAAAAGGACCTTTGTCTTTAGTTCTTTCGTTTTCTTATCTGTTCTATCCTTCTCATCTTTGTCTCTATTCTCATAATACTGTGCAGTAGCCAGTATTTGTGCTGAAGAGGAAACAGCCCAAGAACTTTCTGAGTCTTTTAGTTTCTTACATAACTCGGGGAGTAGATTCTGCACAAATTTATCAACGAATAACCGTTGGCCACCTTCAGTGCTTATGTCTTGGCCACTGTGGTCCATAAACGTTTCTTCAAACCTGGTGAAGAAATCAGACACTGTCTCATCTTTCTTCTGCTTGCATGCGGATAGTTTGTCCCAATTTACGCGCATCGCGGGCATTATGGTCTTCATGTATGTAATAATTCTACCAGGGAGCGCTGCTATGAGGGGCTCAGGTTTTGCACCACCAACTTGTCTAGTGTCTGCGGCAATGATATTAGCCCATGTGTCACCTAGTTCTGCAGCGTGATCTACATTACGAATGGATCCCCATAAAGGCTGTGGAACCACATTCCCAAACAGCATATCTATGTCGGCTAGATTCATTACACATGATTCTGCAGTTTGTGACAACTCCTTATAATATCCTGCAGGGTTTTTACGGGGATCAGGCAATGTCTGTTTAAGTGCTAACACCTCAGATCTCTTCCATGGGACATGTACCCAAACACGCTGAAAATGTGCTGGAGCAGCAACAATACCTCGAGCGGCATCAGCCGCAACAGCTTCCTTCCATACCGGAGGTACTTCTCTCATGGGGTATTGTCGCGCTTCTCCCTCCTTCCCCACAGGGAAATCCTTGTCAAACAATGATTGCTGACAATCGCCATTTCTGAGGGACAGTAAAGTCGCAACTGCTTTATCTACATTGGGGCCCACAATTACACCTGTTTCGAAATCAAATCGCACTCGACACAATTCCTGTGGGTTTGGGTTTGCACCCTTATCCTCCAATTCCTCACAGAGGAATTCACACATTTTATCAAAGACATACCTCTGTTTTGGGGCATCCCATTGATGAAAAACATTAACAACCGATTCCACATCATAGCATGAAGGGAAACCAATCCACCTACGCGCCAGATGATCTAACACCTCTTTCTCTTCGGGACCAGGTAGCTGACTACGCAATTGCTTACGCTGTAATGCAGGAGTCGCACTAGATGACCCAAAGAGAGGCGACATTAAACTAGTAACTACATTAGCCAGTCGTTGTCGTGCTGAAGGAGAAGTTGAGGCGAAAACAGGGGGATAGACAGAGGGAAGAAAAACAGATTCAGATACAGGTACCGGGGTAGTGTGAGAAGGAGCGCCAAGGTAAACCGCTGGTGCGCTAGGCAAAGTCGCAGGAAGAGCGGGGGTAACAGGTAGCAAAACTGGCGGCCCTTGAGAGGGCTACCCTGCAGGGATAGGAGCCAGCTGAGGAGGAGCTGGCAGCTGCGGGAAGGCTTGCGGCATATTTACTAGAGGCTGCACATTTACAAGCTGTGGAGGTGCGGTGGCATTTTGCGCATATGGGGGTGGTGAACTTAACAAATGGGACATTAGGGAATCTTTCTCATTCTCTTTTGTCTCATCTTGCACAAGGGGTGACAAAACAGGGTAACATTTATCAATCCCTAGTTTGCGCTGTCTGTGCAACTGTTCCTTCATTTGTTCATCCTCGTTATCTTTAAATTGCACAGCTGCTTGCATCACTGACATACCTCTCTCTCTCTTATTTCTTTTCGCTAGCTTTATTTCCTTCTGTTTGGCTTCCTTTCGCCATAGGCGGAAACAATCAAACATCGCCGGCCGGGCTTTCTTTTTAAACAATTTAACTTCCAAATTATCTAAGATATCTGTATCGAAACTACCATATTGGGGCCATTTTAAAACACCGTCCTTCCTGGTGTATCGGATCTATATTTCATTATATGCAATGGGGCCCACGCCATGTTTTACATAAAGCTCATTCTCTCGATTGTTTCGCTCTACCAAAATCGTCAAGGGTCCAAAACAGGGCGATTAATCAGGGCAGCAGTCCTTCGTAGCCGTCGGGACGCGGAGAACCTCGCAGAAAAGACTTTCGGACCACGTTGACATGCAGGGGTCGATATAGTGGCGGCCTTCCTCCAGAATTTCCACACGAAGCCCCTCACGAACCTCTGGCTTGGACCGGTACCGCTGAAATCGCGCCGAGTTGGGCGCCAAACTGAGGTACTGGGAATTTTAAGCCCAGCGGTGCAGGGGAACACACCCTATGACTTCGGGGTTCTTCCTGTTTCAGACCTACAGAAACACAGAGTCTTCTGGGTGAAGTCAAAGATCAGTTTATTGGCTGCAGACCAATTACAGACGTCCTAGAAGTACAACAGCGTGTATGTTCTCAGGAGACAGCTGAAAATCACAGAAACGGGCTTCTTCTTAAATACAGATTTTCCTGCCTCAGGCATACATTCCTAGGTTTTATGGCATGGTAATATAAAGTATACATTACAAACGAAAAAGCAGAGTCATGATGACCATCCCACATTCCAGTTAAGCCAGCCCGCAATTATTTACACAGCAAAGCTCAGATCCCACATCAGATATCGATAGGCCCCAATAAACATGAGCATCTCCTGTTTTGGGAAACAAGCCATAAAGCAGGAACAGCCAGGTGTGAAAGAGATTAGCTGGAGGCTTGTGTAGGATGAAAAGACTTTATGGTGTGTCATGCCCTGATGCTAATCACAGGTGGCCAGAGGACGGGGAACTTGTGAGACCAGTTTGACCTGGGGCAGCGGAGCCAAGTTGCCCAGGTCACATAAAAGTCAAAGAAAGCCACATGTGCTCTAAAAGGCCCGTTTTAGCTTCATACTATATAGCCTATGTGAGGGCAACCATAAGATGGCCACCGATACAAAATGGAACCCACGCAGTGATGTGAAATAGCGTATACGCAGTGCATTCATAGCTAAAACGTTACAGAAAGCACTCGTACATACCGCATTAACCATTCGCGGTTCACTACTACCGGGATAGACAGGGGTAGGGCCCTATCTCCTACACGGTCCCAAATTCTAAAGTACGACATGCCCACATCCAGCGGGGGCTTTTTTAATCTACTACAGGCCTGGAGCAGACATTCCTTCTCTGCCTGCACTTCTGCAGGCGGGGAAGGTATGTTTGCTCTAGATTTAAAAATTCTCCGGCCTGTAGGAAGCAGACATATGTTTTCCTGCCCACAGTAGAGCGGGCAGGGAAACTACTCTGTCCCAGTGGACTCTGAAGGATAGAGTAATACAGCTGGCCCTTGAACCTTTACTGGCTCAAGGTGGGGGGGGCTTAAGCCCCCCTCCATTTTAACTCAAGTTCGGCCCTGGGGCATAATGTCCTTTGGCCTTTTAAGACTTAGGGAGGGAGGACAAGTGGGCCATTTCCCCATTCATTAAAAAAATCAGCCCAGGGTATTGATCCCTCGCTTAAAGGTTTGGAAAGGGTGGGTCATGCGTCCCTCTCCAAAATTACCTAAGCATGGCTGCCCCGCACGGCCTGGCGTAGCCCGGGGAGTAATTCAATTTACCATGCTGGAGCACATGGTTTTGTAAATTAAAAAAAATTGACTGCAGATTTGTGCATGAATTCGCAACAAAATTGTAAAACATAAATTTGGCCCCTGGCGGTGTCCCTTTGGAACCCTGTCACCAGGTCTAGGAGGTCAAGGTATTGCCCCCTTATGTCTTTTTTTGGTGTTTTTTTAGGACATGGACTGATTGATGTGGTGGCAGCCAATAAAATCTCAGCATGAGATCTTTCAGCTCTGTGGATCCTCCATGGCATGATGTATACAACGTTTTGGAGCTTTATTTGCTCAAAAACTACAGATTATATTTACACCAAATTATAAAAAGCACTCTTTCTGAACCAAGACCTAGTTTTCTTCCAAATCTGGTGTGTAAATCCCTTTAGAGGTTTGTGTTCTAGCTGGTGTTTAAATTTCCTATGGAAAAATGAATGGGCAAAACATGGTTTGGGACCCACCCTGTTTTTCTTTTCCCCTGCTTAGAGGAATCCCTATGAAACTTTTCCGGGTGGAGCTGAAGTTTTGAAGATTAGTCAAACTGTGCCAAGATATAAGCACAGACAAAAATAGATTTCTTATGGAAACACAATCCTATCTATACCTGCTTAGTGTCAAGAGGGGACTCCAAAATTAGGGCATCATTTATGAGGCCTAGCAACATTGTGCCGCCAGAACATCACTTTTTGACATTCTGGTGGTGCACTGTGCCCCTGGCATATGCATAAGGCCACGTAAAGTCATGTTATGTGGCTTTTCATGCCTTATACATCCCCCTTTCATGCAGAAAACTGCGTGAAAGGGGTGTTCCATGGGTGTTGGGGGGCATTCCCAGCAACATCCATGGCTTTCCTACACTGCCCCAGATTTATAAGAAATTGTAAGCAGCACCAAAAACTTACACCTGAGTCGTATGGGAGGCACAACGAGCAGAAATATCTTTATTTCTCCTTGTTTTTCGTCTTTCTATGTGTGCTGTATTCTGCATAACACACAGAATGAGGAAAAAACCTCTTGTGATTGTTTTTGTGCAGGAAGGTTTCCCTTCCAGTACAAAAATAATCATCCCTACAATTCAGGCACCCTTGCACCATGGTTCAAAGGTTCCTGCATTGGCCCACGGCAGCCCATTGTGCGCCGCCACAGGGGAAAAGGACAGTAATGCGGCGTATTCAATAGATATGGCACATTTCTGCCCTTTTCTTTTGCTGTAGGGCAGCACAGCGGTAAGTACTGCTGCGCTGCTCTATGGCAAAAAAACCATAAATGAGGCCTTGAATCTTTCCTTAAGGAGATATAGGGTAGCTGATGGAGGTGGAAATGGTCTCTGGAAGTTTAGGCACAGCAATGCCAATACGTCCAGGTCAAAAGCAGTGCATTGCAGGAGTTGAGTTATAGTTAGCTCAGCTAACTATAACTGCTGAATTTCTCTGGATTTGTCGCGTGAAATCTGAGCCTAACTATAACGTCCCTGGAACCTTTGATTTATTTAGTGGCCTTTAGACTATACTGAGACCCCACCCTGCTTACTCTGCATTTTGCAATTTTAATAACACAGGTGGTGTTCATATGTATTTTATAGCTGAATTTATTGTGAAAACTGTGATGCATGTTTACAGCATTTTTGCACATTTGCATATTATGGATGAGTTAGTGTTTATGCCGTTATGGTATTCTAAGTGGTACAAAAAGGGAAGGTGATGGACGGAGCATCAGAACCAATCAAACACTCACACCCAGTCAACAGATCTGGGTTTGATCCATCACCGTTCTTTAGCCCACTCTGCCACCCCAGTTCAGACATGGCCATATGCAAATCAGTCTGACCCTGTGCCTCATGGAAACAGTCTAGCCCGAACTGCCAAGCCATGCCTTCCCTGGACCGGAAACAAGCTTCCTAGGACCGGTTTCTGGCATTTCAGGCGTCTTCAGCCAGGCTTGCTTGAATCCAGTGGCAAAGTGAGCAAGGGACTCACGTCTGAGCATACCCTGCCAACTTATGGCGAACAAAGCGGTACAAAAGGGGAAGGTGATGGACGGAGCATCAGAACCAATCAAACACTCACACCCGGTCAACAGATCTGGGTTTGATCCATCACCGTTCTTTAGCCCACTCTGCCACCCCAGTTCAGACATGGCCATATGCAAATCAGTCTGACCCTGTGCCTCATGGGAACAGTCCAGCCCGAACTGCCAAGCCATGCCTTCCCTGGACCGGAAACAAGCTTCCTAGGACCGGTTTCTGGCATTTCAGCCGTCTTCAGCCAGGCTTGCTTGAATCCAGTGGCAAAGTGAGCAAGGGACTCACGTCTGAGCATACCCTGCCAACTTATGGCGAACAAAGCGGTACAAAAGGGGAAGGTGATGGACGGAGCATCAGAACCAATCAAACACTCACACCCAGTCAACAGATCTGGGTTTCATCCATCACCGTTCTTTAGCCCACTCTGCCACCCCAGTTCAGACATGGCCATATGCAAATCAGTCTGACCCTGTGCCTCATGGGAACAGTCCAGCCCGAACTGCCAAGCCATGCCTTCCCTGGACCGGAAACAAGCTTCCTAGGACCGGTTTCTGGCATTTCAGCCGTCTTCAGCCAGGCTTGCTTGAATCCAGTGGCAAAGTGAACAAGGGACTCACGTCTGAGCATACCCTGGCAACTTATGGCGAACAAAGCGGTACAAAAGGGGAAGGTGATGGACGGAGCATCAGAACCAATCAAACACTCACACCCAGTCAACAGATCTGGGTTTGATCCATCACCGTTCTTTAGCCCACTCTGCCACCCCAGTTCAGACATTGCCATATGCAAATCAGTCTGACCCTGTGCCTCAAGGGAACAGTCCAGCCCGAACTGCCAAGCCATGCCTTCCCTGGACCAGAAACAAGCTTCCTAGGACGGGTTTCTGGCATTTCAGCCGTCTTCAGCCAGGCTTGCTTGAATCCAGTGGCAAAGTGAGCAAGGGACTCATGTCTGAGCATACCCTGCCAACTTATGGCGAACAAAGCGGTACTAAAGGGGAAGGTGATGGACGGAGCATCAGAACCAATCAAACACTCACACCCAGTCAACAGATCTGGGTTTGATCCATCACCGTTCTTTAGCTCACTCTGCCACCCCAGTTCAGACATGGCCATATGCAAATCAGTCTGACCCTGTGCCTCATGGGAACAGTCCAGCCCGAACTGCCAAGCCATGCCTTTCTTGGACCGGAAACAAGCTTCCTAGGACCGGTTTCTGGCATTTCAGCCGTCTTCAGCCAGGCTTGCTTGAATCCAGTGGCAAAGTGAGCAAGGGACTCACGTCTGAGCATACCCTTCCAACTTATGGCGAACAAAGCGGTGCAAAAGGGGAAGGTGATGGACGGAGCATCAGAACCAATCAAACACTCCCACCCAGTCAACAGATCTGGGTTTGATCCATCACCGTTCTTTAGCCCACTCTGCCACCCCAGTTCAGACATGGCCATATGCAAATCAGTCTGACCCTGTGCCTCATGGGAACAGTCCAGCCCGAACTGCCAAGCCATGCCTTCCCTGGACCGGAAACAAGCTTCCTAGGACCGGTTTCTGGCATTTCAGCCGTCTTCAGCCAGGCTTGCTTGAATCCAGTGGCAAAGTGAGCAAGGGACTCACGTCTGAGCATACCCTGCCAACTTATGGCGAACAAAGCGGTACAAAAGGGGAAGGTGATGGGCGGAGCATCAGAACCAATCAAACACTCACACCCAGTCAACAGATCTGGGTTTGATCCATCACCGTTCTTTAGCCCACTCTGCCACCCCAGTTCAGACATGGCCATGTGCAAATCAGTCTGACCCTGTGCCTCATGGGAACAGTCCAGCCCGAACTGCCAAGCCATGCCTTCCCTGGACCGGAAACAAGCTTCCTAGGACCGGTTTCTGGCATTTCAGCCGTCTTCAGCCAGGCTTGCTTGAATCCAGTGGCAAAGTGAGAAAGGGACTCACGTCTGAGCATACCCTGCCAACTTATGGCGAACACAGCGGTAAAAAAGGGGAAGGTGATGGACGGAGCATCAGAACCAATCACATACTCACACCCAGTCAACAGATCTGGGTTTGATCCATCACCGTTCTTTAGCCCACTCTGCCACCCCAGTTCAGACATGGCCATATGCAAATCAGTCTGACCATGTGCCTCATGGGAACAGTCCAGCCCGAACTGCCAAGCCATGCCTTCCCTGGACCGGAAACAAGCTTCCTATGACCGGTTTCTGGCATTTTAGCCGTCTTCAGCCAGGCTTGCTTGAATCCAGTGGCAAAGTGAGCAAGGGACTCACGTCTGAGCATACCCTGCCAACTTATGGCGAACAAAGCGGTACAAAAGGGGAAGGTGATGGACGGAGCATCAGAACCAATCAAACACTCACATCCAGTCAACAGATCTGGGTTTGATCCATCACCGTTCTTTAGCCCACTCTGCCACCCCAGTTTAGACATGGCCATATGCAAATCAGTCTGACCCTGTGCCTCATGGGAACAGTCCAGCCCGAACTGTCAAGCCATGCCTTCCCTGGACCGGAAACAAGCTGCCTAGGACCGGTTTCTGGCATTTCAGCCGTCTTCAGCCAGGCTTGCTTGAATCCAGTGGCAAAGTGAGCAAGGGACTCATGTCTGATCATACCCTGCCAACTTATGGCGAACAAAGTGGTACAAAAGGGGAAGGTGATGGACGGAGCATCAGAACCAACCAAACACTCACACCCAGTCAACAGATCTGGGTTTGATCCATCACCGTTCTTTCGCCCACTCTGCCACCCCAGCTACATCTCGGGATGAGACAAATGTATACAAAGAAGAAAGTTAAATTTGCATCTTTCTAAATAGCTACACTGAAACTTTATGTAAAATATGTCTATATGTGTTTTACACTTTGTCAAAAACACCCAGTATTCGCAGTTATGCCTTAGCAATGTCACTAATAGAATCACACAGGCACTACCTGTGCAATAATGAAGGACGTCCTTTTGCCGCCACTCTGCAAATGCCCTCCTGGCAGAGTACTAGTTGGGGGATGATGTCTCCTTGGCTATTTAGGGTCATTGGGGACCAACTACCCCTCCAGCTACCTCCAGTAAGTCCCACACAGGCAGTCTGCTAAGAGATCTTCTGAGGCCACGCCCCCTTTCTGCACCACTTTGCAAATACGTCTCCTAGCACACTACTGGTTAGGGAATGAAGTTCTCTTGGATGCTAAGGGACCTTGTGGACCAAGAAGCCCTCCTGTTTTTTTCTGTTAAGTCCTACACAGTGGGATTCCTGAGAGCTTGTCAGAGGTCCGCCACCTTTCCCCAACACTCTGAAAACACCATTGCTACTTAAAAAACCATAGAAATGTATTGAAAAAACAAAGGTAACAGGACGTTACAGTTAGGAATTAGCATTTAAGGAACCTTAGAAATTCAGTGAAAAAAACAAAGGTTAAACAGCAGTTATAGTTAGGAAATAGAATTAAAAAAACCTTAGAAATTCACTGAAAAAAACAAAGTATTAGTATTAAGTTTTTTATTGGTTGATTAACAAAAATCATTGCAGTTAAAACTTTTAAAACTTGTACAAAAAAACATTTTTCCAATTTCATTAAACAATAGATGCCATTTTGAAGGTTACATACCAAACCCCTACATTGGCGCCATTTAAAATACTTTTTTTATTTTTTTAACACAAGCACAATAAAATCTGTGAGTAAATTATGATAGCACATAAAAATAGATAATAACAATTAATGTTGGATGCAAATATTCTATGTAATACATAATATTGTAATTCAAATTACAAATAAATGGTGTAGTATCTCTATGTGTCCTAAATTTAAAGCCTGTAACCAGTCCGATGCATACATTTTCTACAAAATAAATCACATTGCACAGACAGGCTGTAATATCCATAAGATAAATAGATAAATAAATAAATAGACTGTAAAGGAACAACTGAGTTTTTAATAATCACAATTGGAACTAATTGCCGTAGCAGCAAAATGAATACATATTATCTAAGACTGACCCAATTCATAGATCCTATTAGAAATAAACTCCATTGTGCTTATAAGCAAAATAGTGTGTTTTCAAAGTATCACTGGAGCCAGAATAACATAACTTCCTAGAAGTAAACTTTTTTTTTTAAAAAGGGCCATGCCCTGTGGAATGGGGTCCCCGGGGCCGATTATGGCCTGTGGAGGGGGGGGGCACGTGGCCACCTTCCAGAATTTTTAGTTAAAAAAAAATATAGGGGCCAGGCCCTGGGGGATGGGGTCCCCAGGGCCTAAATATTAGGAAAAGAAGGGGGGCCACACATCCCCCTTCTTAAACCCCCCAAAAAAGAAAAATACCGGCATTGCGCTGGAGGCCACGCCCCCTACCAGCATCACTCTGCAAACGTGCCCCCTGGCGCGTTTGCAAACGCGCCCCCTGGCGCGTTTGCAGAGGGGGAAAGAATTCACCTTGAATATTGGGGGTCCCTGGGGGCCAACTAGCCCACCAGGTACCTCCAGTTTGCGCCAGGGAGCTGTGTTGCAGAGAGGTGTTCTGAGGACACGCCCCTTTTTACACCTCTCTGCAACGCAGCTCTGTGGAGCTTACTGGATGTAGCTGGTGGCCTACTTGCACCCCAGGGACCCTCAGTATTCAAGGGGAGTTAATCTCCCAACTTAAAACGTGCCACGGCGTGCATTTGCACAGTGGTGAAGGGAGGGGGCAGGGCCTGAATTCACATGTGTGCAAACACGCCCTGTGGCGCGGTTTAAGTTGGGGAAATGATTTATAATGTAACTAAAGTCTTAAAACCTTCTATTAATTGCAATGCTTTTTAATGAGATGCTATCATGTATATTGGTCCCAAGATGGCTGCCAACACTTCTTGGATGAAGTACTGACAGCCAATCAGATCTCACGATGAGATGTGTGGTTAGGCTCCGCCCAGATATATCTATCTTTTTAACTCTGATTTTCTCAGGAACTACTGAACGGATTTACACGATTTAAGCAAAAGGCACAAGTCTGAACTGAGGACTACATCTTTGCCAAATTTGGTGTAATTCCGTTCAGCAGTTCGGGCTGTAGCTGAGTCAACAGGTCCTATGCGAAAATGCATAGGGAAAATGCATTTTGGGACCCCCCTTTTTTCTCGGCCCCCGCTTGACAAATCACCGTGAAATTTTCAGGATAGAAGCGGACCGGAGCTGGCCAAAAGTTTGGAAAATTTCGCGAAGATTCGTCAATCGGCGCTAACGATATTCCAAATAGAATGTTGCGGATTTCCTATGGAAAATAGGTCCTAACTATAACTACCTACTGGCGATTGCCAGTAGGTAATATATATATATATATACACACACACACACATATATATATACACATATATATATATATATATATATATATATATATATTCACTTAAAAAAAACATAGGTTTCACACATGTTATAGTTAGCTGGACATTTCACTCGTAAAAAACCATTGAAATTCCCCCGTTATAGTTAGTTCAGATAACTATAACTCGCGCGACCACAATCCACTGCGGATGACGTTACATATTACATCACTGATGACATGGTCAGTGACATCACTCATGACATCACTGATGACATCATCCTTGTGATAGAGTGGCGGTCGCACAAGTTTTTTTACCGTGCGCGCACGGTGTGCACACCTCGCGATTTTTTTGAAAAAAAAATTAAATGTTTTTTTCACCCTTCGGGGTCCTTCAGGGACCCCCTGACAAAGGCTAGGGCGTCAGGAACTCTCTAGCCTGCCCCCTTTTCACGCTCTCCACCTTTCTTTTTCACTGTCACACACTAAATGGCGGCCGACACTTCCTGATTTCGACCGATTCGAATGTTGACTGACATGTAACCACCAATCAGAATTACGCTCACGCACGTTATGGTGCGCGCACGGTGTGCGCACGGTGCGCGCTTATAGATATTTATGTACCTTTAACTGCACTTTTCTCAGAATCTACTGAACAGATTGACACCATATATGCAAAAGGCACATGCCTGACCTGAGGACTACCTCTTTGCCAAATTTCAAGTAATTCTGTTCAGCCGTTCGGGTTGTACCTTCGACTAAAGGTCCTATGGGAAAATGCATGGGGAAAACGCGTTTTGGGACCCCCCTTTTTTCTCAGCCCCCGCTTGACGAATTCCCCCGAGACTTTCAGGGTTGGAGCTGAGCGGAGCGCCCCATTAGTTTTGAAAATTTCTCGAGGATTCGTCAACTGGCGTCAAAGTTATTCAAAATAGAATTTTCAGATTTCCTATGGGAACTCGGTCCTAACTATAACTATCTACTGGCGACCGCCAGTAGATAATATATATATATATATATATTTCACTGACGCACTCTGGGTTACCCATTTTCAATATGTTCTTCTGCAGTTTTCAACATGTATTCAATTTCGTTTTCCCTCCTGAGTATACAGATTATTATGACAGCTTTTTCCATCTGGCTGTCACATATTTTACAAATTTGTCGTTCTTTCTTTTCTTTTATGTCTCCTCCTCTACACTAGTTAGCACTTTCACACGGAACAATTTTGTATTCTTTGATATTGATCAGACCATCACCTTGTGCATTCTCTCATATGCATTGGTTTTCAAATTGTTTTTCATATGACTCGATGGATATGAGGCAAGATTATGATTGAGTATAACCGGATTGATCCAGTTATTATTAGTTTTTGCCTTTGGTGTGCAGGCATTGGTTAACCAGGGAGTTCTTTGGTGAAACCGATATAAGCTATAATTTATAGATCGATTCATTAGATCGATTTTTGCTGCACAAAATGTCTCATTAGTCATTCAACTTTATATTTCTTTGGCCAGTGCACATGTTTTTAAAAAGTATTTGACTTTTATTCGTGGCTTTAGAATTAATTGGAATATGAATCACAAGATGAATTAATGCATACAATTGTTTGCGCATTTGCACAGATGTATTTTACACATTATGTTTTCTATGTCTATTGTGATGATGTCATGATCAACCTTTGCACTTGCACTTTAAAAGCTCTGGCTTCACGAGACAGCGTCATGTGATCAAGGCCTCTGGAAGGCCGAAACGCGTCATGGCAGCTATTGGGTTTTTGATTTAATAAAAACCACTAAGCACTTACTCTGGGTCCGTGTTCGTCTCTTGCACTTGGATGCTGTGCGGTTGGTGAGGCGATTCCTTGTGGCATATATATATATATATATATATATATATATATTCACTGAAAAAACCATAGGTTTCACACACGTTATAGTTACGAATTAACATTTAAAAAACCTTACAAATTCACTTAAAAAACCATAGGTTTCACACATGTTATAGTTAGGTGGATATTTCACTCGTAAAAAACCAATGAAATTCCCCCGTTATAGTTAGTTCAGATAACTATAACTCGCGCGGCCGCCACTCTATCACAAGGATGATGTCATCAGTGATGTCATGAGTGATGCCACTGACCATGTCATGAGTGATGTAATATGTGACGTCATCAGCAGTGGATTGCGGTCGCGTGAGTTATAGTTATCTGTTGGAATCATACAAAAATGATTTCACTATTCTCAGGGATTTTAAGACGACTGATAATGACACCGAAGATCTCACAGACACTATGCTTGGGGTTGGTTTCTCCCAAATCATTAGTAGTCCAACTCACTCTGCCGGCCACACGCTGGATGGACTGTTTACCAACAACCCAAATATCAAATTCTTGAAGGCCTTGGACCTATCGTGGTCTGACCATAAGGCAGTGATGTTTACAGTTGCACTTTTCTCAACTATTGTTAATGTCCCCAAGATGAATAGTACCAAATCTTTTCATCTTTGACAGAAATTTCAGGTTTCTGAGCTGAGGGACGCTCTCTTAGCAGCGGAGCCAGTAACCTCAGTAGATACAAACACCGCCGCTACGGACTACAAACTTTAGATTCAGTCAGCCATTGACAATCTTGGGCCCATAAAAAGCTACATTTTAAAGAGAAGTAATGCTTCTGCTCCCTGGTACAACTCTGACCTTAAAATGTTAAAACAGCACTGTCGGAAACAGGAGAGAATATGGAGGAAGGTCTATAGCCCAGTTGAAAAAGTAAAGTAACAACAATGCATTGCCAAATATAAAGCTCTTATCCTAGTCACCAAATCAAACTTTTACATGCAAAAGTTACAGCAAGCACAAACTCCTCTAAGGAGCTTTTATGTACCATCACCACCTTAATCACTATCCCTACTGCCAATTCCACCTTAGCCAGTAGCGATTTTTGTTACGCCCTGGTGCTCTCCTTTCAAAAGAAGGTTCAGGACATTTTTGATAGCTTTATGATATTTAATCATTTCGATTCAGAGCCTCTCTCTATGTACCCCTATTCAGACGATGAATCCAGGTATCTGAGAGAATTCTCTAAGCTATCAGAGAAAACAATTAGACAGTTGATCATGGCCATTAATTTAGGCACCCCCCTCGATCCCTGTCCTCCTTCCACAATTCATATGGTCCCAGACATTGTGGCAAAACAGCTTGCAAATATCTTCAGCACCATGTTTCAATCAGGGATTTTTCACCAAAAACTAGAAAAAGGTTTCAGTATTGCCACTTCTAAAAAAATCCAATTTGATCCCCTCAATACCAACAACTACCATCCTATAGCTAGGCTGCCTTTCCCAGGCAAACTGGTGGAAAAAGCAATGAACCAACAGTTAACATCTTTTATTTAACAAAACAATCTTCTAAATGCATCTCAATTCCGGTTCAGGAGTAGACATGGCACTGAGACTGCCTTTATATATTTGCCACCTTGAAAAGTAGCGAAAGAGCGGCCCTGGTCTTACTTGACCCTTCCGCCACTTTTGATACGGTCGACCACACTTTAGTGGTCGAGCGACTAAGCACACTGGGAGTTAAAGATAAGGCGATTGATCTACTTAAATCCCTCCAGACTTATAGACTTCAATCATTAAGTCTAGACGGACAGACCACTGAATCCTATGTCTTACCATGTGCTGTCCCCAAGGGTTCAACTTTGAGCCCATCTTTGTTCAATGCCTACATCACTCCGTTGGCAGCACTCATTAGATCCTTTGGGTACTTGTTGGTATCATATTCCGACAACACTCAGATAGTTGTATCCATTTCAATTTTCAAACATGGTAGTCGGCAGCTAGCGACTGGATGGGCAAGAACTGCTTCAAGCTAAAATCGTCTAAAATGGAGGTGATGTTGTTAGGCCATAATACATCCTTCTGGACCCCTTCATACTGGACTCAAGATATGGAGGCTCTTCTCAACACTAAGAATAAAGTCAGGAACTTAGGAGTCCTGCTGGGCAACAGATTAATTTTAAGAGCCAAGTTAAAACAGTAATCTCTTCCTCCTTTTTCATTTTAAAAACCCTGAAGAAAATCACACATCTGATTTCTTATGACCTTCTGAAAACAATATTCATTGCTCTGGTACTCTCATTTATTGACTACTGCAACGGTCTTTATCTTAATCTGCAAGTCAAATTTATGCAGAAACTGAAAACTGTACAAAATTCTGCAGCTAGAATGCTTCAAAATCTGCTTAAATTCTAATCTGCTGCCCCAGCACTGAATGAACTCCATTGGCTCCCTGTGAGAAAGCAAACTGCTTTTAAATCTCTCTGCATTACCTATAAGGCTGTGGCCATAACAGGAAACAACCTTTACAATGCAGTCATTACAACGCACTACCTTTACAATGCAGTCATTACAACGCAACATCCTTTACATTGCATGCCATTACAACGCAGACATTACATCACATGTCACTACAACGCATGTCATTTGAACGCATGTCACTACAACGCATGCCATTACAACACAATATAAGGTAAGTAATGGGGAATAGTCATTTTTACCCCTACACTATCCAACACTTACCCTAGTGTTGCACTCACTGGAGTGGGAATAGTAATTTTTACCCCTAAAAGTAATATGCCTTGAAATGGTATGCGTTGTAATGGTACGCGTTGTAATGGAATGCATTGTAAATGTAGTTTCTAAAAATGCGTTGTGACGGCATGCAATGTAAAATCATGCGTTGTAATGGATGTTGCGATGTAAAAACTGCGTTGTAAAGGCATGCGTTGTAAATGTTTGCATTGTAACATCATACATTCGGCCGTAACAGGTCCTGAGTACTTGAAAACAAGTTTAGCTGGTACACTCTCAATAGACCCCTCCAATCCAGTCTTGTGAAAAATTTTGTTGTGCCTCAACACCGACTGACCACCTGGGGTGGTAGAGGCTTTGTGAAAAACACCGCACTCCTTCAGAATTAGCTTCCTCTGGAGTTAAAACTATCCCCCTCTCTTCTCATATTTAGGAAAAAACGAAAAACTCGGCTCTACTGCAAATAACATCCACGGTCAGACATCTGCTGTCCTTCTTGCACATTCTCCTGCCTCAGATCAGCGCCAAGATGCCTGAGGGCATAAGAGCTCTTTATAAAACCCAAAATCAAATTAAAGTCAAATGATTTGAATTGGTTATACTGTCAATCAATCAATCAATCAATACAATACAGGCTTTATTCGATTTAAAATTTAAAAATCATAAAAGCAAACATATTAAGAAGAACAATGAAAGTTCCAGCACAAATAACAATATACTACATCAATAATATAAAAAAAGAAATAAAAATGAAAAATGTGTTTTTGAATGACAAAAGACGAATCATGACATACATATCAACCATCTAGGATGTCTTGGACAGGCCATAATACTAAAATTGATTTCAACCATTTACTGATTTTGTGAATTGAGTGGTTAGACATTTCCTAACCCGCAGCACACTCTTTAAAAAGCCTGCCACTGAACCGATGCAGTAACAATTTTCCAACATCTGGAGGTATACCAGGGCGGGACGGCATTGCCTCCATCTTCCTTCTTTTAAAACAGGAATTAGCCATCTACGCCTTTCATTATTGTAAAACGTACAAAATAGAATTGCATGTATTGTAGTTTGTGATGAAATGTTATCACACGGACAGCAGCAAAGTTCCCTTGACCAGTCATTGATGTAAGGGTGAATAATAAGGCGATGAAAATTCCCAAATCTGAATCTTGTAAGCAGGTATCTATCAAAACCCCCTGCGACACATAATAGGTATGGTTGAATTTTGCTGGTAACGGTGATTATTTGGTGGTTGACCACCATAGTTTTGTTCAATTCAAGGCCTAGTCTGATCTCTTCTAGATGTGTCATACAGATCTTTTTAAAATCCTTACGATTGATGGAAGTCATATTTTCCGGTAGGGTAAAAAACTCCGGGCGTCCAATATCATGTAAGAAATTTTTTACATATCTGAGCCAAGATATTTTGCTCACATTATCCAACCTCATGGCATCCATTATTATTTCTCTATTGAGGCCAGTGCTGTCCGAAGTCCAAATTCTATGCCACAGCAAAATTGGTTGAGTCTTTATTAGATCAGAGATATAGGCTACGCCTAGCTCGCTGTGGCAATTAAAAACTGGGGCACTTGCTGGGACGCCCAGGATAAACCTTAAAAAGCCATTTTCAGTACTTTGAATGGACGTACACTCATGAAAACCCCAGATGGCAGCCCCGTAAGTAGCTATACTTACACATTTTGCATGGTAGATTTTTAATAACATTTCGGGCGGCCTTTTCCCCAGTTTTTTTGAAAAGTTTATGAGGGCCGCAATGGACTTCATAAAAAGTAAATTCCTAGCCTTAACTGCTGCAGTCCATGAACCAGTTCTATTAAAAAGAACACCCAGATAGCTAAACAGATGGGTAGTTTCCACCCGTCTACCACCCGCCTGGTAGCTTCTGGGGTTATACTGTCATTTAAACATGATGCTAGAACTAATGAAAAGCACAGAGCATGGTTGTCAATCAATGTTCATTACATCTTGAAGAGGTAGATAACGATTCTACAATAAAATATTGTTCTCATGCTAGGGAAATGTTGGTCGTTTCAGATTCAAAGGAGCTTCAGGGTAAAGAATTTTGGGTTAATAATATCAGCACAGTGAAAGTACAACGATACCAGTGGTTTTGCCATAAAGATTGCAAACTCGGGAAAGCAAGAGCATCAAAATATGGGGTCTATTTAAATTAATTGCAATGATATCTCCATCTACAGTTTTTTGGGCTGACCAAATCCCAGATATTTGTATTATAAAAATGATTTGATTCAATTGAGCTGGTCTATTGTCAAGGTATTTGCTAAGCAAGTGAGTGACTTTGTATTTCAAATGGGTAAAGGTTTCTGTTGCTCTCTCCTTAAGTAGGAGGGCATTGGCTAAGGTAAAAACATATAAGGGCAGGCAACTGGGGGCAGATTAATTGTTGCCAGCTGATGAGGTGTAAGCCTACTATCAAATGGGGTGGGGGTGACATGTGTTTCCCGCAATGTTCATCACGCGGTGAGGTTCCTAGTTTCAGAGCTTCAACTGAGCTGCTAAGACCCCACAGTATCATTGTGAAGGAAGTGGCCCTTAAGGGCCACTCAGGTTTCGTACAACCACCTGCTATGCCTTCCCAAGAATGAAGAGTCGGTCAGACAGTAGAGAATACAAACATACATTCATTAGCAATACTTTGCAGACAAGTCCAATCTGACCTGCACCCTAAGATGTCTGCCGAGGGACTGACCCCCCAACAGTCTGCAGTGAGTAATAATTCTTCAGAAGAAGCCTCCAACCACACCCACAATGGAAAATTACTGGTCTGGGCTGAACATGAACCAAGAAGGCACAGGGAGATGGGCTGCCACCTTCCAGATGGGTACATGTTATCTGTAAGTCTAGGTCACCACGCTGAGTCTCAGCGTCTCCTAACGTGGGAGCAGAACTACACACTCAGATAGGCATGCGAAGGCAGAATGGCCTATTCATTAGTAAGTCGGAAAACAGCCTTGAACAGGAGAGAAAATAATAACAAAATACAGTGCTCTGCTGAGGCAAGCAATGTGAATGATGAGGCCTAGTTCAGACACAGCCTAAGCAGCTTAATAGGGATTACGAAATACAAAATGGAGTCACACTTGCTAACTAAAGCTTGCACGTTGCAGGGAAAACTCAGTGGAATGCATAACATGAATACAAATGGCATTTATTCAGCCACACACTGCCAACCTAATATAGCATGGAACGAGTGCATTGGGGGAATAGGTTTTTCAAACCTAACAATTGTTGCAAACGTTCTGATTTCCTGTGAGAATCGGCCACCGGTATAGATTTTACTGTGGCTGCCAACTTTTCTGAGTGCCAGCCTTGCTATAAGCGGCTGAATGAGTTTGCCTAAAAACCTACCAAGTCTGTCATACAGTTGATCAATCATCATTTTCTCCCTCAAACTGGGGCAAGAAATACCCACCCTTCCATGTTAATACCTTTGTAGCAAGTAGAGGTCAAATTCTTGCCCCTTCTCTTTCTTTTGACTACTGGCTCACTTGATTGGGGGATGAGATTACTAGGTGAACTCGAGGAGTCAATAGAACAATCTCTAATTATACCCTCCCATGTAGGGACCACAGTTATATAATTGGCAGACTCAGTATACCTCCCTTTAGCATGCCCTTTGCTTGAAAATCTCATCTCTATTATTTCATTTGCCTTTTTCAGCCTATTTTGCTGCCACTAGAATTGCACATGGCAGGTGAATTGTATTACTTGTTGCTTCAGTAGTGCAGATGAGGTAGCCCTCCGTGTCCTCCTGCAGCAAAATTATGGATCCTGAAGTGATGTGCAGAATGGCAGAAATGTACACCCTGTTCCATGGACTTCATGCACACTTTAGTGGCGCTGGTGAATGAGTCTCCCCACCTCCTCCTGCAGCAGGATTGTTGATCTGAAAGTTTACATCAGATTTGCAGAAATATGGCTCCCGTGGGCTTCAAGCACACTTTTGTAGTGCTGTTGAGGAAGTCTCCCCGCCTCCTTGTGCAGCAGGATTATGGATCCTGAAGTCCTGCCTCAGAATGGCAGAAATGCACATCCTAAAACATGGCTCCAAGTGCGCTTTAGTAGCGCTGATGAGGGAGTCTTTCCACCTCCTCCTCCAATGGGATTGTGGATTCAGAAGTCCTGCCTCAGAATGGCAGAAACATGTGGGCTTCAAGCGTGCTTTATTAGCACTGCTGAGGGAGCCCCCTTCCGCCTCCTCCTACAGCGAGATTGTGAATCCTGAAGAATGGTACAAATGCACCTCAGGTATATAATAATGAAGGTAGATTATTGCTAAGTATAAAATAAAGATAAGTTTATAAAGCATGATTTATGGAGCCTGGAAGCCTGACAGCCATAAACCTATTCTCCGTGCTACTTTTCTCTCCAGCTCAGTAAGTAGCACCTTGATTAGACATGAAAAGGTCTTCTTTACAGAGAACAATACAGTGGGCTCTTCTAGCAGAAAGGCTGGCATGATAAATTATTAGCCCAGTGGCGTAGCTAGATCTACTGTCACCCAGGGCGGCCCCTAAGTTTTCTGCCCGTTGGAGGTAAGAGTGAGGGGGTTGGCGACAGATGAACGACTTGTTCTTGGATGGGGTTGGCAGGGGGAGAATGGTAGTCAACAGACACGACTTGCTCACCTCCGCCGCCTCCAGCTACACCACTGTATTAGGCACTTCATTTCCATTGGCAATGTTGGTGTACAGCAACAAAAAGGTTAGCTGACATCTGACATTTTGAAATGTATATGCCAAATAAAGTCCTACTGTGGGAGAGGCCTTTTGACTAGGCTTTTTCCAAGACTTCTTGTCTCTGGTCCCATCTGTGTCAACCTGTTTAATACGACAAGTCAGGGATGATTTCTGATCGTGGGGTAAGGGGGGTGTAATTTCTTAAAATAGTCATACCTGTTTTTTAACAAGTCTGTCCAATTCCAGGCTTTTTAGTTTACAGCACCAAGAAACTATTTTAGAGCAATTCAGAAAAGGTGGCCTCCTGTAGACCCAAGGAAAACTAAGGTTTAGCCAACCCTTGCTCCATCGCAGAGTTCCAGAAATCGTGTCTAGGTCTCACTGAACTGCACTGCACCAGTGACTCGGATGGGTGCTTTGTATTTTCTTGCCATTTAAAATGGACTAAAAATTTACAAAAATATTTATCATCAGTTCCTACGTTTGACCATTTCTATGAAATGTAGTTTGTTCAAGTTTTTCCTTTTTTATTATATTGGTGCAGAAATGTTATTGGATAGTTTTCTGACTTTACTATTGCTTGGTGCTTCTTTATTTTAGCACTCGTACCTCTCGATGAATGCCTGGTGTTTACTTTAATTGCTACAAGGGTTCAGCTCACATTTTCTCAGTGAAACTGACTAGTGACATCGGAGATATTGCATTATTAAATTGGTGCAGTGCATCCAGCCAAAATAATAATTCAAACTTTCACAGAGAATGTACAGCTGCAACTTGCACCAAGCCAAATTCAATGTACATAGTATCTTAAGGAAGTCAGTTAAAGTTTTTAGAATATCTTTGTTACAAAAACATATGCTCTTATTTTTAGATAACTGGTTATCTTATCAGCTTCATTATCAAATGCATAGAATGTAGATATAATCTCCCAGAGTAACTTCATTCTGTCTCTGTTCTATGTATTTGGTATTATTTTGTAATATAAATTCACTTGTTGCTTTAGATAGCAAGGAAGTGTTTTCCTATTGTATTATTAGTAACAAAATGTTGACCATTGGGGAGGGGAGTTGGTCTAATGGCTAGGGCGGTTGACCTTTAATTTGGGGAACCGGGTTTGAGTCTCGGCAGGGATGCGCAACGTCCTGTGATTCTGGGCAAATCACTTAATCTCCCCGTGCCTAACACAAATTAATGTGTCCTCATGTAGCGCAATTGGTGCTCGTGTAAAGCGCTCTGATATCTTCAGGTCAGGTTTGTGCTATATAAAACTCCGTTAAAAAAACACATAGCATTTACCACCCCAAAGAGTTGTTGTATAAACATCTCATGTACGCATTGCACATAGAAAAATATAGGGAGAGGATTTGGAGGGAAATATTTTTGGAGAAAAGTTTCATGCATTATATAAATACTTAGTCTCTGCGGAAGTATCCACTGACTTCCTCAGGGCTAAAAATAAACGGGTAAACCCACATTATAACCAATATGGCCACAACATCAATTATCAGTAAAAATACAATCCGTTTGTTACAGAAACAAAGCAGAAGCCAGTAAGTAACATGAATGTAATATCCGTTAAAGAAAAGCGAAAATAAAGCAATAAGGCAGGATAGGGAAGGTAAAACCAGATACACCGAGAATAAGGCCTCAGAAAAACACCTGGAGAATCAGAAATGGTACTCTATTTAGAATAAAAACGAGAAGGAACCAAAAAACCCAGTGCACACAAGCAAAATCATAGGAGTATCACACTCCAGGTCAACTCACCAACTACGGTAATTAGTCTGGCAACATCAAGTATAAACTCATGTCCTCATATTCAATAAGTAAAATCCCACGATGTCATGTAAAGGATATCCTGTGATATAACAGGCTAAGATCATCAACTGTAAGCCTTTCTTTTATAAGTGTAAACTTTTGAGTCTGTAAAATCCAACACAGATTCAGGGAAATATTTAAATTAATTTAGTCATAGTGTCACTAGTCAATATATTCATCAGTCTAGACATAAAAGAACCGAGGGTCCAAATGTAACCATATATCCCAACAAAGCGTCATAGTATAGTATCCTAGTCTGGACAGAAATAACTGTGAAGGTATCCTAACATCAAATCAAAATACGTCGTAGCAGCTTTACCTTGAACAGTCCGATCCGTAATGAAAGTACTCCTCATGTTACAATGGTGTCTCGCAATCATGCCATCTTGAACTGAGGCTTACAGTTGATGATCTTAGCATGTTTTGTTAAGGATATCATTTACAGGACATCGTGGGATTTTACTTATTGAATATGAGGACATTCGTTTTTTGGTTCCTTCTCTGTTTTTTTCTATATAGAGCACCATTTCTGATTCTCCTGTCACTCACTAGGTGTTTTTTGAGGCATTATTCTCTGTGTATCTGGTTTGACCTTTCCTATCCTGCCTTACTGCTTTATTTTTGCTTTTTAACGGATATTACATCATGTTGCTTACTGGCTTCTGCCTTGTTTCTGTAACAAACGGATTGTATTTTTACTGATAATTGTTGTTGTGGCCATATTGGTTATAATGTGGGCTTACCCGTTTATTTTTAGGCCTGAGGAAGTCAGTGGATACTTCCGCAGAGACGAAACAGGTGTTGTCTAGAGTTGTCTTGCTGTTGGCCAAAGTAACTGGATAAATTTGTTTTGCTGATGGCCAAAGTAACTATTATCGTACATAACTTGGAATAAACAAGATCTAAAGAAGACTTCTATGAAGAAAAACTGTGTGGATTTATTAATTCAGTATGGACTATTGTTGCTCAGGATATTGAACTTTTAAGTTTTGAACATGTGTAGAACTCTGTCTAAATAGTTGGCAATGTTGGGTGGTTGTTACCCAATATCCTTAGAGCACTTTTTATCTGAAGATATTGCTTACTGCATGACTCTTTCACAACTTAGAGCATACCATACCCATCCAACATCCCTCTCGCTTTCTATTATTTAAATGCTTTGTATTTTAATAAATATGTCTCCAGCAATCCAAATCCCGGTGCCAAAAGTAAGATTGAGTTAAGCCTGGTAAGATAACATTATTGGTCCAATGTCAATATCTAGCATGTTGCTTACAATTCAACTGTCTTCATTTAAATGGCACATCTGGCAATGAAACTTGGTGCCTTATTCCGGGTGCGGTTCCCTTAGAAGTGATGGTCCATCATCTGCCGTATTACGGCTTTCACAGTCGTACCAGTGGTGGACCGTCACCTGCAGCAGGGAACACCCCTTTCCTTGCACTGGAACAGCGAAGGGGCAATGTAATATGCTGAGCGGGACTGACACTGACACTGACCCACCAAGAATATTACGAGTTCGTCCTTTGCCAGCCATTTCAAGTTGGTGAGCCCGCCATGAAAATTCTGGTGCTGGGGGAACAAAGGGGGCGGCCCCATGCCCATGCTGCTATGAGGATGCATTCAGGGGGGCAAAAAATGTGCCCCTGTCTGCTTGTACCCCCAGTTCTAGCACAGCATGGACTTCACTGTCCATGCTGTGTTGGAACATTTTTCCTTTCTCATTGCGTTGCCCTTTTTCAAGGCAAAAAGACCATTCACCTGCGCGAGTTGAACTCATAATCTGGCGGGTGGTTTTTGCACAGCTTTGGTGCAGCTGTGCCGGCAGAGAGACAGTGCAACTGTGCCAAAGTTGCAACCTGCTTCTTAGTTGTACATGATTAAATGTAAATTCCTGAGAGTTTGGATTTAAAAGACTTCACTGTTATTTACCGAATGTACCTTACCGTAGCATTGTGAGATTGTGATCAGTATAACACCTGTATGTATAATAACATCTAAATAAATGATCCAATTGAGAAATGACAATTAATTATTTGTCACAGTTTGGGTAGGGGTGTAAATATTCATTAGGATATATTTTTGTGTTAAGTTTGTTTCGGTCTTAATCCATCTCTATTGAGCATTTGTGGTTTGTGTAATAGTAAAAGTTTAATGTATTTCTCTACCAAAGGCAACTCCACATTTTTGCAGACTTTCAGGGAATATGTCATTATAAGAACTCAACATTAATCCACCATGTTTAATTCTTCTTCATACACATTTGCTTCCTAAAAAAACTCTTTGAAACATTTTTATTTGTATGAATCCCCCAAATTATTTTCTTTAATTTGTTTTTTGTCTTCATTCGCTGTCAGATAGAGTGAAATGACACCCACCTAAACAAATCAGTTTGGTGCCTGTTGCCATCTTCGGAAAATAACTGTATAATGAATCAATATGGGAAGTCAGATCCCAACATCCAGGGATTATCAGCAAATCCTCTTTAATCATGGGACTGAGGTCTGGGTTACTTTCTCTCCAAACTATATAATGCAACCAGAGCTCTCCCTTCATCTTACTTTTACTACACACCAAGTCCAACTTACAAACTTTATCTACTGTTCTCAACTGATGACCCAAAGTGGGAGAGTTGATCTACAACCAAATTCATACAAATACTGGTCCTGGCCAGCAGAATCAGAAAAAGATCAGCCTCATTTAACCTCAGGAGATAACTTGGCCTTGCTGGGCATTAGTTCAAAAAAGAATCAACAGAGGGCTTACCTTAATTTTACTTTGCATAATTCTTAACAAAACACTACTGACGCCCTCCCAGAAACTGCACAGCACAGGGCAGGAAACCAACATAGGCAGGGCATCGGATTTTTGTTCCCTTCACCAGCTACACTCTGGCATAACCCCATTTTTTAAATTTAGTCCTCTTCATTGGGGTCATATAGGTTCTATGAAACAGAAACAAGTGATTCCTCCTTCAGACGGCAAGCTTAATCATTGAGAAGAGTAGACGCAGAGACTCTTGCAATACCTCTGTTCGCTCCTCTGCTGGTAAATAGCACTCCCATGGGTGAAGGGGAATTTTACACTTCTTATCACCCCAATATAATTATATTGATATAATTCCCGATGCCATGCAAAACCTTTCTTTGCAAAGGGCTTATAGTCTAGCATCTTCTTGTCAAATTCCCTGCCCTCATGACTGGCCCAACTTTGCTTTGACCCCCCATGAAGTTCATTCTAACCCTAACTCTATAATAAGGACTTGTTCCTCCCTTAATATTTACACTGTTCTCTATATGCTTTCTACCTTCCATTCCTTATAGGTGATCTGATTGACTTCATGTTGAGTGCATCATTTTTGTAGGTATGTTATTAAATTTGTGAAATACCACCTGTGATTGGAATAATGATGAAAATATACATATCTTGTTTAATTCCAAAATTCAATGAAATATTCATCTCTTGCATATTGGCTTTATGAAACATGCTCCCACTTGGTGTATATTAAGTTCCATTTGTGTTTGGTATTCGCAGGAAAATAATTGTCTTTTCTGTGTTCACCTCAGCCTCTCCTGTTTGCACAAACACTGATTTCAGTGTATGTTGCCTGTCCTGAGTTGGCCGCCATCTTTTATTTTGAACTTGTGGTGCTACGCTATTTGTGACACCGTGCTGGACCGTTGGTTGAGCTGCCAATCATTGAGCATTCAGATTACGTCTCAACAGCGCCCGCCACCATAAACAAAGGGTGGTGGGCGGGTGGGGTCGTGTGGGCAGGTTTATACAATACAAAAAAGAATAAAACGCACCTTTTGCTGCCACAGCCGACCACCTCCAGCATCGCGTTCACCGCCTCTTCTCTTCCTGGGTCCCTGCAGCAGCTAGGACCCAGACTCCCATCCAATCCCCATGATACAGAGCAGCGCGGGAATTGGTTTGAGCAGGCAGGGAAGATGCCCTGTTCAGACCAGGAAGTCTGTGGGTTTTTTCCAGCCCGGTTCCTCAAACCTAAGTGCGCATCTGTGTTTTGGTCGGCCTGAGACAGCCGGCCAAAACACATATGCACAATTTGGGAGTGGAGTGCACGTAGCACTCCTCCTCCCCAATCCCTGCCTAAGTCCCGCCCCTCCCAACACTGCTGGCAGAGCCGGAAAATGTAAAATGTAAAATAAAACAATGCAAGACCATCATTTTAGTTTACATTTCCTGGCTCTGAGCTAGGCAGCGAGGCAACGCTTCTCCGCCATTGCAGAGGAGCCGCCCCCATAATCCAGTTGTAAGTAAATTGGAACACATTGGATGGCTACTTTCTGCTGTTGCTCATTAACAGGTTTTTCACTTTTTGATATTCTAGACTCAACCCCTCTTTTTGAGACTCATATGTAAAGTGTGCATTACATGGAATTCACTATATTCACCATAGTGTTAGCTTGTGTCAGACTACATTCAGGGGCCATGGCAGGCATATCTGGGCCTTAACTGTGGAGGTTGAAGTTATTTGCCTCTGATATCCTAGGTTACATCCTGTGATCACTCTGCAAACTGGGCCGAGTACAATCTTGGGTATAAATTACGCACCTGATCCTCAGTGGTAATGAACGCGAGCAGTCACATGTGTCTCAGGAGGTAGTGTAGGGCACGGAAGCACAGAGCTCAACAGTCATAGAATAACTCAGTTTGAACTGCTCTGGGATGTCCAGCCCAGTTCCTATCTTTAGAAAACCAAAAATGCTTTACTACACTTTGTAAAATAAAACTACATACTAATGAAACAGGATGCAATTAAATGTCTGAGTTCAATTTATATAATTGTTATTGCTCTCCTAGCCATGAATGAGTGCGATGTTAACTTCAGTGCCAACACCCATATTCAATGTGTTACATCTCATTGCTTTAAAATAATTTTGACTTTTTTCAGAACATCTATGAACATGATAATCAACCATTAAAAAAATTAAATGAACATATGACTTTTATATTCAGACATAGCTTGACATTTAAAAAGTACAAAGAAAAAGAAGAAAGTTTGTCAAATGAACCCATATAATTGCATAATTAATATAGAAAACGTTTTTATAAGCTCCTGATTTTATAACCCAGTGTCCATCTTGTCATTACTGTGTTCACCTCACCTAATTAGCACCTGTCCAATACAGCAGTCCATTACAGTTAATGTAATCCCAAATGAGTATCCATTATATAAATTTACATAAGTTTGTTTTTTGGAAGTTTCTTGACACAAAGCATGTGTCCATATGACATCTAGGTGCTCCTCATATTTAGTGCCTACTCGCTTTGACAACTGCGAATGGGGTCATAGATCATAGAGGTCTTCCTCGGGGTATAAGATGTGTTTCTCTATCAGGACACAGTTTCCAAAAGTTCATGAAAAATCTCTGTACAAAAATATACTGGCTTTTTGATGGATCACTGACATAATATCGACTACAAAAATATAGACTTACAAAAATATCGATGCCAAAATATAGAATACCAAAATATCGACTCCCTATCTCCAAACAGGAAACTACAAAAATATAGAATCCAAAATATCGTTGTAAATAATATAGTTAGTCAAAATATCGAATTTTTTAAATGTTTTAAAAGTAATGTAAAATTAATGAAATAATACATATAATTAACTGACACATACTTAAAAATACTTAAATAACATTAAAATTAATAAATAATTAAAAAAAAAAATATATTTTAATACATATATATTAACGTAATATTTATTAAAAATTATTCAATATTTTCTGCGTAGGATAGCGGGCGGGTAAAATTTACTATTACCATTCCAGTAAGTGCAATAGTAGGGAAAGCGTTGGATAGCGGGAGGGTAAAAATTACTATTCCCACTCCAGAGAATGCAACAGTAGAGAAAGCGTTGGATAGCGGGAGAGTAAAAATTACTATTCTCACTCCAAAGAGTGCAACAGTAGGGAAAGCGTTGGATAGCGTAGGGGTAAAAATTACTATTCCCACTCCAGAGAGTGCAAACGTAAGGAAAGCATTGGATAGCGGGAGGATAAAATTTACTATTCCCACTCCAGTGAGTGCAACAGTAGGGAAAGCGTTGGATAGCGTAGGGGTAAAAATTACTATTCCCACTCCAGAGAGTGCAACAGTAGGGAAAGCATTGGATAGCGTAGGGATACAAATTACTATTCCCACTCCAGAGAGTGCAACAGTAGGGAAAGCGTTGGATAGCGGGAGGGTAAAATTTACTATTCCCACTCCAGCGAGTGCAATAGTAGGGAATGCGTTGGATAGTGTAGGGGTAAAAATTACTATTCCCACTCCAGTGAGTGCAACAGTAGGGAAAGCATTGGATAGCGTAGGGGTCAAAATTACTATTCCCACTCCAGAGAGTGCAACAGTAGGGAAAGCGTTGGATAGCGTAGGGATAAAAATTACTATTCCCACTCCAGAGAGTGCAACAGTAGGGAAAGCGTTGGATAGCGGGAGGGTAAAAATTACTATTCCCACTCCAGAGAGTGCAACAGTAGGGAAAGCATTGAATAGCGTAGGGATAAAAATTACTATTCCCACTCCAGAGAGTGCAACAGTAGGGAAAGCGTTGGATAGCGAGAGGGTAAAATTTACTATTCCCACTCCAGTGAGTGCAACAGTAGGGAAAGCGTTGGATAGCGTTGGGGTAAAAATTACTATTCCCACTCCAGTGAGTGCAAAAGTAGGGAAAGCATTGGATAGCGTAGGGGTAAAAATTACTATTCCCACTCCAGAGAGTGCAACAGTAGGGAAAGCGTTGGATAGCGTAGGGATAAAAATTACTATTCCCACTCCAGAGAGTGCAACAGTAGGGAAAGCGTTGGATAGCGGGAGGGTAAAATTTACTATTCCCACTCCAGCGAGTGCAACAGTAGGGAAAGCGTTGGATAGCGTAGGGGTAAAAATTACTATTCCCACTCCAGAGAGTGCAACAGTAGGGAAAGCATTGGATAGCGTAGGGATACAAATTACTATTCCCACTCCAGAGAGTGCAACAGTAGGGAAAGCGTTGCAAAGCAGTAGGGTAAAAATTACTATTCCCACTCAAGTAAGTGCAAAAGTAGGGAAAATAATAAATTAATATTTTGTTAACAATTAATTAATTATTAATACCAAAACAAGTATTACAATTAATTACCAATCACACAAGATTTAATAATTGATTATTTATAAATACCAATATATTTTTGTTTAATTAATTACCTATTAATAATTAATTAACAACCAATTGTTTTTCAATAACAAACATTAATAAATGCTAATAATACCAATTAATCATTAATTAATAATATATTGATTAACGATATACACAAATTATTTAAATAATTAATTTTTTACAATTATATTACTTCCCACCATATTCCCCTATAAACACACTACCCACTACAAATATTAAATAAATACAATTAATATAATTATCAATTAAACAATTAATACAAATTAATTACCAATTAATACAAATTATTTACCAATTAATAATTAATCAACCACCAATTAATTTTCAATACCAATTAATAATTAACTAATAACAATTAAATTACTTCCCACCCTATTCCCCTATAAACCCACAACCCGCTACAGAAGTGAAACGCTAAATTAAATTAAAGATATATTAATTAACAATATACACACATCAATTAAATAATTAATTATTTACAATTATATTACTTCCCACCATATTCCCCTATAAACACACTACCCACTACAAATATTAAATAAATACAATTAACATAATTATCAATTAAACAATTAATACAAATTAATTACCAATTTATACTAATTATTTACCAATTAATAATTAATCAACAACCAATTAATTTTCAATACCAATTAATAATTAACTAATAACAATTAAATTACTTCCCACCCTATTCCCCTATAAACCCACAACCCGCTACAGAAGTAAAACGCAAAATTAAATTAAAAATTATTAATAATTCCAATAAATTATTATTTAATGTATTATAATTAAATTACTTCCCACCCTACTCCCCTATAAACCCGCAACCCGCTACGGAATTAAATTACACAAAAATAAAATAACATAAAATTCATTACTTTAAAAATATTCTAACATACATTACAATATTAATACATACTTTTAACACATATACTAACACTTAAAACACTATAAAAAATTCGATATTTTTAACAACTATATTATGACTGTCGATATTACTTACTTCTATATTATTGCAATCGATATTTCTTACCTGTTTTTCGATATTCTTCACCACTATATTTAAAACTCGATATTCTGTCCACTCGATATTTTTTTTTCGATATTATGTCTATTTACCCTTTTTGATGTAGCTTGAATCAACCTCAGATGGGTTCCTTTCTGAATATGTGGAACCCAGTGAAAAGGAATGCTTGAAATCCTCATGCTGCATTGCTGCTCATTGGTATGCCTTGCTGAACGTTGGCTAGTCACATCAAAAAACTATTCCACAGGGGCCCTTCTTCAGTATCACCCACAGATGCATGGTCTGACTGTGGAAGTCAATTAAATTGTGTCTTAAATTGTGTCTTCCTGTTCCATCTTCTGGCACCACAAGATGTGGAACAGGGTAAACGTTCCACATCCTGTAGTACCTAATCTAAAGGTTTTATCACCTTGTACAACAGATCCATCAGTCACTCCCCTCTCACCCACCATTGAGCATATGGTAGTGTTCAAAAGGACTAATCATCAGCTTCTTTTGCCATGTCTCCACTCCCCTCACTTCAGTGTCGAGGTCTCCTCCTTCAGTTTTAGGACTGTAAGCAATATGTTTCCAATATCTGTGAAAATAACCATCACCTTGATCTAACTCAAAGGACAGGCCAGGGGTATCCAAAGTTGACCCCACAGGCCACCATTACTCTGGCTCACTCACACACACACACCATGGACAGTATTATGGGAGTGCCCCAGCAGTGCAACGGTTGTTAGCGCCCACTTAATTTGCCCCTGGGGCACTTTGGCATTACATAAGGGGCCGCAGATGCTTGTGTGGCCCCTTCTGTAATACAAATGGCCCTGGTGCACATATAGCACCAGCACTATTACCAGAGACTTGTCCCTCATGTACATGGGGGCATGGCCCATGCAAATGAGGGAATCCCTTTGCCTCTGCGCCTTCACCGTATTATAGACACGGGCGCAGAGGCAAAGAAGCTGTCAGGAGGTGCACCAGCACTGTCAGTGCACCCCCTGGCAGCAGCCCTCTGGAGATGAGTAACGGGGTGCTATGCACCCCTCAGACACCATCACCAGACTTGTCCTCAGCATCCCACGACATGAACACATCACCCAGCACCTACAAGACCTCCACTGGCTCCCTATTGAGAAGAGAGTAACCTTCAAGCTACTCACTCACACCTAGAAATCCCTCCTCAACATCGGCCCCCAATACCTCAATGAAGGAGTCTCCTTCCACGTACCCAACAGAAACCTCTGCTCCACCGACCTCGCCGTCACCGAAATCCCGTGCATCTGCAGAGCCAGGGCAGGTGGAAGAGCCTACTTCTATATCGGTTTGGACTGTTCCCATGGGGCACAGGGTCAAGACTGATTTACATATGGCTGGGTCCAAACTGGGATGGCGTAGTGGGAAAAAGACTGATGTATTTAACCCATATCCTTTTGACTGGGGGAGAATGTTTGCATTGTCAGCATTCCGTCCATCGTGACAAAGACCTGGATGGAGCTCCCTCTCAACATCAGATGTTCCACCACTCTGCACACCTTCAGGAAGAGCCTCAAGACCTGGCTCTTTGGCTGATCTGGAGCTGCACACGCCCCTCCTCCCCAGCGCCTTAAGACCCTCACGGGTGAGTAACGCGCTTCACAAATCCCTGATATATATATATATATATATATCATGCTCCAACTTGCCCACGCTTGAACAGCACTCGAACACAAAGGTAGGTGGCAAACCTTTATTTTCAGGGTACAACCGGTCTGTTGCTGACAGCTTCAATCAGACAGTCAGTTTAGCAGAGAGCCTGACGCGTTTCAAAAGATTCCTTTCTTCTTCAGAGGCATTTGCTTAGCTGATTGCGTGCACCTGGCCCCGTTTTCACAATGTTGATGCCACTCCCCTGGATGGGCCTGTCACATGACAGTTGGGCATTGTGGGAACTGCAGTCCAGGTTGATTTCGTGTCATATGGTGGCACTAATGTCTGTCACTCATTTCAAGCCCTCGGATGGGCCGCCGCCAGCAGCGTCCAGTTTCAATCCCTCCTTTGTGCTCCGCATTGCAGCTCGATAGATATCAGCCACGCGGCCCCCGATTATGTGGTGGTGCAAGTTCGGCGGCTGGACCGCCGCCCAAATATCATGCTCCAACTTTTCCCATGCTTGAACAGCACTCGAACACAAAGGAAGGTGGCAAACCTTTATTTTCAGGGTACAACCGGTCTGTTGCTGACAGCTTCAATCAGACAGTCAGTTTAGCAGAGAGCCTGACGCGTTTCAAAAGATTCCTTTCTTCTTCAGAGGCATTTGCTTAGCTGATTGCGTGCACCTGGCCCCGTTTTCACAATGTTGATGCCACTCCCCTGGATGGGCCTGGCACATGACAGTTGGGCATTGTGGGAACTGCAGTCCAGGTTGATTTCGTGTCATATGGTGGCACTAATGTCTGTCACTCATTTCAAGCCCTCGGATGGGCCGCCGCCAGCAGCGTCCAGTTTCAATCCCTCCTTTGTGCTCCGCATTGCAGCTCAATAGATATCAGCCACGCGGCCCCCCATTATGGGGTGGTGCAAGTTCGGCGGCTGGACCGCCGCCCAAATATCATGCTCCAACTTGCCCACGCTTGAACAGCACTCGAACACAAGGGTAGGTGGCAAACCTTTATTTTCAGGGTACAACCGGTCTGTTGCTGACAGCTTCAATCAGACAGTCAGTTTAGCAGAGAGCCTGATGCGTTTCAAAAGATTCCTTTCTTCTTCAGAGGCATTTGCTTAGCTGATTGCGTGCACCTGGCCCCGTTTTCACAATGTTGATGCCACTCCCCTGGATGGGCCTGTCACATGACAGTTGGGCATTGTGGGAACTGCAGTCCAGGTTGATTTCGTGTCATATGGTCGCACTAATGTCTGTCACTCATTTCAAGCCCTCGGATGGGCCGCCGCCAGCAGCGTCCAGTTTCAATCCTTCCTTTGTGCTCCGCATTGCAGCTCGATAGATATCAGCCACGTGGCCCCCGATTATGGGGTGGTGCAAGTTCGGCGGCTGGACCACCGCCCAAATATCATGCTCCAACGTGCCCACGCTTGAACAGCACTCGAACACAAAGGTAGGTGGCAAACCTTTATTTTCAGGGTACAACCGGTCTGTTGCTGACAGCTTCAATCAGACAGTCAGTTTAGCAGAGAGCCTGACGCGTTTCAAAAGATTCCTTTCTTCTTCAGAGGCATTTGCTTAGCTGATTGCATGCACCTGGCCCCGTTTTCACAATGTTGATGCCACTCCCCTGGATGGGCCTGTCACATGACAGTTGGGCATTGTGGGAACTGCAGTCCAGGTTGATTTCGTGTCATATGGTGGCACTAATGTCTGTCACTCATTTCAAGCCCTCGGATGGGCCGCCGCCAGCAGCGTCCAGTTTCAATCCCTCCTTTGTGCTCCGCATTGCAGCTCGATAGATATCAGCCACGCGGCCCCCGATTATGGGGTGGTGCAAGTTCGGCGGCTGGACCGCCGCCCAAATATCATGCTCCAACTTGCCCACGCTTGAACAGCACTCGAACACAAAGGTAGGTGGCAAACCTTTATTTTCAGGGTACAACCGGTCTGTTGCTGACAGCTTCAATCAGACAGTCAGTTTAGCAGAGAGCCTGACGCGTTTCAAAAGATTCCTTTCTTCTTCAGAGGCATAATCGGGGGCCGCGTGGCTGATATCTATCGAGCTGCAATGCGGAGCACAAAGGAGGGATTGAAACTGGACGCTGCTGGCGGCGGCCCATCCGAGGGCTTGAAATGAGTGACAGACATTAGTGCCACCATATGACACGAAATCAACCTGGACTGCAGTTCCCACAATGCCCAACTGTCATGTGACAGGCCCATCCAGGGGAGTGGCATCAACATTGTGAAAACGGGGCCAGGTGCACGCAATCAGCTAAGCAAATGCCTCTGAAGAAGAAAGGAATCTTTTGAAACGCGTCAGGCTCTCTGCTAAACTGACTGTCTGATTGAAGCTGTCAGCAACAGACCGGTTGTACCCTGAAAATAAAGGTTTGCCACCTACCTTTGTGTTCGAGTGCTGTTCAAGCGTGGGCAAGTTGGAGCATGATATATATATATATATATATATATTCACTGAAAAAACCATAGGTTTCAAGGGCGTAATAGTTAGCTGGACTTTTCACTCGTCCAAAACCATTGAAATTCTCCCGTTTTAGTTAGTTCAGCTAACTATAACTCGCGCGCCCGCAATGCACTGCTGCTGACATCACATATTACATCACTCATGACTTGGTTAGTGACATCACTCATGACATCACTGATTACATCTCAAATGACATCACTGATTACATCACTGATGACATCATCCAGTGAATGTGTGATTTTCTGAAAATTAAATATGTTTTGTATATGTATATCTCAAGGTCGATGGAAGAATAAATGGGTATATAAGTGTCTAAATGGATGATTTGTTTTTGAAAAATTGATTGTATAAGTGACTGATTAAGTGTATCTTAGTGAATGCATGGCTTAGTGATTAATTTTTAAATATGTAAATATCTGTTTCAGTCTCTCACTTTTTGTATAAGTGGCTGCATGGGTTGGCTGAGTAACTACATGAGTGTCTATATAGGTTATTAGTTGGTTTTTTGAGTATCAGTATGAGTGTCTGAGTGTCTGTATGGTTCGGTGGGGGGTATTACGTAGTGCATAGGTGCATGAATGAGTGACTCACTGTTTGTACGTGTTGAAGACAGCATGTGTGCAGGACTGTATGGGTGGATGAGTGTGTGTCTGGGTGTGTTAGTGAGAGAATGACTGTCTCAATAGTGTCTTTATGAGTAACTACATACTATTGGTGTATATAAGTGAGTATATGTGAGAGTGAGAGATTGGAAGAGTTCCTGTATGAATAAGTATGTTTTTCTATAAGTTATTGTTTAAAAAACTAAATATGTGTAAGTTTCTGTAGAATTAAGTGTGGTGGTGTGTGTATAACTGTATATGCAAGTAAATGGATGTTTGATTCTTTATTAGCATGAGTGACTGTGTGTGAGTAACTCTATGGATGAGTGGCATTGTGTAACAGGATGTATAGGGGTATGAGTACATATGATGAGTGAGTACATGTATGAGTGACTGTATAGGACTGTTGGTGAATGAGTGGATGTGTATGTGGATCTTAGAATTACTGAATAGGTTGTTGTAACTGGTATTGGTATGTCCATTGTTTTGAAAATTGTTGTTTCTGTTTTGGAATGTGTGTATCAAAGGTTATATTAGGGTGAAAGGAGGTCTGCCACTCTATCACAAGGATGATGTCATCAGTGATGTTATCAGTGATGTCATTTGAGATGTCATCAGTGATGTCATGAGTGATGTCACTGGCCATGTCATGAGTGATGTAATATGTGACGTCATCAGCAGTGCATTGCGGGCGCGCGAGTTATAGTTAGCTGAACTAACTTTAATGGGGGAATTTCAATGGTTTTGTACGAGTGGCTGTTTTTAGTTGGTAGATTAAGTTCATTTGAATCCTGAGGTTACCTAGGGTCCAACTAGCCCACTAGGTACCTCCAGTAAGCACCACAGAGCTGCGTTGCAGAGAGGTGTAGAAAGTGGCACGGCGTGGACCACCTCTCTGCAACGCAGCGCAGTGGCGCTTACTGGAAGCACCTGGTGGGCTAGTTAGCCCCCAGGGGCCCTCAGGATTGAAGGGGAATTATTTCCCCAATTTAAAATGCACCATAGGGCGTGTATGCACACGTCACCTCAGGCCCCGTCCCCTCCCTTCCCCACTGTGTAAACACGCCCTGTGGCCGTTTTAATTTGGCAGATTAAGTCCCCTTGAATCCTAAGGGTCCCTATGGTCAAACTAGCCCACTAGGTACCTCCAGTAAGCACCACAGAGCTGCGTTGCAGAGAGGTGTAAAAAGGGGCGTGGCCTCAGAACACCTGTTTGCAACGCAGCTCCCTGGCGCATACTGGAGATACCTGTTGGGCTAGTTGGCCCTCAGGGACTCTCAGTATTGAAGGGGAATTATTTCCCCAACTTACAACTCGCCAGTGGGCACATTTGCACAATTGTGAAGGAAGGGGGCGTGGCATTAGGTGACATGTCTGCAAACACGCCTTGTGGTGCATTTTAAGTTGTAGAATTGGCCAACTAGTCCACCAGGTACCTCCAGTATGCACCAGGGAGCTGCGTTGCAGACAGGTGTTCAGAGACCATGCCCCGTTTTACACCTCTTTGCAACACAGCTCTGTGGCACTTACTGGAGGAACCTAGTGGGCTAGTTTGACCATAGGGACCCTTAGGATTGAAGGGGACTTAATCTCTCAACTTAGAACGGTGACAGGGCGCGTTTACACAGTGGTGAAGCGAGGGGACGGGGCCTTATGTGATGTGTGCAAACACGCCCTGTGGCGCGTTTTAAGTTAGGGAAAAAATTCCACTTCAAACCTGAGGGACCATGGGGGCCAAGTAGCCCACCAGGTGCTTCCAGGAAGCGCCACTGCGTTGCGTTGCAGAGAGGTGGTGCAGGCCGTGCCCCTTTTGACATCTCTCTGCTACGCAGCTCTGTGGCACTTACTGGATGTACTACGATTTCCGATTTACTCACCTGTTATCAGGAGAGACCTCAGTGCTGCATCTTTGAGCCCAGTACTGATCCTGAAAAGTAATTCTAACCATACTTACCAGTAACTTGAATTTCCTTCCATAGGCTAACATTGACTGGTTTCACTTGGAAATTCTTCTAAGTGTGGAGTTTTGGAACTTTAAAATTTTCACCTAAAATCATCCGAACAACGAATTACGATTCACTCACCTGTTATCAGGAGAGAATCCAGTGCTGGATCTTTTAGCCCAGCACTGACCCTGAAAAGTAATTCTAGCCGTACTTACCAGTAACTTATATTTCCTTCCATAGGAATCCATTGTCTGGTTTTCAGCAGAAAAGTTTCTGTCTATTATCACAAACTAAAAAAAAAACGAAAAAATCGCCTGTATGACTTAAACGCATTGTTTCAACTGTTTACAGAAGATGCACCAGTGCTGGATGCAGGATCCACCACTGGGTAAGAAAAAGTAACAATAACACTACTTATCTGGTAAGTGAATTTCCTCCCATAGGATAACATTGGTGATTCGATGTGAAAAAGTTTCTGTCAACTTTAAAAATACAATAATATTCCTTAAAAATCACTTCTGTAACCAAAACGCTTTTACTCTTCTGTTTACAGGAGATGTCCAAGGACTGAATCTAGGATCCAGTCCTGTGGTTAGAAAAGTAATCCATAAAGTAACTATTTGCATTTAACTAGAAATTCCAATTGAGCTCAATGTTGCATTGTGTTTGAAATTGTGTTGCCCATTGCAACAACTGTAACTACTGTACTTAAAAGTCTATTGCCTATTTGCAAAGTATTTATACTAAAGTAATTCGTTCTGAGAAAGTATATATTGTAATGTAATGTATAATGTAATTATAATATAATTTAAAAAATAAAATATCTAAAAATAAAGTTTAAGAAAATGTAGGAAATCAGTATAAAAAAATCAATATAACAATTAATACATTTAAAAATTGTCATTTACAAAACCTTTGAAATTCACTGAAAAAAACATAGGTTTGAGGCACGTTATAGTTAGGAATTAGCATTTAAAAAACCTTAGAAATTCACTGAAAAAATCATAGGTTTTAGGGGTGTTATAGTTAGCTGGACATTTCACTTGTACAAAACCATTGAAATTCCCCCGCTATAACTCGCGCGCCCGCAATGCACTGCTGATGACGTCACATATTACATCACTCATGACATGGTCAGTGACATCACTCATGACATCACTCATGACATCTCAATTGACATCACTGATTTTAGTGGCCAGAAAACTTTTTTTCTCATCCTGGACTTTAGCATAGTGAGCTTTGAGTGCTTGTTTATATATATTTTTTCTTATAGGATCGAAACCCTTTCTCCATAAGCGTTCAAGGCATTTGCACGCCCTTTTACTTGTTTTTAAAGCCTCCGTGAACCAGGGAGCCGAAGTTTTACCCTGTGCGGAAATACGCATCTTAGGTGGGGCGAGATGAAATGCCCAGTTTTGGAGCCAGCTTTCCAGAGCGTGCGTCCCCTCTTCTGAGGAGCCACTGACAAGAATATGATTGCAGTGCAGTATTTCCGAAAGGGAGACGGGCGTTATCTGCTTAAAAGACCTATATTCTTTAGCCTGTTGAGTACAATGAGGCTGTATTCTACTCGGAACCTTTTTAAGCCTTAAAGTAAGCATAAAATGGTAAGACCAAACAATAGGAAGGGGGTTATCTAATACAATATTGCAGGGAGAAAAATCTGGTCCAAAATGTGACCCTTTTCATGAGTGGGAGACACCACATATGGAGTCAAGCTGAAAATATCCAGGGATTCACACAGCTTCTTTGTCTCAGGGTCATCCTTTTGATCTAGATGTATATTAAAGTCCCCGAGCACCAGGCATTTACAGAATCTAGTTACAATAGGTGCAATAGCATGGCCGATGGACTCCAGAAAGCGTCCAGTCGGCCCTGGCAGTCGATATAGGATGCTCCGGCAACTGACTGGTTGGCAGATATCTCTAAGTGAAAACCTAAAGTTTCAGCACCCTCTAAGTCGGTGATAGACACGACCCACATGTGTAAAGGTACTAGAAGTAACCTTATGCTCATACATTTGACCCCACCCCTTTTTCCAGCCCTGCAGACATGAAAGAATACACTTTATTCCCAAATTACATTAGGAAATAGTGAATAGCCAAAAGTAGTAAACTTCCTGCAAAATGTAAGATCATATTTACACATATAGATTTACTTGCATGTAAATTTACTTTTGTGAATAGGCCCCAGAGAATGGACTGTACTTAGAACACTAGTTTGTTCTGACAAGTATTTGAAGATTGTAGACTTTTTAAAGGGTTTCATCTGGATCTCCAGAACCTGCGTACAATATTGCATCATTGCAAGGGCAGTCTTCAATTGAGTTTTTTATGCTCCAATCGTAAAGCCCTCATTTGCCTGCAAGAGCACTGTCTCCATTACAGTGCTTTCAAAGTCTTAGCCATTGCAATACGATAGTGCCTGGTTTGGGGCAGAGTCTTTTGGTGGTTAACATCCATCTCCTAATTGGTGTACATGTCAGTATTCTGTTTCATCAAGCATTCCTTCTTATGAGAAGAAGACCTTGCAGATGCATCCCTGAGAAGGTTATGAAGGTCCAACCAGAAGGGTTAGGATCAGAACGAACATCTGAACCAGTTTGTTTAATGTGCCTTGAGAAAGAGAGAGCAGCCTGCTAATGGTCTTTGGGAGCTGCACCTTGTTTGGTGGAAGCAGTACTGATTATGGAGAAACTGTATTGCGGTAGGTCAGACCTTCTCCAGTAATGGAGGATGAAGGCCTAGAGTGGCCTCCGGAACTTTCAGCTTTACACTCAAAGGATCCAAAACGTAGTCCAAGCTAAAGATGAGTGACAGCTTTGAGGCAAAGCCTGTATTGGAACAGATGGTATCTGGAAGGTGTATGGCAATGCCTGGTCTGATGAATCTTAGAGTCCTGAGAGGACCCACCTTACATACTGGAAGATACTTTTGACAGCCATGTCTGAATGTTGGGCAGACTAGTACCAAATCATGTTACTCGAACTCTGAATAAATAGGGAGTGTGTAACATACCAGCAGCCTTTTTTAGGTCATGTACCCGCGAGGCTAAGAAGGGGTGCTCAGTGCTTTTTGTGCTCCAACAACTTGTTGTGCCTTCTGTGTTTCAGGAAGGCTTAACTATGATTGTTCTTGAACCCTAGGCAACATTTTCATCTGGTAATGCTGGTCCCTGAACAGGTGATGCCCTCCCTCTCAATTTCCCTACCACAGCATGGGAGCTGGTCTCATCCATGGTGATCGAGGAGGAGAAGTCGAAACTTGGGCCTGCTTGGTTAGGCTTGGGCTGATCACCGAAGGAGCAAGCTGCCCATTTCAGTTCATATTTCTGGAGTTCCTGGGGCAAACTACAATTAAAAATGGAACTCCCTGGTCCATATCCAAGGAGCGACACTTGCTTGACCTTGTGGTCCAGCAGCATGCAGCACTGTGCCCAGATGGAGAAACTGGTTCAATCTTCAGTGCTGTAGTGGAATAAACCTTTTTTTTCCAAATGAGGAGCTGGGCATGACTTGAGTTTACCACCTACTCCCAGAAGCAAGAGAGAGCTTATTCACGGAAGGCACCTTAGCCACCAGGTGCTTTCCGCACTTCCTCTGGAGGACTATGATGAACTACCTTGTACTAGTGGAAAGCAGTCTTATGACTAGGTACTTTCAACTTCTCTGAGATTACATGCTCTTCTTGCTCCTCTGAATTATGATAAATTCCCTTGCACTAGAGGAAGCCAGTCTTATGATTAGGCACTTTCAACTTCTCTGAGATTGCATGCACCTTTTGCCTATGGGTGGTGAGGGCTGTGAGCTGGTGACGGTGACCCCCGTGTGTGTATGTGGCACCAGAATTCCAAAACTCTGAACTAGCAGCTATAGAACCCATTTTCAGCCCCACCCAACGGTGGCAGGGTACCCAGATGTAGGAAATAGGAAAGAACTTAGAAGTCAAAGTAGCAAAGTTTTAGGAATCATACAAGTAGCGTAAATATGGCGCACCAAACAAGACTAATACTTTAATTTGGTGTATCTGGAAACTATTAAGTTTGTATTTTAAAACTTGTCACAAAAAGCATCAAGCCAATCATTCACCTATGTTTTCATTGAACTACTAACCACATATTTATCAATCTTTCCCCATTCAATTTCAGCTCAAACTAACCAACTATTCAAGCGTCAAAGGGACTCGTGCACACGTCTATCAGTACATAAATTAATGTATTTGGCATCCTTTCATATATACATTAATCATGCATAGTTTTTCACCGTTGTTTTGCCTCTCTTCCCAGTGACCATCCACTCTCACTAATCCACCAATCTCTCCACACAACCCTCATATAGCCATTCATTTTCCATCCAGTTAAGCCTCAGTTAATTCACTCATCCATCCATTCCTCCTACCCAGCCATTCTTCCAACCCCCAAATCAATCCATCCATCCACCTGTCCATCCATTCTTGGTCAAGACTATGGGCTTCATATCATATCCTGCGTGTGTACCTGCCAACACAACTCTTTTTGAGATACTGGTACCAAGTGTGCCCCTAACTCTGAAGGGGTATCGGTGATACTGCAAGTGAGAACTTGAGGGCAGAATTGACCAATTACTGGGGAAATCTATAAACTATAAATACAAGTTACAGTTCTCCAGCTAATTCTTCATTTTCCCCCGGAGTTTTAACTGGAGAGTTTGGCTGCTTTTGGGAACCGAAATCTCCAAGTGAGGAAGAACAAGGGCCATATTAGCAAGGGCAGTATCGCCGCTTTAGCTGCACTTTTTACCGATAAAGCGGCAATATTTTTATCGCCCTATTAGCAAGCTGTCGCTAACAACTGTTAGCGACAGCTTAATGGCGATAGCGGCCGTTTTTTTACCGCTTTGCATGTCAGCGATATTTATCGCTAATGACATGCAAAGTGGGCGTCCCTCACTAAAAGTAATTGGAAGAAGTCGCTAACACAACTTCTCCCTATTAGCAATGCCCGCGAAGCGATGAAAAACTTGTGCTAACCGCGATTATCACTGGATTTTAACACCTGCTAAAATCCTGACTTAGCCATTGTTTTCTATGGGAGGTGGATTCTACGGCTGAATCCTCACCTGCCTATTAGCGACCTTTTCCTTAGCGTTGGGAATTCATCGCTGGTATTCCCGCCTTATTGATGGAGAATCGCCGCTATCGCTGGTTTATTATCGCCTTGGAGATAAACGTTGATAATAACGCGTTATCTCCGATGATTATCGCAAGTCCTTGCTAATATGGCCCCAAATCTCTTATATTCTCGCGGATCTAGTAGTTTGATGGGGTCGTTAACTCCTGTCACCAGCGCCACAGGAATTACCAGCATACTTTCAATGAAGGCTTTTGTATTCTAGTTTACTATTTACTTACTTCTGTGTGCTCATCAACAGGGACACACTGCTTCCAGGTGTTTGAATGTGCATGCATCAAGCACTAATTAAAAGTACACCACGCCAATATACTGCCACTCATCCTGGACCAACTGAGGCCTGTCAGAGAAAGGCATTAAAACGGGCCGATACCCACCCATATATTGGAAGCTAACACAATCCCAGTTCGTGCCGGAGACGAATTGTGCGTAAATATTTCGAGATTAGATGGAACACAGTCAACTCATTTAGCGCCAAGTTCAGAAAGCGGAATTGCGCATGAATAATGGATATCAAAGCTGGTCGTGTCCCTCAATTGCTTGTGCTAATGCGCGCCGCGTTGTGTGTGTATTTGTTTGAATAAAGCCCATTTCATGAAAACTCCGACGCAGAGCAGCATTATGGATCGCCCCCTGGAGAAATCTCGCTCGCCTCCCGGATTTGATACTGTGATATACAGTGGCAATAACATAAAAGCCAGGCAGGATATTCCGAAGGCATCTGCTGCTCTCGGATGGGCTGATTAAGGCCAAATTGTATTCTACAGCTCTCTGTTTTCCTAAACATCTGATGTAACAACAGAAACCATGAGAGCTGGGTTCCATCTGAGTCACTACCGAAGCCTGAGAAGCTGAATGTTCAGCTGGCCGCTGTCGCCTCAACTCAACAGCATGTGACGCACAGGAAGCAGGAACAAGAGTGTCGTGAACAGAGACAGTCTTTTCGTTAACAGGCCGCATTATGGAGATATCGGTCAAGAAACCTAGGGCCACATGTACGACCATTCATTCCCTTTAGCGACTTGCTGAAGTGAATGTTACAGTGTCTCAGACTCTATTTGCGATTCCCAATGGGGTCGCAAATTGCATGCCTCATCAATATTCATGAGGCAAGCGCAATTTGCGACTCCATTGGGAATGGCTGGCCCTCCCATGTCTGTGACTGCTTTTTAAATAAAGAAGCTTAAAAAAAAAAATGCAGCCCTTTTTCCTTAAAGGAAAACGGGATGCATTTATAAAAGAAAAAAGAAACTTTTCAGTTTCATTTTGTAAGGACAGGCAGTGGTCCCTGGGACCACTGCCTGATCTTAAAAAATATTTTCGCACCCATTCACAAGGGGAAGGGGTACCCTGGGTTCCACTTCCTGTTTGCGAATGGTTTACCACCTACTTGAAGTAGGTGGTAAATTACTAATGTTTTGCGACCACAAATGCGGTCGCAAAACAATGGTACATACCATTTGGACTCGCTATTAGGAAGGGGCGCCCTTGGCATGTCACCTTCCTTATAGCGTGTCACAAAGGCTATTTTGCGAGTCGGTCACTCGCAAAATAGCATAGGTACATACCACCACAGTTTTCTGCAGTCGCAAAAGGGATGAATGCCCTTTTGCGACTGCAATAAACGGTCGTACATCTGGCCCCTAATGTATACTACACTTCCCCCCACTGGCAGCTGGGTTTCTAGCTCGGGGACTTTTTTTTCGCGTCATGCCCATCCAAAGTGAGTGGATATTGTCACCCCTCAACCTCCCCCAGCACCGCCTTGGCTGGGGCTTTTCAGGTCTGGGTTGACCGACCACCTGTCTGATAGACCAATTTATTATAGCCTCATGCACTGAGTCAGCTTTGGATCAGCCTTCTTCAGCCATTGCCTTATTAGGGTCAGCCTCTTTCTGTTATTGGCTTGAGACATTGCCAATCACATCTTAGATCAGCATTGTCGACTCGACTACAGCAACGCTCTCTATGCCGGAACCAGCAAACATCTCCTCAACCGCCTCCAAACCATCCAGAATTCTGCAGCAAGACTCATCCTTGACTTTCCCAGAAGATCTAGCATCACCCCTCACCTCAGGGGTCTCCACTTGCTCCCCGTTCAGAAAAGATGCCTCTTCAAGCTCCTCACTCATGCCTGCAAAGCCCTCCACAAAAACGAACCCACCTACATCAACAACCGCCTGACTTTCCACCATCCGACCAAAGAGCTCTGCTCCTCCGCTCCCGCCTTAGCCCAGGTACCACTCTTCCGTTAGAGCCGATGATGGGGCCGAACCTTCTCCTTCCTCGCTGACAAATCCTGGAATGACCTCCCCCTCCACCTAGGCACGCCCCCTCCTGAGGGAATTCTGGAAGCATCTGGTGACCTGGTTCTTCGACCTCCACCTCTCTCCAATACACAATTGCTCAAACCCCACAGTCCCTGGAGACCCCCTTCAGGGTGATAAGCCACGCTATAAAAGCCTTGATGATAGATTGATTGATTGAACCCAGATTATTTCTCTCTCACTGACATGCTAGACTTTGTTTAATATATGTCGTCTATCTTCCATCGAGTGCTTGTATTGCCATGCATGAGGTACTAGTTTGCATCTTAGAAAGTACCTTTCGCCAACACTTTTTATCACATTGATTTATTTATGTGTGTTTGTCTATATGTAGTTATGGACCGTGAACCTAGCTAACAGGCAGCGGAACGCTGTACAAGGGCAAAGGCACATTAAATGTGTGATTAGCAGAGTAGGGGGTTTATAAGAGCAAAATTGGAGTTTTACAGCATCATGATCATGTTCTTTAAAAAAGATGTGTTTTCAGTCATGCCAATCAAGCCAGACCATAATGTGGTTTCCTATTTTTTTTATCATGTGGATGCCATCTTGGCGTCAGCCTCTCCCTATGTAATAAGTAACAATCAATTAGGATGAGTGTGTATAAGGCTGACATGAATTTACAAGTGGGTACTTGATTTGAATCACGACTGTCACCACCACCAATACTGCATCAATGTCAATACCACACCATCATCACCACCACCACACCAAAACCACCACCAATGCAAATTGACACCACCAATGGCACCACTATGGAACCCAAGGCCACCACCAATACCAACATCACCACCACCAATGCCATGACCAAGTTCACCACCATTTAAATTTTCGCTAACATATCACCAACACCAATGTCACCAAATCTACTACCAGCACCACCACTATCAATACCACATCACAATAACAATAGCATCAGCAATAAAATCACCAGTACCACACCACCATCACCGCCACCAGTACCAGTACTAAGACCAGCAAAACTAATACCACCACCAAAACCACTGCCATCAATATCACTATTACCATTCCAATGCCATAGCACCAACACCATTACCACCTCCATTATGAAGTATTTGCTAAGCTATTAGATCTAATTTTAATATGCTATCACATGGAAACATCTTTTCTGTATGCCGTGTTTGATTGCAATGCCACTTTAAATTAATATCTATTGACTTTCTCATGAGCAGTGTGCACGATAGAAGGGTGAATACCTAGAAGAAAAAGACATGAAGAGAAACGAAGAGGCGGTCTCAACAAGGTAAAGAGATTTTGACCAGAAAACACAGGGTGATATTTTAAAGGTCCAGTGAATGGTGAAAACCTGCAATCAAATGCTTGCAGAGATGCTTGAAATGACCATAATAAATCTGGAGTAGATCATAGTTGTGTTTTGTTTAGGACACAGAAAGATCCTGTGCCCAGCACTGGGGAGTGCACACCCCTGCCTCAAAGTCCCTATAGGAAGTTGCACTGATTTCTGACCTCCCAGCTCAGTGGACACAATGATCATGGGTGTGCACTGACGCCTTCCAATAAAATGGAGTGAGACCCAGAGCAAGGCACTGAGGCTAGGCGTCCACACTAATCATGCCTCCCATTCTTGGAAAAGTGACAACTGTAATCTCTCCGGGTTGTGGAGGACTGACAGTGGTGGAAGTGAAATGATCAGAGTGCAGTGCAGGCACTTTGCTCCTATTACCTGTGTGGAGAGCAGACTTCCAGCCGCCCACATTTTTTAAAGTGATTTGCCTCTCCCATATAAGTAAACCCTTCATCCATCCGTAAGAAGAATGGTTGTCGTGTGTGCATGTACTACAGATGCGTACATGTTGTTGTGCATATGTTGCCAATGTGTGTGAAATACATGTAGGGTGAGACAGTGCTTAATTTGAGTTAGTGAATGGAGATGAAACTCACTTGCACTCAATTTTAGGGGCCAGCACAAAAGTTTTCTCATCAGACTTGGACTCAGCAGAAGAGATAGAAGAACATAAAATGTTAAAGAAGGAGGAAGAAAAAGACAGTGAGAAAGAAAGAAAGCAGTGATAAAAAAGAACCTGAATGAGATAAAAGTGTAAAGGAGCACAGAGTGTCTAGTGGTGTATGAAAGAGGCATGAGGTGTAATTAAGACTTCGCAGCCTTGGTATTTGGCACCCCTGACATTCAGTAACACCGACCATGGGCTTCTGAGCAAAGCTTTGGGCCCCTGCACTTATTATTTTGCAAATTAAACACTGATAAGATAATTCATGAGGCTACATCTAGAGTGGATTCCCTTTTGTATCAGGGATACTGTTGATAGTACCTGTAAGAAATTTGGTTATTAGCTGAGGGGGGAAAGTGCCCACCTCAAGCAATATTCACAATCCTTGTCATGGTGAACATTTAAAGGCATTAAATGAACCTCAGTTCACCCACTGGTAGTTATGGCATAGAGAAGACAGGGGTAATTGAGAGGCAATGTGCAAAGTATTTATGCAGTACTAAAATATAAATGCAAATGAAAAACAAGAAAAATCCCAAAAAGAATTAAAAAACTAGAGTAAAATGTTATAGACAAAATGACACCAAAATGACAAAAAACGATTAAAGAAACTGAAGATATGACTTTTTTAAAGTAGAAATAGCACCCGGAAGTACAAAGTTCTAATGATAGTTAATGTTAGTGGGAGCAAGAACCCAGGTGTAATTTGACACCAACTGCAATGGAGCGCAGGTCGGATGCACTAACCAAGTTCATAAAGATAAAAAATGTGCCTTCTGACTTTGGGGGCATATGTATCAACATCACCATTTGCGATTCTCAAATAGCGATTTTTAAAGAATCGCTATTTGAGAATTGCAAAACGGGATGTATTTAAAAAATTGCAAACTTTTTGCGATTTCTTAAAATTCCTTAATTGCGATTAGCAAATTGCGAAATCGCAATTAAGGAATACCTGCCCATTCATTCCTATGGGCCAGGAGACCCATAGGAATGAATGGGAAGTAATTCTCAAATAGCGAATCGCAATTTGCTAATCGCAATTTGAGAATAATTTCAAAGGTGCAAGGGTGTCATGATGACACCCTGATGCACCCCTGAAATTAGCATGTGTGTGCATATGGCGAACATACATGTATGAGCGCCACGTGGCACTTTGTAAAATTCAAAAAAGTGCTTTTTGAAAGGAAATCGCAAATTACCACCAACTGGAAGTTGGTGGTAATTTGCGATTTCTTAAGGATAATTCGCACAACTTGGGTGCTTTTTACATATCATTTAAGAAATCGCAATTTGCGATTTCTTAAATGCTTACGCAAAATTAAGAAATCGCTAAATTAGCAATTCCTTAATTTTGCGATGGGATTTGCCTCATACATCCCGATTACCGATTTTTTAATCGCAAACGCTGTTATTTTGCGAATCGCAGCGTTTGCGATTAAAAAATCGTTTGATACATATGCCCCTAAGTCCTTTAAGTCCCAATCTACCACAGGAGTACACTTCTAAAGCCCCCAGGACCTCAGGGGAGGCACTTAGAGTGTTTCAGGGTGGCAAGCAGAGGACAACAGAAGAGTCCAGTTCAGGTTCAGTTGCCACTGGTCAGCTGGGTGGGTGCAGAAAAAGGCCTCTTGTAGCTTGTAGTGTCCTTGCAGTTTTAACATGCGGCCAGCCTTATGACCCTTGGAATCCAATTCTTTGTCCTCGATACAAGAGAGAGAACAGGTCCAGTTCTCTTGGGCTCTTCTCAGGTTGAGACAGCAGATCTGTCCTTGTTTTGATCTTCCACATGTGCAGAACTGTTCTGTGAGTGTCTGGAAGTGCCACATGTTTGCCCGGCAGGAGCTAGTGGGTGGAAATGACCCCTGGAGTTGCCTTAAATAATGGGGTATAGGTTCTTGGGGCTAACCCTACCCACTTTGGGCATTTTGCAGATGGCCAAAGTCTTCAGCCGCACTAAACGTGGTTCTGAGGGTTGAGGACGTGTGTGGGATGTGTTCTATGTTAATACTGGTGTTCTCCCACATATAACACTAGAATCCAGTCTCGGGCAGTCCCTGTACTCCAAACAAAACCCAGAGATAAAAGTTTGGTAAATGAAATCTGAGATTTTAGCAATCAGACAGTGGATACATAAAAGTGATTTGGCATTCTCTTTCCCTCCTTTGAAGTGAGCCCCAAATGTTACGTGTGAACTCAGCAGACATGTCAGACAAGCTGTGACACAGTAATGTCAAAGAAAGTCCCACTTTGATTGGGGCCTGACTGACAGGACAAAAGAAGGGCCCTGCCCAACTGTCAGCTAGCATTTGCCTGTGACAGGGGAGGCCTTGTTCTTTGAACTACACCAAGGGTCTGTGCACAGCCCCTAGGCCATCGTGTGAAGAGAAGGAAATCTCCTACCCACACTCAGACTCACTATCCTTGTCCTGGAGCAGTTCACACCTTTCCACAGGGGAACCATCAGACTGACAGGTGACAGTTAAATACTAACAGAAAGGCCTACAGAGGTTTTAGGAAGGCAAAAGATAACTTTTTGTAATAGTTAGACACAATTCGACTTTACCATTAAATTGGATTTTAATTAATACATTTAGGGCCATATGTATGAAAGCAAAAATTATTCGCAAACGCTGCGAATCGCAAAAAGCAGCGTTTGCGACTGATTTTTCGCTAAACCACATGTATGACACACATCTTAAGAGAAAATTAAGAAATCGCTAAATTAGCGATTTCTTAGTCTGCGAAACAAGAAATCTGCGATTATCCTTGCGATTTCTTAAATTGCGATTTCCTAACATTGCGAAATTCGCAAGAAGGATATCGCAAAATAAGAAATCGCTGACACATGTAAGAAAAAATCGCAAATTGCGAATTCACGAAATTCGCAAATTAAGAAATTGCTATTAACACCAATTGCATGCAGGTGGTAAACTGGTGCAAGGTACTTAAACCACCCCACAATGCAACAGACCCACCCACAATGGCAGGAATGTTCGTGATAGCCAGGAGGCTGCGTATTCGGGCTCTTGCACAGAGGAGAATGAGACAGGAGCGTATATTCAGGCTGCGCATCACTCTGTTCCATCACACACACTGAAGAGGACATCTATGACAAGTACAGACTGCACCCACATACCATAATGGACCTGATTGAGGAGCTGAAACCGTACTTGGAACACCCTACACGCAGGACACAAACAATTCCCACACATGTGCAGGTCCTTTGCTCCCTGCACCTCCTTGCGTCAGGGAGTTTTCAACGGGTAATAGCGGAGGTTGGTGGGGTGTCACAGAGTGCACTTTTGTGCTTCTTCCATGCCTTCCTAGATGCAATGCTACAGAGGCTCTCACATCACATTTACTTCCCCACCACCCAACAGGCATTACAGCAAACAAAACTGGACTTCTACCAGATTGCACGTTTCCCCCACGTCATTGGCTGCATCGATGGGACCCATGTGGCCATCACACCCCCATCAGCAACTGAATATGTCTACAGAAATCGGAAATGCTACCATTCCCTCAACATACAGATTGTGTGCAACGCAAAATATATCATCACTGACATCGTACCCAAATACCCCGGCAGTACACATGACTCCTTCATCTTTAGACACAGCGGAATACACAGACGTCTGAGTGCTGGAGAGTTTGGGGAGGGGTACCTGCTAGGTAAATACATGGCACACATCAATACATACACTACATCACTTGAGGGGGGGGACATTGACTTACCTATTGTGTTTGACCATGCAGGTGACAGTGCCTATGCACTGCGCGACTTCATCCTGACCCCATATCTGGATCCTGCAAATGCAAGTGTGAAGAGCTACAACAGGGCACACAGATCTACACGCTGCGTCATTGAGCGTACCTTTGGAATCATGAAGAGCCGCTTCAGGTGCCTGCATAAAAGCGGAGGTGCACTGCAATACTGCCCTGAGACCTGCTGTAAAATCGTGGCAAGCTGTGCAATGCTACATAACATGGCAATTAGGAAAGGCACCACAATCGATGTGAGCCATACAGACACATCGGATGACGAGCGCCCTGCTCCCCCTGCCAGATCTGCAGCAGGAGTTGGGGCAGCTGCTGGGCGCCAGAGACGGACAGAGATCACACAAAACTACTTCTAGGTGAGTAATGATGAAAAGAGACCAAAAAGCTTGATAATGTGTTAAGTGTTTATTCACACTTCACATTGAAGAGATTCTAGCTGTCCCCAGCACATGTTGTGCACACAGTGCAGGTAAGGCACAAGTAATTGTGCAAACAGCATTTTCGGGTTCATGCACCCGTGTTGCAGTGAGTGTCCCCGCACATGTTCACCTCCTTCGGTGACGTCCAGGCTGAGTGCCCCCCATGGTGTTCCCTTGGCCTGCACCCTGTCTGGCACTGCGGCGTCTTTCTCCTGGCAAGGTGGGAGGGAGGCTGCTCCGACTTGAGGTGTCCTCACTCTCGGCAGAGGCCATGAGTGCGCTGCCACCAGCATTGGCTGTCTGCAGCTGCTCCACAGCAGTGGTCACCTGCGCAAGTCCTCGGGCAATATCCTGACAGCAGTGTGCCATCTTGACCTGCATTGTTACGCTTCTACGTGTGAGGGTGCTGGTGGTGGTGCAGAGGCGGTTCACGGCCTTTGTGTAATTGTGTAGGCGTGCATTGGCACGTCGTCCAGCCCTGTCATTGGCGGCTTGGGTGTGCCTCAAAGTGTCACAGAGCTCATGGATCGCCCCTGCCATGGCCACGAATCCCTCCCCCATGTTCTTCTGGTCCTTGTGTATTGCGCATAGCTGCCGATTAATTGACCGCAGTGCTTTGCTTTGCAGGCGCTGTTCCTGCAGCATGCTCTGTTCCAGGCCTGAGAACACGGACCCTTCTGCTTCAGTCGCAGTGCTGCTCCTGGGCCTTGATCTGGATGTCTCCGGTGGTCTACTCCTTGGCGTTTGTGTGTCATGAATGGGCATGTGTGACACACCCTGACTCCCCTTTCTCCTGTCGGTGTCATCCCCTGTGGCAGGTAACTCATCCTCAAATGGAGGCAGTGGGGGCACATGTGGGCGCTTCCTGCGCTGGATTGGCTGCTGCTCAGTGTCATCACTGGAGTCCGCAGGGTGTGCAGGCTCCTCTCCCTCTGCGCTGTCTTCTTGTGCCATGCCATGTGCTGTGGATGTAAAGGGGACTACATGAGTTTGTGTTATTGTCTGCATGTGGCAATCAATAAAGTTCCTACAGTTTTGTTTGTCTAACCTCTGACACTGTATCATTCACTTATTCCCAACCCACATGTTGCATTTAATTTCCTTAGTCTCATGGACACACAGTCAGACACAGTACTACGAGTCCCATGATGCATTGCTGGGTGTGCTGTAAGACCTGGCCTGGATTGACATTTTTACTATGCGCATTTGGGGAAGTGTGGGATGGGATGGGGAGGAGTGCAGATTGATTTTGCATGCATCTTACCTTGACTGCTGGATGCAGGGTCGGAGCTGTCTATGTCAGCCACACCACCAACGCTCTCAGGCAGGAGAGTAGACTCCACGAGCTCCTCATGGGGGGTTGGCTGCTCTGCAGTGGATGGTCCTCCTCCAGTCTGATTTGCGTCCTTCAGTCTGGCTGCCACCCTCTCCTTGGACCTCTGGGGCATGTCGTACCACCGCTTGCGCAGCTCTTCGATGGTACGTGTGGTGACTCCCACTGCATTCACCTTTTTCTGTATTTCCAGCCAGATTTTCCTCTTCCTCGCCTCTGGGACACGCAGTGCCTTCTTGCCGAAGAGGAGCTCATGGCTGCAGACCATCTCCTCAATGAGGACCTCCTGCTCCTTTTCAGAGAACTTATGTTTTCTCTTCCTTTTCTCTGCATCCTTGCCCTGCTGTTGTTTGGTGGAATCCATTGCTGGTTGCACTCTCCTGGGATGCCTCCTCACACTCCCCAAGCAGCCTCTGTGTGTGGCTCAGGTGAGCAGGTGCAGGAAATCACTCCAGTTTCCTGTTTGTGATGTCATCAGGCTGCGCCTGGATAGCAGATTCCCATTTTTGCGATTTCTTAATTAGCGAATTTCGCTATTAAGAAATCGCAAAACGGGTGTCTGAGAATAATTTGCGATTTTTAAGAAATCGCAATCGAGTTGCGATAAATTTTTTACATCCCGTTTAGCGAATCTCAATATGTGAATCGCAAAATATCGCAAATTAGGATTCGCTAAACGGGAGTTTGATACATATGCCCCTTTGTCCTTGAAATATTTCTCTAATTGTTTCCTATACGAAGATCATGTTTAGTTTCCCTAAATTTTCTAATGGATCAGCTAACCCTGCTACAGTAAAAAAAGCCTTTTAGGTTTTTTCACTGTAAGGACATGCTTGTCATTAAACGTTTATATGTCCTTCTCTCCAATACTATGAAGCCAGCCTTAATGGGCAGTACGGCATACTTTGGGGTGACCTATTCATATTTATAAGAGGGATTTAGGACTGTCACAAGGGTTTACATTGAGGTAAAACATGCAGTTAAAACCTTCACTACTGTGCTACACATGGCATGCCAGCAGTCATGTTTGTGCTGTCACTGCAGTGGGTAGCACAATATTTGCTGATGACATTAAACTTACCTGCTCTAGGTACACTCTAGGTACCATAAACCTGGCACTTATAGGTAAGTTAAATGTGTGAATTAGGGCAATGCTATTTTCATTATGTCGAAAGTGAGAGCAAAGGTACGTTAACTCTGATTGGCAGAGGTAAAGTGCACAGAATTCTTAAGCCAGTAAAAACGGTCCAGTCAAACATTCTGGGGAATATCACACAAAAGGTGATACTTTCCAAAGGTACCTACATTGGAGGCTTTGGCAGAAGAGCCCAGGCAGCAGATGTATATTGCAGGGTTAAACCCGAGAACTTTCCAATTATCTTTTTCAATAGGTCAGACAGCCGAATATTGTTGAAATTAAAAAAAGCAGGTATGGTTTTAAGAGAGGAGACTTCCATCTTCCCCACTGTCCTGCTCACAATTTTCACAAAAGTCAAGGATGGACCGGTCCCCTTAAAATTCCCAAAGATGCAAAACTGCCCAGGGCTAGTCACAGAACTGAATTGTAGGAATACACAAGGGTAGTCTGCAACTTCAGTACAAAGTTGAGGTACAGCCAAAATCTCCTTAAAAGGCCAGAAAATATTTAACTTTTGGTGTTAAAATGTGTATCCTTTGCAAATTTCATATTATGCAACATAGTCTTGCATTACACAATTTTGCATATTTTTTTTAATGCAAGAGGCTGATTTACACAGACAATATCTTGCTAAAGACACTTTCTTTGCTGCAGCTAACCTCCTGCCGGTATCTCACAAGTATTTTACTTACACTGTATGCTCACATGAAAAAATCTGGACATTGACAAACCACATTTTATCTTAAAAGTGCGTTATCATGAAATATTTAAGGTATTTTCGATTTTACTAGAAAAAAACATTTTGCCAACCTTTATTTCTGGCCAGAATCCTACGTCCCACACCATTGGTGTTTGAGAGATTCATTTGAGCTCAAGGTTTGGGGTACTGACCGCCAACTCCTCTTGCCAGATTTGGGACCAGTAACCTGGGGAAATCTCACAGAACTTGCCAAGAGGGGTTGCTTGCAACCAACTTCAATGAAGAAAACTAACTGACTGCCCAGGAGAAAAACTGGAAGTGTCCTTGAATGAAGAAGACATTACTCAGAAGGAGCACATACTGTGAGGAGTTCAGCCAAGGCAAAGGTACCACACAGAGTGCGACCCACATTTAGAGACTGTGAGTGAGGTCTAAAAGCCTAGACCTGCTATGGTAGAGTTGACAGAGGCACTTGTGGCTGAGGTTATCCCAGAATTAATCCCAAAGAGAATTCCCCATGGAGGTCTAGTGCAAGGAAGCAACAAAATAATGTAACAAATGTGCCAGTTGATGTGTTCAAACTTTAAGGAAAACTCCAAGGGATCAAGAAAAAGCCCACAGACATCTCAGGATTGTTACAGCTGTGGTACTTGTGGTATCTGCTTGATCTGGAGTAGTGTTCGAGGTTGAGCCTGAGGAAGACCCTTGTGACTGCGAGATCTGCAACTAGTCAAGCACCTACCACTGAACAACTGCTTTGTACTGGCACTGCTGCGACTTACCTTGGGTTACAGGAAGTGCTAACATGAAGTGCTACCATGAAGCACAATCTCTGTTGGTTGGTCTGGGGCTGAAACCATAGTATTCTTGCTTGGTGGGTCTTGCTGGGTGCACACCACTGGAGAAGATACAGCCCCACAGATGGTGATGAACACAGAGAGCACCTGTGAAACTTCACAAACCCTATCATCTAGACCCATGAATACAATGTGATATTGTTCCCCAAGGGGAAGAGTGAGTGCACTCATGTCAGACCTAATGGAATATTTGTTGTGACTTCAAGTGTCCAGAGCAATAGCCTTTTTTCCTGCAAGGTGCCAGAAGATTCATTTGCACAAGGCCAAAACCCAATGCAACATTATCTAGAAGACAGTCCCATAAAATATTGATGCTACTGTTAGTGCATTGACAACCCTCTGATGACTTTTGTTGAGTTGGTGGTAACATGAAAGTACTTTTGTTTTGTCAAAAACGAAAGTACTGGCTGTACAGTAAGTTATAACTGATTTATATTAAGCGCTGAATCTCTGACCCCGCACCAACATCCTCAGTAAGCCTCAAACTGCTTGACTTTGCTTCCCTGGAAGTGAAGGCCTAAAAGGGTTGTACCTAGTGATTAGTTTTGAGCCCACCAGTTAGATGATGCCCCTGGACACGATAATTGCTTTCCTGTGCAGTGAGTACATTGATGGTCCCTGGGTCCCTTGAGCCCATTCACAAGAGGCACCCTCTTGGGGGTGCACAAGCTGTGTGATACCTTTTTGGTGCCTAGTCAGAGTGCCCCCTGGCAGCCTTTTTGTTCTCTGTTCTTGTGGATGTAAAATGGAGCACTTGCAAAGGATTTCTTTATTTGCATGGGGCCAGGTCCCCATGCACATCATTAGCACACCCAATTGGGGTGAGCTGGCGCTAACTGTGCGCATGCATGATCCAGATTCCTGAAGGGTCACACAAGCATCTAAAGTCACTGCCATAATAGCAAATTTCCCTGGGTATGCAAAAATAACAATCTCACACACAATACAACCCCAGGTGTTCATACTAAGGGTGGGCGTGGTTCGCGAAGTAGCACTTCGCGAAGCTACGCAAAGTGAAGTTCGCACTACGCGAGCTACGCGTAGCACTTCGCGAACTGCGTAGTAACATGTTCGCACTGTGCAAGATGTTGTTTTCAATGATTGCACAGTGCAGACAAGCAACCGGCACTGTGCAATCATTGAAAATGGCATCTTGCACAGTGCGAGCTGTAGTTTTCTGCTGCTCGAGTAGATTTTTACTCGAGCGGCAGCTTTCTCAACGCGAACTGGTAGTTTCTCATCGCGAGCGGTCGCGAGCATACGCGACCCCTCGCAATGAGAAACCTGACCTCCTCGCGTTGGGAATCTCGCCGGGAGGTTTATTTTCCATGCTCTCGATCGCCAACTTGATGTTGCTGATCGCGAACAAGGAAAAAGTCTCGCCGGGATGTCATTTTGCTTGCTCGCGGTCGCCAACTTGACGTTGAGGACCGCGAGCAAGCAAAAAATGACCACAGCACTACGCAACACTACGCTACGCGTGTTCGCACTGTGCTACGTGCAGTTCGCGTAGTGCGAAGTAGCGCGAACTTCGCAAACTACGCGAGCGTAGCGTAGTGCTTCGCCCAGGCTTAGTTCATACACAAGGTATACCAATTGATCACCAGTGTTAATTAATTATTTTGTCTCCTGGGGCTGCCACCAGTCTTAGAGCAATCGGGCTGATCACTACACAGAAAGATATTCACGGAATGGTTACAACCAAGTGGAGAAGGTATTTAACAGCCCACAAGACCACCAGGGACTGCATTATGCATTGTGACCAGTCGGTGCAACATGCTTTTCTGCCTGCACTGTGCATACCCTGGATACTATGGAATTACAGTAGGGACCCGCACAAACGCCTTTAATACTGATAGGGCTGGCACACATGTAGCACCAGCAAAATCTTGAGATGGTGTTCCCTCATTTGCATTAGGAGATGCACTGGTAGTGCTCCACAAAAAAGGTGGTGCACTAGCAGTGTACCACTGAAGACAGCCTTTGGTGAGGGAAATGGGTGTTCCATGGACCCCACAAACATCCCTCCGAAGCCGGATGCAGTCACTAACTGCACCCGCCTGCAGGAGAAGCTGTGTCCCCTCTGTAAAGTGCAGATGTCTGCTGCCAGTACTGTGAAATACAGAGCTGCTTGTGATCAACCACCCTCTATGTCATTGAGTACACTGCCTCTAGGGCAGCTGCATGTTTGTGGCTGTTATAGGGGCTGCACATTGATCACAATAGGGCACATTGTCGCTGTTTGCGCCCTTCACATCTGCTTAAAGGTGAGCTGTGGAGCAAACAGGGACAGTGCATCCATTGCATAATATTGGCCCTTCTGCACATAGAGGCAGTACTTAATTTGTGCCGGTGCTTGCCGGTGCTTAGCACCGGCACTTAATTATCAGGGCCGGGTCTACACACGTTTAGTTCACGTAATTGATTTTATAGTAATTACGTGGCACAGCGTGAGTGCTGCACTGCTGCGCTACCGTAAGTTGCTGTTACTGTTAGTGTTACGTTTGTTATGTACTGCTTCACGACTCAGTCACACCACACGAGTCACACGTTCAAGTTAGTTCTTATCACTTACTTCGTATTTCTAGTATGATCTCATTGATCTGAATCTCTTGATGTGTTGAATGCAGCGGCTGCGGCTCAGTGTTGCCGGCCCAGTGGGCGGGACACTGAATTGGGCAGGGCTTTGGTGACGGTCTTCTGCGGGGGTTGGGGCTGTGCGCAGCAGCAGGCAGCGTGTGCAGATAATTTTTAGGATGGAATGCGTGCGCATTCGCTGCTGTTTGCCACCACGCCCCAGCATACCCGCACGGACAGAACCTCACCGACTCATCGTGTACTGGGTTCTTCAACCGGCTGCTCTGTCTAGTGAGAGGCGAGAGCGATCTTGACGACGTTGGTTACCACTACCTAATTACTTACAACAGGCAGCACAGCACCAGGTGAGGCACGGCCTGGTGGTAGGACTAATCATGAGTTAAAATAAATGAAGGTGCGCAGCCTAAGCAGCACGCACCAGTGTGAGGGCGAGGCAGGCCAGGGCCTGATCAGTTAATGAATCTGCGCAGCAGCCCGCAGCAGCCTGCCTAACAGTAACAGAGTCGAGTGATTATTATCTGCATGCTCAGAGAAAATTATTTTATCAATGCTGTTGCTGTCTGATTGACCAATGACAGAGATTTTTCAATCAATGTGTCTGATATTTTAGTTAATGTTTTGCTTATTACTGCAAGAACTGGGGAAATTGGAGGCACGTCAATATGTACATTATTTGGTGTAGACGCATCGTGTTAGTAAAAGTACTTTCGGTTTTGATGCCAGGGGCTGTGTCAAGCTAGAATCTTATGCCTGCGTCTGAAACTGAGTCTAACTCTTCATCCGGACTGGGTCAGTAATCGAATCCAAGTCACAACCATAGCCTTTAATTCATTGATTAAATCGAGGTTGCATAATAGTTGCCTGTGTCTATGTGGGTGCTTGTGGTGGTAGTGGAGGTTAGGTTGTATTCCAAAATTTCTTCCCTACCGGAAACTGGTTCATTAACTGAAACTGAAACTGAACTGAACTTATTTGAGTTGTTATTAACATGGAATTCTTCAGCTGTGGTGTCACTTTTATACTAAGCACTAGAAGACGAAATACGGGGAGGTGTAGGCAAACTTATCTGCTGGTGAAGAGCAAAGCAGGATATTATTTTTTGTTGCTTCGTCTGAATTTCTTCTGGAGCTGGTTGGCGTATGTGAACAGTCTTCCCATGCCTCCCATTACTCTCATTACTTAAATTGGTATCCATTAAGTCCTGCATCAGGGCCATTTTCGGTACTCTAGTCTTCAGGCTTTATTATGTGGAGCTCAAGCATCAAAGACCCATGTAAAGTACTTACGACGAAAATAAAGATGTTGGGGCAGATCTATATCGAAGATGCGCCACTTTTACGCCGCCGTTGCGTCACTTTTGTGACGCAGCGGCGGTGTAAACCCTGCGCCACGTTGCGCCATATTTACATCGTGACGCATCAATGGAGATGCGTCACGATGTAAAGCTCTGCGCCACGTAAAACCTGCGTCAGGTTTCACGTGGGCGTGTCGACATAGGGGGGGGCGTTCCGTCGCAGGAACGCCCCTGAAAAGTGACTCAGTCAAATCTATAAGATTTGACTGAGTCACTTTCCCAACGCTGATGCGCCAAAACCCTGCGCCTGCTTGAAGCAGGCGTAAGGCTTGACGCACCATGTTAGGAATAGGGTTGGTTGGAACAGTGCTGGAGTTGCGTCGCGCTTGCGACGCAACTGAAGCACTGCGCCAACCTTACGCCATTGGATGCGTCACGCATCTGTTTATTCCTGCGCCATGATGCGCCGCATTATAAATGCGGCGCATCATGTGTGGCGCAAGGGTAAACTTGCGTGACGCATCATTCCTGGCGCATCCTTGCTGATTTGCAGGGATGCGCCAGGCAACATAAATCTGCCCCATAGTTTTTTTTTTTTTTTTTAAACTTTATTTTTGAACGTTTGAGCGAACATACAGCATCAGTCAGAAAAAGATACAAAAAGGTACGTCAGTGAGTGCATACAGCCAGCAGATATAGGAGAAAATAAAGATATAGTTATTTGAACTTGAAGACCTTGAAAAAATGATCCCTGAGATTAAATGATTGCTCCCCTAATGTAAGATAATTTTGTGCACTGGATCCCAAATTGTTATATGATATGCCGGCGTCTGTATAGCATATTTAGCTCAGTCTCATTGTTGAAATCACTATTCTCCAGTGTCTCCTTGTATGGCCCTTTTGTGGACCTCATTTGAGCTGCTGCTAATGTATAGAATGCTCAATAGCAGCGCGCCCCCACATGAATTACTATGCGAAAGAAGTCTCTACTGGCACAAAATCTTTTTAAAATGGAGGTCATCAGCTCATCAATTCAGGATTTCCAACACAGCACAACTCTTAAATACTTTTAAATTTCAAATCTCATTCCCATGAATTAAGGACAAAGCGTTAACCCTTGAAGTCCGAAAGATGTGCCCATCTAGTCATTCCGGCTGAATTGCATAGTGCAAAACAGTAGAATCATTCTGGGGATGAATCCCAGCTTTCCTGCTAAACCGAATATTGTGATCTTAGGCAAAGAGAGAGACCATTGTCGGCGCTGGGTTCTTGCTGCTTATTTTTGTGCATGGGCTTGCGATAGACGTGGGTGAGATGCTGAAAGTCTGAGGAGCTTGCATGTGAGGCGAAGGCAAAGGAGAGACATACGGAAGCAGGTTCGAATCCATGGGCTCAGCTTTGAATTCTGGCAAATCTGGATGTGCCTGGTAAAAAAAGTGTAACGCCAACTGCGTCTGCCTGTTGTGAAGTCCTCCTTTATCTGTCCATGTCAGGGTTCGCACCATGTAAACCTGCAAGAAATAAAATGTGGTTCGGCTTGTGCCCCCTGCGCTAATTTTATGTCCCCATAGATTAAGGACAAAGTGTTAACTTTTGATGTCAATGCAAAATACACATCTAATTATAATTGGTGAATTGCAGAGCTTGAAAGCGGAGAATCTGGCCTTCATGCTTGACCAAATGTTGCAATCATAGGCAAATACTTTACTTCATGGAGCAAAACACCTTTTTGTTCAGTTTCACTTTGAGCGCTCCTTCAAAAAACATGAGTTCAGGATGTGCGCTGCACAAACATTTCTCTTGCCTTTGACTTAGCCTTATTAGCCTATGTTGCTCCATCAGTCAATATCTAGGCCACATTATGGGGTGCATATCACTGGAGCCAATGGTGGAAGTGGGTGGAGCCAATGGTGGAAGTGGGTGGGGCCAATGGTGGATATGGGTGGAGCCAGAAAAGTGGGTGTTGGCCTCCTACGAAAACATTTGAGCACCTGCACTTCTTATTTTACAAATTAAGCACTGCATAGAGGCTCTATACAAGTAGGTACCACCAAAGGGATTACCAGAGTAAGTTAACTATATATTTTTCGCCAGGATACCTGGGGAAGTCTGGTGCCACACATCCCGGAACAATCCAGAAAACCTTGCACCCACCATGGGATCTAATGGAGCCAGTCCCTAGGAGATTTGACAACACACTTATGTCAACACATTTGGCTGCAGGGGCACTCTTGAGATCCAAAAGACCCCCCTACCTTGTTAACTAAGGTAATGCTAAGAAAGAGGGCCTTTTTTGCCTCTAAGAGATAAAGTGGGATACAAACAATGGCAACCAAGCAAAGGAAAAGAGAAAAAAAGAGAAAGGGATGTTTTGGAATTGCTAGCAACATTGCTCATCTCTAGGAGAGCGCAGTGGATGCAGTAATAATAGAATAGATGACCTATCAAAAGGAAGAGGAGCTGGCAGTGAGACGTAGTGGTAGTGAAGGACAAGGAACTCCAAGAAGTAAGTTAAGGCGTGACAACCCTGTGATTTATTTCGTCACTACGGATGCCTTTGAATCGGAAGAAGCTACTTAACAACATACACCGGGAGCAAGAGAGAGGGGAAAATTAGGTGAGAAGAGGTACAAGGAGGCACAAAAAGATGCACAGCTGCTCTAGGGGAGAAAATAGGGTCAAATACTGTTATTAGTGAGGGCCGCACTGGGGAATTAAAAGCAGTCCAGGTAAAAAAACTAAAACGAGTCCCACTCTCCTCGTGCAATCTTTCACTATCCATCCATCCATCCATCCATTCTCTCTCTCGTCTGCCTCTCTGATCTTTCACTTTCTCGCTACCTTACCCCCTCCCTCCCTTCCTCCCTCTACCTCTCTCTGGAAACCTGACTGTGCCTGCTGCAATTACCCAGAAGTGGCTCTGGGTTTTCAAAATACCTTAGGAATAAAAGGCCTGTCTGCCCCTTTATTCAGGCAGAAAAAGGTACAACCCCCAACAGAACAAGAGTCACAACATCGAGATTCAGGAGAGGCAGCTTGTATAGAGATAATTATAGCAGAACCAGGCAATGGTCATTCTAACAGAAGGGCAACCAGGGAAGAAAGATGGGACAACAGCAAGAGAAGCATGTAGGAACATAGGGCCTGATATACCTCCATTAAGTTTAGCGAGTCGCAAATTGCACAAAATTGTGACTTGCAATTTGAGACTCACTAAACCTATTGTACAGCAGTGTCTCAAACACTGTTTGCGATTCCCAAAGGGGTCGCAAATTGCATGCCTCATGAATATTAATGAGGCTGTCACAATTTGCGACCCCATTGGGAATGACTTGCACTCACAGGGATGGTGGCCTGCTGGGTTCAGCAGACCACCACATCTGTGACTGCTTTATCAATAAAGCAGTTTTTTTTAATGCAGCCCGAAAATGGGATGCTTTTAAAAAATAAAAATTAAACTTTTCTTTTTCATTTTTTAAGGGCAGGCAGTGGTCTCTGGAACCACTGTCTGCTCTCAAAAATATTTGCACACCCATTCACAAAGGGGAAGGGTTCCCCTAGAGACCCCGTGCCATTTTCGAGTGCTTACCATGGTTCTGAGAAGGGTGGTAAACAGCGATTATTTTGTGACCGCAATTGCGGTTGCAAAACAATCATACATTGGTTATGGATTCTCTATCAGGAAGGGACGCCCTTGGCACACGCCTTTTTATAGAGAGTCGCTAACCATATTTTGCAAGTCGCTAGTTGGTTAGCGACTTGCAAAATAGGGTTAGTACATTGGGCAGATGTTTTTTGCGGTCGCAAAGGGGCCCAATTCCCCTTTGTGATCGTAAAAAACGGTCGTACATCTGCCCCATAGTATCAAGAACATATTGAGAGAAAAGTAAACGGAGTTTTAGGACAAGGATGGTAGAATTTGAAAGGGAAGACCAGAAGAGATTGCATGGAGCAGGGAAAGAAGAACTATGGTGCGATGAAGAGCAGTGAAGGATACCTCCATATCCAGCTATACTAAGAGAGTGGGTTAGGCGGCAATCAAGGTAGTGAAGTAAGACAGAAGTGGTTTGCAGTAGTGATTTTTAGAGTTTCAGGAGTTACTCATTCTGGTAGACTTAAAGAGCAGATACACTGTAAAGAATTTTTAATATTTGGAAGCATAGATTTAGGTGAGGAGCACTCCCAAGTCTAGATGTCCATAAATGATGCAAAAAAAATACTTAGAAACAAACACTAGCAATTTTGAGCACAGGGCAGTGCAGAATTTCAGTGTGCAAAGCCGTAAAAGGTTTAGGATTCATGGTTCAAAGATGATATGGATAAGGTGATTAAGGATATCAGGACTTGCCAGGACAGTCCTTGAGTTTTCAGGATCTCTCACTGCAGATTTCAGGAAAATTAGCAAGTGCAGTGTGAGGAAGGTTCAGGCCCCTAACTTGAGTGCCTACCTAATATCGTCCTTTCCGGCTCTCAAACTACCCGGCGTCATGGCTGGAAGGAGAAAGGCAAACATAGAGTTAAACCTTTCATCACGGACTCTCCCGTGCAGGCCGAAGGTTGATTCGTCCAACAGGAGAATCAATCAGATGTCCCAGATGTCAGAGAAAAGGAAGTCACGCAAGAAGGACGCTACGGGTACGGTGTAGAAGGAGGAAGCAAGGAAAAGCAGGAAGACGCCACCAAGGAGCTACGAAGGGGAACCCTGCAGCAGAAGGAGACAAAAGAAGCTGTGAAACCAGGGAATGCAAAACCGATGAGGACAGAGATGTTGAGGAAGAAATTCCGGAGGACTGCAGTGAAGAGTGGTGGACGCCCCCAGGAGATGCCTGTTTGCTGCCGCAACCCAGGAGAGTTGCGGCACGGGCGGTGAGTGACCAGGAAGGGTGAAGGGGACGTCAGAGACCACGCAGCTAAAAAGGATGTGGAACCCTGATTGTGTGTGGTCCTCTAATGGGGGAGTGGTAGGAGGAAGAGAAGGGGAGAGAGAGTGAGAAAAAGCCCTAACCGAAAATACTGAACGGGAGAGTTAAAAAAAAAAATAAAGTACTCACCCTATAACCAAGAAAAAATAAAGGAAGCCACAAGTTAAGCCCTAGGAGCATGTGTATCTGGGACTCCCAGAAGAACACCGAGAATGAGACAACTTTATGCTAATGCAATAAGGTTTTCGTTTTTTTTCAAGGGATTTGATTAAAAAAAATCAATATAGTTTTGTGCGTCTTTTTTCTCTATTGGGTCTATAAAATTTTCTTTTTCTTGATTTCCTCTCCTTCAGTGGGTGTGTTCCCCTCCCACGTAGATGAATAAGAAAAGGAAAACAGTGACGGGCGCAGAGGGGCACACACAGGCTTGCCTTTGGCACGCCCGCGACGCGCCTGCTGTGTGCATTCGCTGCGTGCTAGCGCCATTGCCTCTTTTGTAGTCGAGCCAATCTTGATGGGTACAGAGAACTAGACTGTCCCTTTTCCAAGATGGCGGGTGCAGCGTGGCCTCCCGGAAGTGAGTCAACCGGGATCTCCCTCCACTCAATCAGCCCACTAATGGCTGCGGTGGACCGGGGAGATTTTTAACAGGATTATCGGTAAGTGCAAAGTACACTTAAAATTTGTTAAAGTGCGAATGTGCGCAGTTATGGAATTTCTAAAACAATTGACACAAACAGACTTCATGAAAATTCCCCCAAATTAATAAAAGTAAAATGTTAAGCTTTTTCAAAGGTTCCCCAATCTTATACTAAGTTTAAAAGAGCCTAAGTAAATCTCGCCGCGTGCAGGTGTCTTTCAGCTAGACCTGCTATAGATCTTTCCTATATGTGCTGTGTGTGGAATCGAGGATAAGTGGGCTTTTTTCCACCTGTGGTGCCCAGCATAGGTTCTTGGTCAATTTAATCTCCAGGTACTCAAAACTTGGCATCACATCTAAAATTGTGTCACTCACTAACATCCTCCTCTTGCAGAGAGTCGACATCTGTCTACTGAAAATCATGCATTTAGTCTTGGAGCTATTCAGCTCCAAGCCTTGATCCTCACAAAATAGTTGGAAAGAATTCAAGAGTTGTTGCAAACCCTGCAGCAATTTTGACATTAACAAAGTATCGTCCGCAAAAAAATGTGAGGGAAAACTCTGCACAACAATCTTAGATGTATCACACCCATCTTGGTCTAAAAAGCTGATTACACCATTTATGTATAACGTAAAAAGGGTGGGTGTCAGAACACACACTTGTTGAACCCCCCATTCAATATGGATAGGGTCGGTCAAGGCCCCATCCTGGCCCCACCTCACCTAGGCAAGTGTATCGGCATAAAGCCTCACAATGATATCGAGCAGGGGGGCTGGTAGTCCCATCTCAATGAGATCCTTCAATAGTCAGGTTCAGAGCACTCGATCAAAAGCTGCACGGAGATCGACAAAGGGAACATAAAGTTTGCCCTTGCCTATGATCACCTCCCTCCAGTACATGCATACAAAACTAAAAATCTGATCTAGTATACTCACATTTTGCCTAAAGCCTGCCTGCCAATCCGTAAGTATACTCTCATCCCTAATCCACTCCTGCACACGAGCCAATACCTGCTTGCAAAAGAGTTTTTGTAGAGAATCAATCAGACTTAGTGGCCTATAATTGGCCGGATTAACCCTGTCCCCATTTTTATAGATGTTAATAATTTTAGCTAGCTTCCAGGAAGCTGGACTCTCCATACCAGCCAAAATTGTGTTTGAGAGCAGATTGATATATGGCCCCCAAATTTCTGGATTTTCTCGATATAAATCATTAGGCAGTCTGTCTGGCCAAGTGTGTTTAAAGCAGCCTCAATCGGTTTCCCTATATGCTATGCTTATTAAAAAAAAATCTGTGCAACAAAAACCTGATTCTAGTCTCACAAATATTTAAAACCTTCAGACATAAAATGGCGTTTAACAAATACACAACAGAACAAGCATGTGGTATACTTCTCAAAGTTAATGCCAGATATTATGGTGGTAATAAGTACAGAGATGGATCCCTTCCAGCTTGATACTTGAAATAAAGAAAAGAAAAAATAACTATTAAATCTATTACAGATAACAATGGTGTTAAATGCTTTAGAGACATAGATATTGATACCTGTTTTGCTTCTTACTATAAGGACCTGAATACCCCAGAACACACTCCATCAGTGTAATCTCTTAACAATTATTCTGTTATTTATGTCACACCCAGCTCAATCTCTTCTTGCACTTCTTCACGAGCAATATTATCCATGTGGCAACCGTTTACAGAATTTTTGTTGAGTGATGATACCAAAGGCAAGAAATGTGAGGATCTTCGGTCGCATATTGATAGTGTTGTGAAAAAAAGCACATCCTACTGCATTCTTCGATTTTTATAGGAAAATATGACTGCTGTAGTGGACATAATAAAAACTAGAGTCTGAAAACACCCTTGTCTACCAAGTGTTCAGCATAATTGGTGTAGGTGTGAAATATCTCTCTGAGAGTAGGCTGGTCGACACTTTTAGTGACTTAGGCACCGCAACATGTTCCATGTTAGAGTGCTTGCCACATGGTAAGGAAAGAAATGTTGAGGAGCAATTCAGGAAATTTAATTTTACAATGCATGAGAAATAGTTTGCAATGATGCATAGGGATATCCTTTCACTAACCATGGCATTTGAAGTCAATGAAGCTTCACTGTGGTACTCTGCACACGTTCTAGATCCCTTCAGGAATGGGGAATTTTCTCTGGACTTTCTAAAGTGCTGCTTCATTTTTGACTACTTCAATAACTCTGAGGGCATATGCGCTCAGTTCAAAACATTTGTTGCAGAACCTGTTCCAGAGAATCACAATCTTCAGGTGCACGAGTATTGGCACGGAAAGCTATCAGTAACCAGAGTTAGCAAATTATGTACTGGCTGTTTTGCCGTTGCCAGTCTCAAGTGTCAATGTTGAGAGGGCCTTTTCACAGATAAAAGTTTACATGGGAAGGAAAGAGGGAGCGGGCATGACCAAAGACTCACTGAAGAAGTACTGTATGGTAGACTACAATAAGTTTGGTTTGTAAAAATCTATCTGGACCTCATATACACTGTATGTACACTGTCTATATACCATGCACTATTAGTACAGAAAGCAAGCAATAATAAAAACAAAGCATTCCATAAACACCGGAAAAACACTGTTTCTCTTGTTTTTAATGGCGCGAAAGTGTGTAACCATTGATAACCACTTTTGTTAAGGTATTGAAATCACTTGAAAACACTGGGGAAAAAACCACCAGAATACACCAAAAATAGAAACTGAAAACAGGAAAGCCTGACTATACATTTTACTTACTCTCATGCACTTAAGACATATGCCAGACTTGCCTACTTCTTGGGATCCCAGGGCATGACCTCTCTCACTACATCCTCGGCGATTGAGCCCCGCTTGCTCTCCGACCATGCTGCAGTGACCCTCACACTGGCTATCCCTGCCATCAGCAGGCCCCCATACAAATAGCTGTTATGCAACACGCTGCTCCACTTCCCTGCCATGGTACAGCAATGTACCAATACACTTGAGGAGTTCTTGGCCTTCAACGATACCCCCGATACGTCCATTTACCGCCCACTGGGAAATGCTAAAATTAGTAGCTCGAGGGGCTTTCATAGTGATTTCCTCTGCAGACAAAAAGATGCACAGGGACAAAGGGACATCCTCACTAGACAGGTTCTCGATCTAGAGTGCATCCACAAGAGAACGGGGCGCCAAGGGTCTGGCATCAGCTGGACTCAGCACGCTCACAGCTCGCAGGCCTGTATCTGGCCAGAGCGGAATACAACACTCCAAGATTGCGACACTCCTTCTATGTGAGGGGGGACAGATGCGGATGTCTCCCAGCCAACAGATTGCGATCACAACATCAGGTAGCTACTGTTCAGTCGGTACTATATATGGCTGGGTCGGAATGCACAGACGACCCACAGATAGCAGGGGCGTTTTGTAACATTTACGCTGACCTGGATACAGCACAACAACTCTCCATGGAAGCATCAATGAAATATCTCCAAGGTGCGGCCCACGCCACACTAACTCCAGATCAGTCAGCTGACTTAGACAGCCTGCCCACATAGAGGAAGTGATTTCTGCTATTGCTCGCCATAAACTCCTCAAATAACCTGGCACAGATGGGATTTCAGATATGTTTTACAAAACCTTCTGTAATAATATTGCACCCATATTACCTAGGTTGTTCAGCACAATAGGTGACTCCTCTAATATCCCCCACGATGCTCTTTGCTTCAATTGTAGCTCCTCTGAAGCCTGGCTGGGACTTGAGCCACAGGCCTCCGGGGAGGGAGGTCCCAGAATACCAAATATCTACTGTTACTATCATGCTAGACAGCTCCGAGCCCTTCTGGAATGCTAATGTAGTGATCTGAAAAGCACTGACTGTTCATGGACTGGGCTATAGCCAGACAATCTCTATGGAGGATCCCTTTTCTCCATCTGACTAAGCGCCCCAAAAACTTATATTGATCCCCAGTTGCAAGTGGTACATTGAGAGCCTGCGACTCGACCGCCGAAAGGTGTGGGCTCACTTCATTCCCGTCGCCTCTGACTCCCATCGTAAACAACACAGATTTCTCTCCAGGTCTCGACATCAAGGCCTTTCACCTATGGAGCTGAAAAGGGTGCATATCGATTGGCCACCTCTTCGATGAGGAGGGCCCTCTGACGTTCGAGAGCCTCTGTTCAGATCTAGTAATGCCGGAAACTGAACGTTACCATTATCAACAAGTACGACATCGGGTCCTGCACCCTTCAATTCACCCCATCGCCCAGAGGCTCCTCACCCCCTATGAAAAATGCTTACTCTCTAAAACTTATATCACCCACCTCATTCCTGAACTATACAATATCTTGCACCCACCAGAACTGACATCTAAATCTCAAGGGCAGAAGCGAGGGCAATCAGAACTGGGATGCACGCTAACTCAGAGGGAATGGGGTGATATTTTCTATCATGCACGAGACACAGCTCACAATGTTTCTAGCATTGAAACGGCAACCCAGCCTGCAAGCCCGACTGTTGGTGCGACTGTGACTCCCTAGGCACACTAACGCTCATGTTGTGGGATTGCCCCAAAACTCACGCCCTACTGGACGCAGGTCCTTGACGACATCAACACTCATTTTGATATCCAAATGCCCTGTTTCCCACCATACGCCATTCTGGGCCTACCTAACACACTTACATTTCCACTTAAATCGTGAGAAGGCATGTAAATAGGCTTGGCTGTGGGTACGGCCTTACAGAACAAATTATTCCATTGTGGTTAAGGAGGGATCCCCTCCTACCAAGGGTGGTTACACAGAAGATGGCATGTGCTGGCCATGGAACGTATATCTCTCTCACTACTGAACATGGGGTCAACTTTCCGGGCCTTTGATGCCCGTTCCTTTTCTTTATTGAGCTCAGAAGTTCGTGAGCCTACCTGTCCCAAATATCTATGCCTTCTACGGCTTATGGAACCTACCACTACCCCGGTCTAGTGCCTTGCTGATGATTCAAAGCCTTTCTGGCGTTAAACACCCTCTCCCATTTTTTCTTACATATGGTCTCCGGGGAAGAGAGGGGGGTTGGGGAGTAGGGGCTGGGACGGGGGTCGAATTACAATATTACCATAAGAATGCATCTATTAATTTGCCTATGCCTCCAGATACTGTTCTTCGGTATACACAATAATAATAAGATTTAAACCTAAAGATGCGGGCCTATCTTGGAATTTTTCGAAAAGTCAGTGTTTGGGTGAATGGTATGGCAATATGCTCAAAGATACATTAAAGACTAATTCAGATATCTTATCTGCTAAACTAATAGACCTCACCCAGAAATGGTCTCCTTAGTATCTATCTCAAGATGATGTTTCTCCCTATTATTAACTTCTTTCTTATGAGGCTTCCTATTAAGATACCCAAATTGTTCTTTGCTTTATTTGTTTATTTATTTTTTAATTCATTTTTTTCAGAGTTTTACATAGCGCAAATATCACCCGAATCGGGTATCAGAGCACTTTACATAGCACCAGTTGGAATATGAGTCTTTACGACGCGTACAAATACAACGCGTTCCATTACAACGCGTGTAATAGTACACATTGACAATTACCACGAATATGCCTTTACCACTCATGCCATTACAACTCAAAAACATGCGTGTTAAAGGTATAGTCGTGGTAAAAGATTCTAAGGTAAGTGACAGTCCTCTCACTGCATTTACACTACTCAGCACAACCCCCCTACACTACCCTAAACCCTAAAACACTACCCTACACTACACATACAACACAACACTACCCTAAACTCTAAAACACTACCCCCAGCACGACCCCCTACACTTCACAAACACCACAACACTACCTTAAACCCTAAAACACTACCACCAGGATGACCCCCTACACTACAATAAAACAACACTACACTAACCTAAACCCTAAAACACTATCCCCAGCACGACCCCCGACCCTCAGTTCTGTCCCTACACTCAAACACTACCCAGCACGACCCCCCTACACAACCCTAAAACACTACCCTACACTACACATGCACTACAACACCACCCTAAAACACTACCCCCAGCACGACCCCCTACACTACACAAACACCACTACACTACCCTAAACCCTAAATCACTACCCCAGCACGACCCCCCCGACCCCCAGTACTGTCCCTACACTCAAACACTACCGAGCACGACCCCCCACACTACCCTAAACCCTAAAATACTACCCTACACATACAACACCACACTACCCCCAGCATGACCCCCTACACTACACAAACACCACAACACTACCCTAAACCCTAAAACACTACCCCCAGCACGACCCCCTACACTACACATACACCACAACACTACCCTAAACCCTAAAACACTACCCCCAGCACGACCCCCTACACTACACAAACACCACTACACTACCCTAAACCCCCACCCCACGACCCCCCGACACTACCCTAAACCCTTAAAAAATAAACCTGCACCCCACGCCCAATTCCCCTTACCACTATCTCCTCATGGTTTCACTCTCCTCCTAGGGCCTTCTTCACATCACCTCTGAGGGGTGGTGCACGTCGTTGTGAGGAAACAGCCTCAGTTTCCTCACAACTACATGGATTTTATTTTTGTTTTTAGTTCACATGTGAATACCTTTACAACGAAATTCGTTGTAAAAGCATACCATACATGCCTTTACAACAAATTTCTTTATAAAGACATGTGTGGTATTTGCACATGCGAAGTAAAAAAAAAGCGTAGTAATTACTTTGCGTTGTACAACACATGCGTGGTAATGCATGCGTTGTAACGGTATGTGAAGTAATAACTACTAACTAATGGCTGTTTACCCACCAGTTGCATTACATGCGGACACATTCATTTTTGTTAGGCACAGGGAGATTAAGTGATTTGCCCTGAATCACAGGATGTTTAGAGTCATTGCCGAGACTCAAACCCAGTTCCCCAGATTAGAGGTCGACCGCCCTAGCCGTAAGGCCAACTCCTCTCCCCAAATTGATTGCTTAAATTGATAAGATTTTGTCCAAATTCTGATGGTATGGTAAACTTCCCCGAATCTCTCTTTCTAAATCCTTAGGTTGAGTCAGTTTTTCTGACTTCTTAAGCTATCATAAGGCTTTTGGCATTAAGCAAATACAACTCTTCATATCTACACTGATGGACGTTCTTCACAAGTTATGTTTCTCTTTGAAGAAGGCATTTATTTCTCTCTTCTCCCCCAAACACATTCTTTTTATTTCCAATCCGGCAAATCTTTGGCTCCTTAGCACAGTCTCTCATTCAACCAATTTACTAAAACTATATTTTATTTTGCATCTCGCCCACATTAAGCAATCCCTTAAAAATCCATTTTCGCATAACAGCTCACTTTAAAAATAGGGAAGACCTTGTGCTGGAAAACTTGAATAACAAAGGCATACTTCTTATCACACAATTATATAATTTAAACTCCTTCATCCTGTTCTTTATTCTCTCATCAACCTATAATCTTCCTTCTCGTATGCATCCTAGCTATCAAGTACTTTCCACTTTGGTTCAAGCTGCCTTTAATTAGCTTATCTCTCCTCTCACCCCACATCCTACATCATGTCCACACTTGATTGTAACTTCAAGTCATCCCAAAGCAGCTTATTTTTATATAATTTGAGTACCTCTTGTCCATTAACGGTGAAAACATCTACTGAGATGCTGTGGGAATCAGACCTCAGTGCTGTATGGCCAATTCCTTTATGGGATAGAATATGGAACAAGATAGATTCCACAGCACGCACAGCCAGCCTTACTCAGACCATATATTTATTTCATAACAGACTTTTGTACATTCCCACTCCTCTTTTTAAGCTCATACAACATGCCATTTGTTGGCATTGTCTCACTCATCAGCGTACTCTTTTTCTTGTGTGTTTTTTCCTGTCCAACTTTATCTGCTTTTTGGTCCTCAATCTGGTCTCGCATTTGAGCTATTACCCAGATTTCCATACCTATGCCATACGATTGACTGTTTTTGTGTGGTTTGCACGAAATATGGTGTTCACACAAACTCATTGGGAAACTGGTAGATCTCTTGCTTTCTATAGCAAGTTCTGTTATTTCCTCCAATTGGATATTTTTGGAGAACATTACTCTTCTAAGGTGGTGGAATTCAGTATGTTATCATCATGGACTCGATAGTCACATATCTACTGCAATTAACATTTCCATTAAACGCCATCAGTTATGGATGCCACTTAGTAGCTATCTCTCACGCACTACTAAGGAAATTAATTTTTCTCCTCCTTCCTTGTTAATTGTGTTATCTGTTTTACTTATTTTGATATTTACTTATTTCATCTCATAAATGCCTAAACTCTGATTTTTCTTCTTTTAAGGCTCTTACTTGACTCTTCGTTTACTCCCCAGTGGTTTCCTCTCCCTCTTCTTTTCTTTTTCTTCCCTCTCTTCTTCTTTGCCTTCTTTATTCAAAATGTGTGGTTTGATATTGCATTGCTATATTTGCTTAACTTCATTTATATCTCTGATATAAGTACAATGTTGATTATTTGTTTGTAGTCACAAATGCTTATCTCTGTTTTCTGCAATGTTATTTAAATGTTTTTATTCTTGGTTCAATAAAATGTCTTTTTTTTCAAAGGAACAAAAACATTGTGAGGACAGAATATTGTATCAAAAATATCGAGAACCAAATATCGAGAAGGTAAGTGCACATAGGTAAATATAGATTTACTATTCTTAACTCTACATCTACTTACCTTGAAGATATATGTTTTGTCAAGGTACATATATGTGGAGTTATATATTTTAGAACACTGGAATGCTGAAAGCTCCATTGAAGACAATGGAGTTGCTCTGGGCTGATAATGGTTGGTATAAGCCCGGGGCTCCAACATTCCAATGTTTTCCTGAATATTTCTCCTTTTTTAATTTAGAAGACTCTACCCTTAGTGAGTGGAGTGTTCTAATAGCCCTGCAGACCTTCTGCCTCAGGCTATACAGGTTGTTAAAGGCCCTCTCCCTCGTCATAGGCCCTCCCCAGCATCTCAGGCCTATAACTTGGGTTCAGGGCCCTAAACAACCATGTTTGTTAGAAACACTTGAAATACAAGTAAATCATGCAATTTTTCAATTTTGCATAGTGATACTTTTTTAGAGGTTAAGTTTTATTGTAACACTTGTAATTCATTCTGGTCCACGTAGTTTCCATTTTTATGAATACATTGCAAATTAAGGACAGCTTTTTCAAACTAGGGACCTCATTACGATGGCGGTCAGACAAGCATCCAACCACCATCCAGCAGCATCTATTTTAACACCTGCCATAACAGTTGGAAGTATTAGATTCCAAAGAAGCCTGGGTGGCACAAAAACCACTCAAGTGGTACTTGGCATACTTTCTCCAGCTGATTTCTGAAGAGTCAACATAAGGCCCTATGTTAGATAAATTGCAAACTTGGTGGATTAAAAACCACTATGTATCATGGATTTACTGCAATGTCTGAAAGCATTTATAGCATGTCAAAGGCCATGAGCTGTATGTCGAATAGAATTAAACAGTGCTTTGCTAAAATGACACAAGAGCTGCTCCCTTCAAGGCAGCAACAACAATCTATATGTCGCTCTGTGGATAGGCTGCTAATGCAACCCATATTTTGTGCAGACAAACATCAAAATTGCAGGTTCATTTTGAAATCAAAAACATTGTTTTGAACGGCTGTTTAACACATATTCATAATGTTGTTATGGATTTAGAAACACTAGTGTCACCAGTGAAAGTCCAACCACACTAGACGAAAGGGAGGAGTTGTCTAACATGGATTCCTAACTAGTATTCGGCCTTACTGCTAAAAAGCAGCGAAAAGGCAGAAGTAGTGATGAGCATTCAAATATTTTTGGATTTAAATATTTAGGGACAGATATACAAGCCCATTGCAACACTTTTGCGCAGCCCAATGGCGGCATAAAGAATGCAGCCAATTTACAACATGAAGCATCTAGGGAGATGCGTCACGTTGTAAAGCCCTGCATCACATTATACCTGCCTCAGGTATTATGTATGCAGGGTGGGTTTCTCACCCAAGAAAGCCTCATAAAAGTGACAAAGTGAAATCTACAAGATTTCATTACGCCACTTCTAGGATGCCACTACGCCAAAACCATATGCCTGCTTGAACGAGGCATAAGGAGCGACGCAGTACAATAAGTATAGACCTCAACATGCATTGCTGGAGTTGCAACACACAGAGCGCTCCACTACAAAACACCAAGATATTTGGCCAAGAAAATTGAACTATCAGGGGGAAACAGACCTGCCAGAAGTGCTAAGGAGCTGTTGCTGAGACCACCCATCTTCCGGAAGAAGAAAACGTATGACAGAGCTTTCTCCGGAGCAGCCCCCAGAATTTGGAACTCACTCCCTCCAAACATTAGGAAAATTCCTAACACAGCAACATTCAAGAGGGAAGCGAAGATCTTTCTAATGAGTAAGTTCCTTTCGTAAACAAGACAGCTCATCACTAGCACCGTGATATAGATGTTCTCATAACAGTCCTTCGGAATATGTAAAGATAATTCAAAAGCTATACTGGAGATAACCATTTACGATTCTATACTACTCGAGACTCACAGATGTAGAATGCTCGGAAAAAGACACTTCGGAACATTTGTATTGGAAGTCCCAGTACACCTTGTACAATAAGCAGTTCCAATAACTTTAATTGGAACAGTGAAGTTAAACATATTAGGGAAATAACTATATATATGTGATTCCTGACATCACACGGTAACCGAATCTTGTCACTGTATATTTAGTTGCTAATACTGTATAGCTGCATACCTAATTCACCTCATATCACTGTAAATCGTCCTGCTATTCAAATTGTATCATTAACCTACCTCATGTAATTGTGAAGCGCTCTGATACCCAAGGGTCATGTTCGCGCTATATAAAACTCTTTAAATAAATAAATAAATAAATACATCTTGTAACGCCCTGCGCTACATTATACCTGTGTCGGGTATAATGTATGAAGGTAGGGTGTTCCCAATGCGGGAAAGCCTCGTAGCAGTGATGCACTGAAATCTATAAGATTTCCCTGCGCCACTTCTAGGACGCCACTACATCAAAACCCTACACCTGCTTGGAGCAGGCATAAGGAGTGACGCAGTGTATTAGGAATAGGCTTCCCCATGCATTACTGGAATTGCGTCGTGCTTGCGACACAACTCCAGCAATGCGCGACTTTTGCACTGACAGATTCGTCAAAATTTCCAACGCATCTGCCAATCCTTGCGCCATGGTGCGCCGTATTGTAAATACTGTGAATCCATGGTGGTGCAAGGGTTTGGGATGCCAGGAAACTGACACATCTATACAGATGCATCAGTTTCTTGTAAATGAGCCCCTATGTTTTTAAGAATCATTAAAAAATACAAATGCCCTATTTTGTCTAATCTTTTGCAAAATTTAAAGATCAATTCTTAAACCACTTCTGTACAGCTCAAATGACATTTCTAGTTGTCGCAAAGCCATTGACACGCATTTATTCACTTTTAGGGCCAGATGTACAACCTTTTTTTGCGGTCGCAAACGGGAAATCGTCCCGTTTGCGACCGCAAAATATGTCAGCCCTATGTACAAGCCCTATTTTGCGGGTTGGAAACATGTTATGTGCCAAGGGCTTCCCTTCCTAATAGCGAGTCACACTTCAATTTACCACCCATTTCAAAAAGGTGGTAAGCCACTGGCAAAGGGGAAGGGGTCCCCAGGGGACCCTTTCCCCTTTGTAACTGGTAGCAAAAATAGTTTTTAAGAGCAGGCAGTGGTTTTAATTTTTATTTCTAAAATGCATCCCGTTTTCCTTTAAGGAAAACAGGCTGCATTTAAAAAAAAACTGCTTTATTTAAAAAGCAGTCACAGACATGTTGGTCTGCTGACCCCAGCAGGCCACCATCCCTGTGAGTGCTAGCCATTCCCAATGGTTATGAATATTAATGAGGCAGGTCGTTTGCGACCCCATTGGGAATCGCAAACAGTGCCTGAGACATTGTTGTTAATCCCATTTTGTGAGTTGCAAAATTACACAATTTGCGAGTCCCAAAATGGGAGGGTCGTACTTCTGGCCCTTAATGCTTTTGTACATCGGGCCAAGGTAATGTTTAACTAATTATGAAACCACAAGTTGCAAATAAGTCACACAGACTTTTTTTGTGCTGTGAATTAGGTACCAGAAATTAGAGATACAGTTATAATGATTTCACTTTGTAATGCATTTGGAATACCAAAGATCCCTGGATTTTTGTCATCCAATCTAACAATGGTTTGGGAAACCGGAGAATCTAAAAAAAAAAAGAATAAACACAGACCTTGTGTTTTTGGTTTATAAAAGTGTCTAAGGCCGTATTATGGGGTCCATTAGGATGTAGGGCGGTGGCACCACCGCGGCGCTGGTGGTGCGGAAAAATGCCTTTTTCCGCAAGCCAGCAGTGGACATCACGCCCGCCAAATTAGTATGGACAAACATAGGCCAATTCCTTACCGCCGCGGTGCGACGCGCACCGCCATCAAAGTGCGCCCACCACCGCGGTGGTGGGAGCCAATGAAGACTCACCGCCGTGCGGAATGACGTCCGCCCCGCTCCACAAATTAGGATGACTCAAGCAAGCAGCGGAGACACCGCCCAACCAGAGACGGCGGAAGCTCGACAGCGGAGCGCGAAACCAGAGTCCCGGTCATGAATGCCATGGACGCAGCTCTACAAGTCTTTCCGGTGCTGTACCTGCTACATCACCAGGAACTCATGGACCGCCGCGGACGCCGCCGCAGGTACTCAACAACACAACACACAACACCCGACCTGACACAGGGTCCAAATCCACATCAGACACCCTAGGGGGGACAGGGACACATCCACAAGGGCACCCACACATCACCCACCTTCCACAAAGTCACCCCGCTGGGTCCTGGACACACAGCTACCGCCACCATGCAGCAATGTCCTGGTCACGTCACCGCAGCTGCGAACACAAGCAAATACCTGCGCACAATGCAGAAACAGGTCCAGTGCCGGGCATGAACAGGGCACAAAGACCACAGGGCCACACCCACTCCCACCACACACTAGCACACCCCATGAAGGCACATGCCATGTGCCCCTTCTGTGCACCCCATGCACAACAACAAGCCAGGGCAATACACACCCTGCACCACACAACAAACAATCATGGAGACACAAAATGCAGGAGTGGCTGCACAGGAACACACAATGCACAGCAAAGTAGCACAGGGCCAGGGAAACACACACGACACCACACTTAGGGAAATATAAATGAGGACAAGCAACAAATGAACACATACAAGGAATTAACCTCCAAATGGACACACAGCCTGCACAGTCACACTTACATACCACAGACTGACACACACACACATACACACCCCACATGCCAACAGCAATGGAGCACAACATATAGGGAAACCAAAGTGGGCTGCACAGACATGGAAGGCCATGGAGATACACAACAAACATGTGTACATCACATCAACACAAGGAACAGAGCACAACACCCTCACACCATCAAAGCACACATGGCTGGCACAGTCAGTGAACTCAAACCACAGACAGCTCAGTGCAACAACACAGGGAGACAGCAAGGCAAACCACGTATAGGCACAAGGATGAAAGGAAGGCCCTGAAGTCAAACTGTGAACAGCCACACATCCATACAACTACCCCACAGGAGCACACCAGCAGCACTAAACACAGGGTTCATCTACACACCTCAGGACTGACAAACACCAGTAAGAATCTACACACATACCCCCCTCACACCAGCAGCACACAACTCCAGTGCCAAACACACTGAAGGCTGGCAATACTTGACAGTCAATACTCACACAAACAACCACACACCCTGGGCTCAGCCACAGACATCACACACACACACAGGGATGCCACCACAAATATGGAAACAAATAACAGACAAACACATAGCCCAACAGAAACACGCACAGAGACACAACAACAACAACAGACATGCCCTGTGCAGCTAAACTGGGGAAAGGCAATGGTAGCACAGACACAACAGGAGTTCACAACCTCATCACTCAGGAACAATGCACAGACAACATACCACAACACACACAAGAAGTGCACCATCACAGAACAACACAGCCACAGCAAACAAACAACAGATGCACAGGCAGAACAATCACATAGCAAACACAGCACGACATCAGCGGATGCACACCAGGCAATTACAAGGCAACATACACACACAGCACTGCATGCACAACAAGCGGTGTGTGCACACCAAGCATACCATACACACACAGACATCAGTGACAGAACAGCAACCCACACAACACCATACAGCACAACACAAAGACAACAGCACACCCAGGAAGCGAAGCAAAAACACAAACAACACAACATACATACAAAACAACACCCAATAGATGCACAAGTTTGGGACACAAAGGTGGAAACAACTTTACCACAGGACTGGGCAGCACACACAGTTGAACTGCATAGGAGCAACCATGACTGACAAATAGCACCTGAACATCACACATGACCCATTGTGGGAAATGCCCTGAGTGACACATTGATCCTGGACAAAGAACTGCACCACAAAGCACAGTGGCACAAATGAAGTCATGGGGAGGCACACACAAATACAAACCAAGGGGAACAGCTCACACCAAAGTGAAGTGTTCTGCATGTCAGTAGGGGACATGGCAGGAGTGTACCATACACAAAGAGAGGGAGTGCAGACCCACAATGGGTAGGCAGCTGAATGCACATATAGGGGAGGGCATGCCACACTGGAGGCAAGAAGGCACCATGTGACAGCAAGGCATGAGAAAACACAACCACAATGGCAGTGTGGAGCAGCAGGTCTGCACAGTCCCCACAAACAGCAACAAGTCACATGGATGTGCAAAAAAACACAACACTGACTAGCCAGTAACATTCTCTGCATTCTCACAAGTGACAAAAACAACAAGTAGGAGTCAGATAGAACTGCAAGGACACACCAACACACTGCACAGTGCACAACATACAACTCATACATGGGCATACAACCACATCCACAGGGATGAACAATCAAAAGAACAGACACACAACTCCCGGGTGACACATGTGTGTAGTTCACATTGCAGAGGCATGCACACATCAACACTCCCCACAAACTCACCCCTTTCACACTGCACACTACCTGGCCATCCAAGAGCACAAATGGAAAGTAAGCCATGGGACTAGGATGACTGGCCATCACAAGATGACCACACACATACACCACTGGGCACACATAAAGGAAGAACACACATACATGATGACCCTGAACAGCCTGCCTGCAATAGTGTGTGCAGAAACCCACTCTGTGCTGGCAGTGACACCCCCCTGACATGTGTACAATAGAGCCAACATGAACTAATCAAGCAAATAACTACTGCGAACCATTCAAAATTGACACCATTGCCACCACAAGTATCTTGGTCAAAAAGAAATGAAGACCCTGTCACCCCTAAAAAAGATAGTAAGTGAGCCCACACATTGACCATGTTGAAGTGCCATACAGACCATGTGGCACAGTAAACCATTTACACACAGCAAAATAACTTTATTCAGTAAGGACACTGACAAAATAGACAACAGGAGCAACTATCTTTATTCACATATTGCACAGATAGGTACCATGAGAAGACAAGAGCAAGGCACAAGATGCAGGGCATGTCAATGAGAAGCTGCAAAGGCAGGGGGCACACAGCAGTGACCAACAAGGCCAGTGGCCAGGACAAAGTGCAGACTGAGTCCATGAGAAGCTGCACAGGGAAGAGTCCAACACAGCAGTGAACGACAAGGCCAGTGGGCAGTACAAAGTGCAGACTGAGTCCATGAGAAGCTGCACAGACAGGGGGCACACATCAGTGAAAGACAAGGCCAGTGGCCAGTAAAAAGTGCAGACCGAGTCCATGAGAAGCTGCACAGGCAGGGGGCACACAGCAGTGAACGACAGGGCCAGTGGCGAGTCCGCGGTACAGACTGAGTCCATGAGAAGCTGCACAGGGAAGGGTCCAACGCAGCAAAGAGCAACAGGGCCAGTGCCCAGTTCAGGGTGCACACTGAGTCCATGAGATGCTGCACAGGGAATGTGTGCTACTGTACCTTTCCATGGTCAGCAACACAGTCAGGGGGCAACAATGTGCAGTACAGGCCCACCTGTGTGAGAGACAGGTGTGTGAGGGTGACTAACACTCAGACTTGGCTGTCAGGCGGACTGGGAGCTGGCTGTGTCTCTGGGACTGTCGCGGCACTTGACGGGGGAGAGAGCAGAACAGCTGAGGTAGAGCTATCAGTGGCTTGGCAAGCCGGAGGGCTGCTTGGACCAGGTGGTGTAGTTGCCCGTGGAGGTGGAGTCATGCAGACAAGAGACACAGTGTGGCTGGGGGATTGTGGAGGGGTGCCATTCCACTTCTTGGGGATCCTAAATGGCTTGCCTGACTTTGGATCAATGGGAAGTGGTGTGGGCACAACAGACACACTCACCACCACTGCTGCAGCAGGTGCAGACGCTGGCAGCCCCTTTGGTGATGTGCTGGACCCAGCGGAACGCTTTGCCTTGCTTCGCCTCTGCCCCCCCTCCCCTGTTTACTAGGAGTTACCCCTACAGTGCCCTTCAGCCGCTGCTTCACTGGGCTTGGAATGGGAGTCGAGGTGGTTGGTGATACTGCCTTGGAGCCCTTCCTAGTTGTACCCTTGGCATGCACCACCTCCTTGGTGGGCACAGACACTGTACGATTATCTTTGCGTGAAGCTTTAGGGGCAGGAGAGTCCTTGGATGGGGATACCACTGAGGCATGTGTGCCTGAGGTCTGCTGCTTTGCTATTTGTCCACTGGTGTCGCCTGACGGGCTTTTCTCCCTGTGCTCTGGGGTGCCTTTGGTCTTCTGTGGGGATGGTGTCTGCACCCGGCACCGCTTGGGTTGCTGCTGCTGTGTGCTCCGTGTGCTGTATTGTGACTTTGATGTATGTGGACCGTGGTCACTATCGTCAGATGTGGCCACTGCCAGGGGGGTGGACAAAGGGACTGGAGCTGTACTGTGAGTATGTGCCTGTTGGAGGTCAGACGTCACTGTTGATGACAAAGCCTGGACTGTCCGGTGCAGCCCACCCACGTTGGAATGTATGCCCTCCATGAAAGCAACCACCTGGGCCAATTTCTTGTCGTGGTCAATGAAGGCATTGAGGAGAGCTGTCTGGCCTACACACAGCTGGTGCAAAAGGTCCACAGACTCAGCACTGATGGCAGCAGGGGGGACAGGGGCAGGGGTGAAGGAAACTCTTCCCGTCTTACTGAGGCAGCACCAGAGGAAGTGGCTGGAAGGGTGGGCAATGGCTGCTGTGTGGTGGAAGTCGATGCAGAGCCCCAGTTCCCTGTGCCCTCCAACATGGATGCATCCCTGCTGGCATCGGATGATGTGGTGCTTTGCGTCTCAGGCTGGGACTCCTCCAGCAGACTCCTGTCCCCCTCTGAGGCGCTGGTGACATCTGTGTCACTGGGCTTCTGGGCAGCTGTGGTGCTAGTTTCACCCCCACTGGTGTCCGTCTCCTGTCCCTCCATAACCACAGGTGATGTTGCATGGGAGAGAGAGATGTAGTGTCAGGTCAGTGGCAGCAACATAACAAACATATGCAAGCAATGCATGACAAAAGTTGACCAAATCTACATGTTGCACACCACCCTTTGCAATCACATCGTGCCAACTCACTACATAGACGCAAGCAGTGTGTGGAAAGAGGAAACTCAGGCATGAGTGAGCCATGTGATGACCACACAGCACAACACCCTGCTTGTGGCTCTGTTCAAACAGACACACAACTAGTTCTGAGCACACCTAGGGACATGATGGGGGCACACTACTTGTTGCCAATGACAGAACTGGATGGAACAGGAGGGGACAACACAGACTACAACATGACAGTCCACAATGGACATTAGCTCATGCCATCCACCATATCGTACCTTGGGGACAATATAATGCTGCACGTTGCTGTAAGATGTGTAGGCCTCCCCAATATGGGTGCATGCAATGCACGCTTTGATGTACGCACAGTCAGATTGGGCACACAGCTGTTCCCTCCCATGGGATTCCAAAGACTACACCAATGCAGAAGAAACCTGAAGAGCACAACTCAGAATGTAATGTGAAGGCACAGCATCTAAATCAACTTTGTAAGTACAGATAGGGCAAATGCATGCCACAGGCACCCAGGCCAGCAGCCACTTACATGCCACAGCATCACACTACCAACATCACAGAGGCCAGCGCTGGCACAGACTCTGTACACATGCAGCCACTCCCAGCCAAAGTCAGACTCCCCAAATGCTCACCCCTGGATTGCTGCTGATGCTCCTTCAAACGTGCATCCAGCTCAGGCTGTCACCGCCAAGATGCGCCCCATTAGTGGTGTCATACTGCGCCGTGCCAGACGCCCAGTGCGAGGAAGCAGCCGCAAGGTCATCTCCACCACATTCTTGGCCAGCCGGCTGATGTCGTCCCATCTCTTGTGGCAGTCGGTGTGCCGTCGGTTTGAGACCCCCAGGGCTCGCACCTTCGCTGCAATGGCCCTCCACACGGCCTTACGCTGGTGTACCTTGAGCTGCAGGCATGGGAGACAAGAGGGGGAAATGATCAGTGACACAGTGCCATGTACCGACATCTATCAGTATAGCAGCAAGATACAAAATCATCACATATCCAACAAAATTGGCAATCAGAGACTATAGTACAGCTCACATGGGACACCTGCATGGGAAAAGCTGATGTTAACGCATGCAGGTATGAGGGGGAACACAGTCCCTGCACATCTCACGCACATGCAGGATGCCAGCACTGAAACACCCATGTAGCCTGCCCACACTCCAGTCCATTGTTGGCTTGAGCAACACATACATCACATGTCAACCTGTGTTTGGGGGTAGACTCACTGTGTCCAATACTGCGCAGCCATCAATGTCCCTGTCCTGTGAATAGATGAATGTGTCATGGTGGTCACATTGAGGGACATGATCACACAAATACAAAATGCCATTCACAAGGGCAGTTGTGTGCAAAATACAGTGCTGAGATGGTCCATAGCTGGAGTGCAATGTGAAAAGACTGCTGTCATACTCTGTAAGTTGAGTGAGGTGTACTTGTCTTTGTAGGCAGGGACTGTGCAGGTCACCTGGGCTCACACGGAGATGGACTACAGGGCACACACAGCTATCCAGCCAAGCAATCACTGTCCTGACTACAGTATGAAAAACCTTCTGTGTCACTGTATGGCTGAGAGCACAACACAGGTCACTCATACATACATTTGCAGGGAGGGAAAGCTGTGGCATTGGGTACACACACCCTCCCACTGGAGACAGCATGTCAGGCAGTGCATGACAGTACCCCACACTCCCAGGCACATACTGCATCAGTCCAACTACATGTATGGCCCCCCTGCCCTACCCCACCACTGTTGAAGACTTACCATGACATTTGGGGCACCATATAGCCTTGGGTACTGTGTGAGCACCTTGTCCACCAAGACCTCCAGCTCCTCACTTGTGAAGCGACTGGCACGGATCTTCTCTGTCCTTGCCATCACTGTGGACGTGAGACAACAGCGGCAGAATTGGGTGGTGAGAGGCCTCAAGCAGCAGTCCCTGGAGGCAGCAGCAGGTTATGGGTCTCAGGCAGCAGTCCCTGGAGGCAGCAGCAGGTGAGAGGTCTCAGGCAGCAGTCCCTGGAGGCAGCAGCAGGTGAGGGGTCTCAGGCAGCAGACTCTTGGAACATATATAGCCCCCTGGGGTTGTTTCAAAGGTGACAAGCTGCAGCAATTGGTGGTCCAGGTCTGCCTCTTTCAAATTCATCCTATGACTGCCTCCGCGGTGGCGGAGCACGCCTACAGTGATCTTCAAAATTGCATCATGCCACCGCAAACATGGCTCCTATTGGCTGTAAGGGCATGGTCCATGGCGGTGACACAACGCTGGGGCCCGGGGCACACTACAGCGATGGTGAATCTTTCAAATGCATCCAATGACCGCCTCCACGGTGGTGGAGCACGCCTACCGCGATCTTCAAAATTGCATCATGCCACTGCAATCATGGCTCCCATTGGCTGTAAGGGCATGCTCCATGGCGGTGCTACAACGCAGGGACCCGGGGTGCGCTACCGCGATTTTAGTGGTGGTGCATGCCAACTGCCATTTCCACATGTCTCCATGCCTCTCACTAGCGCACTTGTTGAATGGGTGTGCTGGTGACACACCGCCGGGGCCAGGCGGTAGCTATCACAATTTGGGTGCCATACATTGACACGAGGCTCCGTCATTCAGGCTGCGGAGCATGCCAACCTCCATTTCCACATGCCTCTCACTACCGCACTTGTGTGAATGAGTGTGCTGGTGACACACCGCCGGGGCCAGGCGGTAGCTACCACGATTTGGGTGCCATTCAATGGCAATGGCCATCTGTCAAACATCAACAGTGCACAGTGCCAACATGTTCAATGGCATATCATTGTGCACACGATGCCAATGTTCAATTTACTCCACTGATGGCTACACATGCCATGTTTGTGTATGTGTAATGTAGATTGGTCTGTACCCACTCACATGTCACTTATGGATTTGATGTTGGTGTAGGCAGGACAGTGTTGTTCTGGACTTTACAATGTTTACACATGTCAATGTGTTGAGGTCCAGTGACAATCACAGCGATGCTCGTCTCAATGAATGATGATCTATTTTGCATTGCCTCTCATGTCTGCTCATGAACACATTCGTCATTCCAGCACCGACTATGGTCATTGTGTGGTGGATGTGTGCCAGGTTGTAATGATACATTAAGGTGTGACAGGTACAGCAGCTAGGTATGAGAGAGTGGTTTTGATTAGTTACACATATGCTGGATGCTATACTCCCAGGCGTGCCCATGTGAACTGTGGCCATATCCCTATGTGCATTCACATTGACCAAGGTGGTGTTTGAGGTACTTGTCTTGTGTAAGTTGACACGTGTGCCCTTTGTGTAGCTGAAGGTGTCCCTCCATGTAAGCTGGTCTGTTAGTCACTATAGATGTCAGTCATTTTTGTCATTGTGTCATCCAGAACGTGATATGCTATGCACATCTCATGATGTATTGCATTGACATGTGTCCACTATCATCTCAAATAGGAGGAGGCCAAATTTGACTCGTCACTTGACGGTGCTGGAGGACATGGAGGATGTTGAGATCATACGGAAATGCCGCCTGGACAGAGCCACCCTTAAAACCCTTTGTGATCTGTTGGAGCCCCACCTGCAGCCCTGCAGGACATATCCAACAGCTTTCACCCCTACTTATAAGGTGTTGGCAGCCCTGCATTTTTTTGCCACTGGATCGTTCCAAGAGACAGTGGCCAGCACTGGTGGGATGTCAAAACCGATGTTCAGCATGGTGCTGCGTGAAGTACTGTCCGCCATGATGCTATACAAGGACAGATACATCCATTTCCCCAGGGGTGCTGAATTGCCAGCTGTGAAGGGAGAGTTCTATCCCCTTGGACACATCCCCAATGTTGTTGGGGCCATTGATTGCACCCATGTCAATCTTGTGCCACCACAGGCAAGTGAGCACATTTACCGCAATCGCAAGCATTACCGCTCCATCAATGTGCAGGTGGTGTGCCTGACAGATATGACCATCTCGCAAATGTGTGCCAAATTCGCAGGCTCGGCCCATGACTCCTACATCCTGTGGAACATCATGGTGCCCCAGCTGATGGCTAATCTTCTTCCCGAGCGTGCATGGATTGTGGGTGAGTATGCCTAGTTGTGTAGCATGCTGTGTGTGGGACCTGCTGCCCTGAGCCTCTGCGATGTTGCAATGTCTATTTGTGTTTCTCATACCTAGGTGACTCTGCATAGCCCAACCGTCCCTGGTTGCTGAGCCCACTGCGGAATCCCAGGTCCCTGGCTGAAGCACGCTACAATGAGGCCCATGGGAGGACACGTCGTGTGGTGGAGCATACTTTTGGTCTGCTCTATTCACGATTCCGCTGCCTGGACAAGACCGGAGGTGCACTGGCATACTCGCCCAGGAAGATGTGTCAGATTGTAGTGGCATGCTGCATGCTCCACAACCTAGCCATTCACAAGGAGATTCCCCTGCTCCTGGATGATGGTGAGGACCCAGGACAGTTGTGGTAGATGAGATAGTCGAGTTGTCACCACATTGCTGTGCAACATTTCGTCCATCATCTTGTGTGTTTTGCTGTTCGCCCTATGTGGGAAGGGTATGCCCAGACGTGGGTCTCGTGCTCACTACGCCACTGGAGTCAAGCTATCCTGGCTGAAGAGGGGTGAAACCCCGAAACCGGTACTAGGATGCTTGATTTCGGTCCAGGGAAGACATGGCTTGGCAGTTCGGGCTGGACTGTTCCCATGAGGCACAGGGTCAAGACTGATTTGCATATGGCCATGTCTGAACTGGGGTGGCGTGGTGAGCAAAATAACGATGGATTAAACCCAGATCTGTGACTGGGGGTGAATGTTTTGCCAATGTGCAACATTCCGTCCATCATCTTGTGTGTTTTGCTGTTCGCCCTATGTGGGAAGGGTATGCCCAGACGTGGGTCCCGTGCTCACTACGCCACTGGAGTCAAGCTATCCTGGCTGAAGAGGGGTGAAACCCCGAAACCGGTCCTAGGATGCTTGATTCCAGTCCAGGGAAGACATGGCTTGGCAGTTCGGGCTGGACTGTTCCCATGAGGCACAGGGTCAAGACTGATTTGCATATGGCCATGTCTGAACTGGGGTGGCGTGGTGAGCAAAATAACGATGGATTAAACCCAGATCTGTGACTGGGGGTGAATGTTTTGCCAATGTGCAACATTCCGTCCATCATCTTGTGTGTTTTGCTGTTCGCCCTATGTGGGAAGGGTATGCCCAGACGTGGGTCCCGTGCTCACTACGCCACTGGAGTCAAGCTATCCTGGCTGAAGAGGGGTGAAACCCCGAAACCGGTCCTAGGATGCTTGATTCCGGTCCAGGGAAGACATGGCTTGGCAGTTCAGGCTGGACTGTTCCCATGAGGCACAGGGTCAATACTGATTTGCATCTGGCCATGTCTGAACTGGGGTGGCGTGGTGAGCAAAATAACGATGGATTAAACCCAGATCTGTGACTGGGGGTGAATATTTTGCCAATGTGCAACATTCCGTCCATCATCTTGTGTGTTTTGCTGTTCGCCCTATGTGGGAAGGGTATGCCCAGACGTGGGTCCCGTGCTCACTACACCACTGGAGTCAAGCTATCCTGGCTGAAGAGAGGTGAAACCCCGAAACCGATGCTAGGATGCTTGATTCCAGTCCAGGGAAGACATGACTTGGCAGTTCGGGCTGGACTGTTCCCATGAGGCACGGGGTCAAGACTGATTTGCATATGGCCATGTCTGAACTGGGGTGGCGTGGTGAGCAAAATAACGATGGATTAAACCCAGATCTGTGACTGGGGGTGAATGTCTTGCCAATGTGCAACATTCCGTCCATCATCTTGTGTGTTTTGCTGTGACCCAGTCCAACAGACAGATGCCATTCACAAGGCAGTGTGGGGAAGGACAGTCCAAAAAGTCAATGCAGTGGTGGAGAGGGTTGCCATCATGGCTGGCTCCGTGACTGACGTCTGGCAGATGCTTGGCCTCCAGATACTCTCAGGGTCTTCTTGGGATGACCCCTTCATCATTTGGCGGGGGGGCCCTGCTTAAGGGCCAGTGGGGTCTGAGGACTCACCCCTCTCTGTGGGTGCAGGGGAGGATGGTGAACTGTCATTGTGCGGCCCACCAGAGGGAGGTGGAGGTGTTGTCTGTGACGCATGCCTGTCCCTCAGTACTGCCACTTGCTGGCCCAAGAGGTCCACGATTTGTCCCATGCAGGTGTCGATGGACCTCATCAGCAGGATGAGCTGGTACAACAGTTCTTCTGACCAGCCCGTTCGTCCCTGGGCTTGTTCGTATACACCCAGGACTCTGGTGATGTGTTCCAGGGAGTGGGTCCCAGCCTCCTGGTGTCCCTGGTCGGTGGTGTGTGCTGGTCATCCTCTGGGACAGGGAGGGTGTTGCTGGCAGCACAGGTGGTGGCGGTGGCGGTGGCCGCACAGGCCTTGACAGCAGGGGTCTGCTGTGGAGTTGTTGATGGCGCAGATGTGGTGGGGGGACCATGGGGTCGTGGGACGTGTTGCTCCCTGGCACACCAGATGGGCCGGCCTCGAGCTCATCGTCCATGGAATCCTGGGAATCAACATCCGAGAGTCCTTGTACCGGGGGTGTAGACTGGCTCTGCAGGGTGCTGGTGTTGTCCTCTGCAGTGAGTTCTTGGTCACCTGTGGGTCAGATGTGAAATGGTCATTGCAGTGCACCCGGCAAGCTTTGTGTTAGCTGTGTGTCATTCACTTTTTCTACCCTGCACAATTGACTTATCATCACATTGTTGACTATGTGCAGTACTGTGCTTCCTGACATGATGCAGTGGTATAGGAATTACTTGTCCATGGTGTGAGGTGTCAAGGCATACCATGCGACCCGTGCACAATTAAGGTTTACCGGGACTTCTTGCCATCTAGGGCCTGGCACAACATGTGTTTAATTGATAACTCATTGTTTATTTGTCTGACCTAGCAGACATCACATCTGGCCATGGACTGGCCATTGTCATCTCCTACATACCTTTGTCCTGTCATGTGCATATCTTGATTTGTGCCACCACACATGCTTTCATATCTTTCGAATGGTCCTTGTTGCACTTGCCCCATGGCGATGCACATGTAACTAGGTGCTGTGCATGATTGTGCCCTGACTTTCTTCTACTTGTGCATTGGTGTGTCACACTTTGGGGGCTGTGACAGTTTCTTTAGCTTACCTGTGTGCACACTGTGCTTTAAATCAAAAAGAGGAGCTACAGAGGGAAGACGTGCCAGAACACCCTCCAATCAAATACAATTTCAACAAACAAGAACTGGCACCATGTAGCATAATTTTATGTAGTCTGGAATGAGTGGAGGAAAGAATATTTGATCAAAAACCTCCAGTACCCATTAAATCATATGGTATAACCCCATCCAGTGTGCTACCAATATTTAAAATTCCAAAGACAACAGAAAAGATGGAAACAAGTGTAAGGTCAGTCCACAGATTAATTAAACAACTTTACTCACTCTATACACACCCTCATTATCAGAAAAGGTAGGGGAAAAAATGTGTAAAGGAAGAGAAAGTATCTCACGTGCGCACCACCAGAGGAGCTACTGGTTGGTTCTCACCAGCTTGCCACGTTTATTTCATCATTGATAGCTTTCTCATAAGAAAAAAGTGAAGTGTCCAGTGCAAAGAAAGACAAACACACAACAAAAGGAATGTGTATTGTGAAAACAGGAACAAAAGATGTACCAACAAAGACAAAGAAGGGGTTAGACTCACAAATATACTTTTTATTTTTGTTAGGAGTCTATCCCACTGTTTAAAAACACAGCATGTTGAATACCTTGTTAATGACGGCCAACATGTTTCATTGCCAATTAATTTGTGGCAAATTCATCAGGGCAATAGAGGTCAAAGATCACCTCCCTGGACACACAACAATAAAAAGGACTGACGAACACAAAGAGACAACATGCAGCTTAGTTAGTTCAACGGGATGTCCACAATAAAAACTCATATGTATATTCACAATTAATCACGGAAAAAATTCCATGACTCTGAACTCAGGTATATTACCTAGTTGGAGCCTTGGGCCCACATACCAGCTCCCAACCAGTCACAGAGAGTATAACCTGTTTGCTTTCGCCTCCCTGTTCAAAAAAGCACAACCGTTGCTAGTGCCTGCATCTGTGAAAAGAGTATAATAATGACGGGGATTGATCCCCAGTATCCACACCGTCACCATTCATCTTATGAAACGATGATATTCCAACTGTTCCACACCAGAAAGTACAGACAGGATCGCGCAAATGTAAGTCACACAGATCAGCGCACATGTAGCTATTATGATTAGCCACTCGTCTCACACAATCACTACTGGTTCTCCTCATGTATGGGCCAACAGGCAATAGTCCGCATATCTGCCTGCACGTTTGAAAACTGTTAATGGTATTCTCCAATCATATAGAAATTACTTGTCCATGGTGTGAGGTGTCAAGGCATACCATGCGACTCGTGCACAATTAAGGTTTACCGGGACTTCTTGCCATCTAGGGCCTGGCACAACATGTGTTTAATTGAGAACTCATTGTTTATTTGTCTGACCTAGCAGACGTCACATCTGGCCATGGACTGGCCATTGTCATCTCCTACATACCTTTGTCCTGTCATGTGCATATCTTGATTTGTGCCACCACACATGCTTTCATATCTTTCGAATGGTCCTTGTTGCACTTGCCCCATGGCGATGCACATGTAACTAGGTGCTGTGCATGATTGTGCCCTGACTTTCTTCTACTTGTGCATTGGTGTGTCACACTTTGGTGGCTGTGACAGTTTCTTTAGCTTACCTGTGTGCACACTGTGCTTGGCAATGGGGTAAGTATGCCTCTTTGTGCAATGAGAGGGCTAGTGTTGTCATATGGCACCATTTAATTTGTGAACAATGGGTGGGTGCACGTACTGGCTACTTACCTGTAAGTTCGTTTGGTGTACTGCAATGGCTTCCAACAGCTCCTGGGTGGGGGAGTGCTCAATCCTGATGAGGTGTGGGACAAAGGGAATGTTGGGAGTAGTAGAGCAGGCCTCCCAGCCACAAACACCCTCCCAGGGTAGATGGCTACCTTCCTCTGAGTTTGATGTGGGTTGTGTAATGGCTGACACATGCTTCTGGGTGGAGTGGGGGAGGAATCCATCTTGGTAGGCTGTGGGCCAGGGGTCCTGGTGGGAGTTGTAGTGCTGTCTGTCTGTACACATGCCCCCATGGTAATGCTGGTAGCTACGTTTGTGGTGAATGGGAGTGGGTGAATGTTGGATCTGTGAGCCATATTTTTGTGAGTGTGGTGCAGATGGATGGCATGTGTCCTAGGTGGTGTAGCTTTGGAGTTGTGCAAGACAGTACATAACAGAGTGGTGGTAGTCATTTGTTTGTACTTACCAGGCTCCACTCCGCCGACTACTCCTGTGAGACTCTCTGGATGCAGTATGGCAAGCACCTTCTCCTCCCATTGTGTGAATGGTTTTGGTGGAATGGGAGGGCCACCGCCAGTCCTCTGAGCCAGCTCACGGGTCTTGCTCTTCCTCTCCTTGACCACCCTCTTCAGATCATGCCAACGCTTCATGATCTCCTTTTTGATCTTGGGGTGGTCCCTACTGCATTGACCCTTTGGTCTATCCTTGCCCACATTTGTGTCCTTGTGGCTAATGGTGTCTGTTGGACCAGGGTACCAAAAAGCTGTGGTTCCACTCTGACTATCTCATCTACCATGACCTTCAACTCACTCTCAGGAAATTTGGCCATTTTCTGTGTGGCCATGGTGTGTGGTGTGCAAAGTGGTTGTGGGTGCAGGCGTGTGAGTGGTTTTTGTGGTTGTGCTGTGTATGGTGTGTGTTGTGCCGGAGGGTTAGTTGTGCTGGTGTGGAGGTGGTGGTGGTGCTGTGTGTGGTGTGGCTAGTGATGTTGTCTCCTTTGCCTCTCCTGTCAGCTGTGGTATGTGTCCCTTCTCTCCTGGAGTTTTGCAGGGGTGTGTTTTGTGTATTTGGGGGACATGTCTAGTTTTCTGTGTGCACTTTTTGGCCTTCTTGTGGGGTTTTGGCTTCGTCTGCCATATTTTTTACTGTTCATCCGCCGAGATGGCTTTGCTTCAGCTCTTCTGCTGCCTCTTCCATTCATCCCATTGTGCTACCGCGGTGGTCGGAGACAGCGGTACGTACCACGGGACCGTCTGGAATATCCTAATTTCCAGTGCGGTGTCTCCGCTATACTTGTGGCGGGTTGGTGTTTTTCCGCCGCGATTCTGACCGCCGCGGACGGATTTTGGCCATCTCCGCCCGCTGCAGGCAGTTTTTCTTGTCCTCGTTCCGCCGCGGTCTGATTTTTTTTGCCGTTAATCTTAATATGTCCGCCGGTTTTCCCACGGTGCCTGCGGGCAGTTGTTTTCTGCTTCGATGGAGGTCGGTGTGCTTTTCCGCCCGCCATCCTAATGGACCTCTCAGAGTTGTTCTGAATTCCACATTCAGCTAAAAACTCATGCAGTCACCTAAATCGTAATTACAAGTATTGGGGTATTTGCACATCAGAAAAACAAGGATTTTCAAAGACATATTCACCTTCTGCTCGAAAGTGTAATATGTGCCTAGAAACAGGGCTGGAAAAAGAAATACATGTGGAATCCAGTACCGTAAAACCAACTTCTGCAGTCTATATGGGCCTACAGGTGATCATCTTATGATCCATGGTAACACCGGAATCCAGTGTTATCAATAGACCTGGTGACAGATTTACAATAAAAGTAACTCAGGGAGTGCCGCAAGCCATTTGGCTGCGCCGCACTGAGCCACTTTCAAAGCATAGGGATGAAACATATTTACAACATTATGTGGCATCTCTGTGCTTCCCCCTGTGCTGGCGCACAAACTGCTGCCATACACCAGCACAGGCACCATTGCACCATAGTACAAGGATGCCTCGGTCGTGGAGAGATTGTTTATGTGCAGGAAGGGTTCCCTTCCTTCACATAAACAATAAGAAATTGTGTTTTTCAACTTCTATGTGTGCTGCATTAGCACACATAGAACTTGCAAAACTTCATTGTTTTACTGATTGTTTACGTACAGGAAGGGACACCTTCCTGTACATAAACAATCACCAGAGGTGATTTCCTCTTTCTATGTGTGCTGCAGAATGCAGCAAGCATAGAAAGAGGAAAATAACTAGGAGAAATTAATAAATTTCTCATTGTTGCGCCTCCCTACACCTCCCTTGGGGAGGCGTAGCATTCAGATGCATTAGATTTACGATATCTTGTAAATCTGGAAATGTCTCTGTTCCATGGGGATGGCGTGGGAACACCCACAGCAACATCCATAGAACGCACCTTTCACACAAAGTGCTGTGTGCAAAGAGGCCATATTTAGAAGAACAGGAACAGTCACACAGGGTGGCTTTTCCTGTCCTTGTAAATATGAGGCACTAAAATGCGCCACTGGCGCTTCACAAAAAGCGACACACCGGTGACGCAAGGGGCTTGTAAATCTGCCCCCTGGTATCTGCAATACTGGGTCTGGTAATAGATTTGTGTGAAAAAAATATAGGGGCAGATTTATGATAACTGGCGCATCCCTGCATATCAGCAGGGATGCGCCAGTTATTATGCGCCACAGCTGCGCCACCATGGATGCGCCGCATTTATAATGCGGCGCACCATGGGGCAAAAACGGCACAGATGCGTGACGCATCTGTGCCGTAAAAGTGGCGCATTGCTGGAGTTGCGTCGCAAGCGCGACGCAGCTCCAGCAAAGTTCTGGGGGGCCCTATCTGTACAATGCTGCGTCAATCCTTACGCCTGCTTCAAGCAGGCGCAGGGTTTTGACGCAGCATGGGCCTAAAAGTGACTGAGTGAAATCTTGTAGATTTCACTCAGCCACTTTTAGGAGGCGTTCCTGCGCCGGAGCGCCCCACCTGCCCTGGAACGCCTACATGTGGCGCAGGGCTTTACAACGTGACGCATCTCCCAGATGCGTCACGTTGTAAATACCCCGCACAATGGCGCAGGATTTGCGCCGCTGCTGCGTCACAAAAGTGACGCAACGGCGGCGCAAAAGTGGCGCAAGTGCAACATAAATCTGCCCCATAGTTTTTCGTTCAGGAAAAACATCTTATATCATATAAGGTATTGTGTAAACAAAACTTTCCAGAATTCAAATATATCTCTTAAGAAGTAATGAACGCGTTATTACAACAATCATACCTGCATCATAGCATTGGTTTGAACCGGATGGTCTGTGGGCTTCCTTCCAACCTGTCCACTCTTTACTGCCTGCAACTTTCAATTGTTGTTAAATGAGACATACGTTCAGTATAAAAAATTATTTTTCATTTCTCGTGGCTGTTCAATGTCTACGAGGAAGAATCATTGCCAGAATGTAAAGCGAGACTGGCATCTTTACAGACACAGCCCACATACCACTACACCTTTTTTCTTTATGTGCATCTGAAGATAGAACACTATGGAATCGACAGTTGAACTGCTGCTGCGGCAATAGGATCTGTAACGCCAAACAGCTTTTTTTGTATCTATGCGGAACACATTTAGGGGCATAAGATTTTCCGTTATTCCATATGTTGGAACATTTTATTTCAACTAAAGACTTAGCAAGACATTTTCTTGAGATGAACAATTCCTAAAATCAATTCAGTGCCACCAATAAATGATATAGGGCCAAGGGCCTAATGAAAACCTCATTTGCAGTTGTAAAGCTTGCAATTCACAAAATCACAGGGATTGAGACCACAAAATTTCTTTTTGTTATATACTAAATCCATTTCAATTCGCTACCACATTACGGAACCAAAAATGGGTTTAGAAACCCCAACAAATCAGTATTTGGAAGGGCGAGTTTAGAGCGTCCCTTCCAAATAGTGATACGTAAGGTATGGACTGAAATCTGGTCACAAAACATTAAGGGGCAAATTTACAAGCCCCTTGCGTCACCTATGCACTGTTGTTGCGTCACTTTTGTGACGCAGCGGCAGCGTAAAAGTTGCGGCCCATTTACAACGTGACGCATCTAGGGAGATGCGTTACGTTGTGAAGCCCTGTGCCACATTAAACCTGCATCAGGTTCCCTTTTGTGAATGTTTAAAAAAAGATTGTTGGGGAGTAGGCAGTGGCCCACAGGACCAATGCAAACTCTCAAACAAGCAATCAAAACACCTTTTCTTTTAAAATGCAACTCCTTGAAGGGGAAAAAAAGACTTTATTTAAAATGTCATCACATGCATGGTGGTCTCCTGACCTCGGCAGGCCATCATCCATGTGATAGCGTCCAATCGTAGCGAGTTGCTATTTATGAATGACTTCATGAATATTGAGGAAGTGAGTCAGATGGCGACCCACTATGATTCTGAACTTTGTGAACCAATCTATTAGTACATAGAGTCGTCTGCAAAATTCCTTTCCTTTCACAAATAGTCTGTTCACAATTTGCAACAACGTTTTGTAAATTGAAATTTCGTACATCAGACTCCTGATGGACTATTTACTGTTTGCAAAATATTGGTCACAATTTGTGACCAGTAAAGCATGTTTTTAACTGACCTATGTACTGATAAATTGGTTTATAAAATTCCGAATCGAAATGGGTTGCATAGTAAATCTCTGCTTACCTAGATGTGCTTATCTTGATATTTTGGTCCTAGATATTTTGACTATGATATTTTGGTACCACAATGTTTCTGTTGTCGGTATTTTGCCATTTGATCGATGTTTTATAAAGCACATGCACACCGACTTTTGGCTCTATAGCTCAGATAACAGATGATTAATTTTACTCACTTACACTGTACTCATGTTATTGATCCCAGAAGGATGATAGCTTGAGTTGACCTGCCAAGGTTCAGACCTGTCACTCCGGAATGCATACAGATCATAGTTGCTCACACAACTTTCATAAGGTTTGGCTCTGTCCACAGCTGACTTTTTGTAAAGGTCATTCACCTCCTCAATTATGTTCCTCATTCCAATCCTTAGATCCTGAGTTGTCTTTCCAACCATTAGGGAATTTCCTTCCATATTCTTTATTCTTTTTGAAGGCAGGTAGAGGGGGGGCTTAATTTCACCCCTCCCCCACCTGCGCAGTTCCCAAAATGGAAGCTCACCCAAATCTCTTCCTGTTTTCTTCCTGTCTTGACTTTGAAGACATTGTTACCCAACCTGTCATAGGTTTATGCTATCGATATGTTTATTGCACACTGTTGTCCCTGCGCTCGAGCCAGCATCACAGCCTTATCGTGTAATTATCTCTGTTTTGACATGAAATGCCTAATTATGTATTTATTAGTATCTGTGCTCATGACCACCCCTTACCGGTACCTGTTATGGCTGTACTCTGAACTGATTTGATGATTTTAACCCCTTGAGTGCCCCGCCCTTTCCCCCTCCTGTGCCGGCCCTTTCATTAGCGGGCGGGGTCCATGACGAGACTATCTCGTCATGGGCACAGAAGGGGTTAAGGACAGCCAAGATGAGTATGCTTGCAGTCTGCTCATATTGTTTGTACCTCTCCTGCTTGCCGAGCAGCTTAAGGAGACCACAGAGCATAGGATGAAGTAGCACTTCACTGTTTTTGCAGGTACCGCCATTTTCGAGGTGGGCAAGACAACAAATTAAAAGGGAGAACCTAGTTAGGTTAGGGTGGCAGACAGAAGCCACATGAAAGTTCAGCTTGTTATGGATTTGAGGTTCCAACAGGACCTCTAGCTGAGCCAGAGCCATGCCTCAGACTCTTGCCTGGCATGAGCTTTCAGTGGCATGCCCACCTCTATGCCACCTATGCCTGATTCGATCATGACAACAGTTGTTCAAAAATACCGTCCATGACGGGATCACTTTGTTGCTTGCTAACAGAGAAGTTGGATTGGTTGTTCCATTGATGATGGCATTTTGCAACATTCAATGAGCTACCTGTTCTCCTGTCTGCTACAATGGAGCGTAAAAAGGAGTCTGAAAAACGGGATTCAACATAAGTCCTTGTCATTTGAGCCCGAGGGTGAGCCTTCCCAAACTTATGATAAGACTTCAGATTATTCACATGCCCTGCTCCAGTCTACAATTAATCTGAATGTTGTAGCAGCCTTAACCTCAAGAGAGGGTTCCTCTCCTGCTAAACAAAGCAGATGGGAAGGGGTCTGTTGATATGCATGTGGAAGCAGAGGAATACATTAAACAGAGAAGTTGATATGTCCAGGGTTCAGAGCTTTCTGAGGTTTTTCACATGCTTAACAATTTGGATTTTCTGGACTTTTGCTGTGTAACGGTGTGAGGGGGAGACAATTCTTTCTACAATATCAGTGTGAGATGGAGGGTTCTGGCCATCAAATCTGCCCGGATGTTTTGCTTTGTGATCAACTGTGTTTTTTACCTTTATACTGTGGGTGAGACACACAACTAGTGACTCGCCCACAGTAAACACACAGTAAATTGATTGCCCGTTGTTAACTTTTAGGATAAGGTTGCTGCGATGCAGCAATGGTAAGGGGCACTTGGATGGTTACATATGAATGCATGAGCATACATGTGTGCATATGTGTGAAGGCTGCCCGTCTGAGACTTATCATGTGCAGCCCGGAAACTGTGCACAGGTATCCTGTCACAGAGGGGAGTCTGCAATACTGGATATTGACCTGGGGTAGGCCTCATAATGTTAGTGTACACTCATAGGGAAAGTCATTGTGGTTTGCTGTCTTGTCTGCAGTGGCACTCCATATACACATGGGGGCAGACTGCTTTAGAGTGCAATTGTGCTTCCCATTGGCCTACATAGTCCAGTGACATATCAAAATTGGGCAGGACATGTCCACCAGAACCAAATCTGAGAGTTCCAAAATGCTATCTTTAGAGTTTATGGGTCATCTGGGATTTTCATATTCTCTGTCTCACCTCAGGATCACACCTTTTGTCACCCTGCTCAGCCAAGTCATTTAAATTTCTCTCCAGCAGCAAAAAGAAAGGTCACCCCACACAAAGGGAGCAAATAACAGTGCTTCACTCAGCTCCTGAGGAGGAAAGCTTTGGGGACGAAGGATTTGCAGCCACCAATTATCTGTCACACCATACCAGGGATGGGAAAGCCAACCCAACAAACACTGACCTCTGGAGCCAACACAGGAGGAAACTCCTCTTTGATGATTTGGTGGGAAAGTTAATGGCAGTGATGTCAGTGGGGGGCGGTGCTGCATCCTACAGAGGAGATGTGGCCAGTGACTCCTGGGTGACACCATTTACATTGTCCCAGCATGCTGTATAGGAGGGTTGGGAAAGGGGTGGAGAGGGCCCCCCAGGATAGGCCAGATGTACCTAGCTTCTAGAACCTTACACCCCCACTTAAAAGGTCTTGCACAAGGGGGAAAGCTCTCGCTTGGCTGTGCTTTTCTGCTGGACACTGAGGCTGGAGGTAGCAGCTATGGGCAACTGGAAGGAGGAACCCCCTGATATCCATCTGGACAAAGGACTCTCACTACAGTTTACCCCAAGACCAGTAAGGCGCTCCCTAAGACTGGGGAAGCTGGTCCCCTTAAACCCCTAAGGACTAGTTGGGGCAAGAACTGGACTTCTGCACCAAGCAGGAGAGAAGCCCAGAGGAGAAAGACTGGTGCAAGATGTCAGTGGAAGCAGCTCCCTGCAAAGTTTACCATCTTAGAGGTCAGGAGACCCAAGGGAAGTGCTCCAGTTGGCTAGGGCTCGCCACAAGGAGCAAATGAGCCCAAGATAGAGAAAAACAGCCAAAGGGGCCTGAGATATTATAGAACTAAGCATTTGACCTGTGACCTCCACATGGTCACAGATCAAATGCAGCTCCACTGCCAGAAGATTTCAAACCGTGGGGGCAAGGCAGAGGGTCACCACAAGAAACTCTTTAAAGATTGAACTCCTGGGAGGTGAGTGATGGGGCACCCTCCTCAGATCATAGGACCAGGGCCAGGCCGGTTCATAGATTTGGGGGGACCTGGACCCCACTCTGGGAACCCAATGCCACTAAGGACTTAGGAGCTCCGTCACCTTCCCCTAAGATGGAGAGAGAGTTGGGGACTGGGATTCCCCAACTCCAGGCCTCTAGAGAGAATGAGAGGATGAAGGAGTATAGCCGCGCTCCTCCCCGTCCCTGGTGGGCCTGCCCACTCCCTGTGATCATGTCCGGTAAGCACATTCAAGGAGATCCAAGAACTGCTGGCTTCCCTGGCAGAACAAGGAAGTGCCACCCGAGCAGTGAGCTACAATGGCAGTCAAGAGGTGGGCTCCCTGCACTGCCCCCAATGTTTGGAGGCGCAGGGGTGTCTGGGTGAGACCGGCACTACCCAAAAAAGAAGAGGAAGAAACAAAAAGTCATGCCGCGTGGTTGGAAGCCACGCAGCATATCAAAGACAGCAGCAGGAGATGCTAGTACAATATGCACGCTTCACGGGGGAGAATCTTATAATGCCCTGTGAGGCTTGTTACTGGCCATCATTTTTGCCCTGCTGGTGCCGGCCCCAGGGGGGCAAGGGTCCCACCAGGGACAGAAAAAGAGTACTGGGGAGCTGCAGGAGTGCAACAGCTTTACACCCCCAAGGAGTTCAACACTCTTACAAAAAGTACTGACCCTAAGTTTGCAGGGTCTCTGAAAGAAGGAACAAGTTGGGATTTTCTCTTAAGGTCCAAGCACATCCCAGACTGAAGCTAGAGCTCCACAGAGGGGAGTTCAGTGCTCTCTAGGGGCTGGACTGATGGTTGCAAGCTCTGTCGGCTATAGGTTGACAAGGAGACATAGTGGATTTTTTAGATTGCTTTATTTAAATATGGATGTCATAAAAGTTTGAACAATGCTTTATTGAAAAGTGTTTCTCCTGACAATTTTGCAAAGTTTTCTTTAAAAGTATTATTCACCATGAGTTAAGCAATGCTTCATTCAAAGATGGCAATGACAATGCTTTTTTAGAGGGTTGTTACTGCTGACAGTAATTTAGATTCTGAGAGACTGCAATGTTTTATTACTAATGATGTGGGCTCATGATTGTAATGCTTGGCTATTCATAATAAGGGCAGAGGGATTATGGTTACTGAAGTCAGTGATGGGATGAAGTATTACCATAATATGTTATTCTAGTCTTGAAATGTGACATCATTGGCCTAAGGTAAACTGACACCCGCATATATTTATGTGTTATATTTTATATGAATGAGGGTGTACTGTAAAGGTCGGGTCATGACCCTTTATGGGTCAAATGCAGTGTTGCCAAATGTATTTCTATCAGCCTTATGTATATTTGTAAATTACTGCGTAGTATTGAGGGTGTCATGAATGTACTTTTACTTTTCGAAAGAAAAATCACAGGTGGCACAATTATTTATTGAATGTTATTATTGCGTGCCAGCAAATGGAGATTACTAGCCCCCACTAACTCCCTTGAGTAAGCCTTGGATGTCTCTGCTTCGCTAACTTGAGGTAGTCAAGTTCTACAATAGAGTGTTTGGCTCCCAGTGGAGGATGAATGCGGACGTATTATTGTGCAGGCCATACAACTAATGACCTCTTTTCTCACACTCAGCATCAGGAGGCCGAATCTCTGCCCCTCTGTAATGCTATCCAGTAAGTGCTCAAAAGAGAATGGAAGAAGGTGGATTGGACTGTGTTTCCAGGCTGACTTACTTACCATTATTATCCTTTGACCAACCTTTAAGACGTTTCCTCTTGAAATCAAGGTGAGCTCATAAATGGCTTGCTTTGTTTCTCTGGGCATTATAATTTCTGAGGATATGTCTCCCTCTGATACTGCTGATAAGAAGGTGGAGGCAGGGTGCCTTTTTATGAGGGAACAACAAGGCAGGTTCCTTTCTGACATTTTGCTTGATTGTCTCCGAGTAGCAGGAGCATGTGGACGTTTTATAAAAGCTAGTTACCGTATCTGGTTGAGGTCTTGTAAGGCAGATACTTCAAAGACATATCTCCTATATATTGTCTTCCTTTCCTGGGAGCCAAATTGCTTGTATCAAGGCTCTAAGAACTGGTTAAGACATTTGTTGAGCATACAGTGATGACACCCGACCATCCCCTCCCTGAAGGGAGAGATTATGGATTCTGTAGAGTTTTAGGTATTCCTCCTTCAGCAAGAGGTTCTGGTTAGCTCTTATATGATAGGGGATGTGGACAGAGATGCTCCAAAATTGATAAAGCCGGGTATCAACCAATCTCCACTCATCCTGCCTCACCTTCTTCAACGCTGATGTAGAAATTTGCAGACTCCACCAGTCACATGGCTTTGTTCTGAACCTTCCCCAGTCTCATCTGACTCCATCTCAGAATCTTCAATGCATAGTGGGAATTTCATGGCATATTTAGGTCAGGTGTACCTTCCTCTTTCCCTTCAACAAAAGGTGGTATTTTGGCTAACGATCCTTCAATCACAGACATGAGCATCTATTCATGATTGATTGAGGCCAGGGTGACATCTTATTTGTTTATTTGGGGTTTTCATGGAGCACAAAGACTACCCAAAACAGGCTTCCCAGCACTGACAGGTCATAAGAAGGGAGCACTATGGCAAATAAATGAGTTCTAAGTTGCTTTCTGAAATCTAAAAGGTTAGTATTTGTCCTGCGGCTGTTCGCTAGGCTGTTCCAAAGTTTTAGAGCAAGATAGGCAAACCAACGACCCCTGCCTCTGGCTCTTTTGATTCTGGGGACAGCAAGGAGAGATAGAATATTTGATCTTAATTTTCTGTTGGCACTTTAGGGATTTATGAGGTGACTGAGGATCTGCGGACCAGAATATGTTTGGCACTATGTGCAATACAGATGGCTTTAAATTGTATTCAGTTTTGTCTCCGTTTAATTTAAGGTAGCTGGTTGACATCCAGCTAGTGACATGCTCTAGGCAAAGTTTGAGTTTTACAGATATGGGGCCAATGTTGGGTGACAAGGAGACAATAATCTGAATATTGTCAGCATAAGACACCATAGTGAAGTCTAAGGAGCAGATGATGTGTGTAGGGCTCAAAGAAAAGCCCTGCGGCACTTCGCATTTTAGCTGGTGCTTCACTGAAAGAAAGGGCCCTTTGCTAACCTGAAAGCTCCTATTGTTGAGGAAGAATGACAGCCAATTTAGAGTGCTCCCGGTAATGTCTGCATCTTCCAGTCTGCACAGTACAATGGAGTGGGATACTGTGTGAAACGGCGCACTCAAATCAAGAAGAATTAGTGTGGTCGATCTGCCCTGATCCAAGACCTTTTTAAGCTCCTCTGTGGCCAAGAAAAGTGCTGTTTCTGTACTGCAGCTAGATAAAAAAAACATTTGCGTTGTGTGCAGTATGTTATGGGATAAAAAAAAATCAGAAAGGCGGCCCTTTATCAGCTTTTCTAGAATTTTGCTGACACTTGGAAGTAATGAAATAGGTCCATAGTTTCAGATCAACTTAGGGTCTAGCGAAGCTTTCTTGAGCAAGGGTCGAATTATGGCATGTTTTTACAAATCAAATCAGGGGCACAGCAATTCTCCAAAGATAAGTTATATGGGGGCATAGTATCAAGCACGGCGTTAAAATTATCGCTGCTTTAGCGGCAGAAAACAGCCGCTAAAGCGGCGATAATGGGCTTGATAATATGCCACAGAGAATTCCAATAGAAGCCCATGTTGACACCAGAACATAGGCTTCTATGGGAATTCTCAAGGGCATATTATCAAGCCCATTATCGCTGCTTTAGCAGCAGTTTTCTGCCACTAAAGCGGCGATAGTTTTAACCCCGTTTCTTGATAATATGCCCCATATTTCTTCAAAAACTGACAGAATAGCACCCCCTCCCCTTTATGAGGATATCTAAAGATATGGGGGCATATTATCAAGCCCAACATCGCCGCTTTAGCGGCCGTTTTCGGCCGAAAAGCGGTGACATATTTATCTCCACATCATCAATGCACCGCTAACATGCATTAGCGCATGTTAGCAGCAGTTCTACTAACGCCTCGCATCGCTAATTAGATGCAAAGTAGGCGTTCCTTCAAAAAACAACAGCAAAATAGTCGCAAAGACAACATCGCACTATTAACGAGCCGGGTCCGGACACACGATGCGATAAAAATAGCCGCGCTAACCTCGGTTATCGCAGGAATCTAACGTCAGGTAAAATCCTGACTTAGCTATCTTTTAAATGGGAGGGGGATTGACAGATTAAGTCCACACTCCCATATTTACAAGCTTTTCATTAGCGCTGTGAAATCATCGCTTGATTTCACATGCTAATGATGTTTATCGCCGTCTGTCGCTGGTTTGAACATCACCTGTTAGCAAAGCGTTGCTAGTACGCCGCTAACACGGCGATGTAATTCAGCGATAGACGGCGATAGACAAAAACGCCCTACGCGCGCTTTGCGATCATTATCGCAATTACTTGATATTATGGCCCATTGTGTCCATTGGGGAGCTGCATTTGACATCTTTTCGCTATAGATATCGTTTTGCTCAGTTGTGGAAAAGGTGAAATCTCAACCTAGAATTTCTTGGATCTGGTTTTGTCATTAACTCTGTTGATATGATCTGGTGGCCTTGATAAAGTGTCATAAATGAGACTGACTTTTCCCCAAAAAGTGGCTAGCCAATTGCTAACAAGGCTCCTCAGAAGGGGGAGGGCCTGCTACTGAGGTCTTGGGTTTTACAAAAAGAATTGACGATCGATAGATTTGCTCAGGGATTTGAGGTTTTACTAATCCTGTTTGCACAGTCATCCAACCTGGCTCTGCGAATGGCATATTGACATCTTTTCAAGGATTTTTTGTAAGTTTGTTTTCATATGTCATCATAGTGGCATCTTCACTTACTTTCACATCTTTTACAGTCTTTTTAAGTTCTCTTAACTCCTGTGAGAACCTCTTAGTATTTTCCCTAGACTGAGGTATTTTGCTAGTTTTAGCGTAAGTAACGCTTCTAATGTGTTGCTGACCCATTCCTCAAAGGTTGAATAGGATAAGGAGATGTTTCCATCTAGAGTAGAACTGCGCAGGGCCAGCTCCCAGCTAGTAATGTCAAATTTGGACCACTGCCGGGAAATCCTTGATTGAGGTATCTTGGTTTTGTTCTCGCCTGTTTTGGGAATAGAGAACGGATTCAAGATGAGCTCCGACTAAGGAACTGGCAAGAGGGACATGTACTATCAGATTAATAATGTTGGTAAAAATAGGATCAAATATGTGGCCCTTAATATGTCTCCCTTCACTAGTCTCGAAACAGTCGTCTTCTACTGACTTTGAGACTCAGATTCCAGTGATTGTTCAGATTTATCAAGACTTGCAAAGTTGGCCAGTGCCTGCAATTTGTCAAAGGGAGTTTCCTTGCCTCTTCCTCCAATGATCATCATAACAGCAGATGCCAGCAGGAAGGGTTGGACGTATCTTTAACCCCTTCAGTGCCCATGACGAGCTGGACTCGTCATGGGCCGCGGTTGCGCTGTGCCCATGACGAGTCCAGCTCGTCATAGACCCCGCCCGCTAATGAAAGGCGCGGCACAGGGCGGGGAAAGGGGCGGGCACTGAAGGGGTTAACAGATCACCTGTTTATGGTCTTTGTTTGGAGGAGAAAGCAATTTCTCTTCCAATTTGAGAGAACTAGCTCCCATAAATCAAGAATTGCTTTCATTTGCCCCTCTCCTGAAGTATCAGGTAGTAAGGGTCCCAATGGACAATCATGCCACTCACGCTTGCAAAAAAGGTCAGGGAGGAGCAGGAACCACAAGACTAGCAGTGATCGCCTAGTTGATCAGCTTCTGGGCTGAGTCCAATCTCCTTTCCCTGATAGCAGTAAATCTTACAGAAAAGGAGAATGAAGGTGCAATCAACTGAGCAAAGTTTTTGTTTATCATCAGTCACCCTGTGACTGTGCTCCTCTCTGTTTCAGGCAATAATGAAGTGCTCCAGTCATCCAAGACTAATGCTGTTTGCCTCATTCCAGATCACCATTCTTAGTCATTTTTAGTCTCTTCTTCAATCTCAGGGAGTGAGGGCAAGGGATGCAATGCCAACCAAATGACTGAGAGGTATCCTTCATGCTTTTCCCTCATTCCAGCTACTAAATGTAGAGTCTCAGAAAGATAAGGGAGGACCATGCAGAGGTTCTTCTGGTGGCTCTATGTTGGCAATGGAGGACCTGGTATTCTCTGCTTCTGCAGCTACATCTTCAGCCTCCTTGTTTATTTTGGATACAAACTTCTCTTTTGTTAGATATTTCACTAGCTCACCATTTCCTGCCACTCAGGTCTGGAGACCGACAGTTTAAGCACTCAGGTGTCATACTGTTCCTACTCAGTAAGACTATGGGGCATATCATCAAGGACCGCCGATAAGTATCGTTAAGCGCACTTAGCGCTAGGATAATTATCGCCAGCTAACGTGGATTTTTATCGCTGAGATAGCGTGTAATTAGCAACGCTTATCTCAAAAGCGATGAAAATCCTAGCGCTAAGTGCCAAACGTGAGATTATCGCTGGAAATCCAGCGATAATTTCACAAAGTTTGGCGTTAGCTTGTTGATAGGGCAAGGCAAACTTAGCCATGATATCCACCTTCCATAGGATATCATGGCGAGTCAGTCTTGAAGCAGGCGTAAGGAAAGTAGCGATAACAGGGGTTATTGCTACTTTTCTTGCCGCTATGCTTCTTAGCATGGGGTTTGATGATAGGAGAAATGTCGCTTAGCGACATTTCTCCAGTCATGTCAGGGCAGGAACGCCCACTTTGCATCTCATTAGAGATGCAAAGCTGGGCGGTCAGAATTCAGGCGCTAATACAAGGTTTCACGCGATAGCGTGACCTTGCTGATTAGGCGATAAAATTATTGCCGCTTTTTGCCCGAAAACAGACGCAAAAGCGGCGATAATTTTTATTGCCTCGTTGATAATATGCCCCTAGGTATTTTGGCAAAATAAGCATCAAAACTATGGGGGACTGTGTCTGCTCATACCATCGGAATATGTTGACCTTATTCCTGGCTAGCTCACCGTGCATCCTCTGGACCTCTAAATCTCACAAGGTACCTGATGGTGTCTGCAACCTCAGAAAATGACGGCCCTGATTCCCCCCAGGTAGAACGTGGAAACAGATCTACCCTTTTGTTGTTAATTCTTGCATGCCCAAAGGGGTGACACTTGAAATACACAAATTGGCATTTCAAACATTTATTAAAGCAATTGGATTATTGTGTAAAATACATGTGCTGCAATGATTAGTAGAAGAAAACAAAGCATAGTAACCGGCATTATGAGAATGGTGAAAAAAATGAATAATTCAACCATTATAGTTACTGAATGGAATATATGGATAAATATAATTGTACTCCTACTTAGCACTGCCTATGCTAGAGAGCATAGGATGGATGCGATTGTGCCAGATACCTTAGAGCAGTCTAACTCCCCTTTTACTTGTGTGCATGTGTCGTGTGGTAGCCAGTTCAGTGTAGAAACGGCTGTCCTCCCTCTTAGTATAGTGATAAAATTCAGCTGGGCTAGAATTTAGGCACAAGGCAACCACGATAATCCATAGAAATGCTCCTCTGGTGAACATAGGCTTGGTGCACTTTATATAATAAAACTGCACCCATTGGTTTTGTGGCTGAGCTCTGGTCCAGTTGTCATTGTTGATTCTACCCATTAAGAGCTGTCGCGAAACAGAGAACAACAAACAAGGGCAGTTTGTGCAGTTTACTTGGTCCTTAGACAAAATGTACGACAGTATGATAATCTCCCTATGAAGAAATGTATTTGTAAGCAAACCTTTTCTGAGTACACTATCTCATATGGGTGCACAAGCACATGTGTGCTTAAAGTCATCATTTAAAATATTGTCAACTTTAAACATGAACATGTAAAATGAAAGTGTTTGTGCACAGTGCCTATTAACCTCACAACACAGGATGTGGGTTGTTCATATTAAGTGTCTTTTTATGTTTAACAATCCAGCTGTCCAGATACTTTTAAACTACATTCCGCCATTGCAGACACTTCAAATACTTGTATATATCTAAGAACATTAAGACACCTTCTTGTGAACAGGCTAAGGTTTTGGGTTTTCTCGGGAATTTTTTCACTACAGTTAGCTAGTCATTAGTGATTAAAGGGCTTCAGGGTCCCTGTTTTACCATTTGAACCCGTGCATATTTTTATTGGTAGTCATTGCCTCTGAAAGTCGTTTGAGGGAAATTATTATTTTACTTGCCTCCCCTCCTTGTTTTTCCAAAGAGTAGCAAAGAAGTCTCCAATTTTCATTTCTCACAAAACCTGGTTCTTCCTGTAATTTTTTCCCTCTCCTCCCTCGAATGACAAAGTGCAACTCTATAACTTTTGCCAAGGAGATCAATTATTTTCAAATTTGGCCAAGTTATTAAAGGAAGACATTCTTACCTGGCTTCCCTGAGCCCAGTTGGCATATCAAGCAATGGGATAATGTCTTCCTTTTCTGGTGGGGAGTTGTTCTACCCAAAGAATTACGGCTTCTTGGGCAGCTTTTAATTGAGTCTCTTTAAGGGATATCCGCAATGATGCTACTCCCCAAAACACATTCACATTGCAGATTCCATTCCAAATGGGAGAAATTTCTTCTGCTTCACTCGAATCGAATATTTTGAAAGCTGTACACAAAGAGTGAACTTTTGATTTCTTCTTTCATTTCTAATAAATTTCACTGGGTGAAGCTGTTTTGTGTTTTCTTCTGTGGTTGAATTAGCTGGGGTACATCCCTATGGTGTAAAGATTACTTACCAGTAATTTACATTACGGTTACTCTGAGTCAAAGTCTTACGCTTCACGGTCCTTCATGGTCCTAAAGATCCCCCCCCCCCATCCAATACATTGTTTGAATCTTCCACCACTCTGATTGATGCTTGGGTCAACCTGGGGTCAGTCTACCCCTTTCTGAAGTAAACAAAATGGGGAAAGAACATGAAAGGATATTCCTATGATCGTGTCAAGGCCCAACTTACTCTGCAAGGACTGTGAGAAGTAGACTAGGAGTCAGAGTAAGGAAAATTACCAGTCAGTAATCTAATCATTATGCTTTTACAAACTGTACTCCACATCACACTTACCTAAAGATTTCACATTTGTATTGTAGGATATCATGCGCAAAAATATCACTGTACAAACATATTGTAGCCAGATATCGACTGCATAAATTTAGTGAAGTTAAATATATAAAATATGGGGGCATATCAACAAGCAGGCGATAAAAAATTATCGCCGCTTTTGCGGCCGTTTTCGGCCGAAAAGCGGCGATAATTTTATCGCCTAATCAGCAAGGTCACGCTAACGCGTGAAACCTTGCTTTAGCGTCAGGATTCCTAACGCCCAGCTTTGCATCTCTAATGAGATGCAAAGTGGGCGTTCCTGACCTGGCATGACAGGAGATATGTCGCTAAGCGACATTTCTCCTATCAGCAAGCCTAACGCTATGAAGCATAGCGTCAGGAAGAATAGCGATAACCCCTGTTATCGTTACTTTCCTTACGCCGGCTTCAGGACTGACTTAGCCATGATATCCTATGGAAGGTGGATATCATGGCTAAGTTTGTGAGTCCCTATCAACTAGCTAACGTGAGATTATCGCTGGGTTTCCAGCGATAATCTCACGTTAGCCAGTTAGCGCTAGGATTTTTATCGCTGATGAGATAAGCGTTGCTAATAGCACGCTATCTCAGCGATAAAAATCGGCGCTAGCCGGCAATAATTATCCTAGCGCTAAGTGCGCTCAGCGATAATTATCACCGGTTGTTGTTGATATGCCCCATATTTAGGTAAATATGGATTTACTGTTCTGAACTCCACAGCTACACACCTTGAAGATACATATATCCAAATGGTACCCGAACGTGAAGTTAAGAATAGTAAATCTATAATTATCTATTTCTTAAACATTCATTATATAGTAGCAGTTGAGATGCTAGCTGAGATATTATTGCAGTAGATAGTCCGGTAGAATTCTTGTCCCCCTGCCCTGCAACTGCTTCAGCCTCACCATAATTGTTTGGCACGTATGTGTCTCGTCCCTTCTTTTCCAAGCCAAAATAAAGCCCTTTTAAGCAGAAACAATAGACACAATTTAGTTGCATCACTGGGTAGCTCATCTAACATTTTGGGCTTGAAACTCTCGGTATGACGTGTTTTGCTGCTCTATAGGGCCCCGCGTGCTGTGCTGCTCCGAGGACCCCGACGCGTTCAGCTGGGTATCCGGGGAATGGCTGCGTGTCAACAGGACGCGGCAAATCTCCCGTAATCAAACGAAAAAATCATATCCTGCCAGCCCATTTTGTTTGTGGTTCAAGGTTTTCCGTAACTTTTGCATGTTTTGGTCAAGTTTCTATGGCAACAAAAGCAATTGACATTAATTACTACTTTGTCACCATGGTTATTTCTGCTAATTTCAGTTTAAGAGTGCCCTGAAATATAATGTGATACCATAATAGCCATGCTGCGATATAATTTTGTTCCGTGCTTGCCGTCTATATCCGTCAACGCGTATTTTTATGTAGAATTCATGGTTGTCTGATTTAACCCTTTGAACTTGGTTTTGTAAAGATAAAGTTTTCACTTCCGCCCACGTTGCCAGCGAGGGAAACGGGTTGCCATGGTTCGATTTTTTTTAGTAAAGAAGGCACAGAGTAGGATGTATTTTTGAGAAATCGTACTTTGATGTACCTGTCTTTTTGTGACCTGGAAAGTAGCAGTCCTGTAGTCCATCGTGCTCTGTGGGAAATCGAAGATAAACTACCTGCTCTGTGTGAGAGAAGAATGCGCTATTATTGAATCAATTATTTCAGATTTTTTTTGTTTTGTTCTGCAAGCTGCCAAAGCCTTGTAGGTGGTGGGAACCGGTACTCATTTTTGGGGACTGGGACTTCTTTTTCATCATCAAGACTTTGGGGCATATGTACAAGGAGATTGAGCCAATGGAACGTCACTTTTTTAGTTGTTCCGGTGGCGCAATGTCCCACACTATGGGGCAGATTTACAAGCCCCTTGCGCCACTTTTGCGTCACTTTTCCCATGTTAAAAGTGACGCAAAAGTGGCGCAAGGGGCTGGTAAATCTGCCCCTATATTTACAAAGCAGAGTTAAGCCACTTTGCATGGCTTAACACCGCGTTGTAAATATGGTGCCTTTTCACGCAGGTATCTGTTTGAATAGGGCATGCAATGGGTGTTGCTGTGGTCGTTCCATGGCAACACCCATTGCTTTTTGATGCTGCCCCAGATCTACACAGATGTGTTAATCAGAGTAGGCGCCAAAAAGTAACGCCATGCAAAAGCAGGCATTAGATTTGGAGCAACGAGGAGAAATACTTTTATTTCTCCTCGTTTTTTGCTTTTTCCATGTGTGCTGCAGAATCTAAGTAGCAAATTGACATTATCGATTGTTTATGTGCAGGAAGGGACGCCGTACTGCACTATGGCTCAAGGGTGTCTGAGTTGGTGCTAGGCAGTTATTTTAAGCGCCAGCAATAGGGAAAACACAGGAGGGCGCCATATTCTTGTAAATATGGCGCATCCCTACATTTTGGAAATGACGCAGCACTTCAAACTTTTCCGCAGCGCCACACTGTGCCCTTTCCTCAATCATATGACCCTTTGTGTCAGAGCAAGAGACAAAAAGTGAGATAAGGGAGAAGAGAGGAGGAAGTGAAAGATATGAAGATAGAGACAAGGGGAGGAAGCAGGGGTGAATAAGAACCTTAAAGAGTGCACAAAGAGACCAGAACTGTTGATTGATTTAAGAAAGGGGCATAAGGTAGAGTCAAAACTAGACAGTTTTGATATTGTTTAACCCCTGCATTTGGCAGTCCAGCAAGGGGTGGCTGTGAAAACATTTGGGCCCATGCAAGTGCCACTGTCAGTATAGTATATAACGACGAGTTCATTTTCAAAGTCCCTAAAAATGCCCTGCTTCTCTATTGGCGTCAGTTTTTCGGCTGCTCAAACCCTTGTTTGCACAAAAGACGTGTGGTGAAACTCCTACGTCCATATTAGTTGGTATTTACTGGTGAGTAAGTACCTCAACTTTCATTACAGTTCAGCAGGTTAAACTGGTGGAATTTACCCAGGAACTACTGTGACCCAAGGAAAAGGTGTGGTAAACACTTGGGGACATATTATCAAGGATGGCGTTAAAAATTATCGCCGGTTCAGGGTCAGAAAACTACCGCTAAATCGGCGATAATAGGCTTGATAATATGCCCTTGAGAATTCCAATAGAAGCCCATGTTCTGGCGTGAACCTGGGCTTCTATTGGAATTCTCAAGGGCATATTATCAAGCCCATTATTGCCGCTTTAGCGGCAGTTTTCTGCCGCCAAACCGGCGATAATTTTAACGCCGTCCTTGATAATATGCCCCCAAATGTCACACCTTATTTCCCAAAACTCCCAATTTAGAATAGGTGCAACTTATAGTGTCAGTTAAATATTGAACTCCGGGGAGCTAGATTTTATCGGGTGAGATATTGGGCACCTAAGTCTCCGACCAATTCAGAATCAGGGCATAAGCCTGTTATTCTGAAGATGATAGTAAAGCCTTAGTACATGAAGAGGGTCCGCAATATGACACTCTGCAGCATCTGCTCTTATAATGGGGCACAGGAAGGATCTTAATAATGTCCTTTCATGATGGGTATGATTAGGTGGATGGTGAACCAAAGAAACATAAGGAACAGAGGGAGGGATTCCTCAACAAACGCAGAATAGAAGATTTGAGTCTTCAATTCATGCTGAATCTTCAGCTCATGCCAACATTTTAATAAATCTTCCTCAAGCGAGAGGTGTAGTGGAAAAGTGTTTTATAGTGAAAGAGCTTTGGGTTTGTACAGACCTCTCGCCATATATTTTGTATTTGAATTGGTAGATGAGCTATTGGTTTATAATGGTTATCCCTATATTCAAAATGGTTGGTTTATAGATTGTTAAGTGTGCATCCATGCAGTTACTTGAGCATTAGTAACAATGGGCCAGATGTACAAAATCGCATTTTTGCGATGTCCTAATAGCGAATTTTAGCAATTCGCTATTAGGAAATCGCCAGCTGCGATGTATAACAGTGTGTTTGACACCATTAGCAATTAACAGTGGCTTGCAAATGGATCTGCTTCAGCAATATTGATGAGGCAGGTCGCAATTTTGGGACCGATTGGGAATGGCTACAATCACAGGGGTGGTGGCCTGCTGGGTCAGCAGACCACCATGTCTCTGATTGCTTTTTAACTAAAGAAATATATATTTTTTAAATGCAGCTGAAGGTAAATGAGATGCATTTCCCCCCCCAAAATTAAAAGCTACCTTTTCATTTTGTAAGAGTAGGTAAAGGTCTGTGGGACCACTGCCTGCTCTTAAAAAATGTTTGTGCCCACATTCACAAAAGGTAAAGGGTCCCTTGGGGACCCATTCCTGTTTGCAAATGGGTTGCCACCAACTTGAAGTTGGTGGTAACTGTGAATGTTTTGCATCTGGTCACCAAATATTCATTCATACTAGTGCTATTTGGTATTAGGAAGGGACCCCTTAAACACGCCCCTTCCTAATGCCGAATAGCAAAAGCAAAATGCGATTCTATAACAAGTTACTGAGTCGCATTTTGCCTTCTGTACATGGCAAAATGCATTTTACTGGTCGCAAACAGGACCAGTAAAATGCTTTGTACATCTGACCCAATGTCTTGAATTGTGTTTTCTTATTCCTCCCTTTTGATCAAGCACTCTGAAGTAATCAAAGGGGAAATGTCGTGCTCTGAAAAATACTCAAGAAAAATAATTAAATATTAGGACTGCAACACAGCTCACCTCCATGGGAAAAAGCATCATCTAAAAAATTGTGTTGTCATTTGTTTGGTAGCTCCAACTATTGTGCATTGTAACAGCTCAGCTAAGATACAACCACAATTATCTTCAAATATGATATTGTGAGAATTATACACTCTTAGCTGTTTAAGGGTTGCAATTAAGTTTAGGTCCAGCCACGATTCATTTTAATAATTAATCTGGGTTACTGTGATATTATGAAATTGTTTTTTATTATGGATCCATCAAAAGAGTTTGCTATTTAACTCTGTATTATGTATTGTTCGTGTTTCATTATTTGATGGAGTCTTTTTTTAAGGCGTTGTTTGACGTTTATGGTTTTCTTGTAAAAACCGAATAACGTTGATAATGATGATATTGCGAGAGAGTTGTAGCAGGAGTCTTCAGTTGGCTGAATGGCATAGTCTGTAATTTACTTGAAATATCTGAGCGAGGGTGGCTTGTAGCATTGCAATTCATGATCCACCTTTTCTGCATGTGTGATAAATCAATGTTGTCACTTTCAATGTTGTATGATCACGGTCAGATTCTCATAGCTGGGCACCATGACGTGTTCCACTGGCCTTCCGTTTTGTTTGACCCTTAAGACCTAGCGTGTTGGGACGATTCTGAGAGATGTTTTTTCCATCAAAAGTTTACTAAAGTGGGATTCAAATATGTTGCTTTAAAGGACATCCCGGCAACAAATATGTTTTTCATGTTCTTGTGGCACACTGAGGATTATCATTGTCCATGCACTGGTATGTAGTCATACACTGAGAATACAAAGGTGAAAGCCAATATTATTTTCAAGATTTAAAAAAAAATATATTACTTAATACTTTCTTGAGTTTCTTTGATAGATGAACATAAATCCAGGAACTCTAACATGAAATTTTGTCCTGGAAGGTCTGGGTCTGGCAGCACCAAAAATTAGTCAGCTTTGTCGTGGATTGTGGTCTGCACTAGTGCCACATAGTAAAAAAAATAGTTCAGTTTCAAAATCAAATCTTTATCTGATTATAGGAAAATTATGATATAAGAACAATAAAAATAAAAAGTTCATAAAAATTAAATTGCGTTATGTATAATACCCGGAAAGATAAAAACCACAGCATAAAATCACACTCTTTAAAAGGCTTCCTGCTACAATCATATTAACAAATTACATAATGTTCATCGAACATAAGGTACAGATTTTACATTAATGAGGGTTAGAAATGTATTGCATTGCACCAACGTATTGCATTTTTCAAGAATCCCACACAGAGAGACACACAGCTGGGTAAGATAACATGTGCAGAAAACAAAGTGCAAGTTTGTATCGATAGTTTTGTTTTAGTTTAATGTTAGTTTATTAGTCAAATAAAACCATAAACAAAATCACACAGTTTAAAAATACATAAAAAAATGGATAAAAAGGGGATTTGTCATACAACTAGTACAGCCACCAATCATCGCGCTACAAGCCCTTTGCTTTCTTCAAATTCCCATCCTTGGAATTTTAGTTGGGATACCAAACACTAAGCTACACTAGATAAAAGTGACTAAACAGTGGCTGATCGTTACCCTGGTGTCTAAAAAAGCAAGTTTTCCACACAGACAACTAAAAAGTTCCATAAGTAAATAATATATGTAATTAAGGTGCTTATAACCAGGACTGAAGGAAGTAGAAATACAATACCAGATGGACTATGATCCCCGCTGTTAAAAAGCAACTGTGCACGAATTCACATAATTAAAAATACAAAAATAGATAAAGTAGTTGTCTGAGCCTAACGGGATAGGGTGCTGCTGATTTCAATCCCTAGCAACCCGTCCTTCTCAGTTTCTGTGCATGATAAGTTAAAATTAGAATTACATTCAGGGACCCCTTCCTGATTACACATTGCGTATCCTATTAGCTGATCATTTTCTTAAAACAGATCAATAACTGAGACAGTCTAATGTTCAGTATGGTGTTGCTTGGGTCCATTGACTCCACCAGTGCATGCCTGCATGACCTAATTCCCCGTTCAAGGAACTTCCGCCTTAATAGAAATCTTGATTGAACCATCAGAGCAGGACAAACACAGACAATGTGAAGCAAAGATTCAGTCCCCTGGTGGCATAAACTGCAGGACCGCTCTTCACTTAAACCGGACATCCTCCATTTTGGTGGCATGAGGTCTAGCGTGGGCATTTCTCCGAATTTTAGGGCCGGAATTGACTGTTTGATCTTCCGGTGGTAAGGTGCGGCTACCAGGGCTGATTCTCTTAGAGTGGAATATGATTTCAACACCAGCCACTCGTGGAGACATTTTGTCTGCCACCCAACTTTGCAGATTAGTAAATTTATTTATTGGTTTCTTGAAGGTTTGCTTAGATATATTAGAGGTCCAAAGGTCACTCAGATCAAGCGTTGTATTATTGTTTCCTAAAAACTTCTTGTGAGCACCATTGCCCCTTTGCAAGTTAATTTCAATCCAGACTAGATTAGCCAGAGTGTTTTCAGCTGCTGCTCGCAGGTTATAACAAAGCTTTACAAACACCGCCGGTCTAGCAAGTGTCTGTTTTGTAAGCAGAAATTCTAGCCGGATTTGCGCAGGAGAAGCCAACTTTGGGAGCCTAAAGATTTGTTTATAGGCTCGTATCATCAGTTTTTCTTACAAAGTAGCATCAACGCCCAGCATAATCTCAATTCCATATGCAAGGGTTGGAAACAGTTTGGCTTTCATAACTGATCTCATGGGCTTTAGATTGTGGCCTTGAATAGATCTGGCCAGTGACGAGAAGCCATAATTAAGGGCCTGCCCTTTTCCCTTATCGCCTTCTTCTGGGAAGAAAGGAGCAATTTACGTCTATTTTCACTCCTAGGTATACACAGAGTTTGACTTCCTCAATTTTGTTTTCGTTGATAAACCATTTTTGATTGATCTTAAACAGACGATTGCACACCATCACACTTGTTCTTGAAAAATTTCTTTCCAGGACATTCTTTTTGGTATAAGCTCCAAGAGTGTTGAGCAGCCTTTGAAGTCCTACTCGCATGTTGCTGAACAACACCAGGAAATCAGCATAGAGGATATGTGACATTTGTTGATCTCCAATGGTCAGAGCGTGGGCCATCTGTTCGTCAAGGTCAGTGGAGATATCTGCAAAAAATAAGTTAAAAAGGAAGGGGGTAGGACACAGCCCTGTTTTATGCCTAAGGATGTTTGCTCCTTCCTTGATACGCAGGAGCCGTCTCTAGTTTTGTTCTTGACCCTTGTGTCCGAATATACCAGCTTCATTGCTTGTAGGATGTTCGATGGGATGCCCCATCGCTGAAGCTTGGCCCATAATTTGCCCCGAGGGACACCATCAAAAGCTGCTTTAAAGTCAACAAAGCAAAGGTAAAGGGGTGTCCTAGTTGCTTTTGCTCTGTTCCTGATTAGACTCGGGCCATAAGATTGGTTGAAGTACCTTAACCCCTTTGGAAGCCAGTTTGATTTAAAGGGATTCTTCCATTGTCATACGACCAGGATTCCAGATCATGGAGTATCAACATTGAAAAATATTTTAACTCAACATCCATCAGTGCTATTAGCCTATAGTTGCTAGGTTAACATCCCAAGCCTTTTTAAAAATGGGATGAATGATGGAGCCCCTCCAGCTATCAGGAATAACATTGTTTTCCAAAATAAAATTAAACATTGACGCTAGGAAAACAGCCCATTTTGGGGAAAGATGTTTGAATAAAGCCTGTGGTAGCCCATTTGGGCCGAGGGCACAGTCGGCCCGGGACTTTGTGATGACCTTCTCTACTTTGGCTGCTGTAATTTTCCGCTGTACCACAGTGGTTTATTAGAATAGAATGTACTAGCTAAAGGAGTCAAACCGCTCTTGAAGAGTGACTTTAGATAATGTACCTATTCTGTCTCACTGATATTGGCATTGTTGGCAGCTGCAAGGTCTTTCTTGTTCCTATTTATTGTGTACCAGAATCTTTTCAAATCATGCGCTTTGGAGGAGTGTTGTAACTGGGCCCATAATGTTTCTTGTTTTGCTTGTTTATGCTTCCAGATCTTTTTTTTTAGCCACCTTCTTTCATTGCGGAGTTGATTGCCGAAAAAGTCTGCCTGTTTCTTTTTGCATGTTCCAAATTTGGATGGGCATAATTCATGATTTGCCATAATCAAGTCGAGTTCCCTTCTTGTGACTCATCACACTATGGATCTTCTGCTAATGAGTTGATGGAGCCGAGGCTCCACTTCAGGCGTTTCAGGTTTTCTGAGTGTGTTTCTCCTGACAACGTACAACAAGCCTCAAGTTTACGCAGAGATTAGTTCACATTGATGACCTGAGGGTTATGATCTCTTTCCACACGATGGCATATCTTATTGTCGCAAACCTGATAGTAACCATGGGCCTTATTTACAAGGAATTAAGGCAGCGCAGTGCCGCAAGCTATGTGGGTGCGCCACGCTACATTAATTCTGGACCAAAGGGATGCGTCATATCTACAACGATATGACAAATTCCTTTGCTCTACCCTGTGCTGGCGCAAAATAGGCTGGCAGGCGCGGACACAGGCACCCTTGCACCATGGTGCAAGGGTACCTGCATCACTAGGATGATTGTTTTTGTGCATAAAGGGACACCTTCTTGAACAGAAACAATCACAAGAGGTGATTTCCTCTTCCTATGTGTGCTGCAGAATGCAGCACGCATAGAAAGAGGAAAAAAATAGGGAGAAATGAAAACATTTCTCCTCGTTGCGCCTCCCTATGCCTTTGACGCATTTCCAGGTTTACGATTTCTCGTAAATCTGGAAATGCGGCAGAAGCCATGGTTGTTGCATGGATACACCCATAGCAACACACATACCACGCCCATTACACACAAAGTGTTGTATGCAAAGGGGCCATATTTACAAGGACAAGAAAAGCCACGCAGGGTGGCTTTACGTGTACTTATAAATATGGGGCAGCAGGTTGCGCTGCCGGTGCATCAGAAAAAGTGATGCACCAGTGCCGCAAGGGGCTTGTACATAAGTCCTGATGTATTTTAAGAAAAGGTAATAAATGTCTTCACCTAAAAGGTTGATAAAATGTGTAGAAAAAAAAAAGTGAGCCAAAGTCTGGAGAGAAGTTTCATTGCAAGATGAGACCAAACTGGGGACTGTGCTTGTGGCTCCAGACCCTGTGTGAACTCATATTGCACTCTGTTAATGACACTGATAAGCTAGGTCCATTTCTCAAACATGTGCAGGATAATGCGTTCTACTACTTTGACCAATTTATATCCAGACCTTGCTTCTGTAATGAGGATTTTATTCCTGTGCCTGCTATTACCAGTGGTATACAACCGGTGTTCAGCCAGCCTGCTCTCCTTGTCAAACCACCCTGGCTGAGTATTCTTAACATGTTTGTAGGGACCTGATATAGAGACCTTGATAAATTGGTTCAGTTTTACAAAGGCCTCACTCATATCTGGTGTCAAATGGTTAATAATCAACAAATGGTCATGGATTAGGTCAATATTCGTCCTTCTAGTGGTGATTAACAAGGAAGGCATGTTCACTGCTGGGACAACTTAATCTAAGTCCTTTATCTTTTGGGTCTAAATATGATGCTCCTTTATGTATGGGGCGTCGAGAGCTAGCCGGCAGGCAAAGTACTGGCTCATTAGCATTGTGGTCACTGTACCCATTTTCAATGGTACTCCCCGCATAGGCATTCACATCCATACACTTAGAAATAAAAATGTAATGCATTATTGTGCCTTGTCCCCAAACAACAAATGAAGGCGTTTGGTTAAAAAGGTCTCCAAAAATGTCAGCCTTGTTTCACAGATCAAAATGAAATAAGCTATAAAGCAATTTCAGACCCCTAAAATCTACTTTTTGGGACTGAGGTGTGTTGTCAGAAACCAGAAATGAGTCACACAAAGTTGTAGTGGTATCTAATTTTGCTTTAAAGTCACCCCCAATGATCACATTAAAAATATGTAATAGTCTACCTACTATTTTAGAGGAGGCCCCATAAGATTCGGATTCAGGAATAATTACAGTCAATGGGAATTACTTTAAATAATGTAGAAATGTGAACTATAATGGCCATGCCCCCCGTGCTCTACCCCCAGCCAAAGGAATAACAGGCACAGAAAACGTTCAAATCCATTCCAAACAACGTCCACAAAGAACCAAGGGTTAGGTGTATGTACATTAGTAATAGCGATTATCAAATAGAGATTTTTTTATGAATTGCTAGTTGTTAATCGATTTACTAATGTAGTAAAGTGAAATCTGGACCTGATTTCCAAATTGGTGATTCCTAATGGGACACAAACAGACCTCTCCCATGAATATTATTAAGGAAGGTCAACATTTGTGATTCACTGCCATCACAGGGATAATATTTTTTCAAACATTCTGAAAGGGGAAGGCATCCCAAAGGGACCACTTCCCATTTGCAAATGGGTTACTACTAACTTTTAATTGGTGATTGAGTGCAAATTTTTGCATCTGCATTTTGGTCACAAAGTATTAGTACATTCCATTCAGATTCTCTATTTGGAAGAGTAGCCCTGAACACACCTCTTCCAAACAGCGATTTCGTTTATGTTCACAAACCCAAACTGTGATTGGGTAACACGCTACTGAATCGTAATTTGGAGTTTGTACATTAGAAAAGGCATTTTTGCAGTCTGAGACTATCTGATTCTGCAAATTAGGCTGTTTGTGATAGCACAAATGCTTTGTACATCAATTTTCTTGCAGTATTAAAATGTCAAATTTTAGAATAGAATCATCAAGCCAATTGCAGTACAACTGCTTTGTGCTGATACCAGCATTGTTCCAGCATACTTAATATGTATATAAAATTATTAGGGAAATCCACACTCTAGTGCACCACATCCAAATTGTCATGAGCCATATTTGAACAAACTTCTCACGTTGGCATGATATGATCGGTTGTTAGTCATCGTAAGGCCTCAAGGTATGACAGGGGAGAGAATCTGTTAACAGTACAGTGTGAACAGATGGTTGAGGATTCTGAAAAGTCAATAGGTGCAAAGGATCCTACACATTCGCTGTCCTTATATATACCCAAATCAATGGTAGAAAGTTAATGCGATTGTTCAAAGAGTTCAGATGGGAATTTTGATCATTGCGTGAAATCGAATGACAGGCCAGCTTCGGGTTCCTACAATTGCTGATTACACAATCCCTCTTAAACTGTTGGTTGTGGAGCCAATCCAACTTACTCTCCAGACAAAGAGAATATCCTTTTATATAGCAATATTGATATTTGTTTGAGTTTCTGGCTAACCAGTGACTTACCTTATTTTTTGTTGTGAGGCTGATTCCACCAAGGATGCAGACAAAGGTGACACATTGAACATGACTGCCACATAAGGGCAACATTCAGGGACGAGACTGAGGTGTGACCAGGTAGTAACATCTTCTTATGAGGCCTTACCTTCTGAGCTACACTCAGGGGTGGTGTCCCTGTGCTCTGCATTCTGATGCTTGTGTTTCCTGCCCTCCCCAAAAGTAAGAGTCCACCTATCAAGTGAGTGTGCATAGTAGGAGCTATGTTGGCTGTAAGCACCTCGGTCTGTGTAGCTGATAGACCTGCTGTTGCATGTATTGTGTTTATTGTCTCCATTGCATCAGTCCTGGCAATTAAGGTTGCATTGTTGCAGCAATTCGTTAATTTTATAACTGCATCCTCTAAGCTTGCTATTTTCTCCACCAAAGGTGTAACACAGATATCAACTAGGGTTTGAATTTTTCCAAGAAGCGGTTCCCAGTTAGAATTAGTACCTTCTTCTCCTGGAACTATGGGAGGTGAGAATTGTTTACGAGCCAGTAGGTTCTGATTAGGGTTTTTAGAGGTGAGAGATTTTTTGTAATAAATGAGCTTTGTCTGTCTTTTTCTTTTTTTCTGAGAGTCCCCCTTCACTGGTGTGTGAAGAGTCAAAGTCATTTACATCCCCTTTAGAGGTCATAATGCCCATAGCAGCATATTCTTCCACTGGTACTTGACAAATAGTCATGGATTTACTCGACGTAACAGATGGAGGTGGGTTAGGTGAGGAGGTAGTCGATTGATCATCCTGGTCCAGCCATAGCCATTATGGCCGGGTTGATCTCCTTAGAGTTGACCCCAACCGCTCTAGCCAAGAAGGAGTCCCTGCATGTATTCAAATGAAATCTACACTTGCATTTTAACAACGAATTCCAGCAGAATTGTGGGTTTTTTTGTGGCTCCTTTCAGACGTTGATAGCGATTTAGTAGCAGTAATACTTTACTGTGTAGATTAAAATAATCATTTAAAATAAATATTGTTATAGAAATGCAATGCAGTAAAAAGAAATAGTTATAGCTGCAACTATAAAGTCTTAATTTGATAAAATGTAAAACCAGAAGAAATATTTAAACTTAAAACTCCTGGGTAATAATTGGTGTGACTAACATCAGTAATAGTGAGTAAGCTGGCACAGACATGCTTATATTAAGATGGCATATTAATCACAGCTGAACCAAGTAAACTGATGAATCCCATTCCTTACTTTTTTCAACAATAATTATTAATTTTTATACAGCACTACAATTTACAATATAATTTGACATGCATTACAAGAACATAAGATGCGTCCTGAATCTAAGCCATAGGCTTGTCATTGAGCTGTGAAAACCAAGGAACTAAGGGGGATATTACCAAGAAAGTGCGATAATTATTGCAAAGCGTACTTAGCGCTGTTTTTTTATCACCGGCTATCGCTGGATTTCATTGCGGAGATAACTCGTTATTATCAACACTTATCTCCAAGGCGATAGAAAATCCAGCGATAGCGGCGAAACACAGCAATTGCGCGAGAAAACCAGCGATGAATTCTAAAAGCTAATGAAAAGCTTGCTAATAGGCAGGTGAGGACTTAACCTTACAATCCACCCCCCCCCCCCCATTGACTAGATAGGTTAAATCAGGTTTTTAGCAGGTGTTAGATTCCAGCGATATTCGCGGTTAGCGCAATTTTTTATATCACTACGCGGACATTGCTAATAAGGGGAAGCTCTGTTAGCGACTGTTCTAAGTCGCTTTAAGTCGGGAACGCCTACTTTGCATGTCATTAGCAATATATATCGCTGACATGCAAAGCGGCACCAAAACGGTCACTTTCGCCATAAAGCTGTTAGCGACAGCTTGCTAATAGGGCGATAGAAATATCGCCGCTTTAGCGGCAAAAAGTGCCGCTAAAGCGGCGATAAGGCCCTTGCTAATTTCCCCCCTAAATCTTAACTACAAGCCTGTCATGGGCAAGTGAGCTATGATGCAGCGATGCCTGTTTGGTGACTGAGGTGGGTGATCGTTCACTGCTGCCTGCTGTGCACTGACTTTATCAGAACTTAGCTTATACTTTTAAACGTCAGCATATTTACGTGCTAGACTGTCTATACTTCTTTTTCATTAAGCATGCATATTCCAAGCCGAATACATTTAGTTACATATCTCCTCAGCCTCTTGGATGTTCCTGAAAAGGACCTTCTAGTGGCCTTCTGCTTGATATGGTAGCATAAAGCAGCACCAAAGAATTGGGAAGGTTTACTACATCTCTGAACCATTCAAACAGGAAAATGGGCATAATATGTGTTCAGTCATTTCCTTAAAAAGAGTACGCATCAACAGACCCTACAGTCAGTGAGTATCTTGTATCAATCTCCCTGAAATTGCAGGAAAGAGTGATAAAGCAACCAGAAGCATAAGTAATCTACCTTTCTGGTTGACATTAAGCTGAAAAGTAAATACAATTGAGAGTTCATGCAGTAAGAGTCAATTAAATTGAATCTTTCAAGTTTAAACATTCAAAAAGATTGTTTAGTTAAGCCTACTGTTAACACTTTTTCTGTCGGTGTGTGTAAATTGAGGTTTAGTTAATCTTAGAAAGTCTTCACAAAAATTCAACTTTTACTTACAGAGTACCAGCTGATCTTGATTGAGGTGATTGTAGTTCCGTGTAGATCACTGCTTTTAAAGATCCCTCACTGACCCTTCCGTAGTTCTCACGGTTGAAAACCTAAAATTCGGAGGGTTTAAATGTATTAATACCATGGATTTTTAATGCCATTGCTTGCATTTAAAAAATCAACACCGGGTCTTGGCTCAAAACACTCAGTTGGACTGAGCCCAATTAACTGGAAAAACAGAACAAATAGTCCAAGCTGAGCCTGACTACACCTTATACTTTTATAGCTCCTAAAATGAAAAAATGAAACATGAGAGGAGGGTTTTATGAATTTCCTTATTAATCACAGAAAAGGATTTTTATTTATTTCACATTTCTAAACAATTGTGCGCTGCAACATTACTTCATTGCGCATTTATCTTATGTACAAAACAATATCTTACATCACATTTAATAGCTCAACGTGATACTCATGATCCCCTAAATGAGTAGAACAAACACACATACACTCTTCAGACATTCATGGCCAATATACTCTTACATACACAAAACTACACAAGCACTGAAAACAAGGTCCTAGTAGCACCCTTTCTTTTCTGGTAGATTGACTCCAAAGCAATTTGTACAACAAAAGTGTTCTGTCTTTTTGTTGTCCGTATCAATCCATTGGTGGAGCTTCACCAATGGATTGATACGGACAACGAGATACCAGAGGAGAACCCCGAATCCGGCGCGGGTTTCCTACGTGAGACAAACGAGCAAACTCACCTAGCAAAGAAACAGTAGACATGTTAGTCAGCCGGTAAAGAAGGCAGCCTTCCCCTAATCCGGTTCCACATCGCTTGGGGCAAGTCGGACCCATTTCAGGCAGCTAGAACTCCATTGTGGAGGGACTTTTCCGAAGAAATTGGTTGGTCCTGAAGAGAACCCAAAAGATAGTGGTTTGAAACGCGTCGACCAGTTTGGTCCTTTTTTTGCACCGTCCTGTGATTTTTTTCAATCAAATTAACACTGGAACTTTATTGTTTCAACAAAAAGACAGAACACTTTTGTTGTACAAATTGCTTTGGAGTCAATCTACCAGAAAAGAAAGGGTGCTACTAGGACCTTGTTTTCAGTGCTTGTGTAGTTTTGTGTATGTAAGAGTATATTGGCCATGAATGTCTGAAGAGTGTATGTGTGTTTGTTCTACTCATTTAGGGGATCATGAGTATCACGTTGAGCTATTAAATGTAATGTAAGATATTGTTTTGTACATAAGATAAATGCGCAATGAAGTAATGTTGCAGCGCACAATTGTTTAGAAATGTGAAATAAATAAAAATCCTTTTCTGTGATTAATAAGGAAATTCATAAAACCCTCCTCTCATGTTTCATTTTTTCATTTTAGGAGCTATAAAAGTATAAGGTGTAGTCAGGCTCAGCTTGGACTATTTGTTCTGTTTTTCCATTGCTTGCATTTAAGTCAGGAATGTAAGATTGCCATGCAAAAAAGATAAAATACTAATTGGAGACCACTTTGTAGGAGTCAGTGCCTTAGGCTTTCAGACACATACATTTCCTAGCATAATTTTCTTTATTTCCTCTAACAATCGAATCCAATTTTCTCTAAGCATGTTCTCTTCAATTCCTATTTATTGTACCTAATTTTCAACTTCCTAATTGACAGGGAAGATTTTAGAAGCTCCAGCAACGATTTCCTATAAACTGATTTTAATCTTCAGAATTTCATTTTAGCCTATGTGAACTCCTAGTTCCCACCCAACACAATTTCAGGTTACTTACGTAGTTTTGGTACTTCCATTGCGATGTAAGGTGGGTCACAATACTGAAGTTGGAAAGATTTCACACGTCATGGTGCTAGATGACTACATGTGGTTGCCTGTGTCTCACATTGCACAACGATCACTTATGCCTGTTATGGCCCACATATGATCCAAACAGTGGACATTAAGGTATTCCAACAAAATGTTTGTTATTATTTACTTCAGTTTGACAGTTCACAGCCTGTAAGGGATCAAACTATCTGTTTGGGGACCAAGGATGAGAGATTAAGGATGGTGATCACTTTCTCTACTAATGATGATGCAATTTATCTGAGACTACGGGAAAGACAGATAAATGAACCAGGATATTGTCTAGGCTGTACTTCTCCTGAAATTAGTTCAATGTAAATTGGCAGAGCTATCAATGCTAAATTCCAGTATGTGTAAAAGAATAGTGTGATTAGAAAACTTTGATATTAGTTTACGTTGGGAGGAGGAACTCTGAACCTGAAATAACTGACCCGGAATATGGTAACCCTTAGTGATACAAATAAAGGCTTGATCTGGATCCCGGCCATAAATACATTGGCAGTGGAGTTAACAGTACTAACAAATATAATGATTCAGAAACCTATTAATTGCAAAAAATCTCAAGAGTCAACTCACTGATATTGCCCACAAAGTGATACATGTTTGGTGCAAGATAAACATTGATTGCATACATCTTGTTGAAACACCAGAACTCTTATATGGTGATAATTCAAACACTAATCATGCAGAGGAGGATGGTGAGACTATTTTACCTTCGGTGCCGATTGTACCTGCTGTTAGAGTCAAAATCCCCACACTCTGTGGACCTCTACGTACCCTTTTAGCAAAAGGTCAATGATTACTGAAATCCTTGTGAGAAAATCTTCATAATACCACGTTTCTGGTAACATTGTAACATTGTATGTATTAAGAAAGCCACCAAATCACGGTTTCCAAATAACTTCTGCCTTCTACACAAGTGTAACACGTGTCTTCTAATTCCAGCAATTTCCCAGATACAATAATGCTTTTCCATCTAGAACAGATGGAATTAGTTTCTGTCAAATCAATACTTGGAACGTTGGTAAGATCTCCTAATTGTCAAATTATTATCCCTGGGAACTTCCAAATTATGGGTACAAAAGATGGCTCTCACTACCTACTGAAAATTGAATTTGCACGTTTTCTACCTGATGTTTGGCAGGGCGATGATCTCTCGGCCTGAATAATATAGTAAGCAGATGCGTGACTTAGTAAACCCCTACGCCACATTATACCTGCGTCAGGTATACTGTATGCAGGGTGGGCGTTCCCGTGTAAAAAGGGCTTGTAGAAGTGGTGCAGTGTTATCTCATAGATATCAAATCTCAGAGATTTCACTGCACCACTTCTACGAGTTTCCTGCGTCAAACCCTCACGCCTGCTTCACAGCAGGCGTAAGGACTGACGCAAGCCGTTTTACATGGGACTCGCCCATCTGTAATGACACATTGCTGGAGTTGCGTCTGTTTTGAGACACATTACAGCAATGCCTCATTACTACGCCACCAGAGACATCAGATTCCTGATGGCTCTAGTCAATCCTAGCGACATGGATCACTGTAGTTTAAATACAACACATCCATGTTGTCGCAAGTAGGACGCAATGAAAAGTGTTGCATCGCTGTTTTCAACCAGTGATGCAAAATGTTTCATAAATGAGACCCCAAGTGTTTTTTTGTTTCCAAAAGAGTGACAGTTCTCATACAGCAATATGTCATTGGGGAAGGTGGGTCCAGATATTCTTTCAAATGATTTTCTTAAGTGCTGGGATATAACGTTGTAAATAGGATTAATTTGTTTGGGGCTGTCAATGGTGATATTAGAGCACCAGAATTTGTCATTTCGGCGAATTAATGGTGTGAAATTTAAATTTCTCTCCTTCTGCCTTCAGCAAACTGCCTTTGCAAAATTTGAGGCAATATGATACTCCAGGTGTCTGTAAAGAGCTATTCAATGAACGATCAAGTATTTTCTGTGTGTTTGGAGTGCTAAAACAGGAACGAGGGGCACATAATGAAGGGCCTTATCTCCGCTTTTTCGGCTTTAAAAAGCAAAAAAGCGGAGATCATTTTTTCGCCCTATTTACAAGGCAGTGCTAACATGCATTAGCGCAAGGTCGCAGCCCTTTTCCCGACGCCTCACTCTGCATCTCTAATGAGATGCAAAGTGGGCATCACTGGGTGTACCCGTCACGGAATACAATGTAAATTATCGCTATGTGCACATCGCAATATTTACAAGGCGGCCCACAACAAGGTTAGCGATTTTAAAATCTGAGCTGACCGCAGTTTACGCCGAAAAGTAACGTCTGCTGAAAACCTGACTTACCTGCATTATCCAATGGCAGGTGGATCGTCAGGCTGAGTGCACGTTGGCCTATCAACAACGATTTCGCCATTCCTGTGGACTTTTCGCTGGATTTCCGTCGATATCCCCTCCTACAACGCCGCTACCTCTGGAATTTTATCACCCTGGAGAAACGCGTTGTTAACGCGCTGACTGGGTGATAAATTCCAGCGATAGCCGGCGATAAATAAAAAAGCGCTAAGCGCGTTTTGGGATATTCATCGCCATCTGTTGCTGATATGCCCAGAGGTATTTAAGCTCACACTGGCGCATACATGTTCAATTAAGACTGCTACATTTTTCAAATCTGCACGCCTGAGGATTTTACCAGAAGGTATACAATTGTCCTTTTTTTAAAAATTATTCTTTTGCCCTCATTCACCTCGTGCTTAAACCCCAGAGATCTTGTTTTCGTTTGCACCCTTATTTTAGAGGATTGCCGCTCCAGAGAGGTAATTTGCCTGTTCTTCGATGTACCCTTGGTATGGAAGTGCAAAAACAACGATGGGTGTAATGATAGGACAATATTTTATCTTCCATCGCCCAGAAACTCCATACTACATATCCACGCCATTCACCTGCAACCATCTCACTAGTGACAGCCAAAACCTATACCTTCTAACCGTCAGGCATGTTGTGTCTATTTTTAGATTATATGTGATCTAGCTAAGCCAATCAGCATATGTCGGCGAGAAATCTCGTATCCACTTCCTTCAAATTTCCCTTCAAGTCAGAAGCGTCAAGTAAAAAAGCAATTTCACTCCATCTTTACTCAACTTTGCCTGGCCTTCTATGGTCCCAAAAATAATTAGGGAAAGGCTTATCTTGATATTTATACTGAGAATGCCACTCATTTTTCCAGAAGTTGTGATTCCACTGCGCGTTCGATTACCTCCTGAGGCGGAAGCCGGGAGGTAGCTGTGCCATTTGTAATTTTTGAATGCTCTTGTTTTATACTGCTGTGTGTGTAACGTGTGGCTTGACTGACAAAGCCTTTTACTTTGCACCCTTAAATCCGCTATCCCCCACCCTGCTTGGACCCCCTAGCGCGGTCTCAGCACCTCCTCACCTCCAGATCTGCATGCTTGCCGGGTCTGTCCCAGCCGACTTAGGCGCTGAGGACACCTTCCATCCCCGGGCATGGTTAAAACCGTGGCGGCCATTTTTGGTTGGGGAAAGCGTCAGACGCTCCCCAGTGGACATTATAAAAGAGGCTCCCGTGCTGGGCCCTCTACTGCGCGTTCGATTCCCTCCTGAGGCGGAAGCCGGGAGGTAGCTGTGCCATTTGTAATTTTTGTATGCTCTTGTTTTATACTGCTGTGTGTGTAACGTGTGGCTTGACTGACAAAGCCTTTTACTTTGCACCCTTAAATCCGCTATCCCCCACCCTGCTTGGACCCCCTAGATCTGCACGCTTGCCGGGTCTGTCCCAGCCGACTTAGGTGCTGAGGACACCTTCCATCCCCGGGCGTGATTAAAACCGCGGCAGCCATTTTTGGTTGGGGAAAGCGTCAGACGCTCCCCAGTGGACAGTATAAATGTGGAAGGTCATGCCTCCGCGCAGCGTACGCGAGCAGCGGTCGCGCCTGGTCTGCGGCGGAGTCGTGCCAGAGTCCTGCCCGTCTGCGCCCGTCAGCGCCAGGAAGGCGCCAGGGCCCAGGTATACTTCCCACCAACAAACACACCCTGGTATGTCAAGGGAACGCGTACTTGCTTTTAACAAACACCCTACACTCTGCAACAACGCGCTTAATCCCAACACATGGGTAGGCCCCATCGGCTGTCAGTACTGTAAAGCCATATGTGCCCTGGAACCAGTACCCAATGTTACCCTTCTGTCCTGCAAGGGGGGCTCATTAACGCTAGGTCCCTGTGTAAAAATGCCCTGCACATTCATGACTTGATCACAGAGGGGGACTTAGATTGGCTCCTCAACACAGAAACCTGGCTTAAGGCATGGTGCAATCCTGATATAACACTGGCCGTCCCGCAAGGTTTTCTGATTCAACATCTGGATAGACAGAATAAACGGGGAGGGGGCCTGGCCATCATCCATCGTGATACCCTGAAATGTACTACATTTGAGTTACCAGACATTAAGGGAGCAGAGGCCTTGGCCTTCTGCTTACATTTCCATGATTTTTTCACATTTTCTGGTGCCCTGATATATCGTCCTCCGGGCCAACCTAATGATTTCCTGGATAGCGTTGGTGACGTTCTGAGTGAGCTTACGGTCAGATTCGCTCACTTTACGCTTCTGGGAGATCTCAATCTCCATCTGGACTCCCCGGAAGGACCAGGAGTAGCCTGCTTCATGGATATAATCAACATCCTTGGCCTGAAACTGTTGACACGGGAACCCACTCATACTGCAGGACATATATTGGACTGTATCTGTTCTAACTCTGATGCTATGACAATTAAACCCCCCAGTACCCAAACCTGGTCAGACCATAAATTTGTCCCATTTGACTTGTCACTGGGGAACAACGCCTCTAGCTTAATCGCTAGGAAAATCACCAGGAGCTCTAAACCTGACTGGAAAAAAACACTTATCCAGCCGGATCTCCTAGAGAAAGTAACAAGTAGCAAACCGACACTAACTGGCCACACCTCAATAGACAATCAGTTGTTTTGTGAATGGATAATCTCACTTAACAAATCCTCTGGTCCAACAAGCTTAAACAATAATCGCCGATCCACCAAAAACAAAAAGAGTGCCCCATGGTTCTCACACGCTCTTAATTTGGAACTAGGCGAAGTTAGATCACTGGAACGCCGCTGGCGCAGAAACTATGAGGCTAACGACTGTCTCACCTATAAAACAGCACGGAGACAGTACCATATCTCAATCAAGCGGGCTAAAAAAGCCTACTACCTAGAGGCAATCTCCTCCTCGGAGAATGGCCAAAAAGCAATTTTTAACAGTTTCACTAACCCCAAGGTCCTCTCACAGGAAATCCCACCATCCCTGCCTCTATGTAATTCCATTGACAACTTTTTTGAAAAGAAAATCCAAGATCTGGTCAAGGATTTCCCAAAACCTATATTGACCGCCGTAGAAACTGGTAAGAGTGACTCTATCCAGGAAAATATCAACATGCCCTGCCTAAATGTATTTGCCCCTAGAAGAGTCTCATCAGGCTATTCTCCTGAGTGAATACGGATCCCCTTTTGATCCCTGCCCCCCCTCGTTCCTACAAGCTTTGGTTAACGAGGTAAACCCTATCATCAACACCATTATTAATTCTTCACTTTCCTCAGCTGAAATCCCTAGTGAATGGAAGTTAGCAGCTGTCAAGCCCCTCCAAAAGAAGCCCATGCCTGATCCGACCATTCTCTCTAACCTCCGTCCCATCTCGCTGCTCCCGCTGTTGTTTAAATTGACGGAAACATTTGTCAATAAACAACTTACAGAATTTTTGGAAAAAAACAACATTTTGCATGCCAACCAATCTGGCTTAAGGGCTAATCATTCAACCGAATCTGCCCTTCTATTCACAGCAGAGACCCTGCGAACGGCTCTGGACCAAGGGAAGAAGCCTGTCCTGATCTTGCTTGATCTGTCGGCAGCCTTTGACACGGTCTCGCACTCCATCCTGAGTGATCGTCTTTTCAACTCAGGAATAAGAGAGGTGGCGTTGACTTGGTTCAAGAACTTTCTTGGCCACAGACGTCAAGTTACAGTGCTAGGGGAATTCAGTTCCGAGGAAAAATACATCAGCGCAGGGGTCCCACAGGGCTCTAGCCTCAGCCCTGTACTTTTCAACCTATATATGGTCCCCCTAATCGAGCTGATTTCCTCCTATCAGATCAGCACAATCTCATACGCCGACGATACGCAGCTCATTCTGGTGTTGGACAGAGAGCTGCCTGGAGCTGAAGAGAACCTTAAAAACTGCCTCACTGCCACTTTTGAGTGGATGAAGTGCAACCATCTTAAATGCAACTCGGGGAAAACAGAAATCTTGCCTTTCGGCCCACAAAATTTGTTTTCTCCCAAACAATGGTGGCCTGGAGACGCCGAAGCCCCCCCAAACACCATCTCCTCTGCCCGTAACCTCGGCATCAAGTTCGATGATGCTTTATCATTTAAGCAACAGGCAGTGGCCGGGGCAGGCACCTGCTTTCATATCATTAGAAGCCTCAGAAAGTTCTTTGACCTCCTTCCCCTTCCAGCAAGGAAAGCGGTAGCGGTTGCACTCATAACATCCAGGCTGGACTACCGTAACAGCCTGTATGCAGGAGCAAATAAATCTGTACTCCACCGACTACAGATGGTCCAGCACGCAACCGCCCGTCTAGTCCTGGGCTGGCCTAGAAAGTCTTCGGCCTCGGCAGCCCTTACTATTATCCACTGGTTACCAATACATAAGCGTATCCTCTTCAAAATCCTGGCCATCACTTTCAGAGCCTTTCACTCGCGAGGACCCAGGTACTTGTCGAACAGCTTCAGGCGCTATCATCCTGCCCACAGCCTAATGTCCTCTATCAAAATCTCCTAGTGATCCCTAAATTTAGGCTCTCCGGCAAGGGCGGGAAATCCCTCGCTGTAATCGGCTCCAGGGCATGGAATAAATTGCCACCGCAGCTTCGGCAAATTTCAACAGAAAAACCCTTCAGGAAAGCCCTGAAGACTTGGATCTTCTCCCTTACAGACACTGCATACAAAGCCTTAGTATAATATGCACAGGATCCTTTGAACAACAGCAGTAGCCAACATGTTCCATCTATGTTGACATCTAGCGCCAAGATGCTCCCTGGAGTGATAGCTGCGCTATATAAATGTACCTTCCATTCCATTCCATTCCAAGGGCATTCCAAAAATACGTCAATATAATTTGCCTTCTCTAGTCCTTATTCCTTGCATTATACTACTCCTCCTTTTCTCATCTTCGATATTCTGTATGGCAACCAATATGCTCTGTGGATGGAAAAGAAATGGTTCCTTCATAAATAAGCAGGTTTGACAGTACTATAAAGTAAGGTAATTTATGCTTGCCATAGTTTTTTTAACTGCGCCCTCAGCAAGTATTCTACCCGTAGTTCCTTGGTCAGTATAAAGTCTCTGTCTGCCATGTCCATCAACCACTAACACCATCTTGAAACATCCTTATTCTTTAGGATTTCTAGTATTAAAGTTTCTTCCAGTTCGTTAGAGCCCCAATCACCATAGCCGACTTCTGGGACCAGCTTTTTAGTAGTAAGTATTTAAACTTTGACATATTCCCATTTGCCATCCCAGAAAACTCATCCCAAGGTAACATCTCACCTTCCTGAATCAGTTGGCCCCATCTTTGGATACCCACCTATTTTACAGTAAATTACAGTATGTAATTTACACATTCTGGGGAACCCAGAGAACAGAGCGGCTCCTACATTATGGCGGAGGAGCGTCACTCCACTGCTGGAACCAGCCGATGCATGTAAAATTGAATGATAATAAAGCATTTAATAAAACTGCTTTATTATCATTTTATTTTACACTGGAGCTGCAGTCGAGTCTTGAGGACAGAGCCATCCTCTAAGGGACAGCAGCAGGAGGCGTGGGGAACAGATGGCACTGCAAGTCTGCATGTCAGTTTGACTGGCCATCTTAGGAGGGCCAAACCGACATGCACACTGAGATATCTCTAGTCCAGTGGCGTAACGATAATTGATGGGGCCCCCCTGCAAGGTACTTGAAGGGGCCCCCTTCTGACTCTATCAGGAGCTCCCCGGCCAAAGTGCAGTGCTGATTGGGCCCCCTGGAGCTTGGGCCCCCCCGCACTGCGGGGGATGCGGGGGCCTGAGTTACGCCCCTGCTCCAGACTGCTGATTGGAGATATCAGCAGGGCTCAGGAGCACGGGCTCCCAGTCCCTGCTGGAGCATGAAACCAGCCCACTCCGCTCAATCCCGGAGATTCTCTCATGCTTTGTAATTCCTGCATGAGAGCAGCATCTGGATTGTTGGTGAGTCTCAGAGCGTGTGTGTGCATCGTGTGCAGTCTGCAGGTAAGTTTTATTGTTATTTTTTTTTACCCCTTGCGCTGCTCCACTACTTTTCCCAGCTAGTGGGCGCCACTACAGAAGAGTCACAGATAGGGGCAAATTTGCTGAAGTAGGTGAGTCTGGTAACCTTCCTAGTAGGTGCCAAAGTTCAGCCATTGCTTGTAATACGCTGAGCCTCACCTTCTTGTAGTACTTAGGGTCTCCCAACTTGTATATGAAGTGGGTCTCCCCACCCCTAATGTCCTTTAGCATAGCCTTATATATGGTGCCTATCTCGGAACTGTCTGAGCTGGAAAGCAACATTCTCCTATTCTTTAGTTGGAAAGCCCATGCATAGTATTGCACATCTAGAAAGGGCAGCCCCCCACTTTTCTCTTTTTGGCAGGAGCTTCTTTCATGCAATTTGTGCTCATTTGAGGCACAGATGTAGCTGTTAACCCTAACTTGCAGTCTATCTAACTATGTAAAAAGATATATAATCAGACCACACGATACAAAAGCCAACATATAATAAAGGGTGATATTCGTTCCGGCTGGTTGGTAGCTTCAAATCCCAACCTCTGCTTTCACAAAGCTATGCTGGTCATGATGCTAGAATCACACACGTTGCAATGAACAAACAATAGTGCGCTGCATAACGATACACTCCTGTGCTGAACAAAGGAGAAATAATACCATGTGTAACAATACACCCTGTTACCTCGCAAGGGGAGGGAGAAATAATGCAATGCATACCGCTACAATAATGTACTGCGCAATGAAGGAATAATGCAATGCGTGACACCCCAATCACGTACTTTGCAATGAAGAAATAATGCAATGCGCGCCGCTACAATCATGTACTTTGCAATGAAGAAATAATGCAATGCGGGCCACTACAATCCTGTACTTTGCAAGGGAGAATTAATGCAAAGCGTAGAGCTACAATCGTGTACTTCGTTATGCAGAAATAATGTCAGGTGTCATAAGACAGTTCAGCAGTTTGTTAGCAGCAATATTTGGCAATGTGTATTACGACAGTCAGCCTCTTCGATAAGAGTTGTCCCCCACACAGATCAACAATGACATACAGCACCGCTTCTCACTTGGGCCCCAGTACCACCAGTCCTTTGGTCAGTACGGGCCCCAATCTGAGCCGAAGCAAAGGCTCACGTCATCAGAGGGACTGAGAGGCCGAGAAAGTGTCCCTCTGAGCCCACACCCCGCCCAGGCAATGCTTCACGTTACCTGGGGGGCGCGACCCCACTCTCCACTCTTCCCTCCGCAAACTGGGCCTTCCACGTAGAGCTTTCTCAATGGACCTCAGCAGCTCGGCCTGGCAGCTCAGCTCCTCCGGGTCAGCCGGTCCGGGCCTCGACTGTTAGGAAGGTCTCAGGCGGCTGTGGGGCACACGTACGCCACACCTCTGAGATTGCTTTTACACGTTCAGCACAGCACCCTCCGGGTCTCCTCTGGCATGAAGCCACACACACAATGCTGATGAGTCTTCCCGTCGACTCCAAGTGCACACTCACCAGGCACTCCTGCTTGCGGTCTCGGATAGCACCAAGACACACACACTGCGCTGCCAAGACTCACTTTCTTCCGGTGCACACGATGATCAGTCAATCATCTCCACAGTCCCAGGTTGCACCAAAGCACGCACGCTGCTTAACTGAGACTTTCTCCAACTCCTGGTGCCCCGATCTCTAGGTGTCTTCACCAACACCTTCGGCCGCACCTCTACACGCTCGCCGTGTCAGAGCCTCACTTCTCCTCCGGTGCACTCAATAACCTGGCGCTCCTCACCAGCATCTTCTGTGCACCCCGACAAGCACCCTGCACGTCCTAGACTCAATCCACTTCCGATGCACATGTCGACCAAACGCTCCTCACCAATGCCTCCTGTGCACCACCACATACACTCTGTGCGTCCGAGACTTCCGTCACCTCCGTTGCACACGCTGACCAGGCACTCTTCATCCACACCTGCGGTGCACCACGACCCGTACCCTGCGCGTCCAAGTCTCACGTCACCTCCGATGCACACGTTGACCAGGCGATCTTCACTAACACCTCCTGTGCACCACGACAATCACCCAGCGCGTCCGAGACTCACTTCACCATTGATGCACATGTTGACAAGGCGCTCTTCACTAACGCCTCCTGTGCACCACAACACGCACACAGCGCATCCGAGTCTCACTTCTACTTCGTGTGTCCAAGATCACAGGGCACACCTTCTGAGGGTCTCAAGCTGCCACAACACACGCCCACCACGTCGCTTGAAACTTCTCCGGAAACATTTATGTTCCTGTTTTCCAAACAGGGAGCCAGCTCACCTCGGGCCCTTGGGGTTACAAGACACAGCACAAAGCACAGTCTTCTTCAACCAGGGGGACCAAGGCGCACGAAGCACAATCCCAACAGCCTCTTCCTTGGTTAAAACAGTAAACTGCAGACCAGCCCCAGATCACGAAGCAAGATTTGGTCCTTCCCAGCAGTTTCTTCAGTTGTTCCTTCCTTAGCAGAGGTTCCTCTTGACCACGAAATGGGTCCAAGCCTTTTCATTCTCAATCCATTTCTATTCCAACGTTCAGGGGCCTCAGCTCTCATAGTTATACCCCTAAATGTCTTTGAAGTTTGTTGTGCTCAGGGGTCCCTGACCCCTGCCTAAATCAGTTCTGGGTGTCTCCCTCCCAGTGTCACTTTTCTCCCTTTGATACTGGAGGTCTGGATCCTTAATCACTCAGCTGGAGATGGGTCAACTGTTTTATAGCTGCAACCCAGGCCTCTTCACCTCCCGGGGTTTCTCCTATGCCCCCTCTCCAGATGCAGGTCTGCCTGGTGCCATCTCACCCCTCCCCTCTTAGATCCAGACAGTCAATCCACATACAGCAGAGACACACAGAAATGCTTAAAGCACAAAACTCAGCCACTATCTAAAAGAGTGGTTTCTGAAAATGGCATCTGGCACCTCAGACATCCTATTATTTGACATGTCCCATAGATGTGGGTATAAACTTTATCCTACATGGGGATGGAAGGCAGAGATATAACACCTCTATAAAAATACTATTGTGGAACTTAAGTGGTCTATGTGTAAAAGACAGGCGGGAAAGACTCCTTCAGTATTTCAGGAATTCTGCACATATTTTTATCTTGCAAGAGACTGATCTGACCAGGAAAGAGTGTAAGGACCTGTTTCAATCTTGCAAGTAGATGCAACAAACAGTCTGTGCAAGCCATAATGTTAGCACTAAGGGGGCAGCACTTCTAATAAAGAAACATCTGAATGTGTCCATCAAAGAAAACGTGACAGCTTTGCAATGCTCTTGCTTCTGCGTTCATTGTTGTGTGTTTGTTTTGATGCAAAGGGAGCTTGTAATTGATATTTGTGGAAGGGAAGCTTGCACAGGTAATGCAAAAAACATATGTTTATGTGTCTGTGAGGGAAACCTGCAGTACTAGTTCACTTGCTTAACACCTACTGCATGACAAAGGCTTACCGCTGCCATGCAATTTCATTCTTTGTATAAATGTAGTTAATGGGTTTGCTCAATTCTGAATAACAGTCAGAAAAATGGCAAACTGTACTCAGCTGAAAGCAACAGAACATTTACAATACCACATTATAATATAGGTTGTGTTCCTAAATGAACAACCTTTTTCACTACTTTTTTTTAAACTTCTGCGTGAACCGTTCATACAAATATTACTTACGAATGCATATCCCACTTGAAATATGTGTGTTTTGTTTTCCTTTTTCTGGTGTCTTTGTGGTATAGTAAGTCAGTTTCATATCTGCATCAGGTTTATTTATTCTAATAAGAAGACTCCCAAGTGAATGAAAATAAAGTAACTTTTTCAGAAACTAAACTGGATGCAGAAAACATTTGTAATGTCTTTAAAGCTTGCATTTAAAATTTTTAATTTTGAATCAGCACATATTAAAACGTGATCTGAGGTGATAGTAAATGTATGACAATGACACTTAAATCAACATCTGACCATAAAAACAATCACTTAATAAGGAAAATATTACCTAATGCCTAGACCACGTCCATTGCTAGATGAGTGCTCCCTCTACCTAAATTCAAGCAGATTTGAGATTCTGTGTTTGGCTGGGCAGACTCCACAACATTGCCATGCAAACCATTGTCAAGTTTGATGACTGCACCTGCTAACTTGCAAAACCATTTCATCCATACACAAATCAACATTATGATGTCAGAAATCTATTTGCAGTCATCCAACCTCAGTCGACCCTATTACGAACTGCAAAGCAACATTATTCCTCCTGAGAAGAGACCGCTCCAGGAAATTACAACTAGCCCGTTGTTTCCAAGCACAGAATTACTGGCTTTCCAAATACTGTGGGCCCGATTCACAGAACTAACTTAAGACAAAATCCTAAACTTAGTACCATTTTGGTATTCACAGAAGGCACTTACTCATTTCGGTATTCACAGAAGTTAGGAGTCCTAACTTTAGGATTCCTAAATGCCTTCTGTGAATACCGAAAGTCTTAAAGTTAGCATTTTTCTCAGTTTAGGAGTAGTAAAGTTAGCACTCCTAACATAAGGACTCCTAAATACCTTCTGTGAATACCAAAAGTCTTAAAGTTAGAATTTTTCTCAGTTCAGGAGTAGTAAAGTTAGGAGTCCTAACTTTAGGACTCCTAAACTGAGAAAAATTCTAACTTTAAGACTTTCGGTATTCACAGAAGGCATTTAGGAGTCCTACAGTTAGGAGTCCTAACTTCTGTGAATATACCGAAATGAGTAAGTGCCTTCTGTGAATACCAAAATGAGTAAGTGCCTTCTGTGAATACCAAAATGGTAGTAAGTTTAGGATTTTGTCTTAAGTTAGTTCTCTGAATCGGGCCCCAGAACTTTTAATCTGGACCTGCAAAGTCTGATCATGAATATTGCAGGCCCAGAAACCCCATCCCGGACCAGGGCCGGCTTTAGCATTGGTGGCGCCCTGCGCAACAATGTTTTTTGGCGCCCCCAAAGACCACTGTTGCCACAGATTCCATCACTACCACGAGATAACAGTGCCCCTCAAATCTCCATAATCAGTCTCTCAGATTCATTTACTTTTATAGCATCACTCATACCAGTGTGAGGTGTCAGAGCACTTTACATCATACACACATTTAACAGATTCAGACAATCACACGTTTAAATCAATGTATAGGAAAGGTTATATAGGACAGAGGATTACAAGATGTAGGAGTCACATGTCGTCCATACTGCTAGGCAGTAGGGTTTAGGAGTCCTTGGTCTGGGAAAGCATAAAATCAGAATTTAAAACATAACACTAATAGTTAGTGGTTAGGTTAAGGAAAGACCGAGGGAAAAACATGTAGGTCTAATATAAACCGTGCAGTTTGCATGCAGACCATGGATGACAGTTAATAGTTCAATCTTCTATATTAGGATTTTAATTTATAAACTGCAAGTAACAAAAAGATCTCTCTGACAATAGCAGTAACCCATTGACCTATTGACATTATATGCACTTTGTGATCTGCATGGCACATGTTTTTAGCAGCAGGCATATTAACCCTCTGAGCTACCTTACGAGGAGTCAAACTTCCACTAGACAAAACTCAGTCTCTCTCCAGGAAGAACATTAATTACTGAAGTAATCTTGACATTTCTATTGATGTCTTCAAATTGCTGGAGGCTAGGAACACAGCAGCAGGTGGCTTTCAAGCCATAATATATTTCCAAACAGGGCGCCCCCACCCCAAGTCAACGCCCGGTGCGGTGGCGCCGATCGCACCGCCCTAGAGCTGTCCCTGTCTCTGTCCCGGACCCGTGTAAAGTGCTGTGGGGCTGTGGGGAGACCCCCATCCTGCTCTTGCACAATGGGGGAATAACCGCAAATCCTCCCCCAGCTGTGTCTTCACCTGCACTACACCCCACAGCCTGTACTCACACCCACCATGCAGCGCCTGGTAATTATTCCAGTCCATCCTTTTTTTGCTTTCTTTGACAGTACAGGCATGGACCCACCTTTCGCAAATCAGCCTGGACCACTCCAGTAGGAACAGCTTAGCTCAAACTGACAGGTCAGGTCGAATATTAATGGGAATAAAAGCCCCCCAGAACTCGTTCAGCCTTGTTGGACCTCCTTGTTGTGGTGCAACTTGTTTTCTGTAGCACAGCGAGAACAGGACACATAACTGTGCATAACAGATCCTTGGCTGTAATTACTTCAAGCATCATTACCTTTTAGTTGTCCTCGGTCAGGCATACTACATAGCAAGAAGTGGGTCCCATGCTCACTGAGCTGCAAGACTCACACTGCGGGGATTTTCTTGCTGGCATCTGAATTTCCAACTAGTCAAGCACATCTAATTGGATCAGCTGAATTCAAGAGAAACATTGTCTAAGGGTTGACTCTCTTTCGCTTCAATGACAGAATGTTTGTTTTCTCAGTGACAATATGTACCCCTTTACCCAACACTGTTAAAGTGTATTTAAGAGCAGAAGAAAGTCCTTTAGAAGGTCTCAGATTAGGACAGCAGCATCTGCAAAATCAGGGGTGGGGTGTCAGAGTTTTGATTCTTGAGTAGTGAACCCATGTCATTATAGACAATGGAGAAACATATCTGGGTAAATACGTAGCCCTTTCGTACCTCTTTAGTATCTTGTAACATACCAGTAGTGTCAGCATTCATGCCCCAACTATCCTCATCACATTTGTAACATGCTTCACTATGGTTCGATAAATTGACCTGTATGCATATAATTACAAAAATATCACTTTCAGAACTTTGTCATGGCAGAGTTAATAAAAGAAAATCTATACTTACCATGATCAAAATGTATTAGTTGATATTATGGTCACAATATAGTTGCAGGTCGATATTTCCACTGCAATATTGTGACCTATGCCCTTTTCTACTAAAGAACCTCCAAATTTGGCCTACTTGCCTGCATGTAACAACATAATTTATTTCATCAAACCTTTATCCAGCTCCAATCCTGAGAGACTTCCTAATGCTTCTCTCTATCTATTCCATCAAAAATTGTTTCTGTAGCAATGTGGTGTATTATGTGGTTTGGGGGTTAGACCTCACCATGTAATCCTATCACAATACCTCAAAGAAGGCCCTTGGGTTCACACTAATATATTCTTAGCTCAGTCCTGGTAGTGTGGCAAAGAGCACTCAGGCTTTACTAGAGGAAGACGGTTTAAGCATAACAGAGTACCAACATGGATGATAAGTAAGTGACACGGCCCAAGAACAATCCCACCATTAATAAAACTAAAGTGTATTTTTATCTTAATTTAGACACCAAAATGAACAGAATCAAATAAATAAAACTGGAGCTATAGATATTAGAAGTAACAGAAAATCAGTGCAAAATAATACAGTGAAAATGTAACATTGAGATCAATTAGAAAAAACACTAGTGACACTGCAGGTCGAGTTGCATTGTACCCTTGCCGGTTAAAGGTGATGCAGGTCCCAGGACCAAGACAAGACAGTCAGTTCATTTCTCCCTTGCCCATTGAGCCCGGGTGCAGTTGTCCTCGCTGTCCTTGGTGCTGAACGGGAGTCTCTGGAGGGCTGCTTTTACAACTGAAACGGTGTTGCTGAGGAAAAAGATGCAACAAGACAACAACAGTGTCGTTGCTGACATTGCTCAAAGGTCAGATGGAATTCCTTCTTGATGGAGTGTCGAATAAAGGGGTCAGTTGCCGGAGTCATGACCAACAAGCCTTGGCAGTAGTAAGCAGTGCTGAAAGTAACTTTGACATTCAGTGACCCAGGGGAACGCAGTAGGACTGCAATTCCCACAATGCACTAGACTATCTGGATTTGGGTGAACTCATGGAGGGCCCAATGGCCAATGCTTTTTAGATCCGGAGCATTTTTTTACATGCAGTTCGCAGGGTACTAGTGCCACCAGTGCAGAGGAGTCTGATGGCCCTTCAGGCTTCCACAAAAGTCCCTCTGGCTGGAGGAACTGAGAGATAGCCTAGGATGAGCCCCGATCAGGCAGTTCCAAGAGCATTACCACAGGTGCAGGGTATCCCTCTTTTGCTTTGGGCAAGTCTTGTTGACACTGGTGTGGCACTCTTCTTCTGTCCTCTTTGATGCAGGTCGTTCAGAACTGAGGTTCTGGTCTCAGGGGGGCCCCTTATATCCTAGACTTAGGGGAGTTAGGTGTGTGGGAGCTAGTAGCCAATGAGCAGCCAGTCCCTCCAGCTAGTGCACCCCTGAGGTGACCACCACCGGGGTTGTGGGTCACCTTTTCTACCCAGAAATCTCTATTCTGACACTCCAAAAGATGACGGAAATCCAATTTAGTGTACAGGCCAGGCTGCTTACCCTGTCGGTGTGGCTAGCCTTCTGGGTGTGTACACCCCCTTACATAACTAATTTACCGCCTTCCTGGGTGAAATAGGTGTCGGGTGAGAAGGTATGTTTTTTAATACCAAGCATGATATCTTTTGGCAGTACCATAATGGAGCTGCGAAAATGCCTAGGTGGCAGCCCATGTTATCCTATGGACCGCTAACATTTAAAATAGTTTCACCTCTATAATGGCATATATGCTTGAACTTATATGTCCTCGCCTTTAATATACTGCACCCTTCCTCCTTAGGAAGACATCCTTAGGGGCATCTGACATATATTAAAAATAGTGGATTGACTGTGCCACACATGGTGAAGGCACAGTCGGGTTCGAGCAGTTTGCACTGCTCCTGCAGTTGGCAATGGCAGGCCTGCGGTTAGTAGTTTACTTGGGTCACTCAGAGTGGCACAAACCATGCTACAGCCCTGGGGACCCCTTTACCATCTATGCCCTGGGTACCCCTGGTACCATATACTAGGGGCTTATAAGGCAGTGAAGTATTTGCCAATTTGGGATTACCAAGTTGAATATACCAGTTTTGGAACATAGCAAAAAGGGCATTTTCCTAAAGTTTCTCTGTCCAACACAGGGGCGGCTCCTCCACTAGGGTGGAGGAGTGTCGCCCCAGTGCTTTCTCGCAGTGCGAGAAGCAGAAACATAAAATGGTAATAATTTTCAGTTATTACCATTTTATGTTTGGTTGCGGGCGGGGTGGTGGGAGGGACTGCTCTGCAAGCAGGGCAGGGGAGGAGTGGTGTGCCTGCCCACTCCCAAGTGCACTAAAACTGTTCCAGTGGTGGCTGGTGATATTTGAAAGTGGGGAGCCGTAAACTTTCTGTTGGGGTGCACAGTGTCGAGCGAGCGTAGCGTGGGAGACCGTACATCTTAAGGGAGCCTCTGGGGGGTTTCCCCCCAAGAAAAGTTTGAAAAAAGAGTGGGAAAATGGAGCATTTTCAAGCAAATGTGAGAAGCAAGAAGGTTAATAAAGCAATTGTGAAAGTGCACTTATTACATTAATAAAGGGATACCATATAACAACACGTGGATAGAAATGTTTCTGAAGCTTTGTAAAGTTAATATTCACGCTTAAGTCTTCAATACCGATTCTAACATGGCTACGGTTTAGTCAGAAGCAAAGATTTCTCAAGATAGGCTGTGCTATGATAACATTCAATTGAGCCCCTTCTCTCCTATAATACACATGCAATGCAAATTTTGAATAAACTTTTTCCAAATAAAAGATTTTTTTGGGCCCAATGGGTTGCACTAATTTCCAGTACCGCAGAAGAAGCACACATGCTAGTATCTTCCCACGAGCACATATTAACACCCACACAACTTATTTAAATTATTTTCCATTCCTCTGAGAGACTGCATCAATTCTGATCTTGCAGGGATCCTCATATGCTGACATCTTTTACAGTGGGTGACAGCTGACCAACTGGTACATTTGTTTCCCAAGGTGGACTGGATTAACGCTGTGCCTTGTTTATAGTGTCTTCTGCCGTCTTCCCTTAGTTGTGGGTTGCAAAACATTTTCAAGAATCCCCACCCTCTTGTTTGTTTTCAGACTCCCTGAGGGCTGATTTGGCGTCCAGATAATTAACATGGGAAGGGCCTGTCGGCAGCGAACATGTCCAGGGCTTGCACACATGCAGTGTCTGATGTCTAGGCAAATGCCTTTCACAACCAGGGGCTAAAAACAGGAGGAAGGAAAAACTGTCCAAAGGAAGGAAACATTAGAACAACAGCCCTGTGGGAAAATATGAACCCGCATTACAATGCTCTGTCCAACTGGTTCATCATGCAGTTGCTGCAAGAATGGCTGATTGAATATGTGTGTAGTTCATTTTAACGGAACTGTCATGCTGTCTGTAGTCTATTGTACATTTTCTAAATAAACATGTGGATGTACAACTTGCAATTTTACAAGGCAAAGCCCCTGTTCTCTCAAGTTTACAAATTCCAAATGAGAGCGGACTATCATGTGAAGGCTTTTTCTTTGAATGCTGGTACTTGTAGTTTGTTGTTACCCCTTTATAACTTCGGGAGTGCAGGTACCGGAATAAAAAGAAAAAAACCTAGAATGGCTTTTTTGGTGTGTTCTAGTCCCTGCTTCTTATAGAGTTGTTGATGCCCATGACCTCCTGGCGGTTAAAAAGCACATTATAAATATGCATTGTGGTGTCCAGGAACTCTATGGGGTGATAGTGCGATTAATTTGAAATCTGGCATCTATATGCAATTTTGTCTGATCAATTACACATGTATATCAGAAAACTGAGGGCTTGTTCCTAATTTAGATTCCCGCTCCTAACATGACAACGATCCTTTGCCAAGTCCTGTGTTTCAGTCTTGCTTCCATCACCTACTCCACATGCAGTGAGGTAGGCATAATGTGCAAGATAGCTGCTAAACTCGGCCTACTGGATGTATTGCTGAACAATTCTCAAGAAAGTCTACGAAAGCTCCAGCCGAACAACGTTCAACTAAGACTAAAAGTCTTTTTAAGCATGTTAACAATGGTTAAGCATGAGAAACAGACAACGCCTTTCCCGCTCTGAAAATATTCTGGCCCATCGTTCACCTTTTAAATAATAGCTTTCCAGGGGTGTAGCCTGGATATCAATGGCACTAACGCAAGCAAGGAAAATAGGCCCTTGCCCTGAGTTGGTAATAAAAAATACAGACATATTTGGGGTACAGTCGGCCCCTCACAATATGGACTCAGCTGTCACTGCACTCTCTGCACTAGTGTTCCTGCATATGGGTCTCTAAGTTCTTTATTCTACCAGTATTTCCTTCGCAGCTCCCTTCCTTCCTTCTACTGTCTCCGCTCTGTCTCTGTACCCTCTTCTGTCTCTCCTTGGTACTTATCTTGTCCCCTTCTAACGTCCTTATTTCTGGCATCTTTCTTTTCCACTTGCCTTGAATTTTTTGCTCACGCTTATCTTCTTTCTCTCTCATCAATATCCCTTTCCCTCATTTTTCTATCCTCCTCTAATCTCTCTTTACCCCCTCGTTTCAACCCGTTTCTCACTCTCCTCCCTATTCCCCTTACTCACCTACTCCTCCCCCATGCCCTCCACAAAGAGTAAACACAGACCCAGGCCCAAGGCAGGCTCTGTGTTTATAAACTTGGAGCGTGAGGCCACTTACATTTCTGTAAACAATGCTGGATAGGCTGAGTCCATTCCTACCTCTGGGACACGGTGCCACTGCAGCAGTGGTAGCCACGCGGCCGCCCACGCCACTTCCGCCTGTCTTAAACACATGGGGGCAGATTAATGTTTGACTTGCGCCTCATTTACTCCGCCGTTGCGTCACTTTTGTGACGCAGCAGCGGCGCAAATCCTGCGCCATGGAGCGGGGTATTTACAACGTGACGCATCTGGGAGATGCGTCACGTTGTAAAGCCCTGCGCCACATGTAGGCGTTCCAGGGCAGGTGGGGGCGTTCCGGCGCAGGAACGCCTCCTAAAAGTGGCTGAGTGAAATCTACAAGATTTCACTCAGTCACTTTTGTGCCCATGCTGCGTCAAAACCGTGCGCCTGCTTGAAGCAGGCGTAAGGATTGACGCAGCATTGTGCAGATAGGGCCCCCCAGAGCATTGCTGGAACTGCGTCGCGCTTGCGACACAACTCCAGAAATGCGCCACTTTTACGGCACAGATGCGTGACGCAGCTATGCTGTTTTTGCCCCATGGTGCGCCGCATTATAAATGCGGCGCATCCATGATGGCGGAGCTGGGGCGCAAAATAACTGGTGCATCCCTGCTTATATGCAGGGATGCGTCAGTTATTATAAATATGCCCCATGATGTATATAACACCTCAGCATAAAATACGCCATCACCCCGCTGAACTTGAGGGGTGGGGGTGCTCGCAGGTGTTATCGTTTCGCTTATATGTTGCGCTATACCTCTTAATCATCTAGCGCCAGTCAGAAATACATAAAAGTAATTTTGAGTGAAGACTAGCTGACTGTAATTACATTTGTGCAGGTCTCAACGGCTCTTTTTTTTATAACGGGAATGAGAGCAATTCTCCATCTCATATCCAGCGAAGAAAATGAAAAGAAAGCTTAACACATAAGTAATTTTAACTGATTCACTGTTCTGGATACTTTTTAAGAGAGTACAGTAAGTATTCCTGTCAGACTTTGAAGTCTGCATTTGCAGTTCGATTAGATCCATCGGTTTTGCTTTACATCCATTAAGAATGTGCACCTTTTATCTGCTCTTTTCAATTAATTGAATTTCAAAAGTATTGTGCTTCTGTTTTTTTTTAAATCGTTTGGTTGCTGAAGGACATCGCTGAGTGATTTATTGTTCCAGTAATTAAAAACACCAATGACTTACAACGGTCACTGCTGGAACTCCAGTTTTCCCGTGGCCATATTTTAGTGTGTGAATATTCATATTCGGTCAGCTTGGGAGGTAGGTATGTGCAGACAGAAAAAAAACCGGCCTCCAAGCACTTTGATGCCGACTGAGCAACGTATGCACACTTTATTAATATATCCTTTAACTAACTAACATTATAATCTGCTTAGAGGATGTCTTGTGGTACATACTTAGAGATGGCATTAAAAGTCGAACCCGTTGATGATAGGTTGATCTTGTATTTAAGTTTTATCTCTTCCAGTCGCGGCACTTAATATTCGCGGGGGTGGGGGTTGGGGTGTCATGCGGGTGTTGAGGGTGTGGGGGGATGTAAAAATAAAATAAAAAGTAACTTACCTGACCGGGTCTGCCTCTGCTGCTCGGCCCGGTCCCGCGCGCCTCTGCTGCTTCTGAACACAGGAACAGGCATGCTGCTCCCTCCCCTCCTGTAAAGCCAATCACAACGCCGCAATGGCAGCGTTGTGATTGGTGCTGAGTCCCAGGCAGCGCCCAGCCGGGCACCAGTAAGGACGCCATTTTCTCTATGTAGGCTGCATGCAGCCTACATAGAGAAAATATAGAGTACGTATGACTGCTTTGGTCAACCCCCAGGGCCGACCAAGCAGTCTGTGCACTTAGAGTGGTGCAAGCCACTCCTCCCTGACCCGCCCACATGCCCGCCCCCAACCAGGCATACTCTCCCGCGGGAGTGCCGCCGGCCCCAACCAGGCATACCCGTGACGTCTGCTTTCTCGCAGCGCGAGAAGCAGGAAATAAAATGGTATTTTTAAATACCATTTTATTTTCTGCTTCTGGCGCTGCGAGAAAGCAGTAGGGCAGCGCCCCAACGCCCTAATGGAGCAGCCGCCACTGGACTGTTTGGTCGGCCCCCTGGGGCCGTCCAAACCTGTCATGCGCACTCTGCTGTTCTCCGTGCAGGCTGCATTGCAGCCTGCATGGAGAACATGGCCTCCCCATAAGGCGCTGGCTGGGCAACATCCCGACCAATCACAGCGCTGTCTGCAGCGTTGTGATTGGCTTAGGGAAGGGAGCTTGGCTGCCTGCTTCTACTTCCTGTTCCTGTGAGCAGGAGAGCAGGAGCAGAGAAGACGCGGGGCCCAGCCAGCGGAAACATAAACTACATTTTTTTTATTATTAAATTAACCCCCCTGTGTGACCTCCCCGCGCAACCCCCATTCCCGTGCGACTCACCACCCCCCCACCCACAAGCCATGCTGGCCGCGACTGTTCCAACAATGCAATATATAAATAGGAAACTGTTGTGACTCGATGTATTTCATATTCATGACTGTAAAGATCCTGTTCTATCCTATTAATTTGTCTCCTGAAATCTCTGAAAGTGAGAGATCACTAAATTAACGAAAAACATATTTTTTAATCTGCTCAGGGCAAGTTTTCAAGGATCTTGGCAATATGTGCTTTGGACAAAACAAGTCTGTTATTGATTGGTATACACTTATTTACCTTTTGCAGGCGAGGACCATAACTACAACACACACCAGGCACTTCTTTAGAAAAACCATTGCCTGCTCTTTTTATAATGGGTTGTCCAATAACAGTTTCTGGACATAAAATTATGAATCAACTAGATCGTTTTCAACACCAGACACATAGCCATTGTCCAAGTGTAACACTTCCTGTCATAGCCTCTAAAGAAAAGACGGGACACATGCCATAGAGATCCTAATCATCATACTGTGTCCCACCAGGTAGATTGGTAAGTCCGCAAACAATACATTTTCTGTAATAAACTTTTTCATGATTCTGGGAGGTAGTCCTGCTCTTCTTCTAATGCTATTCTTGAGAAGAGTTATTGGTTCTTTGTGTCCAGGTTAGTCATGAATGTTGCTGCTCAATTTTCCATGATATTGGTCAATGATACCTAGTATTAAACAGTTCTGGCATGACATTTTCATACACATTTGGTGCCACTGCATCAAGGTCTGTTAAGTTCCAATTAAATACTGGGGATTTTATGAAATGGAGACATATCTGCTTCACAAGCTATGTTGTATATTGATTATACCCCCATTCTACTCATCAACATTATTCTCTCTCCTTTTGTCCCTCATACGGAAGATAATAGGCATATGTGTTAACATTGTGGACTTAGGACTTTTTCTAGAGTTTGGTGGGGGGAGAGATCCGAGCAAAAGTCGAGGATATCCCATCCACCTTATTTAGAGTGACATAGACATAATTTCTCTCTTAATAGGTTGAATGGGACAGACAGCACTTTTTGGAGGATTTCCCACATTTGTCCAATTCTAAAGTAGGCCCATAGGCTAATCCTGCCAAGTCCCTTTGTAATAACACATGTTCGGACAAACACAATCTCCTTGTGTGGTGGGTTTGAGAGTGATTTTCATATAGCTGTTCCAGTGCTTGTAAAAAGTGCAGCATCCAAACATTTTTCTCAGAAGCCAACTGACAGTGCTGCTTTATGTTGAAGTTGACAAATATGAAGGATGTCTAGTCTTGAACCAGCTCATTATTCTTTCTTCACCACCCTATACTTCCTCTCCCTTTATCTCACTCTTGCATGTTCTTATTTATTCATGGGGTCTCCCTTTGCCACTGTCTACCTAACTTTCCCTTCCTTCTCCTTTCTTCCTTTTCTACTTTTGGCTCTCTTTCTTTGGGTCAAAGTCTGATGATGAAAAAAACATATGTCCTCAAAATAAATTCTGGTGCCCACCACCTGCTACCACCAGCACAAATTAAGCACTGGATATGACTTTGTCTGTGAAGGCACAACTGAGTTCAAACATAATGGAGTAGAATGTGACCCCAAGTGATTATTAGTGGATGAAATGAATCCAGCCATTCCAACCATCACTTTCTGTGCTGTCTCCTTGGACAAGTACTTGCATATAATCGAGCATTAGAATGGTTACTTTTAACTTATGGAAAGAGCCCATTCCTTCTCTTTAAAGTGAATGCTACCTTTGGTTTGTACGAGAGAGAATCTTGAATAGCTGCTGCATATGCCTTCCAGAAAATGTTTGTTTTGGAATCTCTGCTTTGACCTGTGCATGATCTCTGTGAGAGAGAAGCTTGTATTCCAACTGAAAGCACAGTATCTTAACTTTACCAGACAGAAGCATGCACCATAGCTGATCATGATGTATATTTCCTATTAGTGAGGGAAGCTTGAAAAGCTGGTGCCTGTTCTGTATCGCAGGGAAATCTGCACTACTGAGCCTGTGATGTACTTGACATATTGGAGAGGTGAATTTGCCCTAGTGGATGCTCAACCCATACTGTACTTCATCTTGGAAGCTTGCGCTGTCCTTGCCCATCTCTTTCACACACTGCTGCTTACCTGCACTTCACAAACTGCTTGCTTGTTAGCATGGTCTTGCTAGCTGAAGTGTCTAGTACTTAGACTAGCTTCTGTTTGCATATATGAGTTTTCCTATGAATTCACACTGAATTGTTCACTGACTTAAACCTTTGACACCCAAATTCAGAGGCCTGGATTCAGAGTTTGGGGTTGAATATAGTGTAGTGGATTTTCTTGTTTGTGCACTAGCAGCAGCATAGCTCATAGCGGGTAAATGTGCCATAAACACCTCTGGCTATATGTAGCCAAATCTTGCCTGGCGCCCGGAAATATCAGAATTGCCTAAATTACTTACTGGTAGACTTCATTACTCCATGTCTTAGTCTTCCTGTTCGCAGGCCTTATGTCAATGAGCTCTGTTGTAACAGGATAAAAATTTCACCTATGCTAACAAAAATCAACCCCTACCAGTGTGACCCATAATGTCAACTACCTGTGTCATGACCTATGGTTATTAGGACAGAATATCAGACACAAATGTGGGATAAAATATTGTGTCAAGAATGTCAAGTTCAAAAATATTGTGAAGGTAAGTTTCTATAGGTAAGCAAAGTGTTTCAATATATAGCTCCACATATCATCCCGGCATCCTGATATACTTCCATAAAAAATTGATGTACAGAGATTTTCATTTTTGATATGTTTTTTCTGATCATTAGAAAAGTAGTTTAGTTTGGTAGACATTGCTAATCCAGGCCAAATTTTTCTGGCTGACATTTTTAGAAATGGAGGATGTGTTGCAGTGATGATGTAATATTTCAGGAACCGTGAGAACTATATACTTCATTTTGGTGTCAAAACATAGGTTTTGGGGGTCAAGTAGTCTTATGGAGACAAAAAATAACTCTTCAGAGCAACCCTTCCGCCATTTTCCAAAACAGCATATATAATAGAGGAAGAAGAGACATATATAGCAATGAATCAAATAATGATAGTTTTTAATCCTTTTATTTATACACCAAACAATGTTTATGATCTGAATATGAAAAAAAAATAATAACAATGTTTATCACTATGGTTTTAGACACAATTTCATAGTTCGCTTTATTTCTTTGTTTCAGCAATCGCTCGTGGTACATTTGCAGAATGTTGAACATTTGAGAAGGGCATATCGACAGGGACATCTTTTTGTAGCACAGGTTTTGCAAGTACATGTACATGCAAATTCTGTGGGTAGAGGCTTTAGAAATTTAGTAGGTTTTAGCATCCCATCAATATCTTCTAACCAAATTCACACTGATCTGTCTCTGCATATGATCCAAAACATTTACGCATCTTCTGATCAAGTAGAACACTCTTTTAGTGTGTCCACACGCAGAATATGACATCAGTGGAAGTTCACTAAGTGGTACTGATCTCTTGAACTCCATGTGCTGAAGAGCGTCAAATGCGTGACAGTCAGAACTCATTTTTCACACATGCACAAGGTATTTTTCTACGTCTTTAAAATCACATTCTTCTTTTGTCTCAGCAAATCCTTTTAGAAATTGCCCTGGTTCAGAAGTTAAAGCTCCAAGTTTGTTCCAATTTTGCTCATAATGTCATCAACCGCAAGAATATGTGCCTTGATAAGAGAACAGGGCATCTCTGGGCCAGGTTTCTTTTACAGAATATGAAGCTGTATTAAGTGTCTTTTCTCGCCTGTTCCATAATGTATCCATAATTCTGACAATCCTTGACTTGAGAACATTGCAACAAATCTAAGTATCACAATAATATCTGTGTCATTTGACAGTTAAATTACTTGACTGGAACCACTTAGAACAGCCCACTCAACATGTGGCACAACACAAAGGTCAGCTTCCTCCAATATGCTGTTAAATTCTTGAACAATATGGCTTGTACCTTTTAAATATATCTCTGCAGGCACCAACTGCTCATTGACAGTCATTTCACTTGCAATAATTGGGAATTCAGTGCTCACGGAAGCATCATCAATGATTTGGGGAGTTAACATCTCCAAGTTCTTCTTGTTGAATGTTGATGACCAGAATTTATCAAGTTGCACAGGTATAGGTATCAACTTTTTGATGCAGGCAAGGTCAATTGTTCCAAGTTTAGACAATTATCTGATTTTCTCACATTCTTTGACTGGTAGTTAAAATAACTGTCAAAGACAATGTGTAGTTCTTGCAAGGTGCACACTGACTTTGATATATGTAGAACAAACTTAACAACCTCTCCCAAGTTTTACATGGATGAAATTTTGAACGTTCACAATTGTGACATATAGTGCACAACAACAGCAGTTTTGAATGAGGACACCTTTTTGAATTGAAATTCCTCAAGTGAGCTTGTATACATGTATGTGCTTCACTGGTGTGGTTTCTGCATCTCCATCAAATAATGCGCTTCTTGGAAGATCATTTAATAGTATGTCCTTGAAAACTTCACCCATGTCTTCTATGTGCTTGGAGCGTTGTTTTTTTGTAACTTGTTTTTAGGTGGCTAGTTGGAAAAACTCTTACTTTATCAATTAAAGTGTGGAAGTTTAGCTTTTAGTGATTATGTCAAACAGCTAGTGGCTGGTTGGATGAAACTCTTACTTTATCAATTAAAGGATGGAAGTTTAGCTTTAGTGATTATGTCAAACAGCTTTTTCTCTTTCAGTAAAAAACTCTCCTGCTTCAGGTTTTATAGTTTTGATCCAGGACATCTGGTAGACGTGTCTTTATATCTTTATCCACATATTGTCTGGTCAAGAAGTTGTGCAGTCGCACAGGCATTTGAAAGGGGGTTTCTTGCTGCTACATGGAATAAGAAGGCTGTCAACATGTTTGTTAAAACGTTCCCCTCTCTTTCCCACAAGTTTGTGGTGAGGAACAGTTTCATGATGGTCCATTAATTTTGAATTTGACTTCTCCCTGAACACATTGCAAATAGGAAGGACTTAATGGTAAACTAGCTGCCATTGAGCGACATATTCATTTTTACGTGTCTGATCAACAATTCCCTTAGAGCTTTTCTGTGATCTGTGGATCGTCTGATCCAGTTTCATATCTGGAGCCACAGTATTGAATCTTCCCTTTCTATCTTTCACCACAAAATGTATTTGGATAAATTTTCTGTAGGGGTATGGTTTTTCCACCTCTACCTTCTTCACTCTTTTCAAATACCAAGAGCAATATCTCAGGTAGTTTAGTCAATCCGAGTCGCGAAACACAGTAATCAGTGATGCTGCAGTCTTCACGTGCAGCTCCCAATCACCTTCCTGATTAGCATGTATCTAGTTTTTCACTTAAGCTATCATGTGTAAAGCATTTTACCATTACTTTACAAACTCTACGAACTTGGTTTCAGGTTTTCTGACTTTAAACTGAGTGTATAGAACATCGCCCGCTTTGCTTTATGTCTTTTGAAAGAAGTACACCTTGTGCCTTGTTCACTTCTGAGAAAAGAAATGCAACCCTAATTTGTCATTCTTGTTCCAGAAAGCATTCCAAGTGAATGTTTCTATAGTCTCAGATATGATGAGCATACCATGTAATGAACGAAAATAAGGAGTTTCGCTCAATTCTGACTGGACCTTTTTGCTTTTAAAGATTTCAGCCTCAAGAAAAGCATTGTCTATGCTACATCCTCTGAGATAACTTCCTACACACCGCAACACAACTTTTCTCATGTGGAAAACACCCACCATTGAATAAAGATCATCAAATTCTACTGGATTTCTCATAAAAATGTCAGCTGCTATACGGAGAACACATTTATCGCAGAAAATTTGCGGGATAGGCTGGTCTTAAAGCAGAGCACCCACATTTTGGACATTTTTTTAGAGCTGTGTATAGTGTTGTGTAGTTTGTGAATGGAGATGGTATTACTGGTAAAAGCCCAACCTTCTTCATTAGGATGGTATTTTGGGAGATTAGAGCAAAAATTCTAGCCCATGGTGGAACAGGCTTTTCTTCATCCTTTAGTCCGCACTGAATAAGCAATCTGATAAATTCAGTTAAATCAGCTTTGCGGACGGCAGCATCAGGTAGGAGAATATCCTTGTCATCAGCCATTTTCTGGTAGACTGAGATGTGTTGATGGTTTGTAGTGATTTTGCACACATTGGAAAGGCAGTTGGGTTATAAGTTTGCATCTTTGTTTGTTTATGCCTACAGGTGACACAGCTTGTTTTCTAGCACCTACTTCATTGGTACAACCTTGAAAATGCACCATGGCAGTACCGTGTGGTGGATGTTCCAGACAAAGTAGAGCTGGGTTCAAAATCTAAATTATCAAGGGCAGCAATTGTAATTCCTTTCCTGGTACAGTAACTTGGAAGTGGTGTGCCACAAGAATTCACAAGATTTTACAGCATGAGCTGTCAACAAGTTCCTGCTCCGTACTATGTCATTATAAATTGTTGATTCACCAATCCTACTCATTGAAATGATTAGCTCTCTACTTTTGAACTTGTCATAGATTGCATGGGCAGTCATCATGTGACTTTTCTTTTTGCCATGATGTAATTCATAAAACATGATTTACAAAAGACAGTACATTTGCCCAGCATTAGCCTGTTGGTTCATGGTATTGTCTTCCACTTCTTCTCTTATATCTTGAAAGCCAACATTAATGTGGCCGGCTTCTATTCCAAACTCAAGAACTTTAGTTTGTAGCAGTTTTGCTTTGCTGATATTAACACCATAAGTGGCTCATCTGTTTAGTTAAACTGACAAAAATGAATTCTGTTGTACATATAAACCAGACAAATCTTAATATCATTGTTAGGGATCAATACAGTTTCATCAATGTTGACCATTATTTATCAGATCTCACTGAGTGTAAATCCATAGCCAGCGCTCAAGAGTAGCTTCAAAACTACATTTGCTTTTTCAAAGGGTGCAAACCTAACTGAAGGCTTGGGGTTACGATGCTGCTGGGAGCTCATTATAGATTAATATTTTCAAATGTATGCAAACACACAGTTCAGGTGGGCATACACATCAGCTGAAAATACATTCACCTCACTGTTTAGATAATCTACTCGGCTGAAAACCATCTTCGAAGAAACTAGCTGCAGATAAAAACATATTTGCCCTTTGACACTCACACACTCTGTACTTTGGGATGATTACGAGTCTGGGGGTAGTGGCGGTGGTCCGACCCTTGCAGTGGCGCGGCAGAGGGGCAATACATAATGCTGAGCGAGACTGGTGCAGTCCTACTGAGCCTATTTCGAGTTCCTCCACCGCCAGCCTTTTCATGGCGGGGAGCCCACCATGAAAAGGCTGGTGGTGGGGTAACAAAGAGGGCCCTACCGGGCCCCATGCCCCCCTACCATGGAGATGGATATAGAGGGGCACACCATGTGCCTCGCTGTCTGCTTGAGCCCCCAGTTGCAACACAGCGTGGAGTTCCAAGTCCATAACGTGCTGGAACATTTTTGCTGTTCCCATTGTTATACCCTTTTTCAGGGCACCGCTGTGGGAACGTCAAAATGACCATCCGCCTGCATGAGTTCAACTCATGATCAGGCAGACGGTCTTTGCACTGCTTTGGTGGAGCTGGGCCGGTGCAAAGCCGGTGTAGCACCGCCAAAGTCGTAATCAGGCCCTTTGTTCTTTCGTCAATCCCTTTGGCCCTTGTTCTGGCTAAACTACAGATAACAGATTAAAGATCCTCTGCTTTCCGATCAGTTGTTGAAGGTAGACGGGGGTGGCCATCGATCTTCTAAGTGGATGGTATTGGGTTTGGTTGTCGTCGCTTTCTCAGAGACCTTGGATTCTTGTTGTGATTCACTGATCTCTCCTATTCTTTGACAAATCTTTTCCAGGTTTTTTTCTATTGTATACGACTTGTAGCACTTGTTACAATGATAAAATATTTGGTCCTCTTCACCCATCCTTTTCAATCTTTTGTGAATTTCGTCTAGCCATATTTCTGTAGCATCTCAAACTCTCTTCTGCCCGGCCCTGGTTGATGTTAGCTTTTCTTTCGGATTAGTTTAGCATATGACACATTTTTCTTTGTTGAAGAAGACCTCAGATTTTGTAATTAGCAACACTCTGTCAGGAGGTAAAGACCCTCTGCTACCACCTGCTTCGTTCATGTGTACGAATTTTAATCAGAGGAAACCTGAAATAAAAACAAAATATAAATACATTACCAATTTGATGGCTAAAACAGTAGGGCCCGATTCACAGAATTAACTTAAGACAAAATCCTAAACTTACTACTTTTGGTATTCACAGAATGCCCTTGCTACTTTTGGTATTCACAGAATGCACTTACTACTTTTGGTATTCACAGAATGGATTTCCGACTACTAACTTTATGTCCGCACTCGGGCCGGAAATTCCGGCCCGGAGGCGGAGCTTCTGGGCCGGAGGCGGAGCTTCAGGCCCGGAGGCAGGGCTTCCGGGCCGGAGGCGGAGCTTCTGTGAATACCAAAAGTAGTAAGTGCATTCTGTGAATACCAAAAGTAGTAAGTGCATTCTATGAATACCAAAAGTAGTAAGTTTAGGATTTTGTCTTAATTTAATTCTGTGAATCGGGCCCATCAATTTAGAGCCGGTAATTTGACAAATGGTGAAAGGGGTGCTCTGAGCAGTTATTTTTTGTCTCATAAGACTGCATGACCCCCAAAACCTATCTTTTGATGTCAAAATGAAGTATAGAGGTTTCATGCTTCCCAAATTTACATCATCACTGCAACACATCCGCCATTTCAAAAATGTTGTTCAGAAAATTTGGCCTGGATTAGCAATGTCTACCCAAGCTAAATTACTTCTGTAATCAAAACACAAAAACACAAATCAAAAATGTAAATCTCCAACAACAATTTTTTTACTGAGGTATACCAAGGGGCCAGGACTATTATACGTACATTGACAAAATATATGTCTTGAAGGTATGCAGATGTGGAGTTAAGAATAGTAATTGAATAATTATCTACCTGGACTTACCTTCTTGATATTTAGGGCCTCGATAGTTTTGACATGGTATTCTGTCCACACAATATTTGTTTTTTAAATATTTTGTCAGTGATCATGCCTTTGAAGTTGGGGTTGAATAACAAAACTTCCTGGTCCAGGGGTTGCTGCTGCTTATGAGAACTTTCAGTTAAAAGAATAACAGGCTGTCATTTTATCTTGCTCTTGCTCATACAAAAAGGTTAGGCAGCCATGCATTTTTCCTAAAGGGTACATGATTTAAATGTGCGTGTACCAGCTATCATAGCTTTAAGTTTTTCCTCCACCCCTAGATGATGAGCAGGCAGTTTCACATTTTAAGGCAACCCCAGGCACTGAGGACATTAGCTTTGTATGTCCTGGGGCAGCATGTCACTCACCCTTGGCTTGCTCCGACGCTGCCTCATGAGCATCACCCTTTCCCAAGTCATCACTGTGTTTGGTGGGATCAGCAACCATAGCTGTTCCCAACCCCCTCTGTGATGACTTGGGAAAGGGAGAGTTACACAGAATGCTGCCTGTGTATGAGACAAGTGGGGGCAGGCCATTCCATGAGAATGTGACGTGACATCATAGAGTTATGTAACTCACAACTCATGACTCAGTGACATCGGATCATATGCATGCTGTATACAGATACATTCTGCATGCTTCTGCTGCAGCACGTGTACCAGGTTATACCATTTTCAGAGCTCCAGACTGGTCTGCATTCACAAGGCAATGCAGTTGAAGAGCACTATAGGGCAAGCCACATGCTAGCACTTCCCAGCAGCATGCCTTGCCCTCTTCAAACCTGGCAGTAGGAGTGCTGGAGAGGTAAGCCCTCCAGCCTTCCTGACACCTGCAGTCTGTCTTCGGAAAATGTTGTAGGATTCTCCTTGGTCTATGGTTGTGTGCTATTTTGATACCCTTTGTTCCATGTTAAGAGTAGTTCTGATATTTCAGAAGGCCATTACTGTACATGTTTTTGGGCACTGGATGATAATGCACTTCAAAGTTATAAGATCTTGATTGGGCTGTGCTCTGAGTGGGATTGAGCCTCGAAGTGACTTGCACATTAAGTGGCTGTCTGCTGCCCGCTGTACTGGGCTGTGAGCAGTTGTGACATTTTGCATGGCCTTGAATGGCCTATGACTGAACCCAGGAGGACACAACTATAACTGTGAAACAGAATGTGAGACATGAGGTGGCTAAGACTGTTGGAAACCAGAAGGCCAAGAATGGGATTCTGAAACTCCAAAAGCAATATTGTAAGTGGCAGTGAGCCACTGTATACACAGGGCTGTGAGCCATTAGAGACCTCAAATGGCCAATGCTGAGGGTGCCTATGAGATCCCAAGAGGGCAAGACCGAGGATGACTCTGTGACACGAGACGGACAGAACTGTGAGTGACTATGAGACCACATACGGACAGGGCTTTGAGTGACTGATACCTCAGTCAGGCAGGACTGTGAGAGACAAGACTGTGAGTGAGTCTGAGGTCCCAGACTCAGTTTGAGGACAGTGACTTGGTTGTAAATGCAATATAAGCAGTGATATGAGCTGTTGTGAGACTTTAGAAAGCCTGAGCTGTGTGTGCTTGTCAGACATTTGGGGGCACATTTTTGAGAAGCTTGCAGCAGTGCTGCACCACAAATTGTAAATCATATTTATAAAACAACGCACTTGACAAAATGCATTATTTTATAAGGCTTGCATGGGGCAAAAGATGCTGCAAAACCAGTTTATGCCTCACGTAATATAATATGTCATTGTAGGCATTCCTCCCCAAAATTTGTATTATATGTAACAATGTCATATTTATGCGTTTGCCAATGCATCAAGAATTGTTGTGAAGAGCATCGCAAAGCCTGAAATGTGCCAGAATGGCTGCACATCGACAACCAACATAGGAAATAATGCAGAGGCTATGGTAAGAAAAGAGCAAACCCCACAAAACATTTTGACAAACTCAACCACGTCATGGAGGTCATCATCCTGCAACTAGGAGTCGCAAGGAAACCACCACCACATAGACAGCGAAGGAGGAGACAGCATGTGTTCTGGCAGCACATATTCCTCATTGACCTCAGGGAGGATGTGATCATTAAAGTCTACAGACTCAGGAGGGAATCCGTCATTGAATTGCTGCAAAAAATTGGACCAAGTCTCCAGCCACAAAATTCAAGGCCCAATAACATTCCCAACATGCAAAACTTATGGCTGTGCTCCCCATGCAGGCATCCGGCTCCTTCTAGACCTCAACAGATAAATTGGCAGGAATTTCACAGGCAGCAATTTTTCGTCCCTCCCTTCTGTCTTGGATGCCTTCATCAAACTCACACCACAGAACCTCCTCTTCCCCCAAACTCAAGAACAACAACAACTGGACACCAAACAAGGATTTTAAGCCATTGCTGTATTCCCACACATGCTTAGTGTATGACATAATAGCCATCTCTGTGTATGCCAATGGAGGTATGGGCATATTTATGAGAGCTTTGCATTATGGTTGCACCGTGCATCATGATACATTCTTGACACAAACCTCTAAGTCACTTTGCGTGGTTTCGAATAGATTCAAAAATCGCAAGTAATGCAACACAGCGCAAATTGCTGCCTTACATTACTCTTTGCAAGGGAGGTGTTCCATGGGCGTTGTGTGGGTGTTTCCATGCAACTCCCATGGTTTATGATGCATTTCCAGATTTTCTAAACCTGGGAATGTGCTAAAAGGATATGCATCCCCAGGTGAGGCGTAACAAGGAAAAATATCTTGATTTCTACTTGTGACTTCATCGTTCCATGTGTGCTGTATTCTGAAGCATATGCCTCTGGGGATTGTTTTTGTGCCACTTCCTGCACAAAAACAATCATGCATGCAATGCAGGAAGCCTTGCATAATGGTGGAAGGGTGCCTGCATTGGTGCTATGCAGGCCATTGTGCGCCAACATAGGTTGAAAGGACGGGAATGTGCTGTATGCCTTAAATACAGCACATTCCTCCCCTTTCCCAGTGACGCAGTGCAACGCAGCAAGGTGACTTGCTGCATTGCAATACACCACTTTGCCATAAATATGGCCCCTAGTGTCATGTGCACTTAGTCTGAACAACATACTGCAACATGTACACAATGCTGTTCCATTGTGTCATTCCCGCACTAATCCCGCAATGGCAGTAGCAGCATAACAACTTTGTGTAGTATTGTGTGGTACATAAGTCAAGTCAATATCAGTACAAAAGGTACATATTAGCAAAGTGTGAGATGAGTGTTTTTTCAATGGCACACCTAGTCTCGGTGTCAGTTAAAGTTCTACTAAATTAATGGTGTGCAAACAAATCTAGTGTTCATAAGCAAATGTGTCGAACATGGCACTAAACGTGCATGTTGACGAAAGTAACTAAAGGGACACTGGAAGAAGTAGGTGTAAATGCCATTTGTGTCATGCAATGTAAGTGCAGGCCCAAGTCATTTGTAAATGTCAATTTCTGGTGCCAATTAGGGGCGGGTGGCAAACTCCGCTCCGCCAGCGGAGTTCGTGGAGTTTTTGTGACTCCGCACTCTGCTAGGAGTGTGAAGTTCAGCAAAAACTCTGCAATGAGGGCGGAGCTGAGTCTAGCAGCTACCTCACCCATTGTTTAGGCCGAGACCAGCATGTTATGGGGCAGCTGAGAGCAGTGTCAGTGCAACTAAAGGCCCACTGAGGCCGAGGCGCATCCCTTCTGCTACTGACTGATGAGCAGTGATGCATCCTGAAGACCACAATCGCAGTAGATCAAATGGCCACAGACCTGGGCTACTAGTCACTGCGCACAGCTAAAACAGAAGCCTCAGCCCTGGAGTGTGGCAGTCCCATCGGGACCTCCTTCTATCCATGGGTGCGGCCTGCCTGGTATTCCAAGGCTAGCGACCCCTAGTAATGCCCTAGGCTAGGCAGATCACATGACATGAGTCATGACCTCAAAGGCTATAGTGCCACCTGTGAGTTCGGGTACGGGTGATGACAGGCCTGCTCTCCCCACTTCTGGGAGTACAGCTACCTGGCCAGGCTGTCCTGATACTGGCAAGAAGATGGAGCAGAGGCTGGGAGGAATGGGGATTCCCGTCATCAGCACTGTGCTGGGCGATACCTCATGCTGTGGTTCTTCAATCTTCATGCACACCCCACAGACAGGAGAGAGAGGAGAGGAGGATCCTCCCATGGAGCAACGACCGCTCCAGGAGCTCGGCTGGACATACTTCTTGCTCTCCTCGCAGCAGGTAACAGGGGAGCAACAGATGCTGGTAAGTGTCGCTTCCTGCTTCCAACTGCATTCCGTAGTGTAATAGGCTAGAACGACTGTCTGATTTGTGAAAGTGCTTTGTTCAGGGACATGAATGGGGAGCAAGAGGGGCGATGTCCCTTACACTTGATGTAACACACACAAATGTGTGTACAATTACAGAGGTGTTATTTTTAAAAAAGGAAACCATTTGATTCACAACAGATAAAGGAAGGCACAGATGTTATACGCGTTACTCTGCCACAAGCGGAACTCTGCAGAATTTACAGAGTTTTTAGAGAACTTGGTGTAATTCAGCCAAGTAGAAATCTGCGACCTCCGCCTACCTCTGGTGCCAATGTGATACCAACTGTTCAAAGCACTCATATGTCTCAGCCATACATATAGTCCAGGTACAAACATACACATCAGTATCAAGGTGCATTGCCATATTTAACCAATGTGATAGATCACCAGTTTTGTGTTGCAAGTTGCATACATTTCATACATTTGAGTTCATAAATGTAAAACTCACTACGTCACACCATATGTTGTCAAACATGTCATACACCAGTAAATAACATAGAGTAAAATGCAACCAGGGCAAGGTATTACAGTGTACTCAGGATCCCAATCTAAACATTCTCTTACCACATCAATAGGCTTTCCTGTATTCAGTTTCTATTTTTAGGAACTTCTGGTGTTTTTTTGTGTGTGATTTTCAGTGTTTTCAAGACCTTAAGATAACAGTGGTTATCATTGATTACACATTTACAAACTAGTAAAAAAAACAGAAACAGTGTTTTTCAGGATTTTATGGAACTTTTATTTTTTTGCTTGCTTTCTGCACTGATAGTGCATGGTATGTAGACAGTGTACGTACAGTGTATATGAGGTACAAATACATTTTTGCAAATCAACATTATTGTAGTACACCATACAATACTTTGTCAGTGAGTCTTTGGTCATGTGTGTTCTCTCTTTCCTTCCCATGTAAACTTTTATCTGTGAAAAGTTCCTCTCAACATTGGCACTTGAGACGGGCAACACCAAAACACCCATTACACAATTTGCTAACTCTGGCCATTGACATAGCTTTCCATGCCAATAGCGGTGCACCTGAAGACAGCGATTCTCTGTGACAGGTTCTGCAACATATGCGTTGAACTGGGTGCATATACCACAGAGTTATTGAAGCAGTCAAAAATGAAGCAGTACTGTTCAATGTCTGGACAACATTCCTCTTTACGGAAGGGATCTAGAACTTATACAGACCATCACAGTGAGGTTTCATAGACTTCAAGTACCATGGTTGGTGAAGGAACATTTCTATGCATCATTGCAAGCCATTTCACATGCATTCCAAAATAAAAATTCCTGAATTGCCCCTCAACATTTCTTACCAAGTGGCAAGTATTCTAACATGGAAATGGTTGCAGTGCCAAAGTCTTTATAAGTGTTGTGTTGCACAGCCTACTCTCAAGGAGATGTTTCACATGTACACCAATTATGCTGAACATTTGGTCGACAAGGGTGTTTTAGACTCTAGTTTTTTTATAATGTGCACTACAGCAATCATGTTTTCCTGTAAAAATCTAAAAATGCAGTACAGTGTACTTTTTTTCACATCACTATCAATATGCATCCGAAGATCCTCACATTTCTTGCCTTTGGCATCATCACTAAGCAAAAAGTCTGTAAACACTCGCCACATAGATAAAATAGCATTCACAGCCTCCAGGACTGAGAATGACCGGCTAAATGACACAGTTAGAATGACTCTTTCTTTGATGCACAAAATGAGAAATTTTGCGTTTTAGTTACCGCGCATAATGAAATAGTGCACCAGAATGGACAACAAAGTCAATAGGATTAGTCATTAACTCTGAAGATTATAAAGATGCTTTCAGCATACCATCTAGCAAGTGGCAAGTATCTCTTACAGGGAAGCATTTCAGCTAAGGAATCGATTTTGACAGGTCATCACACAACATTTTCATATAGTTGCTGAATGAGTGCAAATACAAACATTATCACTCCAATCTTTGTTGAACTTAGTAAGAACATTTTGCAGCAGCATTCCAAGTGACACTGCGTTCCATGTTTTCCAAAAGCCTGGTTTCATGTTTTCACCACTATCCCAGATGCTTGGTGACAGCACTCTTTTTACATATACCTGTCACTACACCTTGCATTGAATGTTTAAAGCCTGTGGTGTTTGGCAATTCACCTACTGTCAATACTGACTCACTAGAAAAGGGGGCTCATGTCTCAAAGGGTTTCACAAATTCTCTGTCTGTGGGTAAATATGATGGTACATATTTGGAAAGATTCTTATGAAACCAGACATTTTATCTATCAGTGAAAGAATCAAAAACGTGGCTAAAATATCATATATGATTTTGATATATCCTGATTCTCTACAGTTTAAAACATAATTAAGTAAGACCTAAAACATGCTTCTAAACCCTCCATATTTGTACCAAAGACCACAAAACTGAAAAAGGCAAAAGGAAGAAGAAACAATATTTTAGTGGCATACCTATACAACAAAACTCAAGCTGAATAATGTTAGCCCAGTCTGTCGTGCTGCTACCTTGTATAACAAAGTTACATTGCATTAGCCCCTTCAGAAAGAAATAAAAATTATTATTTCACTATTCTTCTTTTCTTTTCTTTCAATGGCATTTAGTTTGTGGTTGTGCAGGTGTTTATCAGTGTGTATATGTTTACACTGGTGAGGGCTATTTCCCTTATGGTGGTTTTTTTATCAGTTATTATAGTTTTAAACCTAAAACAGGATACACTACACAACAATGATAATAAAATCACAGCATATATGTGAAAACCTAAAGTATTGTGTCCAGGTCTGTAGAAGAAGTTCACTTGTATGTACATCAGTGTACTACATAATAATGGGCCATATTACCTTACCTATGTGTCAATCTAAGTTCAGCATGACAACATGTCCCAAAAAAGTATTAGCTGTAGGCTGCCACAAAATATATAACTATCCATGTCACATGTTAGAAATGCACTACATGTGCAAAGCAAATAGCCATGCCAAATTAAGTGAACAAATCAAAGGCTGTGCCAAGGTCATGTAAGCAAGCAACATCAGAGGTTTCCAAAACACATATGTATGCAAGAGTGTCAAACGTGTTGTAACTGTGGCAACTGAATGGGCTGAATATACGCCAGAAAATCAGATCATAAGTTTGTGACATTGCACATATGGTAAGTGCGCATAACATAGAGAGGTCATGGAACATTTAAAAATATCTATCATATCCCCAGCAGGAAGTGCAACGGGAGGCCTTCTTGTTTTGGTTTCGCTTAAAATTCCATGCACTGCCAGCGTGGTGACTCACTCAATTTGCTGGCAGTAGAGCTGATGTCCACAAATTACCCCCTCAGTTGGTGGTGAATTTTTAAAATTCTATTTGTAGAAGTTCGGAAATTTAACATATTGCTGCAATGGAGGGTTTTTTGGAACATTATGGCGAGAGGAGGATCTTATATTATCAGGTCATAATTTTGGGTGATTTTAATATACACCTATGCCAGCATGATTACACCTTTGTGTAAGGCCATTGGGATGAAATACCTCTGATCACCCATTTTGAGCATACTGATTAAGGTTTTCGGTTGGAGGAGCTCCTTACAGCCAACAATCTGCAGTGCCTGGAACAGACAGGGGTGGATGATATTGTTCCTTCTTATTCTGGTAGGGGCTGTTCCTCTACAATTGATTTTAATATGTTAGCTGTTCCCTTGATCCCAGCAGTTAACATCTTAAGAGCTTCCTGGAGCAGTTTTAGCTACCATAATCCCATAACGCTGGAATTGGCCTGGTACCTAGACATTCCTGGGAAGAAAGGCAAGAGTGTTCCGAACAGTGTTTTTAGTACAAGAGATCAAGCACATAGACTGAAGTGGGATAAGGTGATACCGGACGCTCTTTTAGATAACTTGTATACGGTAAGTGCAGATGGCATTGCGCTATGCCTCGATAGTGGAATGCAGGATAGATCTGTATAAGATGTTTTTAACAAATTAAGTAAGCAGATTGCTGATAACTTGACCTTTCATGGCAGGTCCAATGGTAATAAAGAAAAAAGATGGTTTGATGGTAATTGCTCCGAGACACACAGTTATTGGCGGCACTTAAGCAGAATCCTAAGGATGAGGACAAGATCAGGGTATGTAGAAATGCATGAAAATTTGAGATCCAGCAGAGGAAAAGCTTATTAGGGAGCGGGCATGAGAGGCCCTATGTCAGGTCGGCGTGTTATCCAAAAGGTCCAAGTTTTGGGAAGTAGTAAATTTCCAGGTTCAGCAACTTCTAGAGTGAATTGTTTTATAGCTTCTGAGAGATAGGTCCAACATTTTGAAGGGATTTATAGTGGAGAGGACCTGGGGAGACTGACACAGCGTGGGAACCAGGGACTGAGATCTCACCGCTGCTTTTAAATGATGAGGAGTTGTATAAAGCCATCCTAGCCACAGCTGGGGGGAAGCGCCAGGCCTGGATGGTGTTCCCCCAGATCTTTATAAAGCTGACAATTTGACTGGGCCTAAGATCCTGACACAGGTTTTTAATGCAGCTTGCATGTATGGTTTCCCCTCTTCCTGGTCGGAGGCTATTATTTTACCCATTTTTTAAAAAGGGGCAAAGTAAGATCCAGCATGTTATCGCCCCATTTCCCTTCAAGACTCTGCTACAAAAATCATGGGAAAGGCTGTCCTGGATCGCCTAACCTCCTGGGTGGATAATTGTAACATTATTTCAGAGCTGCAATATGACTTTAGGCAGGGTAGGGGGGCACTGGATCAGTGCATTAACCTACACCTGATTGTGGGGAAACATACTATAACTAAGAGGGGCTGCCTGCACATGGCCCTAAAGGAATTATTCTTGGCATTTGACCATGTCAATAGATCAGGCCTATCTTTCTGTTCTTGGGGATGGATGCAGATCTGGTGGCCATTTACATGCCTCCTACTCTAACCTTACAACCTCTGTGAGGTATAATGTGAATGGTAGTTTGTCTGCTTCCTGGGAGGTCAAGAGAGGGGAAAGGCAGGGGTGTATTTTGGCTCCATTTCTGTTTACCCTCTACATTAAAAAGCTCGGTGATGTATTGTCAGCAGTTTGTAGAGACATCCCTAGGGTGGGAACAAAATTCTTTCCTGCGCTACTTTACGCAAATGATGTGGTGTTGCTAGCACAGACTGCTGTGGGTCTACAAAACCTTTTAACCATTTTTATTGATTTTATGGATTTATTAGACCTTTCTATCATTTTTTTACAAAATCTCTTACTATGACAATTGGCAGTCAGAATGCTACTGAGCGCAAGTTCATCTGTAAGGGGGAAGAACTTACCAAAGACTCTACTTTCCCCTATTTGGGGGTGTTGTTTGATGATAGAGGATCATGGTTTGCTCAAAGAGCAATTAAAAAAATAATGTTGGCGAGGGCAGTGGGTGCCAGCTTGGATTTCTCCAAGAGATTAGGGGCGAAGCCCGTGCCTGCCCTACTAAAGGTTTTTAAAGAAAAATGTGTTCCCATGGCTACCTATGGGTGTGATGTGTGGAGGTACAAAGATGTAAGAGAACTGCAGGTGGTTGAGAACAACGTTTTTGCTCGGACTTCTCGCTGTTCCCACTAGCACCCTCTCTTTTTTGATTCACAAAGAGCTTGGGGTGGGTTACATATCTGACCTTATCGCAGTGGCACCCATAATGCGCTGGCTGAGAATTTGGTCAAGCCCCATCCCAACCCTGAATCAATATGTACTAGAGGAGTATATTGCTCTTGAGGGGGCATGGCGTATCCCGTGGCTAGGATATGTCAAGGAGCAGTTCAGGAAGATAGGCTATGTGTACCTGTTTATTAACCCAAGACCATTAAGTCTTGAGTTAATAAGGAGGTACATTAAAAATATGTTTCTGGCCAGGGGGTCTAAGGAAAGGGAAGGTATAGAACTGGTTAAACCCACTGTGACCCATAAATACATAATGTTGAGTACAAGCCCACTGGGGGAGCCTTATTTGTCGTTGGTCAACAATGTTCACCATCGTTTGTTACTGACCAGATTTAGACTTGATTGTATAAACTGGTTGTTAGCACTGTCCCTAAAGGATTTTTAAAGTTAGGAGTCTTAAAGCGCTGTCCCTGTGATACTTTTTCAGAGCAGGACACTATGCACTTTATAATGTTTTGTGATTTTTACTGTAACCTGAGGCGCAAAGGTATTACTCCGTTGGTAAGATACAATATATTTGTACAAGTAAGGCCTGTGTTTTTGTATTTACAAATGTTATCTTCCCCCATGGTTTTCTTTGAGGTTGCAAGTTTTCTTTCAGGAGCCCTTAGACTTAGGAAAAATCTATTCAAGGAATAGATGGACAACTATTGATTTTGCGGGCATGGGTCACTATTTGCACATATTTAACGGACGTATTTTTATAGTTAAGGATTGAACTTGATGAATTTGTTCTTGTTAAAGTATTGAGGCATCTTCACTTTACATGTTTATCCTTTTGCCTTCTTTTCTGGATGACTACCCTTGATGAGGTCTCTCTGTCGGTATGTTATATTATCTATTGATACTTTGTATTTTTTTTAATGTCTAGTTTTAACTGCACAAATTGTTTTAGATTGTTCCTATTTATGTTAAAATAGAAATAAATATATACTAACAATGTTCCCTCTAATTTTTTTCCTATGTGTGAGGCAGTGTAAGGTCTGTGTGCGCTGCAGCCAAGGCTATGTGCACCAGTATGAGTATTTATGTTAATCGCAATACCAGTCATGTGCTATAATTAACATGAATACTTTCTCAGAGGCACACACTATGCCCCGCACAGGGACAGCCTTAGTGCTGGTGTCAGCCTGTGCGACAATGTTTGTTGGCGCCTCCAATGACCACCTCTTCAAGTGATCCCCTCACTATTACCCTTCAACAGTGCCCCTCAAGTCTCCATTACCACCCTCTCTGAGATGCATTTAATTTGTTTTATAGCGCCACTCATACCACAGTAGGGTGTACTTTACATTGCACACACATTAAATAGAGACAATCAATCATAGGTATGAAATCAGTGTATAAGAAATGTTACATATGACAGAGGACTGCAAGGTGTAGGAGACTTCAATCATACTGGTAAGCAGTATAGTTTAAGAGTGCTTTGTCTGGAGAAGCACATGCTCAGAATTGAAAATGTAACACCATGGTTAGGGCTTCTCTTTAATCAGAATTGCTTTGTATTCAAATGAACCCTTTTTGCAACATTAGGATAATGAATGACTGGGGAAAAATCATAACGCTCTAATCGAGACCTTGCAGTATGAATGGAGTTAGGCTGGTGGCTCACAACATAACTCCTCGTGTTGAGGGCTTTCCAGCTGGGTTTTACTCCACATTTAGATTATCTTTCCATTATGGCCAAAGCACACTCTGGCACTTTACATGGGCGGAACAAATCTTTGTAATTCCAAAAAAGACAGAGCACATTTTGGACTCTCTGAACTGTAGGCCAGTTTTACCCCTAAATCAAGATATAGAGATACTTGGCACATCTTACTGTAAGGCTGGAAACAATGAATTCCAAATGGACCCACCCTTTGACGTCACATTTCTTTTTGTAAATGTTAGAGCTCTTTTGATCTGTTAAACCTCAATAAATTAAGTGCTATCTTTGACAAGGTTTTTTGACCGCAGGGTAGCATCATCACTGTTTATGTGCCATAAAAGCATTGGAATGCATGTTGCAAGTACAGGGCCTAGGATGCAGGCTAACAGGCTAACAGGAGCAGGTAAAACAGTGCAGATCCAGCATGAAGAAACAATAATCATTTGGTAATACTTTTCAAGCAACATCAAGTGGGAGTTGTTTTCAAGCACAGAACAGAGGCTTCTTTCAAGGATGGGTGTAGAGCAATTTGCCTTTTCAATAACTCCCCAATCTAGAGCTGTAGGATATCCCACCAGGAGCCAGAGGTTCGGGCAGTGGCAAATAAAGCCAGGGTTGACTTTAGCGCTAGTGGCACCCAGTGCGACAATGTTTGTTGGCGGCCCCCCAACGACCACCTTCGCCACGGATTCCATCACTACCACCCTTTAACAGTGCCCCTCACGTCTCCATAACCATTCACTCACTGAGATGCATTTACTTAAGTTTATAGCGCCGCTTATTCCAGTGTAGGGATGTCAGAGGGCTTTTCATCACACACACATTACACAGGGAAATCGAAAACAAGTGTGTAAACCAGTGTACAGTTGATATTACATCAGACAGAGGAATACAAGGTGTAGGAGTCACATGTCATCCATACCGGTAGAAAGTATAGTTTGAGTGTGCATGCTCTGGAGAAGCACAAACTCAGAATTATAAACATAACACCATAGTTGGGGGTTACATTTAATAAAAAGAAAGTACATTTGATTTTGTTTTTTACAGAAATGAACCTATTTTGCAAGGTTAGAATAACGAAAGGGTGGGGGGGGGAAGCATCATGCTATACTAATAATATACCTCGCAGTCTGCATGCAGCTCTTTGATGACAGTTATAAGCTCACTGTTTTATATTAGGATTTTAACTTATACACTGCAAGGAACAAAAGGAATTCTCTGACAAAAGCAGAAGGGATAGGAGTTGGCCTAACAGCTCGGGCGGTCGTCCTCAAACCCGGAACTGGGTTTGTGCCTCGGCAATGACGCTGAACATCCTGTGATTCTGGGCAAATCACTAAATCTCCCCGTGCCTAACAAAAAAATGAATGTGTTCCTCATGTAATGCAACTGGTGCTATGTAAAGCGCTCTGATACCCGATTTGGGTCAAGTTCACGCTGTATAAAACCCTGTAAAATAAAATAAATAAATAAAATAAAAGCACTGACCTCTTTACGTTATATGCACTATGTGATCTGCACGGTACACATACTTTGCATCAGGCATATTACCCACTGCGCTACTTTTGGTTGAGTCAAAACTTACACTAAACAAAACTCTGATCTCACTCCAATAGGTACATTAATTCCTGGAGTTATCTAGACCTTTTTATTGTTGTATGAAAACTGCTGGACGCAGGGAATGCGGCAGCAGGTGCTTTTAAAACTATAACCTACTTGCAAACATGGGACCCCCAGAAGTCAGCCCTAGGGCCGGCCCTGAATAGAGCAGGCCAGACCCACACAGGGATCCAGTATCAAGACAGGAGCAGGACTAGCTCTAGCAATGGGCCCGAACCAAGCTCATTGCAGGTCTGGAAAGGGGCACTGGTGGACCGGTGTTTCTTGGAGATGCAGCACGCAGTGATTCTGAAAGCACACGTGTGCTTAGAGACTTGCTGCATTTCTTTTGGTAATAGAGCGGGCCAGATTGTGTGTTGCACTCTATTACCAAAAGAAATGCAGCAAGTCTACAAGCAACACATGTTCTTTCAGAATACCCTGAAAGCACACGTTGTGCTTTTAAACTTGCTGCCTTTTATTTGTTAAAAGGGCGCGGCTGCGGGGCAGATTGTATGCCATTGTTAAAGTAATCATGTTTATTGCAGCGCATGATGGGCACTGTGATTAACATGAATACTTTCACAAAGGCATACAATCTGTCCTGCATCTGTGCCCTTTTAACAAAAGGAATGCAACAAGTGCAGGAGGCACTTGCTGCTGAACTCACCCGTGTGCGCTTCAAAGGTGAGATAGGTGCGTGCACGCGCACCTTACAGGGAACAGTGTGTACTAACTGCTTTTTCAAGGAAATCATTTATTTGTTTTGATGTGAGTTGACATATGTGTTTAATTAATGTGCTTTTATGGTATATATTGGCCGAATAAAATAACTATTGACTTGACTTCATGGTAAACTACTGCCAGAACATGAAAGTCAGCATGTTGAAGTGTCCAACGTTTCAGAACATAGTCAACATTTGCAATGACACATAAAACTGGAAGAGACATGTGTAAACCAATTGTTAAAAGTATCTGACACATATTGTTCCATACCGTAAGAAATGTGTATGAGTTTGCCAGTATGCGTAACTCAAATGGACAGTTATGTGCCAGTAACAATATGCATAATCAGTAATAGTTTTATTTTGGTACTTTCAGCTGACCAAGGATATGGTTTGCAGCCATGAGTCATGACCTCAATCATCCATCCCCAGACAGAGCCTGAAAAATGCTACAATATGGCACTGAACAAAAGATGAGGAATGGTTTTGAGAGTACTTTTGGATTTCTGAGGTCCAGGTTCAGATGCCTGGACATGCCACTTGGAAGATTGTTGTACTTTCCCCCCTATGGTCTGCAAACTCATCCTTGTCTGTGCTATCCTGCACAATATCTGTGTCAAAACAAATGTCCAGTGGGAATTGTGGCAATTTATTTTTTCTTAAACCAGATCTCATGATAGGAAACATTTCTAAAAATTTCTAAAAATATGTTAACCTTTCAACATATTAATACATGTTTGAGCTCATTCATTGTGTTGCCTATTTGACAAAGTCAATGTAAAAATCTAGTCACTCACAAATTGTCAACTTGATGTAGGCCTCAACATGTAACAATCATGTTGTCTGAGCGGTAGTGCAACATGGGGCCATGTCAATACAATGTGATGGAGTGTACTGCATCAAAGGGACAGGCCCAGATTTCCAAATATCTACATCTAAATGATCAATTCCTGTCCTCATGTATTTGAGTCAGTGCAGCACAGCTAGCAGTCTCACTGTGTTCTACAGCAGCAAAGTGTGTTTCATATGGCTTTCAGTGAAAGATGGAACACAAATATGCCAAGATTGCTCTACCTGAGGCACACCCCTCACTGGAGGGTGACTCACCATTGGACAAGAATGCAAATTCTCATCACTTTGCAGGAGCAAATATTGTCACAGATGCAATCACGGACAACGAGTGACAATTTTCATGGTTGGACAAAGGCCCAGTCACAGATGCCGATATTAAAATGTCATAGGTGAAGAAGGCATACATTTATGTTTGGTGATTCACTAAACACTGCACATGTTGGTCCTTTTCAGGCCATATTGATGTCAATACCATTTCTTGCCAAAGTTGACAAAATACACATTTACTATGATTTGCAAAGCAATGCAAGCAGGCTCCAAGGCCTTTAACAGAACACAATATCCTGATGAAGTAGCAATGTGTGGCATTAACCAGCCAAACAAGACAAGGGAGATGTTTGCCTAACATCACATCACCTCAAGAATACAGAGATGGTAAATGTGTGAAGCGTCCATGTCAAAAGTCAAGCACAAATGAATGTGGTGCAATGGAGATGTAGGATATGAAATGAATCCTGCATGCTGAGAGTACTGAACCCCTGCCCTCAAGGGAGTAGCCAGACAATTATAATACCCATCACTTCAAACCAAAGCTCTCATGGCATCAAGCAAATAAAAAAAGTCATCACAATCCACCCGAGAAAAGCTTGCTTGCCTCTTCCATCCAGGCATCTATCCATTCATCCGTTCATCCATTCATCCTTCTATACACCTGCTGGTAATCCCAATTTCACCTTTAAAACCTTTCATCCATTCATTCTGTCATCTATCATTTAATTTTTCAACATTTCGACCGTCCGCACATCCATATCCAAACCCATCCATCCTTCTTCAAATCAATCTATCTACCTATCTACCCATCCATCCATCCATCCATTTATCCATCCACCATCCATCCATCCATCCATTCACCCTTTCACTCATCCATCTCCCCATTCACCTTTTTATTCACTCACTCATCCATCCATCCTTTCATATCACTCACCCAGCCTCTCATTTTATTTATGAATCTTTGACAAGTTCCAGAAAGAAGAGGGCCATCAAGCACACCACCCCTTTTGTAGCTGCTAAAGTTGGGGGGTTGACGACATTAGTAGTGCAAATTAGCATGCAACCCTGGTTCTCTGCACTGTGGCCTACTGGAACACACACTTCCTCAAAAGGTCTGGTGCTGTGTGGTACACTCACCCTGCATAGCAACATGTTGGACAGAAAATGTGTGCATGACAAAAACATTGAAGAATGCAGGTTCCTGTGCAAGACATACACTATACATAGTTAGAACTGTAAAACAGTGTGCATATGTTTAATGTGTGTCCGCTGGAACTTTGTGTTCTACGTATCACACTCAAAAACAGTTCAGACGTATTGTTAAACTAAACAGTGGATAATAAGTATTGTCACTCAGTGCTGTAAGTGACCTTGCTGTGCTGCACTGATTGATAGGTAAATGGCAGAAATATGCTGTATATTAAATATTGGTCATAATACCTGCTTTTTCCCATGCGCTGTTGCCGTTATGGATGCCTAGCATACAGATACCCTTGCACTATGGTGCAATGGTGCTTGTTTTGCATTTAGGAATGCTTTTAGTGCATGAGGGAGCCCCTGCAAGCAAATATAAAATCCTGATAGCCATATTCATTGAGCTATGTGTGCAGCTGAATGCAGCACACATTGAAAGAGAATGTAACGATGATAAGTACATTTAATACTCTTTGTTACGCCTCTCCTGGAAAGACCTATCTTCCTTGCACCTTCCCAGGTCTACCAGTTCTGGGTAATCTGGGAATGTGTCTACAAACATGAGAATTGCATGAGAACATCCATGCAACACCCATGGAATGCCTTCCCAGGGCCAAGTGAGGCTGTGCAGTGACTTGTGCTGTGTTGCTTTACTCCTGATTCATGTTGCCACTCAGGGCCTTGCAAAGTGGCCTTGAATGCCTTCATTAATCTCTCTTAAAACTGGCGTTGCTATGGTGCAAAAGCAACACTAAGCTGGAGAGGAGATGGTGCCCCAGCAAGAAAACGAAATTAAATGAAATGAAATAACATATTTATAAAGCGCGCGGATACTCACACGGAGTGTCCCGGCGCTAATCTCGTGACGGAAGACCTCAGCACATACTCCCCTCGCCCATAGTTACTGTTGTAACAGCCACGTTTTCAATTGTTTCCTAAAGGACAACAAGTCCTGTAATTGCCTCAATTATAGGGGTAATTCGTTCCATACGCGCAGCATGCACCTGAAACGACCTTCCTCCAATCCCGGATTTTTTTAATTTAGGGGTCACCATGAACGATTGCTTAGCGAATCTAAGGACCCGTCGTGGCAGGTAACATTGGATCCTGTTCCTCAGATACACAGCACCCGTAGCGTGGAAAGCCCGGTAGGCAAGAACTAAGGCCTTAAACTGAACCCTTTCCCTCACTGGGAGCCAATGAAGGGTTTCCAGGAGGGGTGACATAAGAGTTCTGGTACCAACCCTGAGAACAGCTCTGGCCGCCGCGTTCTGCACAACCTGCAGCCGATTGAGCAAGTACTCAGACAGCCCCAGGTACAGGATGTTCACATAGTCCAGCCTTGATGTAATCAGGGCTTGCACCACGATCTTGTGGGATTCTAACGGTAGGAGAGGGAGGAAATTCTTCACCATTCTTATCAGGCCGAAACAGGTGCCGGCGATTGATTGAATTTGGGCTTTCATCGTAAGGCTCGAGTCCAACTTAACTCCTACATTTCTGACCATGCTGACTGGAGATGAAGGAGGGGACATATCACTGGGCCACCATTCCGTCCAGTCCTCCTTAGGGGAGCAACCTAAAAAATGATTTCCGATTTTTCCGAGTTGCATTTCAATTGGTTCTGTCGAAGCCACGTGAAGACCTCAGTGAGACATTCTTTTATCTACTGTCCGTGAAAGCACGCTCCTTTATCACAAGTGAACAGGAGTTGCGTGTCGTCGGCATAGGAGATAAGTTTTGCTCCATGTCGCTCAGCTAAAAGAGCGAGAGGGGCCATATATATATTAAAAAGGGTAGGTCTCAGGATGGAGCCCTGCGGGACCCCCACTTGCATTGAGGTAATATTCACTGAAAATGGCGGAGACCAGATTTCTTGTTGCCTCTCTGAAAGAAAAGAGGCAAACCATTGGTGCACCGTACCCCCAACCCCACACTCCATCAGCCTACGCAGAAGCCGGTCGTGGGGCACGGTGTCAAAGGCCGCAGACAGATCCAGCAGTATTAAAACAGCACTTCCCTCTTCTCTTTATCCAGTTGAGCTTTGATAGTTTCAGAGACCTCCAATAAGGCTGTTTCTGTACTAAGAGAGGCTCTGAAGCTCGATTGGCTCTCATGCAGCACATGGTTACCCTCAATGAAGTCTGTTAGTATGAAATTAACTCACTTCTTCAAGGTTTTTGAATAAAAAAGCAGCAGGGAGATAGGCCTGTAGTTAGATGCGATCATCGGATCGGCTGAAGACTTTTTCAACAGCAGAATAATTTTGGCCCACTTCCAGCATTTGGGTACTATTCCACAACTAAGGGGGGAGTTAAGGATTAAATTAATTGCCGGGTTTAGGGATTCCACCAGTTTCTTCAGAATCCTAGCTGGGCAGGGGTCGGACGGAGAGCCCGACTTCAGAGAAGACATAATGTCGAGCGATGTTTCTAGGGAGATGGGTGGGAAAAGGGAGAGTGCCCCGCACGGCCTCAGTAGACGGAGACTGTGCGACAGAACCACTTCAAAAGGACCCGTTGCGGCAAAAGAATGTTGGATCAGATGGATCTTGTCATGAAAGAAACATGCCATCTGATGGACCCAACTGAGGGTGGGAGTAAAGGTCTTATGTACAGCACCAGGTGAAGTAAAATCTTTCACAGTTTTGAAAATGTCTTTACTTTTATTCTCCGCCCCTTTTATTTTTAATGTAAAAAATGTTTTCTTTTCTACCCGGACATCATTATAGTAAGCTTTTAAGGCTAGTTTATAAATCACTCGGTCAGTGAGATTATACTTGGTACGCCAGACTCTTTCTAGGCGCTTACATGCACTTCTGCTTTCCCTGAGTGTCGTTGTGAACCATGGTGCAGAGGCATGATTACTTGTGCCATTTTGCATTTTATGAGGAGCCAATACCCTCACCTATTCCTCCAGCCATTGCTCCTGCCCAGGAGCGTCGATTTCTGGATCTCCGCTCACTGTACACGGGTGCTTCGCAAGGGCATTCTCTATGCTGTCACGGGTGACCTTATTAAAGGGTCTAAAAGTGACAGGGCAGAGCAACTCCCTGTGTTGGGCTTGCACTGCCAACTTCGAAATTTTGAAGCTCAGGAGGAAGTGATCAGACCATATCAATGGTAGGGGGGGCCTCTATTTCCCTCCTCATGTTGGAGAATACTTCGTCTAATTTGTGTCCCTTTACATGGGTAGGATGGTGGTTATACGGGGACAGGCCTAGGATCGCTAGAGATTCCAGCAGCCGATTGGCATCAGGGTTGGATGGTACATCCATATGGACATTAAAGTCTCCTAATAGGAGACAATGCTTATATTTCATTGAGATGAGGGATGTGACATTGGTGAGCGACTCAATGAACGCGCCCACTGGACCCGGTGGCCTATTCACCAGGATGCCCGCAATGGATTGGTGCTCCGATATAGTTAGCACAAAACTAAGGCTTTCCGCTTCGACAATATCCTGGACAAGGAGGTTGGCGCAGGACAGAAATGCTTTAAAAATAATACCCACACCGCCCCCTTTTTCTACAGGACGGTCCTTCCTCAGAAACGGATAGCCTAATGGAATAGCCCCTGCTATTGTTGGATTGGAGCCATCATTCAGCCAAGTCTCGGTTACGAACATGACATCCGGGCTAAACTCCACTAGTAGATCATATAATTGGGCTTCATATTTTTTAATAGAGCGTGTGTTCAGGAGAAGGAGCTTAAGAGGGACTTTCTCGCAGGTACCCGGGCACAGAACTGGGTCCGGACTTGCCATAATGGTGCTACCATCCCCCGAGATTACCCCAGAACGGTCCACTGTCCACTTGCACCTATGGCAGGCCGCCAGCGTCTCGCTCCCCCTCTTTGCCCCAATATGACAGCATCCCTTCACCCGGCCTCTAATGTCCAGGAGTTCCACAGTGCTATAGACCAATGGCTTCCCCTGTAGGGCCCAGGCCCCGGCAGCATTTCCGGCTCCGGACTCCTCCGGGACGCTGACGGGTGCAGACGGGCGCACCGCTGGCACGCCTTTGGTGCGCCGGCAGCGCGCTCGCGCAGCGTCTCGCTTTATCGGCACCAGGTCTTAACAACTAGACCGCACTACGAGGAAAAATGGCGGACTCGGGCACGTCAGGAAAGTGCTGACTTTCAACTGCCCCCACCGCAAGGAGAAATACAAAATTACAAAATTGGCTTCCGTTCTCCCCAATTTCCCCTGCTGAGCACTGTTATTCAATTCAGTTTCCCAGATGAATTGTGGTCTTTAAAAATGCTCCCAAAAGCTTTAAATCCGTTTCCCAAATTAAAGTTTAAAAAATGACACTCCCCCTACACCACACCAGCAGCAGTAGCAGGTAGGCAGAACATGCACTCAACAATTCCACACACACTATCGGCAGGCAAGTGCAGCACTGTCAATTTCCAGTACGAGATCGAGCGCGCTCGCTCAGCGTCTCGCTTTATCGGTGCCAGGTCTTAACAACTAGACCGTGCTAGGAGGAAAAATGGCGGACTCGGGCACATCAGGAAAGTGCTGACTTTCAACTGCCCCCACCGCACGGAGAAATACAAAATTACAAAATTGGCCTCCGTTCCCCGCAATTTCCCCTGCAGAGCACTGTTATTCAATTCAGTTTCCCAGAAGAATTGTGGTCTTTAAAAATGCTCCCAAAAGCTTTAAATCCGTTTCCCAAATTAAAGTTTTAAAAATGACACTCCCCCTACACCACACCAGCAGCAGTAGCAGGTAGGCAGAACATGCACTCAACAATTCCACACACACTATCGGCAGGCAAGTGCAGCACTGTCAATTTCCAGTACGAGATCCGACAGAGCAGCCTTCAAGATCTCACTCAACCTCTAACACCGCCTGCTGAGGGCAGCAAAGAAAACGGCACTAGCTACATGCATCACGTCCAGCGCCTACAACACCAAAGAACTTTTAAACATTGTTAAGGAATTCTCAAACTCGGCTGCCAGCGAAAGCATCCAAGAGCACTTAGGAATGGTCTTCCTTTTTGGCCAGTTTCTGCATTTCTGCAGAAACTGCTCATTTAAAGAGGACTATTTCAAAGAAGCATTTGCACTACAAAATAAGCTGTTATCTGGAGGTTACCCCAAGATAGTTGTTAAGAGAGCTAAGAAGCAGGCTTGGTACTGCACAAGGGAGGAATTACTTATTACAAAAATCAAGACACTATTAGAGAAGCTCATTTGTGTGACTACCTTCTGCCCACACATGAATAGGATTTGCAAATTGGTGACCAAAAATTGGCACATTTTGAAAAGTGTAGATGACAGTTTAGAACTGCCTATATTTGGCTACAAGATAGGGAAGAGTATTAAAGATAACCTTGTCATTTCCACAATCACAAACCATAGCCAAAACAGTACTAGAACTCTGGAGACCACATGGGGTCTACCCCCGTTCGGGGCCGGTATCATTGTGGGAATTTTGTGGCATGTGCTTTCACATCTGACACTACAGGCTATATTCACAAGAATGTGTGATAACTACCGCAAGAGTAGCGTAACGCAACTTTCAATATCGCAGCCCACCGTGGGAAAATAACCCTGTGTCAACATGGAATTCACAACAAGGCGGCAGCATGCGATAGACACCAGATAACGCATCAAATGTCAGCGTCAAAATCGATGCCACGCCGCAAAAATGCAAAACGTGAAAGTGAAAAATCATGTGATGATGACAATCGCGGTACACAAATCAGCGAAGACCAGCCACAGGCCTGCAAATCCCATGTGTCTGGTGGGAAAAAGCTGCATAAAAGCAAGGGGAAAAAAAGCCAAAAAACATTTCAAACTGCTTATCAACATGGATGCACCCGGACCGAGTGCAGAGGACAAGCCGGACACCACAAGCCCCATGGAGGACCATCCAGGAACCCCGCGTTCGTGGAAGGGTGAGGACAAGAGGAAGAGGAAGACAGGGTTCAGTCCGCAGGAAGACCGGATCCTCGTCACGGAGGTGACCGAACACCATCACCAACTGTTCGACACTGGCAACCCAAACCGAAATATGGCAGGCCATCGTTACCAATATCAATGCAGTCAGAGTGTCGAGGAGGTCACTGGAGGAGGTCAAGAGGCGCTGGCATGATCTGAAAGGCAGACCAAACATAAGCTCGCCGACAACAGGGAGGCAGCAACGGTGACTGGAGGTGGGCCTCCTGCGACACAAGAGGAGCTGGATGAGCTGGAGCAAATGGTGGCCACAGTCAGCAGTGAGGACACGGTGTCAAGATTGGGGGGCCAGGATACAGCATGATACGACCTGACCCAACAGCAACAGGGTGAGTAACGACCAGGGATGGGGGGGGACGGGGGGGGACGGGGGGAGATGGGCACAATAGCACACATGCACAAGTATGCGGAGCACACTGCACACCCAAAATGACCGTGGAACATGTCCCTGATTGCCTTGGCACACTGCAGCACACATAGAAATGCCAAGTAGGCCTCCATCCACAATGTGCACAGAGGGGCCCCCCCAATCACCAATATTACAACCCGACCCATGCACATGTGCCGAATCCAGCAGAGCAGCGGCTCTGTAAGCCACACTGACTATGCAAGTAACACTGCATGTCCGATAGCATGTCAGCAGCCCAAAAAAACAGCATGGCCCATGATTCGACATGGAGGTAGCCCAGTGTGTATCACATCCGTAAAGGAGCAGGTCACACCCTGACATGTCCACGTGCACCCACAACCCATGCCTTACAATACACGCAGCAGACGAACAATGCACCAGGCCGCAAAATCTGTACGAGAGCACATATGACCCAAGTCAAAACCAAATCAGGCCCCCAAAAGCACACAATTCAAAGGCACTCCGCCTCAAAGGGAGAAATCAGAGCTGCAAGGGTACCTCCCCCACAATGCAGCACACACACATAGCAATCACAGGACATCAGCAACAACGGCAATGTGGTACAATGTGCAACACCAGCATCACAGGACAGAACCCACAACAGGTTCCGCACGTGCGTAGTAACTGTCCACGCACATCTGGCATTGCCTGACACAGTGTGATGATAATGAACGGGTACCACCATACATCAGTCATGTATTCAGAAAACACACTGACTGCCATCGAATAGCCAGCTCCCCCAAAACATTCATAATGTACATTGGCATGCAGTCTGAATGTGAACATATGCAAATCAACAACATACATGTCAAACTCTGTTAACCTGCATCTCCCCTTAACATTGCAAATGGACAATCAACACTTACTGCAGAGCAGAACACAAACCCCATCATTGATAATGTAGAGGACAACCTGCACATATGTCAAGATACCCTCCAACGGATACTGGAAAGCCTCTGCACCCAGCCCTCAGGAGCAGGGCAGGCCAGCTGCCTCGAGGTGACCCCACCACCTGCACAGACCACACAGCAGGAAACACACACCACCACGGCTGTCTCCCAGGACCCCCCATCCAATACATGGAGCACATACAACGTGTGTGGTCTTCCCAGGTGGAGTTGGCTGAACAGCTGTGGGTGGGTTTCGAGCTCATGGCAGCCAAACTCGATGCCATTCGTGGGTGCCTGAGTCCAATCATGGACCATGAACAGTCCCTATTGGACACCCCCTGTCCGCACCATGCTCCGCCACAGACATTGGCTGACCTCGCTGGTGCCATGAATCGGACACAAGAACTGTGTAGGCAGACAGGCACCAGCCATTACAGCACAGAGTTGGGAAAGATGCGGAGGTCAGTGGAGACCATGGAGCAGATGCAGGCTGGAATGATGTCTGACACGGATGGACACCAGCGAGTAGTAGCTGGGGACTTCAATGCTCTTCAGTACTTCATCTTGCCATTGCTGCCACTGAGCCGTTCCCAGATGACTGCAGCGGGAACATTGACACATACAGCTCTGACCCCTGATGTGTCCATGGCACACAGTGATGCTGCCCCATCACCTTCGCAGTCTGATGTGTCAGTGGCCCACAGTGATGCAGCCATCACCCCGCCACACACACCGGACACACCGGACACAGAAACTGTATCAGGGGGACAGGAAGGGGATGTGAACTACTGTGTGGGGAAGGAGGCAGTAGCAGCCATCACCACCATATGGCCTGTCCGTGCCTGGTTCTGACCTATGCATCATGGCCTAGGAAACACCTCATAGTGCCCCCTGGAACACCCTTAGACTTTCACCCGGACCCCGACACGGACTGCCATTTCTTCACCGCTGGCCAATTATGCAGCTATCCTGCTACGGACTGCACTCTCCCTCTTCCCATTCACAGTGCAATCCCCAAAGGACTCTGGTTGGCACACCACTGGGCTTCCATGTGATGTGGGCTTGGATGGCCATGTACAGCCCCAGCTCCCGCAATCACCTGAATGTGAATAAAACATTCTAAATCACACAGATGTGTCATCACTATGTTCACTCACATATGGAGGTATGGAGGTATGGCTGGATGTACACCCTGGTAACTGACATCTATGTGCATGTGTATCCCTGAGACACATGGCCAATTGCATGATTTTGAAGGTGACTACTAGTTGTGTCCCGATTGCACATCAACAACAATCTCACAACTAAGGGTGGGCGTAGTGGGCGTAGTGGGGCTACGTGAAGCAGCACGTAGTGTGCCCAAATCTACGCACACTACACGCTTCGCGTAGCCCCACTACGTGCCACCCACCTCCCGCCCGCCCTTCTTTTAAATAATATAAGCAATGAAAAATAAATTAAAGTAAGTCGACTTACCCGTAAGCGCGGCATCTCCGGGGCTCCCTCTTTCTGTTTCTAATTTCTTCTGGCAAATGCGCATGCGCGGACGCCCGCGCATGCGCATTTCTCGCGAGAAATGCGCATGCGCGGGTGTCCGCGCATGCGCATTTGCCAGAAGAAATTAGAAACAGAAAGAGGGAGCCCCGGAGACGCCGCGCTTACGGGTAAGTCGACTTACTTTAATTTATTTTTCAATGCTTATATTATTAAAAGGAGGGCAGGCGGGAGGTGGGTGGCGGGTGGCAAGCAGCTACGCTTCGCCCTCGGCGTGTGCGTAGCGCTGCCCTGCTTCGCCTACTTCGGAAAGTGCGAAGCAGGCAGCGCTACGTACACTACGTGGGCGAAGCGTAGTGCTACGCCCGGGTTTACTCACAACCCCCAATGTAGGCACATGTCCATGTATTGAATAGGGTTGTGTGTAGGACTGGCCCAAACGAAAGCAGGCCAGGAGTGGTGTCCTACAGCACATGTGACACCAGAAGTTCACGTCGCATACCTACGCACACACATCTGTGTGGACACATTCTGTTGTGATATATGATATTGCTCCACATGGTCAGGGGTTGGACACCATACTCACATTGTTGAATTCACGTAAGTGTACATGGCATAAAGCACCTATCCAATAACAATGTCTGGCTCACATAGGTGGAGCTTGCCAAAGGGACACCCCCCCATTGCACATGCATCAGTCAGTTCCTCCCTGTGTAGGGACGATGCCCATTGTGGCGCATGAGTGGACAATCCAAACAACACACCTCACAGTTAGACACCAGTGGAGTTGCATAGACTTTATTGGCATGTGCGTGTCAGTACGGATGAGGCGACGGCCACAACAGGCAGAGACATGCTTAAGACACTTACACGCAGCATGGGTACATGTCGAAGTTCAGGAAATGTTGGGGCTAAACTGGGCAACATTCATCACAGATGGCAATGCTCTCAGCCCACCATGCTTGCTGGATGAGTCATGTGTTGTTTGGCGTCTGTCCATTGCCCCATATGAGGGGGCACGACTCACTGCCCATGGGATCTGCATAGTGCTCTGCCTCCGGAATGCGCTGATTGTCTGCTCTGCTGACAGTGATCAGGTGTGAGGGTCCGACAGGTTCACATGTCGTGCTACATTGCCATGTGTGTGCTCTCCCCCAGCAGTGAGTCCGAATTGGCAACGTTGCCAAACGATGCTGTGTTGCACTGGGCATGGACCTGCATCACCTTGCACAGGTGTGTGTACATATGCGTTGTTCCATGCACATGCAGCCAGAGCCCAAACGTAGGCAGACGTATCCTCTATTGTGGTGGGATGTGTGAGCAATCCCCATGATGCAACAAGTTGTTGGGACATGTGATGTGGGTGACAATCGGATGTGGCTGCAGGAACATAGTTACTCATCCATGAATGCCCGTGCAGCTTCATGTACAATGTGTTCTAATAGTACGTTGTTGTCGTGTTCAAGGAACCCCAGGGTGAGCCAATCTATTAAGTGGTCCAGACAGGTGTGCTCAGCCCACGCCGTTTCACCAATCCGCAACACAGCCCAATAGGGGAGCGCCTCGATGTGGTCACTGCACATGAGGAATTGTGCAATCTCCCATGCACAACTACCAAACATATGCAGTATGGCAGGGCATTCCATGCATGGCTGTCTTGGTTACACTCCTGTTCGTGATCCAACAGGGGGTGCAGACACAAGTCATAGTCCAATTCATTAACAGTTGTGTTGGATAGGCAGACATCCACGGGACACTCGAATGTGCATGTTCGGCAGTGGAACCAGGGCTGGACGCAGGTGACGTAGGCAAGGCAGAAGCTGAGCCGGTAACTGATCCGCAGCACTGCCAGTGGCACTGTGCCCAGTAAATGCAGCATACGTGCACAGTACTGTTCCATGTGATGGGGTTGTGCATGTGCCGGGTATGGCCTGCCATTGCGTTGGTGCGTCTCGTGGAACCGGCACTCTTCTGAACTGAGGCAGTTGTGTGGAGGAAATGCCACAGCTCTGAGCAATGATTCAAATGTGTGTGCAACGTTGGGGAGAGTGGGTTGCTGTTTTCATGAGTGTCAAGGGCATCCCATGCGGGGGTACCACAGGCAGGGGCCTCTGTGTGTGGATGAGTTGGATAGTTCATTTGCTGAATGCGTGGTGTGGGAGTGGTCCCTGTCTGCCATGGCATCTCTCTCAGGGTGTTCCAGGCGTGTTCTGGACCAAGGTCAGAGGCGCAGGTGTCCTCCCACCTTCTGCATTGGGACAATGGAGCTTTCATCCCTGCTGTTTGTCAGACTACTACTTGCGTTTTCGGAATGTGATATGGCTTTGGCGCTGAGATTGGGACACAGTCTTGGGCTCATGGTGTATGATGGCGATACACACACACATGTTGGCATACGGAGCCAGGTGCCCGAGGGGCCTTGCGCTGCTTGTGCAATCTCACTCCGTCTCTCTTCCTCACTCTCTCCCTGTCTTTCCTTTGTTGGGCGCATTGCACACTTTCTTCTCGTGGATTTGGTCTTCCTGGCTGTGTGCTACGGATTGTCCAGTGAGGAGCCACTAGGACTCATCCTAAGGGTTGTCTCGGCTTTTGTTTGTATGGTGTTTTGTGTTGGTGATTGCATTGCTGTTTGACTGAGTCTCCATTTCCTGGCCACGCATGTCTGTTGATTTTCCTGCTTGTGCGACATCAGGCAAAATGTTTGGATTGGGATTCATGGTGTTGGTGTGCAGTTTCTTAGTCCGGGGTTGGGGGTGGTCCAGGGGAGGGGGTGTTGCGGGCCTGGGTGTGGTGTCAGAGGGTGTTGTGGCCCTCTTGGGTGTCCGGGCTGCATGATGGGTGGCTCCATGGCATCTGTTGCCCTTCCGATGTGGCCCTGGGCTGTGCTCCCTTTTGTTGTGCAGGCTGCCATCCGACTTTACACCAGGTCAGAGCAGGTGTAGATTTCCAGGTGCTAACACACCTTATCCCCTGTTTTGTGTTTTTATTGCAGTTCTGTCTGGTCGTTGTGAATGTTGAGATGTGATGTTGTCACGGCTTTGGCACGGGAACGCCCACTCTGCATTTCATTACCGATAGTTGCGGGGGACCTCTGTGGCGATGTTTTTTGCAGCTGCTATCACCGGTATACTAGTGCTGTGGGCTGTTAACACCAGCTTGTGAATGAGGTGATAGATTTATTGCAACTTTGGCTGCGATAAAGTGCCGTTGACTCGGCGATAGTTTCTTGTGAATATGCCCCTAAGATCTTTGAACATGGTGCAGTTAAAACGCAGCTCCTGTTCTTTTCCAATTGTTATTCTAGGAACTTCATGTATGCTATTAAGTGTCCCTGTAAATTAATCTGTATAGGAGAGACCTCACAACCAATAACAGCACAGATATGCCAACACTGGAGCAGAATTAGATGTGGGGTGACTGATGCCCCCATGGTACCACATTTTTGGGGAAAAAAACATACAGCAGTTGAAATGAAACAGCAAGTTATCGACAGCACCGCTATTCTGGCGAGATGTGTTGACCTCATGAGTATCCGCCAAAAGATGTAAGTGAAATGTATTGATCGATGCAGCTCCATAGCCCAAGAATTGAATACAACAGAGCAGTGGCGGCTCCTCTATAGGGGTGTTTGGGCGCTGCCCCCCGGCTTTCTCGTAGTGCGAGAAGGCAGAAAAATAAATGGTAATAACTACCATTTATGTTTCTACCTTCTCGCACTGCGAAAAAGCAGAAGTGCCTGGTTGGGGGTGGGCGGTCCTGCTCGAGGGCAGGGGGGGAGTGGCTTGCCAACTATTGTGCATACTGACTGTTTGGTTGGCTTTGGGCCGACCAAACAGTCAATACCCACAACAGTGGGCAAGCCACTCCCCCCCTGCCCTCGAGCAGGACCGCCCACTCTCCCTTTTCTCTATGTAGGCTGCTGCATGCAGCAGCCTACATAGAGAAAATGGCCCGGCTGGGGCGCTGGCCCGGAACAGGAAAATGCAGGAGTCAAGACCCATCCAGAAGGTGGCACGGGACGGTAAGTTTTATTTTATATACATTTTTTTCCATTAAACCCCTCCCGCCTCCCCCAACCCCCCCGCAGCGCGACGCCCACATTCCACCCCCCCCACCCACCTGTAATGCCGGCCGCGACTGTTTATGGCGCTGTCCGTCCTTTGCTTTATGACTGCCTCGCAGCACTACTATATGTAGAAAAGTGCTGAGTTAAATGTTTGAAAAGTTCGAGGGTAGTTACAATACAATTATGTATTGCTCCTACTCCTCAAACTAGTGGATGCCGGGGAGCTTGCAGCACTACTAGGGGCCATGTTTTCACTAGGCGTCATGACTCGTGTACTTGCGAGCTCAGCATACACTGGGACTGGGTTTGTGTCACACAAGTGCCGCGGTGGTGCATAGCCCTGCTTCAGCCTGCCTGATCTCTGTTGCAATAGAAGATTTGGGCTTGGGTCACTACAGTGTGGTGTGCCAGCAGTAATCCCTGGATTTAAAGTGCTGTAGTGTAATGATTAGTCGGGGGATTTGGAGCACAAACGTATTGTGCTCATATGCTAATTGATACATTGTTTATACTGTAAAATGATTCTACAAATGTACAAGTATTTGGCAGTGTTTTGTTCCACTGACTCTTATTCTCTGGTTTGTGTGTGCTGCATTCACGTAGCTCTCTTTGTGCTTATTTTCTGGGTTTCCAAGTTTAATGCTGTGTTCCTGTGCTTGCCAAACCTTGTTTTGCACGTTTTACCCATAATGTCCTCAGACTGATATTTCCAGGATTGCACACATTATGGTATTGTGTCACATGTGATGGCAGTGTTTATTTAAGTGCTGTGGTCCTCTGGTTAATCATTGGAGGCTGTCAGCAGTCTTCAATGAGTGATAACATGACGAGGTTAGATCTTGCGCACTTTTTATAATTTGGTGTGGCAGTTTACGCCCCACTATTTTACAAGTCCACAAACCACCACTGCAACAGAGGAATGGCTCGCATATGTTGCAGAACTAAAGGACTGAGATAATACCAAGTGGACAGTATATGGATCTATGACTTGAGTATGGCTGAATCCCTGATGCCCAAAATTGACTAATTGGATAGCATATAATTGTGAAAGACACTGAGTTGGCTTTACAGATATACAGGTTTATAAATGTATGCTTTCATATTCTGAATGCTCTATATCAAATTTTGTAATGAGTTTTGCTTAATGAACATAATGTGAATATATACCATGGTCCCATCAGTACTGAGCCCTCTTTAGGCTGTGTCAACTGGATGGAAAATATTAATGTATAAAATGGATCTTGTTATGAACACTTGTTACCAACTGTGACCGCTATTTTGCCTCTCACAATATTGCATGGTTTTAGGTTTTTGTCTATTTATTCACCTCTCTATTCAAGGATGACACTTTATTAGTTTGAGTTCTTCCGTATGTGGTGGGCCTTAAACATGGGGATTTCATCTGGTTATCCCTTTAGGCTTGGACTGACATAATTATGCCTGCCTTTTTAGCTGATCTCTGCATTTGCAGTATTGTTAACCATGGCCCCGTAAATTAGCACCCTACATATATTTCGCTTTATTCTTATTTTTTATTTATGTATTAGTTAATTTTCACATATTATTTTTTTTTTGCATTAATCCTCTGGCATGTGGTTTATTTCACAGCATGCCTTTGTATTGTACACTTTGCACGTACACTCCCGTAGCGATTGGTTGACCCCACCCTCTTCAGGCTTCTGTACCATGCAACCTTCGCATTCCAGACCTCACTCTTAATTCCCGGGCTTGTATGTAAGGCTGTGACACTTAGCCTATCACTCTATGTGTGACGAGGCTGACGATTGCGGCCCACCCCTGTGGGCTATGCACAATTGAGGATTGCTTGTTTATATATGTTAGACCTGGCATCATTGGCATGAGTCTCTCCTCCATTTTTTTCTGTTTGCCTCCTCTGTGTACGATGTTTTTGCTGGATTATTGCTTTGGGCACTGTGCCACTGCTGATCAGTGCCACAGTGCAAGTGCTCCCTATGTTAAGTTGTTACATTGATTGGTGTTACCATGATTGGCTTGGTTGACTTACTGTTCAGACCCTAGTCTAGTGCACTGCGTGTGCCAAGGGCGTGTAAGTTAACTGCTGCTGGTGGGCTTGCAGCACTGGTTGTGCCACCCACAGAAGCAGCGTGTAAAATGTGTCTCAGGCCTGCCACCGCAGTGCCTGCGTGCAGTCCCTGACTGCCATGTCGACTTGGCAAGGAAACCTACTTGCCAGTCTCTAAATCTTCACTTTGCCACATTTCAGACACCTCTATGGTAGGCCCTAGGGCAGGGTGCATTGCTGGTAAAAGGTAGGTCATGCCCTGATGTGTGTGGCATGACCTAATAGTGAATTACAGCCATTTTTGTTTTTCACTATTGAAGGGCTACCTGCCTCCAATAGGCCAGACTGGGCAGACTGATTATTAACTCCATTATAATCTATCTGACTCAGGGAGCATGGTAGCAAGTCGAGTTTAGTATCCCTGAACTCAGAATTTAATAACACACCCTTTAGGATGGATGGTTTTTAAATTCTATGTTTGAAAATAGCCCTTTTAGAAAGTGGCTATTTTCTTGTCCAACTATCCACCGGTCTCTGCTGGTTTGGTGTGTGTGTCAGGGGCTGGGTGGCTCCAGAGGTATGAATGAGTCAGTGTGGGGGAATGAGGCATTTACACATAGAGTGAGGGAAGAGTAGCCTGCCCTGCCTGACACAATACTGGCTCCACCTCCTGCTGGGCGACTGATAGCCCTGCTCCTGCCAGTGACAATACTGGCTCCGCCTCCTGCTGGGCGGCTGAGGACTCTGCCCTGCTCAGTGAATAGGCCAGGTGCCTCTGCCTGGCAACACCCACAACGAACCTGAGATGGGGGGAATTTCCCTGCTTGGACAAAGGGAACAAAGGAGAAAGGGGGTATAAGAGAAGGACCCCTGAACCAAGAACTCAGATCACTTCTGACAAGGAAACCCGTACCAAGGACAAGAAGCCTGCTGATCTAAGGACTTGCCTCCCCTTTCTGCCAGAGTGCTGTTTTGCTGTGGAGGAACCTGAAAGCTGCTTCTTTATTTTTGCCAAGGAACAAGGAGAGAGGAACTTGGTGTGTACTCTCTGAACACTTGCTAGGAAATCTCCAAGGGCTGGAAGAGTGCCAGTCTCCTGTTGAAGTCCCAGGGCCAAAGGACTTCACCATCTGCTGAATTGCTGAATTGCTGGAAAGTATTGTTTCCAGGACACAAGGGAAAATCTGCAGTCTCGATGCCGCCGACGCCGCCGAATCCAGCTCGACATCGTGAGTAACGGCTCCAGTGTCCCGAGCCTTCAACGCCGGCCGCCGGGCCCGATCGACGCCAGCAGCAACACCAGTGAGCAGTGGGTATCGGCCCCGGCTCCAAGTGACCCCGTCTCGACGCCGGTATCGACGCCAGTGAGGAGTGAATATCGGCTCCACCTCCAAGCGACCCAGTCCCGACGCCGCTGCTGATCGTATCGACTCGACGCCCTTCTCGACGCCGTGAGCGCTGCTCCGGCCCGATATCCCTCGACGCCGCTGCGGATCGACCCAAATCCGAGGCACGATCGACGCCGACCTCGACGCCGACATCTCAACGCCGTGGATCATCGTTTTCTTCATTTCTCAAGGTACTGTACTTGTGGGGTCTGTTGCAACTCCAGGCTCGACGTAGCGCTCCTCGCGGTCGACGCCGAACCTTGGGAATCCTGTAGACTCGACGTCGTGTGACTCCTGTGGGGGTTACATTGTGCCAAAGAACTGTGTTTCAGAAGAATACTCAATTTTGTTGCAAAAGAACTATTTGCCAAGAAGAAACCTTGCTTGAACTATTATTTTTCCTTCCAAAGAGTATTTATTAAGACTGTGGTATATTTTTGTCGTTATTTGGTCTTGTGCTAAGCCTTATATAAAAATACTATTTTTATAATAACTTCTGTGTCGTGTCCATCTGTAGTGTATTCACTTTATTACTGTATGTGGTCATAAATGCTTAACACACTGCCTCTGAGATAAGCCTGTCTGCTCTGCCAAGCTACCAAGGGGGTAGCAGGGGTTATCTGAGTGTGTAATCCCCTTTCCCTGACAAGAGTTGGTTGGTCCCTATTTGTCAGAAGTGTATACCTCTGCCAACTAGAGACCGCCGGTTCTAACATTGGTGGTCAGCGGTGAGGATTGAACTTTGCATTTATGACTCATGTGCAGTGATTAGTGTACGCTACATAGTGAAAGCAGACCATAACGCAGCCACAATCTGTTTTGGTAGGATATTCTATTTTTGTTCTCCGCTTTCCTGGAGCTTATATTTTTTAAACACTGCCAGTTTTGACCATGGAGAATGCCAGAGCTGCTACACCGGTGGAGATTGTTGTGGGGGAATTTGATAAGGAGAAGATAGATTCCTATGTGCTAAAGGATCTAAAAGGATTTTGCAAGCAGTTTAAAGTTCCTACCACAGGTGTCACAAGGAAAGACGACTTCCTCAAAGCGCTGAAGGCCTGGTTAGAGGCCAGAAATCCCGCTGATCCGGTGGTGGTACCGGAAGAGGAAGAAGAGGAGGAAGAGCCCGCAGATGGGCCAGTGTCATCTCCCGGCAGCAGTGCTTCCTCTAGGAGCCTTTCCCCGGAAGAGTTAGAAGACAGGGAGAGGGAGAGGGGGTACAAGTTAGAAATGGCAAAACTTAAATTAGGAGGGCAGTTGGAATTAGAAAAAGCAAAGAGCCTGAGAGAAGCTGAAATGGAGAGCAAAAGATTAGATTTTGAGAGAGAGAAGTTAGCATTTGAACGTGAGAAGATGTTGAGGGAGATGGAACTTAAAGAAAAGAGTTTAGAGTTGAATCCCTCTGGTGGCAGCGCTCCACCTGTGCCTGCAGAAAGTAGGTTTTATTTTCCTAAAGATGTGATCAAAGATTACAGTAAGAATGAAGATATTAGCCAATGGTTTAAAGCGTATGAGTTAGCATTGTTGGCCCACCGGGTCCCTGAGAAGGATTGGGGAACGGGGTTGTGGAGCCGCTTTACAAACGAGGGGAGAGATACCTTGTTGAGCATGCCTGAAGAGGAAAGGGCGTCTTATACTCATATGAAAAATGCTTTAATGCTGAGATATGGCTTAACCCCAGAAAAGTACAGACAAACCTTTAGAGAATGTAAGAAGTTGCCTGGTACTACGTGGGTTGAATATGTGTCTTTTTTTTGCAGAGCCATGGATGGTTGGGTAAAGGGTAGCAAGGTTGATAGTTATGATGCTCTTTATGATTTGTTTGCTTGGGAGCACTTGTCTAATAACTGTTTTCCAGAGCTACGCCAGCACCTTGTTGATAGCAAGATATCTAACCCTAGAAAACTTGCTGAGGAGGCGGACCGCTGGGTCAGTACCAGGGTCCACAAGGGTCCAGTGGGAGACTCAGCCAAGGGTGGGCAGGGTCCCCAGCAGAAGAGTGGGGGGGACAGGGGTAAACAGAGGGAGTTTCAGAAAGGGCCCCAAAGTAATCCCCAAGGGAACCAAGGGAAGGGTTCCCAGCCTCCCCCTGTAAAGAAGTCAGAGGCCCGACAGGTAAACCTGTTCCAAGGGGCCCCATGACCTGCTACGCTTGTAAGCAGGTGGGACACTGTTATTATGATCCCCAGTGTCCCATGAAGGATTCCAATGCACCACCACGTGCACCCCCTCGTCAGGTGACGAATGTAGCCCTGGGAGGGAATGAGATGGGTGCCCCCGGTGGGTGGGGTCCCGCAGAAATGTCCCTGGTCTCTTTAGGAGACGTGGAAATGGTCCCTCCAACCCCTCTGCCTAGTAACACTAAGAAATATAGGCAGTGGGTGACCATTAATGGCCATAGGGTGGAAGCTCTCAGAGACACCGGAGCGAGTGTGACAGCTGTCAAGTGTCACTTAGTGTCCAGAGAGCAGGTGGTCCCTCATGCATTCTACCCCGTTGTAGCTGCTGACAACTCACAGAGTCAGTGTGAGGTAGCTCAAGTTCCTTTTGAGTGGGGGGGGGGGTCTCATGTACTCTTCAGGTTGCTGTGAGGCTCGCCATGCCTGTTGATTGTCTCCTGGGCAATGATTTGGAGGACTCCCCTTGGGCTAAGGTGGAGAGAAAATCGCATCTGGAAATGTTGGGTCTGCCTGAGTGGGTGTGTGCGACCACCCGGTCCATGTCAGTCAGTAAGGGTGTTGATGGGGCCCTGGAGCCTGAAAGTACGGCCCAGGTCCCAACCGTGAAGAGAAGAGGCAGGGGGCGCGGGAAACCGTCCCCCATCATTCCCGCGGTCCAGGAGGGAGCAGACCCTGAGGGGGATGCCCTGGAACCAACAGGAGAACAAGTGGCCGAACTGGGAGACCTGCCCGAGCTGACCCATTGGCAGCAGGATGGTGGTCCCTCCAGGGAGGAATTTTGTGCTGAGCAGAAAGTGTGCCCTTCTCTTGTGGGTATGAGGCAGCAGGCCTCAGCCCAAACGACAGGTGATCAGTCAGGATCACATTGGGTCTACTGGGAGAACGACCTCCTGTATAGCGAGCCTAAGGCTGCTGAGCCTGGGTCAGCCCGTGTGCTGGTGGTACCCCAGCGCTTCAGAGCCTTCCTACTGGGGTTGGCTCATGACGTTCCGTTAGCTGGACATCTGGGGCAGGACAAGACCTATGACAGGCTTGTCACCCATTTTTATTGGCCCCAGATGAGAAGGGATTCAGATATCCATTGTAGGACCTGTCAAACTTGCCAGGCAAGTGGGAAAAGTGGGCGGAAGCAGAAGGCTCCCCTCCAACCTTTTCCCGTCGTCAGTACCCCCTTTGAGCGAGTGGGAATTGACATTGTGGGGCCACTGGACCCCAAGACAGCCATGGGCAACAGGTTTATCCTGGTCTTGGTGGACCATGCCACTCGGTACCCGGAAGCCATCCCTCTCCGCACAGTGACGGCCCCCGTGGTGGGACGGGCACTGATGGGTGTTTTCTGCCGCATGGGGTTCCCCAGAGAGGTGGTGTCAGACCGAGGCACCAACTTCATTTCTAATTATATGAAGTCTCTGTGGAAGGAGTGTGGGGTAACCTACAAGTTTACCACTCCTTACCACCCTCAAGGTAATGGGCTGGTTGAGAGATTCAACCGGACCCTCAAAGGCATGATCATGGGTCTTGAAGAACCAATGAGGCGTAAATGGGACGTCCTCTTGCCATGCCTGCTGTTTGCTTACCGTGAGGTGCCACAGAAGTCTCTAGGGTTCAGCCCCTTTGAGCTTTTGTATGGTCACCCGGTAAGAGGACCTTTGAGTCTGGTCAAAGAAGGCTGGGAGCAATCTCCCAGGAAACCTCCCCAGGATGTATATAGTTACATGCTGGCCTTTAGGAACCAGACTCGGCGCTTCAGAGATCTTGCTCAGGCAAATCTGGAGGCCAGCCAGGAAGAGATGAAGCGGTGGTAAGATCAGAATGCCACTCTGGTTGAGCTTCAACCTGGTCAGAAAGTTTGGGTCATGGCCCCTGTGGAACCTTGTGCGCTCAAGGACAGGTGGACTGGACCATTTGAGGTTGTGGAGAAAAAGAGCGATGTCACCTACTTGGTGGACTTGAAGTCTCCCAGGAACCCCTTAAGGGTCCTGCATGTCAACCGGTTGAAGCCCCACTTAGAAAGGTCCGAAGTGGGCATGCTCCTTGCCACAGATGCTGGGATGGAGGAGGAGAGTGAGCCTCTTCCTGACCTCCTGTGTGCAAAAGAAAAAGATGGGTCAGTGGATGGTGTTGTCCTCTCTGACACACTGACCCCTGAGCAGCAGCAAGATTGTCGCCATCTGTTGGTACAATTCCCTGATCTGTTCTCTTTAATCCCTGGTGTCACTCAGTGGTGTGTCCATGATGTGGACACTGGGGACAGCACTCCTGTGAGGCACAAGGCCTACAGGGTGACTGAAAAGGTCAGAGCACATATCAAGGAGGAGGTCTCCAAGATGTTTGCCTTAGGGGTGGTTGAGTCCTCTAGCAGTCCTTGGGCCAGCCCAGTGGTCTTGGTCCCAAAGGCTGCAGCGCCTGGTGCTTCACCAGAACTTCGTTGGAATTGTGTGGATTACTGAGGACTCAATTCGGTCACCAAGACTGACGCGCACCCCATCCCCAGAGCTGATGAGCTCATCGATCGGTTGGGGGCTGCCCGGTACCTTAGTACGTTTGATCTAACGTCTGGGTACTGGCAGATCGCCTTGACTGATGGGGCAAAAGAGAGGTCTGCATTCTCCACACCAGATGGGCACTACCAGTTCCGTGTGATGCCCTTTGGGATGAAGAATGCCCCTGCCACATTCCAGAGGTTGGTTAACCAGGTATTGGCCGGGCTGGAAGATTTCAGCGCCGCCTACCTGGACGATATAGCAGTGTTCAGCGCCAGCTGGGAGGAACACTTGCGCCACCTCCAGGAAGTGTTGTTGGCCCTGCGCAGAGCAGGCCTCACAATCAAGGCTAGTAAGTGCCAGATTGGGCAGGGTTCAGTGGTGTACTTGGGGCACCAAGTAGGGAGCGGCAAGGTGGCCCCCCTGCAACCCAAGATAGATACCATCCTGGCTTGGGAACCGCCCAAAACCCAGACTCAGGTGAGAGCCTTCTTGGGTCTCACGGGTTACTACAGGAGGTTTGTCAAGGGGTATGGCAACATTGTGCACCCCTTGACCTCGCTGACTTCCAGGAAGCAGCCGAGACTTGTGATCTGGACTGACGCCTGTCAGAACGCCTTTGACACCCTGAAAACTGCAATGTGTACAGCACCGGTCCTCCAGGCACCCGACTTTTCAAAAGAATTCATTGTCCAGACAGACGCTTCAGAGCATGGTGTGGGGGCTGTTCTAGCACAGATGAATGAGGAGGGCCGAGACTTACCTGTTGCCTTCATCAGCCGGAGGTTACTTCCCAGGGAACAAAGGTGGAGTGCGATAGAGCGTGAGGCATTTGCTGTGGTCTGGGCGCTGAAGAAGCTAAGACCCTACCTGTTTGGGACTCACTTCCGGGTTCAGACAGACCACAGGCCCCTCAGATGGTTAATGCAGATGAGGGGTGAAAACCCAAAGCTGTTGAGGTGGTCCATTTCCCTACAGGGGATGGACTTTACGGTGGAACACCGCCCTGGTACAGATCACGCCAATGCTGATGGTCTGTCCAGATGTTTCCGCCTTAGTGATGAGGACTCCCTGGGTGAAGGGTAGTTCTCCCCACATTTCAGCTGGAGGGGACACGTGTTAGACCTGGCATCATTGGCATGAGTCTCTCCTCCATTTTTTTCTGTTTGCCTCCTCTGTGTACGATGTTTTTGCTGGATTATTGCTTTGGGCACTGTGCCACTGCTGATCAGTGCCACAGTGCAAGTGCTCCCTATGTTAAGTTGTTACATTGATTGGTGTTACCATGATTGGCTTGGTTGACTTACTGTTCAGACCCTAGTCTAGTGCACTGCGTGTGCCAAGGGCGTGTAAGTTAACTGCTGCTGGTGGGCTTGCAGCACTGGTTGTGCCACCCACAGAAGCAGCGTGTAAAATGTGTCTCAGGCCTGCCACCGCAGTGCCTGCGTGCAGTCCCTGACTGCCATGTCGACTTGGCAAGGAAACCTACTTGCCAGTCTCTAAACCTTCACTTTGCCACATTTCAGACACCTCTATGGTAGGCCCTAGGGCAGGGTGCATTGCTGGTAAAAGGTAGGTCATGCCCTGATGTGTGTGGCATGACCTAATAGTGAATTACAGCCATTTTCGTTTTTCACTATTGAAGGGCTACCTGCCTCCAATAGGCCAGACTGGGCAGACTGATTATTAACTCCATTATAATCTATCTGACTCAGGGAGCATGGTAGCAAGTCGAGTTTAGTATCCCTGAACTCAGAATTTAATAACACACCCTTTAGGATGGATGGATTTTAAATTCTATGTTTGAAAATAGCCCTTTTAGAAAGTGGCTATTTTCTTGTCCAACTATCCACCGGTCTCTGCTGGTTTGGTGTGTGTGTCAAGGGCTGGGTGGCTCCAGAGGTATGAATGAGTCAGTGTGGGGGGAATGAGGCATTTACACATAGAGTGAGGGAAGAGTAGCCTGCCCTGCCTGACACAATACTGGCTCCACCTCCTGCTGGGTGACTGATAGCCCTGCTCCTGCCAGTGACAATACTGGCTCCGCCTCCTGCTGGGCGGCTGAGGACTCTGCCCTGCTCAGTGAATAGGCCAGGTGCCTCTGCCTGGCAACACCCACAACGAACCTGAGATGGGGGGAATTTCCCTGCTTGAACAAAGGGAACAAAGGAGAAAGGGGGTATAAGAGAAGGACCCCTGAAACAAGAACTCAGATCACTTCTGACAAGGAAACCTGTACCAAGGACAAGAAGCCTGCTGATCTAAGGACTTGCCTCCCCTTTCTGCCAGAGGGCTGTTTTGCTGTGGAGGAACCTGAAAGCTGCTTCTTTATTTTTGCCAAGGAACAAGGAGAGAGGAACTTGGTGTGTACTCTCTGAACACTTGCTAGGAAATCTCCAAGGGCTGGAAGAGTGCCAGTCTCCTGTTGAAGTCCCAGGGCCAAAGGACTTCACCATCTGCTGAATTGCTGAATTGCTGGAAAGTATTGTTTCCAGGACACAAGGGAAAATCTGCAGTCTCGACGCCGCCGACGCCGCCGAATCCAGCTCGACATCGTGAGTAACGGCTCCAGTGTCCCGAGCCTTCGACGCCGGCCGCCGGGCCCGATTGACGCCAGCAGCAACACCAGTGAGCAGTGGGTATCGGCCCCGGCTCCAAGTGACCCCGTCTCGACGCCGGTATCGACGCCAGTGAGGAGTGAGTATCGGCTCCACCTCCAAGCGACCCCGTCCCGACGCCGCTGCTGATCGCATCGACTCGATGCCCTTCTCGACGCCGTGAGCGCTGCTCCGGCCCGACATCCCTCGACGCCGCTGCGGATCGACCCGAATCCGAGGCACGATCGACGCTGACCTCGACGCCGACATCTCGACGCCGTGGATCATCGTTTTCTTCATTTCTCAAGGTACTGTACTTGTGGGGTCTGTTGCAACTCCAGGCTCGACGTAGCGCTCCTCGCGGTCGACGCCGAACCTTGGGAATCCTGTAGACTCGACGTCGTGTGACTCCTGTGGGGGTTACATTGTGCCAAAGAACTGTGTTTCAGAAGAATACTTAATTTTGTTGCAAAAGAACTATTTGCCAAGAAGAAACCTTGCTTGAACTATTATTTTTCCTTCCAAAGAGTATTTATTAAGACTGTGGTATATTTTTGTCGTTATTTGGTCTTGTGCTAAGCCTTATATAAAAATACTATTTTTATAATAACTCCTGTGTCGTGTCCATCTGTAGTGTATTCACTTTATTACTGTATGTGGTCATAAATGCTTAACACACTGCCTCTGAGATAAGCCTTACAAAAGGGGGTGGTGATGGACGGAGCATCAGAACCAATCAAACACTCACACCCAGTCAACAGATCTGGGTTTGATCCATCACCGTTCTTTAGCCCACTCTGCCACCCCAGTTCAGACATGGCCATATGCAAATCAGTCTGACCCTGTGCCTCATGGGAACAGTCCAGCCCGAACTACCAAGCCATGCCTTCCCTGGACCGGAATCAAGCTTCCTAGAACCGGTTTCTGGCATTTCAGCCGTCTTCAGCCAGGCTTGCTTGGATCCAGTGGCAAAGTGAGCAAGGGACTCACGTCTGAGCATACCCTGCCAACTTATGGCGAACAAAGCGGTACAAAAGGGGGTGGTGATGGACGGAGCATCAGAACCAATCAAACACTCACACCCAGTCAACAGATCTGGGTTTGATCCATCACCGTTCTTTAGCCCACTCTGCCACCCCAGTTCAGACATGGCCATATGCAAATCAGTCTGACCCTGTGCCTCATGGGAACAGTCCAGCCCGAACTACCAAGCCATGCCTTCCCTGGACCGGAATCAAGCTTCCTAGAACCGGTTTCTGGCATTTCAGCCGTCTTCAGCCAGGCTTGCTTGGATCCAGTGGCAAAGTGAGCAAGGGACTCACGTCTGAGCATACCCTGCCAACTTATGGCGAACAAAGCGGTACAAAAGGGGGTGGTGATGGACGGAGCATCAGAACCAATCAAACACTCACACCCAGTCAACAGATCTGGGTTTGATCCATCACCGTTCTTTAGCCCACTCTGCCACCCCAGTTCAGACATGGCCATATGCAAATCAGTCTGACCCTGTGCCTCATGGGAACAGTCCAGCCCGAACTACCAAGCCATGCCTTCCCTGGACCGGAATCAAGCTTCCTAGAACCGGTTTCTGGCATTTCAGCCGTCTTCAGCCAGGCTTGCTTGGATCCAGTGGCAAAGTGAGCAAGGGACTCACGTCTGAGCATACCCTGCCAACTTATGGCGAACAATCACCACCCCCTTTTGTACCGCTTTGTTCGCCATAAGTTGGCAGGGTATGCTCAGACGTGAGTCCCTTGCTCACTTTGCCACTGGATTCAAGCAAGCCTGGCTGAAGACGGCTGAAATGCCAGAAACCGGTCCTAGGAAGCTTGTTTCCGGTCCAGGGAAGACATGGCTTAGCAGTTCGGGCTGGACTGTTCCCATGAGGCACAGGGTCAGACTGATTTGCATATGGCCATGTCTGAACTGGGGTGGCAGAGTGGGCTAAAGAACGGTGATGGATCAAACCCAGATCTGTTGACTGGGTGTGAGTGTTTGATTGGTTCTGATGCTCCGTCCATCACCACCCCCTTTTGTACCGCTTTGTTCGCCATAAGTTGGCAGGGTATGCTCAGACGTGAGTCCCTTGCTCACTTTGCCACTGGATTCAAGCAAGCCTGGCTGAAGACGGCTGAAATGCCAGAAACCGGTCCTAGGAAGCTTGTTTCCGGTCCAGGGAAGACATGGCTTAGCAGTTCGGGCTGGACTGTTCCCATGAGGCACAGGGTCAGACTGATTTGCATATGGCCATGTCTGAACTGGGGTGGCAGAGTGGGCTAAAGAACGGTGATGGATCAAACCCAGATCTGTTGACTGGGTGTGAGTGTTTGATTGGTTCTGATGCTCCGTCCATCACCACCCCCTTTTGTACCGCTTTGTTCGCCATAAGTTGGCAGGGTATGCTCAGACGTGAGTCCCTTGCTCACTTTGCCACTGGATTCAAGCAAGCCTGGCTGAAGACGGCTGAAATGCCAGAAACCGGTCCTAGGAAGCTTGTTTCCGGTCCAGGGAAGACATGGCTTAGCAGTTCGGGCTGGACTGTTCCCATGAGGCACAGGGTCAGACTGATTTGCATATGGCCATGTCTGAACTGGGGTGGCAGAGTGGGCTAAAGAACGGTGATGGATCAAACCCAGATCTGTTGACTGGGTGTGAGTGTTTGATTGGTTCTGATGCTCCGTCCATCACCACCCCCTTTTGTACCGCTTTGTTCGCCATAAGTTGGCAGGGTATGCTCAGACGTGAGTCCCTTGCTCACTTTGCCACTGGATTCAAGCAAGCCTGGCTGAAGACGGCTGAAATGCCAGAAACCGGTCCTAGGAAGCTTGTTTCCGGTCCAGGGAAGACATGGCTTAGCAGTTCGGGCTGGACTGTTCCCATGAGGCACAGGGTCAGACTGATTTGCATATGGCCATGTCTGAACTGGGGTGGCAGAGTGGGCTAAAGAACGGTGATGGATCAAACCCAGATCTGTTGACTGGGTGTGAGTGTTTGATTGGTTCTGATGCTCCGTCCATCACCACCCCCTTTTGTACCGCTTTGTTCGCCATAAGTTGGCAGGGTATGCTCAGACGTGAGTCCCTTGCTCACTTTGCCACTGGATTCAAGCAAGCCTGGCTGAAGACGGCTGAAATGCCAGAAACCGGTCCTAGGAAGCTTGTTTCCGGTCCAGGGAAGACATGGCTTAGCAGTTCGGGCTGGACTGTTCCCATGAGGCACAGGGTCAGACTGATTTGCATATGGCCATGTCTGAACTGGGGTGGCAGAGTGGGCTAAAGAACGGTGATGGATCAAACCCAGATCTGTTGACTGGGTGTGAGTGTTTGATTGGTTCTGATGCTCCGTCCATCACCACCCCCTTTTGTACCGCTTTGTTCGCCATAAGTTGGCAGGGTATGCTCAGACGTGAGTCCCTTGCTCACTTTGCCACTGGATTCAAGCAAGCCTGGCTGAAGACGGCTGAAATGCCAGAAACCGGTCCTAGGAAGCTTGTTTCCGGTCCAGGGAAGACATGGCTTAGCAGTTCGGGCTGGACTGTTCCCATGAGGCACAGGGTCAGACTGATTTGCATATGGCCATGTCTGAACTGGGGTGGCAGAGTGGGCTAAAGAACGGTGATGGATCAAACCCAGATCTGTTGACTGGGTGTGAGTGTTTGATTGGTTCTGATGCTCCGTCCATCACCACCCCCTTTTGTACCGCTTTGTTCGCCATAAGTTGGCAGGGTATGCTCAGACGTGAGTCCCTTGCTCACTTTGCCACTGGATTCAAGCAAGCCTGGCTGAAGACGGCTGAAATGCCAGAAACCGGTCCTAGGAAGCTTGTTTCCGGTCCAGGGAAGACATGGCTTAGCAGTTCGGGCTGGACTGTTCCCATGAGGCACAGGGTCAGACTGATTTGCATATGGCCATGTCTGAACTGGGGTGGCAGAGTGGGCTAAAGAACGGTGATGGATCAAACCCAGATCTGTTGACTGGGTGTGAGTGTTTGATTGGTTCTGATGCTCCGTCCATCACCACCCCCTTTTGTACCGCTTTGTTCGCCATAAGTTGGCAGGGTATGCTCAGACGTGAGTCCCTTGCTCACTTTGCCACTGGATTCAAGCAAGCCTGGCTGAAGACGGCTGAAATGCCAGAAACCGGTCCTAGGAAGCTTGTTTCCGGTCCAGGGAAGACATGGCTTAGCAGTTCGGGCTGGACTGTTCCCATGAGGCACAGGGTCAGACTGATTTGCATATGGCCATGTCTGAACTGGGGTGGCAGAGTGGGCTAAAGAACGGTGATGGATCAAACCCAGATCTGTTGACTGGGTGTGAGTGTTTGATTGGTTCTGATGCTCCGTCCATCACCACCCCCTTTTGTACCGCTCTGAGATAAGCCTGTCTGCTCTGCCAAGCTACCAAGGGGGTAGCAGGGGTTATCTGAGTGTGTAATCCCCTTTCCCTGACTAGAGTTGGTTGGTCCCTATTTGTCAGAAGTGTATACCTCTGCCAACTAGAGACCGCCGGTTCTAACAATATACTTCCCTTAATTTATGGATGGACCGCTGCAAATCGTTTGTGTGTGCAAAGGGTGGCAGTTGCTGCCCGCTTTTGCAGGCTATGTCTCATTGTGAACTGCCTGTGTGTACTCTTCTCATTCTGTCACGGATGGACCGCCGAGACAATACACAACATTGAGGCACACAGATCATAGTGTATCCGTTCAGAACTTTCCCTTCATGGGGGTGAGTTCACAGCACGCGTCTATGGCCCTTTATGTATTATTAAAGACACCTGGAAACACACTCCGAAATCAGTCCACTACTGAAAAACCCTCCACTGGCCCCATCAAACTCAATAACTACTGTCCAAACTCATTGCTCTCGTTCCCTGCTAAGGTAATGGCAGAGATCATCAACAAGCAACTCATAACACACCTGGAGAAGACCCAGTTACTTGACACCTCCCAGTCTGGCTTCTGCAGCAATCACAGCACCGAGACCGCTCTGATTGCTGCCAACAACATTTAAACCCTCCATGACTGAGGAGAAACAGCAGCTTTCTCCTCAACCTAACGGCAGCCTCCAACACTGTATTGCACCAAACGCTGATTGAAAAACTTCACCACATCAGCATCCAAGAGGACACGCACAGATGGGTCACATCCTTCATCACCAGAAGAACCCAGAGGAACTGCCTCCCACCTTTCACCCCTCAACCCAAGGATATTGTCTGAGGTGTCCCCCAGGGCTCATCCCTCAGCCCCATGCTCTTCAAGGCATATACGACCCTGTGGGGCAATATCACCAGATCCCATGGTCTCAACATAATTTCCTACGCAGATGACACTCAACTCATTCTCCCCCTCAGCGACGACCCCACCACCACCAGGAGCAACTTCCACAGATGCATGTCAAGAGTCACAGACTGGATGAAGAACAACTGTCTGGAGCTGAACAAGGACAAGTCGAAAGTACTGATCTTCGCCAACAACAGCAATACTTGGAATGACTCCTGGTGGCCATCAGACCTAGAAACTGCACCCACTCCCTCAACCACGTCAGGAACCACAGAATCTTCATTGTCAAGAAGCTCACAAGAAATTCACAGATCAACACCTTCTCCTTCACCTGCTTCCTCACTCTGCGCATGCTACTTAATATTTCCAAGTGGCTACCCCTGCACACGAGATACACCGTGACACAGGCCCTCATCTCTAGCCAATTAGACTACGGCAACGCACTTTATGTAGGAATTGCACACAATTCTTAAGAGACTTCAAACCATACAGACAGTCACAGCCAGAGTTGTCCTCAATCTTCCGCAAAGACCCCACATCACACACCATCTCAAGCCACTCCACTAGCTCTCAGTAGAGAAGAAATGCCAATTCAAGCTACTGACCCATGCACACAAGGCTGTGCACAACCAAGGGCCCACCTACATTAACCACCACCTGAACTTCCACCAACTGTTGAGGAACTTTGATCAACCACCATATCACTTGCCCACACTCCCCGCATCTACTAAAGCAGAAGTGGAGGACACTCCTTCTCCTACATTGCAGTAAAGACCTGAAACAGCCTCCTCGCATGACCATCCCCTCACTTCTGCAATTTTGTATGAGCCTCTGGGACCTGGAAGTGCCTGGATGCTCAGTCGGGTGAATAGCTGTGCTTTACAAATCCTGATTGATTGACTGATGTCACTTATAAATATGCTCCTATGTGCCATTGACACGAAAGAAAAACAAACCACCCTGCTTCAGCACTTGGAAGCTGCCATCTGTCACTCTAACCTGCCAAGTGGGGCCACCCCAGTTCAGAAACTATGGAAGTGGTCCTGAGGTGTATGATCCAGCAGAAGCCATGCTTCTACTGCAGATCCAGCGCATTGACCCTGTTGCACGGCTCCGAATTCGCACATCTCCCATATGGCACAGCGCAAAAAACCCATGCATCACCCATGTTGTTTGGGTCTGTGTCCGTGCATCTCCACCATTGCGTGTAAGTAACTGTACTGCAGAAGTGCTACTGCACAGTGTATGCATCATGCAAAGTTCATTTTCTTAGCAATGGGTCAAAAACATTTGTGCAATTGTTGGAAACCTGCGCAACACACCCAGGATATGATGCAATGGGTGTGGCATGCTGCATACGAGGAAGTGTGAAAGTTAGTTTCACTTTCTCTTACTCTCTTTTAGTTTGTGCTGGGTGTTGGAGGGGTTTTGGAGATTTTCTGTACTGGTGGAGGACTTTTGGTCTTGTCAGTGTCTGATCTGCCCATGTCTTGTGTGTTTTGTAATACATTTTGTGTCTTCTACTATTGTATTATATAAATATTCGTCTTTGTATTGTTGGATGCTTGTCTTTTTAGGGGCTGTCTAAATTAAGGGTGGGTATAGTTTTAATGGGTGTTTATTTTTTGTTGTTGTTGTGTGACAGCGAGGGATAGGGACATGTCGCTAAGGGGGAGACATTTTACTGAGGGAGAGTTGGGTGGGCTACTATGGCTCATTGTGCATTACCTGCTCAGTATGCTGGCCTCTGGGGATATGGTCAGCCAGGGGTACCCATCCAAGGACAATAGGTTCAGGTGGGAGAGTGTGCGCTGCCACCTAAACAAATACTTTGGCCAGGTTTAGGCCTATCGTGCTAATAAACATAGTTGGGCTGACATGGTGGTACAGGAGGCTGATCTTGTGGACCATCTTGGACTGCAGAACGGTAGGTATGTATATATGTACCATCTGCATGTAGTAATGAGCAGTAATGAAAAATGTAAACATGTAAGAGACATGTATTTGATTTGTCGTATTTTCACATTGCATCATGAAATGTACAATATATACTTTGCAATTAATTAATATGAAGAATTAAAGCTACGTAAGGGAACTTTGTGTGGCTCAGAGTGGATACATTAAGCCAGCATAAAGCAACAGAGGGCAATACACTGGCACAAGGGGCCAATCAATGGGTTGTGGGGAGTTGTATAGAATGTAAATGTATGGAATATGAGCATCACCTTATGTAACATACGTAAAAGACCAGGGAATAGTCCCTAAATGCCAGACCTCCATTGCTGATGGCTTAGCAGGAAATGAATGTACAATCTCCATTTATGTTTAATGTTCCATTTGTACTGCATAGGGCTGCACACATGCACAGAGTAATATGCCTCAGACAAATGAAAATGCACAGAAATGTAGCCCTTATAGGGCAGCACAAGACAAACCTGCTTACAAAGCATGCATCCTTGCACAAACCTATAAGGTACCAAGATTACCCGCTAGTCAGCACTATGTGCACCAGTGCCATGAAAACCTTTTCATGACTCTTCCCATGTTACATATAGTGTAGACCTATCCTTTCCCATCACAGCACTACCTCGCTTTGCCTAGGGCCAATGGTGTCACCCATGTGTCATGGTACAATGGGGCCTCCCATGATGCTGACCAGCATTACTAATAACAGCACATGCCTGAGGCATGCTTCAGGCATGTGATGATAGATACCTCTGACCTTCATCATCCAGCCAGCTCAGCCCTGCAAGCTGACTAGCTGCCTCCCATATTAATACAATATATACATATATGTGTTGGATATATATGAAATACCGGGATGACATCATTTTTAACATACATTTTTGACCATGTGTAACTGCACTATTTACAATGCAATGTCCAATTCTTTGCCTTCTATGTGGACATCTCCCATACAACTAGGTGAGGTGGACCGCTTCAGAGACCCCAATGCTTCTAGTAAGTGCATTAAGTACATGTATGTAGCTTTTTGATGTTAGTGTGTGATCTATCTGAATTGTAACATTGTGATGTGTTATGGGAGGTATCAATCACCTACTACTACTGTTAGATTATCTATAGTCTTGATGCTTTTGTCACAGTAATCATCATCTGATGCATACTATGCAGGTGTTCAACATAACCACAGTAGGTCATACCACAAATGGCACAAACCCCAAAAATCATGTTTTTACATATGTAGCAGCAAAGTCAATTGAGCTCATCTGGGTAGTTTTCTGTTGCATATGTCCGAAATTGTGTATGACAAATGTGCTGGTGATTTGCAATATTAATACACTGACACTGTTGCCAAGTATAAACAGGAAGGTATTATGAAATCAGAGTAATACAGAATTTGTGTCAATATGCCACATATATTCCATCAAAATGCAGCATACTATGCTCATACATGCTGATACATTTGACCTTTCCTACAACATAATTTTGTGTGACTGACCATAGGTGTTGCTAAAGATACCTGCTGTGTAACACTTACAATGTTTGTATACACATACCTGTCCCTGTAGCTGTGTGTCAAATCAAATGCTAATTTGTAAAATCATGTAGGACAGTGTCAGCATGGTAGCCATCTCAATCTAACAATTTGATTATGATAGATTTTGTGAATGTTGTTGTGATAGGGCAAAGATTGTCAAATCATGGATTTGACCCATTACAGAAAACAAAAGACAGAGGGGCAGATTTACAAGCCCCGTACGCCACTTTTGCTCCGCCGTTGCGTCACTTCTGTGACGCAGCGGTAGCGTAAAGCCAGCACCATGCTGCGGGGTATTTACAACATGATGCATCTAGGGAGATGCGTCACATTGTAAAGCCCTGCGCCACATGAAACCCGCGTCAGGTTTCATGTGGGCGTTTTGGCGTAGCGGGGGGCGTTCCGGTGCAGGAACGCCTCGGAAAAGTGGCTTAGTGAAATCTACAAGATTGCACTCAGTCACTTTTCCGACCCCCCTGCGTCAAAACCTTGCGCCTGCTTGAAGCAGGCGTAAGGCTTGACGCACCATGTTAGACATAGGCAGGGTTGGCAAAGTGCTGGAGTTGCATCGCGCCCGCGACACAACTCCAGCACTGCGCCGACCTTACAGCAGCAGATGCAACACGCATCTACATTTCCTTGCGCCATGATGTGCCACATTGTAAATGCGGCGCATCCGTGGTGGCGCAAGTATTGAAATGCGTGTCGCATGTTTCCTGGCGCATCCCTGCTGATTTGCAGGGTTGCACCAGGAAACGTAAATCTGCCCCAGAGTCTTCATAATAATGTGTATTAACATATTATTATGAAGACTTCAAAATCTTCTATGTCTTACCCTACCCCAAGGTATGGATGTTGTAATCCAGCCTCAGGGGTACTTGTGCCTCCCTCAGAGTAGGCATGTCATCACTATATGAAATGGTGTGGCAGAGAAACATTTACACTGATGCCATGGAGGATGTAGGGACATCGGCCTTTTACTCTAGGTGACTATGGTGTTGTTTAAATCATTACCAGAATGACTGACTGATGCACATTGTGAGTGTGGATGTACACATGGCAGGGTTCTGGTAAAAAATTTTTGCAAGTCTTAACTGATGTCAGCCTTCAGATCTCTGTGCAATATGGATATTATAAAGCACATTCTGCTATTACAATTGCTGTAAAACCCGTTGAGTACTAGTAGGCCTCAAAGCATGCATTTAGTTTATTTGACATGGTGTGAGCAGCTGGACAAATGCACTTGTCTGCACATTGATTGGCATTGGAATGCCAAACGCATACCCAGTTATGTCCCTTAAGTGCAATTTCTGGGAGGTATTCACACAACGAAAGGTATATAGTAATGTTTCTGAACTGTATAAAAGTTCAGATGCAGGAATGCACATACTGGTGGGCTATGTTAGACTGACTAGCACCAACGTAGTCAACCTGCATCATGGTGCAAGGGTCCCTGCATTATATGCCTCAAAGTTTTTGAACAGATGAGTACTCCAGCATGCATGCACACACTACTGAGATGCATTGTCTCATTTAAATGTGCGCAGACAAATGTAGCCCAGGGAGAATGATTTTACGGAAGTATGGTTATGTAAAAATCAATATGGTTTTGCTACAAGTGTATACCAGATATCACTGCATTTGCCTGATGGTAACTTGTTGAAATGTACCCCAGTAATGTCTTGAAGGAGATAAATAATCCATGTATTGGCTATTTGACACTGAGTTAGCAAAGTAAGGAATGTATGCTTTCTTGTGTGATTCCAGTTTTGCAATGCAAGGGCTCACTACCTGGACTGTCTTACATTAGAGACTTTCACAATTGTTGCTGAGCAAGTTTCAAGCCACTTGCATTACGTACTACCAACACCCAAAGTTTCTATTTCTGGGCCATGTGTCCAATTTCAAATACACACATCATCATTAGTGTGACTCATTGTTCTGAATGATGTAATTGTAATCATATTGTGACTATATTTCCACATTGTGCATTAACACTGACCTTGTTTGACTCTGTTTGCATTGTTCAACTAGGGGATGTCTTTGTACTGTAGATATAGTTTCCATGTGTCCATCTCTAATTTTGGAGTTGGTCTGGACAGGCACATATGACTGTGTAGCAATGTCAGCCTATTTTCACACATATCATATACATGTACAGCTTGAGATAAGATTTCCTAACTTTACCTCCCTAGATAACATTACAGCTGACAACACTAAAACTTTTGAGTTCAGAAAAGATCACTACCGCCACATCAGGCACATCTCCAAGGCTTATATGAAGATAGCGAACTATATGAGAGGGCAAAGGCATCGGAGTCCTTAAGTACCAAAGCAAATCAGACACAGCAGCATCCAGCATTCCTAAAAATCAATGTGTGTCCAACAGCACCAGCAGCCACCCCAACCACAGCCCACAGCCGGAACATCTGCTGCCTCACAGCCACCAACCACATGGACCAGGGATTCTGTTTTAAAAGACTTAATTCTCAGGGAATTGAGGAAGACTAACAATAGGATGAATGGCTTCCAGCAGGCCAGCCTGCGTGAACTTGTGTTGAACTTGCAGGAGGCCATGGTGCAGGTTTCTGCACTTCTATAGACTCTTCTTCACGACATTAACCTTCCCTAGTTTCATTCTGTTGTTTGTATGTTATAGTTATTAGTCATAGTCTTAGGGTTTAGTAAAGGAATAGTGTAGTTAGGTATTTTTAGATATTTTTGGGCATATTATCAACAAACGGCGCTAAAATTTTCGCCGCTTTAGCGGCAGAAAATTGCCGCTAAAGCGGCAATAATGGGCTTGATAATATGCCCTTGGGGATTTCAATAGAAGCCCATGTTCTGGTGTCAACATGGGCCTCTATTGGAATTCTCAAAGGCATATTATCAAGCCCATTATCGCCGCTTTAGCGGCAGTTTTCTACCGCTAAAGCGGCGATAATTTTATCGCTGTGCTTGATAATATGCCCCAAAATTAGGTAGTTGTTTTTAAGTCTGTATACTTTTAGGATTTTTAGTGGGGGCGGGGGGGGGGGGTTATGTTAAGTGTTTTGAAAAAAAATACAAAACAAATTTACCCCCAACAAATATATTCTTATAGCTTTACCTTGATAGTTAGTATATGTTTAAGGTGTAGTTTCTGTTTTACCAATTTATAGGTATTAAATAGAGTAGAGGTTGATGTTTAACACGTCATTTGTGTATAGTGGTTAAGATATTTTAAGATAAGTTAAGATAGTGTAAGGTAGAGTTGAGAATAGTTAGTGTAGGATAGGTTTGTATAGGTAGCTTATGATATGTTAAGATAGTGTAATGTAGTGTTAAGTGTTAGTTAGTGGAGGTTAGGTAGTTGAAGGCTGTTCATATACATATCAGATTATTTCATTTATTTCTACTTTCACAACTTCGTAACCATTTCATATTTAACAGTTGTTATCACTAAGTTTAGTTGAGTACATGATGCAACTATTGACTGGTAGTCTTTAAAGGTATATGTTGATTTGCCTGATGCCTATGTACAAGTGTTAGTCTACCTCAGATTTGAGTAAAGTCAGGACCCTTTATCATTTTTTTAGGCACTGTAAGTGGTCCTCTTTAGGTGATTTTACACACAGATAGTCTCTCACTGTGGCACTGTGTGTGAAAGAGATAGGGCAGATATAGCTGTGATAGTTTTATCACTACAGATTAGAGATTCCTGGTTGCACTGGGACTCACACTGGCGCCTGCCACTACCGCACACACCCTTGCACCATTGTGCAAATGGGTCATAGATGTTGTTGGGTTGAAAATCATAAATGTGTCCACACCTACCTGTAGAACCTCCATCATCATTGGCATTGACTACATGCTAAGTGGGGCACTTCATGCATGTAACTGTGGCTAAGTACATTCAAAGTTTCAATCCCATAATTTCCCATATCCTCTTCCACTGGGGAGCTGTTGCTTTGTTCCTGGCTCTGTGCTCTGGCTCCTATGCAACAATATGTGTGCACATTGTACAATAGATGTAATGTGGGATTATACTCACACTCAAAAGATGTGAGGCTTCTCAGGGGCAGGGGAACACATTTACCCTACTTATACCAGTGTAGCATTATTCACCATTTATAAGTTGACACAGGGCTCCAACAATAAGCCCTTGAATTTCTTGACTACTGACTTCCAAGGTATTTGATTGGCCTTGTGCATCCTTTTGCGGCACAGATATGATGCTACTTCAGAAGGAGCAGGGGCATGAGTATCTACCTATTATTAGTACAAACATGCTAATGTATGTACTGTAGGATCTCTTCACTGTGAGCATTGAGGCAATCAAATTAGGATGATCACATTGTCATGTTCACTGAGGTGGATATATGAGGATGAGTAGAACAGTGTTATGGCCTCAAATGCCTCACAAATCCCATTTATAGCAGGTAAGCATTTGTGTGTTTAGAAAGAGTTTATCACTATGTGTCAGTCAAGTGACTGCAGCTTATTGTCACACACTGACGTTCCATTGGGAGCCACACATTTCTCATTATGCCATTGCATTGGATGTACTTGTTGCTGGTTCATCTCCAAAGATAGCAGGTGCTAGTGACTTTAGCTCACTAATCTTGAGATGCTAAGAAGTAGGTTATGATAGTACACATCCACCAAGGTACATGTAGTCCTTTTTGCAACAAACATAGTACACTCGGATTTGAAAGAGTACATTTATTATCAAATGTGGATAGTTCACCATTAGCATTTTTGCAGTGTTTCGGGCAATAACATCAACAATGATTGTGAGCAAAGGACGACCAGATAGAGTCCATTTGGGAGACATATCATGCGACATGGAGAGGTGAGGTGAATTTAAGTGATGAATTAGGGAAGCCTACAAATGGATACAATCAACTGGTGCACAAACACAAAGGTGCAGTACTAGGTGACAATGGAGATGGCATGATGATGGACCACAGGACCACTAAGAAACTGGCCAGGAGGCACAGATAAATGCTACCTGGCTGTTCACCAACAGAAACTGGGGAACTCCTCATCTTCCTCCGCCGATGGGTGATATGCCTCCCCTGCAGTTGGTGGTGTTTGTGTGAGAGGCATATGAGGCACACACATCAGGGGCAGAAGATATGGCTTCCGTGTCCACACCATCATTTGTCTGTGCCACTAAAGAAGGCAGCACATTGCTGAGAAAGATCTGATGGCTTCTCTACAAGGCAACAATGTTTCAATGGAGGGCATCCATTGTTGATATGTAGGCGTCCAATTTGTGCTCCATATATTCGAAGATCATACAGATGGCCCCCAGCTGGGTGACAACCTCCCTGGTGTCAGATGGAGGACTGTTGTTGTTGCCTCTGCCTCATGACACCACCAATGTCAGCCACACACTCATCTATGCGATGAAACCAAGTGTAGGTGTCTCTAATTGCCTGTGTCATATCCTTATTAGGACTGAAACATCTACGTACACCTTCTAGGCTGCCTGCTATGGTCCACATGCCCACCTGCACATCATCCTACCACTCGCCAGTGGATGACACATGGGAGGTCCTCAGGGTCCGCTGCTGGGTTTGGACTAGCAGATGGGAAATGTCCTGTGGGTGCAGTTCCCCTGGAGACCCTGTGATGCTGTCATCCCTTCCCATGACTAGATGAGAAGATTCAAAGGAGTTCAGGAGTTATGGAATGTGCTATCTGTCCTCACGCTTCTAGCAGCACCGGAAGCTTCCAAGCCCCCGGACTCTCCCAGCCAATCACAACGCTGCACGAGCATTATTGTGATTGGTCTGAGCGGCCAAGCCATCATGCGCACTTAGAGAGTGCAAACCACTCCTGCTCCCTCTGATGGCATGGAGCCCAGCACAGCCCCACACCCACACCTAACAGGACTTTCAGTGGCACAGAAAAATAAAATGATAATAGCTTCTTGTTATTATCATTCTATTTTTCTTTTGCACTGCTCAACGAGCAGCGGGGCGATGATCCTCTGCCTTAGCAGAGGAGCCGGCACTGCTTTTCTCATCTATTTCACTTAATCCTGCACTCTTTTTTTCACACAGTACACCACACCAATCTGCTTTGCTGTACTACATTGATTGCAATTTGCACAATCATATTGCCGAGAGGTCTTATTTGACACACATCCACACAACTTACACAGCAAGCTACACCGCAGGAATTGGTAAGGACATGTATTTACCATACATTACTTATCAGTAGTTTACTTGCACACATAGTCATCTCCAGACTCCTGAACAGTAGACACTGAGACCCATCTCTGAAGGGAGATAGGCACCATCACACTTGTAAATATGCACCACTCAAGCTCACTCCATTTCTTCCTTAGCCAAGATCCTCATCTGCAGAGTCGCACAAATGTCTTCACTCAGCCTCACTCACTTGGGTCACAGGACTCCTCTGCCAACTATCATTCAGACTCTGCTTCATCTCACACACTGATGACATCCAGATCAAACATTGACTCTCAGGAGACACTAGCACCACCAACATTTGTTACATTATGCAATTGACCAATATGCCTACCTCTATGTGAGAGCTGTGGCTCATGTTGAACCTCACAAGATAGTATTAAGGATATTCTGCAGCAAGTACCTACCCTAGTTGCTCACACAACTGGATCCAAACACCTTACCCTCCAACCAGTCCAAAAACCTGCCCACCATCCTGGGCACCTACCTCACCCTGTCACTTTGCAATTCCCAGTTTCACCTCCACCTGCTTTCACATTTGTTGCATAGTCAGACACTTCGTATGGCTCCCTCCTGCCAACTGCGACATCATCCCCCAGGCTCACATCACATGTAGAATGCACTACACAATTGCCCTCTTCTACGGCATCCCTGCACTGCTGCTACACATGTGGGAAAATATAAAACACAGCAGTGGCTGACTGTCAATCAACCTACCTTGCAACACACACCTCACCTCCTTAAGATACAATGGCTCCCCAGTTCAATGTACTTAATAGCACATACAAGCCACTACACTACTAGGGACCCACCTAGCTCACACACCGTCCGTGCTTCTGGAAAACACTCATAGAGCTCTGGTTTTCATCACTTGCATTCACCCCGCTCCCAATATTTATTTGAGCAAAACAGGCGGTAGGGTGGTCTCTGACGTGGCAGACAACATCTTTTAAAACCTCACACAGGATAACTGCAAGCAATTTGGTTTAGTGCTAGTGACTGTACACCTGGCTCTTCAAATGATCCTATTTGGAGAGCTTTCATATACTCAGCACTTGGATCCCCTCTCTGGTGAGAAGTTAATCCTCTGGCAACCCCATTCCATTCCATTACTTTACACTCCACTTTTGGCTGCCTAACACCAAGACAAGCACTCTCACTTCATGTTGCAAGGGGGCTTGCATTGTAACTGACATGTGTGTACAGTTTTCAAGGTCCATGCGTGATGTGCTGCTCCAGTCCAATTGTATTGTGGAACTTGTGGTCCTGTTCAAACCCATTATACATTCCACTAAAAGTCCCAGTATTAAAAGGCAACCTAGTCTGTGGCAGCACATCACACATAGACCTAAGAAACTTGGCAGGGCTGTACTGGGCTGATTGAATAGTTACTGCCCACAATATTTACATTTATGTGATGGATGAGTTAACATGTGAGCTATGCCTGCCTTTTCCCTTGCAGGTCAGTGCAGCAAAATGTGTTGCTGCGCTGCATGGCCATTTGACCATATATTCCCTTGTTTTGACTTACCCTGTAGTTCTTCCAGGTCCTCAACCACACCAGTGTCCTTTCCTTCCACTTCTGCCACCGACTCTGTTGGGATGATGGACGCCAGCTGCTTCTTCAATGGGTCCACCGCCTCTTGGAGATCGGGTCCTCCTCTGGTCCTCATTGCTGCCCTCAGGTTCTTGGCAAGTTTCTCTTTGGTCCAGTGCTTATAATCGCGCTGGCAAACATTGCACTCCAGCATTGTCCTTTTTGTTTGTCCTACACAGTCGCTCATATCCACTATGGACTTCCAAATGGTTTCTTTCTTCCCTAATGGTGATTTGTAGATGACAAAGAGAAGGCGTTAATTCCAAATCACCTCAGCTATCAATATCTGGTTCTCCTCCTCACTGAAATAAGTCTTCATCTTCCTCTTCCCCTGAGCTGCTGTCTGGTCATCTTGGCTGGGGTTGTTGTTGTTGACCTCCATTTATGAGTCTAAGTGGTCCTGAAATGCAGGGAATTCCAATGTGTCATTTCTTCCAGCAAATGCATCGCTTTTTAGAACTTCCCGCCAAGCAAGGCACTCCTGTGTGACGAAAAGCTGATTGTGGCACCTTATGACACACAAATCAGCTTTGCATCAGAAAGGTCGCTGTTGTGTTATGACTCTTTGCATCATTTTACTCTCTGATGTGTCGGAATATACGAAGCAGATTCAGTGCTTGTGATATGGTGCGGCACACCATTAATACAGCGCAGTCATGCTACACAGAAGTAACTCAATGCAGCACAACATTTTGTGACACAACGCTGCTGAAACGTGGCATTGCATCAGTTTTCATAAATATGCCCCTAAGTGTTCAGGACTGTATGTGACTGAAACCCTCGACTATATGTTATGATAAGGCAACAGGTGGCCAGGACAGTGTGCAGCTGTGTAAGCGCTTATGATCCGGGACAGCCAGGTGTGTGAGTAGCTGTGAAACAAACCCTCCACAGCTCCCCTGTAAGACTCACACCCTTAAGAGCTGAAACTAAACAAGTGACTGTGCATGTTACACTACGTTGCTGAACCATTCGCCCATGCCTGGACTCTGTTCAGAGAGGGTGAAGGGGTAAAGGGAAGGGGCTGGAGTGGAGGGGACAGCAGCTGGGTAATACTGAAGATCATCGGGGCACAGACACCATAGGAGAAAGGCAGCCCCAGACAGCAGCTGTCATAGACCCAAGATTCCATTCCCTAAGGCATATAGAACTGGCCATTGTGGAACTACACTCTGAAAAGGACATCTAAAAAGCAAGCAGGGCTAGAGCTGAATCGGTCACAAATGGGATGGAGCCTTAGACAGCAAATATCTGAAGAAAGACTAGGACAGGGATTGGTCAGAAAGGAGTGATAGCATCAGACTGCAGATTTCACAGACCCAAGCATCCCTTCCCCAAACAATACACAACTGGCAGTTCCGGAGTTAGGGGATGTCCCTGGTAACTGCATCTGAATGGCCAGAAGGGATGGGGCAGAATAAGTCACAAAAATGTGAGTGGTCAAACAAAAGAAGTCATAAACTAATGCTTCACTTCCCAGCCCACACAAATCTGTCCATTTGGATAACTAGTATCTGACAACAGCATCTGAAAGGCCAGTAGGATTTGGGATGGGTCAGTCACAAAGGCGTGACAGCTTCAGACAGCATGCATCATGGACCACTACTTCCCTTCTCGTAACAGAAAAGAAGTAAGCATTGGGGAGCTAGGGGGAGTTTCCGATAAGGGCATCTCTGAAAGGCCAGAAGGGCTTGGACAGGGTCAGTCACAAAAGCTTGGCAACCTCATAGAACAGCTGTCAGAGCCAAGCCCTGAAAAACACTGCCTGTTGGGGAACTAGTGTCTCACAGGGACATTTGAACGACCAGTGGGGCTTGATCAGAAACATTTTAGGCCATAGACTCTGCCTCTTATATGACACTGCATTCAGAAAGGCCATGCAAGGTCGTCGGAGTTGGGGAGGAACCAGTCGCATTCCAGGAACTGAAATGTTGACCTCTGAACGGCCTGGAAGACTGAAGAAAAAGTAACTTTTCAAGCCATCCTGACATGCAAATGAGCTTGTGCCCATGAGCTCAGGATGTGTGCTGTACAGCAGACATCCTCGCCTCATGTATGTCACATGAGTTCAGGATGTGTGCTGCACAGGATTGATGTTTGCTGTACAGGATTGATGTTGACTCTGCATGTCTTTCGAATCAAGAGACGTCAATTACCATCCGTCATTTGCACATATAAGAGAACCTTGAATTAATTATCTAAACACATATGTTGTGTGGAAAATGCACTAGTTTACAACACATTTTTAAAAAGTTCAATGACATTTTAGACAGAACCCTTGCAAAACTGTTTTTTCGACATCTGTCTTTCTCGTCAAAGTGCACCTCTGATTACCTTATGTACTTGGAGCGAATCAAGGGCCATATTATCAAGGAACGGCGTTAAAATTATCGCCGCTTTAGCGGCAGGAAACTGCCGCTAAAACGGCGATAAAGGGCTTGATAATATGCCGTAGAGAATTCCAATAGCAGCCCATACATGGGCTTCTATTGGAATTCTCTACGGCATATTATCAAGCCCTTTTATCGCCGTTTTAGCGACAGTTTTCTGCCGCTAAATCGGCGATAATTTTAACGCCGTTCCTTGATAATATGGCCCAATTCCCTACGCCGATACTGCAAAAAGAAATCATCTTCCTCCTCCTACACCACTAATTCTGGAAGTGATATTTTCTTCCTTTAAAAAAAAAAATCTCTTTATTGATTTATTTACAACCGGGTGGGAAGTGATAGTTTAGTATGTAAAAGATTTACCACTTCAGACAGTGGAACCCCCCTGGACACATCTTCCTCTGTGCTCTACCTCTTCCTCATAAGGGTCAGTATCCGGGTAAAGATGCTGAGGAGAGGGATCCAATATAGGCTTTGTTGTAGGGGTCCCTCTCTTGGCAAAACGCACCTTCTACTGCTTTACTAATTAAGGACTGTAGCAACTCGATTGGAGGTTGGAAAAACTAGTCAGAATTCCTTGAATTATGTTGAGCGTCTTCCCCAGATTAATCAGAAGGCAAATGCCCTCTTTTCCTGGAGTGCTTTTCCTGCTTTATGGTTATTCTCCCAACAATAGCAACTCTGCACCGCAGCACTGAATTGTCAAACCTGTGTTGTTTACACAAAAAGGGACAATGTCCTCTTTTCCCATTTCTATGGCCGCCCAAGCTCACGCATTGCTGCAAACATCGCATGACTCTCGCCATGTTAGCTACCATTACCAGAGGCCTCGCTGCCTCTTCTGGATGGATCTGGGAAGAAGTCAGAGGGGCATATTATCAAGGTCCAGCGATAAATATCGCAAAGCGCGCTTAGCGGTTACATATTTATCACCAGCTATCTCTGGAATTTATCACCCGGTTAGCGCGTTATTAACAACGAACAACGCGCATGGACGAGGCGATTAAAATTCCAGAGATAGTGGGAATACCGCTGTTTTCCATGGTGGAAAACAGTGATATCCTAGATGATAGGGCCTGTGGTCTTAGCCACACAATCCACCCCCCATGTTAAGTATGCCTTAGTCAGGAATTTAACAGACGTTAAATTCCTGCGTTAAGGCATACTTAACGTGATTTTAAATATCGCTAACCCTCGTTGTCCATATGACAAAGCTGGGTTAGCGATATTTTCCCACGGGAGTCTTGTCAGGCATGCCTCCTTTGCATCTCATTAGCGATGCGATGGGAGGCATGCTGACAAGGGGCGCTATTGCCAGTAAACTGTTGCTAACAGCTGTTAGCGACAGCTTGCTGATAGGGCGATAAAAATATTGCCGCTTTAGCGGCAAAAAGTGCAGCTAAAGCGGCGATATTGCCCTTGATGATATGCCCCAGAGTTTGTGAAGGAACTCTGGTAAATGACCAATTTCCAGGGAAATCAGTAATTCTGGTTCAGATTGGCTTGCAATTCAGATTTCCCCCAGAATTTTTATAGGAGCCTGGAAAACTGTAGAGTCTCCTGTTGAAATACTCCTAATCTACAGATCCTACACCATGGAATCCTACACCAGTGCTGCATGCAGCCTGTTGAGTGAGTGACGCAGAAGCTTGAACTGCTGCTATGCTACCATAGTTGTTCCTTATGTGATGATAGCCTCCACCACACCTCCCATGAAATACACTTAGGGGATATTTACAAATTTGAAATGAAAGGGAGACAGCAGAAATGCACACAAATCTACTACGATATAGCACCTTTCTGCTATCTTCTAATGCCGGAACGCTGTGTGCTGGCTAGAGCCAATGCAGGCACCCGTGCTCTAAGTCCCAATTCTTGCGGCTCAGTGACATAGAGAATGAAGCCCGCCCAATGATGATGGAGCCATAACTTGCCCACCAAATTCAACTCTCATGACCTCAGCCTTGATATGACAGATGAAATTAGGAATTTCATAAAATCTAAAAATGAGATTTGTATTGGGCTGGATACAATTTTGTTGTGGACTAACTTTCATGTAATCATGATATTTTCACATTACACTTGTTTTATGAAATACCCCAAATTACGCATTTAATTGTGCATCACTCATAGTAAAAGTTTAGAGTGATTGCACAGGAACAACCAGCACGCAAGAGGGTGCTGTTTGAGGCGCATATATTTCTTTGCATTTTTTAGGATGAAATGCAGCCTTGCTCCCAAAACGAACATGGGGATGCATTTAACACTAAGATGTAGCACCAAATGGTGGGTTATCATTTCGCATAATTGCGTATAATGTCATATCATTTTTCATAAATTCAATGTAATTATACAAAAGTAATTAATGTGAATAAAGCACACCTCCCTAAACATATTACATTACAGTTAACGCTATGAAGGATATGAATATTAATGTAGCAATATTCATTGGTTTGAGTATGAGTTTTTATTTAGTTGAATTGAGAGTTTATGTACAGATTTATTGATATAAAGATTATGAGGTCAAAAATTGCATTTCATGTGCAAGTTATGGTTTTCATGGCTATTGTGTGAGTTATGGATTGTAGTCCTTATGATTATTTGAGAATTTCAGTATTTTTTTGGTTTTAATTTGTAACCATTACTGCATTTGAATTGTGTTTTTTAGGTAATATTTCTGGGTTTTTCTGATTATATCTCACATACAAGTTCCCTGTGCCCACCACAACATGGTTGGCCAACCCACATTGTGCACAGCCTTCGGCAAGGACATACCCTGCACCCTGCCGGGGAACGCCTTGCCGACACTGCGCAAAGCTATTGGCGGGGCCATTTTTAAAATTAGATTTTTTAAGGATTCACTGACTCTGCCTTTATATTGTTGGACCATCTCAAACAGATGTATCTGAGTTGGACATAATATTGGGTTCGCCCTTTGGGATGTCCAACAAGGATCCAAAAGCCCTTGCTGAGAGTCCAGAAACTATCAGGATCCACAGGTTTAGTCTCCTAAAATCTCTACAACTAGCCTGCACTAGTATCTCCAGTTGGGCCTCTCTGCATCACAAGAGAAACCTCAAAATGGCGGCCATGGAGTATCTATGGTGAGTCATCTAATTGTTTTCCAATGCCTTTCAGAGTTCTAGATTGAGCTCATGCAAAATGATTATAAGGGCACTCAGAGTTCGAAAACGCGCACTTCACCTCGAATTTTATCTCTATTAACCCTGGTTGTATTGGGCGTAGGGGGGTACGCGGAGGTCCGCGGAGTTGCGAACAAACTCTGTGGATCTCCGGTCCGTTCCGCCACCCGCCTCCACCCCCCTATATTAACAAGTAATTCTACATTACTTAAAAGTAAATAAAAACCACTTACCTGTACTGCGGTGTCCCCGGGCTGCCCACCTCCTCTTCTTCGCCGTCTAGGTAATCCTTGAGAAAATTGCACATGAGCGGGCGCCTGCTCATGCGCATTTCTTGCGAGAAATGCACATTTGGCCTCTGCAAAATCATCATCTAAGAACCACCAAGCGTTCAACTTACCCAGACTCCATTCACCCCTCCGGCCTCCCCCTACCACCAGGAGCACTGGGAAATGGTCTAAGAGAGGATGGAAGCAAACAAATAGGCTTAAGTGAGAGGAGGTGTCATGTGTGAAGGAATAGAACATGTACTGTTGCTCGGCATGGTGTAGCCACCTCCACATATCTACCATTCCCAGTGCCTCCGCCCAGTCACACAGGCGTTGATGCGGGCCACTCTCAGGTCAGACGTTGTATCACACCCCTGGTCCATCACAGCATTCAAGTCACCGCCTAGTAGCTTAAATTCGGGCAAGGCCCATGTCAAGTGAGGTGTGACCGCTTACAATGTCTCACCCAGTATTTTAGGGACACGTAAATACTTCACAGAGTCCAGGACTGTCCCTCAAGTGTCCCGCTTATTGTTACTTACCTCCCAAGAGGGTCTGTCTGTACCTCATGAACAACCATGAGAATTGTCTTCTTTAGTAGGAATGCGACCCCCAGAACCCCTCATGTACCCTTCATTGTAGACTTTTGTGAAGTCGTGCCACCCTATGAAGGAGCAGTGGGTTCCCAGCAGATTGGTTTCCTGAGACAGGAGTGCCACTGGGTGATGCCTCTTGACATAAGACAAAACCACCCCTCGCATGAATTTATCGTTGAGCCTATTCACATTCTATGCGATTATTGTGTGATCGCCAGCAAGGGCAGGGGCTGTATCTCTATCTATATTGTGAACCAGGGATCAAGAGGCTCTGAGCACGGATCTGTGAGAGGCGCAACAGCGCAAGTGTGTCTAACACAACAAAACAGCAGTAACTTAGGTGATCCACAACCGGTGGAAACATTCCCCCCTTCCCACAGGCACCCTACACTTTCCCCCTTGAAGAAACTGTGGCACAACTGTCACACAATCAAAACTCTCCAACAGCTAAAACAGTGTACAGGGGTGGGCCTCACATGGCCCCGTTGGTTGCTGCTAGGAAGCATACTTTGAGCATTCCAGGAGGGAGAATGAAATCACACTGGCCCCACATGGCCCCACATGGCCCCAGCAGTTGCTATGACGGCCCCTCCTCTCCTCCTCCTCAGTCAGGGGAGCCGTCTGTCAAAGTTGTTCTCTTATGCTTTAGATGGTATGGGGTGGTTTCTTCTGACCTGTGTTGTTATCTATTCCTCCTGGTACCTTGATGGATTGGGTGCTCCAACTCCAGGGGTGGCCTGTGACTCTGTTGTCACAGGTCAGAGATTTGGGCGCTCTTCTGCCCAGGTCCAAGAGCTTTCAGGGATGTCAAAGAAAAAGGTGTGCTCATTCTGGATGAATTTGTGGTGGGCTGGGAATTGTAGCATGTATTTTACCTGCATGGCCCTCAGCTTTTCCTTAACTGCCTGGAACATCCAGCGCTGCAGCTGCTCCATTGAGGTATAGTCAGGGGAGAGCATGACTCTGGCTTCCCCACACTGCCGGTCAGTAGACTTGTGGGTCTCCTGGAGTCTCGCAATTATTGGTCTCGGTGGTGCTCCTGGAGGTGACCTGGCAGCCAGGGATCTGTGCACTTGTTCCGTCACAAAGGAGGCAGACAGAGCATCTCTGGGAATCCAGAAACTGAGCCATTCAGTTATGAAGGCTGTGGGTGGGGTCCCTCAGTGCCCTCTGGGACCCCAAAATGCAGATGTTGTTTCTCTTGTGTCTGCCCTCCGCGTCTTCGGCCCGGGCCTCCAGGAGATTGACCCTGCGTTGGAGGGCAACCACCGCATCCCACCAGCCCTTAGTCTCGACCTCCACCACTGCCAGTCTCCCCTCTGCTTTCGAGACCCTCCCGACAGTATTGCGGAGGTCCTGGCACAATAGTAAAAGGCCTTGGCTGAGGTCCCAAATCTTTTCCTCGAGGGATGATCTAGACTCATGGATAGCCTGGAGAATGGATGCGATGGAATCAGCTGGGGTAGTGGCCTGCTGTAGACCGTCCCCACCACCCACTTTCTTGCCTGCAGCACGGGTGAATTTGTCTATTTTCTCTTGAGCTGGGGGCAAGGCTTTGTCCTACCCCATCACGCTATTTAGAGGATCGGACCCTGGAGCAGCCGATTGTTCATCGCCGGCTTTCGCCCCCACTATGGAGCCACCTGTGGGGGAGGAGAAAGATGGGGTGAAACACAGCTGCCCTCTGAGGCTGCCCAACTCCCACTGTCCTGTCTCTCACCATCCTCAGGCCAGGCCCTCACTACCACTCAAGTCGTCCTCTGCGTAGAGCTGTTGAGTCTAGTCTCTGTGGGCCAGGTGTGTGAACCCCACCCCAATGAATCAATTTTGGCCAGGTGTGTGAAGGAAAAAAGGTATCCCCCAGGTCATGGGAACCGCTGCAGGCCGCAGCTACTGGCAGGCCCAATCCTGTCGGGACCCAGCCTTGAGCGCGTGTGTCATCAGTGATCGCCACCGCCAATACAGGTGGGCCTCATAGTACCTCTGGCCCCCTCTGCTCACTCTCTCTTTAGTGCTTCACTCCAACGTCTGACATTAGCAGGAGCAGCTGCAGCCCCAGACTTCTGGCCGCACCCAAGGTGCCACCCTGTTCCTCGTCTGTCTCTAGTCCTGTGGGACCCAGCAGCAGACCCGTGCACCAACGGCAGCTGCCATCTCTCGGACGGGGGGGCTCGCAGGTCCTCGGGGACCCCCTTCCTCACCTCTGTACCCATGGCCTGCTCCGGTGTCCAATGTCCCCCGCGATGCTCCCATGCTCCACTCTGGTTTTCATGTGCCTCCTGGCTGGTCTGTGGGGTCCAAAGGGTTAAATGTGGCAGGCTCCAGGTACATATTCTGTTAAACCAGTCTTGGCTAGGAAGCTCAGAGGTACAAATGATTCGATATTGTCCGGGGCAGGCCCGGAGCTCTTGGTCGCTGACCATGTACCCCGCTAATGTTTGCATCTTTGGCCAGAGTAAGCCAAAAATAAATGGCTTTGAAAATTCACACTGAAATCTCAAAATGTACAAGAGCATTTTACTTGTTTTAAAATTTTCCTTGATTGATTTATCGCGTATTCATGTGTACTGTGGGGTATATTCACAAAAACGTGTGATAACTACCGCAAGAGTAGCTTAACGCAACTCCCAACATCGCAGCCCATCGCGGGAAAATAACCCCGTGTCAACTTGGAATTTACAACAAGGCGGTACCATGCGATAGTCTGCTGAAACCGAGGACAATGTCCACGATACAACCACTTCGATGGAGATAAAAACACAAACCACAACACCGAAAAACCTGCAATGGGCCAAAGCGCGATGAGGAAATCAGCGATAAGCAGTGCCAGGCCTGCAGTACACACACCTGGCCGGCGTGAAAAATCACCATAAAAGTAGAAAAAAACACCCAAACACAAACTGACCAACACCCAAGCACCATGGAGGCATCCGGAGCAGGCGCAGAGGACGAGTGCAACCCCACAAGCACCCCGGACGACCAACCCGGGACCTCGGGGACAGGGAAGGGTAAGGACAAGAAGAAGAGGAAGACGAAGTTCAGCCCGCAGGCGAACAGGATCATAGTCACGGAGGTGATGGAACACCATCAACAACTGTTCGTCACCTCCAACGTGTCATTGGGCACCAAAACAGAAATATGGCGGGACATCGTGGACAAGGTGAATGCCGTCGGAGAGCACAAGAGGACAATGGACGAGGTCAAGAGGCGGTGAAATGACAAAAAGCAGAAGATCAAGGAGAAAGTCGCAGCCAACCAGAAGGCAGCAATGCAGACTGGAGGTGGGGGCCCAGTGCCACAGCTTGAGCTGGATGACATGGAGGAGCTGGTGTCGACAGACATCAGTGTGGATGCTGAGGCCGCAGTCGGGGGACCGGTCACTGCTCGACAGGACACAACACAGCCGCAACAGGATGAGTGACCACCAGGTACTGGGGGGATGGGTGGAGATGGCCACAATGGCACACATGCACATTCAAGCAGAGCACAGTCCACACCCTCAATGACTCAGGGTCATCGCCCAGATCCACAGTCACAATGTACAATGCCATGCTGTCTGCATGTCAACCTGTACCATGCAGCTACATACATGTGGACACATTGCAATACACCATCTCCCCTTCACATTGCAGGGCCACTTTCAACACCCCCTGCAGAGCAGTCCCAGCCACTCTTCACTGATGATGAGGAGGACAACCACAGCATCGACACCCAAGCCCTCCTAGACATCATTGACATCATCTGCGACTTACCTCTAGGATCAGGGCTGACCAGTTGCATCGAGGAGACCCCACCCACCACCCAACCCACCCAGTAGGAGGCACCCATGGCCCCGCAAGTCTCCCAAGACCCCAGGAACAACACATGGCCTTCCAACGCAGTGTGCTGGAGGGCCAGGCGGAGACGGCTGAGCAGGTGCGGTGGGGTTCGACATCATGGCTACCAAACTGGACACCATCCATGGGTGTCTAGACCCGCTCCATGGCCTCCAACGAGTCCTGACTGACATCGCTGGAGTCCTGACATGGAGAGAAGAACACCTGTCCGCTCAGAGGGGCTCCAGCAATAGCAGCCGTGAGCTGGCACACATGCGGAGGCTCATGGAGGACATGGTGCGGATGGAGGCAGAAAGGATGGCAGTCACCGCTGCACATCAGCGAAATGGAACTGGCATATACCATGCCCTGCAAACCATCATCATAGCATTGCAGCCACAGGCGTGGCGCTGATGAATGCTGCTGACCACACTCCCTCCACATCTCTGCCCCCTGGTGTGTCAGTGCCCGACAGTGTGGCAGGCGTATCCACTGTGGCACCTAATGTGTCACTGCCACACAGTGTGGCCGACAACCCTCCTCCGGCCCCTAATGTTTCAGTAGCACACACTGCCCCAGCCGGTACTGCAACACCCACTGGTGGGGCAGAACACACATCCGGGGACGAGGACGTGGATGGGTTTGTGATCAGGAGGCACTAGCATTCATTTCCGCCACCAGGCCTGTTCCTGCTTGGTGCCGCATATGTCTCCATGACCCACCACTGACCCCCGATACACTCCGATGCACTCACCTTGGACAGCGTCATGGACTGCCATATCCTGTTTGATGACCAATGACACAGCTACCAGACTGCGGACTGTACCCTACCTCTTCCGCAGTACTTGTCATCCCAGGATGGACTCTGGCTGGCCCTCCACGGGCCCATATTGTGTAGTGTTCTCAGCATTGCCCTGCACCGCTCCAGCTGCAGGACTGCACTGGATGTGCAATAAACATCCAGTGTGGCACTGCTGTGTTATGTTGTTCATCATCCATGTATGAATGTGTGGGTGAATGTAGGGACAGTGATTTCCCTAGCGTCAATGATGCTCATCCTGTGGGATGCCAGTCAGAGGGTGCTACATAGCATATTGTGTACCGGATCCCGTGAACTCTACAACAGGGACACATGCATCAGTCACTTCCATGTCCGGACATGGACTGAACCACGCCCAAATCCCACGAGTCATTGTTGCAAGCCCTGCGCTGGTCTGGCATAATGGCAGGCCAGACCACTTCTCTCACGCTCCAAGGGGGGGCCCTCATTGCTACCCATCGCAGGCGTACTCGCTGGTGGTGTGCAGGTCATTGGTCTAGTTGTCAGCATGTCACAGCCACTCCCTGAGGGCAGGTTTGCACGCACACCACACCCATCCGGCACAGGCGTCACAGGCCATGTGACTCTGCCAACATAAGGGGCCAACGATGTCACAGTCCCCTCTGCCTGTGGTGACTGGATGATGGATGCTCCACGATTCTCAATCATGAAGGGCCCATGAGTTGTGGTGCATATGGTTAGTGGCACCCAAGGCCTTGCGGCCATCATGGGCCTGCCACCACATGGCGCTGACTGGGCTTGCACAGGGTTAGTGGCACCTGAGGCCTTGCGGCCATCACGGGCCTGCCACCACGTGGCGTTGACTGGGCTTGCACAGGGTTATTGGCACCTGAGGCCTTGCGACTGTCACGGGCCTGCCACCACGTGGTGCTGACTGGGCTTGCACAGGGTTAGTGGCACCCGAGGCCTTGCGGCCATCACGGGTCTGCCACCACGTGGCGCTGACTGGGCTTGCACAGTGTTAGCGGCACCTGGAGCATTGCAGCCTGCACAGGCACCCCGCCACGGGACGGTGACTTTGGGTGCACTGAGTCAGTGGCACCTTAAGATGCTGAGCGGGTGTGCAGCCTGCAATGATGCCCCGTCAAGGCGGTCCGGACAGCTCAGGTTTTGTGTGCCCTGCTGGACCACAGTGTAGGCCAGAGCCAGTGAGCAGCACGGGCCTACCGCCACGTTGCATCGCTTCCAGGATCACAGAGTTGGTGGCACCTATTGGGCTGAGCAGGTGTGCAGCCTGCGATGAGGCCGGGTGCCCTGGTATGTCCTCTGCCATGGAGTAATCAAGACCCAGCACCAAACGTGAGACCTGGTGGCCTGCAGAGCGGGCGGCATGGTGTGAAGTGTGCAATGTCCGCGGGCTCCGGGCTTGTGGCCTGCAGTGGCATGTGGTGGGACCTCCTGTCTGCACGCCAGTGGCAGAAGGTGAGCAGTGCGGCTTGGGTGTGCATAGGCGGGCATGCTCCGATGGGCGGCGGGAGGGGCTGGGGTGCCTCTGTCTGGGTGTGCATGGGCGGGCAGGTGATGTTGGCTTGTACAATTGTGTGTACTGTGCCAAACATGTATCTGGACTCTGTTTCAGATGACGGGTCTGTCTCAGATGTGTATGTATGTATTTACACTTATAAGGCACACTGTAACCCTACGGGCATCCTGGCACTACATGCCGGCAAGTGGTTGGAGACACACCAGTGGCAGCAGGTGAGCACTGTGGCCTGGGTGTGCAGGGGCGGCGCTCTCTCTCTCTCCCCCTCTCTCCCTCTCTCTCTCTCTCTCCCCCTCTTCTTCTTCTCTCTCTCTCCCCCTCTCTTCTTCTCTCTTTCTCTCTATCCCCCTCTCTTCTTCTTCTCTCTCTCTCTCCCCCTCTTCTTCTTCTCTCTCTCCCCCTCTCTTCCTCTCTCTCCCTCTCTCTACCCCTCTCTTCTTCTTCTCTCTCTCCCCCTCTCTTCTTCTTCTCTCTCTCTCCCCCGCTCTTCTTCTTCTCTCTCTCTCTCTCTCTCTCTCTCTCTCTCTCTCTCTCTCTCTCTCTCTCTCTCTCTCTTCCTCACTCTCTCCTTTACTCTCTCTCTGACCTTTGATGTGCGCAGGACACACCTTCTCATCATGATTTTGTCTTGCAGGCTGTGGCCTACGGATTGGCCCGAGGGAAGCCACAATGTGTCTTCATTTAATTTCAGTGTTCATTTTAATAAAGTTTGATTTGTCGCTACTGAAATGAATGTGTGATGCTCATTTTTGTGACGACGCATGCATGTCACCATTAGTGATCCTGTGACATCATGCGGATAATTTTGTACGTGATTGGGTGTAGATGATGTGGCATGTCTTTGGTCGGGGGGTGCCGGGGAGGGGGGGTCCTGGGGGTGGTTGCGGCGGGTGTTGTTTCCCTTTAGGCCCTCCGGGCTGCATGTTCAGTTGCCCAGGTGCATCTGTTGTTCTTCAGGTGTGGCTGTGGGCTGGTCTCCCTTTTGTGGTGCAGGCTGTTGTCTGACTTAACCCCAGGTCAGAGCAGGTGTTATTTTCCTGCTGCTAACGCGCCTTATCGCCTGTTTCGTGTTCTTATCGCAGTTCTGTCTGGTCGTTGTGAATGTTGTGGAGTGGTGTTGTCGCGGCTTTTGGCACGGGAACGCCTACTCTGCATCTCATTAGCGATAGTTGCAGGGGGCTTCTGTGGCGATGTTTTTTGCGGCTGCTATCGTAGGTAAACTGGTGCTGTGGGCTGCTAACACCAGCTTGTGAATGGGGCGATAGATTTATCGCAACTTTGGCTGCGATAAAGTACCATTAACTCGGCGATAGCTCCTTGTGAATATCCCCCTGTGTGTTTTCATTCTCTCTGTGTCTTTCTCCCCCCTCGCCACCTCCATCTCTCTCATCTCTCACAATATCATTACTATATATTTATATCTGTATTCTTTTCTCCCTCTCTCTCTCTCTCTCGCGCTCGCTCTCTCTCTCCATCTCTCTAGCTCCCGGTCTCTTTCTCTTTTTTTTTGTCTCTTTCTGGTTTTGTTTCTGTTTCTTCCTTTCCCTCTCTCTCGCTATTGGTCCCTTGTTTACATAACTCTCTTTCCCTCTTTCTGTCCCTTTGCCTAAGTCTAGGCACACATACACCGAAACACAAACAGCATTTCTCTCTCTCTCTTTCCCTCTCTCTTTTGCCATACTTTCCAATATATTCTTTTGCCCTCCTCTGTTCTTGCATTCAGCCCCTCCTCCCCTTGCCTACCTGATTCGACATTGACAGCTGGAACCAAGTGAGGCAAATGCTGGCTTATCTCTAATTGCAAAAATTTGATTTTACATAAGCATGCAAACTTCAAAGCTGCTGTAATTGACGGAGATAGGGAATATGTTAAACTGCCACAATATTGCTTTATTATCTCATAAGAAACGTTTATGGGTATATTAATGTTATGGAAACCGCATTCTTTAAAGATGCACAGTCAAAGGAGAAATGACAAATGTATTGAGAATTTGTAGTCTGGAAAAATATTCTCCCTTTCACTGGAGCCGCAGGTTTTACCTATTAGCTCCAGCAACGGAGGCTGAAAAGTGCTGCCCCCCACCATACCATGCAGTCATTTAAAACATCATAAAAGTTAATTATGACAATTCTAATTCATTAGTCACTACCTTAGCACTGCACTGTTACCTCTAAAGTGACTTTCTAATGACAATAACTTACAGGTATTATGATTCTTGTAGTCCCTACATCATGAGAGTGTCCACCTTCTGGAAACAAGCACCCCACAGTGTACCCCAACAATTGAAGCTCTTCCCTATAGGTTTGCTGATTTAACCACCTCTAACCCGAAAGCTCCTAAGTCCACTAACAAAGTGATTCAATAGACAGTCACGAAGCTGGGTAGACAGGAAGCAAGTTAAGAGTGATATTTGGGAGAACTAGGATACGCCAGAAGAATCAAAGTAATGAGAATACAACCAGTAATCAACGCAATGTCTCCTAAACTCTTTCTGGTTCCAGTACAGAATGAGGATCTAACAACACTGGTACAACCGGCATGAATCATTAACCAAGGCCACAGTCCAGAAGAAGCAATCTAAACCTAATAAAAATTGCAGGAATACATTCAAAAGGGAAAGAGCCCTAGGCAGGAGTATTAAAGCAAGCCAACTAGCTTTGGAAATGTAACTGCTAGAGGAACAGGCACCAGAATAGCTGATACTGGCAAGGACTGACACCATGGAGAGCTAAAGAAACCAATCCAAGCCACCATGCCTCCACCAATCAATATAGAGAGTTGTAAGGGGCCTAAAAGGAGTAGCACTTAGAAATGTACTGAGTGTACTTGTACCTCTCAACACAACAGGAAAAGTGCAAACGGGAGCTCAACTGAAAGACCACCACAAAACCCAAGTTAAATAAGTAGCTGTGCACCAGCCTGAAACTGGAGGTAATATGACTGAATCAAATACAGTCCTAAACAACAAGAGAAAAAGACGGGGAAGGCCTCAGTGAGGTACCACAACCGGCACAAATGGGGTAGGGGGTAAGAGAAAGAGCACACTAGTAGGATCCAGAAATTAGTGGCCACCAAAATGACAAATCCAGAATCAAGGGCAACTGTCACCCACAAGGCAACATAACAGCACCTAAATCCCTGAACAGGAAGAGACCCTGCTGAAAGGCCAAGACACACTGTAGAAACCCCTCAAAAATCACCAGCTGGAAATCCCTAGGCTGAACAAACAACAGAAAGATGAAGAAGGAGACATTTCGAGACGCAGCAAACATGTGTGCTATTTACCATGGCACACATCCCCAGCAAAGAAAATGGCCAGGGCATTATGAGAGCAGTTCCCCAGATAACATGAGAGAACCAAAAAAAAGTACTAAACAGTTAGACCCTGATTTAATCCCGACTGCAAACGTATGTCAAACTTAGTGAACAGAGAATGTCCCACGTCTTAGGATTTATGACAAAAAGGACAAAGGATGTGATAGCAGAATCTTCATAAGAAAGCATGCACCACCAGGTAAACTTTCACAGTATAAACCAAACGCCAAAAGCGCAAGCCCCAAATCTGACAGGGAGCAAAAGGGCAGATCAAAACCAGAATCCACACAAAAATGGGTGTTGGGTAGCAAAAAAGCCCCAACAAGAAAAAGCACAACAGAAATAGTATACTTTAGGAATTCTATGTCCCAAACACCAGGCCCAATAGGGAGTTGGAACCTTGGACATCCAGTAGAAACCAAAGGTTGCAAATGGTAGGACCTTACTGAGGATCAATATATTTAGACACCAAGGCAAGCTGCCATCAGCGAACAAAAAATAAGCAAATACCACAGACTGTAAGGAAAAGGACTCCCATAGACCTCCACAGCGCCCCAAACAATATAGGACTAATCCATTCCATTCCAAAGACTTTATTCGGATAACAGCGTATCCATAAAAGTAAACATATATAGATAAAAACACATTAATAGCAATGTCAGAGTTCATAAGGTAGCAAAATACAATGGTAATACAAATAGAATGGGGGACCGGGAGCGTAATTAGAGAAAGGTCCAGTACCCGTGCTCCCTCAGAATACAGTGTATATACTAAGAGGGTAACTGTTCCTAAGAAAATTAGAAAAATGCTAAAGAATTGGTATGTGTGTCTTGTAAATAAGGTCGGGTGAAAGTGAATGTGGGGAATTTCTCCTTTAGAATATAGTGCCCTCACACACCCTTTCGAGTGTCATGCTTCATCATCGGGCGTTGCTCCTCGTGGGAGTGGCGCTGCAGTCCCTCACGGGCCCCGCAAGAGGGCTCTTTATCGGAGATCTTTTATGGAGACGCCGCAGTTGTGCATGGGGTGGTGTGGGCCTATAAAAAGGGAGGTGAGTTGGTGCGTTAAAAAATGCTATGTGGAGCCCAGAACCTAAGTTTTTATTTACGGCCCCGTGTAGCAAAGATTAAAAATAATACTGGAGCTCCTCTTTGGAAAAAATGATTGAGGGCAGGTGTGTAGTTAACTGCTGCTCTCAAGATGGGTGAGTGGAAGTCCTACAAATATGGGGTCAACATGTTTCGCGCATAAATGCTGGTCCTTAAGGGATCCGTTTGCGCTTCGTCAGGACCGGATATAAGGTGAGAGAAAAAAATATGTATAAGAAAAGATATTCTAAAGACAAGGTTCCAGGGAAGTACAGTACTGTGAACCTGTGGTACCTTAGTATTAAAGGGATAAAGCGTCCTCGCGCTGATAGGAACTCCTTCTTTTAGGAACCTATACCCAACCCTTCTAGTACAGGGAATGGGCTCTGTCGGCGCCTCGGAGATGGCAACAAGAGAGAGAGTGCTCGATTGCCCAGGGTGTGGAAACCTACCCCTCCTCCGTGGTGCGCCGGGATTGGTGCACCACGGTCCTGGTCCTGTCCTGACAAAGCGCAAACGGATCCCTTAAGGACCAGCATTTATGCGCGAAACATGTTGACCCCATATTTGTAGGACTTCCACTCACCCATCCTGAGAGCAGCAGTTAACTACACACCTGCCCTCAATCATTTTTTCCAAAGAGGAGCTCCAGGATTATTTTTAATCTTTGCTACACGGGCCGTGAATAAAAACTTAGGTTCTGGGCTCCACATAGCATTTTTTAATGCACCAACTCACCTCCCTTTTTATAGGTCCACACACCCCCATGCACAACTGTGGCGTCTCCATAAAAGATCTCCGATAAAGAGCCCTCTTGCGGGGCCCGTGAGGGACTGCAGCGCCACCCCCACGAGGAGCAACGCCCGATGATGAAGCATGACACTCGAAAGGGTGTGTGAGGGCACTATATTCTAAAGGAGAAATTCCCCACATTCACTTTCACCCGACCTTATTTACAAGACACACATACCAATTCTTTAGCAATTTTCTAATTTTCTTAGGAACAGTTACCCTCTTAGTATATACAGCAAAATACAATGAACATAGGTAAAGTGCATATAACGAATAGCAAAATACGGTTAACTTCATAGGTGGCACATTGTTTTCCGAGCACCCGTAGCTACTCTCAAAAAGGTGCCAGTAGGCAAGATCAGTTCAGCATTGTCCAATTTAAGTATGCAATCAAGAGCTTCAGATAAATTATAGGAGTAATCATGAGCACCACGTAGAGTGCATAGTACCAGAGCTAAACATGCTTATCTTTTCAGTATCACCCTTAATGCAAAAGCAAATAGAGAAGACATCAGTGGCAAAAAGCCACTATCAAATTGGTAACACAAAGGCAGGCCACAGCACTTCAAAACATGCACAAGCAAACACAATAATGTGATACCTGAGGAACATTAGGCAAGAACTAGCCACAAGTGAAAACAGAACAAACAACCCCAAGTCCCGCAAGATGCCAGGACGCCAGACAAAAGAGGTGCAAATTCTCAAAAGTACAATGAACACCTTCATCCACCAAGAAAGCCAAGCAAGCATCAACAAGCCTCAAGGCCACAGACTAGAAAATGAGACAAGGCACGTAGCACACAGCCAAGATCAAGCTCACTCCAACAACACAGATGAATCCAAATCTTTCATGGTCAAGGGCAGCCATTCTACAGACCATATCCACCCCAGTAAGGTAATCTAGAAGTGGTGCATGAGTGCAAATAAAGGGGGTGAATGAAAGAACAAAGTCAAAGGCCTGAAAAGGGCCCCTAACCTGTAAGCACAGATGGCCTGAGAAGATGCAAGAAAACATCCGAAAAGAGGAGCCAAAGTACAGCCCTTCCAAAGTTACCAAGGGGCATATTATCAAGCACTGGGTTAAAATTTTCACCGCTTTAGCGGCAGAAAACTGCAGCTAAAGCAGCCATAATGGGCTTGATAATATGCCGCAGAGAATTCCAATAGAAGCCCATGTTGACATCAGAACATGGGCTTCTATGGGAATTCTCAAGGGCATATTATCAAGCCCATTATCGCCGCTTTAGCAGCAGTTTTCTGCCGCTACAGTGGCGATAATTTTAACGCTGTTTCTTGATAATATGCCCCCAAAAGTGTTAGAGATGACATCTTTGTGAAAGAAGACTTCAGCACCCCCTGCAGTGGTAGTGGGTGAGGAGGTACCAAGGGTAAAAACTTTTCAGGGGATCAGCGGCCGCCCATCACACTAAGAAACATAATGGGCACTGCAAAGAGGACAGAATCGCCACACCCTTGACAATGCCCTGTCCCACATTGCGCATATTGGACCTTCCTTTAACAACTGCCTAGCCAAAATAAATGTAGAGGCAAGCTAAAAGAGTGAAACCCACAATCATTCCTTAAGAGCCAAAGCAACAGTCTTGGTAGGACACACAACATCAACACTCACAAAAGTGAAGCAATGGGGAGGAAGAGGCAGTAATGGCCACCAGCCAAGCAACCCACAAGCCCGAAGTACAAATAAGAGTGTGGTGAACACATCCGTCAAAGTCTAACAAGAAACTGTGAGTTCATACCATAATAGGACACAGATGCCAGAATGGAAGAAACCTCAACTTGAGCCCAAAAACCCAAAATGGTGTGGAAGGATTGTAAACTCATGTAGGCCAGCAGCCACGGTTTGAAGCACAAAAAAGAAGATGCAGAAGTGCTAGCAGGATGGCCACAGCCACCCTCCGGTAGAGAACAACAGGAGCTAGCAAACCAGTGAAAAATAAATAGGAAAATCCAAGGAAGCATCTGACAAGACCTAACCCTAACAGGGAGTGAGCTGATCGTCCCAAAAGAAAGCAAAGTAAGTGCAATAGCATAAAAAAGGCAAATGATCACCACATTGAATCAGGCTCAGACTCACATACAGAGTGATGCACAGAGAACAACATAATCCCAAAAGCCTTTGAAGAGGAGAGGGGGTGGGGGGTGGGGTTGCCAGAATATTGCAATATTCCAAGAGATGGGTGGGCAAGGCTAATGAATACCAATCCAAGGAGTCAAAAAGGAGAAAAGCAAGCAATCCAAACAAGATAGTAGAGCTGCATACCAATAAGTGTGAGTGGGCAGGTAGAGTTGCATGTGGGTTGGAACTGGAAGTCAAAGCTCACCCCACTGGTGTCAAGTCACACCTTCCAACAACTAATAGGATAAAAAAGAGAGGTGCTGAACCCGCAAACACAGATTAGATCAAAATGAACGCCAAATACAGAAATATGTAAAGGGGACAGTGGACCACAAACCACACAACAAACAGAAATTTTGAGAAGAAAAAGACAGACACCAGGCCAGGATCCAGGCCCATGAGGGTGCCTAATACCTAACAATATATATACAGAAATGGTAAGGTCAAGTCTATTAGGACATCAGGGACAACCTCACCCAGATCGTTCACCCCATGTACTATGTGGTAGGGAAAGGACTTGCATACCAGCTTATCAGAGAGGGAAAGTCAGATTACCCATCCCAAATTTCCCAAGTTCTGCAGGGAGCACAGGGTGAAAGCCAAACCACAGCCTGCAACCTCAAGTAAGAAATAGAAAGGAGAGCAATGCACCAGACAAACTCTGACTAATGGAACCTGCAAAGCCCAAAGGCTGATAAGGTTCAACCCCAGCAACAGGCAAGAGAGGGCACGAGGAAAGTGCCCACCTAAAACCAAAACCAGTACCAAACAGCCCAACCCCATCAGGGGTGCAGCAGTACAAAATAGGAGGCATAATAATTAAGGCCCTAAATGCCTAATTGAGACATTACACTTTGCTGACAAATCCAACCTCTTACTAGTAGAGTTCTGAGTTTATTTTTTGCAAGGTTTCAAATAAACCACACATTTACCATATAAAACAGATCTACTTATCTGTTAAATTTCAGTAGGTGAGGTCATGTGTTTTCATGTTCCATAATTATAAAAAGGATTGGCAAAGCCAATAGGGTTGTCAATTTTATAAGAGAAAGAACTTCTTCTTTTATTGGAGAGTTTGTGTGTATGGTGTTGTGTGGTATAGTGAGTAGTGGATGTGGTAATGAATCAACAGTTAGATGGACGGTTGAGTGAGTGCATGGATGGATGAATAAGTTACTAAGTGTATTGTCAAATATTGGGACTCTAGTTTGCAGAGGTATACACCCTGTCCAAGTAGGCACCACAATCCTAATCTGAGTATGCTAGATGCACACTAAAAGATACCTGTGCTCACCCTCTGGTAGCTTGGCACAGAGCAGTCAGGCTTATCTAAAGAGGCAATGTGTAAAATATTTTTGCAACACACACACACACAGTAACACAATGAAAACACCACAATAATACTCCACACATGTTTTGAATCTGTCATCGATCGGCTCTTGTGTCGGCAATGAAGGACAGTGTATCAGTCCTGATCGGCGCATAGTTCTTGATTTTGATGAATTCTGGACAGCAGAAATCACATTTGAAGGACCCAGGACTGGATTGGCACCACTTGGCAGGGCAGGACTCACAGATGGTGGAGTCCAGGTGCTGTTGCAGAGTTGAAGGAAGTCTTTAATGCCCCCAAAACTTCATAACAGGGGGCAAGCCAGCAGGCCCTTGGAGTCACTCTGGGTTCAAGTGAGATGGGTCCAGTCCCTGTCCTCAGCAGGGCAGAGATCAGCAGGCATCAAGGAAGCTCAGCAAAGCAGAAAACAATTCCTTCAGAGCAGTAGGCAGGCAAATTGGCAATCCTTGTAGCACAGCAATCCTTGCCCAGGACAAGCTATCAGAATGTAAATGAATGCAGATGAGTTCTCTGTCACACCCACCTTTCCAGTGTTTGTGGCTGTCTAGAGGGAATGCACAAAGTGTAGCTGTCACCCATCCCAGACGTGTGTTGGAGATAGGCTGCAAGGCACATGGAGCAGTATGAGCAGAGAAATGTCCTCTTTCTAAAAATGGCATTTCAAAAACAGTATTTTTACATACAACTTAACTAGTAAAGAGAATTTATCATTACTATTCCAAAGATAAGAAACATGGTACAACTGCTACTTTCTAACCAGAAATTGCAGCTTAAAGGTGTTTTAAGGAATTCCCAATGCAAGCCTATGAGAGGAGGAGGCCTTACAGTGGTGAAACTTAAAAGTACATGACCTACCTTTTAGTTACACGGCACCCTGCCCTTAGGAATACCTAGGGCCTACCTTAGGGGTAACCCCTGTGTAATAAAAGGGGAATTTAAGGCTTGTCTATTGGTTTTAAATACCAAGTAGAAGTGGCAGTAAACTGCACACACAGACTTTGCAATGGCAGGCCCAAGACAGATTTGGAAGGCTATTTCTGTGGGTGGCACATCGAGTGCTGCAGGCCCACTAGTAGCATTTAAATTACAGGCCCTGGGTATATTGTATAACACTTTAAAAGGGACGTATAGCCAAGCTAAATATGTCAATCATGTATTCAACCATGTCACAATGTTTAGGGGAGACACACATGCGCTTTAGCACTGGTTAGCAGTGGTAAAGTGTCCAGAGTCCTAAGCCCAAGAAAAAGATGCAGAAAGAGAGGAGGTAAGCAGGCAAAATGTTTGGGCGAAGACCACCCTAAGGATGACAGGTCTAACTGTATATATAATTAATTGGCAAGTGCCACATTCTTTTTAGCCTGGCCTGATGTGCAACTGCAGAACAGATAACTAATGAAAATAAATAATATAAACACTAAATATAGACAAATAATGGCAAGTGACTACTGGATGTAGATAAAGATAAAACTAGACACCTGAAAAAAAGCTCAGTAAGAGATGCATTATTTTTTTCTTAAAGAAAATGAAACTCACTTATGTATCCACTGTTCTGAACAAAATACCCTACATTAGATATATTGCAACAAAAAAAATGGAAAACATTTTTATAAGTAAATGAGAATAAAAATGTAAATATTGCTAGGTGAAAAACTGTGACATGACAGAAAGTGCTCCCAAATACTAGGACATGTGCCACCACATAAGGAGCTCACAATTCCAGAGATATACAAGAAGGCTGGACTCTGCCCAGGCAAAATGAGTTTTGCACAGCATATAGACACAAAGCAATGAAGAACAATTTCCATTTCTTCTGTAGTATTTCCGTATAAATAATAACTGAAAATATACTAAAAAGAAGTGTACGCTGAATATTGAAACCAAGTGGGGTAGAATACTGAGGACAAAATAGTGTGGAAAAAAAAATCAACAGGTAGGTAAGTCTAGATTTCTATACCTAACTCTACAGATATGTACCTATGCGGTACATACATTTTCAAGGTACATAGATGTGGAATAGTAAATCTATGCTTTACTATATGCAGTTACCTTTCGATTGTTTGTCCCTCGATATTCTGCCCTCAATATTCTTGCACCACAATATTGTTGGTGTCAATAATCAGTAATACAACCTACAAAAAAGATGTAAACAACCAAGCTTCAAAACGACTAGCATGTTTAGCCATTCCAAGAAAGAATTGTTTTGCTGTGTAGTGGCCAAGAAATAGTGCCAAGTTGCCAACCAGTAGCAAGCCTGTGGTATGACTACCAAGGTAACATAGCATTGACTCCTGGCTGCAAATCGTCACCTGGTAATAACATTTATTGATATATTCTTGAAATTCTGGGACGTTGGCAATCAGAGCTCAACATAGTAGGGCCTCTGGTACTACATCTTTTTAATCCAGCAATACAGGAGGGCGCCACCTTGAAGTCTGCAGTAATATAACCTTTTGCTTCAATTGCAGAGGGGGCCACCCACAAAACACTACCTAGTAATAACTGGCACTGAATCCCTACTCATCTAGAGATGGGGAATAGTTTCAGACAGAAAAATGCAAACCCTGATGTGCAATACACTATGTTTCTTTCAGGGTTAAGGACTGGGGCAGGAGTGTATGTTTAGAAATATTGAGTACACAGAAGAGGGATCAAATGTGCTGAATCAAATCAACAGCACCAGCATGTTCTGCGCCTAAGGGCTAGAGCTCAAAATAGGCTAGTGCATCTTGAAGCAAAACTGAAACTTCACAGAGAAGAAACATTCTGTTTCTGTTTAATTTGCTTGATAGCACTTTAGCAGCTCTGCAAAACGGAACACACGTATACACCTAATGCACCAATGATATAACAGCATGATGGTAAAGTGGCAAATTCTCCTGTGACTTGGTTCATGATATCAATGGCACTTTTTATTATGAAATAGGTGTAAGGGGCTGTTGTAAAGCGAGCATTTTGGTAAATGGGGATGACCCTAAGTCCCTCTTTGTATCATTTTATTTTTTTGATCTTATGAACTCTGTTAGCCATTTTTCAAAGTGTCATAAAGTGCCTAAACAACAAATTAAATGGCTGATGCAAGGTTTAAAATCCATCTCAAAAGCACAAAAAACGGGTTTTTACACTTGTATTGTATTGTATTTATATTTGTAAAGCGCACTGTAACCCAAGGGCATCCTGGCGCTGCAGGAAGGTACTTCTGCCGATCTGCTTACAAGCTAGCTAATTAATGAGCTAAAGCCTGCGCCCTAGGGAAGAGCCAAGTTTTTATTTTTCCCCTAAACTTCATCAGATCTTGTATCTGTCTTAACTCAACTGGCAGGCTGTTGCAAAGGTGTGCTGCAGCATAGCTGAAGGCTCTTCCTCCTGATTTAGCTTTCTTAATCCGGGGTATATTAATCAGCCCGGTCAAGGAGGACCGAAGGCTGCGTGTAGGGTTATACCAGTTTAACTTAGACTGCATCGGTATCGGTCCCATCCCATGCAGGGCCTTGAAGACGTTGCACAGTGATTTGAACTGTATTCTCTGGAATACCAGAAGCCAGTGCAGCTCCGTCAATGCCTGGGATGTGGATGATTGTCTTGGTCTGGCTAAGGCCAGTTTGGCTGCTACCATTTGGACTCTTTGGAGTCTCCCAATCAGGTACCTAGGGGACTCCAACAGTAGCGCATTACCATAGTCCAGGCGGCTCAGAATGACACTCCTTATCACTAGTGCACGTGCCTGATATGGGAGTAGTGGGAGGATCTTCCGAAGGACCCTAATAAGCGAGAAACTGCTTCCCACAGTTCTATTGACTTGGCTTTCAAGGTATAGTTTGTTATTAAACATAGCCCCGAGATTGCGTACCGTTGCGACCGGTAGCAGAGGTGTCTCTGTGGGCATGGGCCAGAATCCGGGGGGAAGAGAGCAGGGAACTTTGCCTGCCGCACAGCAGAAAATCTAGGTTTTTTTGTAGTTAAACTGCAGAGAGTTGTTTTTTAGCCAGCGTACTGTTTCTGTCATGCAGGCATGACATTTTTCCAGAGAGCCCGCTTGGTCTCCTTCCAGTGATACAATAAGCTGAGTGTCGTCAGCGTCATTTACCAAGCTGACCCCATATGATTTAATGATTGCGATCAGGGGGCTCATGTAGGTATTAAAAAGTATCGGGCTAATTGCTGAGCCTTGGGGGACCCCGTGCCTGATCTCCACAAACTCCGAACGAAAAGAGTGGAGGGCCACCGCCTGACGTCTGGATGTTAGATAAGATCGAAACCATTCCAGTGCTACTCCTCCCACCCCGACTATTTCCAACCTGTCCAGGAGGACTATGTGGTTGACTGTGTCGAATGCGGCAGACAGGTCCAATAAGATCAATATGGCCGATTGTCCCCTGTCTGCCCGCATTCGAAGTTCCTCCAGAACATTCACCAACACCGTCTCTGTCCCGTGACCAGGACGAAACCCGAACTGCACATCTTCCAGCTTATTGTTGTCCTCCAGATACTGTGAGAGTGCTCTACTCACTAATCATTCTAAGATTTTTACTGGGTATGGGAGAAGGGATATAGGTCGGTAGTTTTTGGGGCATGCTGGATCAAGTGTGGATTTCTTCAGTAGTGGTGGGATCACTGCTTGTTTCCAGCTTGCCGGGACCTGTCCACTGCTCAATGATTGGTTACACAGCTGTCAGAGTATTGGAAATAGTTCGCCTCTCAGTGCCTTCCAGGTTTTGGGAGGGAGGGGGTCCAGAGGAGATCCCGACGATATACCTAGAGCTAACTTGTTAAACTCCTCCTCGGAGGGTGGCTCAAAATGGTTCAGATGGGCCCCATGAGCTTCCAACTCTGTCTCCCCTTTCCTACTCTTTTGCTTACTTGCCCCTGACTGCCCATCTGTCTCTGCAGGTACGATCGTGTCGTCAGTGTCCAGCCCTTCTATCATTTTCCGTATTTTTTCATCGAAAAAGGTAGCTAGTTTGTTACAGAGATCTTGACTGGGTGGGGTACTATTATTGGTGCACTCGGGGCTAGTGATGTCCTTCATGATCTTAAAAATACCCCTGGTACTATTGGGTGCCTTCAGGATGGTTTTGGCATAGTAATCTGCCTTGGCATTTATAATTTCTTTTTTGTAGCTAATTTCTCCTTCCAGAGGGCTTTGTCCATCTCTGTATAAGCCTTTCTCCACTGTCGCTCCGCCAGTTTACAACCCCTTTTTTCCGTCCTCAGTGTTTCATTGTACCATGGGGCGGACGGTCTCCCCATCTTTCTGATTTTTTTAAACGGAGCAATCCAATCAAGGGTGTCGGTAATATGTCCGCAGAATGACGTATAATTCTGTCCCACCGATTTCAGGGGGTCCAGAGGCCCAATGTCCTTAAATATTGGTGAAGACTCGGCCCTCTTTAAAAGGTTCTTCCAGTTCCTATTTAGGTAGCTTCTTTCCCCAACTACTTCTGCTCGTTTGAGTTTAGGGATCGTTACCTGGAATAATATCAGAATGTGATCCGACCAGCCCACCGGTACAATGCTTTCCATCTTGACAGCTTTTTCCTCTACGAAAATCAGATCCAGAACATGTCCCTCCAGGTGAGTAGGTTCCAAGACCAACTGTGTTAGCTTTAAGTTATCACATGACTGTAGTAGACTATTGTACCCAGAATCTAGACTCCCATTAGCCCATAGGTTAAAGTCACCCAGGGCCATTATTCTAGCATGGGTAAGTGCCAAGTCACTGAGTACATGGATCATATCCTGTTGCAGTTGAGTGCAGAATGGCCCCGGTGGTCTATAACAGAGTATGAGCGTCCAACCAAGCCCATTGCGGCATTTAAGGCGGAGACCCATCCATTCAATGCCTGGAACCTCATCGATATCCATTGATGAGATATCCCATGTCTCCTGGAAAATCATCCCAACCCACCCTCCTCTGCCATTTGTTCTAGGTTTGTGAAGTGCTTTATAACCAGGTGGGCATGTCAGGCCCAGCTCTAAGTCAGACCCAGGGTGCATCCATGTCTCTGTCATGAAAAGGATATCTAGGTGATTACTTTCAATTAATAGTTGGGCTTCTATGTGGTGCTTTGACAGTGACCTCACGTTGAGCAGCCCGCATCTCAGGCAGTCCATACTGACATAGTCTGATTCCGGGCCAGCTTTCTTTTCCCACTTAATTTCTCCTTTCCCGTTTCCAGTGCGCCCTATCTCCCTTAGTTGGTCTCCTGAGTATCTATATTTAGTCGGTCTGTTCACCTTGTTACCCCAGTTGGCAGTATTCCTGGCGCTGAGCGCTTCCGGAGCGCGGACGGGCGCAGACGGGCTTGCCTTTGGCGCGCCCGCTGTGCGCGTCCGCTGCGCGCTCGTTCTGGCATGTGTATTTAACCTATCCCGTGGCTCTGAGGACTAGAGCGCTCAGCTCGCCGGAAGCCACGGGGACCGGAAGAGAGGGGGAGAGGAGGAGGTGTAACCGCCCAAAGGTCCACCCTCCGTTCAATCGGCACTTGCCGCGACGGACCAGGGTGCAGGGCAGCGTCACAACGCGATAGGTGAGTCTGCCTTTTTCCCCCAACACCCTCTTCGAAATATCTCAGCAATATTCAGTGCAGGTTAAAAGTACAGGTTTAAAATGAGCAAAATGTGCAATGTGCAATTTTTTAAAAGGTGCAAGCAGTGTAGCTAGCAGCCCTCTTACCGCGTCCTGATTGCAAAACGCCATTCCACGTTGTTCCGCAACAGTAAGTTATTCAAATTCTCCAACCTACTTACCATGTTAGAAGAGCATGGGTGCAGTACCACAAGCTGATACTAGATGCCCAAGTGAATTCTTCGGAAAGCATATTGGGGCATATCAGCAAGCGGCAGCGATAATTATCGCTGGCCACGTTTAGTGTGCAAAATCCTAACGCCACCTATCGCCGGATTCTATCGCCCGGCCAGCGCAATATTTACAACGTGCTTCGCCGAGGCGATAGAAATCCCGGCAATAGCGGCGATAAGCAGGAACTATCGCTGGATTACCAGTGATATAAGAAAGCGTTAGGGAAAACATTGTAAAGAGGGAGAAGTGGACTTAGTATTATGATCCTCCTCCATGCAACATATAGCTTAAGTCGGGAAATTAGCAGGTGTAAGGAACCGGTGATATACCCGGTTAGCGCTACTTTTAATGACGCTAGACGGGTTAGCGATTTCCTAGTAAATAGGGAGAAGCTGTGGTTAGTGATTATTCCAGCTGAATTTCAGTCAGGAACGCCTACCTCGCATCTCATTAGCGAGGCGAGGCGCAAAGAAAATGGGCACAAAGGCATGGATTCACGTGTTAGCGTGTCCATGCTAATAGGGCGATAGAATTATCGCTGCTTTTCATCCGAAAACAGACGCTAAAGCGGCGATAATTCTACCGCCGTGCCTTGTTGATATGCCTCTAGGTAGCTTAATAGGTTCCTAAATGGCCTGTGAAGTTAGAACAGGGATGCAGTGCCACAGGGTGTTAGTAAATATCCATGTCAAGGAAAGGAAGTGGGTACAGCAAGCTAATTGCCCCTAGATTTCCCTGGCATGACAGCACAAGTGTTCAGTACCATGGTTTGCTTCTAGGCGAAGCATCATCACCGGTTGTAGCATGCAACTATACACTGTGATTGCACTCTAATCATGAAAAAAAGCGTGCAAAAGTAACCTTTTCTTAATAATAAACTACATCTGTACACAGAATTGTGGGTATAGTACAGAATAAATCAGCGCAGCTACCATGACACCAAAAGCAGTAAAGAGGAGCAAAACAGTGTTTCGTATCTCGTACGAGGAAAGCCAAACTCTGGTTTTATGAAAACTTTAAAAATATTATTCATAGGGTTATTATTATCCATCACTGCAACAAGAGATATAGGGGCATATTATCAAGCACGGCGTTAAAATTATCGCCACTTTAGCGGCAGAAAAATGCCGCTAAAGCGGCGATAATGGGCTTGATAATATGCCGCAGAGAATTCCATAGAAGCCCATGTTCACACCAGAACATGGGCTTCTATGGGAATTCACAAGGGCAAATTATCAAAACCATCATCTCCGCTTTCGCAGCAGATTTCTGCCGCTAAACCAGCGATCATTTTTAACGCGGTCCTTGATAAAATGCACCATAGATGAAGACAGAGAAAAAGGCAGAAACAACATTGGTTGTTTGATATGAAACATAGAACTGCAAGCGTGTTCCAAGCAAATGCAAGGAGCATTATAAAATGTTAAAAACATGACATTAAGGGTAACAATAAAAGGCAACTGTTCTATTTTTCTAAGGATTGAGGGTGTATATACCAAATAAGCAAGGCCTGCCACCCACAATGAAGCTACTGTACAAAGTATTGCAGGTATGCCACAGAATAACAAACAAAATTTACTGGCCTGCAGAAACAGCAAAGCGGTACATAGTACGCTTTCAAGATGTGTATAAGCAAAGCACTCCTAGGGATTTCCAAAGACCTTACAAATGTTATAGAAAGTTTTTTTTTTGCCAATACCACAGGGTACAAATGAATATTTATAATAAATTCCAACAAAACTACGGGGCATAGCAGCAAGGGCCTGCGATAATTATCACTCAGCGCTCTTAGCCCGAGGATAATTATTGCAGGCTAACCCTGGATTCTATCGCGGAGATAGCGTGCTATCAGCAACGCTTATCTCCCAAGCGATTAGAAATCCATGCGTTAGCCACAAAACAGTGCGATTATCCCTGGAAAACCAGCGATAATCGCACTGCTACCAGCGATACCTTGCTGATAGGGCAGGGTGGATTTAGCCATGTAATCCACCTCCCATTGGATTACATGGCTAAATCAGAATAAAAGCAGGCGTAAGGAAAGTAGTAATAACCGCGGTTAGCGCTACTTTTCTTATCGCTCTGCATCTTAGCGTACACCTTGATAATTGGAGAAATGTCAGTTAGCGACATTTCTCCAGTTATTTTGGGGAGGAACGCCCACTTTGTATCTCATTAGAGATGCAAAGCTGGGCGTTCAGGAAACAGGCGCTAAGGCATGGATTCACGCGTCAGCTTGTCCATGCTGATATGGCAATAAAATTATCGTTGCTTTTCGTCCGAAAACGGATGCTAAAACGGCGATAATTTTATCGCAACGCCTGCTGATATGCCCCACGTGCGTGAGTTAACAAAAAATGCGTCTACAAGGCTTGTTCCCCCTCCAAGCAACAAAATGTCAGTGGAGTACTAGAATGCCTGTAAGAGAAGACAACTAAAACAACAACGAAGAAGGAAGTAAAATTTTGTTAATCACCTTACGATTTCAAAAAACATTGTGAAAAGTATCATATTTTGCAAACTGATTTGGTGCGCCTATATCTCTATATTTTCTAGGTTTCATGTCCTAATTTTTTTATTATTATTTTTATTGATCAGAGAGGAACTGTACAAATAAATACCAGCTGCATCGTACACAAATACGGATAATACCATGATTAATACATTACACAGTTAGAAGTTACATGTATAAAAATCGGAAGCGAAAGCATATACCCTTAATGTATAAAAAATAGGTTGTTATAGCAGTTGATTATAAGAACCATCCTTTTCTACCAATCAATATTCCCTTCAAGAAATTACAGTCAGACTCAATCAATCAATCAATCAGTCAGGGAATTGTAAGCGTGCTACTCAACCGTGAGGGTCTCAAGCTGCTGATGGTGGGGTCCGCAGATCAGATTAGCCGAAGAGCCAGGTCTTGAGGGTCTTCCTGAAGGTGTTCAGGGAGGGGGCGCATCTGATGCCAGCCGGTAGCTCGTTCCAGGTGATGGAGCAAGGACTCGTATAAAAGGAGACTTGCTCGGAAACAATTCTCTCAAATAACTCATAACTCCGCAATAATTGTGTTTGTAAATTCTAATTCACACTATAAATTCGTACATTTGAATCTAGGGGAAGCTTGCCTATGTGTTTTCTAACAAGTATTCTGTGTGTCACTAAAGATGGCTGCTAAATGTGGGACTCTGCATTACGCATGCGTCTACTGCATCTAAGTAGTATGACGTGCTGTCGCTTGGAGGGAAATCTTTGCAACTGCGCAGTTGCTCTTAAAATGGCCACTTGAAACCCACATGATAATGCGCATGCTTTGCTGAAACTAAACCATGCAAGTTTACTAAAATGATAATGAGAAAGATTATTATAAGCAAATGGGATTAGAGTAGAGATAGGTGGTATACAGTGAAACCATTTATTTTTTATTTTAATATTCTTTTCTTTGACCTCTCTATTAGTTTGTATTTGGGCGTCCGAGAGGGACTGAATCTCGTGTACCATGTGATTAGTTTGCGCAGTAGTGACAAGCCAGGAACCGTGATACAAAGCCTTAAATGCCATCCAAAAGAAAACAGCAATATGTCCTGGTAACAAGCATGATGTCCTGTGAACAGGAACCAAATTGCATACAATGTATTGATTAGGATGTGAATATGGGTGATAAATAAAGCTTGGGAAAGTAAATTAAGGGGTGGGAACATTGAACAATAAGCTTTAGAAAAATATTAAAACTTAGCATGGTGTGATGATTATCTCCCCTTGCTTGTCCAATCAGAATTAGACGTTTCATGAACATTGAAACATTTGGGGGTGGTGTTTACCATTAGAAGGGTATCATTGAGGTAGTTTAGTTAGTTAGATATACAAGATAGAGCTTGTGATGCAGAGATGCTGAAAGACCGAGATGCTGTCCGAGAATTGAGCAGATCCTAAGCAGAACCGAACTTCAGAACTTAGAACCAAAGCTAAATTAGAAGAACATCGCAGAAGAATGAAGGAGGGAATTAGGTAAAGTACTAGAAGAAGATCGCGGAAGATTCGAGGTGGAAGAGAGTATCAGAGAGGGGTGCGATGCAGGCGTCGGATCTAGAAGAGGTCACCTATCCTGTCCTGAATCCTGTCCAGAATACTTTGGTCTCCTGACATGTCCCAGGGGACCCATGTCCAGCTCCTAGGCCAAGGGGTTGGTTTCCACACCATTCTATATAACTATAATTCTTTGTAGTATGTCATTGTACTGCTCTCTCTGTTTTTCTCCTTTTCAGGCACTGTCATTATTATAACTTAGTCTGAAATTTCTGACTTAATTTGATTTTCCTTCCTTAAAGAAAACGGTGTTCACTTTGCTCTTTGTATTCATTGGTTCACATGAAATTTACTATCCACCTCACAAGCACTGTAGCACACCAGATCAAAGTGACTATAGTAGTTACTCAAACGATTCAATCCTTATCAATGTAAAGATGTTCCTTGTTGTATTCAAAGAGTATGCTAAATGACACAGAAAACTCCACAAATGTTCCAAATCCACGTCGAGATTTCAGTAATCAATCAGGTCATCAATAATGGGACCAGGTTATGTCCTCACTGCTGTCCTGAGTCGCAGTTGATACGGAGACAAGCTGTTGCGACTCGGGACAGCAGTGAGGACGTAACATTGTCCCATTATTGATGACCTTTTCACTTCAAAACGGTTCGGAATTACAAAGTAGGATTGATGGTGACAGGACACATCACCACATATGCCATATTTTATACTTGAATCCTAAAGATATGAACTCACCAAAAACAGATGTTTTATAATAGACCGACTGACTATTTCAAAGAAAGAACTCTCATTCTAGCCTTAAGAAAGCCCTGTCGGGCGAAATGCGCTACGGCTGCTATGTGAATTTGGAATAAAGATTGATTAATGAAATCTCGACGTGGATTTGGAACACTTTGTGGAGTTTTCTGTGTCATTTAGCATACTCTTTGAATGGACAGAACAACAAGGAACATGTTTACATTGATAAGGATTGGATCATTTGAGTAACTACTATAGTAACTTTGATCTGGTGTACTACAGTGCTTGCGAGGTGGATTTGGATTTGGACTACTTCGTAGTTCCAAAAGTTTAATACTCTAGGTGGATGAGTATTTGGCACTGTTCGAGCACCCATTACTGAATGGTTGGAGAGTGACATACTACAATTCCCATGACCTTTGTACATATGATGATGTGCTGATCAAGATAGCATATCCACCCAGTTGCTTTATGTTAGTGAAATGTACTATATAAACATTTAAAACTCTCTTGAGTCAGTGGTCATTTAAAGTATTTACTTTTGATGCTATTACACCTATACTGCTAACAACTAGGTCCATTGATCAAAGGAAATTATTTACGGACAAAAGGGTTGGTAAGAATTGGTGAGGTAAATTCATCTTGCAGGTATAAACACATTAAATTGATCCAAGTGGAGCTTATTAGCTTATGTATGAATGGTTATGGGCCCAGGTGAGTTTGTGAATTGTGTGTATCTCTAGCTGATAACCCTCCGCTCCATCACAGGTTTTGGCTGCAATGTGAGAGAAGGATCTTCCGCCTGTTCTGGCTCTGTGGATGCGCGGGGTTTCGGGCAGTGCGAGGTTAGAAGATCAGAGGTTTTATATGTGTACGTGGAAGTTGATTCTGTCGTTGAGGTATTTGTGTTCATTGTTGTGTAGGCATTTGTAGGCGCTAGTGAGGATTTTGAATGGGACTCTTTTCTCCACGGGGAGCCAGTGGAGACTTCGTAGGTATTGGCTGATGTGTTTGTGTCAGGGGATGCCGAGGACAAGTCTGGCGATGGTGTTCTGTATTGTCTGGAGTTTACGGAGTAGGGACTTGTTGATGCCGGGGTAGAGTGTGTTTCCATAGTCCAGTGTGCTGGTGATGAGTGCGTGGGTGAATGTCTTCCTTGACTCAGGGGGGATCCACTTGAAGGTCTTGCGGAGGATGCGGAGGGTGTTGAAGAAGCTGGAGGTGACGGCGTTGACCTGTCGGTTCATGGTGAGTGATGAGTCGAGTACGATGCCGAGGTTCTTGGCGTGGTCTGAAAGGATAGATGGGCTTCCCAGGGTGATCGGCCACCAGGTGCTGTCCGATGCAGAAGGGGTGGTACCGAGGACGAGAACTTCTGTCCTCTTGGCATTGAGCTTCAGGCAGCTGTTGGTCATTCAGAATGCAACGTCTTGCATTCCTTTCTGGAAGTTCAGTTTCGCAGTGGTGGGGTCTTTGGTGAGGGAGAGGATGAGCTGGGTGTCGTCAGCGTAGGATATGATGGTGAGGCCGTGTTGTCGGACGATGGCTGTGAGGGGGGCCATGTAGACGTTGAAGAGGGTGGGGCTCAGTGATGAACCCTGTGGGACTCCGCAGTTGATTTTTGTGGGGTCGGAGAGCAGGGGTGGGAATCTGATACTTTGGCTTCTTCCGGTGAGGAATGATCGGATCCAGTCCAGGGCTGTTCCTTGTATGCCTGCGTCGTGTAGTCTGGCGACTAGTGTGCGGTGGGAGACAGTGTCGAAGGCCGCTGATAGGTTGAGTAGGATGAGGGCTATGGATGGCCTTGGTCCAGGAGGGTGTGGCGGCGAGTAGGACGGGCTCTGTGCTGTGGTTACTTCAGAATCTGGATTGGGACGGGTAAAGGACCGCGTTCTCTTCAATGAATCGTGTCAGTTTCCTGTTGACTGTTTTTTCTGCAACTTTGGCTGTGAAGGGGATGAGTGAGTTGGGTCGATAGTTCTTGAGGTTGGTGGGGTCAGCTGTGGGCTTCTTGAGCAGGGGTCTGACTTCTGCGCGCTTCCAGTCGTCTGGGAAGGTGACTTTTTTAAAAGTGGTGTTGGTGGTGCGTTGTAGTTCGGGTGTGATGGCGGCCGTGGCTCTGTAGTAGATGTGAGGGGGGCAGGGGTTGGTGGGGGCCCCGGAGTGAATGCTTTTCATGGTCAAGGCAGTGTCTTCGGCTGTGATCGGTGGCCAATTGGAGATGGTGGGCTGGCTGGTGTTTCTGAGGGGCGGGAGCCCATCTGTAGCGCCTGGTGGATGGTCGATGAAGTTGTCGAACAGGTTTTTGATCTTGAGGTGGAAATAGGTTCCAGGCTTGTCGCAGAGGTCTTGGGATGGGGTGATGTCTGTGGCTTTGCTGCGTGAGTTGGTGAATTCTAGAATGACACTGAAAAGTTCCTTGGAGTTGGTGGAGTTGGCCAGGATTTTGTTGTGGATGAAGTTCCTCTTTGTGGCTCTGATATGGTTGTGGTTTTAAGTTGCATTGGTGTTTCTCCAGTTCTTCTCCAGGCATCTGCAGGTGCATCTGGCTTCTTGGAGAGCAGTGGTGAACCAGGCGGCTTTCCTGGGGCATTGTCTGACGGGGTTGCGTAGCGGGGCAAGCTCGTCTGTGCAGTTGGAGATCCAGGTGTGGAGTTCTCTGGCTGTGTTGTTTGCATCTGGTGCCCAGGTGTGGTTGTCTCGGGTAAGGGTGGAGGTAAGTTGCTTGTCGGTAACCTTGCTCCAGTTCCTTCGTGGTGTGCGTGGGGCTGGTTTGGGTCCCTTGGGTTTGTTGACGCAGTGGTGGTCGGTCCATGGCAGCTGCGTTGTGTGGCTGAATTGGACGCTGTTTCCTGCTGCGAAGATGGGGTCGAGGGTGTGTCCTGCTCTGTGGATCGGTGTGTTGACGAGCTGTTTAAGTCCAATGCTGGTGAATTTGTCACAAAGGATAGTGGAGTTAGGGTTCCTGGGGTTGTCGAGGTGGATGTTTAGGTCTCCAATGAGTATGTAGTTTGTTGAGGCGATGGCGTGGGGTGCGATGAAGTCGGTGATGGTGTTGGGGAAGGGTGTTCGGGGGCCGGGAGGTCTGTAGACGAGGGTTCCTCGGAGTGTGGCTTTGGGGGTGGTCTGGATCTGGAAGTGCAGGTGTTTGGCGGAGGGGAAGGTTTCGCTGGAGGTAGTGAGGCAGAGGGAGCTCTTGTGGGTGATGGCGAGGCCCCCACTTGGGTAGTTGGGGCGGTCTTTCCTCTGGATCTTGTATCCGTCTGGGATGGCGGTGCTGATGTCGGGGGCGGAGGATGCATTGGTCCAGGTCTCTGTGAAGAAGGTGATGTCAGGCGAGAGAGTCGAGTAGGTTCCAGATTTCCCTGGCGTGTTTGTGTACGGAGTGTACGTTGAGGAGGATGCATTTTAGGGTGTAGCCGGTGCTGGTGTCAACCGTGTTGGAGGACGGGGTGGCGGTGAGGGTCTGGCGGCAGTGGAGACACGAGAACTGGCAGTGGGTCGTGTTCGGCGATGCTTGTTCGCATTCTCTAAGTCTTCCAGGGTTGAGTGCGAGGAGGGTGGTGGTGTCGTAGCAATGGGTAGTGGGAGGTCCAGGGTTCCTGGCACTGGCATTTGCTTCCCTGTTTAACTATTTTGATATTGGGACCCAGGTCATTTTGCCCCATTTCCTGGCTTGATGTCCTATATAATTATATAGCATTCTCTCTAAATTATAGATGGCAATTAAATGAGCCAGCCAAGACTGAAATGTTGAGAGATCAGAGTCTTTCCATCTGGTTGCTACCAGCAATCTGACAACTGTAACTGAGATAAATACAAAGCAGATCGGGCTATAGTCCAGCCCTAAATTATTGCCATGCCCTAATAACATTAAAGGAGGAGTCAGGCCAACCCTCCTACCAAGTATCTTCTCCCAAAATGTCTCTATGTTCCTATTTAAAGATAATAATTTAATACAGCCATAGAACGTGCTCGCCACTTCGGCCGGACAAATCGCAAATCTGGGACACTTATTGCCCTCCCTTTTTTCCAATTACATTTTTAGCTGGAGTGAAATATAAGTTAAAGATCGTCTTAAAATGTTGCACCTTTAGGTCAGCTGAGAGAAGAGTTTGTTTGCCAATTCTAATGACATATCTATATCAATATCAGCGTTCTCCAGTTTGCTAGCCCACTTTGTTTCACTTTTCTCTATATCGTCTGGTACATTAAACCATATAGATGTTTTATCGTACAGTCGGACTTGCCAAGTGGTTCCGGCAACGGGATGCTGGCCATTGATATCCTTTGTCTACGTTTATTAAAAAGCCCTTTTATTTGAAAATATTTAAAATAAGACCCATCAGGAATATCATTATCTCTTGAATGGATATCTCCAATTATTTTCAGGCCAAGCTGTGCCGATTGTTTCCTCATTATATCATAGAATACCAAAGGAAAAAAGCTGATCACCAGAGTGGTGTATACCTAGAGTATTTTTCTATTTTCATAAGCTTTTGGATGTTTCCCCCAGGTCTTCCAGACATTGATGATGATTGTAAATCACACCTTCTTGAAATAGCTGGGTTCTAGTTGACGAAGTAGCAAAGCCCTTGCCTCCACTTCGAGTGCCAGTTCATATATTGTTGGAGGGTCTAGGTTTCATTTTCAATAAAATTAATTATTTAATATTTTGTACTGTGTACCCATAAAATAGTTTTCTTGTAAAATATCATCTGACCAGAGCTATAATGGATTGACATTGATAAATCATAGTTCAAGTAATCATTTGGTAAACTTGCACAATGTGTTGCTGTTAGTGAGAGAAGCCTTCCTTTCAATGTGGGTTTTGTATTCACCAAACAGCCTTAGCCAGCAGCTGCTGCTCCCAAATATAGCTCACTTTGTGACTTGCATTGGAAGCAACCCTAGGACACCTAACAGTCAACTGTGTGACAGTGAGAGTGAAATACCAGCCAGACCTACAAAGAAAAATGCTTCACATATGTTTGGAAACCAGCATTAAATAATCTGCACTTTTGTAATAAGTTCAGGCAAATAAAGAGCATATGGAGAGTCTTCTATTTACTTTTTTACGGAGCCTACACAGTCTGTCATTATGGACAGCCATATACCATGACTTACCATGACTAGAATGAAAATGTGGCCCTAATTTGTTTAAAACACCCTCATAGTATCTGCTCGATAGCATTCTCTTAGGTATTTTTGCGTCAGTAAAACTGAAGTGATATGCCTGCAGCATTCTACTTTGCTGTTTTAAAGAATTTGGGGGCATATTATCAACGGCCAGCGATAATTATCGCTGGCCGTTCATAGCGATAGAAATATTATCGCCATCTATCGCTGAATATTATCGCCATGATAACGCTATATTTACAACGCATAGCACTTTTGCGATAATATTTCAGCGATAGCGGTGTTTTCAATGGAACATCGCTGATTTTCCAGTGATGTTCCATTGAAAACAGCGATAACATTGCTGATAGGACCCTGTGGTCCTATCAGCATAATCCATATCCCATTAAAAGTATGCATTAGTCAGGAATTTAACAGACGTTAAATTCCTGAGTTAAGGCTGAGGTAGCGCGATCTTTTTTATCGCTGCACCTCCTTGTTAATATTGCGAAGCTGCCTTCACGATATTAACATGTGTTGTTTTCACAGCCACGCCTCTTTTGCATCTCATTAGCGATGCGAGGCTGTGAAAAACGGGCTCTACATCAAGGAAACACGCGCTAGCGTGTCCTTGATGATATTGCGATATATTTATCGCCGCTTTTCACCCGAAAACGGATGCTAAAGCGGCGATAATTATATCACCAGCCCTAGCTAATATGCCCCTTGGTGACATCTTCTTCAAAATTACTGCTGTTGTCATTTAGTTCACAGGCTGTCTCAATTATGAAAGGAACTCTATATGTATGACTTGTTCCTTTGATGTTCCTTCACTTTCGATAATATATAATTTTTAGAGAACCTTTCAATGTAGGCATGAACACCTGACATCTTGATATTTTTTCACATTTTCAATATGCCTCTATTGTTGTTCATGTAAAGAGGTCATCATAATGTGTGCATGGCCACCGACCAACCCCACTTTCCATTAACTAAATTCATGTCTCCCAGTAAAAATCAGAATCCCATACCACTCCAACCACACACCAGAACTCAAAACCCAATGCTTCCCTCTGGTGGTGTCCACCACTTGCTCTCCTAGTTTCCCTGCTCTAACCTAGAAGTCACACAAGTTATGTATATGTCTAAAATGTCAAGAGATCTCAGTCTGTTTGGCGGGACAATCCTCTGTGATCCTGACTGAGAAGCAAAAAGACCAGACACCAGAGATTATAAAATGCAACATACTACCATGTCCACTATTGGCTATTTTCTTGTGACCCACCAAGGATCATAACCTTGATAGCTAAATGTCCACTATATGACTCTGTTCCTTTCCTCGCCTTGAAAGTATTGCCTGGTTAGCTGTAAACAGAAGATGGGAGATGGTTCTACACCAAGAGAGGACAGTGCGTTTAGCCCTCTGAAGGGCATTCCCGCAGATCCACCTTAAGACATTGTTCAACCTCCCTTCTCATGGCCTGTGCAATTCTCTCCAATATTTTAGACCAGAACCAGTCATTTTAGAGCAGTTACACAAAATGTGTTTTGCAGAAGTCATATTAATTTAATCAGTTCAACCCGTGACTTACAAAGTCGGCTTCAGCTCCGGGCTATGTTCTTCAGGCAAATGGATCTTTGACACCATTTTAGAATGGAGCAGAATTTTTTTTTTTAATAGACTTCAGGAATACAGTTGTTTAGTTCAGTCAATGATGAGAGTTTAGGATCGGTTCCAAACCATAATTTCTCATAATGAGATTAGTAGATTGTTTCCTCAAACGGGTCCCGCTTCGTTCTTGGGGGCTAATTGAGACTTGAGCTGCCGCCACCCCAGGAGGGGTCGTGCCCGTTGTTGTGCCTGTCTGCTGCTGCTGTGGTGGGGGAAGGTCGCTACACGGGACTCCAGTAACCAGGAGTCCGTGCGTGCCACCATCTGTGTTGCGGCCCGCCCACCCGCCCACAAACACCTTAAAACAGCTGGCGGAACCCGCTGGCGCGGGTCCCGCTTCCTTCTTGGGGGCTAATTGAGACTTGAGCTGCCGCCACCCCAGGAGGGGTCGTGCCCGTTGTTGTGCCTGTCTGCTGCTGCTGTTGTGGGGGAAGGTCGCTACACGGGACTCCAGTAACCAGGCGTCCGTGCGTGCCACCAGCTGTGTTGCAGCCCACCCACCCGCCCACAAACACCTTAAAACAGCTCGCGGAACCCGCTCGCGTGGGTCCCGCTTCGTTCTTGGGGGCTAATTGAGACTTGAGGGTTGAGACTTGAGCTGCCGCCACCGCAGGAGGGGTCGTGCCCGTTGTTGTGCCTGTCTGCTGCTGCTGTGGTGGGGGAAGGTCGCTACTCGGGACTCCAGTAACCAGGAGTCCGTGCGTGCCACCAGCTGTGTTGTGGCCCGCCCACCCGCCCACAAACACCTTAAAACAGCTCGCGGAACCCGCTGGCGCGGGTCCTGCTTCGTTCTTGGGGGCTAATTGAGACTTGAGCTGTCGCCACCCCAGGAGGGGTCGTGCCCGTTGTTGTGCCTGTCTGCTGCTGCTGTGGTGGTGGAAGGTCGCTACACGGGACTCCAGTAACCAGGAGTCCGTGCGTGCCACCAGCTGTGTTGCGGCTCGCCCACCCGCCTATTGGTTCACGCCCCCTTAATACATCATCGCTAACCACTGCGCGGGACGTACCGGACGAAGCCCGACAAAGGGCGGACAGTCTGTGACAGTCCGGGACAGGAGGGGGCAGGAGGAGGCTGGGCTGGGCCTAGGACTTTCCGTGTCGATCTAAGGCATCCGACTACCCAGGTTGGCGTATTAAGACTGTTTATCCTCCCATCGTGTTGTTAACAACTGTGACATTTAGTGGAAAGCCATCAGTAAAAGAGGGGGAGGGGAAGTGGGATTGTGTTATATGTCACTGTATGGTATTCTGTTATTTCCATTTGTTGAACTAGATAATAAGGTCAATAAGGTTATTTGGTTGAGTTTATAATGTCTAAAGTGAAAACTGCCACAGTGACAGCCACCCTGGACAATAATTTGGTCAAGATGGTGGATAAAATTAATCAAGAACGCCGAAAGTCTCTGGGGCGGGTGGGGTCCCTTGATCTAACTTCCCCCTTGTCTAACCCATCTATCCCCCTGTCTAAACCCACCTGGACGTTAGCAACAACCCTAACCAGCGGTGCTTCCAGATCAAGTCCGCTCTGATAGTTCAACACCTGGGGCTGTTATAGACCTAGAATCTAGTCAGGCTGCCCCTCTAGACCCACCGCTACAATGCCCGACGGCCCCGAGATCGCAGAGAGTATTTCGGTCATGTAGGAATAATAATAAGAATGTCCAATCAAAGCGGGGGGCGAGTCGATCAAACAAGAGAGTGGATCCCCCATTAACCAGTGCTGTTCGTGACAGTACCTCGGTCATTATAGACATTGAGCAATTCGACTTCTTAATTAGTACTTTAGACGCTAAGTTTGACCTGATTGTCAAACCTTTACTCATCAAGCTCGATACGGTCACTGCCGAAGTAGTTAGACTGGGAGGACTGTTGGAATCATATATTAATACTAGCATAGGTCCCCAAGCTGAGGACAAGGATCTTGGAGGCAATAATGTAACCTCTAAGATCGCTAGAGAGGTTACACCAACGGCCATGTCTAATACATCTAAGCCTTCTTCCGGGGGCCATAGTGAGAAGGTATCTATTGTATCTAACCCCCCGCAGACAATAGGTCGAAATTCTTCATCCAACTCAGCCTCAGGGATTCATGTGGCCTATAGTACAGGAAAAGCCAAAAGTCACGTTAACCCACAGCTTGATTTACCACCAGACTGTGCACCCTTTGTGGCAGTCTTAACCAACGTCCCCCCAGCTAGAGAGTCTGGACACAATAACACATACAGAGAATCTCATGCCTCATTGAAGAATAAGACCGTGGATTGGCTTCATCGGGAGTGTGGTTTCCCAGTAGCTTTAGCAGATGAGATTCTAAGTACAAGAAGAACTAATTGGATAGGTAGCTCACGCAAGAATTGTGGTGGCGATTGTATTGTTGTTAATTTTAGAAATCCAGAACTCGCCTCCACCGTTTTGCTAAGAGGTACTTCTCTCCCCTACCGAGATCAAGGGATTTCTCTTTGTCCCTTAGTTTACTTTTATAGGCATTTATATAACCAGCCCAATGCTGATCATATCAGGGCGGGGGATAGAGACTTGAACTTGTATACTGGCTTTAATGTTGCTACGTCTAATAGATTCCAGGCTCTGAGCGGACTCGACTCCAATGATTGACTAGAATCTGTTCCGATGGAATTAGGGGATGCAGCTGTTTCTTTAGGAGGTGGAGGGGGCGATGTAACATTGGGGGATCCAGACACTGTGGGATCAAGTGGTAACTGTAGATCCACAGCCAATCCCAATAATGACTTCAGACGCTGTGAAGATGCGAGGTTGGTCTTCGATGACCGGGGTGGGGATTTTTCCCCTAAGAACGTACCTTACGGTCACAGTAGACCAACTTCTTTGACCAACACGCCCATTAAAAGTTTCAACCCCCGGATATGTTCAATTGCTAGTTGGAACGTTGCAGGACTCTTATCAAAGGATGCCTGCCTGGGCTGGCTGGAGTTTATTAACGCTTTTAATATAATTTGTTTTCAAGAGACATGGTGTAAGGACCCAATTAATTGCAATGGTTTTGCTTCATATCAATTACCAGCTGTGGCATCACCTTCGGGCAGGGCAAAGGGTGGGCTCCTGGTTTTGATGTCTGTGGAAGTTCCTATTATTGTCAAAAGACATGTATTGGCACGTTCTCGAGTGCTGTCTGTGGGCTGATCAGTTCCCTGTGAACGTCACCACCCACGTGACTCGGGGCCACGCCCCTCCCTAGTAGCCTCGCCCCCTCCCGGAGGCTTCAAAACGCCACGCTGAATTGCAGCCGGTGTTGACCAGCTAGTTACCCCTGAGGCGGAAGCCGGGGGTGGTGTTACTCAACTTTTTAAATTGTACTCACTTCACTGTCTTCTGCTGTTTTTTAACGTTGCTTATTGTTAACATTGCTGCACGTTCTCGAGCGCTGTCTGTGGGCTGATCAGTTCCCTGTGAACGTCACCACCCACGTGACTCGGGGCCACGCCCCTCCCTAGTAGCCTCGCCCCCTCCCGGAGGCTTCAAAACGCCGCGCTGAATTGCAGCCGGTGTTGACCAGCTAGTTACCCCTAAGGCGGAAGCCGGGGGTGGTGTTACTCAACTTTTTAAATTGTACTTACTTCACTGTCTTCTGCTATTTTTTAACGTTGCTTATTGTTAACATTGCTGCACGTTCTCGAGCGCTGTCTGTGGGCTGATCAGTTCCCTGTGAACGTCACCACCCACGTGACTCGGGGCCACGCCCCTCCCTATTAGCCACGCCCCATCCTCTTCCTTATTATCATGCTCACCTCTCGGAAGCGCAGCGGACGAGCGCAGCGGGCACACCTTCAGCACGCCGAAGACACGCCAAAGACTAGCCCGTCTGTGCCCGTCCGGGCCCAGACGGGCTTAGGGCATACCACTCTGCATAACTCTTCTAGCCCTCGGACCCCCTTTCACAGGTATTCGCGGGACACACTGCTTGCTCTACGCACGGCCAGACACCCCAGCTGTTGCTATTACTGGATTGAGGGTTCCGCATTTAAACATTGTCTTGCCTGTCGCCCGCATAACACTTGCAAGGGCCCTGACTCACTGACTATGGCTCTGCTTAATTGCAGATCACTGCCTTGTCATGCCACGGAGGTTCACTCCATCCTTTTGGACCATAGTCTGGATGTCTTATTCCTGACGGAAACGTGGCTGACTACAGGTTCCGACCCCGACATTGTCAACGCTCTCCCCCCGGGATACCTCATGTTCCATCTTGATAGGCCGGATGGGAGAGGGGGTGGAGTGGCCATTGTCTACAGAGACACATTCCTATGCAAAGTAGTAGACTGCGGCATCAACAACGCTGAAAGTTGTCAGTTTACCCTTCGCGTCTCCTCTACTGTCTTTATTTCTGGCCTCCTTGTGTATCGGCCTCCCGCTACGCTAGGGAACTTTGTGGATTCTTTCATGGAGGCTGTTATCCCACTGGCTGCTGCCTCGTCCAACTTTGTCATTCTTGGGGACTTCAACTTTCATTTTGACGAGCCCAATGACGTAGTAGCAAGGGATTTTCTAAGTTCTCTCGGGGCACTGGACCTACATCTCGTTAATATGGGAGCTACTCATATTAGAGGTCATCAGCTTGATGCGGTTTTTGCTAATTCTGCGAACCTACAGGCTCTCCAGATGTTGGCTCTCCCCTGGACCGATCACCATCTCATTCCGTTTAGCTGGTTGCTGGGGAACCGGAGAGATCCCGCACCAAGACAACATATTGTGGAACGACTCTGGTCGAAGCTCCCGGTGGACAGTTGGGCGGAAGAACTAGCCAGAACCTGTCCTCAACCCGTAGATGACCCCAATACCGCTGATCAGCTCTTGGGCGAATGGCTGACTAACTCTCTGGACTTACTGATCCCGAATAAAAGGAGGCTTGTCAGGGAGAGAAGAATTGGCTCTGCCCCCTGGTATACCCCCGAACTTAGGTGCATCAGAACCTCTTGTAAAAGGCTTGAACGTGCTTGGAGGAGAGAGCAGACGGAAGAAAGCCGGGCCAATTACAAAAGGGAGTTGAGGAAATATAAAAGCGCACTGAAGGACGCTAAAAAGATTTTCTTTAGCGACAGGATTGAGATAGCAAGCAATTCTTCTGGAGAATCGTTTAAAATCTGCAAGGAACTTCTGAAAGCCCCGGTCCCTCCAGTGTTGCATGATAATCCCAAAGAAAAATGTGAGAAACTGGCCAGCTTCTTCCATTCAAAAATAGAGAAAATCTTATCCTCCCTACCCACTATCCCTCAAACCATGAACCGGTTACTAGCCTCACAAGTCGCTCGATTGAGCTAGCATCTTTAGGCCCCTTCTCGGAAGAGGAGGTGATAAAAGTCCTGTTGGAGATGAAGAGTGGCTCCCCGAGTGACCCAGTTCCCATAAAACATCTTAAGCTCGTGGCTAACACCTTGTCAACTCCTCTGACTGATCTCTTGAACCTTTCACTAGCTCAGGGCACAGTGCCCCAGAGATGGAAAAAGGCTGTGGTGAAAGCCCTATTGAAAAAACCAGGACTGGATTCATCCAATTTGACCAACTTCAGGCCAATTTCACTTCTGCCTGGTTTTTCTAAAATTGCAGAGAAGTTGGTCAACCGGCAGCTCTCTCACCATCTTGAGTCTAACCACCTGCTAGGAGATTCCCAGACTGGTTTCCGCCCCGGCCATGGAACAGACACTGCCTTGCTGGCAGTAGTGGAGGAGGCAAGGAGCACTCTAGATACAGGAGGGTCAGTGGCAGTGATCCTCCTGGACTTGAGTGCTGCCTTTGACACCGTGAGTCATCAGGTGCTCCTCCAACGTCTGCAACGTCTGTCAGAGGTAGGTGTCTCAGGGACGGTCCTGAAATGGTTGGGATCTTTTCTTTCTGACCGTTTCTACCAAGTCTGGGAAGGGTCAGAGCAATCTGCCCTAATCCCTCTTCAATGTGGAGTCCCGCAGGGCTCATCGCTGAGCCCTACCCTATTTAATATATATATGACTCCACTTGAAAGAGTGGTCGCCCCTTCAGAGGTGAAGATCATCAGTTACGCTGATGATACTCAGCTGGTGGTGGGCCTCACTCAGCTGGCGGAACAACCTGAGGAGTTACACGACTGCCTTGCCAATGTTTATCGTTGGATGTCTATCTCCGCCCTAAAGCTTAATGGAGGTAAAACCGAGCTGATGCTCCTGGGCAATTCCAGCCCCTCCATTATTGCGAGCTGCTGGCCCCGGTCTCTTGGTGACCCACCATCCCCCAAGAAGGAGATCAAATCCTTGGGAGTATGGTTGGAAGAAGACCTGTCCTTCAGGACTCATGCCAGGAAGACCGCAGGGGTTTGCTTTGGTTTACTGAGATCAGCCCGAAAGGTGCTACCTCTGCTTCCTGATCCAGCAAGGAAGCTGTTGATACGTGGCCTAATTCTATCGAGGCTCGATTATGGGAATGCGCTGTTTCTCGGTGCTCCTGAAGCGACCTTCAAAACTCTCCAACAGGTGCAAAACGCAGCTGCGAGAGTCCTTATGGATGTTCCCAGAAGGCAGTCTGCTGCTCCGGCCCTCAAAGCGCTTCACTGGCTCCCCGTGAAGGAGCGGGTGAAATTTAAAGCGCTATGTACAGCCCACAAAATTTTACATGGCAAAGGCCCCCCCATCCTTGCTAACATGGCCTGTCCTTACAAACCCCCACGTCTGCTGCGCTCGGACCAAAAACACCTTTTACAGTTAGCGAGAGTAAGAAGAGCTCGTTCTGGGGGCAGGCGTTTCTCTGTGCAAGTGGCCTCTCTTTGGAACTCTCTGCCCCTCAAGATTCGCTCAGAGCCCAAGATCCTACCTTTCAGGAAACTTCTTAAGACCCACTTGTTTCCATAGTAGTGATCAGCTGAGTCTCTCCTTCTGGTCTGTTGCGCCGGGATGCCCCCGGGTAAGCTGAGCGCATTATAAATTTCATATTATTATTATTATTATTATTGGTTGGGGTCCATTCCCAGATCTTATGGCTTTATCAGGAGCAAGGTAGAAACATTCTTTTAATCAATTTTTATAACAATATATTTGACAGTACTAGGCATCAGGTAGTGTTTGCTCTTGAGACCGCTTTGGCTGAAATTATAATGGAGTTTTATAATGATTTTGATTTTATTTGGGTGGGGGATTTTAACACTGCTGTGTGTTCCCTTTCCACCCAAAGGGTCTGTGGATTTAATAATTGCTTAGGGGACGTTGATCTTCACTTCCCCCATAACATCTATGGGGACTCATTGAATAAAATCCTGGCCACATATGACCTGGAAATTTTGGTTAACGCAAAAAATGTTTCTGGAGAAATCATTCCCACGTTCACGGGAAGGAATGCAAATACTATAATAGATTTTATTTGCATATCCTCTAATTCTAATTAAGGCAAGAGGCCTGGGACAAATTAGACCAGGCAGCCGCAACTTCGGATTCCTCTTTATTTTGGGACACGGTTAATTGTCCTTTTTTAAAGGACGACAAGATGCCCGAACTGACGGCTAACGTCAGTGAGGAAAACTGGGTTACCCACTTCTCTGTGATCTTTGATTCGGATAGACCGAGGGGTGTGCACGAAGATGGTTGGCCTATCGTTTCTCTGGACATTTCCATCGTCGAAGTACAGGGAAGCATTACCTCCAGCAGGGGCCCGATGGGGTGCCGATCGATTTGTATAAATTAGTTCCGGAGTTATGGGGCCCGTTGTTAACTAATGTTTTCAATGCTGCTGTATGCAATGGTGTCCCATCTACATGGGAGGAATCCATTATCATTCCTATTTATGAGAAGGGAGACAGGGGAGATGTGAAGAATTATCGTCCAATCTCCCTTCTTGATTCCTCAGTGAAAATTATGAGCAGGGTGCTTTTGGTCAGGCTGGAAGAGTGGGCCGATTCTAAAAGCATTTTGGCTAATTGCCAATATGGCTTTAGAAAGGGTCGAGGGACCATTGAACAATGTCTTAACCTCGAACTTTTAATTGGGAAATACACGAAGGCTAAGAAAGGCTCTCTCTATCTCTGCTTTGCAGATTTGAGTAGTGCCTTCGATATGGTGGACCATAGTATTTTATGGGCTAAACTGCTTGAAATGGGGGCACCCGAAGGCATTGTCTATTTCCTGGCCCGACTTTATGCCAATCTAAGTGCCAGTGTTCGTTATGGTTCGGGTGGGGAGCGCACCCCAAAGTTTAAGATTAGGCGTGGCATAAGACAAGGGTGCGTTCTTGCCCCCCTACTCTTTACCCTTTTTATCAATGAAGTTGATTCCGCATTAAAGATGGTTGCGGCAGATGCACCAAAAATCATTGAATTTAGCGTCCCTGTACTACTTTACGCGGACGATGCCGTGACCTTGTACAGGACCCCTATAGGCCTCCAACGCCTGATGGACAGGTTTTCACTGTTCATCAAGGATAGAAAGCTGTTGATCAACAAATCTAAAACGTACATTATGGAATGTGGCATGGGGCGTAAAAAACCCCATTCCTATTTTATTGACGGGCATAAGGTGCAAATGGTGGATTCCTTTAACTATCTTGGCATCACTTTTTCTAAGAATTGTAGCTGGACTAGTGAGATTACTTATGTCCGGGCCAAGATGGCGAAATGTGCACATGGGGTGTTCAAGTTTGCCACCAAAATAGGGGACAAACGGATTAAAGACATGTTAAAAATCTATCAAATGAGATGTCTTTCAATTGCCCTTTACGGTCCTGGGGTTTGGGGTCACGCCACGGCAGGGAGCCTCCAAGTGGAGGAAAATCTCTTTTTAAAGAGACTTCTGTGTCTGCCCATATCTGCCTCTAATGACCTGGTGCATAGAGAGCTTGGGATTCAACATCTTTCAGACCTGATTACCCTAAGACCATTAATGTTGTGGCGTGCCATTTGGTCGAAGGAAGAGACTTCCTTAAATAGAGCCATCATTAGAGACTGTTTTTCAGCTGACGACCACTTGAAGATTCCCTGGATTAAATTTGTTGTTAATAGTTTTTTAGAGATCTATGGTTTCGATATTAGAGAGGACAGTTACGCTGCTTCTAGTTTGTCCAAGGTTGAGATGAAGACTGCTCTCATGAGCTATAAGTTAGAGAGGCGGGGAGGGATGGTGGCAATCTTACTAAATGTATGCTCTACGGAAGATATTGTGAGACTGTGGGCTATCAACCGTATCTGAGTTATGTCACCAGAGCTTCCCACCAGTTTGTTTTAACCAGATTAAGGTTTGGGATTGTGCACCATTTGGTGGCCTTCCCCTGTATCAAAAAATATCCGATTGGTCCGTGCCCATGTGATAATACCTCAGTACAAAGCACAAAGCACTTTCTATTGCTGTGTAAACTTTATGGTAACTTTCGTTCAGCCTTTTTAAAACCTATTTTCATGAAGTATGGAACTAGAAATGTTCATGATTCTATGAAGTTGTTTTTTAACTCTCACCCTGATGTTTGTTTTTTCACTGCTACCTTCCTTCTCCAAGCTGTTAAAGCAAGGACCAGTATGATTTTTTAATTGTCTTTTTAACCTTGTATTCTGTACTGTATTTTTAACCTTTGGTTTTTATGATGTTGCATTTGTAGTGTATATGTATGTGCTTTTATGGACTTTGTGTTTAAGCTCCGAATAAAGCCTTATGAAATGAAATGAAAAAATGTATTTAATTAGTAAGTGAAATATCAAGAAAGTCATGGTTAAATAATGCATCGAATGACAAGCATGTTCCATAAAGGAATTTAGCCCCTATTCTATATAGACAGTTCAGAATTTAGTCAGAACCCATGAAGAGTTCTTGGAAAGAGTGAGATTGATGGAGCATTTAAGAAAATGAACTCCCCATTAAGAGTAGTTCAGTAAGACTCAGCCGAGTCTACATATGTGAGCTACAGGTGCTGCATGAGAAAACATAACTCAGGAAACATCCCAGCCAAAGTGGAAGGTACAAAAAGCTATTAGCAGTAGGTTACAGCAAGTCTCTCAGTAGAAAGACCAAGTCTTAAGAAAGTCTCTGTAAAAGCTCAAGAGAGGCTGCAGCCCCCTAACTGGGAAACACAAACTAATATAAAACACAAAATCACAAGTATCAATCCATTTGGGGTTAGATCATCTTGAGCCAATGGAGTGAAATCGTCCGATTGCCAGGAGCTACTTTCTGGGGGGCAAATTATCAAGCCCATTATCACCGCTTTAGCAGCAGTTTTCGGCCAAAAAGCGAAGATAATGGCATCGCACTATTAGCAAGGACACGCTAGCGTGTGTTTCCTTGTCTCAGCACCGGTTTTCCTTACACCTTGCATCGCATCTCTAATGAGATGCAAAGTAGGCATTCCCAAGAAAAACAACATTCAAAATATCGTTATCTGTCCTTCACAGTATTTACAAGCCCGCCCGGGACACCCATAGCGATTTGAAAAGCCGCGCTAACCGCGGTTATCGCCGATATTTTACGTCTGATAAAATCCTGACTTCACCATCTTTTACATGGGAGGTGGATTGTACGGCTAAATCCACATCTCCCTATTACTAAGGATTCCCCTATCGCTGCAGGTTTATCGCTGGATTCACAGTGATAAACCTGCATTTTGCCACTATCGCCGGATTTTTCATCGCCGTGGAGATAAGCGTTGTAAATAACGCGATATCTCGGCGATCAAATCCGGCGATAGCCGGCGTTAATCAAAATCGCGCTAAGCGAACTCGGCGATATTTATCGCTGCTCGTTGATGATATGCCCCTTAGTTCCCACAGTAAACAAACAATGTCGAAAAGATACTACTTAAAAGTATTAGTTAGTTGCTAGACATTCATGTAAATTTGTCTTGGGTTCCCATGAGAAACTCCAGCAATTTCTAACTATTAGATAATAAGTGTTCTACTCTAAAGACAGAAACATAATATTTGTAACGTCCTGGTTAAATCATGAGATTCATGTCTTCATGTAAGCATTACTGGTTTTAATATACTGTTCGCTAGTCAGCATTGTAAGAGTATGTGAAAGCTAAAACTATCTAAATACAATGAGTTAAGTGTAGCTTGGAACAGAGAAATGCATTTTATAAAGTCAACACATTCTAGAGCAATGACAAGTTTAAGTAAGTCACATTTGGGTCATCTATCAAATACAGTTGTGCATGATTCAGCATTGGTTACAGCTATTTGTTTATTAAAAAGAGAAAATAAGGAGAGATAGAAAATAGAATAAGGCTTGGCCCACCAATCACAATACGATTGAAATTAAATCTTAATGCGTTTTGCACCAATTCTCTACGTGCCATTTTTACAAGATTTTTGTTACAAGCTGTATGTTGACTCTGCGCCTAAGCTTTTGTAGGTTTATTAAAGTAACCTTTCCTATGTGTTTTTACGTAAATGTCTAAGGCAAATTATCAGTTCTATTAATAGACTTTTATGCTAGATTTTCCTGCTTCAATCAATTTGCAGCACTTTAGCAATTGTTCAATTTGTTCCGATCAATTGCATGCAGTTTAGTTGGCATTAGATGCCATCTATAGAGAATTTTGTTTAATGTGTCCCTTCCCTGAGAATGTTAGCAACATTGCTTGCTCTTTGTAAGATCTGCTCCCATTGTTTCATGTAAAAAGTTTCTCCAAGTCTTATTTTCCTCTGAAGTTGGAAGGGGTAATCGCCTTGAGGCCGCTGTTTATTTAGGGTTAGAGACATCGTAGAAAGAAAGTGTCAGAGAGATGCTTGACTGGGGAAGTTACTGAAATAGCAAGGGGATTGACTACAGCATTCGCTGGTGGGATTGCCTTCACAGGTTGAGGTGTGTTCGAAAATATGTCTCTGGTTGGCTAGGGTATGCACCCAAGCCAGGCAGAGCTCACCAGTCTAGTCAGGGTAAGCTAGATACACATCAAAGACAACCTGTGCTCACCCTCCGGTAGCTTGATACAGAGCAGGCAGGCTTATCATCAGAGGCAATGTGTAAAGCATTTGTGCGACACAGTCACACAGTAACAGAATGAATACACTATAAAATGGACTCCACTCAGGATTATATAAAATAGCTTTCTATATTATACATCAAGCAAGACCCAAATGACAAGAATCAATAATTACTTTACAAATTATGCCATTGTCAAGTATCACATTGAATGTAATTTTAAATATGTTACTCGTGGTACGGCCAAAATGTTAGCAGTACCAAAGATACTTTTTTATCAATATCCAGGTTTTTAGGGTAAAGCATACTAATTGCAGTAGTACCATAAACAATTGCACCCCCAACCAAATCTAGAGAACAGGAGTTCCTGCACTCCAACTAGACTCTTTATGGCACTTTTGTGTGGGCTCGAGTCCTCGTGATCCCTCCAGGGATCAAAGAGGAGCACTTCACCCACTGTGGAGCAGGGACAAAGCAATGCTCCTCGAGTCGTCCTCATGGACAGGGTCGTCTTAATCCAGCTGCCTACGAGTGTAGCTTCCACGAATCACTGTATCTCATCTAATCCAGCCACTTGCGAAGCGCAATGCGGCAACATGGAATTGCAGTACCTCTTTGGAGCAGGGGAATGAAACAATGCTCCGTACTCGGCACATCAACTCCCTCACATGACTCCTCACTTCTCCCTTACTTCATGGGCTGTGCTGAGGGAGGATTCCGTCTTTGTGGCAGCGAGGACACATGCCTGATGGTGATGACTCTGATTGGCACAAATACTCAGAGGGTTGCTTGCATGCGCCTCCTGGGCCGGAGGGCCATGCTGGGGGGTGGGGCCAGGCTGACGAGCCTCATGCTGCTTATGTGTGTGGGTTTGCTGGGCAACACACCTAGAATCTGAAGAAGTGGTTACCTCAGCGCTGCAAAGTTTCTTTCTCCTTGCATAGTGAGGTGCAGGGGGAACACAGAGCAGCTGAGGCACATACTGCTCGGGGGAAAATGGAGCGCTCAGCATGCGCTGACCTTCACAGGGAATAAATCACTCAACATGCACTGTGCTTAGAGGTTTAGAATAGCTGTACTCAGAGTCTCACGGCAAGGAAATGATGCAGAGTCCTTTATGGCGCTGAGACTCTGAACGAACAGGCGGTAAGCCAACAAGCCCTTGGAGAACACTTGTGGGCTCCAAAGCAGGTAGCAGGGCAACACACAGAAGCAGTTTGCAAAGTGACAGTCCCTCCAGCAGTCAGCAGGCCAAGACAGAATAGCAGTTAGCAAATTGATGATCCTTCCTGGCAGCACAGCAGTCCTTCTATCAATGTGCAGATGTAGAGCCAGCAGCATCAAGTCCCTAACAGTGTCTGAAAACATTGGGTCAGAGAACCAGTAGTAATACTCAAAAATGCCTCTGATGTAGGGGTGACTTAAAAAGAATCCTTAGAAGTGTGCAACAATCCCTTCCTCCCCAACCCTGACTCCAGATGACCAGTAAGGGGTAAATCATCCCTTTGTGTGATGGCAGGACACAACCTATACACATATCAGTATGCAGATGAATGCAGATGTATCTCCTGTCGTACCCACCCATTGCAGGGTTGGAGCTGTCTGGAGAGAATGCACAAAGTGATGTAACCCAGCCCAGAAGTGTATTAGAGACAGGCTGCAAAGCACAAAGAGTATTAAGCACAGAGAAATGCCCACTAGTAAAAGTGCCATTTCCAAAATAGGAATGTGAAATCTAACTTCACCAGAAAGTAGTATTTGTCACTACCATTCTAAACATACCAAACATGGCAACAACACTCCGTTCTGATCAGGAATTACCACTTGTAAGTATATAAGGGAATTCACAATGCTTGCCTATGAGATGAGTAGGCCTCGCAGCAGTGAAAAACAAAATAGGCTGTTTGTCACTACCAGGATATGCAAAACATGAAGGTACATGTCCTATCTTTTACTTACAGAATCCAGCCCATAGGACTACCTAGGGCCTACCTTAGGGGTGACTTATGTGCAATAAAAGAGGAGTTTAAGGCTTGGCGAGTAGTTTAAAATGCCAAATCAAAGTGGTAGTAAACTGCACATGCAAGCCCTGCCAGGTTTGAAAGGCTATTTCTGGGTGTAGCACTAGCAGTGCTTCAGGTCCACTGGTAGCATTTAATTAACAGGCCCTGGGTATATGGTATGCCACTCTACAAGGGTATTACAAGTAACTCAAATATTCCAAACAGGTGTAAACCAATCATACCATGTTTAGGGAGAGAGCACATGCACTTTAGCACTGGTTAGCAGTGGTAATGTGCCAAGAACCCTAACACTAACAAAAAGAAGGTAATAAAAAAGGGAGGAGGAAGGCAAAACATTTAGGAATAATCCTGTAGAAAAAAACAGGTACAACAAGGTGCCTCTGTTGAATCTTGTGCATGCATTGGTTTTGAATTTTGTGAGAATGTTCTGGGCTGCTTCTTCCAATTCAACTCTGGTCAATAGACAATTGTAGTAGCCTGAGGGATGAGGGGTTAACAACGATTTAAATCATCAAGTACAGTGTGATCATTAGGACCACTCAATAAAAGTTTGAGTCAGTAAATTGTCATTAAAAGGTTTATTACAAACTCAAAGCCAGACTAATATAAATCTTTTTTTTCAAAAACTTTATTTTGGTCATTGACCATAAAAGTGTAAATGAGCAATATACATTATCATTTCATTTAATACACAATTACAGAACCACAAATTTAAAACACTAAAATGCCGTTAATAGAAATAATTCATAGGCAATAAAAAAATCCCAAAGTTAAGAAATCTAAAATGCAAATGATAACATATGTGCAGAACAATCATAGGGATAGATCTAAAAATCAAACAGTAAAAAAAGGCAATAATCCATTTCAAACAATTGGTGGACCCCATAATAATCTCACACATATAACATATCCACAGACTCTAAATTAATGCATGCATCTAAAAACAGACTAGAACTTGTAGTGGTAACAAGAGAACTGTTAAAAATAAGATAACATTTCTCAATACGACCAATTAAGAGCTTGCCACTTGCTTCAACCTCCACATTGATACTAAATAACGTTATACAGCAAAGACTATATGTTGGCTTACATCAAACCTTATGATGCGAAAGGCATTGTTAAGATCTCTAATACCTAGGAGCCAACAGATTGGAATAAGCCACGTTTTCCTGTTCGGAAGGTAGGATGGAAAAAAAAGAACAAAACGTGCTCTACAGTTTCCCTTTCTTAGCCACAAGTAGGGCAAGAACACCCAATTGATTCCAAATTATGGGCCCATTTACCAGAAAGAGAGGCAATAGTCAGGGATCCATACCTAAATTTCTGATACAATTTCTGGGCCAACAGGGGGCTCAATTTAATGAGGAAATGTTCAAAGTAGTAAATTACCTCAGTCTGAAGAAAACAGTTGGTCTGGGTACCATAGGAGGGAGCTACCAATATTTGATCCAGTTTCTACTGGAGATATCTTTTTGTGACTGGGTTTTGCTAATAGTCGGTACAGCCTCTGGTACCTCCCACAGATCACTGCACCGTATCTTCATTAGAGTGTCTTACTCATATTTAAGCAATTGGATATTACTCGATCCTAGTGTTCCTAACTCTTCTGTGAGGCCAGCTCAATAGGAAGATAACTCGGGAGTAGCCCAAATCAGTCGCTAATAAGAAATTGGCCTAATCCCTGCTCTCTCAGTAATGAGCCGCAAACCCAGATCAAATCTGAGTGGGATTAGCGGAGTACTACTAGGAAGACCTAATCATTGGCAAAGGAAACTCTTTTCTGCAACTTGTATTCTGGACATATTTTTGTATCCCCAGAGTTCAGACCCACACAAAGCAGCTCCCAGAGCCTGCATTTTATATATTTGAATTACAGGAGATATTGGGAGAAAACAATAACCTTTCTGCCCTTTTACTAAAGCCCCAATTTGCTGCAAAAGTATGAGTCTCTGTTTCTCAATGTGGCAAATGTGGTACGGCCAGGGTTTAACATCATACATTTTGTTTTCTCAACATTTATCTTGAGACTCTTCTGTTCACAGAACTTCTCAAAGTGACATAGAATTTTCTGTAAGCCCATAGGGGATTTAGAATTTGAGAGAGTGTCATCCGCGAGCTCAAGGCTGAAGTCTTGATGCTCGCCAATCTGGGTGTGTCTCTATCACAATCATCCAGGAAAGTAATCAAATAATTTGTATAATGAAAAAAGAGTGGGGGCAAGGACACACCCTTGCCTGACCCCATGGTCCACAGGGAAAGGGTCGGCCAGTTCACCCGACAATCCACACTGCACTTGTACAAAATGATCTAGGTGTAATCTAGTTAAAATATCCAAAAGGTCAGAGAAGACCCCCATAACAGCCATTGCCTGCCAAATTTTCAATTGAGGTACCATGTTCAAATGCCGAGAGTAGATCGACAAATGCAATATGAAGACTGACACTACCCAGTACTACTATTTTCCAATAGATTCGTTGGAAACGGAAAGCTTGATCAATTATACTAATTCCCTCCCTGAATGCAGCTTGAAGGGGAGTTAGAACTTTATATTCCTCCATCCAGGCATGAAGTCGGGCAAGGAGTATAGTACAAAATGATTTTTGTGAGCAATCAAAAGGCATATTGGTTTATAATTACGGGGGTCAGAAAGAGAATTATTTTTATGAATGGGGATTATTTTAGCCCATGCCTATGTGGGGGGTATGGGTGGTCCAATAAGGATGTTATAAAAAATGACCGGAAAGTAGTGCCCCCTTACACCCATTTCACTCATATAGAGATCCCCAGGGATCTTATCTAAGCCAGGGGCTTTTTTATCCGCTATCTTAGTAATAGCTGTATTAACATCCCCTAATGTGATTGGATTTGGATTCACACTGTATGGGTGACAATCCACTTATTCCTTAGGATTTTTCGCCGTCGACAGTTGGTGGAGTAGGTTAGCTTCATCTTTCAGGAAGTATAGAGTAGAGAAGTGTGCTACCCAATCAGCCACAGAAACATTAGACATGGAGGGGCGAGCACCCCCTGTGCATACCACTGAAATTAAATTCCAAAAGCTGCGGTGGTCCCTACTCTTCACTGCTGACAGCATACTGTCCCAATGCTCGTATTCCCATTCTTTTGTAACCATTTCATTGTTTTTTATTTTATAGAAGGCCCTCAAGGCTCTAGTTTCCCCTCAATCCTGACTTTAAATTGCTGAAAATAGGGCAGATCTAACATTCTTACATGTTCTATTATACCAGAGCTGTAACAGAGGTGAACTACCACATAAAGGTACCCCTTAAGATCATTAAAAAACGTATTATGCATTAGGTAAACGGAATTTGAATCCACCTCCATGCCTTGATCCCACCCCAAAATGAGAAGGACTCCTAAACATCCAGCTACCAGGGAGTACATTTTGCCCATCTGCTCTTCTGAATCATTCATACTGGCCCACTTGACTCTACACATGTGTACCCTTTGATATAGAGACCCAAAGTTGCAGGGGTTAGCTCAAGGGATAGGGTGTTGTGATCACTATCCAAAATAAATCAATGATGTCCAGGCCCTGAGATCCACTAAAATATAATCAATTAGGCTAGAACTGGACAACCGATTAACAGTATATTTCCCCTTGCTATCTGGCCTGGTTCTCCCATTCACACCCCGCAGTCCCAGTTTCATGGTGAAGGCATTAATTTGCAGAGCCAGAGGCGACCATTTCTTAATTGTAACCATTGACAGCCTGGGAATACCCCATACAGTATTCTCATCATGAGTAAGAGTCATCAAAAATTCAACCCTGGGTGACTCATATGATAGACCACCTGGCCTGAGATATATGTTTTATAAGTACACGGTTCTGGTCTAGGTAGTAATAGATACACATAAAATGTCTGGGGATGGAATTATTACCTCTGTTACTTCAAAGGTTAATCCAGTGTTAACCCAAGTTGTCACCCTTCCAGATAGCCTCTTCCTACCATTGGACATCGCCTCTTTACTAAAATTTGTATAACCTGCCCAATATAATGGTCTGAGAGCCCAAGTTTCCTGGAAGAGACAAATCCAATGTTGATCAATAAATGCAGCCTATTCAGGAACATTGAGCTTAGAATTTAAAACCTGCCATATTCCAAGACAGTATTTTGATCAAATCGACTGTAAGTTAAGCGAAGGGAGTACACAGAGTTCAATAGTCCCACATGATCACTACTACTGCTACTCCCCTGTGGAGCCAGCAGAGCTTGTGAGTTCAAATGTACACCATTGGCAATTTGCCTCCCACTTTGAATTTCACAGTGTTGAGATTTCTCCAACCACTGTGGATCCTGGAGATCGAGAGAAGAAGGACCCTCACTGTCTGTGGGCCTAAGGATTCACCACAATTGCCAGGTGCAAAGGTAGACCCCTTATCACACCGTTTTTGTTATTAAACACCCCACCTCCTCCGCTAACTTCCCTGTCATTCTCTGGAGAGGAATACATCTGTGGAGGATCGTTCCCTGTTGGGGCTAGCCACTCTACCCCATCCATGGCGTCAAATCTATTCAAAACAGATATTTTGAAATGAGGATAGCCCATTGCACAACTAATAGGAGCCCCAGTGATTTAACTCTTAAAGTACAGTGTTATCATTAGGACCACACAATAAAAGTCTGAATCTGTAACTTGCTGTTAAAAGCTTTATTACAAACTCAAAGCCACACTTATATATATCAATCTAAAAAACATAATATACAAGTATAGGATAACCAAAGGGAGCCCAAATCATCTTACAATATTGGTTCTCAGCAGTAAAGAACATTTAAGTATCTCAGTAGCCGCGATATAGAATGGTTTCAATCCTCCCCATACATGGAAAATATTTGCAGCTTCTATTAAACCCTACACTAACCTAAGGACAAGGGAAACCCTATTGAAGCAAGGTAGTAAGACAGATTCCAGCATCAGAACCTCTGTAGAAGTTCGATAAGGAAAGAATCATGTATAGCATAAAGTCACACAATAAGACATTTCTAGAGAGCCCTGTACATCTTTAAGTCTCAAGGTAATCTAACTAAACCCAAGGTGGGTTCACTAATTAAAAAGCACAAAGAGCATTATAAAAAACATGACCTCATGCACATCCTAATTTTTTTGTTGAGTTCCCAGGACATAATTTGGCACCTTAAACACTACTTTCATATTCCAGTCTCTGCTTCCAAAGCATCCTTGGTTCCTCCCTTTGTCGAATAGTAACAACTGGTCACACTCCGTTTTTAATTCAATAAAATCATTTGATCATGCCAGCTCTTCCTCACCTCTCTAGCTCTGAAATACAATGTGCTTTTCAATAACTAACGAATGCCTTTGGTCTGCACCTGCAAAGGAGAAAAACATGTAGAAAAACAACTTTCACGTTAGTATTAACTGTCTCGACTGTAAGCTTAAGGTCCACAATCACGCTAACTTAACCTTTTCGCCTTAAAACATATTAGTTCTACAACCTTCACATAATCCAACAAATGCGATCTTTAATAATTAATTAAGCTATATCATCATTGTCCTCCTCCCTGAATAACCCCTGATCTTTCTCCACTTCATCTACATTACATCTGTGTAATTGTTCACTTGTCAGATCCAGGAACGATGTTTCCGATTTGGATAGTGCCCTTGATGATAGCTGCTAAACCAGTGTCCTCAAAGTTTGTATTGAAAAGATATGTCCTTATCTATCGGCTAGAGAGCAGAATAGTGCCACATGTACATCAACTATAAAAGGGTTCATTAACACAAACTATGTCAAAATAGAGATAGACACATAAAGAAAAGGAAAGATAATCATAAACATATTTTTAAATTGAAAAATAATTGAAATAATATGCATAAAATGTTCTACAAGGATGAATGAGATATAGAAATAAAGATAAGATATTCTGAGACTTACCTGATCGACCGATGGTAAAGGGCCTAATTACTGCTGCCACTATTTTCCATGCTGACATGTGTATTGCAGTTCACAAAGATGGAGACTAGGGGCAGATATATGACTGAAGCTGAAAGGACAGATAGAGATATATGCAAAGGAGTAAGCCTAAGTCATACATGAAGAGTTTTTCATACTAAATATAAGACACAAACAGATTTTTCCCCTGCAAGTTAACACAAGGCCTAACAGATATATCATAGTGCTATCATTACAATGCCAAGTATAAGGGTAAGTAAACATGTCAAATTATATCATAATTACATCAAATATAGACCATGGTGGGTATAGGGATGTGGAACGCTATATGAACACCTGTCATCTTATTAAAAAATAAATAGCGTTAGGCCTAAACCCAAATGTGTATATATTACACTTACCAGTCCCTATCACCCATCTGTTCCATGTAGACAGTCCTGGGTTTGGTGTAGCATTAAGAGTAGACGTTTAGGTTGGAGCAGGTAGTGGAAGGGTCAACAACATAGACTCTTAAAAGTAGAGAATAATATAAAAGTATGAGCATAATATTGTTAGGAGCATGAATGTCTAAGTTGCATTTGACCAATGTTAATAGCCAAAAGACAACAATTGGACAAATTATTACGGTATATAAAATAAAGTTTACAAATGTCCTATTGGGTGGTACTTACATTGTTAGCATAAGGACATACATATGTGTAGTTGGCTTGCGCTGAGAGACATGCCCTATGTGTTGCCCTGATTCTCTAGGAATTAGTCCTATCCCAGTTGAAGCTATCAATTAACTGGCATTAGTGACTATATGTGAGGAATGCAGAAAAAAGGATTGTGTGTTAGAGGGTGTGTTTGAGGGATATGTATTTTATGTATGCTACGCAATGTAGGTATGGGAAAGGACAGAATTGGGTGAGTGACTGTGGGATAATTTTAATGAAATTAGATACGGTTTAGTTCATGCATTGTGTAACACTGCGGTTGTCAGCACAGGCAGACCAAACAGCAGTTGAGGGTGCATTTTGATGGTTACAGCATCCTTGAGAGGAATTAAAAAGACATGGGTCTAGGTGCACCTCCAGGAAGAAGTTTTACTAGCCGAATGTAGGATAACTTCTTCTTCAAGAGCCTTCTTTCATCTTCCCATTTTTTCCCCAATGTCCCCCATGGTGTGGACTTTCCCCCTCATGCATTCACTGAATCTATGACCTCATGCCACATGGCTGCCTTCTGTGCTCCACTGAAGGTGAGTGGAGGCAGCCAATGTAGTTATTTGTAGTACTTTACCACAAACTGTACTACCAGGGCTGATTCCTCCACAGTGAAATTTAATTTCCTTCTCAGAAGTGGTGTCTGAATGCCGGAAATGGAATGTGTTTCCTGGTGGCTGCATGATCATAAACAGTAAGCCGAAAAAAGCAGATCTTCTGGTGGCAGTCATATTTATGTTGCTTGCAGTGAATGGATGACAGGTTTGTATGATTAGAATGAGTTGTATGTTTTGCTATTCCTGTCCATGGGGAGGTTTCTCCTGAATGTAGAGTTTTACCCCTCCACATGCAGATGTCTCCCATCCACATGGAGAGTTCCCTGTTCCCCCAAGTAGGTAAAACATGAAATATGGTTGTAGAGGTTATTTGCTGTAATTTTACAATTGCAAATTATGATGTAGGAGACTCCACCTGACTTGTAGTATCATTTAAAAGGCATGGGTAAACTCAGTTAATGTTGAAATTATGAAATTACCAGTGCTCCATTCACAAGTAAAAATGAAATGGCACAAACCCCAACCTCATTCCCACAGTCAAATGCTAAGCATAATATCATGTTCCAATACCCAAATTCTCTACCTTTAACATGTTTTTAATTGTAGGCTTTACTGACATTGATTTAGAAGGAACCACCTAGGACCAAGAGATTGCCAGCTATTACATTACTAACAGAAGACATCTTCCGAGGCATTTTCAGAACCAGGATAGACTCAAACAATAAAAAAGGCAACCCTAATCCTAATAAACCAACCATCTTGTGTAACTGAAAACATGTTTGCATTCCAAATAGCAAAACATATTGACAATAACCTGCTTCAGCATGATTATCACTCTGGCTTCAGATCTCCTAGCACCTCACAGACAGCGACCATCAAACTTGCTGGAAACACCCTTCTCATTACAGACAAAGATTTCCTGCACTTCCTCATCCTTTTTTACATCACAGCAGTCAATGAAGTGATTGATTAAAAAGCTCTCATTAGCACCCTGTCAAAAAGCATTGGATTCACAAACACTGCACTGGCTCTTGTCCTCCCTCACTGATTGATGTCAACTTGTCCAAATTGGTACTTCAAGATCCCAGTAGTCACCTCTGTCATGCCAAGTCACACAAAGACCTATCCTCACCCTTCATAATTGTCATCCTATAAATGTAATCACCCAGAATCCTCCTGTGTACATTTGAAAACAATATAACTCCTAACTTTACCAAAAGTCTCTATAAACAGTCAATCCCTTAATGTCCAGTGCTCCATCATTCATTCTGAGATGTCAAGTCCATACCTCAAATATACCTTGACCAACCCAGACATCATCCACATCATCATATATCTTGCAACACAATTTTTAAATTAAAAAAACTGTTTTGGCTACAATGGATAAAAAGAATATTGCCATAGTATGTGCCACATAATGCTGCAAAATTAACTCTTGCTTACTGGATAATTTAGATAACCCTGCTACATAATTTAGCGGAATAATTCTTGTGTACCCAATAATACGACAACCCTGCATGGTGGTTTGAGGAATGTCATTATTATGATGAATGTTAGATCTGGGGGTCTCTAGTTGGCAGAGGTATACACCTTAGACCAAATAGGGACCCTTGCTTCTAGTCAGGGTACAGGGACACACACGGTAGATAACCCCTGCTCACCCTCTAGGTAGCTTGGCTCGAGCAGACAGGCTTATCCCCAAGGCTATGTGTAAGGTATTTGCACGTAGACACCACAATGATCCCCCCTCCGCACACCACAAACTTAGACCACACAGGTGAGTTATATCAAAAATAATATATCTTTATCTAGTTTCCGCAGTTGAAATCAAGCATCACAGGTTTACACAATAATCGCTTTCTTGGTTGGTCGGGATCGTCAGACGATAGTCTCAAGTCTCTTGAGTGATTCGATACTCACTGAGAATGAATCAATTTGTAGGCCCTCGATGTTTTAGGCAGCTACGCTGCTCCGGCGGTGTCACTGCGCTCGTTGCACGAGCGCTCCTCGGGCTGTTCGATGCAAGGATTCCACAACTCCCCCGACGAGCCCCCAGTGACGATGTCGACGTCACCGGCGTCAGCCACTCACTGCGCGGCTTCGTAGAGCAGGGAAATACGACTCTCGGTCTGCTTCAGGCCTCCGGGTCGCGGCAAGGCACGTGCCGATGAGCACGTCGATCTTCTTGATGCGGCAACCGGTGTCAGGCCCGGCTCGGTGCGGTACTCTCCAGCAAGACAGAGAGCAGCCAGCCCACCTCACAGGCAGATGTTGAGAAGGTTGGTAGAACAGTCCACGGTCCCTGCGGCACACAGCAGCACAGGTGGGACACAGCAGAGTCTTGAGTTCTTGGCAACCTTTCTATCCCTGGGTTGCGAAACAGGAGGCCAGCTCTTCTCAGGCCCTTGGAGATTCAGTTGAAGACACAGCACACAGCAAAGTCTTGTTTGGTCAAGTGGATAGGGTCAGCACACAGCAAGACCCCTTCTCCTCCTCAGCTTCAGTTGCACAGCAGAACAGGTCAGCCTTTAGAGCACACAGCACGGCAATCTTCCTTTAGTCCTTCAGCGGTCCGTCTTTCAGCAGAGGTTCCTCTTGATGGTCGAATCTAAAAATCTGTTGTCAGGGGTCTTGTACTTATACCCCTAAAAGTCTTTGAAGTCTTTGTGCAAGTGGGTCCTGAGCCCGGTCTGATCCAGTTCTGGGTGTTTGTTGGAGCACTTTGTTTTCCTGGTCTCTACATTCTTTTCAGAGTGAGGGGCAGAGTCGTCAGCCGCCCAGCAGGAGGTGGAGCCAGCGGAGTGGCAGGCAGGCACAGCCCTATTCAATCCCAGGTGCTATCTCCTCCCTCCACTCTCCCTGCGATTGTCGCCATTCAGCAGAGGGCTGACTCGGCCAACCGCCCGGGGGATCCCCAGCCCCTGTCACTCTCAAACCAGACAGTCAATCCACAAGCGCGCCCAGGCACACAGAAGGGTCAGACAAGAGAACAGCTACTCTCTAAAAAGTACTGTTCTCCAACTCAGGATTTAAAAACAATCTCTCCTAAAAGATGTGTTATCAAATGCTGAGCTCAGGGATATCAAACACTCATGTCTTATCTTGTTCGTATGAGAAGATAGGCGGATAGCGATCGGCACCCGCCTCCCTCATGTTAGCCTATGGAACAAGATAGCCTTGCAGTAGTGAACACACAAAATGGCCGGTGTTCACTACCAGAACATGTTACCTGCACTAGTACATGCTCTACCTTCTACATACACTGCACCCTGCCCAGGGGGGTACCTTGGGCCTTCCATAGGGATGACTTACGTGTATGAAAAGGGAAGGGTTAGGCCCGGCCAGTGTGGACACTGGCCAGGGGGACATGGCAGTCCGGGGACTGCAGGCAGGCCTGCGGCGGCAGGCCTGAGACACTGTTTTAGGGCTACACAGGTGGGTGGCACAATCAGCGCTGCAGATCCCCTAGTAGCATCCGTCATCACCAGCCCTGGCACACACAGTGCACTTTACTAGGGACTTCATGGTGATACAGATGTGCCAATCAGGTATATCCAATCAATGCGATATTTTACACAGGGAGCACTTACACTCTGGCACTGATTAGCAGTGACAGAGTGTCCAAAGCATCTAAACCAGCATATCTAAATCCAGCACAGCATCAAAAATCCAGGTAACAGAGGCAAAAGATAGGGGAAAAACCCACGCCAAGGATGTCAGGTCTAACACGTGTCCCCTCCAGCTGAAAGCGGGGAGAACTACCCACCCTCTTGGGAGTTCTCATCGCTAAGGCGGAAAAACCTGGACAGACCATCAGCATTGGCGTGCTCTGTACCGGGACGGTGTTCCACCGTAAAGTCCATTCCCTGTAGGGAGATGGACCACCTCAACAGTTTTGGATTCTCACCCCTCATCTGCATTAACCATCTGAGGGGCCTGTGGTCGGTCTGAACACGGAAGTGAGTCCCAAACAGGTAGGGCCTCAGCTTCTTCAGGGCCCAGACCACAGCAAATGCTTCCCTTTCAATAGCGCTCCACCTCTGTTCCCTGGGAAGTAGCCTCCTACTAATGAAAGCTACGGGTTTGTCCCCGCCCTCGTCGTCCATCTGTGAGAGTACTGCTCCCACGCCTTGCTCTGAAGCGTCTGTCTGCACTACGAACTCACTCGAAAAGTCAGGCGCCTTAAGCACCGGTGCTGTGCACATTGCAGTTTTCAGGGCATCAAAAGCAGTTTGACAGGCCTCGGTCCAATTCACTTTCCTGGGCTGATTCCTAGAGGTTAGTTCCGTTAAGGGGGCAACAATGGTGCCGTATCCCTTGATGAACCGTCTGTAATACCCGGTGAGTCCTAGAAAGGCCCTCACCTCTGTCTGCGTCTTGGGGGGTTCCCAAGCCAGAATGGTATCGATCTTCGCCTGTAGGGGCGCCACCTGGCCGCTCCCCACCTGGTGTCCCAAATACACCACCGATCCCTGCCCTATCTGGCACTTACTGGCCTTGATAGTGAGGCCTGCCTTCTGCAGCGCCCTCAACACTTCACAGAGGTGTTGCAAGTGTTCCTCCCAAGTGGAGCTGAACACAGCAATGTCATCCAGGTACGCGGCGCTGAATTGCTCCAGCCCGGTCAGTACCCGGTTGACCAGTCTCTGGAAGGTGGCAGGGGCATTTTTCAATCCAAAGGGCATGACCCGAAACTGGAAGTGCCCCTCTGGCGTTGAAAATGCCGACCTCTCCTTTGCCCCGTCAGTTAAGGCAATCTGCCAGTACCCCGAAGTCAAATCGAAGGTGCTGAGGCACCGGGCAGCTCCTAACCGATCCACGAGCTCATCAGCTCTGGGGATGGGGTGCGCGTCAGTCTTGGTGACCGCATTGAGCCCGCGGTAGTCCACGCAAAACCGAAGTTCTGACGGGCCACCGGGTGTAGCAGATTTCTTGGGAACGAGGACCACTGGGCTAGCCCAGGGACTGCTAGAGGGCTCAATTACCCCTAACGCCAACATCCTGGAAACTTCTTCCTTGATGCTGGCCCTGACCTTGTCAGCTACTCTGTAAAACTTCTGTTTCACAGGCAGGCTATCTCCAGTGTCCACATCATGGACGCACCAATTGGTGACACCTGGTGTCAGGGAGAACAGGGAGGCAAACTGACCCAACACCTGGCGACAGTCGCTCTGCTGCTCTGGGGTCAGGGTGGGCGAGAGGACCACACCATCCACTGACCCGTCTTGCTCCTTGGTTGCCAGGAGGTCAGGGAGAGGATCACTATCCTCTTCCCCACCGTCGTCGGTAGCCATGAGCATCGTCACTTCAGACCTCTCGAAGTGGGGTTTGAGGCGGTTTACATGCAAGACTCTAAGGGGCTGCCTAGGAGTCTTCATGTTGATCAGGTAGGTCACCTCACTCTTGCGCTCTACCACCTCATATGGCCCGGTCCACTTGTCACGGAGCGCACAGGGCTCCACCGGCGCCATTACCCACACTTTCTGCCCGGGATGAAATTCTACCAGAGTGGTATTCTGGTCGTACCATCTTTTCATCTCCTCCTGGCTGGCTTCTAGGTTCTCCTGAGCGAGCTTCCTGAAGCGCTGCGTTTGGTTGCGGATGGCCAGCACATAGCTGAACACATCCTGGGGGGTCTTCCCACGGGATTTCTCCCACCCCTCCTTCACCAGTGTGAGAGGTCCTCTAACAGGGTGGCCATACAGCAGTTCAAAGGGGCTGAACCCTAAGGACTTCTGGGGCACCTCCCTGTAGGCAAACAACAGGCATGGTAACAAGACGTCCCACTTCCGTCTCATGGGCTCCGCTAGGCCCATAATCATACCTTTCAGGGTGCGGTTGAACCTTTCAACCAACCCATTTCCTTGAGGGTGGTAAGGAGTGGTGAACTTATACGTTACTCCACACTCCTCCCACAGAGACTTCATGTACCTAGAGATGAAGTTGGTACCCCGGTCGGAGACCACTTCTCGAGGGAACCCTACACGGGAAAAGATCCCCATCAATGCACGGCCCACCACGGGTGCTGTGATTGTCCTGAGAGGGACTGCTTCCGGGTACCGAGTGGCGTGATCCACCAAGACCAGGATAAACCTGTTGCCTAAGGCGGTCTTGGGATCCAGGGGCCCTACGATATCAATGCCCACCCGCTCGAAAGGGGTGCTCACTACAGGAAACGGCTGGAGGGGCGCCACGCACTTCCCTCCGCTCTTACCACTGGCTTGACAGGTTTGGCATGACTTACAAAAGGTACCGACGTGCTTCTTCATCTGGGGCCAGTAGAAGTGGGTGACAAGCCTGTGATAGGTCTTGTCTTGCCCCAGATGTCCTGCGAGAGGCACGTCGTGAGCCAGACCCAGTAAGAAGTTCCTGAAGCGCTCGGGTACCACCAGCACACGGGCTGCACCGGGCTCAGCGAACTTAGGCTCACTATACAGTAAGTCATCTTCCCAGTAGATCAAATGTTCCTTGGACCCTAGGCCTGCTGCCTGGTCTGCAGCCTGCTGCCGCACACCACTGAGAGAAGGGCACTCCTTCTGAGCCTGGCAGAATTCCTCCCTGGAGGGGCCACCCTCTTGCTGCCAATGGGTCAGCTCAGGCAACTCCCCCAGTTCGGCCACCTGCTCCCCTGTAGGTTCCAGGGCATCCCCCTCAGGTTCTGCTTCCTCCTGGACCGTGGGAACAGCGGGGGCCGGTTTCCCGCGCCCTCTGCCCCTTCCTCTCCTGGCAGGTTCCTGGGCCATTGTTCCAGGCTCCAGTTCTACTAATTCACCCTTACTGGCTGTCATGGCACGTGTGGATACGCAGATCCACGCTGGCAGTCCTAACATCTCCAAGTGAGTTCTGCGCTCTACGTCCTTCCATGGAGAACTCTCCAGGTCGTTACCCAACAGACAATCTACCGGCAAGGCATCACTGACACAGACTTCCAAGGTACCAGAGACTCCCCCCCATGTAAAGGGAACACGCGCCATCTTGCAGAGGCGAACTGAAGTGTCAGCTGCCACTACTGGGCGGAGTACATTGGGAATGACTTGCTCTTCAGACACCCACTGACACCTGACAGATGTCACACTAGCCCCGGTGTCTCTCAGAGCCTCTATCTCCCTCCCATTGATGGTCACCTTCTGCCCATATTTCTTAGTGTTAGCGGGTATCAAGGCATCCCGGACCATCTCTTGGTCTCCTAACGAGACAAGGGTCATCATAGCTAATCCCTCTTCCCCACTGGAAATCAAATCCCCTCCCAAAGCTACACTAGCTAACCCTGGGACTGGAGCAGCAGCTGGTGCTGGGGGTTTATTGGGACATTTAGGGGCGATGTGCCCCACTTCCCTACAAGCATAGCAAGTAGGCGGTGGTCTGTTGCCCTTAGGGGGCCAGGACCTCTTCGGCTTGGGGGCTTGGGACTCCTTCTCCTGGGAACTGTTTTGGGGCCCTTTAGAGAACTCCTTGCTGTTACCCTTGTCCTCCCCACCTTTCTGCTGGGGACCCTGTCCACCCTTGGCTGGCATACTTACCACCCCTTTGTTGACCCTGGTGCTAGTCCAGCGGTCTGCCTCCTTAGCAAGCTCACTGGGATCAGTTAACTTGCTGTCTAAAAGATGCTGGCGCAGCTCTGGAACACATAGACTACTCAAGTGCTCCCAACTAATCAAGTGACACAACCCCACATAATCAGTAACTTTGCTGCCCTTTATCCAACATTCCAGTGCACGCGTGTACATACTCACACACTCCACCCACGTACTCGAATCAAGTTTCTTGAAGTTCCTAAACTTCTGTCGGTACTGTTCTGGTGTAAGCCCATACCTGAGGCATAAGGCCTCCTTCATTGTGGGGTAGGTTAAGGTCCCTGCTGCTTCTAAGGGTGCTAAGACATCCCTCCCAGAGGCCTCAAAATGCTTCCACAAACCCGCTCCCCAACTTTTCTCAGGCACTTCATTCATCTTCAAGGCAAGCTCATAGGATCTAAACCACGCATAGATATCCTCACCCCTCTGATAATTCTGCACCAAATCTTTCGGTATGTATACTTTACCCGCCTGTACTGGTTGTGCGCTGCCACCATTCGGACTGGACGCCACCTGTTTGGCTTTAATGTCCAGCTCCCTCATGCTCAACTCATGAGCCAACTGGAGTTTCTTCTCTTCTAACGCAAGAGCATTCCTCCTCTCCTCCGCCTCTTTCTCACTGTCAAGGCGCAGTTTCCTTTCTTCCGCTTGAGCTTTGAGCTTAAAAAGTTCAATCTCATGGGCTCTAACCCTCTGGTTTTCCTCCAGCTCTTCTGGAGAGAGGCTCCTACTGGAATGGGTGCTGCCAGCCCTCGACGCTGGCCTATTCACTGGCAGATCATCGGATCCAAATCCGTTCTCCGGTGTGCCATCCCCTTCCGTAGTTTCCTCGGTTGCGCCATTCTTGGCCTCCCACCAGGCCCTTAGAGCTTTCTGTAGCTCCATCTTGTTGGCGCTGCCCTTCGCTGGGCATCCAAGCTGCTTGCAGAATTGCTTTAGTTGCTCCTTCTTATACTCGAGCAACTTTTTCACCTCGAATTGCAACTCCGGTTCCTCGCCTACTCCGTTCAGAGACATGATGCTTCGTCGATCCTCCAAGAATAGTCTTCGCCAAAAAACTTCGTGCGATGCAACTGCTTACTAGATTAGTGATGTACGAAGAATCACTGCAGGTCAAGTGCAAATACTGGTTCTAATCCGCACCGCTGACCACCAATGTTAGATCTGGGGGTCTCTAGTTGGCAGAGGTATACACCTTAGACCAAATAGGGACCCTTGCTTCTAGTCAGGGTACAGGGACACACACGGTAGATAACCCCTGCTCACCCTCTAGGTAGCTTGGCTCGAGCAGACAGGCTTATCCCCAAGGCTATGTGTAAGGTATTTGCACGTAGACACCACAATGATCCCCCCTCCGCACACCACAAACTTAGACCACACAGGTGAGTTATATCAAAAATAATATATCTTTATCTAGTTTCCGCAGTTGAAATCAAGCATCACAGGTTTACACAATAATCGCTTTCTTGGTTGGTCGGGATCGTCAGACGATAGTCTCAAGTCTCTTGAGTGATTCGATACTCACTGAGAATGAATCAATTTGTAGGCCCTCGATGTTTTAGGCAGCTACGCTGCTCCGGCGGTGTCACTGCGCTCGTTGCACGAGCGCTCCTCGGGCTGTTCGATGCAAGGATTCCACAACTCCCCCGACGAGCCCCCAGTGACAATGTCGACGTCACCGGCGTCAGCCACTCACTGCGCGGCTTCGTAGAGCAGGGAAATACGACTCTCGGTCTGCTTCAGGCCTCCGGGTCGCGGCAAGGCACGTGCCGATGAGCACGTCGATCTTCTTGATGCGGCAACCGGTGTCAGGCCCGGCTCGGTGCGGTACTCTCCAGCAAGACAGAGAGCAGCCAGCCCACCTCACAGGCAGATGTTGAGAAGCTTGGTAGAACAGTCCACGGTCCCTGCGGCACACAGCAGCACAGGTGGGACACAGCAGAGTCTTGAGTTCTTGGCAACCTTTCTATCCCTGGGTTGCGAAACAGGAGGCCAGCTCTTCTCAGGCCCTTGGAGATTCAGTTGAAGACACAGCACACAGCAAAGTCTTGTTTGGTCAAGTGGATAGGGTCAGCACACAGCAAGACCCCTTCTCCTCCTCAGCTTCAGTTGCACAGCAGAACAGGTCAGCCTTTAGAGCACACAGCACGGCAATCTTCCTTTAGTCCTTCAGCGGTCCGTCTTTCAGCAGAGGTTCCTCTTGATGGTCGAATCTAAAAATCTGTTGTCAGGGGTCTTGTACTTATACCCCTAAAAGTCTTTGAAGTCTTTGTGCAAGTGGGTCCTGAGCCCGGTCTGATCCAGTTCTGGGTGTTTGTTGGAGCACTTTGTTTTCCTGGTCTCTACATTCTTTTCAGAGTGAGGGGCAGAGTCGTCAGCCGCCCAGCAGGAGGTGGAGCCAGCGGAGTGGCAGGCAGGCACAGCCCTATTCAATCCCAGGTGCTATCTCCTCCCTCCACTCTCCCTGCGATTGTCGCCATTCAGCAGAGGGCTGACTCGGCCAACCGCCCGGGGGATCCCCAGCCCCTGTCACTCTCAAACCAGACAGTCAATCCACAAGCGCGCCCAGGCACACAGAAGGGTCAGACAAGAGAACAGCTACTCTCTAAAAAGTACTGTTCTCCAACTCAGGATTTAAAAACAATCTCTCCTAAAAGATGTGTTATCAAATGCTGAGCTCAGGGATATCAAACACTCATGTCTTATCTTGTTCGTATGAGAAGATAGGCGGATAGCCATCGGCACCCGCCTCCCTCATGTTAGCCTATGGAACAAGATAGCCTTGCAGTAGTGAACACACAAAATGGCCGGTGTTCACTACCAGAACATGTTACCTGCACTAGTACATGCTCTACCTTCTACATACACTGCACCCTGCCCAGGGGGGTACCTTGGGCCTTCCATAGGGATGACTGACGTGTATGAAAAGGGAAGGGTTAGGCCCGGCCAGTGTGGACACTGGCCAGGGGGACATGGCAGTCCGGGGACTGCAGGCAGGCCTGCGGCGGCAGGCCTGAGACACTGTTTTAGGGCTACACAGGTGGGTGGCGCAATCAGCGCTGCAGACCCCCTAGTAGCATCCGTCATCACCAGCCCTGGCACACACAGTGCACTTTACTAGGGACTTCATGGTGATACAGATGTGCCAATCAGGTATATCCAATCAATGCGATATTTTACACAGGGAGCACTTACACTCTGGCACTGATTAGCAGTGACAGAGTGTCCAAAGCATCTAAACCAGCATATCGAAATCCAGCACAGCATCAAAAATCCAGGTAACAGAGGCAAAAGATAGGGGAAAAACCCACGCCAAGGATGTCAGGTCTAACAATGAAGATAATTTCTTTAAGGATCTGAGAAATAGTTTCTGCTTTCCATAGATCCCTGTAAAATGTAGATATTTTATACTACTGCATTTTCTGCAATAAAAATAAATAATATGAATATACATATTTATATATTCATGAGGTGTTTGTTTTTTGAGGGAGGCGGTAAACCCTCAAAAATTATATAGTACTCCGTCTCCTGTCCTGCTTCAATCAATGCTACAATGTATCCTGCTTAACGGTAGATCATCAGTGAAGCACAATCTAGAAATACCAGATGTTATTGTGGAGCACAACGCACAGGAATCCTGGTTTAATTAATCCACTGAACCAGCCCTAGATATACTTGAATTGAAATGGCACTTTATGATCCACCTTGACAGAACAGACAAAACAGTAGGATAGCAATCATATTCAAAGACTCCTTTTCCTACAGAATTCTCACCAGCAAACCACTCCCATCATGTGAATGTTTTTCAGTTGAGTTAGGAAAGATTCTCCCTATCCATTTAAATTGTACTTCTATACAACCTTGAGGTAGTAATTCAATGTGTGCCGATTAACTTCTTGACTTCATCACTGTTAATGAGATCAGCTCAGTCAATAACATATTTCTCATAGACTTTAATTTAAACCAGGGTTATCAGAATGAGCCCTCTGGTTCTCCTTTTCACTGCCTTCACAACATCAATGTTCAATAATTCTGCACAGAGCTGACTCAGTCCAAGGGAGCAGGTCTAGACCTCATCAATACAAAATAAAACATATTCCCTATCGACTGGTCTGAGTGATTACTCTCTGATCTCATTCTCAATTTAACGGATGAAAACTATTATCAACGGCCAACTAAAAATACCAAACATATGAACAAGATACTTGAGAAACATAGGACAGTGACCATCTAATCTCTAATCTTAGTAATGGGACAAGACATTTATGAATTCTCCACATCCTCTGATGTCAATACTCTAACCAAAGACCATGCGGAATCTATGGAAAGGATTGCTGGCACCCCAGCTCCTAAAATATTGAAAAAAAATCTGAAACTAGGCTTCTTGGTTCTCAAATATCTCAATAAAAGGACATCTTTCTGAAAAACTGGATAAAGGTGGTAGCAAATTCCATGAACAAGAATGCTGTCTACACTACGGACAGCAAGGAGAATACTAAAAAGAGCACAAATGTAAAGCTAAAGCCCAGTTTATCAAGGAAGAACTAGATTGAGTAAAATCAAATGCCCTACAAAACCTTTCAAAAATATAAAGAATACTACAAGACTTCAGTCCACATCAATGTTAATAACCTCCAAAAATAATTGCCAGTTAGCCACCTTCTTCACAGAAAATTTAGGAAGGTTACACTCTTCCTTGAACTCACACCAAGCAATCAACCCCAAAACAACCTGACCAGACAATCTCTACAAAATTGATGCGCCTTTGAAGAAACTGTCCTAACCAATTTTACTGATATAATTTCCAAAACAGGACTGTCCTCTTGCCAACGAGAGCCAAACCATGTCTCACTCTTGAAAGATATGTATTGCTCCAATATGCCTGATCCTCATAAAGAGGGCTCTGGCTCAAGGAATCATCCAAGAATGCCTGAAAGTTGGGCAAATCATGCCATTGCAAAAAAAAAAAAAAAAGGGAGAAGATCCTGATGACCCCAACAACAACAAAACCTTGTACCTAATCTTTCCTTCCGGGAAAATGTGCTAGATAGTTGTATTGAATCACAGCTTAAATGCTTCATACAGTACCTGCTAGATGAACTGCAGTTCTAATTCCTAACTTTTCACAGCACAGAAATGCCAAACATAAAAATTATCAATGACATTGTGCTAACCTTAGACAAAGGCTATTCTTCGTAGCTCTGCAAATAGCTTTTAGCACAGTGAATCGTGATTCACTGCTGAATATCTTAGAAGAAAGATGGGCAAAGGTGGCACATTCCTCAAATAGGTTACACCAGTCCTGGGAAATCGAAGCCAGCAAATTAAGACCAACAACTTCTTCTCGGACTTATGAGACCTACGCCAAAGAGTCCGTCAAGGCTCGAACCCATCACCCACCATTTTCAACAACTACATAGAGTCCTTAGCATATGTCCACAGGCATTCTAATATCAACTTTAATTTCTTAGCAGATGACACTTAACTGTACCTAAAAATGTCCTCCGCCAATGATGTAGTTAATTTATCCAAAGTCCTCCAAGACATCCTTTCCTGGACAGTGACTCTCCATCTGAAACTCAGCCCAATAAAATCTGATTTTTTCTTCATGACCTCCAACAAATCCACCTTCCCAATACAAGCCTGGCTGGGGCAAACCTATTCTTAACACCATGGCAACCATTATTGACCTTACAATATCTCTAGGCTTCATCATGGACATATACCTGAATCTACAGGCTCACATTAATTTGAACATTGCCAATGGAGCTCAATTCCAATCCATATTTCTATGAGTAATAAACTGATTCATTTCAGAATGAAAGTTCTTAATGATAGTTCAGGCTCTAATTCTCGGAAAGCTGATTGTGAAACTCTGTCCTTGCTACAATCCCCATATATTTAAAGTCGAGGGTTGCTCATACAAATTCTGGTTTGCATGCTATTCACTTGGGCCATATGCATCCTCTGGGTATAAGTCACTGGTCCATTGCCAGCATAAATCCTTCCTACTGAATCAAAGTAAAGGAACACTCCAACACATGTTGCAGTTCTAATGTGTTTTATTCAGGTGCATTCTTGATGACCTCACCAATGTGTTTTGGCCTTCATGAGCCTTTTCAAGGTGATACCAAAAACATGAAACACACAAAAGGTGATGTGAATAATACTTGACATTTGTCTGGCACTGGGAAGTGCTTGTGGTAGTCTTCCAGACCATTGTTCTTTTGCCCATATAACACTTCAGATTAGACCCAGTCATAAGCAAATCAGTCTTGGTTCGGATCCAATAGGGACAGCCAGCCCGCCCTGCTAAACCAGATCCTCTCTGAACCGGAACACAAACAATGCAACCCCAGTTTGGAACCAGACATATGCAAATAAGTCTTGAAAATGTTCAAATAGAAACAGTCCAGCCGAAACTGCAGGCGTGGAGGACAAAAGAATGATGGGTTAGAATGCTATACTGAGTGATTGGCAATAGTTAGACAGATTGAAAGCATTCCACCCATCACTTTTTGGGGGTTTTATAGCAAGATAGCTATCCCTGAATGCCATATGTATCTGCATAAATGCCTTGTTGATGCCACAGACTGCAGGTTACTTTAACTACCTGAGTGAAAGCAAATTCCTACTCAGTTCCATGCAGTCCATTTATTCCCTATCCCTTTATTTCACAGTGATGTTATCACGTGTGTCAATGTGATTAAAATACAAGCAGTGTTTGTTTACATTTAAGTAATATACAGCTTTTTCAAACCTGCATGCTAATTCCCCCTTGCTTGTTAATTTACTTGTCATTCATGACTGCCCAAAAGTTTCCATCTTCTTTTGCTGTTATTACCCAAAGTTCAGAAAACACTTGGCTGTTTGTTCTAGTGCATCTGGGCATCTTACGATAAATCTAGTTTGATCCCACACCTATGTAGTGGTGAGGAGATTAATGCCTTCAACCTAACTATCTGCTGTATGTTATAATTCTAAATACTAACTATTCATATTTAGTTTGCAAAAGCTATTACAGTGTTATGCTAAAGTGCGTGCTATGGACTCAGCTTCTATTAGAATGCAAGAGCAACTTTTAGCGTAGTGGTGATGCATCATAGCCAACCACCGCTCCAGCGATCTGCCGAAGGTTGGTGCCGCCTGCCCGATTGCGACCAATTTTGTGGTCTGGTGGGCAGGTAGCATGGCGGTTCCGCTGCAGTGCTTCTTTGAAAGGTGATGGTGACTTTGAAAGAGGCGCTGCAATGGGAACGCCACATGGGGTTCCTGCACCGCATGGACTAGAAAGTCCATGCCATTCAGGAAATTTGGTGCATGTGCACAGAAGGGCACATGTTGTACCCCCCTGCATGCATCTCCAGGCTGAGGGGGCACAGGTGGCCCTGTAGGGTCCCCTTTGTTTCAGCAACGCCATCCTTTTCATGGAGGAAAGACCTCCATGAAGCCTCTGGTGGTCCTGTAACTTGTAATATGCTTGTGGGGCCACAGCTTCAACACATGAATATTACAAAGCCCCTGACTGCTGAGCCACCGCCAGGGAATGTCGGTTCCCTGGGCAGAGCCAGCGGTCCAATTACAGTCCAACCGTTCAAGTCATAATAGGCAGTTGGACCGCTGGTGTGGTGGTGGCTCGACCGCCACCACCACATCGCCACAGGTCTGGCCGTCCTCAGACTGCCAGACTCGTAATTAGGCCCTAAGAGGGCCTGATTCACAAAGGTAACTCCTTTTTAAGTCCCTATCTCAATTATGTTCTATAGAAGGGTGTTGCAGTATGAGTGGCTGGCCATGTGTAGTGCTGGGCTTTCTACTGTTTTTTCCATATTAACTTACACTCAAAGAAGTAGTAAATTTACTCAAAAGTGTAAGCTTCCTCTAAAGTATCTAACCTTTGTGAATCAGGCCCAGAGTTTATTAGCTTTCTTGATCTTGAATTCTGGATTATAGTAACTCTTCAATTAGGCACAGCAGTGCCTCTAGGTATAGTCTATGTGCATATACAAGAGGCACAGGACTTGGATTATTATAGCCTGTAAATTGTGCAGGAATTTGAGGGGTGAAAAGATCTGTTTAGATGTCTGCCTGTTGTAGAGGGTACTCCGTGTGATTTGGTCAATTTTGTTCAAGCCTCGAACTTTCAAAGTCAATCAGATGTTCTGCTTCTGGATGAAATATGCCTCAGCACAGTTGTAGCAAAATAAGCTGAAAAACGAATATGGTCTAGTAAGACTTGAGCTAGGCAAAGAAATGTGGAGATGATCAAGCCTTGAGGCAGCCATATTAAGTGTGGAAATGTGATATGTGAAATTATACAGTTAAATTAGGTTTTCTGGGGAAGTAGGATAAGCTCAGGTTAGGATGGTTTCCTGTATGTCAAGTTTCTTTGACCTCAGAAGGAGGGAAGAGTTGTCCAGCAGCAGAAGGACTGCAAATTAATTTGTTTCAATAGTAATATTCTGGTTGACAAAGTTAGTGAATCGGGCAGAGTCAGTGCAAATGCCCGGATGGAATCCCATTGCTTCCACAGACAATACACTGTTTTTAGGTCGAGCATAGATCAGCACGCATGCACTGCTCTGAGAGGCTTTATGTATCTACAAAATGAGCTTTAACCAAGCCTGTTGACCGCAACTTGCTCTCTACTGTGCCAATATCAAATGCCGCCCCCTATTGGTGGACTGCTTTCCAAAGTCCCTCCCCTGGACGACGGGAATACAGAGCCACGCTCAGTAGGCAGGCGTTCAGGCATGCAAATGTGCATGTTTTCGGGAGAGACAAGAAATCTAATGGCCTTCACAACCTTGTTTTAGTAAATGCTTTTGTTGGAAATCAGAGTTCAGAGGTCTCTCTGTGTTTCCTTTCAGTTTCCCTTTGCCTCGCATCTCATGCAAGTGGTACAGGAGAAGATGGACGAGAAAAAAGTTGACGGAAGAGTACTGTTCGCTTGTGAAAGACCGCAATGCAGACCGAACTGAAAATAACGTCTTAGGCCATCTGCATAGATGTGAATCCTGGCAATTACCGAGTTCTGTGGAGTTGTGGGCGGGAGAAATGGGGTGAAATATGTGACCTCATGTTTCAGTCTGTGGGATGCTGACCTTTCTGTCCTTTCATTAGTGGTGTGTTGAATTCTCTCTGCTGTCCCTGCGAATGTATAATTGTTTACATAGGGTCTACTCGTGTAAACCCCAGGTATATCTATATTCTTGACAGCTTGGTGGTCTGAGTTGTCATCAGGCGTGAAGGGGCCTTTATGGTGGTGTATTCTGGGTTGTGGAATTCTGTTAGGACCCAGTGCAATTCATTGGAAGGCTTGGAAACTCTCCACTCCAACGGAGACAGCATGTAATGGTGGGATGACAGGGAAGTTGTAATTTTCTGAATTTGAAAAACCAATCAAAATGAGCGGGATGTTTTTCCAAGCAGATTGCCTGGATTGTTGAATTTTTCTGCTTGGTAAAACCATGTCTTGCAAGATTTGGCAGTCCTGGAAAGGAAAATAAACAGTATTGAAAACTCCATGCTAAACAAGGGAAGCCTTCGGAAGACATGCAACTAGTAGTACCTCTTGGGATACGATGCCGCAAAGCGGTTTCCGATAGAGGAGTCAGCTGAGCGTCTGCCCTCTAAATCAAAACTCTTCATCCACTGTTCAATAAAAAACTGTGAATCAAAGGTGGGCAAATAAAATCTCCACCAATGTACGGCATGTGAGCTGTTATTGAATAAAATGTTGCCATGGGGGGGTATGGTAGCATCCAGGAGCCGCTTGTGCAGGTATGAGCGGTGAGATGAGGTGGGTGGGCTTCGACAGACGACGGTGAGGGAAAATGTAATAAATAAATAATTTTCCCTCATCGTCGTCAATCGAATCCCCCCCTCCTCCCCCCCCCATCCTGCTACACTACTCTTACCTGCACGGGCGCTCCTGGCTAGCGTCATGGCAGCCAATCCTGCTCTGAAAGCAACACCCTAACCTGTATCACAATGATCAGCCTGGTTTGGAACAAAGGAGTGACTCTGTCTGCCCTTGATTACAAGTGTGTGCACTTATTCCTCACTGTGCCAAGTGCAGTAAGTCTACCAAGAAGTCAGGAGAATAAAGGTGAGATGGCTCAGAAGGAGCATGCCAGCCTCCCCGGAGACGGGCTGCGCTCCCACCAATAAAACGCTCCGGCTGTGCGCGCGGCGGCTCGCCTGCAAACAAAATGTCTTCCACGGAGTCAGGCTTGACAGACCCACGGCAGATTTCTGAGCATAAACCGCTCCTTTGAGAAAGGTTGAGGGACAGTTCCATAATTCACCGCATGAACTTTTCAAACGCTGGCTGTCACACAATCAGCAGAGACTCGGTTTAATGGGCCTAGAAATGCATAACTCAAGGTAGGAAACGCTTTCTCTCCCTCCATTGCCTACACAGCAGATTATAGTTAATTAAACCCCCAATCGCATAAACAGACTGGAAAGGATGTAAAAATAATGAGCTGACACTGCCATGTGTGGTAAATGCAGAACTTCGAAGAAAATGTAATTTGGGGAAAAATATGCCAGAAGCCTGCGAGACAGTCCATTAAGTCAAGCTGACTGTCTTAAATGAAATGAAGCGTGTTTCTGGCCTGGCTCTAAAACAAAGGATTGTTCTGCGTCTGCAGGGCCTGTCGTACGCAGGTGGATTGTGGGACTTCTTTGTAAAGAGCCATTACCATGAACATTTCATGTAGCTGTTTGTTAAGCAGGGTGTCTGCAGTGTGATTACAGTTTACCCCTGTGTTGTCTGTGTTACAGTGTATGCTTAATTTTCTATTTGGCATAGAATCTCTAGCAAAGTTAACTTCTGATTGGCACAGCAATATTCCCATTATAATGCAAACATTTTATACCTCACTCCATGATGAAGCGTAAACGGCCAGTAATATATAGGGGTGGGCGGAATTTGCAAAATTAACTTTCGCAAATTATCGCGAAAATGTTTAAAATTATCGCAAACAAGCGGAAATATCGCGAAGATGCGGAAGTTTTTTTCCGGCATGTTCGCGAGATTTTCTGCATGGTTGCGGGTCACGAACTTACCCATGTGGTTGCTTGCGGGCGCGGCCATCTTGTTTTGAGTTGTCTCGCGGTGCATGATCGCGAGAAGAAAGACGTGATCGCGCGACGCATGACGTCACTGCGGGCGCGAACTGTCGCGAGACAGCGCAAATGGCTAAAAACAATACATCTCATGGAGAACGCGACCAGATCAAGAAAACTTGTCGGCAAACGCAGGGATTCAGGTAAGGCGATCGCACGCGCGCGAGAATGTATTAATTTACAGCGCGAGCAAGAAACAAATTATCGCCAAGCTGCGGAAACCGGAAATTTTGACATTTTCGCGCTCTCCGCGGACCGCGAAAATGTCAAATTATCGCAATTTCTGCGAACGGAACGAAATTTTCGCCCAGGCCTAGTAATATAATACCTTCAGTTTAACTTCACATGAACGTCATCTTATTCCAAGCATCAACAACCACACCATTCTTTCATTCGTCCTTCCATCTTCCCTCCATTCCCCCAGTCTCTCTCACTTACCCTAGCAGACATCCTTAAATGCAGCCTCTTGTCAAGTTTCAAAGCCCCACACCTTAAGGGGCTTATTTACAAGGCCATTGCACCACCGAAGAGTCACTTTTTAGGACGCTCCAGTGGCGCAATACCCTGCTCCATATTTACAAAGCGGCGCTAAGCCACTTCGAGTCTCTTAATGGCATTTTGTAAATGTCATAACCGTCCACATAGGTATCTGAGTGAAAGGGGCGTGCAATGGGTGTTGCAGTGGGCGTTCCACAGCAACACCCATTGCTTGTTGACACTGCCTCAGATTTTCAAGGATCTGTAAATCTGAGGCCACGCCAAAAACTAACACCACAGAAAAGCAGGTGTTAGGTTGGCGCAACAAGGTGAAATTATTTCGTTTTTTCTCTTTCTATGTGGGCTGCATTCTGTGGCACGTATCGAAGGAGCAAATCATCTATAATGATTGTTTATCTAAAGGAAGGTTCCCCTTCCTGCACATAAACAATCATCCTTGCAACACAGACACCCTTGCATCATGGTGCATGGGTGTCTGTATTGGTGCTAGACATCTTTTTTTAGTGCTGGAGCAAGGGAAAGAACAGGGGTGCGCTGTTCTCTTGTGAATACGGAGCCTTCCTTGCGTTTTTTAAATGACGCAACATGGCACTGCTAAATTGCATGCAGAGCTGCGTCATTTTATTGTGAATATGTCCCTATCTTCCCTTCCCTCCCATCCTCCCCCCTTGAGGGGTGGCTCCGCCCGCATCTGACTCACCATCACCATCCCCCCAAACTACTGTAACATATTACTTACAGACCATGTCCTACTGTGGCATAGCTTGGCCACTGTCCTCCTCACCAGCTCTTCATCTGCCAGGTGGGTGGCACAAATAAACTATCCTACACTGCCTAAGGTGAAGGAGTTGTCTAACAGAGAATGGCCAGTCACTTTCCCCTGCTATGTATACCCTCCTAGGGTCCCCCCACCCCTAACCTGACCTATCCCCTCTCCCAGCATAATCAAATTCACGAAGCAGCCTGGAGGGAGACTGGCTTTGCCTGTCACTCCCCCCAGACCACTTCATTGTGATATAAACACAAGCCACTCCATGATGAAGTGTAAAAGACCACTTTATTAAGACAGGTTTTACAGTAATATAATAAATTCATTCTAACTTAACATGAATGTCAAGTTTTTCAAAGCGTGAACTAACTCCCTCATTCTTTCATTCATCTTCCCATCTTCCTTCTATTCCCCCAGTCTCTCTCTCACGTACCCTACCAGACATTCTCCAGTGCAGCCCCTTTGTCTTGTTGCAAATCCCCTCACACTTTCTTCCTTTCCCCTGTTCTCCCACCCCCACTCAGAGGGGTGACTCCGCCCGCATCTGACGCACCACCCCTCCAAACTACCTGTTAACCAAGAAGAACCTCGGAAGACGTTTTCCTGTCCCCCTATTTCACAGGGAACCTTTTGCCGGCCCCCTTCATAGACATACCTGCATCAAATATTCTCATTCCAAAGTTTCCCCACCATATCCCGCTTTTCAATCATGTAATACAAATCCCAAACTGAGACAAATGCATCCCATGGTTACAAAACAAAAAGTGATTCTCCTCCTTAAGGCCACCATGAGATATAACCTTAATGTCAGCTGCCATACAAAAAACCATCATCACTCTGTTGAGATTCTTCCTGGCTTTATCAATGACATGATGTTTCAAAGCCACCCGCCATTGTCTCCCAAGCAAAAATTCTGTCCACATCAGGCATGTCCCTGCAAATTGCCTCTTAATCAGTTAGAGATCCTCCTTCCTGTACTGCAGAAAAGTCAAACAGGACAACTTAACCAAATCATTTTCTCCCAAGTACATAAGCAGCATGTCCAGACACCCCCTTTATGTGACCAGGTTTACCAAAAAAGACAAAAGGTTGACCCATTGCATCCCACTCATTCCCCCATATCACCTCATGCCTGCCAGTGGGTAGTCCAAGGCTCCATCCATGGATCTTCTAATCTGGATACTTAGCTGCCCATCAGACAAAAGAATGTCCTACAATCCATGTCACCATCTTACTCGACTCTGAACCACTCACACACCTTACTGTGAAAAACAACATTGTTAGTAGTGCTCCTCATCCCTAGCCATCACCCAACAGTCCAACTGCACCCTTGTTTGCGCAGGCAGTGCTCACAGCACCTAGGTCTCCAATGACCTATTCGCCTTATGTGACCCCAATCCCACCGCAACTGAGCCACTGCCATGGCTGCTCCTAACCTGAATGAGTGTGTCCCAAACCTAGTCCACGTTCACCTGCAGCAGGGCCCTGCTCAACACCAGCAAAAGGGGGAAAGCCGTAACTCTCTGCACCCCATCATGAAACAAAATCTCATCTTGTCTGCACCCAGGCCATAACAAAAACTGCCACCATTCCGGCACCTGACAAGCCTTTTGCTTGCCCCTCCATGGATCCACACCCATCTACCCCTTCCCGCTTGATCAGTTTTAGAACTTTGAGACCAGATCCTTAACTGCCGCTGTCCAGCTGAATCTTTCTATGTAATACTCCCACCTGCAACTCAGAAACACCTAATGCCCCAAAATAAATCCACAGATGCATAACCGGAAAGCCACTGCCTCTAAACGGTCATAACAACATACCAGCAATACGTCCAGTAAACATACCAACAACTCAAACGTTATGGCCTCCATCACTCTGGAATCAGCTCGCCATAATCTACCCCACCCTTTTAGGATCCTCTCTAGGATCTCACTTTGCTCCAAGTTGAGTCTGTTCCCCAGTACAGTTTTCCATAAAAGGAAACCTCAGCCAATTTCCTAGAGATAGTCGTAGGGGACAAACCCTTGTCAATCAAATGCAAAGCAAAACTGATTACTCTCTCTTCCTTGTTGCCTTATTCCTGTCTGTGAGCTCTGCTCAAAACTCCTAAACTCCCTCCAAGCCAGCTGCTAACTCTTCCTTGATGAAAACCGCTAAGGAGTGTTCCAACAGACCAATCACTCTCATCCCCAAGGCCCACATTTTGTGCGGGAGCTGTGCCTTCCTGTCCTCTGCTCCACGCACCAACTGATTACATCTGTGCCACTGTACACTAGATAAGGAGTCTGTTACATAATTGTTCACCCCAGGTACATGCTTCACTCGAAAGACAATGTTCAACTGTAAACATTTCAACATAAATCGTCACAATAAGTGGAGCACGCTGAGGTCGCAAGCCTTCTGCATGTTCACCCAATCCACCATAGTCACGTTGACCACATTGAATTGCACGTTCAGTTGGTCAGACAGGTGAATGGGTTGGAGCTGAAAAGCCGATTTGATGTCACTCTTGGCCAATTCTGCTCCACTCCCAAACAGGCGGACTAACCGCATAGCATCATCCAGTAGACACCAAAACCCTTGTGTGCTCAGTGGCAATTAAATCATTCACAGACCCCCCTTCCGGCCAAGCTAAGTAATGTATCATGCTGAACTGCCCCTCTTTCTTTTATGGCATCACCCTCAGTGGGGATATAATCAGATCCGGCATGGGCCAGTCATAGAAGGGATCCACTATTCTGCCCTCATTGATCTTCTTGTCGGACTTTGCCAACACCATCTGTTACAAGGCTTTTGCCAATTGTAGGTCATTTGCCCACTGGCACCTCCGTGATCCCTGGTATCCAAAACAAAACCCTCTGTAAACTGTAAGACACCATGAGTGCCCTCCTGGGCCATTTCACCCATCCCGGCCAACTGCTCCCTGTGATCCCCTTGCCCCTCCAAACATCATCCCTCACTTCACTTTCCTCACATTCATCACTGCCCTCATCATAGTCAAGCACCAAATCATCTGTTCCCTCAGTCTCTCAATCATTCTGACCTTCCACCAACCTCACCTGTTGATGCCATTCTGCCCTCCAGGGTGCTCCAACCTGCAGGAGCTCTTTCACCTTTGGCCCCACAAGCTGTATAAGCTCTGCCAGAGCTCACCTGTTTGTGCCTGCAGTCCGCTCACTGCCTCCCACTATTTAATAGACTGGTAATTTTAGGTTATCTTTTTCCCATTTAATTTTTCAACGTACCTGCTTTTGTCCTGGTATTTTGTTGTTTGGTTTCCCCTTGTCCAGTTGTGCTTTTGTTGTGCCACAGGCAAGTCCATATGTGCCCATCCACACATGGACCCTGCCCAGTGCCATAACCCCACCGCTTCATCACCAAGGACCTCCTGGCCCTAGAGCCTTGGTGCTGCAACAACAACTGCTTCACAGCCTTCCAGCGAGCAACCAAAGGGCCCTTCACCTGACAACACTGCCACTTCTCATGCTTCACAGGATCACAGGCCTGCACCGGAATTCACATGCACAAGACTACGCACAACCCAGTACCACTCTAATACATCCTGCTCAATGCCCGTTCCCTCTGCAAATATGCCAGAGGAATTTGGGCACCATCACCACCCACTCCCCTGATGTGGCCATCATTACCGAAATGTAGCTCAATTCCATCATAAACCCTGACATAGCCACCACCATGCCCATTGGCTACAAAATGATACCCAGAGACTGCGTAAGCAGACAGGGTGGAGGCATCGCCATAATCTTCAAGGAAACCATCCAATGCACCTTCACCAACAATGACCCCACACCCCTCATGGAACACGTCAACTTCTGACTACAAGCCTACACCATGACCATGATAAAAGGCATCCTCACTTAAAGACCACAGGGACCCTGACTAGCCTTCTGCAACGCCATCTCCAACTTCATCGCCCCCTTTGCCTTTGACTCCCACCACTATGTTCTGCTCAGCGATCTCAATTTCCACATCAACTACCCCAACGAAACCAACACTGCCTCCCTCTTAGAGAACCTCAACAACATCCGCCTCACCCAACTAGTCACCCAACCCACGCTCAAAGCCGTACACACGCTTGATGCTATCTTCACCTCCAGTGACAGATTCCAATTTACCCACGTCACAGAGATAACCTGGAACAACCACGCTAACGTCCACTTTACCATCTCTGACAGAGCTCAACATACAACCACCATGCACCACAGTGCCACCCACTGAAACTGGGGAAAAGTCACCAAAATGCAATGGATCCAATCACTCAGCCTCACACAACCCGCAAACTCGAAAGCTGGATCACCAACTGCACCGACAAAGTTGTCCCACTGAAACAAGCCAAAAGCAACAAAGTCTCAAAACAAGCCAGCTGGTACACACTAGAGCTCTGAACCACAAAGCACAACTACTACAGTCTCGAGAAGCTCTGGTGAGCCTCCAATGACCCTTACCGCAGATCCGCCCACAAAGCAACGTTTAGCGACTACCATCGGTGCATCAAGGAAGCAGAGAGAACAGCCATCCACAACCTCATCAACCCTGTGGTTAACCACACGAATAAACTTTTCAAGATAGTCCAGGAATTCCACAACCCTCCAGCCACAGCAAACACCATCCACCCCTCCCAAGAACTCTGTGACTCCCTCTCGGACTACTTCCACAGCAAGATAGACACAATCTACAATAACTTCGACTCACCAGCCCACCACTTCTAGCTTCGACTAGCTCAAACAACCAGCAGACACCAGCTGAACACTAACCACCCAGTCTCCACTCACTGCGAAGACCACCTTGGCCATTATGTCATCCAGTCACTCCAGGCCACCCACTGACACCTGCCTGAACCATCTCTTCAACCTCTGAGCTGACCCTATCCGCACAGGGCTTACCAACATCCTCAACACCTCCATCTCCACAGCAAACTTTCCAGATGGATGGAAACATGCAGCAGTCAGACCGCAGCGACCTCAAAAACTACTGGCCGATCTCACTGCTCTCCTTCTGGGCCAAAGCACTTGAGAAAGCCATCAATCAACAGCTCACCAAATTCTTGGAACTCATCCAACTACTCAACGTCTCACAATCTGGGTTCCGTGCCAACCACAGCACTGAGACTGCGCTGATCACTGCCGCAGACAAAATCAAATCTCTCCTCGACTGCAGAGAAACTGTGGCTCTGATCCTCCCCTTCCTCTCTGCTGCTTTTTACAGCCTCTCCCACCTCACCCTCATCGATAGACTCCACATTACCAGCAAACAGCAGAACACCTTCAAATGGATTGCTTCTTTCACACAGAGAAACCGACTGCTGCCATTCTCCTCCGCATACAAGGACATCATCTGCAGCGTATCTCAAGGGTCATATCTGAGCCCCACCCTATTCAACATCTACAAGATCCCCCTTGCAGTCGTCATCAGCTCCCACGGCCTTAACATAGTCTCCTATGCCAACAACACTCAACTCATCCTCTCAATCACCGAGGGCTCTACTAACGCCAAAACAAACTTCTGCAGCTCCATGACAGACATAACCAAATGGATAAGAGACAGCTGCCTTTAGCTCAACTCAGACAAAACAGAAGTACTGATCTTTGGGACTAGCACCTCCGTATGGGTCTGCAGATGGTGGCTAGCAGCACTCGGACAAATGCCCACAACAACAGTTCATCCATTGAACCTCAGCATCATGGTCGGTAGCCAGCTGACAATGAAATGAAAAGTCAACACAGTTGCCTTCTCATGCTTCCTCACCCTCTGCATGCTCTGCAGAATGTTCAGATGAATCCCCAACAACACCAGAAAGACTATCACGCTGGTCTTCATCACCAGCCGACTAGACTACAGTAGCAGTCTCTATGCCGGAATTTTTACCCAACTCCTCAAAAGACTCCAGACCATATAGAACACCATAGCTAGACTCATCCTGGACCTCACCAAAGGGTCCCACATCACCTCCCTTCTAAGAGACCTCCACTGGCTCCCCGCCAACAAGAGATGCCAGTTGAAGATCCTCAGGCACGCCTACAAAGTTTCTCACCACCAAGGACCTTCCGACATCAACTATCAGCTAAACTTCTACCTGCCCGCAAGACATCGGCGCTCTGGCGCACTTGCCCTAGCACACCCGCTGCATCCATCGCAGCCGCAGCAGAGGCAGCTTCTTCTCCTGCAACATCACCAAGACCTGGAATGCCCTACCCCTCCACTTCTATACAGCTTCCACCCTGGCAGAGTTCAGGAAGAAGCTCAAGACCTGGCTTTTCAACAGAAACATGGCACCTCAGCTCCCAAAAGCCCCTAGGAGTGACAGCTGCGCACTCTACAAATACTGATTGATTGATTGACCTGTCCATCCCCTGCCTCGGGTACCCATAGCCAGCATCCTTTACCTACTCTAGCACCCAGGGGGCCGAGCCCCATCCTGTTTAGGTTCACCAGCGTGCATGCCTTTCACTGTCTTATCCACAAGACCCTGATCCAGCACAACTTCCCTCTTCCTTCATACGCTCTCCCATCTGTCATCTGTGTCTTTCAGCAGCTAATTGCCACTCACGTATTTTTGATTCTCAATCCATCCCTGCCCAACACAATGGTAAACCCTGCCCCAAGCCTGCCGACTTGTGTATGTCCCCAGTACCAGACATCCCCAGGTCTACAGGTCCCACAATGCTTCTGTCTTTCCTCACCAGGGAGTCCCCCCTTCTCTTCTTAATAGTGCTCTTAGTGCCAGAACATCCAGGAGACTCCAAAACCTCCCCTCCGAGGACTGCAACAGCCTCTCTGTGAACCCAGCTTTCTGCCCCTTCTCCGCGCTACATATTGTCTTTGGTACATCAATAGAGCCGGCTGGCTCAACCGCTGGCTAACCCGGCTCGCTGTCCCTCCCATTCACACCAGGCCTGACCTTCAGGTTGGCCGGTCGCCTCTGGTCATTGCAGCTTTTTCACCACTTCTTTTTCTCTCTGTGACGGAAGCTGTGTTGTAATAGGGGCTGCGCCACCGCTGTGCGTGATGCGTCCCTACAGTCTCCCCAGTGGTGGCCTGCCGCTGCTCCACTTGACACTGCTCATGCTAGGTGCACCATACCATCCCAGGCCTGGTCAAGGACACCAGGCCTGATTAGGTTGTCTCTCCGAGCCACACATAGCATGTGGAGAGTAACGGTGAGCGGAGTTAGGGGAGTGCCACAACGCGGAGTTCCACGGAGCTGAAAAAAAACTTAGTTGAACTCCACTCCGCTCCACCCTAAAAAAAGGGAAATAAAAGGAAGTAATAACTTTCCTGATCTGGTGTCTCCGGGCTGCCCTCCTCCTCGCCATGGTCTCCTACTCACCTTCCTCGCATTCTCGCCGGTCCCAAACCCCTATGTTGTACGTCTTTCGAGGAAGCGAGGACAGCAAGGAGGAGAGACCATGGCGAGGAGGAGGGCAGGCCGGAAACGCCAGATCAGGTAAGTGATTACTTCCTGTTCTGTTGGGTTGCGGGCATAGGGGCTAACTCTATTACACCACAGAGTCTGAGTTTTTGACTGAACTCTGCATTCCCACAACTTCGCAAACTCTGCGGGCGGAGCAGAGTTCGCCACCCGGGCCTGTGGTGTTTGGGGCCCTAGGCCCTCATGCTGGTAATAACAGACGCGGACACATGGTTTGATGGTGGGTTAACTGGCCACGAGCACGTGCGCTCGGCCCTTTTATTAGCCTAGTCACCTGACCCAGTGACGTAGGTGGTGGGTGGGTGTAAAGTGTAGAGCATACACTTCTGAACACTAGAACGTGTCCATGCTAGGACACTACATTCCTCCCAATCTTTAATAACAAATACCCGGAGTCAAATGTCCAACCTAGGGGAGAAAAGACATATATATACAGATGTAATACAGTGACTAAACTTCTGCAGAGTCGCTCACGCTTCAGCAGCCTGGAGTCACAGACGATGTTCTTCCTGTCGCGGACGATGTCCTTCCTGTCGCGGGCGATCGCCAGTTCACTGTGGCACCAGTCATGGGTGCTCGATGGAGTTAGTCTGTTTGACGGCTCTGCCTTGAAGTTGCTCTCACAGTCTTTCTTCGCTTTACTTTCTTGGCGACAAACGCAGTTGTTGAGTTCTTTTGGTTCAGCGCTAGATGTTGCCATTTATCCTTTTAGTCCAGTCCTTTTCTTTGTCGGTGGCGTGTGTTCTGTTTTGCAGAAAGACGGGTTATTCGCAAGACACCCCTCTCACCAGGGTGCCCCTCTCACAGGTGTCCCCTGCCACGGGATATCCTTGAGGCCCTCTTCCTCAGATCTGGCCTGGGTTCAGTGTCCTGTATCGTGTTACTCCCATGCCGATAAGTACGGGTGCGGAGGAGACGGCAGGTCTCACCTCAGATGCCGCAGTCAGACCTGGAGGGTGGCTGTTGGCTCCTGTCTTTAGCACGCGAAGTCTTCATCCTCCTGAGACCTTTGCTGAAGGGCGGCTGATGACCATCTCACGTCGCGGGGATACTCTCTCTCACCGGCATCCCTGAGGCCTTTGCCCCTGAGTCACCACGGCTGGCATTGACCAGTGTCCGTGTAACCCCAAAGGTGGGTGTTTCGAATGGTCCGGCCTGCTCACCTCTGCAGATCCCAGGTGTGCTGAAAGCATCATCAAACAGATGGTCTTTTCTCCGTGCCACGGGTGTTCTTCAGGACTTGCGCACTGTGTTCTGACGCTTGTCACCTTCCTTGTCTTTGAGGTGTGAGTAGTCTTGCCACACTCTTCTCTCTGTCCTCTATTTCTTTCTCCGTGAGGATGTCATGTCACTCTGACTTCTTCTCCTTCTTACAGTTGCAACCGTGCCACTCAGATCTTTCTTTCCCCTTTTCCTTTAAGTGGCAGACGTGCCACTCTGATATCATCCTCTTTCTTGTATTGGCAAACGTGCCACTCAGACATCTTCTTTTCTTGTAGTGGCAAATGTGCCACTCAGACGTCTTCTTTTCTTGTAGTGGCAAACGTGCCACTCTGGTCTCTTCATCTCTTCGCTTCACGACCTACTCTGGACCGTTTCTGTTCTCCTCTTATCTGGCCAGGCTTCTCCATGCAGCGCGCGCACTCTGCACGTGTTCCCCCTGGTCTTGTCCTCGTCCGAGAACACTCTCTTCATCTTCTTCAGCATTCCGAGTTCGGGTCGTGACCTTCTCTTCATCTTCACCTTGTCACCAGTTACTTCGGTTGAAGTTCGTGGGGCCATGCTCATGGTCCGCTTCGGTCTTCTCCCTTTCACCAGTTGCTTTGGTTCTTCTTGAGCTTCTTGGACCACTTGACGGTCCGCGCTGCCGACCACTGGCAGGATATCTTCGGTCTTGCGTCAGACCTCTTTGTGCAACTCCTGGCGAGTCGGCTTCTTTGGTGCGACCATGTGGCAGGTCGGCTGGGCCTTTGTGGTGCGACCATTTGGCTGGTCGGCTTGACCTTTGTGGGGCGACCGTTTGGCAGGTCGGCTTGGCCTTTGTGGTGCGACCGTTCGGCTGGTCGGCTTGACCTTTGTGGGGCGACCGTTTGGCAGGTCGGCTTGGCCTTTGTGGTGCGACCATTCGGCTGGTCGGCTTCACGAGGTGTGTCGCGTCGTGTGACTACCTTTGTCCGCTGCCTTGTCAGGCGCTGGTGCGTGCTACTCTTCGTACCGTCGTGGTACATCTTCAGTGTAGCGTTGCTCCTAGTATCATGATCACTTGAGGTGGTGGCTTCTTGGCGCCACTGGGTGGGGCTCGACATCCTTGCCCGCCAGTGTCGGATACTTGCTGCGCCCATCCTCTTCAGTGGGTTCCTCTCCTGTAGGCGCTGCAGTGTACCTTCCGCGTCCGGCGTACATCTGCACTGAGTCCGTTTGTTCTCTTGAGGGTTCGCTCCACTTGATGCGGCGACAGCGCAGTCCTCGCTGGGGTGGATGTGGCTCGACACCGTTCTTCTTTCTTCCTCCTTGTCGCTGCGGGATGGCGCTGCATCCCTGTGGCACACCGTCACTTCTTCCTGTGCTTCTGCCGCGTTCCTGCGCTTCTGGCACATTCCTGTGCGCCTCCGTCGCACTCCCGTGCGCTCACCATCGCGCCTCCGTCAGACCTTGCGGTACGTGCCTTGCTGCCTCTTCTCCCTTGCCGTCGGTCTCCTGTAGCTGCTGGACTTCCTTGGCTTGCTGTAGGCTTGTTGGTTTTCCTCTTGCTGCAGTACTGCCGGTGGCCACTGGGTGGCAGTGTTGCTTTTCTTTGGCTTCAGCAGCAACCATTCTGTACTGCCAGAACTCTATGCCTTGTTTTCCTTTCCACTCCTCCAGGCTTCACTCGTGCTTAGGAGAGCTGGAGGGGAGCTGGAGCCAGGCAGACCAGTGGAGTCCAGATGGGGCTGGAGCTGTGGAGTCCAGGACGTGGCAGAAGGTAAGTCTCTTTGTCTACTTTTATTTATTTGTGTGCTTAAGTTTATTGAGAGGCATGGGGGGCTCAGGCATGGCCAGTGAGCTGCACAGAGGGCAACACAGCACTGCTCCGCTGTCACGCTGGGTTTTCCTTCATCTTCGGAACTCCTAGGGGCATGGTGACAGGTAGTGCCATCGCGCACTCAGTTTTAGGTTAACTTTCGGCGGCGCTGGCCGCATGCTACTTGTGGGAGCACTGCTGGGGGTCCCGCATACTGCTATGGCCGGCGGCGGCCATTCTTTACTTCTCGACATCGCCCTCCCTGCTCGCGGCAGTTTCTTGCGGCAGGGGGGGGGTGGGGTGTGTCGGCACACATGTCGTCATGCGGGGTAGGCACCCGCTGGTAGTGCCTTTATGTCCTTTTGTTGTCTGCGTCGCGGGCCAGACAGGTCTCGCGCTCCTTCGCGGGTGGGCTCCGCTTTTCCCTCAGTTCGTTCCTCCCCCGCAGCAGGTCGCGTCGCTTCCCCGACCGCGCGGGGGGGCTGCTGGTGCCGCTTTTGTTGTCCGTCGCGGGTGGGCTCCGCTTGATACTTCTGCTCGTCCCGCCCCCGCAGCAGGTCTCTTATCGTCACGGACCGCGCGGGGGGGGCTGCTGGTGCCACGTCGCTATCGCGGCGGGGTAGGCTCCCGTCCGCTTCACTTCGTCCGGCGCTCCAGGGCTCACCTTATGCCCGGCTGGGCTTTTCACGCGGGTGGGCTCCGCTTTGGTTTCCGCTCAGGCTTTCACGGCGCAGCCTGCGCGCAGGTCACTGCGGCAAACTCGGGGTGGGCACCCGACGTCCTCTCACGTGTGGGGCCCTCCGTCGCGGCCGATGCGGGTGGGCACCGATCGGTCCGCTATTCCCCTCCTCCAGGCAGGTCGCGGCCGATTCGGGTGGGCTCCGATCGGCTTGCCTTATTACCGGGCACGTCCGGGCACAGCGGCAGGTCGGGGTGGGCACCCGACTTCCACGCTTCCACACAGGGGCACTGTGCTTGCCCGCGGCGGTGCTGTGGGCTCCGACTCGCCCTGCCAGCTTCTCGGCGCGTCGCGCTGTCACCCAGGGGCGTGCTCACCGGGCAGTCCTCTTCCCCCTCAGCCATCGATGGGGCGCCGATCGGGGGCTGCACACGCGGGGTAGATTACCCGCCTCGTCGCCATTGTGGTGTTTGGGGCCCTAGGCCCTCATGCTGGTAATAACAGACGCGGACACATGGTTTGATGGTGGGTTAACTGGCCACGAGCACGTGCGCTCGGCCCTTTTATTAGCCTAGTCACCTGACCCAGTGACGTAGGTGGTGGGTGGGTGTAAAGTGTAGAGCATACACTTCTGAACACTAGAACGTGTCCATGCTAGGACACTACACGGGCCTATGGAGAGCATCTCTCACAACTGCACTCTCCTGCATGATACTCCCACCCTCACACTAAAAACTGCCCTTTCCGACCAAAACTATTCCCTTTCCCAGCCTGCTCCAGTTCACGAAGCAGCCCAGGGGGAGACTGGCTTCGACTTTCGCTTCGCCTTAGTTCTTTCATTTTGAGTTTGAACGGGCATTTTCATTGTAAGTACACTGCACCCCCTTGGCCTGGTTATTATAAATAACACATACCTGCAGCCAAATTGCATTAATGACACCCATGAAGGTCCAATATTGCATCAAAATTTGAACCAATCAGGGCCGTGACTATCAATTGTGCAGCAGGTGCAGGGACAACGGGGGATTGTGGCACAGAGGCCCGAGGGGACATTTGAACTCGGAATGATTGCTTCATTTTACAATCAAAACAGCAGTCGGGTTTGTACATTTCCTTCTTTGCTCTAGAGTCCATGGCACCCTGAAAGGCCACTAGGACCTAACAATGGGTGCAAAATTGTATTTTTGTATTAATTGGTCGTTGCAACTGTGATTTTTGCACTTCTTAGGAAGGAATAATATTGAGGCAATATTGCGCCAGCACAAGCTCAGTAATGGTAAAAAATGACTCCTCCATCTGGGCAATCTATAAAATCCGTCATTTGTAGTTTCAATCTTAATAGTGCCCCTACAGAGTGATTTTGTGATTTTTGTAATTCAAATCTGCAGTGTGGTCCTGTTCAGTCAGAGCCACTGGAATTATACAATTCTGCTACCAAAGCATCTTCCGCAAAATTTTATACTACCCACATTTTCCACAAAATCCATCATCTGCTGCAAAATTTAAAAAAATATTTCTTTCGAGTTCGAACCGATCCCAGGTAACAAATCACCAAAGGATGGTTCAGCGCAGTGACAGACCAATTGCCAATGTTAACTGTTTAACTTTCAGGGTTGTGCAGCATTTTGTCGAATAATTTGCCTTTTCTTGGAGCAACATTTTGTCAATCCTGCTGCATAATTTTGTCCTGGATTGATGCATAATTTCAGTGCCCATGTCTGAAGTATACTTGCAGAGTGATTCTGGACTTCAGTAGAACATAACTCCAGTGGGATTTTTTCGTTCTGAGTCTGAATTGCTGGTTGCAGTGCCTTTCTGAAAAGGATACCTGTGTTGTGATCTGAATAGTGTACCTCTGTGTCATTAAAAATAACCCACCTACACTATTTCTGCAGTGTGAATCTGAATAGTGTGTCTGTAGTATGATTTGGAACAGCTGTGCGGTTGTGAATAGCATAGTTAGGTCCATATTAACAAAACTGTCACCCAACATAACTCGGACTCCAAAGTTGCTGTGTGCATTATGTAATAAGTATGCCTGGGCGGTAAACTCTGTTTCACTCACAGAGTTTGCGGAATTCCGGCACTACACACTCTAGGGAGGAGCACAGAGTTCCTAAATTCCGCATTTCTGGTGCAAAGCAGAATATTTCTTCAGTTTACGCGCTGAAGATTTGTTTTGGCACTCACTCACGAGTGCCACAATACTCTCGGGCCATGAGCAAGCATGCAAAAGACTTCGCATCCACTTGCACATCGTCGGGCCGCTACGGTGCTAATGTCGTGCGAATTGTGAATGCACCACTCGAGTATCTTTTGTACTCGAGAAGCAGCTAAAGAGATTTTTGAGTGGACTTTCTTCTCCAACAGACAGTTGGACTAGTGTTTTTGTTTGAGAAGCCTTTTTTAAAACCTTTTTTTCCAACAAGAAGGAAGTGCCCCAGATATTCCAACTTCCTCCAAGCTTCGTCCAGCAAGCTTCTCCAAGTGCTTTGTCCTTCTCATCCTCATTTTAATTTGGATTTGGAGCTGTAAGGATTACTCTTCTTGTCTGCAGAATACGTACCATTGGATTTAAGGACTTTATACTTGAGATTTCACAATAAGTTCAAAAAGTCTTGTAGAATTGTGTTGTTTGTTTGATAGAGGATATGCATCCGTATTTATTTGTAGTTTTATACAATATTTCTAAGTTATTGTGGTCGGTGGCCTGCATTTTCAGTAGGGGCCAAGTTATATTTTTGCATTTAATTTTTCATCTTTTGTAAAGGAACAATGTTGTTCAGTATATTTTCTCCATGTTTGTTAAATTTGCAATATTCATTTATTACACTATATGGCCTAGTCTACCAAGGGCCTATTCAGTAGGACAAGTCCAGAGCTAGTAAAGGGTGCGTGAAACAACCGGTTTTGTGCTATATATCGTTTTAAAACATCATTTGGGTATGGGATAGCATTGGATTAAATAAAAACTGTGGTGGGTTTTTTTGTATTTCACTTTTCTTGTGTACAAAAAGTGTATATGTGGGTTAATATTTGATGCCTTTGAGGATGTGTGTTGTTGTAAAATGTTTATACCTCAGTTAATTTTCGTTTTTGGCATTGCTAAATTAAAGGTAGTGTTTTCTTCAGTGTTACCATGCCTTCTTTGTCTGTCCAGTGTGTGTGTATTTGCCGTAGGCCACCATTGATTTGTCTTTGTTCTCTATGCCATCTGGCTGGGGCCATTTTGTGGTGTCTGCGGCCATAAGCCTGAATGTGTTCTTATTGTTACCTGTGCCTCCTTGCTTGCTCTTGTTGTTTGTCCATGTGGCTGGTAGCCATTTTGTGCATACAGCAATGTGCCTTTGTCATAGGTTTGAATGTGTTCCTTGTTCCCCATGCCACCTTGCTTGCTGTTGTTATTTGGCCATGTGACTGGCAGACATTTTGTGCATCCAGCCAGTGCGCCTTTGCCATAGGCTTGCATGGATGGATGTGATATGAGTTGAATAATATGCTTGGGGATCATTGTTGCATGTATATTAAGAATATGACTGATGAACAGTGCTTATATATTACATGCATTTTTTCATTTTTTTATTTAGCACCTCCTTGTCTCACAACAGGTTCCCCATACAAACATCAGCAATTATTGATTTTTTTCTATTTTAATTTTATCTTTTAAATTTTTTAAATTTTAATTTTTTATTTGTTATTTAATTTTTTTGAATTGCAATTTTGATAAATTTTTTGTAGTTTAAAAAAACCTCTATTTTACCTGCTCGATCCATCCATCTAGCTACCACAGGCGCAGAGCAGCACAACAGCATTCTGTTTTTTTAGGTATAATTCCATTTCCTCCTGGACACTCTGGCTGTGGTGCACTGCAGACACATCGATCGTAGCGGTACACGGTTGATTCCCACGCCGTCCCACGCTGGATACGCCAAAAATCTCCAAATCCTGAGCACACACAAATGTCTGTGTGATCCTGATACCTACCGTATCACCGATGTCCTCCTGGACACAGCTTCCACAACAGCCATTGATTTCGCATACCAGATTCTGAACGCACACAATTGAGTGTGTGATACCCTGAAACCTCCAGCATCGCCGATATCTTCTTGGACACGGCTTTCACACCAACAATTGAATTCTAATCCAGCACCGTCCAAACCTTTCAACCCGGTCCTGAAGATGATCCTAAGTAATTGGATCGAAACGTCGTCGAACTGTCAGCGCAACCGATGGCGCACCCCTCCCGTGGTTCAAAAGAAACTGTTATCAATTGTCCAATAAGATTGTGGATTATTGACTTGAATCACCATATTCACGGTACGTATCTTTTCACATTTGCACCTTGCGCCGTTCCTTACTGATAACACATTGTCACTTGCATCGCCACCCTTTGTGTCACGTACACAATCGAGCACCAAGTCCAATTCGGGTTGTTCACGCAATTTATGCCCACAGTGCTGTCACAACTGTATTTCTCCTTATCGTAATTTGTACTCAAATATATGATGCCATGTGCACATTCTAAAAAACCCACCTAGAGTCTCCTTTTCTTTCATGTAATGTATTGTACATACGTGTCTAACTGTCCTGCCTAATGATACAAGTTGAGAGATTGTTGCTTTCTTCACTGCAGACACATCAGCATCATTAATTTTTTTAATGATTATCCATTTCCCCCTGGACAACATTGCCTGCCATAGGCACACACTAACCTCCATTTTAAGAAAAAATGGTTATTCCATTTAACCATGCAGTTCCCTGAGTGCCACAGGTGTCTCTTTTAAAATATATGGACTTAAAGGAAAGAGCTCTATCTGCATATAGTGTGTTATCCTGATGCGGAATTACATTTTATGGTATGGTGGTGGGGTTTGACTTTAAAGTTATTATATTACCTAAGTAACCAACCACACAAATATTGCCTTTGTCTGTACTAAAACTGCAACAATACAGCATTTAGCTAAATGTTTTTTCTTGCTAGTTTGCTTTTAGGTACACAAGAGAAGAAGAGAAATCACCCGCAGTACTGCCAAACAGAAGGCCTGTAAAGTGATGTCATACGCCAGTCCACCAATCTCTTCCATTTGTGTAGCTTAGTGCCACTGCCAACTGAGAGCTTTAAGATGGCCCCAAAAAAAGTAATTACCAAAGAAGGGGTCAGTGAGAAGCAGCAGCTTTCCATCGGTGGCGTGCCGACCCAAACCTTTCTCGGACAATGTTTTGTGACTGCCGTACTGGCCTCCGGGGAGCAAGCTGGGAGCAGCACTCCTGCATCAACAGCACCACCCCAACCTAAGCTGAAGACCATTTCTGTCAGTGAGGCAGCCACTGCAATCATGGCGACGCCGATGAGCAGTGGCATTAAATTGGATTTGTCCCTTTCGCAAAGTAGCAAACAATCATTTCAGGAAACAGAGTTAAGTGGACAGCAGCCCCAACCAGTATAGTACATCTTACTGATGTTCGAGCAGAACTGGAGGCTGAGCATCCAGCCAAGCCACAACCTCCTCTTTTAGAATCATTAGCTCCCAGACTTCCATCAAGGAAAAGGAAGGGTACTACTCCACCATCTTCTTCAAGCACCACTTCTGGTGATGGGCATGTGGTGTGGACCCCGCCAGAGTCTGGGAGACTCCAGCAGAGGCAAGGGAAAAAACAAGCTCCTGAAAGCCATAGAATCATGGAAGAGGATGATGAGGAGGTTGATGACGATGAATTAGTCATTGTGGAAGGTGACACAGAGAAGTCCAAAATTGCTTTTCAGCCTGCTCAGATGCATGTGGCACAGGTAGCACCGCCATCTCTTATATATGGAAAGTGCCAAATAAGACCTGCACTAACCACTACCTCAGTAGAAGTATGCACTACAGAGATGCAATTGACAACATGCCCATCTACCTCCAGTTCTTCTTCAGGCTGTCCTCTCCAGTTTGGGAGCTTTTTTACGATTAGCAAAGATGAGTAAAACATTGAAATATATGCAACATTTACAAAATGATTCAAAATGACCTGTTGAACACACACTGCTTTGGAAAGGAAACGCTGCTTGCAACATCGACTCAATTTAAAAAAATCGGAAGCAAGAATCAGTAATTGAAGGAAAGGCAGCCTGTCATAACCGCTCCTTTTACCAAACGGCACAATTACGGAGACGTAATTACCCTGAAATAACGAGAAGATTCTGGCACAAATTAACTCAAATTCAGCTCAGAACATTACATGATCGAAACAGCACCAGCAAAGGTGAAATACAACACAACAGTTCAGACTACAACAGCCACTGCCCTGAGGATAATCCCGCAATTAAAATAGGGATTTGAAATGCGTCGGCACAGGGACAAGCCAAGAGGGATTATAATTAAGAGTGATTCTCAGTCAATATCCCCGTGATTTTTAACTCTCTAAAAAAAAAATAGGCTATCAATGTCATGGGAGTTAATTTACAATAGCATTACTGTTGTTAGTGACAAATTGCATATGGTGTAATATGACTTTATTTTAACATGTAAGTTGTTTTGATTCAATTGTATTTGATTTTGTTGAAAGAGATGATGATATAAATGTATGTATAAGGTGCATAGACATGGTCATTTATTGGTGATTCAAAAGTGCATCGTTTTTGTCAAGACTTATTGTGAATAAGGAAAAATGCTTTGAAAAGTGTCAAATGCTTGCCAATTAATTGGTAGAACCAAGAAAATAATAGATTGATTCTCGGTTTGCTTTAAATAAAATAGCAGCGACTAAAAAATTGGTCAGATAATTTCTTAATACTTCAAGTTTTATTACGCCCTATCTGGCCACGGTTGGGCAAAACCTCTAATATGACTAACATTTACAAAACAAGCATTCATCAAGGTAAGCATGGTTCACATTATGGTACTGGAGGCCAAACAACCCATATGAATAAACATCATGCAATCCGGTGGGAGGAGCACCTTAAAACAACTGGTGAACGTGTTTGTGGTGGTGAAAGTGAGGCAAGGTGGGAAAATCAGCTACAAATCCAATCACAGTGAGAGGTGATGATGAGGAAGAATAGGGTGACATCCTCATGCAAAGCAGCCCTGTCCCAAACAGTGCATCCGCAGAATTACCCACATCAGTGAACTCACAATGGCACAAGACTCAGTCAGATGGAGACACCACAGCATATAGTGACTTCCACCACAACATGAAATGAGTCTTCCACTACCTATTTCCCAAAAGTCACCTGTGTCAGTGGCCCCAGAAAATAAAAAAAATGCAGACTACTATTACGGTAATTTTTAGGATCGAGGGTTCCTACAACTGCAACCACCCAACGGCACTCTTGTACAATCGGAAGCTGGCAAAAATGTTAGAGCTGGACCTCCTCCCCTTTTTTTTTGTGGAAGGACTGATATACTTAGAATTTGTCACAGCCATCTGCCAGAAATGGAGGGTTCCAAGTCAGACCTATTTTGCCAGCGTTGCTGAATCAGCGCTGCATCACGATGTACTGCAATTGTTTGTATTGATATCAATGAGCAGGGCTAAAGTCCAGTGAGAGGCAATTGCAAAAGAGGGCGAGCAAGTTGAAGCACCAATGACCTTTCAGAGGATGTTCCAGGAGTATATAAGGTATATGCGGGTCAAAACCCAGTGATGTATTGGTATAGGAAGATGCGCCAATGACCTGATATCAACAGGCTAGCAATAAAGTATCTGGTTTCTCCTGTAGCCAGTGTGTCTGCTGAGCATGTGTTTAGTGCAGCTGGCACAGTTATTACAATGAATAGGACCAGTCCCTTGCCTCAAAACATGGAGACATTGACTATGATCAAAATGAACTAACATTTCATACCACACAATTGCACTGTTCCTGAAACAGCACAGGAGGAGGATTTGTCAGAATCAAGTGTGATAGCTGACCAACTTCTGGGTGAACCATCTGAGTTTGAGGACAAACTTTGCTTCCTGGACTGAGTATGCCAGTGCCACCATAGAATGTCTTAATTATCTCTTGTTGAACTTCTATCTTTGCAAAATAAAAAGTAGCTAGATGAACATTATGTTTGTGTCAGATTTATGCTGACCCGCCATTTTTATGTCACATATATTGTCGGATTGCAATTAGACCAGTGTGCAGTGAAAAGGCCTCCATGATTCCTTCATGACATTTGAGGCAATGCCTGCCTCCCTCGCATGACTATCCTTCTTTGCATCACTTAACAGGGGTCTCCAGAAGATCACTGATTTACAAGAGGGCCAATACCAAATTTCAATGTGTTGCCTTCCTCAAAGATACAATTGTGCACCGACTACCTAACCTACCTGTGTTTGAATTGGAAGAGTTAACTACAACTATTGTAACAGTGAGTAAATGATTGGGAGTGATGATTGATAATTCAGGTGGTGGCAGACAGTAAGGGAGTGTGTTCAACTATAGTTTGTAAACTTGATTGTGATGATTTGCAATGTTTGGGGCCTGAATGATGGGTGATCATTTTTTCCTGGAGGTAATTGGCCTTTACCAACGTACTTAGCAAAAATAAACCCGTACGGTCCACTCCTATGATACTTTTTATCATCACCAAGAAGGGCTGTCACAAAAGATTATTTGATTTACAAGACTGCCAAATTCCAATCTGTTGCTTGCATCAAAGAAGAGATACTCTACTAGATCTTCAACATCAGTGCACTACACATATATCTTGCTCGAGTTGGGACTGGAACGGAGTTACTCTGAGTTGGGAGGAGGATGGAAGAACTCAGGGCAGGACTACCTCACAACAACAGCTAGAAGAAAGAAGTTATCGACTTCAAAGGGAAACTCTGACTGTGAGACCTAGTATTCATCTATGTGGAATGGCAAGAGGTGCATTGATTTGGGAAATGCTGCTGAGTGTGTGTGTTTTGCACTGGTGGTAAAAGTAAAAGTAAAACTCAGAGCCCTCTTGTTTTTCACTCTGCCTCTAAATCTTTTTGCTACACTCCTAACAATGCTTACCTTCTTTCTGACCTTCCCCATGACTCTATAAGACAATTTCTGTTTTACAATCCACAGGCCTTCTCGTCTCCTAAGCGAACGAAAGGCGAAAGCTGAGCTCAACATTCCTGCTTAGCTACCGAACTGGTCCAGACAGACACCTAAGAGTGCTGGACATTCCAGAGGAGAATGCAGATGCACCCCCAATTTGCAATTCAGTATCATTTTTCTTTTAACAATCATATTTTTAGAACTGGGTGGCTTCACTCCTCCATAATTTGATTTTTTTCAAACCTAGAAGACAGAACATTTAGATATCCGATCACTTGGGTGTCTGGGGCAGAACTGTTTGCAATGCATTTAACTGTACTTTGTCATATTCATACCTTCATTTCCTTTCACAACAGCTTTACGATGATGATGTTCTGCTCATAGCCCAGATGAATCTTGTCCTTGTGTAGTTTTTGTCTTTGTCACACCTTTCCCTGAATATCCTTTCCCATCCATTTATCAAAATCCTAACCCTCTTCCCGGGCTGTGATTTATTGAGGTGTGTGACTTTATTTACACTCTCAATGAATCATACACTTGGTGAGGCAGATGCGGTGAAAGTGACAACAATTTACTGCAGGATCTTCCATTACCTAAGCAATAGTCCACATTTGCCCCATATACCCACCTACACATAAAAGTGATCCATATTCTAGATATAGAAGCCAGTACATCAGTCATCAGCATCATCATTCAGGCCTTGTGTTACGTAAATGCTTAACCTTGTCCATTTTTCAAGGATTTTGTAATTTCAGTTTTAATTATATACTAGCTCTCTATTGCTCAGACGAAGTTACTATTGCTATTTTTTGATATTTTATCACTATCGGGCTATCTTTGTTGTGCCATGTAGTAGTCTGTTCTAAATTCTTTATAAAGCTATGATATAGTTTATCACCCACTAACTCAGTGTTTTTATTTTGATTTAGTTGCCTGCGATGGATAATCCTTCCGATTAATCCTGTAGTTGGAGTTCACCTGGGTGGGAGTGAGATCTCACTTGTAAAGTTGTGATGCCTTCCCTGTTATTGCTTCATTTATATTCAGGCAAGAGAACTATGGAGTGAAGTGAACTAGTTAAGTTAGTAGTAAGTAAGCAACTAACTGCTACTGAATTTAAGTAATTGCTTATCGAGGTTGTTGTAGGTAATATAGTTCATGGTAGCATCCCCGCTACTAGTCAAAATAATTAGAGGGTAATAGACATGGGTATAAAACTAATTATAAGTAACAAGTAAACACTTTTATAAGCAGATTTTAAAAAACAGGCTGCACAAAAAGGCAGCAGTGCAAAGTAAAAGTAAAATGCAAATAAACTACTTTAGGTATAAAGTGTGGTAAAATAATTTTCCCCTTTAATATTTTACAAACAAAAACACCCTCTATGCCCACAACAATTTGACCCAACGCCTGTCAATGTCCAAGCAAAAGGCCAAGAAAAAAACACCCTGTCCCAACTACCTTCCCACCCACAACAAGTCTCTCAAACCAAAACATTTTTTTAAGGGACTTAGAAGAGGGCATTGTCCATACAGCTCTGGAGCTGGTTCAGGCTCTACTCTCTACTCCCTAGCCAGCTTGCAATGCAGTCGAGCCGCAGCAGGACGCTAGCCTGAAATTGTCTGTCTGAGGGGGAAAGGGTGGCAGCAGTGGCAGTCAGGGCCACTGACAGCTGGCGGTGGTGCCCGCAATGTAATGGCTAGTGGTTGGGGCTGCTTGTTGAACTGGGGCCCGGGTCAGAGGGAGCTACTTCCACCACTTCATCTTCCAGGCCTGCCAGCTGCCTGTATTCAAACTGGATGGTCTCCAGCCTTTGCTGCAACAGACGGGCTGATATCTCCTAGCCTGATGGGTGCTAATAACTAAAAGAAAAAAGACAAATTGTAAACAATGCTCTGTGCAAACACTTGTTTAGTAGTGGATCGCACAGTAGCAGTACATTACTGGTCCCCTAGGGCCATTGGAATTTGATGTGATTATGATTGGGAGAGTCACAGGGCCAATTTTATTTTTTACCAATAGATGCATCACATAAAACACACTGACTGTCTGACAGAAAAGAAATAAGGCAGAATAACACCAGATAAAAAAAAAGATTTGATTTTTTTTCTTTTAGAGGCTTTTCTACTAACTAAACAGACACTTTGAGTGGAAAAATAAAATACCTCTCATTAATGAGTAAGGCATTATGACCTATGGAGGTCAACTTGTTTTGCTAATTTAATGGAGGCATGCTAGACAGAGGTTCGGGTACTTTGCTACTGTCTGCAGCTGGGGCAGATGTAGTTGACAGTAATCTATCTTTAATTTCAATGACCTTGCTCTTCTCCAAGTGCCTTTTACCTTCTACCCTGACTCCAAAGAGGCAGATGAATAGTAAACATGATACTATGTCACACACGTCACATATAAAATGCAAATATTATTATCCTGTTTGCTGTAAGTAGACAATGGGGAAAATTATGCATTGCACTATAGGGAATGGAACGGCTATATAGATTGTAGTAGGCACGTTCACCACAGAGCATACCTTACGTCAAACTTGAAATCAAATTAGGCACTTAGTCCCACTTTATTCACTGGTCTCTCCAACTGCCATAAACTACTTCCAACAAATTCATTTGCTCGGGCACTAAGACAATTAAACTTGACTTACTCTACTGCAGCGTAAGGTAGAGGAATTAGGTGGTAGGTAGAGCTTTTGCTATAGAATAGAGGTGTGTCCCTGATCATCGATTCCTTGTGTCTAAGCTTTGGCTTATTCAGTCACTGTAATAGACAAAACTCCAAAAGGATAAATCTGAGCAGGCTTAAAGTGAATCTGTTATGGGAAACCATGAAATATATTTTGGAATCACGTAACATGGCCATAAAAATGTGGCACATGCCAAGAATGGATTTTTAAATTGTTTGGTAGGCTGGTACGGAAGAACTTAGGAAAGACTAAGGAGTGAAGTAATAGAGGTAGCTGAGTGGGCAAAGGGAAACACACCTTGTATGTTTAGTTTGCAATGCATTGAAAACTTGCCGTATTAACTGAAGCAGATGCACATTGCATAGCCAACACTGTAGTCATGAATTGAACCATATTGCACTTCGGTTGTGGGTGGTGAAATGCCACGGGCAGGGAGCAGGGTGATGAATGATGATGGGTGGGATACATGTCTGTCTTGCTTAACAAATAGAGTGAGTCAAGGGATTAGACCAAAATTTAAAATACCCCCCAGTTTGAACCATAGCTTTGCTAACCATAAAACAAAGTAAATGACGTAGGTGAGCAGCATGCCCCTCTCCAGAAGAGCTCTCTTGTTTATTAATCCGAGCAAATATTCAATCATCCTTTCATTCACCTACTATATTCACCCATAGCCACCATGATTTAAACTTTACTTTCTTTCATCCAGTCTTTCACCAAAATTTCCAATCCATCCATTCAGTAGCGACCCTTTCTTTCAATCATCCTTTCACCCATCCAACCATTTCCCCAATACTCACCCATGCATCCTTTTGCTCATCCATGCATTCTTTCCTTCGACTCATATACAGTTTTCCAATCCTTTCTTTTAAACTACTGTTCCTCCTCATTTCCATCAAGCCATAATTTTTTGTGTACATTATGGGAGCTTTTGCTGAATTGCAGATAGAAGAGGCCATAACTCAACCACCGATGTAACTGGTAAAGCGAGGGTTCACGATCACGAGTGAGTCATGATGACGCTCTTGTAGCTATTGAGCATAATAGTAATTTTCAATAAGCAAGCAATGTGACTCACCACTGCCTTTCTCTGACTCTGCTTCTCCCCCTCCAATAGAATCTCCTTCTCCTCCTACAGTGGCACTTGAGCTGGCAGCCCTCTGTGTGGCTTTAAAAAAAAATTATACATTTTTTAAATGCCACATAATCCCTTAATTTTTTTAATCAAAAAAATGCAATTGCAATACATCACAACAGCTCAGTTAGCACTGCAGTATCGTCTAACAAAAATATCACTCTCTGCATTTTGTTGGTTCACAATGTTAGAAAAGCCAGGTAGTCAAGCCAACCAAAAACTTTTCATAATGGAGGAGCAGAGCTATAGCCTATGATGATGATGACTTTGAGTCGTTAAAGCACATTGAAGGGGTGGAATTATATTGGTCAATGAAAGACATGTGGTGTTGTTTAGCAAATGCAGTGGGACCTCATACTTTCCAGCCATGCTGCACTGTAATCGGAACTACTGGTATACTGTATAAATGAATTAAACAGCACAACATTGGGGGTAGGGGGTGTTCCTTGAGCATGGCCACTCTCTTGTTAACTGTTAGAGTATGAGCAAGAAAAGGAACGTCTCCTCAACAAACATACATGGTGAATATTATTTATAATACTAGCTTACTTGGGCCTGCAAACTTCACAGTAAAAAGTAGAGTACCAAAAATCTGTACTTAGTCTTACAGTATCACAAGATATATAGGGAAGAGGGAAAGATGAACAACAAAGCAGGAGAAAACTACAGATTAGTACAGATCGGATAAATTCCCCCAAAAAAATGAAAAAAGGAAAAAAAAATGAAGTGGTAACAGAATTGGATAGGAGAGTTGGAAAAAATAGGAGAGAGTATAAACAAATAGAGAAGGCAAAAAGAAAAGTAGTAAAATAATGAGCAGAAGTAAAAGTTTGGGAGCTAGTAATAATATTAAATAATAGGACCTAGTGCACTGAGCAGAGCCCTCAGCGATAGCACTGGTGGTTGGTGCTTCATCCCTAGCTCTTCCCAGACCTGCTTCTGCGCTGCCCCTTGGGTGCTGAAATAAGAAATAAAGAAGATAAAAAAAATAGATTAGTGGTGCAGTTAATCTCCATAAAATGATCATGTCAAGCAAACACAGTAACATTGTACTTATCTAAATAAGATCGCCTATAGTACTATTATTGACTATTGTTGAGTTGGCCATACTTATCCTAAATACCAAATCCCAAATTTCCTTAACAAAAACTTCATTTGGAACTAATGCATTCTATTCTCATTTCTCAACTCCCTTGAAGGACCAACTCAGTCTCCCTTTTTGCAATGCATAGATGCATACTACACATCACTGTGAAAGAGCTTGGGACTGTATGAGCTACATAAAGTCACAGAGAACGCTAACTCACTGATATCACTGATTCACTATGGATAGAACAGCCTGCAAAGGCTACTTAAATAATCAGGCAAAGTGGGTACTGAGGAGTACGATTAGGTAGCGCCGAGCACCTGCCTAGATGAAACTGAATCACATAATAATAATAATATTCTAAAGTAAACTAAACGTAACTTACCTCTGAGTGTAAGCTGCGTGCTTATCGGAAACAAAATGTTAGCTTTGTGAAACACAAACACAAGTAATTCATTCTCACCGAGCCCCGCAATCTCCACACCTAGCAGGTTGAGCAGGTCCTGCTCCCAGTCTAGGCTATCCACCCAGTGGTGTGTCAGTTGCTGGGTGGTGCGCTTGACTTGTCTGGTGCACTGCACACACCTGCGCACCCTGCCCCAAAAGACCTGATACTCCCGAAGGAGGTATCCACTGCCAGGCCTGACGCCTGCTGCCAGCATGGAGGGGAGGTGGTGCTGCATGAAAAAAAACAGTGATGCGACCTCCACCTCACAAAAGATTGCCCAGGGTTGCACCCACTAGAGGCTCCGCCGTCCGCACGGTAGGATCCTGCTGCTAGCTGTTTGGGAAGCATAGAGCCACCGATACCTTGGTTGCCCTGCACTGCTATGGGGCTGGGTGGGGTAAAGAAAAGAAACAGGAAAAAGAAGGAAGGAAGAAATGAGGAAGTAAAGGGAAAAATAAAAAAAAATAGAAAAAGTCATGAAAAACACGAAAAATGTAAAATACACAGACACAAACTCTCACACTTATACAATTGATAAAAATGAGGGGTAGATTTTGTAGGAAACCTTAGGATTAAGAAGGGATTCAAAAACCGGCCCAGCACCAAAAACAGAGTAAGAAAACAAGATGGCCACACCCATTCGAACCATGTGGTGCTGTTCGTGGGTGATTCTGAACACGAAGACGTACTCTGAGCTGCATTTGATGTTAAACGCAACGTGAACGGGCACACCAGGAAACTCCAACCGCCGAGTTTTTTAACCACTTTGCGGTATTCTGCATTGCATGACTCCATGAACTACACCCAGGCCAAGTAATAAGGAGAGAGCAGAAGAGCACCATATCAACAGATATATGTCCCTCTCCTCCCCTCTCCCTAGCGCCGGGTGCCACAATTTTTGTAATGGAAGGGTATTCCAGTAAGAAATAATATGCCAAGATAAACGTTTTCCACATTGGAGGTATGCAGTACGAATAGGCCACGTTACAATGCGTGTGATACATTGCATGCCATTACAATGTGGTCATTACAATGACCATGTTGTTACATCGCATACCATTACAACACAAGTCATTACAACGACTCGCATGCCTGCAGTGTTGTTAGGAAGAATATACTTGAGTTGTGATTCTCAATACCACAATTGTGGTGTGAATCGTAATATCTTACCTTCAGTGTGGTTCTAAACAGTGTAAATAGAGGATGGTTATGAACAGTATAATAGAGGTGTCATTCTGCATACCATATCTTCGGTATGATTTCATGATTCTGAATAATATTCCATTGGTGAGAATCTGTGCTAATGAGTAATAAACTGCAGTGAGATTCGGAATAACATACATGCAGTGTGATTCTGAGCAACATACCTGCAGTGTGATGATGTGGCACTGAATAATATAAAAGACTAGGGGTGGGCGGAATTTGCGGAATTAACCTTCGCAAATTATCGCGAGAATGTTTAAAATTATCGCAAACAAGCAGAAATATCGCGAAGATGCAGACGTTTTTTTCCGGCATGTTCGCGAGATTTTCTGCATGGTTGCGGGTCGCCAACTTACCCATGTGGTTGCTTGCGGGCGCGGCCATCTTGTTTTGAGTTGTTCTCGCGGTGCATGATCGCGAGAAGAAAGACGTGATCGCGCGACGCATGACGTTACTGCGGGCGCGAACTGTCGCGAGACAGCGCAAATGGCTAAAAACAATACAACATCTCATGGAGAACGCGACCGGATCAAGAAAACTTGTCGGCGAACGCAGGGATTCAGGTAAGGCGATCGCGCGCGCGCGAGAATGTATCATTTTACAGCGCGAGCAAGAAACAAATTATCGCCAAGCTGTGGAAACCGGAATTTTTGACATTTTCGCGCTCTCCGCGGAACGCAAAAATGTCAAATTATCGCAATTTCCGCGAACGGAACGAAATTTTTGCCCAGGCCTATAAAAGACCAAGTAAGGACCGCCATCCATGGCATCATCATGAAAGAATACCTACGTGCTAACGCTGCCCCCAAGGGCCTATGGGTACAACACGCCCCACAAATCTTTCTCAAAGATGTTGCATTCAGAAAAGACTGGCGCTCAATTTCATGGAAGTGCACCAGAGACTATCTTGTGCTAATCATAAAAACAGCCACAAGGCTAGTAGAGGCATTGACGATAAAGATACAAGTCAGTGAAGCCAAACTTAAGACGACAGTTCAAATCTCTGTTTTTAAGAAAAGACTGGAAGAGATAAATAGGGAAATGAATGAAACCAAAGATTACATTACTCAAAACAAAATACAGAAACTGAGCAAAGATTTAAAAAGGTTCTCAATAGAGAAAATGCACCCCTACGCAAGAGAAGACTATGTCATACCGGATCATGGAGATGAGGACTCAACAGGAGAAACATCCAGCAACAACTCTGACTGGAGCAGTGATGAAAGCACCAACACGAGACGAGGCAGGGGACAATACAGACAGAATCAACGTCGACGAGGAAATAACTGGCAGATGCCAAGATATTACGATCAACCACAGCCCAACTTTCTACCTTACATACCAAATTTCTAGGGATGGATGAACCCATACTTTCAAGGACCAAAAACAATGGGACCAATGATGAACATGCACAAAGAGAACTAGATTCCTGAAAGTGACACCAAATTGAGACCGGAGTCAACCTTTTGCCCACCTAACCACAAGGTCCCTGTAGAAATACAGACATTCGAACAGGCAATCATGAAAGAGGTGGAGAACATCAAACCCTTGGCGAAGAGACCATATGTCAACATTACAAAACAAGAGCAAAAAGCAATGGATGATCTGCGCATGAATGAAAATCTAATTATCAAACCAGCAGACAAAGGGGGAGCAATTGTCCTCCTAAATAAACAAGGCTATAACAAGGAATACCTTGATCTCCTTTCGGATCTAACATTTTACGAGAAGATAACAATTGACCCAACAAAGAGATTACAAAGAACTGTTGACTTGATGGTAGAAGAGGCAGAGGTGAATCAATGGATCTCAAAACATGAGGCAGACTTTCTCAGGACAAAATCACCAAGAGTACCTTACTTTTATTCTTTACCTAAGACCCATAAGAATAGAACACCACCACCAGGGCGCCCGATCGTCTCAGGAATTGGGTCGGTGTTAGAACCCCTGTCCCAATTTTCAGACCAGTTCCTCAGACCTTTGGTACAAAGAACACCTACGTACCTAAAGGATACACTGGACCTTTTAAACCAACTTGAGGGTCAAGACTATGATGAAGAGACCATGTACCTGGTAGGTCTTGATGTAGAAAGTCTCTACAGGAGCCTCCCACAACAGAAAACTCTGGAGACTTTGGAAAACATTCTAATTTCTGAAGTTTGTGAATACAGGAAACCGAGGCATTTTGTTCTGGAGTGTTGTAGGTTAGCTCTCACTGAGAATTATTTTGAATATGACGGTACACTGTTCAAACAATGCCAGGGAACCTCTATGGGCAGTACATTTGCCCCAAGTGTGGCCGGACTATATGTAAGCAGCTTTGAACAACAACATATACAAAATCAAAATAATCAATTTCTTACACAAATGAGATTTTGGCAGCACTACATAGACGACGTCATCATGATATGGGAGGATTCCCAAGAAGCACTACAGGAATTCCTAGAATGGATAAACACCAGAGACGAATGTCTGAGGTGTACATATTCGTCAGACAAAAAACAACTAGATTTTCTGTACGTCACGACTTACACTGAGAACAATACTCTCCAAACAAAGACATTTCATAAACCCTCAGTAAGAAACAGCATTCTTTCCTACAACAGCTTCCATCCCCGTCCTCTAAGAGACAACCTGCCTGACAGTCAATTCTTAAGCCTGAAACTAAACTTCAGCAGCTTAGAGGACTATAAAATGCAAGCGAAGGAACTGGGACACAAACTCGAAATGAGAGACTACCCCTTAAATACCACAAGAAAGTGTCAGAAAAGAGCCCACAACCAACCGACGGAAAGCCTACTCCAGACGACCCCACGAGAAGAACCAGAGGACCTATTAACCTGCGTAACCACATACAGTACAGTGACAAATACTGTGAATGAAATCATAAATAAGAACTGGAGGATCTTGACATCGAACACTCTACAATGGTCTAAACACAGATTCGCAAACAGAAGAACCCGGAACATAAAGGATTACCTAGTACACACTAGACCGGCGCCAATCACAAAAAGAGAAACCATTACTGCAGCATGGAATCTAAACCCTGTTGTAGGACATTATCCATGTGACTCATGCTCGGTATGTAATCTGACAAAGGCAACCAGGAACTTGCAACTCTTACCGAACTTCACCTGGACACAAACTGTAATACCACACATGTGGTTTACATGATTGGCTGCCCCTGTGAACTAAAATACATAGGAATGACATGCCGCAAAATAAACAGCGTATATGTGAACAGAAGAGCAACATGAACTCTAAGAGAGTAACTACCAAGATGAGCAAACATTACATAGAAAGCAACCACAGCGTAGGCGACCTCAATTGGGGGGACTAGGAAACACTGCATGTAAAAACTAACAATGCTGAATGAGTTCATTTTGAGAAAGAACAGTGTTGGATCCATCGTCTTTAAACTGATACAACAGGATTAAACGATAATATCACGTGGCATACACTGATATGAGGTACCTCCCACACCATGAAGTCCAACACACTACCAGTCAAGTTCTCAGACAATCTGAAACGCAGGGATACACACCCACACCCAATTGAACATTTATCAAATGAGCACTTTTGAACGAGGCACTGATCCACCCATATGCACAATACACGTATGGTACTATATGCACCACTGGATTAAATTTTCTGAATAGACTAACCCAATCACACTAGTTCTCTAAATTAAGCCTCTTTGAAACAGGGAACAGACACCTCTATTTGCACGATAATAGCTACTGTGCCTTAAACTAAACATTTTCTACAAATACTAGCGACATTAAACATAGTGCTCACTCAGCGCTCCTAACGTGAATAGTTTTTTTCACTGTTTGGCCTACCTCCAATGCCAACCACTATTGCCAGCCATGCACATGAGAATAGTCCCGTCACCATTTCACTGTTCTTCTCCCGGTAACTATGTAAATGAGTGCTCTACGCGGGCCCGCGTCACCCAGGGTACCGCGAACAGAGCCAGAACAAGTAAGTGACTTGTTGGAACAGTAAGCCGCCTCACGGAGCCCTCGAGGCAGTGGAGGACTCTGGAAAGCAAGGTGTGACTAATCCGTTTTATATTTCCAGAATTAAGGTTTCGGCCGTGCTCTTCGGCACTCCGAGGAAGCCAATATTCTGCCACAGAGAGGTAATAAGCGATGTCTGTTTTCTATCTACATGTCACCCGCACTAATAATAAACACGTTGTTTGTAAGTCACTCCCTTTGTTCTAAGAAGACACCGCATATGCGGATCAATACTGTATATTTTAAAATGCTAGAATGACGATAGAGCTACGTTAAACGATGCTCACTTACACACTGCACGCGCTATTTGAGAGTCGCTCGTTCTGCTCAAAGCAAACGCCGCACAGGCGGCTCAATACTTTCTCCTTTTTAAAATCCTAATATGACGATAGAGCCACATTAAACAATGCCCACTTCCATACTGAACGCGCTATTTGAAAGTCGCTCTCTGTGTTCAAAGCAAACGCCGCACAGGTGGCTCAATACTCTCTATTTTGAAATCCGAAGATGACAATAGAGCTATGTTGAACAATGCCCTCTTCCACACCATTCGGTGATTAGGATATTATAATGTGCATAATTAAATGACCACATTTCGATCGGTCCATTTAGAAAATGATAGATTTGCAGCCCTTTTTTCCCCCTGTGATACCAATCCTTTTGATACCCGACATTTTCTTTTAATAAACAAAACTTTTCTTTTAATAAGCGAAACTTTTTTGCATCAATTCATTGCAACTCTGACTCATTATGGTCATAGAGATTTTAAACACTATTAAAATGTTAACTGTTACAGTAGCCCTTGTGTGCATCTAAACAACTTTGGCCATTTTGTCAAACGTGCAGGGATAATGACAAAGAAGAACCACCATTGCACATGACTTCTTTTTTCTTTCCCCACAGGTACAGATACTACAGATCTGACTTCCCAAAGCAAGAGTGGTAAGTTAACCACTAGATTAGGAGCCACAATGCGCTCCTAAACAAAATCCCGTCCTGACAAAAGCCTCTAGACTACACCAGGAGGTTGAAACATGTTGACAATGACAGTGCGGTAGACTAGTAACTGGGTCTACATACACACCTCTTTATTTTTAATTTCCCACATCATGACTTCTTCAATAAATAACTGTGAAAAAGTGATGTAGAGAATTTTAACTTCACCACACCTGAGCACATTCACGCCCTTGTTTTTTATTTCTGGACACTACTGACAAACCAGTTTGCCTTCCTCCAGGTGGAGGTCAGCATATATACTACCAAAAAACCCAATGATGATGCTGTAACAGTACACTCAGGCAGAGAATCAAGATATACCACCATTTGCCTGTGTACGTATATGAGGGTATTTTATGACGGAACTAACACAACCAAGACCCTGGTTATACAGGGCAAGTGGTCCATTCTCCTCCCACTCTGATTTTTTGTGCTGAATAATATACCTCAGAGTGATTCTGAATAGTGTAACTGCATTATGACTTGGAAAAACATACCTGCAATGTGATTCTGAACGGCATACCTACAGTGAGATGCTGTGGTGGTGAATAACATACATCAGTGTGATTGTGAATAGCATACCTGCAGTGTGATCCTACCATACTGAATAATGTGCCTCACTGTTATTCGGGATAGAATACATTTTCAGTGATTCTGAACAGTATACCTGCAGTGTGATACTGTGGTGCTGAATAATATACCTCAGTGTCATTCTGAATAGCATACCTGCAGTGTGAGTGTGAATAGGAACCTTGCATTGTAATTATTAGTATACCCCGGTGTGATTCTGAACAGCATACCAACAACAGTGTGCTCCTGAACAGAGTACCTGCATGTGTGTGGAATAGTGTACCCGAAGTATGGTTCTAAATGGTATATCTGAGGTACAATTCTGAATAACATACCTGCAGTGGGATTCTGAACAGAATACCATCAGTTTGATAACTCTGAACAGACTGCCTTTATCGTACATTGTCAAATCTGCTGTGTACTTGAAGTCCAACTACTGTGTAGTTAATTAAAGAAGCAAACCGGATAAGGAAAACTGGTAATCTCATTGTATTTCTCCCTGTGGCTGTTTTTTTTCCTTCGTCACCTCGCTCCTGGTTAATTAAAATGTAAATATTAATTCTAAAGTCTAATTAAAGGCTTCTTTAATCACATTAAGATCTTTAGGACCTCATTGTGAGTGCCTCAGTGTAGTGCCAGGTAATTGAATTACCTGTAGCTTCTGATACCCGGAGCATCAATAACTCATGGTGAGAGGGGGTTATTGTGTGCATGGTGATGACTCTTGAGGTTATTGTCAGAAATGGGTTTAAGAAATTATGTTACTGGTTCAGGGTGGTGAACCCCTACTCAAGATCCTTGTTGCTGTGAAGTCACAACCAAACCCTAAATTAACCTTTGCTCAAACCTCAGATAGCTTGGCACAGAGCACTTAGAGGCAATACTTAAAGTATTTGTGCAACACCTGAAACAGTAACACAGTGACAAAACACCACAAAAAGATCCCACACAGGATTAGAAAATGTGAGCTATTTTTCATAAATAAAACACGACCACAGCTACAAAAATCCAATCAATAGCACCAGAGGTATGCAATTTAAAAGATTTAGGTGAAGATATCGTCAAAAGGTCAAAAGCGCCACTCCCAGCTATCTGCTCATGCGAGGCTGGGAGAAAGTCATAAGTTCAGGCAAGCCTCGATGGAGTGCGGGTTGTATACAGGGACAAGGTTAGTCCTGCTGAAATGTTACCTTCTCAGTCCAGCACAAAGAGTCCCATTCAAGGTGGAGGGTGTCCCGAAATGCAGGGAAGCATGATAGGCAGTTGTTGATGTAGCACTGTCAGGAGAAGATCCTGTTGTGGTCGCATATGGTTGGGTCAGTGCTTTGCGATGTCATTCCCCATGTGCTGTCGTTGCTGTAACATGCAGGGTCAATCTGATGGAGCTTCACAGTGGTAGGCTTTGCAAGTGACAATGCTTCAGCGTCAATTGAGCCATTTGCGGTCACAAAGAGCCCGAAAATGTCAATTCAGCCTCTCTGAGGCCACAGCAAGCATTCAGGACCTGAAGGCGCCACTTAGGCGTCAGGGGCTTGATCCACCTGCGTCTGGATGCTGGTTCTGGTGGTTGGTAGCCTGTTATATTCCTGTAGATCTGAACTAGACGCCAGGAGACTAGCCATTGGAGTCACTCAGGAAGTCCTGGGTTCAGGTGCAGGTCCAAATCCCTCTGTCTCAGGCAAGAGGGCAACAGGGCAGCGATCCAGCAAGGAAGCAATCCATTAAGGCTGTAGTCCAGTAGGTTAGCAGTCCAGCAGAGTGGCAGTCCTATCAGCTGCATGGCTGTCCTTCTTCCTGGCAGGGTTACCACAGTTCCAGAAGTGTACTGAATAGTGGGTGTCTGAGGTCCAATATTTATACCTGATTCTTCTTTGAAGTGGGAAATAGGTTTCTCTTTGAAGCCCACAGGCTTCCTGCCTTCCCTGTCCTGGCTGCAGGCTAACTACAAGGGGTGTACAGTCTCTTGTGCGGAGGCAGGACACAGCCTATTCACTTGTGAGTAGGACTGTGCCCAGCTCCGCCCTCCCTTCTTGACAGTGATGGCCCATCTAGTCACACATATGCTTTATATTATGTGTGACTATCTAGGAGGAGCGCAGCTGTCAGCTACACCCAGTCATGTGACTCAGAGACTGCCTACAGGCACTAAATTGCTAGGCAGGAACATGCCAACTTTCTAAAAGTGAAATTTTCAAAATTGTAATTTAAAAGCCGATCTTTACCATTACTCATTACAATTTCAAAGACACTAAACATGAACTGGTTACTTACCTGCTCCCATTTGGAAGTTACAGTGTATTAAATCTAATAAGGAAACTCCAGCATTATTCTATGAGAGGTAGGCCTTGCAGTAGTGAAAACCAATTCAAGAGTTGTTCACCACCATGACATGCACAACTTAAAAGTACATCTCCAACATTATAAATACACTGCACCCTGTCCTCTGGGCTGTCCATGGCCAACCCTAGGGGTGACTTATATGTATTAAACAGGAAGTTCAGGCCTGGCAAAATGGCAGTTTAAAAGTGCACACACAGGCTTCACTGGCAGAGCTGAGGCATGTTTAAAGAGCTACCTAAGTGGGTGGCACAATAAGTGCTACAGGCCCACTAGTAGCATTTAATTTGCAGACCCTGGGTACATGTAGTGCCACATTACTAGGGACTTACAAGTGCATTAAATATGCTATTTGGGTGTATGGCAATTCTGAAGTGTTTGGAGGGCAGAGCATAAGCACTTTAGCACTGGTTAGCAGTGGTATAGTGCACAGAGTGCAAGGCCAGCAAATACAAATTCAGCATAAAGTGGATGGTGAATTCAAAATGTTTGGGGGTGACTCTGCAGAGAGGCCTAGATCAAACAATGAGGAATTAGTAGGACAATAACTAATTCTGACTGTGATTTCTCTTGTTATTTCTAATTTTGCACCTGATATTTCAGTTAGAGACGTTGGATGCTTTCTCCTGAAGTCTCTTGATACACTAGGTATGCATCATTCCTTCGGCCCTTGTATTACCGCCCATTACCAGCCCCATCAGAATTTCATAGGGATTCATAATTGAGACATTAATGGTGTGTCTTCAGTAATTCAAAGTAATTCAAAGGTAATAGCAATGCGAGGAAAAGAGAAGTATCTATTTTAGAGTGGCCAAAACAGAGTAGGTACTTTTAGTATATGAATTCTATAAGAATAAAATGACTATTTGGCTGTGGGAGCTCTCTGTAGACACACAATACTCCCAATCTAATCCTCTAAACCAAACACCCAGTTTAATGACAATAGGGTACTATATCTGACCTGCCTTTTCCTCAACAGGTTTGAATATGTGGTGTGTGTCCCAATTCCTTCATGATAAACCCTGTGTTGCGTTATTTTTCTTTCGCAACCCTCTTTTCACATATCTAGTTTTTTGCTATATATTAGATTCACAACTCTGAATGTCCATGGTGTGCAGCTCTATAATAGGATTCAAGCAATCAAGGACGAATATGTGTTAGCTAACTACTTGACCAAATTCCGAAGGGTTATGCCCCATACTGACTTTTGTGTTTGTTTCTAAGAGAATTGGTTGGGTCATAAACTGTTGTCCTTTCATGAAAACCCTATTAGAACATTTAAATGTTGAGAGCTCAATTGAAGACAATGGAGTGGCTCCTGGCTTATAATGGCTGTTATAAACCTTTTGCTTCAATATTCCAATGTTTGTTTTTCTGTTTGTCCCTCTTTAATTTATAATAGTCTAATCTTGGTCAATGGAATGTTCTAATAGCTTTATAGCCCTTCTGTGTCTGGCTATACCTGTTGTTAAAACGGCCCTCCCCTCGTTATAGGCCCTCGCCTGTGGCTCAGGCCTATAACTCACATTCAGGGCATTTATCAACTGGTGTAGCCCTCAGCAGTGGACTACAAGGCTATGTTAGAACATTGAAATGTTGAGAGCTCCATTGAAGGCAAAGGAGTAGCTCCGGGCATATAATGGCTGGTATAAGCCCGGAGCGCCAACATTCCAATGTTTGTCTTCATGTTTCTTCCTTTTTAATATAAAACATTCTACAGTTAGAAAGGCGGAAGGTTCTAATAGCATTATAGCCCTTGTGCCTCATGCCATACCGGATGTTAAAGGGCTTCTATCCCATTATAGGCCCTCGCTGCTCGGTACATTTAACAAACACTATAGCCCTCAGCAGTAGGCTATAAGGCTATATCTCAAAGCCATTTTCAAGCAACCCCATCTCATATATCTATTGGTTATCAGCAACTCTGAAGATAGTTTCATTTCTCGTATCAAGGAAAGACATAGACCTGTGTCTTGAGTTTTGTTTCTGCTCAAAAAACGTATCTTATTCATCCTGCTTGCCATGGGACACAAGTGTTCCAAAACTTTACTCTTCTATCTGAACTGATTCAGCCAGTGCTTGATTTGTAGAATAATAAGTGCCAGCGCTTAAAGGTTTTTTAGAAGCATACAATTGGTGTTGCTGTTAGTCGGTTTTATGGTTACTAAGCAGGCTTATTCTTGATTGCACCTCATGGCTCTTTCATCCACAACTACACACTCCTTTGCCCTTTATCTCATTCTTGCAGATTCTTTTTCATCCCTGGATTCTTTGTCCTTGTTTTTCACAAATTTATTTTTCCCCTTTTCAGGCTTTCTCTCTCTCACTTTGGGTCAAAATCTGATGATGAAAAATAAGTCCTGGTACCCCCAATTTGTTTTTCAGCCGTTAATCCTATGGGCTGACGGTGCCACTCTGGGGAACAAAAAACGGTTGCCAGATAGTCAGAGGCATTATATGAAAATGTATGTGCTTTTAAAGTGACATTGCTAAACTCTTCTCAAAAGCTTCAAAAAAGAAAAATGCATACTAAGGGGTGTATCACAAAGATCTGTGTTGGCACAGTGCCGAGCTTAGCACCTATTTTTTTATTACTGAGGTTTCTAAAGTTCATCTTTATAACTCAGAAATTCTCTGAGTTAATGTATGAAGCTTAGACAGAACCAGTTGCGGCTGGTGAAGGGAGTGCCGTGGGGCGGTGAGGCGGGGGAGGGGCAGGGTGGGAGGTAGTAAACTCCGGCTCACAGCTGCCCGGAGTAATGTAAAGAAAGAAATAAATTAAACGAATTTCATTGCGCGCACTGACCCTTGTCCACCACAGATTTTTAAGAACATTCTTCTAACTACCTCTGCTGCCACACCAGGAAAAAAGTCAGCAATAATTCATTAATTACACACATCTTTCCAGAAGACTTAAAAAAGCATACATATGCTCCTTATTAAAGAACACAAACTTGGACCCACATGACCCGGACAACTACAGACCAATTACAAATGGACCTTTCCTGGGCAAACGAATAGAAAGAGCAGCATTCGCCCAGTTGTCACAATTTATTGATGATAACTCCATACTTTCAGTCCTCCAAACAGGATTCCATCCAGGAAGAGATACAGAATCTGCCTTTATTGCCATCTGGGATGACCTTAAAAGCACAGTAGACTGGAATGGGGTCGCTGCACAACTTCTCTTGGACCTTTCAGCTGCCTTCAACTCAGTTGACAATGACACTCTAGTCCAAAGACTCCAGGGGGAACTTATCTTGACTGTATCCCATCATACCTTCCAAACAGGACAAATATCATCCATACTCCCCCTTTCTCCTTCAAACAGTACTTTATGAAAGCAGGGGTCCCTCAAGGCTCTATCATCTCACCCATGCCTTTCAACATCTACATGAATTCATTTATTGCAATGATCAATGAATTTCAGCTCACATGCTATAACTATGCAGATGACACACAAATACGTCTTAAACTGGAAAGCCCCAAAGCCATTGGAAACTCACAAATCTTCATTTGCCTCAGAGCCGTTGATCAGTGGATGACATTGAGTCACCTCAAATTGAATGCTTCCAGAATGGAAATACTCACATGTGGCGATTGGAAAAACTATGACCCACTCTGCGACTGCCCTGACGATCTGGGGCCACCTCCTAAAGTATCTAAAGAAGTAAGAAACCTTGAAATTACCAGGGACTCCAAATTATCCATGAATGCCCAAGAGGACATGTTAGCAAGATTAAACTTCATTATCATGAAAACTCTGTGACGCATCTTCCCACACCTAGATTTACCACACAGGGTCCAGACTACTATCTCTCTTGTACTGTCTAAACTTGATTACGCCAATGCCCTCTACCACAGATCATCTTTATCAACTATAAAAAAACTGCAACAAATTCAGAACTCTGCTGCCAGACCACTCCTACATGTAAAGCCGCATGTCCACAACTCCCCTGCCTTGAGGGCTCTACATTGGTTACCGCTTGTCAGAAGATCCACCTTCAAGCTGCTTTGTGTCCTCAACAAAGCAATACATGGAACAGGACCACTTTTTCTCAGGATTAAAATCACCAACTAAATACAACAAAGGAACATCCACTCAAGATTGGCACCTTGCCTCAAAACCCCGCCCTACAAGAAAAAAATAATGAGTGGTACATCTTTCTCTTTTCAAGCAGCGGAATGTTTGAGTTAATTACCCCCAAACATAAGAATCACCTATAACTATCTTATCTCCAGAAGACTACTCAAGAGCTGGCTCTTTTCTACATGACAACCACATTTAAAGAAAAATGTACAAGTTATGTCTGTACATGTTAATAAATGTGTATAATTTTATTATATGTATGTATTAAGATATGTGCATTTCTTTGTACAAAATGTTTGATACTTATGATGTCAAAATATATAGATATGCTTTAGGTCTGCTTTACAAATGTATATATTACTTATAGTTTATATTACTTACTGGCGGTCATCAGTAAATAGTTATAGTTAGGTCCTTTTATCTATTCAAAAAGCGTTTTTTCTTTTGCCAATATCTTTTGTGCCGTTTGACGAATCTGCTGGAAATGTTCAAAACTAATGTGGCGGTCAGGCCAGCTGTTGTGTTAAAGGCTTCAGGGTCATTTGTCAAGTGAGGGCTGGAAAAAGGGGGGTCCCACAACACCTTTTCTCTATTAATTTTCATAGGAAACTGTTGACGCAGCTATAGCCCAAACTGTTGAATGGAATTACACCACATTTGGCAGAAAGGTATCTCTTGGTCCAGAGTGCACTCTTTTTGTTACATGGTGTAAATCGGTTCAGTAGTTTCTGAGAAATGTAAACATTTCTCAGATATCTAAATATGGACACGAAGAATCCGCTAACCCTCCCGATCTCGTGCCTGAGATCTGATTGGCTGCCAAAACTTTAAACGAGGAAGTGTTGGCAGCCATCGGCAGCCATCTTGTGACTCGGTTGAACCGAGTCACAAGAAAAAACATCAAGAAGATAAAAAACGGAGAAAAGGGGGCTGGGTATAACACCCTGACCGCCTAGGCCTACTCAGGGGGTCCCACAGGGACACCCAGGACCCCCAGGACAAAAAAAAGTATTTTTTTAAAAAAACATTTCAGCGGGATTTGTGTTGGATCTTCAAATCCAGCTGAAATGTTTTTAAAAAATGAAGCGCAGGCTCCTGTGCTTCTTTTTTTTTAAGCCCCTGGGTGGGCCAGGTCCCGGGGGCAATCATTAAAATAGCTGCGGGAGCCTGCGCGGTGCCACCGCAGCCCCGGAAACTGCCACCTACCTAGGGCTTCATTTGTCAAATAAATGTGTGGGGGGCGCCTGCCCCCCCACAGCTCAAAGGACCACTACCTCCCGGGGCTAAATTGAAAAGATGCATGAGGGGGCTCCAGCCTCCCTATGGAGCCCAGGAGACCACCAGCTCCCTGGGGATCTATTCAAAAATAAAGTGTGGGGGGTCGAGCCCCCCCACTCAGCCCAGTGGATTGCCACCTCCCTGGGTCTATTTACATAATTAGGTGTGGGGGGCTCCTGCCCCCATGTAGCCCCGGGGACAGCCACCTCCCTGGGCTTCTTTGCAAATTGGAGGGGGGCACGCGCCCCCCCTCCTGGAACCATAAATTCCCCTGGGGAAAGCCACCCCCAGGGCCAGATCCAGCAATGTTCCGGGGTGCCCACCCCGAGACATTGCAGTTTGCTATTGCATGGTGGGAGCACTGCTCCCACCATGCCATAGCAAACTCTGCTTTGCTTCCATGAAGCGAAGCAGAATTGAATTTGGGCAGAGGGAGCTGCAGGTGAAAGGATGGGGTTCCCGGGGCAGAAATCGGCCTCGGGAGGGGGCCGCGTGGCCTCCCTACCGTTTTATTTTTAAAACGGACAGGCTCAGGGGTGGCATCGCCAGGGCCCAAAAAAGAACAAGGGAAGGGGGAGCCTCACAGCCCCCCTTCCTAAAATAAAAAAAAGAAAGCATCAACTCCCCGGAGGCCCTGCCTCCTCAATGCACTACTCCACAAACGCACCTCCTGGCATGCCCTTGGTTGAGGGATGAAGTCCTCTTTGATGCTGAGGGTCCTTAGGGGCCAACTAGCCCAGCTGTTACCTCCAGTAAGCCCCACACACTGGGATTGCTGAGAGGTGGTGGGAGGCCACGCCCCTTTTTACACCACTCTGCACTTTTTCAGTGAATTTCTTAGGTTTTTTAAATTCTATTTCCTAACTATAACGTCCCTGTAACCTTTGCTTTTTTTTCAGTGAATTTCTTTGGTTTTCTAAATATTAATTAAAAACTATAATGTTCTGCATTCCTCAGAGAACACCGCATGGGCTGTATCTATAACAAAAATCAGCATTTTGACTTTTTTTATAGCGCGAACTTGACCCGAATCCAATCAGGTATCAGAGTGCTTTACATAGCACCAGTTACGTTACATGAGGACACACATTCATTTTTTGTTAGGCACGGGGAGATTACGTGATTTGCCCGAAATCACAGGATGTTCAGCGTCATTACCGAGACTCGAACCCAGTTCCCCAGGTCCGGGGTCGAGCGCCATAGCCATTAGGCCAACTCCATGGAATTTATAGAAATGATGAAGTGCACTTTACAGATGAAGGCTACAGGGTGTTTCTAAGAAACCTGAAACTGCATCCAGTCTTATGTATAACGGCCATATACCCACAACCAACACAACAGCTCTAGTCATATCCACCCTTGTACCCGAAATATTGTGACGTTTTTTCTAAAGGTTTTTTTTTCATTAGTTTTTGGGGATCGTCGCGACGTCATCGCGATCCCCGTGGACAAGTCGTGAAATTGGAAAACAAAAGCAGACATTCAATGACCACCAACACATCCAAAATTAATATGTAAAAAAAGTCCATTCTGAACATTGACCTACACATATTACTATATACATACTTCTTTCAAAGTATGTTTAAACTCATATTTTTGTACTAAGTTTCTTTAAAAACCATCTTTCAGACCTGTTTTCCATTATTGCAGTTATTTGGGCTGTCGTGATGACGTTGTTAACAGCAACGATCGCGCCTTTTCCTTAAAGTCTAAAACACATGTATCCACACATACCACAGTATTTTACACACTAGGGGTCTAGACAGTTTATAAAAAAATCATCTCTAAAACCTATTTTCCTTTTATGTGGTGACTCCGGAGACCGCGATGACGTCGGTAATCGTGATTCCCGCGGATTGACACAAAAATGGAAAACAAAAGCAGACATTCAATGGCCATCAACAAATTGAAAGTACCAAGTAAGAAAAGGCACTTCCTTGAACCAACATCTACCTCTCTGCCAAACTTGGTGTAAGTTCGTTCAGCAGTTTCAGATGCAGAGGTGGCTAAAGGTTCCTATGGGAATTAACATTACAAATGCAGCCTTGTTTTGCACCCCAAATTCTCAGTCCCCACTGTACAGATCACCCTCAAACTTTCCCACTCAATAGTACCCACAGTGACACTATTTGGGCAAAATTTCATGCAGATTGTTGCAACGATGACAAAGTTATAGCCAAGTCAAGAAATGCATTTCCTATGGAAACTACTTCCTAACTATAACTACCTACTAATAGGTAATTAGGATGTAGACAACCTCAACTCCATCATCCCCTGCAGATTTAAATGGAAGAATTTACACACCTTTCAAGCCAAAGTCTACTTTTAATCCTATTATGCCCCGTGATTCTCTAGACATTTTTAATGAACAGGTTGCAGTCCAGATCAAAAAATTGAAGTATGGCCTTCAAAGAACTAGACCCAAACTTAGTACTCACGAGTGGCAATATCGGCAGTTGATCTCTAAGTTGCAGAAAAATAGCCAAATAGTCATCAGAAACTCAGACAAAGTTGGTAACATTGTCATCAGGCCCAAAAAAGCAGATTATATAGAGGAGGCATTATCGCAATTGAATGATAGCGAAAGCTACAAAAGAAGTTCTACTCAAGCAGTTCGAGTGACATTTAATGAATTCCATGCCAAATTATTGGCCTGGAAAAGTGCCGGTCTTTTGATTGTGGATGAATTCAAATATCTTTAAAATGAGCATCCAGTTATGCCGGTAATATATTTAATACCAAAGATCCACAAGAACCCAAATAGACCTCCAGGCAGACCAGTAATTTCTGCACGCAATGGCTTATTAGAGAATACAACACAAGTGACTTCCTGCTGAGGATACATGAATCATGTACTGAATGCCACTAGTTCCCATCCAATTCATCTTATCCAAAGCATACCCTATGGGGAAATGCTTAGATTGAGACGTATATGCAGGACCAATGTAGATTTGGTAAAAACGCAATACAAGAGCAAATTGAGATTGTTAGCAAGGGGCTATACCAACAAGACATTAGATACAGCAATTGTGAAATCAAAACCACAAAATAGATCAAAGCTACTGTTTAGTAATACCAGATGTGACAGAGTTTGCTGATCTTTACATAAAAAACATGCCCCAGATCAAACAAGACTGATTTTCACATACAGCAAACAGGAAAATCAATAGAAGAACATCATTAGGCGCAATTGGTCACTAATATTGGATGATCCCATCATATGACACACACTACCCAAAATCCCCCTCATTACATACAGGAAATCTGCCTCTATGCAAGATGCTTTGGTTAAAAGCAGTCCAGAGGTAGGGGAAAGGGGGACCTGGTTATCCAGTGAAAAAGGTTTTTTTAAATGTACTAAGTGCCGTGCATGCAAATTTGGGGAAAACAAATCCTCAAATCTAACCCCTTTTTGTATCAAACCAACTAAGATGATCAAATTTTCTACATGCAAAACAAATTATGTTGTTCATGTGCTGGACTGCAGCTGTGGGCTCTGGCACATAGGGAGTACTAAACTACAGGCCCACAGACGCATATTAGGGCAATCACCAACTCAGATCCCACTTACCCTGTTGCCCGCCACTTCAGAGAGAAACATGAGAACAATTTAAAACATCTGAGGTATTATCTATTAGATGCAATCCCATATCTTAGGAGAGGAGGCAACAGAGATGCATTGTTAAGAAAATTGGAAATCCGATACATCTTGGAATTAGATCCCAAGATCCCAAGGGAGCTCAACACTAGTGAGGATTTGTTTACCAGTTTGCACCTATGATATGGTTTATGGATGTTTCATATTACAATTAGGATATAAATTAGTCTCCTCCATTAGATTAGGCATTGGTCTCATCACAGAACAAGCTGAGGAAATGAGGTGATCAGTGGAATGTAACGCAGGTTATAAGGATCTGTGCCATTCTCGTGATTTATAGAAAAAAAAAGTACATTTTAGGATTCTCATCATACTCTATAGTGATTATTGCTGTTATTCAATTTTGTTTAAAGCACTTAGGCACTTTATAGTAAGATAATATTCTTACTAAGGAGGTGACGCACATTTGCATTTTATTGCTTTGGAGCACTTTAGACTGTATATTGATAAGATGTAACAATAGATGTGAGAAATATATAAGAAGCATTTATGTCAATAGTGTAGATGGGAGGCAACGTTACATAGGAAAGGTTACCAATGTGTATGGAAATACAAACATTGACAATTCAGGTTTTAACAGGTATTTTACCGAGATTTTAAAACCACAAAAAGTATATGTCTTAGTCATTGTTACATTTATGTATTCATCTTTGTATATATTTATGTGTATATATTTATTTATATTTATATATTGATATGTTTTAGCAGTCTGTTTTCAGTGTCCATTAGCATGGTTTAAGCACCTGTCACTTTAAATAAGCGGTTCCCACAATGAAGCACTGTCATGTGATCAAGGCTGTGGTAGGCCAAAACGCGTTATGGCGGACAGTCCGAAATGAAAATTTTTAGCACAATTTTATAGTGGTCCGTATCCGTCTTTTTCTTGGAGAAAGGAAGCCCAAACGTGTTCTGTCTGGGGTGACCCGATGGACTAAACAGTGGAGAATCTATCCTATCGCAGAGTGTGTCTCTTTCTTTGATGGGGAAGGTTTTGTGGTAATTCATAATGGCCCTAGCAGTAGTGCTTTAACGTGCACCATCAGTGTTCAGGATGCCAGCCGACCTAACCGCACAAAAAACTTGCTTTTACATACAGCAAAGCCTGAAAGTCTGAATTTCTGCCTGTCTATCCATACGTCCACATATGGATGCAATACAATTTATTTCTCTTTATTATTTTCCTTTATACATGAATACCCTTTCTATGTAATTGTGTATCTACATATGTTATTACTTTACTCGTACTGTAGAAAGAAAGACAGAAAGTAAACCTTCAGCTCCTTCCAATGCACTACTCTATGTCTCATCCTATATCTCTCTCAGTATATTCTCTACCTCCACTCTCTGACTCATCTCAAACTTCATTCTACTACCATGATCTCCCTAAGTAACTCTTACATTCTCGATCCCTCTTTTACTCACCCCAAACCTCAGTCTACTCCTAAGATTTCCCATACAACCATGTTTAGACTCTTCCCTGCTCTATCCCTCCTTGACCTACCCCAAACCTCATGTTACTAATATGATCTCCAAAACAACACTACCTAGATTCTTACCTTCTGTGTCCCTCCTTTGAATCATTCCAAAACTGATTTTATTACTATCATCTCCCTACTAACCCTTTATTGACTCTTCCCTCCGATATCCCTCCTTGGACTCATCCAAAACCTCACTTAACTAATATGAACTCCCAAATAACACTAAGGAGACTCTTCCCTCCTCAATCCCTCCTTTTTCCCACAGCTCAAATGAACCACCTATATTTCCCTATACTAATCCATCACTAATCCTTCAATGCATCATATGTACTATATAAATACAACTATAACTACATTATATTGATGACATTTTATTAATTTCTGATGAAAAGGTGGTACACCAAACAGTTGGCACATGGTTTATCCTCTTTAGCTCAGACTTCTTCAAGGCTAATGGTTTGAAATTAAAAGATACTACCAGAAAGGAATTAGTATGGTAGTACCTGATACAAAAAGGCACTAGTAAATCATACACAGCCAAGTATTCTGAGCAATGTAACAATATATAGGCATACAATAGGAGAGAAGTACATTTTCATATTGAAGTGTCACTATTAAAAAGTGAAACTAAAAAGCTTTTGAAAGACTTGTAAGTTGAGAAGCCCATGCAGAGGTTTGACTGTTACATAGTTTATGGCAGTACTGGAACTCAAAAGGAATTGGACAGAACAAGTGTGTCCTTTAAATTGAGTGGAATAGTAAATGTACCTCCGTTGATGTTCAAGAACCATGCCTAGTCAGCTAAAACGTAACTTTATCATGAACCTTAAACCATCAGCATTGATAGAGTTATAGAAGACAAAATACAAGTCAGCCATCTGCTGCAACACCTATGTATCAGAAATACATGGACTGTGATCAATATATGTGCAGATGAACAGCAGTTAGATTGACTAACTGTAAGAAAATGCCTCTTTTTGCATGACCAACCCCAAAGTTTTGGACTGATGTTGCTGGTTTCTTGACTCTGAAAGTGCACTGAGGCCTGCTAACCAGACCACAGTGCCAGTGTTTTAACCCCTTACAAAATATATGGTGAATTGACTGCCCCAATTGGCATAAACTGACTTACTTTAAAGTCCCTAGTATATGGTACCAAGGGTACTCATGTGACAAGAATGAAGGCGTTGTCTCCCGTGGGAGTAACGTCCCTTACTCAGCACTCCGATATTGGCGATTTCAAATTATGATGATCCAAGCTGTAATAAATTCGAATTAAAGAATACATTGTAAAACAATTTATTACAGCTTGGATCATCATAATTTGAAATCGCCAATATCGGAGTGCTGAGTAAGGGACGTTACTCCCACGGGAGACAACGCCTTCATTCTTGTCACATTTTCCCACCTCCAGGCTCAGGAGGGAGTTACTTACTAGGCACCCTAAATAAACCCAACATTACTCACTCTAAACACAAGGAGTGCGACGTTCCACATTCCAATTGGAGTTTCACCAAGGGTACTCATGGCATGTAAGTTAGAAAGTCAACCAAGGATTGCAGCTATCTCGACTTTGCCATCTAAACCAATGGCAAAACCCCCACTTCCCTTAACAATATAAATTATTCTCCCCCCCTAAGGAAGGCCTATCGAGCCCTAAGGGAGGGAGCTCTATATTATCAAGTATGTTGTATCTTATGACAGGTAGCCAGGAAGAGTTTTGTAGGTTTCTTTATTAGTTCCAAAATGTAGGTAATAAACATGACTGCTGTGCACTTCCTGCTACTGCCATCGTTTTTTTGCCGCTGTTTGCCATCTGCTGCGTGCCTTTTGTTTCCCCTTTGTCTTATGCCTGGTGTATCTTGCATTTGTTTCCCCTTTTTGCCTTCTGTAATCTGCTGTGTGCCTTTTGTTTCCCCTTGTCCTCCGCTTGTGTATTTTGCATTTGTTCCCCTTTCCCCTCTTGCCTTCTGTACCCCTCTTCCCCCCTTCTGCTGCCCTCCCCCACCTGTGAGCTCCCTCCAGCTGCCGGACGACCCAGCCGCCGCTGAGCCGCCCTCGGTCCTCCTTCCCGCCACTGCCCTCCGGCGTCCCCGCCCCCTCCTGCCCATTGGCCGCCCCGCTCCCGCCACCCAGCTGACCCGCCCTCCCGGCTCCTCACTTAAGGGGACCGAACGCAGGGGTAGGGAGCGACCGCTGAGCCTGCTCCAGGCGAGGTCGCCCCCACACACCGCTGCTCCTGCCCGCTGCTGCCAGTACTCTTCCCTGCTGACTGCTGTGCACTTCCTGCTACTACCATCGTTTTTTTGCCGCTGTTTGCCATCTGCTGCGTGCCTTTTGTTTCCCCTTTGTCTTTCGCCTGGTGTATTTTGCATTTGTTTCCCCTTTTTGCCTTCTGTAATCTGCTGTGTGCCTTTTGTTTCCCCTTGTCCTCCACTTGTGTATTTTGCATTTGTTCCCCTTTCCCCTCTTGCCTTCTGTACCCCTCTTCCCCCCTTCTGCTGCCCTCCCCCACCTGTGAGCTCCCTCCAGCCGCCGGACGACCCAGCCGCCGCTGAGCCACCCTCGGTCCTCCTTCCCGCCACTGCCCTCTGGCGTCCCCGCCCCCCTCCTGCCCATTGGCCGCCCCGCTCCCGCCACCCAGTTGACCCGCCCTCCCGGCTCCTCACTTAGGTGGACCGAACGCAGGGGTAGGGAGCGACCGCTGAGCCTGCTCCAGGTGAGGTCGCCCCCACACACCGCTGCTCCTGCCCGCTGCTGCCAGTACTCTGCCCTGCTGACTGCTGTGCACTTCCTGCTACTGCCATCGTTTTTTTGCCGCTGTTTGCCATCTGCTGCGTGCCTTTTGTTTCCCCTTTGTCTTTCGCCTGGTGTATTTTGCATTTGTTTCCCCTTTTTGCCTTCTGTAAGCTGCTGTGTGCCTTTGTTTCCCCTTGTCCTCCGCTTGTGTATTTTGCATTTGTTCCCCTTTCCCCTCTTGCCTTCTGTACCCCTCTTCCCCCCTTCTGCTGCCCTCCCCCACCTGTGAGCTCCCTCCAGCCGCCGGACGACCCAGCCGCCGCTGAGCTGCCCTCGGTCCTCCTTACCACCACTGCCCTCCGGCGTCCCCGCCCCCCTCCTGCCCATTGGCCGCCCTGCTCCCGCCACCCAGCTAACCCGCCCTCCCAGCTCCTCACTTATGCCGCCCCCTGAGCGACCGCGCAGCGGACGCGCGCAGCTGGAGCACCGAATGAGCGCCAAAGGTGCGCCAAAGGTAAGCCCGTCTGCGCCCGTCCGCGCCTGGACCGCGCCTAGCGCCAGACCCCCTGGCCCCCGCAGACACCAGCCCACCCGCCGGACTTACGACGCCACCGACCTCAATGCACTCAACACCGGCCGGATCCCCGGATGCCACCGAGCCACACCGAGACGCACACACGGACCCTTCAGCTGCCACTCCTGCAAGTTCACCAGCATCCGGACCTGCACTGCACCAACACCCGCCAAATCGAGCACCAGCAGCAACCACCTGAAGTGCATCCTGCTCAACACCCGCTCCTTCCACAGTCACGCCGTCCAACTCTGGAACCTGATCGACACCACATCCCCAGACGTCGCCTTCCTCACGGAAACCTGGATGAATGCCTCCTCAGCGCCCGACATCACCATCGCCATCCCGGACGGATACAAGATCACCCGGAGGGACCACGTCAACCAGACCGGAGGAGGCATCGCCATCGTCCACAAGAACACCATCCGCATCACGACCAACACCGACGACACCCTCACAGCCGCCGAACACCTGCACTTCCAGATCCACACCAACCCCAAGACCACCCTCAGAGGCACCCTCATCTACAGACCCCTGGGACCACGCACACAATTCAGAGAAGACATCGCCGACTTCATCAGCCCGCACGCCCTCCCCTCCGCTGACTACATCCTCCTCGGGGACCTCAACTTTCACCTGGAGAACACCAACGACCGCAACACCACCACCCTGCTGGACAACCTCGCCAACCTCGGTCTCAAGCAGCTGGTGACCTCCCCCACCCACTACGCTGGACACACACTCGACCCCGTCTTCTCATCCAGCCAGCACATCGCCTTCAGCCACGCCACCGGACTCCACTGGACGGACCACAGCTGCGTCCACTTCAGCTTCAAAAAGAACACGACCCACCACCACCAGCAACAGGTCGCACGCAGAAACTGGAACAAGATCACAGCCGACCAACTCGCCGCAGCCCTGAGCCAAGACCCCCCCGCCGGCTCCACGAACCCCAGCCAGGCCGCCAACATCCTCACGAAGTGGATCAGCAACTGTGCAGACGACCTCGCCCCACTGAGGACCCCGCCCAGCAGACCCGGCAGTAAGAAAGCGCCCTGGTTCACTGACGAACTCAAGAGCTCCAAGAAGAACTGCCGGGCCCTCAAGCGAACCTGGCGCAGAGACCCTACACCAGACAACATAACCGCCCTCAAGCTCGCAACCCGAAAACACCACCAACTGATCCACACCACCAAGAAAACCGCATTCAAGGATCGACTGGACAACAACGCACACAACAGCAAGGAACTCTTCAACATCGTCAAAGAGCTGTCCAATCCCAACGCCGGAAACAACAACATCACCCCATCACAAGACCTCTGCAACTCCCTCGCCTCCTACTTCCACAGCAAGATTGCAGACATACACAACAGCTTCAGCACACAACTGACGCACCCTATGACCACACCAACGACCCCCACCACCACCCTCCGCGCCTGGACCCCGATCACCACCGAAGACACCATCCGCACGATGAACTCCATCCACTCCGGATCCCCAACCGACCCCTGCCCTCACCACGTCTACAACAAGGCCAACGCCATCATCGCACCCCACCTGCGGGACATCATCAACACCTCCTTCAACACCGCTACCTTCCCAGAGAGCTGGAAGCACGCCGAACTCAGCGCTCTACTGAAGAAACCATCAGCGGATCCCACCGAACTCAAAAACTACTGCCCCATCTCGCTCCTCCCGTTTCCAGCCAAAGTCATCGAGAAGACCGTCAACAAGCAGCTTGCCGCCTTCCTCGAGACGAACGGATCCCTCGACCTCTCGCAGTCCGGCTTCCGGGCCAACCACAGCACCGAGACCGCCCTCATCGCAGTCACCGATGACATCCGAGCCCTGCTCGACAACGGAGAAACTGCGGCCCTCATCCTCCTGGACCTCTCCGCGGCATTCGACACTGTCTGCCACCGCACCCTAGTGCAGCGCCTCAGCAACTTTGGAATCCAAGAGAAGGCACTAGAATGGCTCATCTACTTCCTCGCCGGAAGGACACAGAGAGTCCGCCTCCCCCCGTTCAGATCAGAAGCCACCGAAGTCATCTGCGGCGTTCCTCAAGTCTCCTTGCGCAGCCCCACCCTCTTCAACGTCTACATGAGCCCCCTCGCGGCCATCGCACGCCAACACAACCTCAACATCATCTCCTACGCCGAAGACACCCAGCTGATCCTCTCCCTCACCAACGACCCCGCCACCGCCAGAGCCAACCTACACGAAGGGATGACAGACGTAGCCGAGTGGATGATGAACAGCCGCCTGAAACTGAACTCAGACAAGATGGAAGTCCTCATCCTGGGCTCTTCACCCTCCGCCTGGGACGACTCCTGGTGGCCCACCGCCTTGGGCAGCGCACCCAAACCCACAGACCACGCACGCAACCTGGGCTTCATCCTGGACTCTTCCCTCTCCATGACCAGACAAGTCAACGCCGTCTCCTCGTCGTGCTTCAACATCCTGCGCATGCTACGTAAGATCTTCTGGTGGATCCCCACCGAGACCAGGAAGACGGTCACCCAGGCCCTCGTCACCAGCCGACTGGACTACGGCAACTCCCTCTACGCCGGAACCACCGCCAAGAGGTGACTCCAGCGGATCCAGAACGCCTCAGCAAGACTCATCCTCGATATCCCCCGACAGAGCCACATCTCCGGTCACCTGAGGGACCTGCACTGGCTCCCGGTCAACAAAAGAACCACCTTCCGTCTCCTCACCCACGCACACAAAGCTCTCCACAACCAAGGCCCAAGATACCTCAACAGCCGCCTCAACTTCTACACTCCGACACGCCAGCTCTGATCGACCAACCACGCCCTCGCCGCCGTCCCCCGCATCCGAAGAGCCACTACAGGAGGAAGGTCCTTCTCCTACCTGGCCGCCAAGACCTGGAACTCCCTCCCAACCCACCTCCGTCTGACCCAAGACCACCTCGCCTTCAGGAAGCAGCTCAAGACCTGGCTGTTCGAGCAGTAGTGGACCCCCCCTCCCCAAGCGCCTTGAGACCCTCCGGGTGAGTAGTGCGCTATACAAATGCTTGATTGATTGATTGATTGCGCCAGCCCCACCAGGAGCAGCCTGCCTGCTGCTCAGCCATCTCCAACTGTCACCACTCATCCACACAGGCACCCAGGCATTCCATTCATCACAGTCACACCAACATGAGGATATAACAAAGTAGGGCATGTATTTTGATATATCCAACAGTAAAACCTCTAAATTGTCGTTTTACTGTGGAAAAGTTAGAAGCCCCATTGGCTAGTACAGAGTTACTGGCTGCCATATGAGCCCTGTTAACTTCTGAATGGAACTACTAAAATGGGACTTCTAGAATGTTGCCACTCTATGAACCAGTTTATCCTATAGCCTTTCGCACTTGCTGGCCACCGGACAGCCTTCCGCCCTCCTGGGGAATAGTGTGAATGGCCCCCAGGCTCGGAAACATAGAGGCCTGCCACAGAGGGAGGTGTTACCTGCCCCTTGCAGGAAGTCACACAATGTGTTGACCCAAAAGGTGAGCTTCAAGTGAGAAGCTGCTGTTGTTGAGCAAATGGTGATTACACTGAAGAAGGGCAGCCCCTTTGTTCAGGTAGATGGGCTGGCAGCAGGAACAGATAGGGGAAACAAGTTGCCAAACCATTTTTTTCCGTGGGCATGTAGCTCACAGATAGCCACACCTCTTGGGTGGGCTACCAAGTTCTTGACAACCAAGGTAGGGTTGAGACATTTTGAGAGTGGGCAGAATAGTGCATTTTGGGATTGCTAGATGCCACACATAGCCAGAAATCATCATAAGGCGAGAGGGATCCTGGTACCCTATTGGCTAGTGGCTGAATCATCCACCAAGTAACTTTCTGGGCATAAATATTGAACCTCAAGAACCCTGAACCTCAGATCAAAATTGTACTGAAGAAAAGACCAAAGAAGAACTGCCTTGCTGGTCCCTGGGCCTGGCAAGAGAGGCTGCACCAACCTCTGGACCACAGCTGTTGCTTCCCGTGCTGGTGAGGTGAAGACTGGCTTTTGGAAAAGTCACTCCAGAGTCCCAAACTCAAAAAGGTGAACTCCAAGGGTCAGTCAGTTTACCCGCCGTTCCAGCACCAGGGCCATAAAAGCTGAAGTAGCCCACCCTGGCTAGGTATTAGCCAATCCCAAGGAATCACCTGTGACTGCTGAAGTGCAGCCAAGAAGAACTCCCCACAGGACTCAAAAATTGCACCTGTGTCTTCCGGATCCAGGAGAGTCACCAGAGTACAAATTGGTTAGCAAATACTAACACTAGCCCTCACCAAAGGGAACCGCTGGACCAGCTGCCAACACTGATCAATAACCTAGAGCAGGGTTGAAGCGTGTGCAGTATGCATTGGCGCTTGCTCGTGTGTGCGCAAGTGTGATGTAATTTAAAAATAGAGACAGTGCCACAAACAGAGGGATAACCCTGAACCCCCACGCACAGACACATGGTCAACAAATTTTACAAATGGTCTGTGCACTCGTCGACGTTGTATGCAGAACAGAGTCTGCGTATTTGATCATTAAAAACATTCAGAAAAACAAGTAATGAACATTGATTCTTATAACAAAAAGAACACTCAAAGGTAACTTGTGTTCACTGTATTTTAATTCAGATCGATTGCCCAGCCAACACGTGTTTTGTCTGGGTAGTAACCCAAAACGTCTTCAGGGCTTGGAGGCAAAATTGCAAGGTGGTGATTGATCTCTCAGCCGATTGTAATTCCGTCCCGGCTGGCCTGGGAAATAGTACTAGCTGAAGATAAATGTGCTGGACCAGAGATAAATGGACCTGTTGACAGGACCGGAGGGGTTCTCTCTCTTCATGGAGCAGTGGCTCTTACGGAGCTCGGGGTGATGAGTCTTGTGCCAAATTAAGGCTGGAGTCTAAAACGTGGTCCTGATAAGATGTGACGAAGCAGCGAGTGCGCTGCACGTTCTGGCGACTTGCAAAGATAACCGAAAGGAATGATCAATAACCCAACCACTGCAGGACCTCTACTGGCCCAAAGATGACTTTGAGGGACACCAACCCCTGTGACTAAAGTCGCCCCACCTTACCCGTAGATTGACAAACTTACCTAAAGAAGACCCCTGTCGACCACACAGCATCCAGAGTCTTTCAGCATTTTCAGCATTCTGTATCCTCAGCATCAGGACCACTCCATTTAAGTCTATGATGGTTTCAGTGTAAAGTGTGAACCTAGACTTGAGGCTGCTTTGGCGAGCAGGTAACTGCCCAAATATTCCTTATGGTCCTCCCTGACATTCTCCCTGTTGGAATTGGCTGCCCAGTCCAGTCTGGAGTAGCCGAACACAACTCTTCCACAGTTTTCAAAAGTTTCCAAACATTGCGGTACCAATGCTTGTATGCACTTTGGACCAAAATGCCTATATCTCCATGACCATCCAATGGATTTTGCTCATCTTGGTATCTAAAATTCATAAAAATATGATCTATTTTTATAAACTGGTGTCAGATTTATTTCTTGTTGCATGACTGCCTTATTCTGTTGTTTGATGCTTGTAAATGCTTTACACTATTCTCAATGTTAAGCAAGAGGTCTTGCCTTTAATCCTAGCTGGACCTACGGTAGTTTCATGGGTGTATTACACAATGAGGTTGCCCAACCGCACCAGAATCTGAACAGTAACGTTAAATACCTGAAGAAATCTTTCAGAATTGTTGGTTTGAACAACTCATGCTACTGCAGCCCTATGATTATACCTCAAATGAAACTTACTAAGGCTGCTATGACAGAGTGCACCCACATTAGGTGTTTTGCATTTTACAATATCATGTCTCTATTCCTTACCGTCTCATCATATTCAGTGTTTTCGTATTGTGATTTTGAGCAGACCCAATGCTCACAATACTGTCCTATTTCCAATAGCTCAAGTTTTAAATGCTTTGCTAACATAATTATGTTCTCTGTACTATCCTTCTCTTTGGAGTTTGGTTCATGCTATATCAAATACATAACATGACATATAGATAGCCTTTAAGGGCAGACTTGTGGAGAAGCCATTTTAGTGGTATTGGATCTCTGACCAGCAGATTATACACAGCAGTCTATATACTGCAATAGAAGTTTAGAGTTTCTAAGCAACCTTGCTGGGATTTCAGCCCTTAATGTGCAAGTGATTCAGTTTCAGCGTCAAGTTCCCAATTCACTGATCAATATATAAATGCAGTGTAGATGAACTGAAATTCATTTGATCAAATTGCAGAGTAACAATTGTAGGTCAGTGAGTTTCCATGAACAGGAAACATTGCAAAATGAATAACGTCTAAGCATCATTCTAAATGATTTACATGAAAAATGCTGTTTTATGTCCAATGATCTCTAAATGGTACTATTAGAAAACATCTAGAAAACTAAGTTTGTGGTATACGTTTCACCCTAATTTTGATAATAACTCCTCAATAGACAGAACAGCGAGACCCTGATCACAGTGGGAATATAACACAAACAACAGTAGCTCTTGGAGGTTTCGTATTAAAAAAAATTCATGAGTTAATGAACCCCATGAATAATCCAATCAAGGGGCAACTAACTTAACCTGCTTAGTATTCAAAGGGAAGTATCTATTAAATTGGTACTGCGGGGCCTGTAAAAAAGAGGGGAGAGTGGGGTTTGGGAAGGATGGCACAGGAAGTAGGAGCAAAGGGGAGATGGGGGTTAGAAAAAGGGAGGAGGGGAAAAACTTAGAAAAATGAAGAGTAAATTAGGGGTGTGTGCTAAACGGTTACACTAACTTGTCCGATGAAAGCTTTAAAGATTTCAAATGGAATATAATCAAACTTGTGCTAGAGGACTGGACCACGTATGATGACTTACATGCAACATGCAAGGAGAAGATCTAGAAAAAAGATAGGAAAATATACAATCAATCTGTGGGAGATACAATAAATTGCATCAAATTTTCTAAACGTATCCTGAGATAGAAATCCTGAGCAGAGACTTATCCTTTGTATCAACTGAACAAACATATATTTTAAATTACAGAAATACATTTTCCACTTTTTCAGGAAACAAACTAAAAGTATATATTCTAAAATCCTTATTTTTCAGTGAGATAATTAAATAGAAATCATCACATGAGTATGTGTCCTATAGCCTTAGCAGGAATGAAGATTAGTCTAAAAGGCCTTTTTTTAAAGGCCTTTTAGACTAATCTTCATTCCTGCTAAGGCTATAGGACACATATTCATGTGATGATTTCTATTTAATTATCTCACTGAAAAACAACAACCAAATGTTCCTATACGGGAGGTGGGCTAGTAACAAAAAACACAGACAAATACAAGTATGTGAAAGGGCTTTCAGGTTAACTGCCGCACCAGTAGCTACCTTTCTAAGAACTCTTTGGAGGAATTAAGAAAATAAATCCTAGAAATTCCAACTCAGCCAAAAACTAGCAGTGATACATTTTTCTTCTTTAATAATCAACATCTTTGAACTCTCATACTCATACCCTTCCCAATGGTGCCTTTGTCAACCAACTTAAGAACATGAATTTCAATAACGAACAATAATGCACACCGAGACCTGATTTATTTATATCCCTTAGATGAGACCATGCCAATTGACTTTGTACTATCCCCCCGCAGGATAGCTCTAAAAAAACTATGTTGAGTATTATCTACAGGTAGAAAGGACATTTATGGTGCTTACTTACCTCTGAAATTTACCATTATATATATATTGACAATTTTGAGGGGAGGTGGTACTTAATATTATATATCAATTCCTCAAACACATCTCTCTATGGAGGGGATAACAGTTGATGTATTTCTGATATGGTAAGTCGATGCAGATTCCTTAACAGCATTCTGTGAATAGCTGAATTCATCTTCCACTGAATTTAAGTTCATTGTGAATTTTAGCAGCATCTTTATTTATTTTCTTCACCTCACTGTTAAACCAATAGAAGGTCGGTTAAGCACTTCTCTTTTTATAAAACTGACTTAATGTAATACTTCACTATAATATAACAACAACCACCCTAGGGCTCTGATAGATAGCTTTTTAGTTGGACAATTTTTGTGTATAAGCTGGAATTGCAAATGAGGAATGATTACTTCAAGGAGGCACAAATATTGTGTAAAACCTTAAAAGAGAAAGAGTACTCAAGATGCTCCAAAAAGGGATTTGTGAAATGTGTTTAGCATTATGCAGGTGAAGCACTACTGACCTCAAAAATTAAACCTCAGACTAACAGATTAATCTGTGTTAACCAGTTCAGTGACACAATATCGTGGTAAAAATATAGTTGCCAAAAATATTTGGTCAAAAATATCGTTCACCACAATATCCTGTTTCTGTACTTATAAAGGTAGGTGCAAAATATCAGTAAAAAATAATATAATTGACACTAATATTGTCCAAAAACATTGATTTATACATATATATATACACACACACACACACAAATATATTATCTATTGGCGGTCGCCAGTAGATAGTTATAGTTAGGACCTTGTTTCCATAGGAAATCTGAAAATTCTATTTTGAATAACTTTGGCGCCGGTTGACGAATCCTCGTGAATTTTTCAAAATAGGTGGGGCGCTCTGCTCCGCTCCTACCCTGAAAGTCTCGGGGTGATTAGTCAAGCGGGGACAGAGAAAAAAGGGGGGTCCCAAAACGCGTTTTCCCCATGCATTTTTCCATAGGGACCTTTAGTCCAAGGTACAGCCCGAACGGTTGAACAGAATTACTTGAAATTTGGCAGAAAGGTAGTCCTCAGGTCAGGGATGTGCCTTTTGAATATCTGGGGTCAATCTGTTCAGTAGTTCCTGAGAATATTTCAGTTAAAAGTACATATATATCTATAAGCGCATACCGTACGCGCACGCTGCCGTGCGCGAGCTTAATTCTGATTGGTGGTGACATGACAGTAAACATTCCAGTCGGTCGAAATCAGGAAGTGTCGGCCGCCATTTTGTCTCTCGCAGTCTGAGGCAGTTAAAAACAAAGGTGGAGAATGTGAAAAGGGGGCAGGGTGGACAGTTCCTGACCCCCTAGCCTTTGTCAGGGGGTCACTGAAGGACCCCCAAGGATGAAAAAAACAATCTTTTTTTTTTTTTAAAAGCGCGGGGTGCGCGCACTGTGCACGCACGGCACACACAACGTATCGTGGGTGCTTGGTGCGCGAAGCGCACCGAGCGCCCACAGCGTGTGCATGGTGAGCGTAGCGCACAGCGCACGCACGGTGCGCACACGGCGCACGCACGGTGAAGAACCTGAAAAAAAATATTAATAAATACATAACTTAGCATTTAAAAAAACGTACAAATTCACTTAAAAAACCATAGGTTTCACACACGTTATAGTTAGGAATTAGCATTTAAAAAACCTTGCAAATTCACTTAAAAAACCATAGGTTTCACACATGTTATAGTTAGCTGGACATTTCCCTCCTAAAAAACCAATGAAATTCCCCCGTTATAGTTAGTGCAGGCAACTATAACTCACGCAACCGCAATCCTCTGCTGATGACGTCAGATATTACATCACTGATTAAATATGTGTCTTTCTGAAAAATAAATATTTGTAATATATGTATAGCTAAAGATTAATGGAAGAAGACATGGGTAAATAGGTGTCTAAATACAGTGATGTAATATCTGACGTCATCAGCAGAGGATTGCGGTCGCGTGAGTTATAGTTGCCTGCACTAACTATAACGGGGGAATTTCATTGGTTTTTTACGAAGGAAATGTCCAGCTAACTATAACATGTGTGAAACCTATGTTTTTTTAAGTGAATACATATATATATATATATATATTCACTGAAAAAACCATAGGTTTCACACATGTTATAGTTAGCTGGACATTTTACTGATAAAAAACCTATGAAATTCCCCCGTTATAGTTAGTGCAGGCAACTATAACTCACGCGACCGCAATCCACTGCTGATGACATATGTGTCTTTATGAAAAAAAAATAATTGTAATATATGTATAGCTAAAATTTAATGGAAGAAGACATGGGCAAATAAGTGTCTAAATACAGTATTAGCATCAGCAGAGGATTGCGGTCGCGTGAGTTATAGTTGCCTGCACTAACTATAACGGGGGAATTTCATAGGTTTTTTATCAGTAAAATGTCCAGCTAACTATAACATGTGTGAAACCTATGGTTTTTTCAGTGAATATATATATATATATATTCACTGAAAAAACCATAGGTTTCACACATGTTATAGTTAGCGGAAATTTTACTGATAAAAAACCAATGAAATTGCCCCGTTATAGTTAGTGCTGGCAACTATAACTCACGCGACCGCAATCCTCTGCTGATGCTAATACTGTATTTAGACACTTATTTGCCCATGTCTTCTTCCATACATTTTTAGCTATACATATATTACAAATATTTTTTTTTATAAAGACACATATGTCATCAGCAGAAGATTGCGGTCGCGTGAGTTATAGTTGCCAGCACTAACTATAACGGGGCAATTTCATTGGTTTTTTATCAGTAAAATTTCCGCTAACTATAACATGTGTGAAACCTATGGTTTTTTCAGTGAATTTGCAAGGTTTTTTAAATGCTAATTCCTAACTATAACGTGTGTGAAACCTATGGTTTTTTCAGTGAATTTGCACGGTTTTTTAAATGCTAAGTTACTTTACGCCATTCGAGGCGTGCGCGCCCACTTAACGCAGTGCGTTCCGTGCACGGTTTTTATCAACTTTAATAAGCCCTGTACATTTGGTGGCCTTCGGCCACCAAAAGCACAGGGGGTGGGGTCAATGTGGATAGTGTTTTTTTTATTTCGATTTTATAATTTCATGTTGCCAAAATATAGTTTTTTTACTGATGTAATAAGCCCTGTACATTTGGTGGCCTACGGCCACCAAAAGCACAGGGGGTGGGGTAAGTGTGGATAGTGTTTTTTTTATTTTTTTTTTTTACCGTACGCTTACGGTAAGCGTACGGTAAGCGTACTCGGCGAAATTGCCGAAAAAAAAATAAAACCGTTTTTGCTCTTGGGGGATGTTTGGGGACTCCCTCAACGTGACTATGTGGGAGGGAGTTGTCAAAACAGCCCCGTAACATGTTTTTGGGCATCATGTTTGATAAATAACACTCAGTGCGAGAGACAAAATGGCGGACGCCGCTTCCTGGTTTCGGCCGATTCGAATGTTTACTAAGATCTAAGAGCCAATCAGAATCGCGCTCGCGCACGCCACCGTACGCGTACGGTAAGCGTACGGTAAGCGTACCGTAAGCGGGCTCAGATATATATATTGATTTAAAGGCTATTTTCTCAGAATCTACTGAACAGATTTACACCAAACCTACAAAAGGCACTTCCTTGACATAGGGACTACCTCTCTGCCAAATTTCTAGTAATTCTGTTCAGCCGTTCGGGCTGTAGCTCGTTCTAAAGGTCCTATGGAAAAATGCATGGGAAAAACGCGTTTTGGGACCCCCTTTTATCTCAGCCCCCGCTTGACGAATCCCCCCGAGACTTTCAGGGTAGGAGCGGAGCGTAGCGCCCCACCTATTTTGAGAAATTCACGAGGATTCATCGACCGGCGCCAAAGTTATTCAAAATAGAATGTTGCGGATTTCCTATGGAAAAGGGGTCCTAACTATAACTACCTACTGGCGACCGCCAGTAGGTAATATATATATATATATATATATATATATATATGTTCCAGTTTTCCAAACATGAGGAGACTGCCACCTGAGTTCCCTTCTTCAACTGGGTACCACACCACCAAGTTACAAGCAGTGTTAGGGACCCTTGTTAACTCAGGACTCACGTTTGTTCACATCCATGTTTTTGGTTGACATTATGTATCTGTCATGCTAGAATTTCATTAATAGTACTTTGGAATGTTCCTCTTACCTACCTCCTTGCTGCATTCCCGCTGACTTTTTATCACTATTTCATTAGTTTTGCACTTTACTCACTTTTAGATTGGTTTTAGGATCTTTTACATTGATTATTGATTTTAACAGCTATTTTGGGTCGCTCATTTAGATTTTTTCAACGGATATTCCTCTCAAATATGTTATTATGTGATAATGAATTCGGATTGTGGATAATTTTAAGGTCAGTATCTATGGTCTCTATATGCATTAATATGCATCTATTTGCAGTTTGCACTACCTTTGCTTATTTTGCACACTTGCATCTTGTTGCACATTGATAGCACCTTTTTGCACTTTAGATATCAGCTTTTGCACATGTTATTGCGTATTTGCACAACGTAGCACTGTACCTTGAACCCATGCAGAATAACCTGTAGTTTCCAGGTTGTGATTTTTCTATTCACATCAAAGAGCATCCTTTAAACAGGTTTACCGATTTTTTAAAACCATTTAATGTCTCCGACCCATGCTGGCTTATTTATCAATGTATCTGTATTTGCTATATGTTTTCCATCACCATATTACAAACTCAAAAACCAATGTATTTTTTCCATGTCTATGGACACAAGCATCACGAGATTTTAGAGTGCTTTTGGATTATAAAAACACAATGTTTCAGCAGTTACTTCATGGGATCAAGGCCATCTGGTGGCCGAAACGCGTAATGGCGTGCTGTGTGGGTGCTGATTTACATTAAAACCTTTGAAGCACGATTTGGTGTCCGTGTGCTTCTTCCTCGCCGGTTGGAGGTGGGAGACAGCTGTTTGGATTTCTATATATATATATATATATATATTACCTACTGGCGGTCGCCAGTAGGTAGTTATAGTTAGGACCTATTTTCCATAGGAAATCTGCAACATTCTATTCCCAATAAGTCTGGCGCCAGTTGACGAGTCTTCGCGAAATGTTCCAAACTTTTGGCCAGCTCCGGTCCGCTCCTATTCTGAAAGTTTCGGGGTGATTCGTCAAGCGGGGGCCGAGAAAAAGGGGGGTCCCAAAACACATTTTCCCCATGCATTTTGCCATAGGACCTTTAGATGCAGCCACAGCCCGAACTGCTGAACGGAATTACACCAAATTTGGGAAAAAGGTAGTCCTCAGTTCAGACTCGTGCCTTTTACTTAAATGGTGTAAATCCGTTCAGTAGTTCCTGAGAAAATTTGAGTTAAAAGTACATATATATATATGGCCTCGGAGGATCCACGCACCCTATGCGCACCCTGAGCACACCCTCCCGATCACGCCCTGATTGCTAATTGGCTGTCAACATTCGAAAAGAGGAACTGTTGGCAGCCATTTTGTGCCTCGGTAGAAGCGAGGCTGAAGAAGTAAGGAAAATAAGTGTGTGAAAGATATAAAGGGGGCAGGGTAGAAATACTCTGACCCTCTAGAGTTTCTTAGGGGGTCCCAGAAGGACTCTCAGGGCCCCTTTTTTTAAACGGCAAAATGCACGCAGGGTACGCGGATCTGGCCATAAAAAAAAAAAATGAAGCGCGGGGGGCAAATCCCGGGGGCAAAATGCGTAAAAAATTAATGGGGGGCCCAGGGGGGCCTCCCAGCCCCGGGGACCGCTACCCCCTGGGGCTAGAAAATAAATAGGGTGGGGGGGGCTGAACGGCCCCCCAAGCCCCAGGGACTACCACCCCCTGGGGCTTTATTTATTGAGGGAGGGGGGCTGCATGGCCCCCCTCCTGGAGCATTCGAGGGCCCTGGGGACCGCCACCCCCCAGGGCTGGCTGCTACAGTGTCCTGGGGTGCCCACCCCCAGGACACTGTTGTTTGCTATGAGAGGGCGGGAGTCTCCCGCCCTCCCATAGCAAACTTCGTTTGGATTTTGAAAGAGAGAGCAGGGAAACCTGCTCTCTCTTTCAAAATCCAAACCATATTGCTTTTCCACATGGGGAGCTGCATGTCAGCAGCTCCCCATGTGGAAAGCAATGCCGGCTCCCGAAGGACGCGGAGAGCCAGCTGGGACCGTGGGGTCGTTGGGGTTCCCCCCACAGTCCCCAACATTTTTTATAAGCCCCGGGGGATGGGGTCCCCGGGGATAATAAAAATTAGTGATAGGGGCTATTTTTTTTTTTACTCTAAAATTATGAGTCGCACAACCAGCGCGGCTCTCAGAGCGGACCCCTGGTGTGCACGTGTTGGGTGCACGACTCCTATCGCGTAGGGTGCGCGACTCCAAAATATAATTGATAAAATTTTACTTTTTACGTGTCGCGTATGGGCTTGGAGTCGCATACCGGTCGCATAGCAATCGCGCACGGAAATACGTACCCAACGCATACCGGACATGGAGCGTACACTACAATCGTAAAATGGCGACTATGTTCCACGCAGGGATCGAGAAAGGTGCGCATAGGGTGCGCTTTTTTTTTTTTAAATTCATTAAAAACAAATAATATTTTTTAATTTTTAAAAGAAATAAGTGGAAAAAAAACCGTAAGAAATGGTGAAAAACAATATAGGAAAACATAATTAAAGGAATTGATACACTGAAATATAAAGATTTAGAAATCCTATGAAATCATTAAACATCATAGGTTTAGAGGTAAGTTATAGATAGGAATTAGCATTTAAAAAATCTTTGAAATTCACTTAAAAAACTATAGGTTTCAGGTATGTTATAGTTAGGAATTAGCATTTAAAAAACCTTTGAAATTCACTGAAAAAAACATAGGTGTCAGGCACGTTATAGTTAGGAATTAGCATTTAAAAAACCTTAGAAATTCACTGAAAAAACCATAGGTTTCAGGGGCGTTATAGTGAGCTGGACATTTCCCTCGTACAAAACCCTAGAAATTCCCCCCTTATAGTTAGTTCAGCTAACTATAACTCGCGCCCCTGCAATGCACTGCAGATGACGTCACATATTACATAACTCATGACATGGTCAGTGACATCACTGATAACATCACTCATGACATCTCAAATGACATTACTGATGACATCACTGATGATGTCATTCATGTGATCATTTGATGCATCTTGTCACACCCTAATATAACCTTTGATAACTCTAAATTACATACTGCCACTCTCAAAACCATAGACATTCCAACACCAATAAGTACATACCCCATCACAGAGTCTTAGGTCTAAACACCCATCCACTCACTCACCCGTACAGTCACTCATACTTATGGTCACTCAGTACAGGACTATCATATGCACTCATACACCTATATAGACACTCCCACACCGCTACTCATCCATAGAGTTACTCACACACATACTCAGTCATGCAAATAATTAATCACACTGCCATTTACTCACCTATACAGTTATACACACACAAGCTCAATTACTCATACAAATACTAGCACATTCTTATGGTCTTATACAATCAATGATACAAGTACACACTCGTCCATACAGCCACTCACACTATCACACACTCTCAGCTGTAGTCATTTCTGTACTCCAACATACATATATACTGCCGTTCACATATGTAGTAAATTACACATGTACTAATGAAATATATATTCACAAACTAACACAACCATACACATATTCACCCACCCATACAGTCCATTACAGACCTAGTGTTGAAACTATGCACCCAGTGAATCTCCCACTGACACATCTATGCACAGAGTCACACACATCCCACCCACACAAACACTCAGGCACCCATACAGATACTCAGACACTCAGACAACCAATCAATAATTTTTATAGACATTCATGTACCTATTCACAAAACCATGCGTCCGCTTACACACCAACAGACAGACACATACAGACATTCACACAGTTTAGTCATTAACCCATGCATTCAGTAAGATACGTTTATTGACTCACTTATAGAGCCAGGCACGCACCTACAAAAGCATCCATTCCCACACTTATACACTCACTCATTCTTCAATATAACTTTCTCTATATATAATAAACATATTTAAAGTTTATAAAAACACACAGACGCTGGATGATGTCATCAGTGATGTCATCAGTGATGTCATCTGAGATGTCATCAGTGATGTCACTGACCATGTCATGAGTGATGTAATATGTGACGTCATCAGCAGTGCATTGCGGGGGCGCGAGTTATAGTTAGCTGAACTAACTATAACGGGGGAATTTCTACGGTTTTGTACGAGGGAAATGTATATAACGCCCCTGAAACCTATGGTTTTTTCAGTGAATTTATATATATACATATATATATATATATATTCCAATACGTGTGCTCTGCACTTGAAGGTGCACTCGCAGTTCACCGAGTGCACCTTCAAGTGCAGAGCACACATATTGGAATATTGTCGCGCCAGCTCAGGCGTAGGAAGGTAGCACCACCCCAGGATTGCCAAAGGGGGCCACGGCGCGCAAATCATGTCGTCGCCAGTTGTGGGGGACTGCATTTAATATGGGCATCAGCGGCACATCACGGCGCAATCGTGCTGAAGGACTATACACTTACCTAATCTCATCTGAGCAAGAGGCGGCGGCTGACACTACAAGTCCCAGCAGGCGTTGGGAAAAGGTGAAAAAGCTTATTGGAGCATTTAAATGAGTGTCAGCTGATAGCAAATCATTGGAGTGAGCCTATGAGGAAGGAATCATCCGAAACGCGTTAGGCAAACACTCGAGGTTGAAGTGCTGACAGTGCCCTAACGAATAGATTGCAGTTCACCGAGTGCACCTTCAAGTGCAGAGCACACGTATTGGAATATTGTCGCGCCAGCTCAGGCGTAGGAAGGTAGCACCACCCCAGGATTGCCAAAGGGGGCCACGGCGCGCAAATCATGTCGTCGCCAGTTGTGGGGGACTGAATTTAATATGGGCATCAGCGGCACATCACGGCGCAATCGTGCTGAAGGACTATACACTTACCTAATCTCATCTGAGCAAGAGGCGGCGGCTGACACTACAAGTCCCAGCAGGCGTTGGGAAAAGGTAAAGAAGCTTATTGGAGCATTTAAATGAGTGTCAGCTGATAGCAAATCATTGGAGTGAGCCTATGAGGAAGGAATCATCCGAAACGCGTCAGGCAAACACTCGAGGTTGAAGTGCTGACAGTGCCCTAACGAATAGATTGCAGTTCACCGAGTGCACCTTCAAGTGCAGAGCACACGTATTGGAATATATATATATATATATATATATATATATATGCTCCTTTGCCTTGTCCCAGAAGATTGAGCTGCACTCGCACACAGAACCAAAGGTGGCAAGCCTTTCTTTAAGAGTACAAGTGGCATGCTCCAAGCAATTTCAATCAGACAGCCAGAGACGCGACCTGCCTGACGCGTTTCGAGGGTGTGTCCCTCTTCTTCAGAGGCAATCGCGGCTGCAGGAGTGCTCCGGTTCCGGTCCCAACATGCCATTATCACGCCCCCAGATGGGCGGGTCAAATGTCCCAAGGCATTGTGGGACTTACAGTCCCGGTAAATTAAACCACTGATGGTGCACAAATGTTCTGTCCCTTTCAAGTCCACAGATGGGCCACCGCCCACAGAGTCCGCTATAATCCCTGGTATGTGCTCCACAACAACGGCTTGGCATATATCCTGCCGTGTGACCCCCTCTCTTCACGGGGTGGTGCTGCTCGACGGCCGGACCGCCGCCAAAAATGTATGCTCCTTTGCCTTGTCCCAGAAAATTGAGCTGCACTCGCACACAGAACCAAAGGTGGCAAGCCTTTATTTAAGAGTACAAATGGCATGCTGCAAGCAATTTCAATCAGACAGCCATAGACGCGACCTGCCTGATGCGTTTCGAGGGTGTGTCCCTCTTCTTCAGAGGCAATCGTGGCCGCAGGAGTGCTCCGGTTCCAGTCCCAACATGCCATTATCACGCCCCCAGATGGGCGGGTCAAATGTCCCAAGGCATTCTGGGACTTACAGTCCCGGTAAATTAAACCACTGATGGTGCACAAATGTTCTGTCCCTTTCAAGCCCACAGATGGGCCACCGCCCACAGAGTCTGCTTTAATCCCTGGTCTATGCTCCACAACAACGGTTTGGCATATATCCTGCCGTGTGGCCCCCTCTCTTCATGGGGTGGTGCTGCTCGACGGCCGGACCGCCGCCAAAAATGTATGCTCCTTTGCCTTGTCCCAGAAAATTGAGCTGCACTCGCACACAGAACCAAAGGTGGCAAGCCTTTATTTAAGAGTACAAGTGGCATGCTGCAAGCAATTTCAATCAGACAGCCATAGACGCGACCTGCCTGACGAGTTTCAAGGGTGTGTCCCTCTTCTTCAGAGGCAATCGCGGCTGTAGGAGTGCTCCGGTTCCGGTCCCAACATGCCATTATCACGCCCCCAGATGGGCAGGTCAAATGTCCCAAGGCATTCTGGGACTTACAGTCCCGGTAAATTAAACCACTGATGGTGCACAAATGTTCTGTCCCTTTCAAGCCCACAGATGGGCCACCGCCCACAGAGTCCGCTTTAATCCCTGGTCTGTGCTCCACAACAACGGCTTGGCATATATCCTGCCGTGTGGCCCCCTCTCTTCACGGGGTGGTGCTGCTCGACGGCCGGACCGCCGCCAAAAATGTATGCTCCTTTGCCTTGTCCCAGAAAATTGAGCTGCACTCGCACACAGAACCAAAAGTGGCAAGCCTTTATTTAAGAGTACAAGTGGCATGCTGGAAGCAATTTCAATCAGACAGCCATAGACGCGACCTGCCTGACGCGTTTCGAGGGTGTGTCCCTCTTCTTCAGAGGCAAGTGCGGCTGCAGGAGTGCTCCGGTTCCAGTCCCAACATGCCATTATCACGCCCCCGGATGGGCGGGTCAAATGTCCCAAGGCATTCTGGGACTTACAGTCCCGGTAAATTAAACCACTGATGGTGCACAAATGTTCTGTCCCTTTCAAGCCCACAGATGGGCCACCGCCCACAGAGTCCGCTTTAATCCCTGGTCTGTGCTCCACAACAACGGCTTGGCATATATCCTGCCGTGTGGCCCCCTCTCTTCACGGGGTGGTGCTGCTCGACGGCCGGACCGCCGCCAAAAATGTATGCTCCTTTGCCTTGTCCCAGAAAATTGAGCTGCACTCGCACACAGAACCAAAGGTGGCAAGCCTTTATTTAAGAGTACAAGTGGCATGCTGCAAGCAATTTCAATCAGACAGCCATAGACGCGACCTGCCTGACGCGTTTCGAGGGTGTGTCCCTCTTCTTCAGAGGCAATCGCGGCTGCAGGAGTGCTCCGGTTCCGCTCCCAACATGCCATTATCACGCCCCCAGATGGGCGGGTCAAATGTCCCAAGGCATTCTGGGACTCTGTGGGCGGTGGCCCATCTGTGGGCTTGAAAGGGACAGAACATTTGTGCACCATCAGTGGTTTAATTTACCAGGACTGGAAGTCCCAGAATGCCTCGGGACATTTGACCCGCCCATCTGGGGGCGTGATAATGGTATGTTGGGACCGGAACCGGAGCACTCCTGCAGCCACGATTGCCTCTGAAGAAGAGGGACACACCCTCGAAACGCGTCAGGCATGTCGCGTCTATGGCTGTCTGATTGAAATTGCTTGCAGCATGCCACTTGTACTCTTAAATAAAGGCTTGCCACCTTTGGTTCTGTGTGCGAGTGCAGCTCAATTTTCTGGGACAAGGCAAAGGAGTATATATATATATATGTAGTGAAGAAGACGGTCTTCCCGTCGAAACGCGTCTTGGCATCCTCGTGAAATAAAGTATATCCTTGATTTACTATCCCACGGAGTCAGCGCCTGGATTTGTATGCGCATTGAATTCAGGACTGGTTTAATATATATATATATATATATATATATATATATAGATATATATATATATATATATATATATATATATATATATATATATATTACCTACTGGCGGTCGCCAGTAGGTAGTTATAGTTAGGACCACGTTTCCATAGGAAATCCTCAACATTCTATTTTGAATAACTTTGGCGCCGGTCGACGAATCCTCGCGAATTTCTCAAAATAGGTGGGGCGCTACGCTCCGCTCCTACCCTGAAAGTCTCGGGGGGATTCGTCAAGCGGGGGCTGAGATAAAAGGGGGGTCCCAAAACGCGTTTTTCCCATGCATTTTTCCATAGGACCTTTAGAACGAGCTACAGCCCGAACGGCTGAACAGAATTACTAGAAATTTGGCAGAGAGGTAGTCCCTAGGTCAAGGAAGTGCCTTTTGTAGGTTTGGTGTAAATCTGTTCAGTAGATTCTGAGAAAATAGCCTTTAAATCAATATATATATCTGAGCCCGCTTACGGTACGCTTACCGTACGCTTACCGTACGCTTACCGTAAGCTTACGGTGGCGTGCGCGAGCGCGATTCTGATTGGCTCTTAGATCTTAGTAAACATTCGAATCGGCCGAAACCAGGAAGCCGCGTCCGCCATTTTGTCTCTCGCACTGAGTGTTGTTTATCAAACATGATGGCCAAAAACATGTTACGGGGCTGTTTTGACAACTCCCTCCCACATAGTCATGTTGAGGGAGTCCCCAAACATCCCCCAAGAGCAAAAACGGTTTTATTTTTTTTTCGGCAATTTCGCGGGGTACGCTTACCGTACGCTTACCGTACGCTTACCGTAAGCTTACCGTACGCTTACGGTAAAAAAATAAAAATTAAAAAAACACTATCCACACTTACCCCACCCCCTGTGCTTTTGGTGGCCGCAGGCCACCAAATGTGCAGGGCTTATTAATAGAGAAAAAAAACGTAATTTTGGCAACATGAAATTATAAAATCGAAATAAAAAAAACACTATCCACATTGACCTCACCCCCTGTGCTTTTGGTGGCCGAAGGCCACCAAATGTACAGGGCTTATTAAAGTTGATAAAAACCGTGCACGGAACGAACTGCGTTAAGTGGGCGCGCACGCCACAAATGGCGTAAAGTAACTTAGCATTTAAAAAACCGTACAAATTCACTGAAAAAACCATAGGTTTCACACACGTTATAGTTAGGAAATAGCATTTAAAAAACCTTGCTAATTCACTGAAAAAACCATAGGTTTCACACATGTTATAGTTAGCTGGACATTTTACTGATAAAAAACCAATGAAATTCCCCCGTTATAGTTACTGTAGGCAACTATAACTCACGCGACCGTAATCCTCTGCTGTTGACATATGTGTCTTTATGAAAAAAAAATATTTGTAATATATGTATAGCTAAAATTTAATGGAAGAAGATATGGGCAAATAAGTGTCTAAATACAGTATTAGCATCAGCAGAGGATTGCGGTCGCGTGAGTTATAGTTGCCTACAGTAACTATAACGGGGGAATTTCATTGGTTTTTTATCAGTAAAATGTCCAGCTAACTATAACATGTGTGAAACCTATGGTTTTTTCAGTGAATATATGTTTATTCACAACGAAATCCCAAAGCTTTGACCATCCAACAGTACGGCGCAACACCAGAATACAGACTCAATGGCCAGAATACAGACTCCATGGGCAATGTTCAAAGAAGAGTGTTTCGGTCACCAGACATGCGGCCTTGTTCACATAGCGCGCTGATAGTAAATAGTGCATTTATATACATGTAGTGGTAGTATTTTTTCTATGTTACTCAAAGTGACTAGGCATTTTACTACGTGTAGTGACTATTGGTAAGACGTTGCTTTACTGCTGACAGGCAAAATGACATCACAGCTGCTACAATATGCATTCTCATAGTAAACAGACTACGTTCATAACGAGTGAAAATGCAAAGAAAGTGAATGCTTGTGAAGTTCTGCGTGTACGAAATGGCAGTAAGTGTAAAGACTTAAAAATGTATGAAATTATCAGAAGCAGATCGCGCGTGTCATAAGGGTCACATAATTGAGATGCCCGCGTGGATGAGCGAGTCAGTTGCCCTCCGTTTGCAAACATGGTCCGTGGCTAAACGCATAGCGCGAACGGTGCGTAAATACACCGAAATATATAATCACAAGTGTGATGTGGATAAAAGATCAAAATGTGTTGACCAGCGGACATGACCGCGATTAACCAAATTAGCAGGAGGATATATTATAAATCGTGTCATGCGGATCTGCGAGCGTCATACCGTAATAGAGCCTAGATGACATAAGAGACTAAAATGCATCAATGCACAGCTAACCACCACTGGATCGAATAGCATTAGGAAAGGGAGTGAGGGTGAGGCTTAAAGAATCGTGTTTATGTACAACTTGAGGCAGGCGTGCGTGCAAAGTGCACAAATATACAGTGAATGTACCGTGCAGTGATGGTACCACCTCAAGGGCATTGAAAAAGTGACATAAAATGCAATATAAAATATATGCGGAAGAACTACAAGTCAACTACCAAATTCTTATAATGTATACTTCATGTCTATTCAAAGTGAATATGATAATGAACGCTTTATACATAGGATCAATCCTGTGTCAAAATCATGCGTATGCGAAGAGTATATACAAATAATAAATAGAAATCACGACATGATCCAAATGTAGTTCGTACAAGTGATTAGATAAACAATGTTGTCAGCAGCCTGCAGTTACAAATATTCAGGTTCAACTTTAGTTAAATGCACTAAAAGTGTTAATTGCACGACATGGTTAATCGGAATGCTCATCATGTGTGGAATGCAACTATAGGGCTGCGGTGTTCTCAAAATATGTACAGTGATGAAATAGGACAATCATCTACGATAAAGCTGTATGGCATGTTATGTCTGTATACAACTGCGGGTATTGTTCACAAGAAATGGTGCAGATCCTCACTAGTGTTAAGGTCGACGGGCATTTTGGTGTTAAACTGTAAGATGTATTTACTCTCAAGCTGCCGCAATAGCCTCTCCCTGTTGCCTCCACGTCTCAGTGGTGGGACGCAATCAATGACTGAATATTGGAGGTGCTCTAAGTTGATATTGTGCACCTCCTTGAAATGTCTGGTTACGGGGTATGCTGGGTCGCTATTGACGATCTCCCTAAGGTGCTGGAGGATACGCAAGTGTACTTGTAACTTGGTGCTACCGATGTAACGTAACCCACATTTATATTCAAGGATGTACACAGCAAACTCCGTTCTACACGTTAGCCTGTACTTGATAAGGAGGGGTGTGTGCCTAAAGACGGAGTCCAGCTGCGTGATGTTTTTTCTGAACTTACATGCCCTACAACTGTTGCAATTGACAAAACCCTTTCTGTCTGCCAGACAGTTCTGGGTGGTTATGATTTCCGGACTGTTCCTGACTAACGCATCACGCATTGAAAAGGCCCTCCTGTATGTGATATCGGGTTGATTCGCCACTATCAGTCCCAGCGTAGGGTCAAATCTTATGATACCCCAGTGTTTGTTTATAGCTGATCTGATGGCCCTTTCCTCTGTGTTGTGGGTTATAATCAGTCTAGTGTTGACTGTGCTGTTTGGCTCTGCCAGTATGTTCGCTACACTGATAGTTTCAGGAGTGGGTTTCCCCACCAAAAGTTCCTCTCTGGGGACGGCATTTGCCCTTTCTGTTGCTTTGCGTATGGTCCCAGCTGAGTAACCACGCGCCCGGAATCTTCTCACTGCTTCACTCTGGCACTCAAAGAGGTTGTCTTGGGTGCTGCATATTCTAGCCAGCCGTAACATTTCCCCATAGGGAATGCTGGCTATGAGGTGCCTAGGGTGAAAAGTAGAGGCGTGCAGCCTGGAAATACCTGCGGTGAGCTTGCGATGGAGTTTAGAGTGCAAGGTGCCATTGGCGCTATACAATTTGACGTTTAAGAATTAAATAGAGGCAGCACTGGTGTTAGCGTTAGATTCCAAGTAGAGATCGTTAGTATTTATCTCATCAATGAAAACTATTGCACTATTCGCATCACCTCGCCAGATTAAAGAGACGTTGTCTATGTATCGCAGCCAAGACACTATGTTGTTGTTGTATGCCCCTGAGTGCTTGACCATGAGAACCTGCTCTTCCCACCAGCCAACATGTAAACATGCATAGCTGGGCGTAAAACAGGCTCCCATGGCCACACCTCTAAGTTGCTGGTATACCTACTTATCAAACATAAAAAGGTTGTGTCTGAGACACCAATCAATTAAAAACAGTAGGAGGTCATTATGTTTGTGGCAATTGATGGGTCTTTTACCAAGAAAATATTTTCATGCAGCGATACCATCCTGGGGACGAAACTGGTGTACAGCGATGTGATATTCAGGGATATCAACAAATAGTCCTCGTGCCATTGTATGTCTTTCACTTTAAGCAAGAAATCGCTGGTGTCTCTGAGGTAGGATTTCTGTCTGGAAACCATATCTTGGAGAAAGAAGTCTACGTATTTGGAGATGTTCTCGCACATACTCTTCCTGGCCTTGATGATGGGTCAACCAGGGATGGGGGTTACATTCTTGTGCACTTTGGGCATCTCTTCACCTGGGCTGGGATTTATAATGCCGGGCATGTTCCTGTTACACCATCTGCCCCCGTCGTCTGAGTCATTTCCACTTTCAGCCAAAGAACTCAAGTCTGACAAGGATGCAGAGTCAGCGTCGCCAGCATTGCCTGTAAGTGACTTGGCTTGCACTTGTTGACTTTGTTTGTTCATGCGCTGTGATCTGATTGTGTCGTATTTTCTGGCGAACTCAAGAATCTGTCCGCATTCATAGTCTGTTTTGTCACGGGCAAACTTGAAGACTTTGCGTGCTTTGATGGTGTCCTAGTGTTTCTTTAAACACATCAGGATTTCTTCTTTGCCCTTAGTGATAGCATCTTTTTGGTCTAATGCGCCCAGCTCCTCATTTAGACGGTCAATGTAATTTGGAATTTGTGCCCTGTCGATCTCTGTGTACTTGATAAGTATGATAACCAGTCGCATTGAGGCCTCCAAATTACTCATGGCCCATTCTTTCAACATGTCAGGGTTAGGCTGTTCGAAGCTGGGTGCCAGCATTATTCTCAAGCCCCACGGGACCCGATCTGCCTCCCAGTATTTCTGTAGAGATGTGGCTTCCCACCACTTGGTGATTTCTGTACGCATGAGCTTTTCTAGGGTTTTTAGTTTAGTCTTATAATTATCATCACTTGTGCCTACATGCATCTCCGAGCTTCTTGCATGGCTCGGTACATTTGGTAGGTTATCAAATAGTGCTTCCGCTGCTGCTTCCCTCTCTTGCAGCGCTTCATTGGACATGATGATATAAGATCTGTGTATTGAAATCCACCCTGAACTAACAATCTAGTAAATCCGGAGGAGAATGAATTGCACCTCTTCTAGACCTGACATAAGTTGTATGCTGCTCGTACTCACCACCGGGTAATTAGAGACGTTTAGCCGGGTCCTCTGACTCGACCATCACCTCCGACACGATGGGTATTCAAGGCATGCAGTGCTGCTGCTGTCAGGGGGCCGTGGTTAAATATTTCTCCTCCCGGAGCTCATAACAATATTCGGTTGTTGAAAGCCACGCTGGCCCAGTGATTTGTGACGAAGAGGTGGTCTGTGGAGCAGTGACAGCTGTTCTCTGCGTAATTATTCACAATGAAATCCCAAAGCTTTGACCATCCAACAGAACGACGCAACACCAGGATACAGAGTCCATGGGCAATGTTCAAATAAGAGTGTTGTTTATTCACACATCAGGGGTCCAAATGATGCGTTTCGGCCGCCATACATGCGGACTTGTTCACATTGTGCGCTGATAGTAAATGGTGCATTTATATACATGTGGCAGTGGTAGTATTTTTTCTATGTTACACAAAGTGACTAGGCCTTTTACAATGTGTAGTGACTATTGGTAAGACATTGCTTTACTGCTGACAGGCAAAATGACATTACAGTTGCTACAATATGCATTCTCATAGTAAACAGACTACGTTCAAAACGAATAAAAATGCAAAGAAAGTGGCTGCTTGTGAAGTTCTGCGTGTGCGAAATGGCAGTAAGTGTAAATACTTAAAAATGTATGAAATTATCAGAAACAGATCGCACGTGTCATAAGGGTCACATAATTGAGATGCCGGCGTGGATGAGCGAGTCAGCGGCCCTACGCCTGCAGTCTTGGTCCGTGATTAAACGCATAGCGCGAACGTTGCGTAAATACACCAAAATATATAATCACAAAGGTGATGTGGATAAAAGATCAAAATGTGTTGACCAGCGGACATGACCGCGATTAGCCAAGTTAGCAGGAGGTTATATTATAGATCGCGTCATGCCGATCTGCGAGCGTCATACCGTAATAGAGCCTAGATGACATAAGAGACTATATATATATATGTGTGGACTTTTCCCAGGTATAGGAAATTCTTGATACCGCAGGTACTTGGTTGCTAATAACTGTGCCACTGTTTGACGATCTCCACAAAACCTTCTTAACCTATTATTTCTTCTACATTGGCGGAGGAAGGAAAGGTTCATGGTGAGTTGTCAATGGTGGGTGCAAAGATGAGAGGTGGGTCCCAAAATGCATTTTTTCCCAATGCATTCTCCATAAATGTTTGTATATCAGGTAGAGCGAAAATGTCTGAACAGATTTCCATGTATGGAGATGCATGTGTTATAATAATTTGAAGATGTTTCATGAATTATATTTTAAAGGTATACATTTAGAAATGTTCATTTCTGTGTAGTTTAATTTTGGTTTGTAGATAAAGGATACAGTGACATTAATTTAACTATAACTTTAAAATTTGTCATGTTTGTACATTTTAAGTTTGACTTGTATAGAAAGAATGAATACTTTTTCCCTAAATATAACAAAGTGTTAACCTTAGGTTTGTTGATTGAATTTCAATGTTGTTTTATTTTTCACACATTATGATAAATACATTATCCTTTTGGGTACTACAGGTAAGTAGGGCAAGTATTTTTTAAGGTATAAGGCATTTTTACTTAGCGATATCTTTTGCTGTGATACTTTTGTGAAATTTTACATAATTGTGCGGCATTTTTGTGGAAGTAAAGCAGTACATAGCAATGATAAGTCACTATGTGATTGGCTAATGACTGTCTTTAAAAAAGTTAAAGGCAGCCATGTTGTTTTAAGTACACTTTGGCTGTGTTTTGCATTACACCTTTAGACATAAGTAAGTATTAAGTCTGATATGTTTCCCTATTACCACTTTATAAAAGTGGTAATAGGTAGGGAAAATATTTATACGCTTCTAAATATCTTTTAATAAAATGTATGGAGTATCGCAGTACTTCATTGGAAGTACAGTGGTACTTAAAAGCAAAATAATTATGTTTAAAAAATGAAAAATACACAGTGCCACACTATATTTTACAATTATAGTGTACTGCAGTCTATTTTGAACAGATTTAAATCTTCACAAAAAAGTGCACAGAGTACTGTGGTAAGAACTAAAACGTACTCAACTGTACACCACTCCACTCTATGACACTCCGCTCTATGCTATTTCAATCAATGCCACTACATTCTCTGCTACTTCACAGTATGCTATTTCAGTTTACACTACTCTACTGTACTCTATGCCACTGTATACCACTCCACTCTACCCCTCCCAAATCCACACTACTCCACTTTGTGTCATTCCACTCTTCACCACTCCCCTGTATGCCACTCCACCATGCACTATTCCACTGTATGCCACTAGACTCTACAGCACTCCACTGTTTACTATTCCACTTTACACCACTGCAGACAACTGCAGTCCACTGTAGGTCAATCCACTCTATGACACTGTACTGTATGCTGCTCCACTGTACACAACTCCACTCTACCCCACTTCACTCTCTGCTATTCCACTCTGCTACACCACTCAACCGTACACCACTCCACTCTACACTCAACTCCACACTATTGTGCTATATGCCACTCTGCTCTACTCCCCTCCACTGGACACTACTCCATTCTACACTACTTCACTCTACCAAACTCCACTCCACTGTGCTCCACTTAAGAACACTATATTCCGCTCATCAACAGTCTGGGACCCTCTACTGTCTCACACTATACTCCACTGTATAGCGCTACACTGAACAACAAGGTACTCCTGTCACTGCCAGTGTACTTTACAGCACTCTATTCCACTCTTCAACACTCTACACAACTACCTCTACATCACTCCTCCTCAGTTAATAAACTCTCCTTTATGAGACCCTACTCCACTGTACTCCACTACTGTACTCCACGCCAGTCAACTGTATGCTACTTTATACATCAACTGTATGGCAGTATATCCCACTCAACTCTACCATACTGTACTGCACTCTACTGCACTCCACACTACTCTACTACAAAGCACTTTAATCCACTCTGTGACACTCTACTCTACTCCAATCTATGACACTATCTGATGTTCTACAACACATCAATCTACTCCACTGTACTACACACCACACCATTCCACTCTACAATACTTTACTGTTTTTATACTATGCCACTCCACTCTACTTGACTCCATGTCACTTAACTCTAGAGCATGCTACTCCACTCTATGCTATGCCACTCCACAGGACTCCGTTCCACTCTACTCCACTGCATGACCCTTTACCCTATTCCATGAACCTGTACAACACTCCACTCTACACCAGCCTACTCTACCACACTCTTCTCCAATATAATCAACTCCACTCTACAAGACTCTACTACACTCTATGCCACTATACAACACTGTACTCCACTATATGCCCCCACACTACACTGTAGAATTCTCCACTCCAATTTCTGCCGCTACACCCCAGTGTAAAACACTATAGTCCACTCAACCACGCTTTCCACCATTCTACAACACACCACTTCACTGTACTGTACAAGACACCACTCCAATGTATAACACTTTCCGAAACTTTACACTAAGCCTGTCCATTCTAGTGTACTCCTTACCACTGTACAATACAACATGTAACTACACTATAGAACAATTTATTCTACTGTGCGCTATGCCACTCTAATCTACTCCACTCCACTTTACTCTCCTCTATTCTGTTACACTCCAGTCCACTGTACTCCACTCCACTCTACACCACTCCACTCTACCCCGCTCCACTGGACCCCACTCCACTCTACAACACTCCATCCTATACCACTCCACTTTACGCTATTCCACTGTATGCCACTCCGCTATATGTCACTCCACTGTACCACACTATACTCTACGACAGTACACTGTACAACACTCTCCTCAACTCTACTGTACCACACTTCGCTTGCTAAACTCCACTCCACAACATTAACTCTACGATTTAATAAAAATAAAACAACATTGAAATTCAATCAACAAACCTAAGGTTAACCCTTTGTTATATTTAGGGAAAATGTATTCATTCTTTCTATACAAGTCAAACTTAAAATGTACAAACATGACAAAGTTATAGTTAAATTAATGTCACTGTATTCTTTATCTACAAACCAAAATTAAACTACACAGAAATGTAAATTTCTAAATGTATACCTTTAAAATATAATTTATGAAACATCTTCAAATTATTATAACACATGCATCTCCATACACAGTGTATTCAACTTGGTAGCCAACTACATTACTTATAACTCACCACTCTACCATGCCCCTCGTTCTCACAAAAGATGTGATTTGCAATGTCATAACTGTTTTTGTACACAATATTATATTAGACGGTTTAAGTGATATGATATAAAAGTGTATAAGCATGTTTAAAAAATGTCTGAAGAATGTTAATATTCCTAAATGGTAGACATGCTCAGTGATCCCATGTAATCCTCCTACACTACCCCAACCAGAATCCTTCCTTTCCACCCCTAAATCCACATCCCCTTGTTAGAGGTGCTCATCACCATCAGTCTTTTAAATTGCGAGTTAGAAATCGGTAGTCTCTTTGTGGAGTTTTTTTCTCTTGTTTTCCTAATAAATCTAGTTCAACAGTTGAAAGCCAACCTGAAATTGATATTCTACAGCATTTTCACCTGCTCTTACTCGGGGCTATGCTATTTATTATGTTTGACTTGTGATTGCAGTCAAATGCAAAAAAGCCCATCAAATGCAATAAAAATCAAGCTTCATTTTGCTCTTCATATTTACAAAAAATGTTAACTTACTTTATGGTGTGAACATTTATAAGATGCTTTAGAACGATTCCACGTTTCTTTGCACATTTCAGAACTTGTGAAATATTGCTTCCTGATGTACCTTGGCTTGCTGCTATGTAAAGCCTTTTTGCACAGAATGTTCCTTGCTCTCTGGAAAAAAACACATAAATAAAATGTGTTATTATCTTTTGATATGATCGAGTTTTTGTGAGTTTTTTCCCTGTCTTCAATATTTACAGTCCGTCTTAGACATTTACACTCTGGACATTGTGATAAAATTCAACAAGGGTATGTGGTTGTAGATAGGCAACTTAATTTATCTAACTATATGTTATACTCTCATCTAAAAAAAATCTCCTCAAAAGTTAAATAAACAGTTTGATGTACAAGGCAAACAGCTGAGGGTAGAGAGGGCACCCCTGCCTAGCCCCCTAAGAGACGGGTATAGTTTCAGGGAAGGAACCGGAACAGTGAATCCTCGCTTTAAATCCCACATAAAGATGTCGTACTCTCAAGACAAAGCCTTGACCGAGTCCCATGGCCTCCATGACCCCCCCAAAGGAAGGGCCAGGAGACCCAATCGAAAGCCTTCTTCGCGTCCAGCAAAATGAAGCCGACCACCTCCGATGATGCTGTCTCCAGAGCTGTGATTACCGTGTTAACATGAGACGGGTGTCCTGCCCCGGAATAAAACCATGCTGATTAGAACCTATCAGCTGTGAGATTACAGAAGATAGTCGATTAGTGAGTACACATGTACAGATCTTATTGTGCATGTTAATTAAAGGAATGGGGAGATATGACCCCAGAGTATAGGATCTTTTCCTTTCTTAGGGAAAATCACCATATTAGTCTCACCCCACTATTCCGGCACCTGACAGATAATTTTATAGGAGTTAAAAAGATCCCTTAGAACCAATAGCAGTTTCTACCTCTGTAAGAGTGATAGGTGCTTCCAGCCTAAAACTTTCGACTAGGCTCCGTTTATTCCCGCAATACCATTCCGTGAATTAAAGGATTTCCATCATCATTGAAATACAGTCCTCCTGGGAAAGTGCTTGATAGAACTGGGAAAACACTTCTGATAGCTGCCAGATTAGCCAACAACAAGTAATTTCTTCCCTTATACTATGAATATCATTGGCATTGGAATTATCCTTCACTCTAAATGAGATAATCTGACCCATGTCTTCGCTATTCTCAAAACTAGGCATCTGTCAAGCATGGCAATTCTTAATGGCCTGATCTGAAATGTGCTGAGTTGAGTGAGAGTTGCCCGAAGAGCAACGACCTGTATTAGCAAGGCCTGTATCCATGTTGCATCCCCTGAGACAACACTATGGAAAAATTTCAATTCTAAATCCCCAGGAGTTCGGTGGGCCTTTGCCTCAACTGAAGAAGCGTCCTTGCATTGTCAAGATGACTTGCATGCATCTAAAACTACAGGGAGAAATGCCGAACCAATGTTAAATTTCAGAAACTCTTGAAGGTGAGAAGCCACAGTATTCACATAGTCTGCATTTAAAAGCAGTTTGCGTTCGAATATCCAGCGCCTAGGCCCTGCTACCAAAATGGGCCCAGTTGATTGTATCAATAATGATAATGAGTTATGATCCGACATAACCCTAAGATTAATAAAGTCCTTAGAAGCTGAGACCAGCGTATTATTGAAAAGGAATATATCCAAGTGCAAGACAGATTTATGATAGGCTGAATAATATGTAAAACCCTGCTCCTTGGCCTCTCAGCTCCCCACATGTTAACTAGCGCATATGAGGAGATAAGCATGTGGACTGCTTCCCTAAGTCGGTGATTACGGACAGGGACACTGCTTGAAGTGACCCTCTCAGAAGTCAAAAAATAAGATGCTGATTCCATATTGGAGGAAAGAGTCACATGAAAATCTTCACAAACAATATAGGGGGTGTCCAGAGGAGATGTTCAGACAGCAGAAAATTGAACATCTGTGGATCATCTGTATTTGGGCTATAGATTACACATATAGTAAGACACTCACTTTCCATCTTTTTAGCCGCCATCGGCCCCCAGCATCCACCTTTTGACGTTGTACTCCCCACTTCCCATCCAGAACAAGTAGTGCTACACCACTCTGTGCAGAGGTACAGAATGAAGCCGACAATACTTTATAACCAAGATCCTTTAGCCAGTAGTCTTCAGTCTGTGCTAGATGTGTCTCCTGTAAGCAAATGATTAGTGGTTTAAGAGTATTCAGTTCTTCCCATACCAGCTTCTGCTTATGTGGCGACCTCACCCCACTGATATTCCATGCCAGAACATGCAATTGAAGGCCAGGATATCTACTATCACAGATTACTAACATTTGAGTTCAGACACCATGGGCTGCCCCTCAAGATTATAATTTGCAACCAGTGTAGATATGGTCAAACTGTGCTGCTAACAATACAGAAATATCCAATTTTTCCCGCACACAGCAAGTTTACCCACCAAAAATAGTCAACTCTTTTCTCTCCATTATCAAGTGCCTTTATCACACAACCAAAACCAAGATCCCCAGACACCCCCAATCCCACCCTCCACACACCACTAACACTCCTGACTCCCTTAGTGTCAAGCCATCCCACCACCCTATGCAATGACCCCCCAAAAAAGGGCCACCAATCCCGATGGTTACCACCTGCACGGGCGTTCAGCTAATTTCTAATTTCTAATTTAAAACACTTGTAGAGCGCGGCGTACACCTTGCGGTTTCTTGGCGCTGGAGGTTCAGTAACTGAGGAAAAAGGACCATGGAAGGGTGGAGTAAGTATTAGGCGGGGAAAGCCTGGCTGAAAAGGAAAGTTTTCAGGTCTCTACGGAAGGAGAGATACTGAGTTGCAGAACGGAGATTGTCTGGAAGTGAGTTCCAGAAAGTAGGGGCCAGAGTTGAGAAGTTAGAACCGCCCCACTTTTTGCGTGAGAAGCGGGGGGTCTGGAGAAGGGACTTGGAGGAAGACCGGAGATTTCTAGCGGGGACATAGGGTTTAATTAGTGAGGCGATGAAAGCGGGGGCAGTGCCCTGGCGGGCCTGAAAAACCATGCATCCGATCTTGAAAAGGGAGCGTTGTTTCACGGGGAGCCAGTGAAGCTTTTTTAGAAGGGGGGTGGAGTGGTGGTAGCGTGGAAGGCTGTATATCAGCCTGGCCGCCTGGTTCTGGATGGTTTGGAGTCTACGCAGGCTGTACGCTGGAATGCCATGATAGAGGGCGTTGGCGTAGTCCAATCGTGAGATTACCAGGGCGGCTATGATGATCTTAAGTGCCTGGGGAGAGAAGAAGCGGGAGACAGAGCGGATAGTTCGGAGAGTGAGGAAACAGGAGGAAACCACGGAACTGATTTGTGAGTGAAGAGTGAGCTGATTAGTTCAGCTGACAGTTGTCTCCTGATCTGACCCCACCAGCAACTGCATAGATTTGATTACTGAGCAGAAAATATCCACATGTGAAACACAAAAGCAAAACAAAACAGACTAAGGACCCAACAGATAAACCAGAAAAAAGAAAGGGGATTCTCCTTTTGCCCTCTGACCCCTCCCTTCCCTATCCCAATCGAGGAGATGAAAGAAAAGGAGAGTCAAACAATGTCAAGCAGGGGTGTCTGAGGACACCAGCCTCTAAAGTTACATTGGCTAAAGATGAAGGTCTTGACAAAAGCAGATGATTCGGTTGTTTTAAACCCTGACCGCTTACTGGTTTCAAGGCTTTGGCCAGGGCGGCTCAAACGTTTGGTAGAATCTCCGGATATAAGCTTAATGCTGGCAAGACTCCGTTTCTGTCTAATGTAGTCCATCTGCTCGAAGATAGTAGGTCGATGGAGGCAGAGGTCTAATTAGGGGTGATTCTTTTACTCCAGATGGCGAGATCCTCGAGAGCAATTATAAGAGTCTGTATCGTTACACGTCAAACATTTTTACCAACTGCCATTGTCTTCATCTCTGGCTGATAGTACATTGTAATCTCATTAAAATGACTATCCTACCAAGTATCTCTATCTTTTTTGGTGTATCCCAATTTTCCTTTCAACATCTTTCATTAACAGGGTAGATGCGATATATCTGGGGCTATAGGAGGCCTCACTTCTAGATTCAGATTCTTCAACAATCTAAATGTAGGCGAGCTCTCACATCCAGTATTATGCTTTTATTATTTAGCGCAATTTTTACACTATTTCGGCTAGTCTTGGGCTGGTAGCCCTGGATACAAGGTATTATGTTCTCAGAGTATACTCCTTTAGGGACTTCTGTTGTCCTGGGTACCTGGATTCTGGACACTGGGGGGCAGATTTATGTTTCCTGGCGCATCCCTGCAAATCAGCAGGGATGCGCCAGGAAAGATGCGTCACACAAGTTTACCCTTGCGCCACCACTGATGCGCCGCATTTACAATGCAGCACATCATGACGCAAGGATAATCAGATGTGTGACTCATCTGATGGCATAAGGGTGGCGCATTGCTGGAGTCGTGTCGCAAGCACATGCTGCATCATGCCTTACGCCTGCTTCAAGCAGGCGCAGGGTTTTGACGCAGCAGCGTCGGAAAAGTGACTCAGTGAAATCTTGTAGATTTCACTGCGTCACTTTTCTGAGGCTTTTTCCGACGGAACACCCACCCTGCATACATTAAACCTGACGCAGGTTTAATGTAGCGCAGGGCTTTACAACGTGACGCATCTCCCTAGATGCGTCACGTTGTAAATCAGGTGCAACATGGCGCATGGGTTACGCCGCCGCAACGGCAGCGTAAATGTTTCGCAAGGGGTTTGTAAATCTGCCCCTATGTATTTCAAGAAGACAAGGTTCAAAATCCTAAAAGTTTACCATCTTGTCTGTTCCTCCCTAAAGCAAATGTTTCCTGAGCTTACTTCGCCCAACCAACTCACCTATCTTGACTACAATCCAAATTTACCTTCTTGCATTTATGAGGGCTTTTACGATTATTGGGAATGGGCTAGAATTTTTACTTTTGGTCAGCTATTTATGGAGGGAGTCCTTATCCCCTTTGACAGATTGCAGCAGGTGTATTCTCTTCCTCATGCATGTTTTTTCCAATTCCTTCAAGTTCGTAGCGGCATATCATCAACAACCGGCGATAATTATCGCTAAGCGCACTTAGCGCTAGGATAATTATCGCCGGCTATCGCTTGTTTTTATCGCGGAGATAGCGCGCTATCAGCGATGCTTATCTCCAGAGCTATAAAAGTAACCGAGTTAGCTACCAAATGTGCAATTATCGCTGGGATTCCAGCGATAATCGCACAACGTTAGGTGCTACGTTGTTGATAGGGCATGGCATACTTAATCATGATATCCACCATCCATTGGATATCATGGCTAAGTCACACTAAAAGCAGGCGTAAGGAAAGTAGCGATAACCGCGGTTAGCGCTACTTTTCTTATCGCTCTGCTTGTTAGCGTGCCTATTGATAATTGGAGAAATGCCGGTGAGCGACATTTCTCCAGTTATTTTGGGAAGGAATGCCCACTTTGCATCTCATTAGAGATGCAAAGGGAGGCGTAGGGAAAAAGGGTGCTAACATGCGATTATGCATGTTAGCACCCTCTTAATAATAGGGCGAAAACATTATCTCCGCTTTTCTGGCATCTTGTTAAAACCCGGTAAAAATCCAGTTAAATGTGAATCTTACCGTCCCATAAGCTTACTTAATTGTGATTATAAGATCTATACACAAATTCTAGCAAGGAGGCTTGGTAATATCGCAGGAAAACTGATAAAAGAAGATCAGAAAGGGTTTATAAGGGGTAGGCATTTACAAGATCTGACACAGGAGCTTATCGGGTCAATAGACATAGCAATAAGCGAAAAAATTCCCCTGACAATAATAACACTAGATGCGGCCAAAGCATTCGATAGAGTGAACTGGACTTTCTTGAATGCAACTTTAGTGAAATACAACCTGGGTGAGAACTTTCAGGGAGCAATTAAAGAAATGTATAGAGCACCAAAAGCTAAGGTCCTAATTAAAGGGACTTTAACAGAAAATATCCCCATATTCAGAGGGACCCGTCAGGGATGCCCCTTGTCTCCCCTTCTTTTTAATTTATATATTGAGCCTTTGGCAAATAGGCTCAGAGTTCACCCTGAAATAACTCCATTCACCTATCAAACCTGGGAAAAAAAAATATCCTTGTATGCAGATGATGTGATGATTTTCACGAATAACTATGCAGGTTCTGTCCAAGCTATTGATGACACTTTAAAACATTTTGGGAGGGTATCAGGCTACCAAACAAATCAATCAAAAACTGAGATAATGAGTTGGAATACACAGGTAAACAATATCTATACCAGGGAGAAAATCAGATATTTGGGAATAGACCTGATTAAAAACCTAGATAGGATACCCAATCTAAACTTGGACAGGGTAACAGCTGACGTGAGAAAGTTATTGAAAGCATGGGGGGGCCTCCCTTTAACCTTTCTCGGTAGATCCAACATAATTAAAATGTCTATCCTTCCAAAATACACATTCCTATTTAGTGCAATTCCACTGGAGTTTAAGAGGGAAACACTTAAAAAAATACAAGGAGAAATAGCAAGCTTCGTTTGGATGGCTAAAAGTACACGTATAGCCTGGGGTAAACTACGAAGAAAGAAAGTAGAAGGAGGAATTGCCAGTCCAGATTTAGTGGAATACTATAGAGCCTTCCAATTCAAGCAAATGAGGGTTCTACTAAATAATTATGACTTGTATTCGGAACATCTTAGAGCAATGACGGGAAATACAAGTCACTTCCTATTCAAATTTGGTCACCCAAAATATTTCAAAAAAGTGAAACTGAAGACTGAGAGCAGCAGCTAAGCTATGGTATCAAATTAGGAGCACTTTAAATATCCCATATTACAGTGAGTTCGCGCCCATATGGGACTCTCCAGGAACACCGGAATGTCTTAAGGACAATTTGGCAATACCTCTCAAAACATCAGGGTTTCGAGTATGGGGCCAGCTATTGGTTAGCAACAACATAACAGATTGGGAAACTCTGTGCACGAATTCAAGTGCATCCCTCTCAAAATTCAAATATTATCAGCTCACTAGTTGGGCAAAAACAGTGAAGGAGAAATATACCGGAAATAGGATCATGGAAACAACTATGATAAAGAATCCCCCGAAGAAAAAAGAAATAGCAACATGGTACTGGGCACTTGTGAGAGCTGGAGAGGATGAGTTTCTGATTCCCGATGTGATCTGGGGGAAAGACCTGCCGGCGCTGGATCTCCAAGACCTGTGGCAAGTATCAATGAATAAATGCTGGTCTATTGTGAAGTCTGCTACTTTAAAGAGAAATCACCTCTTTACTTCCCATAGAGCTTACTGGACGCCGAAGCGATTATCTAACTTTGGTGGACCCACTACGAAATCATGTCCCAAATGTGGTTTACCAAGAGCGGAAGATGTGCACATGTTCTGGCAATGCCCCCATATCGAAGGCTTTTGGCGGGAAGTGAGTAAAATCATAGATTCGGTATTAAGAAGACCAGTTAAAGTAAGTACAGATCTTGTTATTTTTGGGGTCAGTAGACAGGATGTGTTAATAACGTTAACTAAGAAGGAAGAGAATCTTTTGTTTATAATGATTTTGCTTGCACGAAGGGAACTTTGTATAAAATGGATAAGATCAGTCCCCCCCACACACTTGGAATGGGTGGCCTCAATAAACAAAATAAACAAGTGGGATAGGAGTGGGAAGCCCAGTAAGAGGTACGAGTATTGGGAAATATGGGAAGACTCTAAGTTCGCTAATTAATTCAGCTTTTCCATGTCACAATTAAGCTATGACTCATTTAATTCCAATGATTATGCAATGGCAATAAAATCACAAGCAAAATGCTTGTGTGAGTGACCAGAATGGTCAGCTCCCCCAGTGCGTACGGAGAAGGTGCATCATCTGAGATTAATTAATGTTTTATACTAAACACCACACAGTCTTTTTCTTATTAAACTTCTATCTGATGATTGTTAGCAAAGAACCTAATGTAGCTCATATCTTTGATACATGCCCAATAGTGCAGCTATACTGGGAATTTGTCTTTGCTAAGTTAGGTAGTGTTCTGACTGTTCAAGTTTTGGCTGACCCAAAGTTGATTACTCTAGGGCATTCACCGGATATTCCTTCATGGTTATTGGGGGTATTCTTTTTTGCGATTTCTCTTGCCCAGCTCAGTCTGGCACGAGCTTGGCTGTCTCTCATGCCTCCAAATCATTGGAACTGGTGGTGAGAATTCATGAATGTCAGTATGCTGGTGATGACTTTGATAGCTAATACCCCGCATAGATGGAGGTTGTGGTATATCTGAGCCTAATTCGGTCTTTGGTAATGTCTACATTTTCTGGTCAGTATACCTGATACCTGCGATGTTTTTTATCTTTCACCACGGACCCTCCTTTTTCTTTTTTTTTCTTCTTATCATTGTACAGTGATGTTTTTGCTTGACTATTGATTAATTGGGTCGGTTATGATCATATTCATTTGTTTTGATTTTTTGTATCAATATTTCTTCCCATCCAGGATGGTTGGGTTACTTGTTTCCCAATGTTGGTGTATGTATGTCTCTAAACATATTTTGAAAAATAAATACATAAAAAGGAGTAAATGTCAAAAAAATATTCTCACACACTTAATTTTGTTGTAGTGTAATGTTTGTAACATTTTTTCATAATCTCTGCATACATATTTACCCTAGTTTTGTCGTACTAGGTACATTATTATGCAAAGTTCAGGACGTGCATACAGTGGACAAATGAATGATGGTGATTGTTTTACATATTTACATATTGATTTTTCGCTTTCTGGATTTGTGTGGAAGTGTTTGTGATGTGATAGGAGTTAATGTCATTTATTTAACTTCTTTTAAGAAGTTCAAAGTTGGCTGAGATTTGGGGTTTGTCAATGGTTGCTGTGAAAGTTGATGTTGGTTACAGCTGAGGCTGAAATCAGTATTAAGACTGTTGCAGGATCCTTTGTGTGGTAAGACTAGGGAGCTTTCTCTAAACATATGATTTTTTTCAATTTTGAACTTTTTTTGGGTGGAGAACTTTGAAAGATATAACAAAGCAATCTGGCTCAATATTGTAATAAGGAGTTATATTTATGCAAGGCCTACATGATTGTTAAACAAGTCAGTCTACTTTTGGAGTGCTAACCCAGCTCCCATGTGGTTTGCATAGACATTGGTGTTCATCCTGTGTCACTGCCAATGATGAGACTTCTTTACAGCGATGGAAATATTGCACATTGCTAAGAAAGAAACTAAAATGCAACCATGATATTTTTCTCTCCAAACTAAAAGCTAGGCCTGATAAAGAAAATGAAAACACATTATGAAATATCCTGCTATAGGAGGAATTCCTCACCAATTTTGGGGAAAAAAAGCTAGATTGTAAATATGATTAACTCCTTATTAAATAATCCTTAATGATAATGATGATGTCAATAATAACAATAATAATAATAATTATTATTATTATTATTGTTATTATTATAGTCATGATAGCAATAGTATGTGCTATTTATTTACCGCTTTCACACCAGTTATTATTTATATGTTAGCAAAATGTATTGTGTTCAAGAAAAATGAAACCTTGAACTTGTCCAGGCCCAAACCTATGCTCTGAGGGTCATCCAGGATTGTCATTTTTCTCTGGCTCACCTCAGGATCAGGGGATCAGAGCCCAGGCTTTTTGCCACTCTGCTCTACCAAGTTAATTACATTTATCTCCAATAGCAAAATCAAAGGCCTGTCCACATAAAGGAAGAAATTAGCAGTGGTTCACTTAGTGCCTGAGGAGGAACAGGGCGGGGATGAAAGTTCTACACCAAGCAATAAGCATCACACTGTACCAGGGATGGGCCAGCCCAAGCCCAATGAACAAAGGAGGGAGCTAAGACCTCTGCAGCCAGCACAGGAGGGGGCTCCCATTTGAAGATTTGGTGGGGAAAGTCAGTGATGTCAGCGAGGGACAGAACTGAGGCCCCCAGAGCAGATTTGACTAATGACCCCTGGGTGACGCCATTTTGAATTGTCCCAGCAGGCTGTGCAGGAGGTTTGGGACAGGGGCAGAGTGGTGATGTGGCCACCCAGGATAGGCCAGAGGTGTCTCGCTTCTGAAACTTTCCACCATCACTGAAATAGTCTTGCACAAGAGGGAGAGCTCTCTCTTTGTTAGGATTTTTGGCTGGACACTGGGACTGGAGGAGGCAACCATAGACAACTGAAAGGAGGAACCCTCTGATATCCATCTGCACTAAGGACTTGGACTACAGTTTCCCCCAGGACAAGTGGGCTTCTTCTCAGGACCAGGAAAACTTATCTCCTTACACCCCCTGAGGACTAGTTGAGCAAAGGACTGGTCTTCTATGCCCAAGAAGAGAGCCGACACAGAGGAGAAAGGAGAGAAAGGCTGGTGCAGGAAACCAATGGAACAATCTCCCTGAAATGTTTGCTGACATGGAGGCCAGGACACCTAAAGCAAGTGTTCCAGTTGACAAGGGCTCACCACCAGGAGCAAAATGAGCCCAAGGACAGGAAAAACGGCCCCAGGGGGCCTGAGATATAAGTAGTGTGTGCCGTTCCCTGAAAGCCAACAACAAGAAAGTTGTGACTATAAGGCCAACCTTTCCCTGATATTCCATTCCAGTTTTATCATATGCTACATGCCTTAAAATCTATTCACACCCACCTGACACAAAGCCATGTACATCCTATTGAGAATCTTACTCATACCGAATATTGGGATGTAAACGTTCTCCACATGGTAACAGACATGAACCCTTGCCCCATTTGCACTGATGTTTGGATCACTAATGCTGATTTTTGTGTAATAAGCAAACACGGATAATGTGTGTGCGCCATAGGCCTGTCTCACAGATTGCAGTCTTGTTGGATCGAGAGGGATGCCTAAAGTGCTACCCTCATAATGGTGAGGCTACTGCCTTTACCGGGAGTTAGGAAGCTTGAGTGTGGTGGTGGTCGCAGCATACTGTGGTGTGATCTGTAGAAGTTAACAGGTCCTCTTTAACCTGCATCACTGGAGTGATGCCTACAGGCTAACTCATTCAAAGTTCTACTGCCGTGTGCTTAACTCACCTTAACTCACCCCTGGCCTGTATCGGTTTGACGTGGGGTGCTGTGCAGCACATGAGGGGTGTATCTGTGCTGGGTGATTGTGTGCCTGGGAAGAGTACAAAATAGGCATGATGCAGTATTGTGCAGTGCATGCATGTTGAATAATATGATGGATGTATGTGTGCCTGGGAGTGGTATAGTGTATAAATGATGTAGTGATGTGCAGTGCGTGCATGTTAAATGCATGTAATGAGCGTATATGTGCCTGTGAGTATTACAGTATATGAAGGATTAAGTGCTGTGCAGTGTGTGTATGTTTAATGCATGTGCTGGGTGTATGTGTGCCTGTAAATGGCACAATACCTGGACTATGAGTTTCGTTTTGGGAGACCCAACACTCCATGGTGAAACATGATAAGAGGAGCTAGAAGAATCCGCCAGGCAGATTTGTGTATTGTTGCATTCCTGTAAGATGTGTGGGACACTCTGAAGAACGGAGAGTCAGTGTTTCCAGGACACTTTAAAGGCTGCTCTTTGATTCAGAGGTCACAAGAAAGGGACCTGGACACATCTCAGGAAGAAGATGAGGTTGAGAATAGAATCATCAAGAGACAGGCAGGGTACCTGGGCTAACACTTGATACACAGATCACTGTGCCTGACAGCCAGGTGTGAATTTTGGTCACTCCCATACCCTTTGTTGTGGGGCTATCAGATTTAGAGTCACTCCTGCTGTGACAGAATGCTTTCTAGAGGAATAGAGGGCAGAGGAGTGGGCACTTCAAAAGGAGACAGACCTCCAAAATAAAAATCAAAGACTCAGACACAACCACATTTGGTGTCTGGAAATGAACTTTAAAAAGGGGAGGGAGTTTGAGACCCCATAAATTGTCAACTTTCCAACCAGTTGGGCTATGCGAGGAGGAGAAACTCTGCAAGACTTCTGCCTGGGACCAGGTTTGGGGACCAAGACCTCCAAGTTTTCCTCCGGGGTGAGAGGACATTAACCAGGTAATCTAAGATCAATGCCTGGTAGCCTGGAGCACCAGCATCTGCCTGTTTGCCAAGAGCAGTATGCCTTGTGAGGAAGAGGAGAGTGCTGTAGGGAATGAGCTCCAGTGGGGAATTCTGTTGAGTGGATTCCCTGACCGAGGTGTGAGGAAACGGGTACAGTGCTGATCGGGTTGTTGCCTGTGTGCAGGCCAAGGTCAGCCACTTCCCTGTATGCCAAAGAAGGGCCTCCTTGAAGTGAGCCACAGACATTTCAGTATCGATGAGGCTAGAGCCTTTGTGCAGTGTGGTGTAGGTGCCCCCATTTGGCAGGAGGGGCCCCTGCAAAGTGAACTGTAATAGTTTCTCTGCCAATCAGTCTAGAACCTGTGTGCAGTGATTAATGGATGACCCTGGATGCCAGAAGGAACCGCCATGGAAAGATTGCTGTGCGGAGAAGGCTGTAATGCTTGCTTGATTAAGAGATGGCAACCCTGTATGCCTGGAGGGGCCATCATGCAGACATCTGCTGTGTCGATTGGGTTGGTGCTCATGTACAGAAGAGCTACAGTGACCCCGTAAGCCAGAGGGGGTCACTAGAAACTATCAAGAGGTGTAACCTGATTAGGAGTGTCACCGGAGAGAGCCCAACATTGAAACCCCGATGCACCTTCACCAGGACATGGTATCAAGGGATCAGCATCAGGAACTGTCCACCACCATGGGACAGACCAAAGACTTTCTCTGCCAGCGCGCAACCTCTTGTGTGAAACTCATGGATCATCTAGCTCAACCCTACTGGGCTGCGTGCAGTCTACTCACTTAAATCAGCCACTGCAACTCTGGCACCTGAATTCAGGCCAGTTTCACCCGGGGAACTTGTTTGCTAGATAGCACTTCAACACTGGATTACTTTTGACTTTAAAAAAGAGTCAGAGTGTACTCTTGAGACTCGGACTAGTAGTGGGACTTACCCTGGATTTTGCCTATTTTGAATGGGGAATAGCCACAATCACTAGAAGGATGAGGGAGTTGGACAAAGGGAACTGCCTACAAAGCACTGGAGTCCTGGCCTCAAGGGGACTGTGTAGTTGTTTGTGAATGTGAATGTCTCATCTCCCTTTGTGTTGATGGCAGTTAAAGTAAATACTTCTTAGTATACTTCTTTTGTATTAGAGTATTTATTTGGACAAAGTTTATTACTTCTACTGCGTGTATTTTGATTTTTGAACCCATGTCCCCACCCCCCCTCGTCTCCACCTGCCTGTTGGAGGCTTAGACGCTATTTTTCAGACTCCAGTGCTGAAGAGGTTGCCCCATTGCTCAAGATCCATAGCCTCAGGACATCAAGAGTAAAAGGCCTCACCCCAACGGCTGGGCCCAGTAGCTCCTGATTCCCCATGGCCCTCTGAGTTGACACCTCTCATCTTTTTGAATGCAGGACATTCTCCAATACTTACTTAGTTATTCTTTCTCTTCTCCCCATTCTCCACTGCACTTGTAGAACATATCACCCTCCCATAGATCATTTGCAGCATGGACACCCCACTAAAGCCTTGACACATATGTCCTGAGAATTCACAAATTACAGCAATACCACTTCTGAACCACAGAGCCATAACTCCATCCTCCCCTGGTTCCACTCATACTTGTCACCCAAGCTAAGCAACACCACTACTGCCCCATACCCAAAGTTTCATTCATTTCTTTATACACTTCTTACACCTATAGAACAACTCACCCTGTCTTTTAGTCAATGGCCAAATCATTTATGACCAACACATCTTCAAGCCGCCTCCGCAACCCCATAAATTTAATCATCAACCTTAGAAATAATGGACTAAAATGTATTATGTGTTCCTGGAGGTGGCACACCACACTGGTCATTGTATCACCACCATGAACCCCACAAAACCTCCCATCCTTCCAACAGGTACCCACCTCATAACAACTTTAACACCCTCTGTAAAGGTCCCCATCCCACAGGCACCACTTCTCACTGATTATTACCCTTATCGCACACTTCCAAATCACGCACTCAGACATATTCCACCTAAATATTGCCAACACAGTACCTTATACTACTCTCCCTTCCTGCCCTACCTTTGCATTTATTTCTCTGTCCACATCACATTCAAGATACAAACTTGCCAAGCCAACACACTAACAAAGTACTGAAATCGCATTCCATGTCCAGACATATCATTACCCCACATCACATAAACTCCCTCACTGATTATTAGCACCACCACACATTGCAATAATATGAACAGAACTGCAACACATTCTCCATTGTCATGCCTAACACACGTGGAACCTCAGACCTGAAGCAAAAGATGCACATAACTGACACCACACACATACCATACCAAATACACGACTTTCAGTGCCTACACGCCTCTGGGCAGTAGTGCGATCCACAAATCCCACTCACATAACATAACGTAACATAACATAACATAACATAACATAACATAACATAACATAACAACACTTCAATACCACAGATAACTCCAAGTGGGTAATATAGAAGCATTGTCAAGCTTCTTCACCTCCCCTGCAATCAGTGAGCATCTCTGGTAGTACTCCTAGAACCAGGGCTTTAAGTGGGCCGCGTCTCACCGGTGCTGAGCACCGGCAGTTTTTTAAAGGGGGCCTCGAAACGAATCTCTATTGGGCTCTGCTTTGTGCCCTGGCACAGGTGGTCCGTTTTTTCCCGGGCTGCAGTGACAGCAGGTGCATCGATGGTCGCGTGCTCACACTGCTCGCTTCTCACAAGTGGAGAAGTTAAGGCATGACGTCATGTCAGGTGAGCGTTCTAGGGGAAGGGAAATCCTTTAAAGAGAGTCATTTTCTCTCTGGATTTCCCTTCTCTTTTTGGAACTAAACTCAGGAACAGCAACACTGTCGTGGTGTCACCAGGGCTTTAAGTGGAAGCTTTTTTCAATATTATATGGAAGCCATAGGTGCTGCTTATTTATCTTATGCAACTAACAACCATTGACACAGCCAATAGTCGTGACTTGTTGTAGGTATGATGTTACTTGTTGTATCATATATCTGGATGCAATGAGAGAAACAGCAAAATACAAGTCGGGCGGCACACTCTGCTAAGCACAGATTTTTAGCTTACGTGCTTTTAACCCAGGCCCTTAATTACATTGACCACGCCCCTTTGTGAGACCCTCCAGTTTTTTCATCCCACTTAAAACCCTGCCTAGAACCACATCCCGAACGTAGATCACACACTACCCATTACATCCAGGTCCATAAATAAACCAAACAACTTTACTAGCAACAAGAAAATGAACAAAAAACCCACTAATAATCACAACCCAATATTACATAAAATCAAATTGAAAAGAGTTGTTAGAGAGAGAGCTTATGTGAAGAGCATATTTCCACAGCCCCGTTTAAAGGTGGAGGAACTGCAGGGTTTTTGATGGCAGAGCCTCAACTCTGCACCATCAGAATACCCGACCCAGCAGCCTATCATTGTACCTGCTACAGTCCACCAAGCAAAAAATAACAAATAACCCAGGCATGCAGGGAGAAAATTCCTTGCCCGTCTGTGACATTTTTGTTCTGCTTTTCAAAACAACCCCCCCTAGGGAGATTGTTATTGAACAGCGACAGAAGCAAAAGAAAATGCTCGGTGTCCTGCTGCGTTGCATTGCGTGAAAGTATAAGTCTGACCCTGAGGAACATGGCCACAGGCTGAGAGAGGTGGAAATGGACATGTTAAGAATCAGAAAAGGAGAGACATGAACACAGGGAGTCAAGGACTTTGGAGTGTATGAACCCCGGGAGAAACGAGCTCTTTAAAACAAAAATACACATATGAAGACACGGACATAGGGAGACCTGGACAGGGATAGATGTGGACAAAAAGAGAGGAGAACAACACGGAAACATGTTCACAAGGGGAAACAATCAGCACGAAAAGCAGACAGTGGAGGATACAGATGGAGGTTTAAATGGCCACTGGGAACTAAAGGGACAGAGAGACACAGAATAAGCATGTGTTTTTTTTCGCTTGTAAAGATTTGCTAAATTCAGGGGGCCTCATTTATGAGAAGAGACGCATCGCTGCGTGAAAGCAGCGATGCGTCACTTCTCAGTGCGCCCTCCTTGCGGCATGATGGATGCGTCATATTTACTGTATGATGCCTCATGTCGCAAGGAGTTACAAATACGTCAGTATTTCTGACGTATCTGTAGGGCAAAAGTGACGCATTGCTGAAGTGTGTCACAAAAGTGACACAACTCCGGCAATGTGTCCTTTCACATGGGGCAAGCCCCATGTGAAAGGGCCTGCGTCAGTCTTACGCCTGCTGTGAGGCAGGCGTAAGATATTGACGCATTTGCACCCTCGAAGTGGCGCAGTGAAATCTTGTAGATTTCACTGCGTCACTTCTACAATGCTTACTTACGTGGGAACACCTACCCTGCATACATTATACCCGACGCAGGTATAATGTAGTGCAGAGCTTTACAAAGTGACGCATCTACCTAGATGCGTCACTTTGTAAATATGGTGCAACAAGGTCCAATTTTTACGCCGCTGGTGCGTCACAAAAAGTGACGCACCGGCGGCGCAAAAGTGACCCAAGGACTCATAAATGAGCCCCAGGATTTTGACCCCCTGTAAAGTTTGCAAGGCTTTACAGTAAACCTCAGCTCTCGCCCTTGCAAAGTTTTTCCGGCGTTGTGAGATCATTTTGACCGCTGCTTGAAATACATTTGTGCTTCATCCTACCGTAGAAAATGTATGCAGACTTTATCTCTTCCTGCCTGCCATTTGCGGAGCCTTTCCTTTTTATTATGATAAATGTTTGCAGCGCTTTTGACTGCTATTACCTTTTGCTCAGACATTCTTTGCATTATGGCGAATGTTTGCAGCGCTTCTCACTGCTACTTTACATTTTGTTAGTCTTTTCGAATACAATGGTATTGTGCATGAGAAACTAAAAACTATACAGCTTCCGGGGTTCGAATTGCACACCTGGGCTCGGGTATTTAGCACCTGCACAATTAGCACCTTATTCCACTTTAAGCAACTGTGATTGTGATAATAGCATATATCAGATGTGCGGCCAAACTGAGAATATACATTAATTGCCCACTGGATTTGGAAATCAGGCTGGTGAATTCTCTTTGGGCACAATTTGCTCTCTGATGCCACATTAATTCAGTATTAGCATGCACCGTCACGACTTAGACCTGTCTCAAGTGAATGGTATAGCCCTAGGAAGCGCCCTGCGACTCTTAAAAGAGTGTCCTGGCGCTACCTCAAAAAAGGAAAGCTACTGACCTGAAAGAGTGAATATGGCCTGGTACTTACATACGTACCCTACTCCTCTACTGGGCTCATCAATCAATGGGGATGGAATGGCACCTCCCTCCCCCTAGCTACATCATTGAAATCACACCAAGTTTTGGATTGGGAGGGTGTAACCCCCCCAGCCGTATTTAATAAAATTAAAAAAACATGATTCATAACATTATATACAAAAAATTACGCAGAAAGTACAGATACATTGATAGACAAATGTTGTCACGTGGCTAACCATAACAAAGTCTAATACACAAGACACTCCTACCGTAAATCTAACAATGCATATATTTACTTTCTGCGTGTCCCATCTAGAGCCTACGGCAAGGTCACTGACTGGCAGCTCCCCTGATCCCAGTGTACTACAAATACTACTACTCCCAGAGTTAAAGGTTGCGCAGGGGGTACAGCTTATCGGATGGAGACTTTCCCCCGGGCCCCCACTACGCCCTGTGCCTTAAACTCCATCACAGGGGCTGCAGACTTCTGCATACTGGCGCCCTGGTGCGCATGCACGTGTGGGGGTGACCCCAGGCCCACTGGGAAGGATGACTCCCCGGCCCCCGCACTCCAACAGCCTACTTACCAGCTGTCACTGCCCCTGGAGTTACATGGTGCTGACCGCTAAGGACCGAAGAGTATGCTTACCAATCATGACCTTACTGCCACAGGCCAGCGTAGTTGCCCAACTAGGAAGGTCATGTCCTACGTCCCATACTCTCCACCCAAGCTAGGATGTCCTCCATAAAGGCCTGATTTCCTCTGTATGAGAGGTGCACCCCATCCTGCAGAAAAAACTGATCCCCCCTGATGTACCTGTATCCTATTGACCTCAATCTAGGGGTCCTGAGTAGTTTATCAAATTTGTTGTTGATCCGCTTTACCGCGCGATTCAACGCTCTTACTGACTCGCCCCCCCCTCCCCTGAAACCTAGGGATCATGTGAGACCATGCGATTATAGACTCGGGACACCTCTTTGCTAACCACCCTACCTCTGTGAGCAGTTCCTCCACTATGACCTTCCGGCCCAGTCGAGCCAAGTCGTTACCCCCTAGGTGCAGGATCCAGATCACAGGTGGTCCCATACTTGTTGTCAAAGCGCGGTTCACCAGCTCCCTGAATTGTCCTACGCACAAGCCGCTCTGTCCAAAAAATGACATCCTAATCCCCAACTGATGAGCCCTGGCCTCGGACGTCCCGGAAAAGAAAGTTTTTAAACGGCGGACATATGAATGCCCCACGACCCAAATTTCTTGACGTTCTTGGGGCGAAGAGTGAACTTGCGCCGTCACCTTTACTGTTTGTTCGCAGTTCGTTGTCTGACGTTCCCCTGGTTGGTGCTGTGGTCTTCTCCTGACTTGATTGAGGAGCAATGCAGGCTTCTCCCCTGAGTCACAGGATGAAGAAACTGCAAGTAACGTGGAGAATAGAGCATAGGTAAATCCTTTGCCACACCGGCATGCTGAAAACATAACAAACTGCACATAGCACTCTCTAATAGTGGACTACTATCTCCTCTCTGAGTCACAGGATGAAGGAAAACGCAGTTTGCATGTAACACAACCAAACAACACAGGTTAGAGCATGTGCAGCCGCACATATCTCTTATAACAGTTAGAGGACCACCTACCAATCCTCTTGACTTGCTCGTCCCCTAGCCCTCTGGCTGTTGCTTCAGTGGCTGCCCCTATCCTGAAAGAGTGGATCCCGAAGTTAGCAGCGTCTATCCCAGCATTTTGCATGGCCCGAACCATGACGCTTTTGTACTGAAATATAGTGAGGGGTGACCCGTCCTTATGTATCAAAAGAGGCCCTCTCGTGACTTGCGCCCATTGTGCCATAAAGGCCTCTAGTTTGGCAACGGGGCAGCATGCGTAGTTCACTGCCCTGTGTAGTACTATGCCCTCCCCCTACCTTCCTGATCAGTCTTGGACTTACGTATGGAGATCAGCACCGAATCCCTACCCAAGTTTACGTGTCCTATCTGTAGGCCACCCAGCCAATCCCTCTTGTTCTTCGGCACTAGTTCTCCTAACCTAAACGCTCCATAGAATTCGAGGCAGAAAACTGCTTGAAATAATGCCACCTCGCCTGAGGAAACACACACATGCGGCAGGGCCCCCAATCACTTCACTAACATTTCCAGTCCTATGGGTCTCTTGACATCTAGCTGTCCCCCCTGCAAGCGCTGCTAACCTTTCAGAGCCTGGGGCACTACGAAGTTCTTTGTGGGGTCCCCTCTACCTCTTATTTTGGCAAAATATTATATTGCTGTGATATGCCGCCTTGCCCCTGCTACAGTGCGCCCCTGCTCCCTCATGAAAGCAAGATACTCCACTACTGACTCAGGGTCGGGCCATCTGTGTTCCCACTTTTCCCCCAAGAAAAGACAGAAAGACCCAAACGCCCCTTCGTAAAAAATCCTGGTTCTGGGTGCTAGGCTAGCTGCCACGAGGTCCGATATTTGGGGGCACCAAGCTGCCAAAGCTGTTCTGAGAAAGGTGTTGGGTGCACCACTGCCTCTGGGATGTGTGACCTGAATGCCTGCATTTTAAAATGAGACAATGCATCAGCTGCATTATTCAATATACCCGGCACATGTTTAGCTTTAAAAAGGACATTCAATTTCATGCATTGTAAAACAATCTCTTTCAACAAACGCAGTAGCATACTGCACTTAGCAGTTTGGCTGTTGATGCATTCCACTACCACCATGTTGTCTGACCAGAATATTACAGACTGGTTCCTCAGCCCCTCAGCCCATACAGACAGTGCCAACAGGATTGGGAAGAGCTCCAGGAAGCTTATGTTACTTGTGAGCCCAGAGTCCCTCCACCAACCCGGCCACCGCTGTGCCACCCACTCGCACCCCAGAATGGCCCCGAAACCTTCGCTACCTGCCGGGTCGGTCATCAGGCCCAATTCCAGACTGGCCCTGGGTGGGCTAAGCCACACCACTCTACCGTTGAAATCACGCAAGAATGCTTTCCAAATGAGCATGTCCTGTCTGACCTCGCCGGATAGCCTGGTGTGATGATGCTTCTCTCTGAGGCCTGACATGCCCTGCGCAATGGTGCGGGAAAATGGGCGTGCCATTGAAATTATGCGTAGTGCAAAATTCAACTGTCCTACTACCTGCTGTAACTGATGCAATGTCACTTTTTCTTTGTTTAGGCAGTACTGTAAAGCTACCCTGAAATCCTTAACCTTGTCAGCTGGTAGTCTAGACACCCCCTGTACAGAATCTAGCTCAATCCCCAGAAATTCAATCGTTGTGCTTGGACCCACCGTCTTACCGGGTGCCAATGGCACACCGAAATCCTGCATGAGGGCACAAAACTTTGACAAAGCCGCCCGCATTCCCCTGAGCCAGGTGCGCCCAGGAAAAGAAAATCATCGAGGTAATGCAGCACCCACTGGTGGCCCGTGTCCCTCCTGAAAGCCCACTCTACAAAAGAGCTGAATTTTTCAAAGTAAGCACAGGATACTGAGCAACCCATTGGCATACATTTGTCCACGTAATACTTCCCTTGGAATTGGAAACCCAGCAAGTGAAAATCTAAAGGGTGCACCGGCAGTATTCTGAAAGCGGACTCAATGTCCGATTTTGCCAGCAAAGTCCCTTGACCTAAAGACCTGAGCATGTCTACTGCCTGGTCAAAAGATGCATATTTTACACTACACAATGTGTCTGAAATAGCATTGTTCACAGAACTACCCCTTGGTGCTGACAGATTGTGGATTAGTCTGAATTCGCCTTGCACTTTCTTTGGCACCACCCCCAGAGGTGAGCATACAAAATCCTCCATTGGGACGTCCTCAAACGGGTCTGCCACTCTACCCAGACTTACTTCTTTCTGAATTTTTGCAGCTGCTATGCCTTCATTGGACCTAACTGAGAGCTGGTTCCTGCAGTGTGCCACCCAATTGTAGCCCTGCGCTGGTATCCTAAAACCCTCAACAAACCCTTCCCTGATTGTTCTAGCAGCTTCCGGGCAATTATACATCTCTAACCAAGGGATCATGGCGCTGACGTTAACCGGGGATCTAGCCTTTTCTAAATTTGCATCCTCATTCCTGCTTTTTAACCCCTTTCTCTCTGGATTTTTTGAAGCACCTGGATTAGGGGTGGGACGCGTTACCACAGAAACCACAGGAATGCTTGAACCTACATGTACCTGGCGCTCTACTGCAAGTTATAGTCAAAACAGACACCTTTTTTACCCGTGCCCCCTGATTTTCCAGTGACCCCACCCGTGTTACTGGCGGGGCCTGCTTTAAGGGGCTGAAACTGTACGAAGTCTGGGGTCTGCCCCCACATGAGGTAAGATGGGCCTTGGACTAGATGTTTCAAATGAATAAACATATCGGTCTGACTCCATCCTAGTGATGGGTCCTGCGCCTTTGCCCTCCTAAAATCTTTAGCATACTCTTTCCACCCATCAACCCCTTTGTTGCATGTGCGATGGTGATCCCATTCTGATAACATGCCATTTCAGACCCCACCTCCAGGAAACGCTCCAACATGACTGCCATGTATATAGTAAAACCCCGTATCCAATTGGCCAAATTCTCTTCTACCCTGTACTTCAAAATTATGTTTGACCATTCTTTGTGATATGTCCATTCTTTGTTCTTCCTTGCCTCTTCCCTTTCTGCCTCATCTATCAAAAGGGAAAAAATGCTCACATATGCCCCTTTCCAGATCTTTTCTTTAGTCTCTTGGGACAAATGCCGCCCCAAATGTTCCCTCCCGGAGCGCATCTCCCCCAGGCCTAGTGGAGGCAATGACTTACTCGTACCTGCTAGTGCTTCTGCATCAGCCGTCTTGTGTGCTTCGGTGTCCTTTGGTTCGCTTACTGTCACCACCACCGGCACCGTGGAAATGGGCCAGCACCTCATCTGGCTTCTTTTTACCTAACTCAGCCATTATTTGTCTGGCCCTTTCGATAGCATCGCCACTACCACAGGATGCCCCTGTTGCGTGAGACCAGTTTCCCACTTTCTCCAGCCATGGGAGTACTGCCGCCAGGTTGGACGCTATGTCCGGCTGCTCTGCCGTGTTCCCCACTGGACCTTCCCCCAAAGGGACCACTGGGACAGGAGTCTGGCCCTCCGTTGGCACAGGTGCAAGCGGTACCGCCACAGCCTGCCTTGGTGCCACCCTAGGCCCCCCCCCGCACCTCTCCCGCTGGGCTTGAGCCTGCTACGTTTTGGCAATGGCGGGGAGTAGGTTCTAGGTGGAATAATAGGCCACCTGGGCCTCCCCTCTGCCACCTCAGGACCATCTACCTTGTCCTGTAACCAATTGAGAGCCTGCCCCATTACCTGGACTTGCTGCATTAAGCCCCCAGCATTATGTCCGTGTGTGACCGCTTCTCATTCCGCTGTACCTTAGGGGCCATTGCGGATGAGACTGTATTTCTGGACCTGCCCGCACGTAAACGTCTAACACACGTTCTTCTCAGCCCAGATGACTTTGTGATCTCTTACCTATGAAAAGCAGCAGCTCCCGCCAGCCCGTGCTCCCACGCAACCAGAGCCATGACCTACTGCCTAACCCAGCAGGCTCAGGTGAGTCGTCCACTCAAACCCTCTGTGGCTCCCGGAAGCGATGAGATGCTGGCTAGCCGGTGCTGCCCAAACAGATTCTTCCACTGCGCACCAGCGTCCTCCCTGAGTTGAGCAGGCCACTGTCCTGTCCTGCTTGCTGTGGGACGCTGTGACTGTGGAAAAAGCAACAATACTTGTTTAGCCGCGTGCGCCCCTGCTTGTGCCTCCCACACTGAAAATCAGTGTGCACCCAAAACTATGCAAGAACCTTTGTGCAAAAAAGACTAGCACTTATTGTTATCCTGGATTTGCCAACTGCTTGCCCCCCAAAAGCGTGCCTTGATTATTTAAACACTCTGTGCCCTTTCAGTTAGCCCAGCAACTTCCCCAAGGCGGCCACCCAGTGCTGCCCCCTTCATACAGAGCAACTGTGCGCGCTCTAGACCAGTCTGCCTGGATGCAGGCTGAACGTCTGAACCGGAAGCACTTCAGTGCTTCTGGTTCATGTCCGCCGCCACTCCCTGAATTGTGGACCATGGGGGTGGGAGCACTGCATCATTGACTGGCGCAGCCTCTTTTCCCCCCCTCCTGCCCCCGGGGACTAGTGCGACTGCCATAATGGCGTCGTGGGCTATGCTAGCCCTCGCCTTCCCCATTCACTCCGTAAACGTCCAAGCATTCAACTCTTTATGAAATTGTGATTGGAATTTGCTCCGATTGCGCACCAGGGTGAGAGTTCCACAATTTGATAGACAGATGGCAAATAGAGTGACCGGCAATACTGGCCTTTTTGGCCCTGGGGAAAACCAAGGGGTATATTTACAGAGTGATTGCACTGCAGGAGCGTCACTTTTGCCGACGTTCCTTTGGCGCAATGTCCTGCTCCATATTTACAAAGTGGCGTTAAGCCACTTTTTGTGACTTAACGCGGCTGTGCAAATATGGCACCCTTTCATGCAGTTTTCTGCGTGAAAAGATCGTGCAATGGGTGGAGCTGTGGGCGTTCCACAGCAACACCCATTGCTTTTTTGACGCTGCCCCATATTTACAAGGATGTGTAAATCTGAGGCAGCGCCAAAAACGAACGCCATGCAACAGCTGGTGTTAGACTGGGGCAGCAAGGAGAAATACTTTTATTGTATTTTCTATGTGTGCTGCATTCTGCATGACACATTGAAAGAGAAAAACACCATGAATTATTGTTTATGTGCACTAAGGTGTCCCTTCTTGCACATAAACAATCATTAAATAATGTTGATTTGCTACTTCTACGTGTGCCGCAAGATGCAGCACACATAGAAGTAACAAATTGCCATTATGTATTGTTTATGTGCAGGAAGGGACACCACAGGGGTGTGCCATATTGCTGTAAATATGGCGCATCCCTGCATTTTGGAAATGGCGGATCGCTGTGCTGCAAATTTTGCCGCAGCTCCGCACTCCACAATTTCTTTGTTAATATGCCCCCAAATTGATTAGCATAGACTTCTGGGTGGAGAGTACTGAGTTAATAACTTCTGTAGACAAATTGTACCTGTGGCATATCAAGCACCAAACATAAGAAGAGAGCCTTCAACATAGACCGTTATGTCACATGAAGCCAGTGCAGTAGTTTGAGATGATGAGAAACAGACACCTGAGTTGGAGTCCTAAGGTGAGATGGGCAGCCATTTTCTGAATTAGTTGCAGCCTTTGTGTTACATAGTTTGGGAGTACTAGGTAGAGGGAGCCGCATTAATCCAACCTGGATCCAACATGGATCCAACATTACAGAAAATTATGGGAACTGTGATCCTGTGTTCAGTGGGGCAGAGTCAGAGAGGGTGAGTGCAGGATCAAAGGTATGGCTAAAAAAGCAAAATATTCTGTAGCTGTTTCCTTGGTCTTCCATCGCCGAGTAACTGTAAGTAAAAAAACACAACTCTTAAATGAAAAATAAATACGAATTAAACTTATCAGTGAGAGATGCACTACTTTATGCTTAAACCCTCCATTGCACTCACTGCAGATATCTGCGTGTGTACCCAGAGAGTCACAGAATTGAATTCTGGTTGGTGCAATGGATAATGTGAAGTGTGTATTTTAAGTGTTACAAGGTCCCAGTCTGCACCCTGAATATGTACATCTTTTTTCCAACGTTGCATTACACACACTATAAGATATGCTGCCACAAAGTACACCAACAGATTTAGGTTCAAGATAGAAAAAGTGCTGAGTAATTTCCTTACTGTACCTAGTGGAAATATTTTTTTATAAATGTCTATTTAAAGCACTCACTCCACTGCCTCATCAGGTGACCTTACAATACCACTCAAAAATAATAATGTTCAAGTGACTGCACCAATTAAAGCCAATACCGGCTTCCAAGCAGCCTTTATATTTGAAGATTAAGCAAATGTGAACATTTACATTTCTTTCAGGCAGAAGACACCCTAGCAAGAAGGCCTGCTTTTTTGTTCTGATCTCCGTCCCTCCCTTTGCTTCACAGCACCCACAGGAGAGACTCTCCTCTTCAGCTGAGGCATTGCAAATGTCTGAATTAGTCGTCCTGGTACGGTTGCCTTTTAACATAAAGTAGGGGAACTATTTTTGACAAATTAAAAAAGTATGGGCATGTTGCCTGGCTCTAATTGTTGTCTCAAATACCATTTTGCGGTTATCTGAAGTAAGAAAAGGGACAATCTTTTCATTAACAATGAGATTAAAGAACTGAGGGGCATATTATCAAGGACGGCGTTAACATTATCGCCGGTTTAGCGGCAGAAAACTGCCGCTAAAGCAGCGATAATGGGCTTGATAATATGCCCTGGAGAATTCCCATAGAAGCCCATGTTCACATCAAAACATGGGCTTCTATGGGAATTCCATAGAGCATATTATCAAGCTCATTATCGCTGCTTTAGCGGCAGTCTTCTGCCGCTAAACCGGCGATAATTTTTAACGCCGTCCTTCATAATATGCCCCAGAAGTCGATGAAGTTGTGGAAATCTGTGTTGCAGACGATAAGCAGTTATCCATTACACACTCCCAAACCGGCCGGCTTTAGCTCTGGTGGTGCCCTGTGTGACAATGTTTGTTGGCGCCCCCCAATGACCACCTTTGTCAGGGATTCCCTCACTACCACTCTTCAACAGTGCCCCTCAACTCTCCATAAGTACTCTCTCCCACATGCATTAAATAAGTTTTATCGCACCACTCATACCAGTTTAGTGTGTCAGACCCTTTTACATCGCACCGAGACGACAGGTAAGAGTGGGGGGAGGCCGCTGCCACCAAAACTAATGCCGCCTGGGCTGGACCGCCCCTACCTGCCCCCCTTGCTACACCACTGAATCAATTATACGTGAGTAAATCAGTGTGTGGGAAACATAGCATAAGACAGAGGACTTCAAAGGAGTCATGTCATCCATACTCGCAGTCAGTATAGTTTAAGAGTGCTTGGTCTGGAGAAGAAGAAACTTCGAATATAAAACTTAACACCGTGGTTGGGGGTTCTCTTTAATAATAAAAATTGATTTCTGCCCAAATGAACCCATTTTGCAACATTACGATAATGAAAGACCAGGGAAAAATCATGACGCTGCAATCTATACCTTGTCGTTTGCATGCAGCTGTTTGATGACAGTTAATAGCTCCCTCTTCTACATTAGGATTTGAACTTACAAACTGCAAGTAACAATAGGATCTCTTTGACAAAAGCAGTGACCTACTGACCTATCTACATTATAGGCTCTTTGTGATGTGCATGGTATGTTTTCTTTGCAGCAGGCATCTTAACACTCTGTGCTACCTTGCGATGAATCAAAACTTCCACTTAACAAAGCTCCAATGTCTCTCGCTCCAGAAAGAATATTAATCACTGGAGTTACCGTGACATGTTTATTGTTGCATGAAAATTGCTGCAAGAAAAGAATGCAGCAGGAGGTGCTTTTAAAACCATAATATATGTTGCACCGCCACAGAGACTGCCCTGCCTAAAAGTTACGTTTTAATTCAGACATTCTGATAGTGAAAGTAGAGACCTGAGCTGGCTGTCTGTGCCTAGATCAATTAAATAAAAGACCCCGAACGTTCACGCAAAACCTTTTATTTTATTTTCTGATTCATAAGCAAAGCAAATCTTTAACTGCAGCGTGTGGGTGGGCATTAAAGCGTGCCGCCTGACCTGTTTAACACCGTTTTCTCTCTTCTATTTCAACGAAGTTTAACATCATGGAAAAGAAAGAGAGACAAAAATGTTCGACAGTGCAGGCTTTTGGCTAATGCGACTGGTGCCGATTTCAGAGCACAAATGGCGCCCTCCTGACCTTGGCACCCAGTGCGGTGACACCACTCGCACCGCCCAAAAGCCAGCACTGCTCCGAATTGCATACAGACACTAAGGGAGCTGGTGGTGTAACTAGCTCCCCAAACCACAGGCCAAAAGATAGGACAGTAGCTTTGTCTCCAAGCTTCAAAGAGTTGCATTTCACTGTGGAGTCAACAGACAACTTGTCTGGCGCATCTCCAGGATGATCATTCAACAAGACTACTACTTGAGTGCTGTCAGCGTACGACACAAGTGACAATCCAAAGATTTGGACACGCAAGATCAGAGGGGTAATATAAAAACAAAAAAAGGGCAGATTCAGTGAACATTCCTGAGGGATTGTACTATAGGGGAAACATTGTTTACATCGCATTCAGTACAACGCGATGCTGTTACATCGCGGTCGTTACAACGAACGCATGTAACCACGCGATGCCATTACAACGCAAGTCTTTGCATCGACTTGCGCTAGATGGCGTACTAACATTACAAATAGTGTAGTTTACTATCCCAACACCTTCCCTACTGTTAAGTGGACTGGAGTTGGAATAGTAAATTACGCTTTTCTAATGTTAGCACGCCATCTAGCGCAAGTCGATGTAAAGACTTGCGTTGTAATGGCATAGCGTAGTAACATCGCAGTCGTTGTAACGACCGCGATGTAACTGCACGCGTTGTAATAACTCGCGTTGTTACGTCATACATCCGTACTGTAGAATATCGACCCCGTAGTATTGTGGTAGAAGGATAACAATGACCGGATATCGAGGAACAAAATATCAAAAGGTAAGTGCATATAGGGAAGAACAGATTTACTATTCTTAGCTCCACATCTACATACCTTGAAGGGAGATGTACCATGGTGGTACATATATGTGGAGTTAGGCATAGAAAACGTAGACTTACACACCTGTCAATATTTGGTTTCGATATTTTGTCCTTGATAATATATCCCATCGATATTCTGGGGTCAGAATTCAGAGTGTACACGTTTCTGAGGAGCACTGTACATCACTAACATAAAGTTGGTGTGAAATGGTGGCAAAAACAGCCTCAGTACTGTCTGATAGAAAAGGCTTAAGTCAAGCCAAGAGTTAGGGCCCAAATACCTACCGAATTTAACTGGTGGATCTACTAATGTGAAAAATTAGTGCTGCTCTGCAATCATTGTGTAAGATGCCTTGATGTTATTCGCAACGGCTAATAAAGAAAGATGCAATACTCAAGGTACGCAAAGACAAAATAATAAGACATTAAACGTTGCTCAAAGATTTGTTAGACTCTATAAATGCTGAAAATTGATGATAGACTTTCTTTCTGCCAATTTAGACAAAACAGTTAGAAAGAGATGGACTGAAAATTGGACGGTATTAAGGCAATAACATTACGTTACTGGAAATATGGATCTATGGGATATAAATTATTGCAAGTTATGATTTTCATGGCCATGTAGATGAGCAAAAAACTTTCACAAAATGGCAAAAATTGTCATGGGCCATCAAGAAAGTTGCAGGTTTGCACATCTCTTGCACGGACACAAGGAGACAGAGACTAGAAAACTGAGACATGGGGTGACATGGATGAGACAAACTAAGAGAGACAGGACCACTGTATCCCAGAAAGCAGACCCTGAGCTGAAGGAAACTTTGTATGCACATAATTGTTCTAGGGCTGTACAACATCATGTGCACCTTTTAATGCTAACACTGAGAAAACTAATACAGATAGAACATGGTGCAGTAGCAAGACACACACTGAGATGATTTGGAAGGGAACATTACATGACAGCGAACCTCATTCCCAGTCCCCGTTAACCCCAAAAGTAAATACCAGTTCTAGTATTAATGATCCAGACAGTATTTCCCCATGAGTTAACAGGAATTACAAGTTGTTTTAAGCAGAATAGGGATTAATATGTGGCCCCGGTGAAATCGAGTCCTATGCCGCATATTTTTAAATTCCCCGGGGTTCATCCCTCCTGGTACCTACTCATTCCAAACCTGCTCCTGGAGCTATGATCTCCAAATAAACTCTTTCTAGATCCTTCCCTCTTCTATACCTCCATTATCATTTTTAATCCAACCAACAGACTCACATGTCCACCGCTCAAATTAATGTAATATTTCCCTATACTAATTCACCACTAATCCTGTTAGTATTCCGGAGTAGCGTGCTACTCCTTGAAAAGCACTTTGTTGCCTCATCAGGGATACCAGGCTCTCTATTAATGCAAACCCCTACTCCTCCTATCCCTCCACTATCCTTTTCAACCCAAATAATAGACTTGCATGTCCACCGCTCAAATTAATTTCATATATCCCTATACTAATTCACCACTAATCCTGTTTTGGTTCCGGAGTAGCGTGCTTCTCGTTGCAAGGTGCTTTGATGCGTCGTCAGGGGGTAGTAAGCGCTATATAAATGCAATTACAAGTACATATAACAGGCAATAAGCTGCAAACGCTGTTCTGTGTGTCTATGTACAGCTTGAAAAATGTTTGGGAGAACTTCTACAAAGAGCTCCAAGGCATGAAGCTACTCAGTTCAAATGTGAATGATTCATTTATTTTTGGGTCTGGATTGCCTCTTCCAATGGGCAGTGTATCGCTATTGTGATGATAGTGAATGTTTGATGCACTAAAATCGCTGCACTGTTATTACATTAGTAGCATGTTGACTGTGCAATTGGATAGATGTGCATAGCTGAACAAAGTCTATTGCAATGTGTAGGTGTTTCCTTCATTGTGTCTGTGGATTGGATGATTGAGTAATTTTGGGATTAAGATCCTTTCTCCTTCAGTTTGCCAATTCCGAACCCATACCGAAGTGATGCATATGTATTACCATGTAGAGTTCAATTCAATTACATTTACAAAAATGTTTATTTTTATTTTTTATTTGAGTCCATTTCCCAATTGGGTTTCACACTGGGATGCCCTGCGTAGTTCCCAGTAGCTGAGATTAATTCACGCATTCCATCCATCACTTTTTTAATACATTTACTTTAGTGCTCTCTTAACAAGGCTGATGCACCTTGGTTGGCACTTTAGGAAACATGGTCCTTTTTTACTTTTTTTTAGAAACGATACTTTACAGCCTCTAGAAGTCAACGAATGCATCATTGTTTACAGGGTTGGTCATGGATTATGCATGTACAGGATGCTTTACATTTTGCATCTCCTTTTAAAGATTGCATACTTCTGCAGCACATTTTGGTGTCCCATCCGTCAATAATCTATTTTTTACATAATAATGCCACCTTTCTGTTATTGGCTGGTTTACTATTGTAAATTATGTAGCCATCTTGATCTGGAAACTTTCCTTGTAGATTACAATGGAAGAGATTCAAGGAAAATAAATCTACAGCACTCTTGAATACATAGGGAATCATTAAAAGTGCCCTAGAAGGGAAACAGCGTTTATAACGCTGCTATTACCACGCAGGTAGGTAACAACGCGGTTGTTACAACAACAGCGTTGTTACCACACGTGGCTTTACATCGCAAGTCGTTTCTACGACTTGCGCTAGGTGGCGTCCAAGACCAAGTAATGTGTTGGATTTTAAATCCAACACATTCCCTGCTGTTGCGCTAACTGGAGTAGCAATAGTAATTTATACTATTCCTAAGTCGAGCACACCACCTAGCGCAAGTCGTAGAAATGACTTGCGATGTAAAGCAACGCGTGGTAACAATGCGGTCATTGTAATGACCGCGTTGTAACCTACTGCGTGGTAATAGCACGCGTAGTAACATGATATATTCACCATAGAAATATACCTGATAACTTGGAGTAACAGATGTAGGGGGTATTTTTAATTCAGTTGTGGGGATTAGAAAAGGATTAAAAGCATCTGTGGCTTGTGCAGGTAAGAGTGGTGGGGCAGTGGGGCCGGGTGGGGTGGATTTCTTATGACGACGACGAGGGAAAATTAAAGAAAAAATTAATGTTCTCTCTTTGTCGTCTGTCGAAATCTCCCACCACCCTCCTGGCCCCACGGCTTCAGCACTCTTACCTGCACGGGCCGCAGCTAATTACAAGTAAGAACTTGAGGTTACAATGAGAAATGACAGATTCTGCATCTGATTCTGCTGGTCATCACACACATTCTCTCTCTTGAGTATCACCTGAAGAGTTTGACCGCTTCCAGCACTCAGAATCCCCAACTAAAACTTTAAAAAAAAATCTAATTGCTTTTCATATATGGATACCATACAAGAAAAAAAACATAGCAACATGAACGCAGCAAATGCAGTGAGTTGGGTTCGAATATAAATTCTCTTGTCTTATAATGTCTGTCACACTGATTCATCATGCTACATATTTATAAGGGAACAGGACAAAAGCCACTCCCAGCTGGAACATTTAGCTACCATCTTAACTTTAGTCTTTGCTTCCTATCTTATCTCAGATTTGCCAAGCTCCATGAACACATCTATCACTTTATCAAGGAAGCATATTACAGTGCAAGATTTCCTCTTGGTAAGCAGGAGTCAGGTAGCCAATTCACGTAGAATTAATGGTTGTGAGTTTATTTAGATGGTAGGTTGCAGGTTATTTGGGCGAACGCCCAACCAGGAGCAGAATGCTCTAGGCTCAGCCACACTCTTTAACCAGCCACACAGTCACTCACCACATTCTATGACATTATAAGCTTGGGTGAGCAGAACAAGGAAACATTAGAGCAGAGAAGAGACAGTATTACAAAAACAGCAGCAAGGTGAAACCTCACACTTAAAGAATAACTATATTTCTATTTCTTCCTCCATATATCTGCAACAGTGGAGTCATTGTTTGTGTGTTAAGCAAGTTCCAATAGTAGAGTATCCCAGGTGGAAGTAAGTTCGACCCCAACAGGTGAATTGCATGTGATAGCTACTCTTTCTTTGCTAAAATGAACACAAGACTTGCAAATATGTCATGCTGGCAGTTTGGTTTCATCTGGTCATTAACCCCAGCAAGCATGCTTCTGAAAGACATGGAACAGTCCATTGTAGTTTTTATCTGATATGTTGTCTGTCTCTTGCTCTACTGTGGTTGAAGGATAGAGCAGCTCTGTACCTTGTAAACAAATTCTACATTACTTAATTTGCACATAGTGCACTATTAGAAATTACCATTGTTGGATGTGGCTCCTTTTGCAAGGTCACTCAGATTTTTGCCTTCCTTTGTTGAACCTGTTTTTGTTGGTTTTTAAGACTCTGTGCACTTTGATCCCGCTAATCACTGGAAAAGTGCTAGTGTTCTCCCTTCTAAACATGGTGATATCGGTTTACACCCAATTGATCCATTTAAGCTATATAAATCCCATGTAAATGAGACTACATGCCCCTAGGGCCTGTAAATTAAATGATACAAGTGAGCTGCAACACAACACGTGAAACCGATTACAGTAGCACTGCAACATATGTTTCAGGCCTGCCTCTGGAGCCTGCAGTTACATTTTACACTGCCATGTCCACCTGGCAAAATATACCTGTTTCCAGGCCAAAGCCTTCATTTTTATACTTGTAAGTCATACCTGAGACAGACCCTTAGGCTCATAGGGCAGGGTGTATGGTATTTAAAATATGGAACATGGGTACTTAAGTTTTGCATGTCCTGCCAGAGTAAAACTCCTAAGGTAATTTTTCACTGTAGCAAGGCTATCTCTCCCAATGACTAACGCTCAGTTACATTATTACATTTGATAAGTGATAACTTAAGTTTGGGAGTAGAAAGAGATATACATCTTCAAACCACTTGAATTGTAATTTAACAGCCTTTTGAATGATAAAGATGGATTTTAAGTTACTATTCTGAAAATGCCAGTTTCAGAAAGTTGTCATTTTATTGCCTAAATCAAATGCAATTTATTGCCAATGTCTAGGAACACATTACTGACAATGGCTGTCTTGTGGTGTGGTGCATATTCCTTCCTGAGTGGGGACAAAAGGCCATTGGTTGTAAGGAAGCATGCTCCTCTCCTGAGCAGGATGGCCTTTCTGAGCTTCAAAGGTTAACCTAAAGGCTGTGCCAACCCCTTCCTAACTTCAGAAGCTGCCTCACCTCCCACTGGCAAAAGCAGCTTACACCAAGGCCTTCCTGCTCTTGGTCCCTCTAGACAGATTGGAGCCTAACCCATGGAAAATGGAAACACTGGCTAGAATCAGTTTAGGGTTAGAAAAAGTGGGTGAACCCACACACTGGCTGGCACTGGGTATAAAAGTGGCACCAACAGAACCTCTGATCAGCACACCCCTGAGCATGTGGAGACACAGAAGAAGGACTGCCCTGCTGTTGGAAGCCTCAAGGAAGACTGGATCGTCTTGCCTTGAACCCAGAACCATGGAAGTGACTCCAAGGGTCAGTTGGCTGAACTCCTATTTGAGCTACAGGGACACAACAAGCTTCCAGAGGCATTTTCTGCCACCTGCCCAGCTAATCGGTACTAACTGGATTTGCCTGAACACTGCCGTTGGCTTCTGCCCTAAGTAAGTCATGCCACAAAGAGGTACCCCCTCCAGAGCATGAACCCTTGTCTGCTATTAGAGTTTACTCATCAAACCTGAGAACTGCAAGAACTTGATTGCTGTTGAAAAATCAGAGGTTCTGGGCTCTTCGGATTGAAAAGAACCATGCTTGGTAGCCTCGCTACTGCGAGTGGACTTTATTGAGGTCAATGCAGGACTTGAATCCAACGCGAACTACTGGGAAACAAACCCCTTGCTTCAATGCGTTGCTCTCTTTGTGTCGACAACCACCGGCCTGTGTTTGCAACCAATGCAAAGTTCTGATCCTTGACCAGCACCTCATACTACCAATACCAGCACTGCCAACACAAAGTTCCAACCAAGATCTGGAATGTCAGCAACCTGCTAACGACAAGCCCCTCTGTGGATCTAGTTTACCGTCCAACAACCGACGACCCCGTTGATAAGTGCTTCTCGCGTGAAACTAGACTAAAAGTTAGACGATACATTTTCCACCAAAAGGACCCTATTCTCTGTGGCCAACACGCACTCCATCACAGTCTGTCTGAACTTTTGACTATGATCTGGTCCAGCGTGACCAGATTACAGCAATTGGCGTTTTGTGTTTCTTGGTGCTATTTTTATTTCAAACTTTTAGAAAATTATATCCCTGGTTCCACTTACTAATTTTTTGTTATTTTGGTGACATTTTATTCATTAGGATTTACTCTACGTTTTTCTTAATTAGTTTGACATTTTTTATGTTGTGTTTTCACTTTATCATAGTTTGAGTGCTGCATAAATAATGAACATATTGCCTCTAAGTTATGCTTAACTGCTTTAGGGTCAAGCCACAAGAAGGTTAAACACAGGTTTATTTAGGGACTTTTGTGGTTCACCCTCACAAAGACTGTATTTATTAAATGAGTGGGACTCACGCCCTCTTAACTAGTAACTCAAATTCCTTCAACGATCCTTTCACGGACTTCCCCCAGGGTTTTGTCTTCTGTAGTGAAACCCATTTTTGTTTTGTGTAATTCGTCCCTGCTAACCAGTGGGGAAGTACTTGAGCTCTCCCTTTTAACTATGGTAAACCTGACATGTACTTAATTGGCACATTTAATTTACTTAGAAAGCCCTAGTATATGGTACTATATGCCCAATGATTGTCTGCTAACTTCAGCTGGGGTTTATTTACCCACCGTCTCCGCTTCTTCATCTAAACCTGACCATATACCTAATGGTCGTCCATTGAATCCCGGCCCATCGGAGTGGGCCCTACTTTAGACTGAATATGGATGTTTTGGGATTGTCAGCGGCAGCCTGTCCCCATATTTTTGTCTTGGCAGGGGTACCCACGCTTAAAAAAGAGTAGAACGAAACCTGGGATCAACTACGCAACAAATGTGTGGATTGGTTGTCTAAGAACAAGCAGTTTGTTGTTTTAAGCATGAAGGAGATAATTATTGTATGGAGGGTTGGATGGGTTGGCGACTCACCTAAAAATATAGATGGGGATTGTGTTGTTATTAATTTTTGTAGACCATCAATGGTAAGGGCACTCCTGAAAAATCAGAAGATCCTCACACCCAGACAGTCCAAAATCTGGTCTTTACCACTGGGCTATTTTTACAAACCACCCCCTAAAGGTTTATCGCATGGTCTAACCCCCTTAACTGTACAGAATGATTTCAAAGTGTTGACCGATCTCGATGCCCTGGACTCACTAACACCAAACTCTCAGATTGGTGGAGTTGATCCCATATCCACACACTCTTCAAACACATCTAGGATACACGCTCAAACTGTCATAACTGGCCCTATAGCTTGTGATAACCAGGATTTGAATATACTCAGTTGGAATGTTGCTGGCCTACAATCAAAAATTGTTTTAGCCGACTGGTTGGAGTTAGTTAGGCAGCACAACATCCTAATGTTTCAAGAGACCTGGGCCACCAAAGACATTTATCTTGAAGGGTTTGAGTGCTTTAACATTTTAGCTACATCCCCTCAATCCGGACGTTCATCTGGTGGTCTCTCTATATGGGTGAATATTGCAGCGAGGGGGAACGTTAAGGTTTTACAAACTCACAGTGATAAATTCCAAGCCTTAAAATACAAAAGGGGGACATCCCTGTATTTGATTAACTTTTACATTAATGATTTTTATAGTATTCTAAATGCGAGTTTTATTAATCATTTTGACTTCATTATCTCCGTAAGGAATTCGAAGGGCTTTGTTAAAATAACCAGTATCTGTCTGGGGGGATTTTAATGCCAAACTACCCTACCCAGCCTGCGCTGTTTCCAGGATTTGTACCAGAGTACAAATTTGTAATTGGAGTGTAGAGCTGATGGAGCATTTGCAATCTCATAATTTTAATAATATAAGTTAAGACAAACCGCCCAAACTGACATTCAGAGGCAGTGGCAGTGCCATCACGATTGATTATATTTTTATCTCCCTTAGTTTACAGGACTTTTTACTTCATGCTAAAGTTGTTCCCACACTCCACGGTGATCATAACCCGATCAAAGCAGTGTTGAGACTGTACCCTTAGCCTGTGTATACAATTGAGTTTGGAGCAAGGAATCTGATGTACTTAACAGATAAAATATGATTGGAATGGAGAGGGGTGGATTCCGCAGAATTGTTTCATAAGGTGGTTAGGGAAAACCCTACACTTTTAGAGATTTGTTTGACCGCGCAGGAATGCCATGCCGAGGTAATTATTGCATTTACCAAACTCTGCTCAGCAATACAATCTGAATTATTGAAACCTGTCGCTACCACACCCCATGGCCCCAGATGGTTTAATAGTGAGTGCTCAGTAGTAAACCAACAGTTAACCAAGGCCCTAGCTTCAAAACCTAGGTGTCATCTATCAGTTCAGCTGTTAAGGAAGAAGTATAAGTTAGTTACCTCTCTGAGGAAGAAAGAAATACTGATTGAACGGTGGGATGCACTTGCAAGTGTTGTGAGTTCAATGAATGGTAAACTCTTCTGAGCAGTCGTAAAAGACATGAAAGCAATGGGGCAGACATTAACGCCGATCAGCTGTAATATGACCAGTGAGGCATGGGAAGCACACTTTTCTGTGATATATATAGCTCCTACATATGATAAAGACCTGACAGAGTTTTCCACCCCTAAAGGAGTATCGATATCTTTGTGTGACGTAGAGGAAGCCTGGGTAATAAATACCCATAGATCCTATTAAGCATACACTGGACATTTGGGCCCCGCTCCTGCTTAATGTTTTTAATAATTTAGCCTGTTTTGCGCTTCTAAGCACATGGTCAACTAGCATTACGGTCCCAATTTTTAAAATGGGCGACCGCTCCCAGCCAGGTTGCTATAGACCTAATTCCTTGATATATACCACATTAAAAATCTTAGGAAGGGTCCTATATAATAAGATTAAAATCTGGGCTGAGGAGAACTCTATTTTGCATCCCTCCCAATATGGTTTTAGGAACAACGTGGGTCCATTCGAACAGTACCTTAATCTTAACTTAATAATTGAGAAATATACAATTACCCAGCAGTCACTAATATACTTGGCTTTTGTGGACTTGACCTCTTGATTATGTTAACCAGTCCCGTTTGTGGTCTATTCTTTTAGAATGTGAAATGCATGAGGCGTTAGTACACTTTTTAACATATTTACATAGAGATCTGAAAGCCAGGGTCAGAATTTACATGTGAGTGGTGGTTTCTAATGATATTGGTGTTTTTAGAGGAGTCGGCAGGGGTGTTTTCCGGCCCCATTACTTTGTATTCTATATATTAATAACTTACAGGCCTCTTTAACAGTTCTCACTAAAGACGTCCCAAGAGTTAATGGCCATATACTCCCTGCCCTGTTATATGCTTATGATGTGATCCTAATGGACCACAAACTTAATGCCTTGCGTCTTATGGTGCAGGGCTTTGTGGATTTTATGGCCTCCTTAGACATATGTACCAATTTTAAACAATCTTTTATAAGGGCCTGTGGCCCGAGGAAGCATTCTTTAAATGTTATTTCTGTGGGCAACCGGAGTTTACAATGCACTTGCACTTTTCCCTATCTGTGGCTGGTGTTTGCTGCTAATGGTTCATGGATTGATCATATTTCTTATTGCAGGAACAAGTTCTCTAAAACAATCAATTAGGTACTTAGTCTCCCCAACCCAGGAGGTCGGGCTATTTTAGCCATTTTTTAAATTTCAGTGCACACCTATGGCAATCTATGGCGCAGAGGTTTGGTGCATCTGCAAATGAGGTAATATTCAGCACAAGGAGAACCGGTTTTGTGGAAAATTCATGATAGTCCATATTTCTACATCCATATACGTTTGTCATAGTGAATTAAATTTACATTTCATTAAAGACTACATACGGGCCTGTCCCGCTGTTTTTTGGATAGTTGTGTGTAAAATCAATTGCGGCGTCCATTACAAGAGAAACTATAATAGACTACCTCAATTGTGCAAAAACTCCTGGAAAGAATGGGGGTTTGCCCTGAGACTCCTACTGCATCCGGGCAAAGAATAAACTATGAAATAAATAAAAGTTCCACTTCTTTGGTGCAGAAGTCCAGTGTAAACAAGCTGCACAAGAGCAAGCAGTGACACAAATAAAACCAAAGTCCTGTATTGCTATCTCTTTCTTTTCCGGATTGCTTTTTGAATTATGTCTTTTGTTTATTATTAGCATTCATATTAAGTAAGAACAGGTAGGAAGGATTTGCTATATGTTTATGTATGTATTTATTTATGTGTGAGAAAAACTTTGTATCTACTTGCATCAACAAAGAAAGATTCGCACTCCAGGATCGTGGTCTGATAGTTATTATTATTTCAACGGCAACGCGTTTCAACCACAAGGTCTTTTTCAAAGCCAGTTAGCACAGAAAAGTAATCGCCGTTTTAAAGTGTTCAAAAGTAAGTGACACAGAAAATGTCTACTCTTGGAGTTTGTATTGGAGTTGTATGGAAAAAGAAAAAGTGTAGAGATTAAGGACTCAGTAATAGTGTCCTAACTGGTTCTTGGGAGTGTGGAGCACTTTGTTTACAAGGCTCCTCTTCCCCTTTGTCAGTTTGGGGCTCTGTCATCAGACACACCAGCATTCACATAGGCAGGCACAGACCTATTCAGGGTCAGGGGACTATTCCTCCCACTCCTCCCACTCCTCAAAATTCAGATGTCCCATTCAGCCTAGCGCTGACTCACCCTGCCCCTCCTGGGGTGACACACATCTCACCAGCCCCTGCCACTTCAAAGCCAGACATGCAATCCACATCAGGCAGGCAGACACATAGCACACAGAAATGCCAACTTCGAGAAGTGGCATTTCTAAAATAGTGATAATAAATCTGCACACACCATTGCACAGCATTTACTATTACTATTTCAAGCATACCAAACTTGACCACGCTGCTCCTCTCATATCAGGAATTACCACTGAAATACTAATCAGGGAATACCCAAAGCATTCCTATGAGAGGGCAGCCCCACAGCAGTGAGAAACCAAATTGGCTGTTCGTCACTACCAGGACATGTCACACACTTAAGGTACATGTCCTACCTTTCACTTACAATGCACCCTGCCCATAGGGCTAGCTAGGGCTGCAAGCCCACCAGTAGAATTTAATTTACCAGCCCTGGGTATATGCGATACACCTTTACAAGGGACTGACAGGTAAATTACATATGCCAAACAGGTGTAGACCAATCCTTACCATATTTAACACAGAGAGCACACACATTTTACACTGGACAGCAGTGCTTAAGTGCCCCGAGTCCTAAAACCACCAACACCATGTCAGAAAAATGCTAGGAGGAAGCAAAACGTCCAGGGATGACCCTGCAAAAAGGGCCAAGTCCAACACATACTAACCTTGATTTAAACTACATTACACTTTTTATTTTTTTGCAAGTTTTATATACAATATACTAAAGTGTTTTTACTTCCCCTTTTTAAAAGGCACTCATTCGTCCATAACAGAGATGCATATAGGACTCTTCTTTACTTGAAAGATGATGAATTAGTATTCCGTGTGGGTGCTTTTCTGACAACTGCTGTCCCCGCACGTAATGCGATGATTATTGTATGAATAATATTTGTACTGCATTGGTTTTATATAACACTTTTTATTACCAAAATGAACTTGTGTGTTTTTATGCATTACTGCGTGATTTTGTTCTTTCATGGATATGTTTTATCCGACTAAAGTAATTGAACTGAATTGAACTGAACTGAAGGGGTTCCTTCCTGCACAAAAACAATAACAAAACCAATAAAAAGAGGTGATTTCCTCTTCCTATGTGGCTGCAGAATGCAACACCCCTATAAAGAGGACAGAAACGAGGAGAAATGTAAACATTTCTCCTCGTTGCGCCTGGGGATGGCGTTACATTCTGACGCATTTCCAGATTTAAGTATTCTCATAAATCTGGAAACGCTGCAGAATACATGGGTGTTGTGTGGGAACACCCACAGCAACACCCATGTTATGCCCCTTTCCCCAAAGTGTTGCATGGGAAGGGGCGGGCCATATTTACAAGGATAGGAAAAGCCACTTAGGGAGGCTTTACGTATCCTTGTAAATATGGGGCAGGAGGTTGCGCCAGCGGTGCTTCACAAAAGGTGTCACTCCGGTGGCAGAAGGGGCTTGTAAATAAGCCCCTTAATATTTTGGATACCAAGACCTTCTAAAGTATTTTACAGTTGAATTTCAGTATAGACAGAGCTCTGTTGGAGCGTCTATGTAATTGATCACGACCTGGTTTAGGGAGCACCACTACTAAGCTGCAGTTATAGTTGAGGGGAGCGTACCTTCACTTTGGACCAAATTGTAGAAATCAAGAAGACTTGGCGCAAGCAAGAAAGGGAGGTTTCCACCTACTCATCAAGTATATGGCTATCCCAATCTCAATGGGCATAAATGGTACCCCTCAATAACACCCTGCCTTCGAGAGTCATATTAGGCAATCTTCCATTATATATAAAGAAATCAAATAAATAATGATGAAAAATCAATTATGTTAGTTTACTGAAATGATTTAACTGGTTGTTGAGCCAAAGTTGAACTTAGTCTCATATTAAAAGAAATATAGGCCCTGAGGGAGCATTTTCACCGGCTGATTATGAGTCTGGCCATCCACAGATGGCCAGACTCGTGGTGGCATGGCGGTGGCGGTCTCCCCACTGCCTTATAACGAGATGTGTGGTGGGACTGCCACAGCCCGCTGCCGGGGAACAACCATTCCCTGGCGGTGTTGAGGCAGTGTAGAGGCATTCATATGCCTATCGGGATCGCTGTGGTCCCGCCAAGCATATTAGAAGTTTCCTCTCCACCAGGGTTTTCAAGCCGGTTCCTTCTACATGTGAACCCTGGTGGAGAGGAAACAAGGGGGTCCTACAGTGACCCCTGGTGCCTCTGCACTCTGTGGATGCACACAGGGGAGCTCAACGTGGTCCCCATGTGTGCATGCACACCAGTTTCTGCACAGCATGGACATTTCAGTCCATGCAGGAACTGTTTTTGGTGGTCCTATTGCGGTGCCCATTTTTAGAGGCATCACCTTAGGAATGGCAAAAAAAATCTCCCCAGACAGTAGGAAAATCTTAACCTGGTCAGCTGCCTGACCACGGCTTTGGAAGTGTGGCGACGGGCAGACCTGGCGACGCACCGCCAAAGTCAAAATCGGGCCCTTTCTCATTGTGTTAAATGGTTGTTGAAGCAACAAAATATAGAATTTATTTCTATCTCGGTATGATGTATACCTCCTTTCATTCCCCTCAGTCTTGTCAAATTTGCTTTGGGTTTTTCTGTGGATATCAGCCACACAAGTAGGGGCCCGCCCCTCTCATTTTTTCTATGTTATCCGGCTGTAGAAGAACGATGGCCAAGGCAGTCTCTACATGTCTGTGTGCTCAGTCGTACAATACAGGAGATCTGTGAGACCGGATGACCTACTTAGTCAGTATCTACATGAAGCAATTTTTCTTAATGTAATGGCCTTGGCTGCAACAGTCAGGTTAATGCATACACCCTGAATTACTGTTTCAAAAATGTCCCATTCTGTGTCTGGACAGCTAATGGACCTCACATTCACATTGATATAGTTCACTACTGCCTCTCCTAGTGTGCTCCTGCACGTTACATGCAATAATACCAACTCTCTCGACTCATCTGTTTCTGCCCATTTTCCCTACCTTTCTTTCTCCTTCTCTAGGATTGATTCTCACTCTCTGCATATCATGTGTATCTTCACAAGAGTATGTGTGTACCATCAGATAGTTCTTTTTCTACTCTTATGCACAATCTCTTCAGATATCTCCTGAGCCATGCATACTTGTACATATGCAAACTTGTAATTGAAATATCCTTTTTTCACTATAAAAGATGTACATAACCTGAACATCCCTGAAATTATATTAATATTTTAACCCATTTACAATAAATTAAAATAATATACTTCCAGTATATTGACCCAGTCTTCCTTTGATATTTATTTTTAAGTAAACTAAATTGAGACCTTCACTCTACTGACCAGAAGTGGCAACCTTCCAAGTTAAATGACTAGTCTGTAACCGCTGCCTCTCGCCGAATAGGCCTCTCAGTGGTTCACATCACTTTTCGGTGTCAGTTCTTTTCCTTCGTTGCAGTAAAGGGCTGCCATATTTCAAAAACAATCATCGCCCATCTTAAACTTGACATCTTTAGCGTGGTGCCTCTCCCCAGACTTTAGCCTTACCCCCTATTTTTGCTGCAGTCATTTTTTGTGCCATTCAGACTCTATGCACTTTACACCTGGTTACCTGTGGTGCATGTGCTCTGTCCCTAATGCTCTTTTGACAGTTTCCAGGGTCATATGACAGTGAATGGCTCTCCTGGTGTAGGTTATGGATTATTTCCAGACATGGGGACAAAAGACACCTGGGTGTGAGGGGAGTCAGTCTTCCTGGCAGAATAGCTGGGGAGGAGTTGTACCCAGCCCTGATCGCACTTATCGCAGTTCAAAGGACCCTTAATGCCGCATATACAAAGGAATCTAACATCAAACCTGCCTTTGTCTTTGTCAGCCTAGACAGTTTAGAGGCAGGACCAGGTGAAGAGGGGAAATGACCAGAACCAGTTTTTAGGGAAGGCCGGTGAATACACCCACTCAAAGACTGGCACCGGGTATAAAAGAGGCACCTTCAGAAACTCCCATCAGAACACTCCTGAACCTGTGGAAAATTCAGAAGAAGGACTGCCCTGCTGCCTGAAGGAGGAAGATTGGGATTGCTTGCTTTGAACCCAGTCTCCCTGGAAGCGACTCCAGTAGTCATTAGGCTGACCTCCTGTATGACCTACAGAGACACAACAAGCTGACAGAGGCCTCCCTGCAACTTCCTAGCTGACTCCAAGATAGGGTGGCCCTCCGGTCCAGGACCCTTGACTGTCATTAGAGTGTACCCCTCCTGAACTTAAGATGAAAATACAGAAGTTATGGGCTTCTCGCGACTGCAAAGGTGCTTTTTAGTGCCAAGAAAAGACCACCTATGATGACTGCCCCAACAGCAACTACCCACGATGACCGCCAATGCGAAGCTCCAGCAAGACCTACACTTTGTGCAGACGGTGACAACCCATGTCATCTGCAAGCATAAAGCTCCAGCAATTATTGGCCCTTCACATCAAAATAATGAGCATCTATGACACCTGACATGCTCTTCATGCTGACAATGACCTCATTGTGGCCCCTGTCAATGCCAACAGCAGCTCCTCATAAGATTTAAGAAGGTAACTCTTCAGAAGGATGAATGTCGTTCCTCTTTCCGAATTGTGCTGTATCACGGAGTGACTGAACTTGTGACTTTACTCCGATCCAGCGAGATCAGATAGCTGCGAGTGGCACTTTGTGCTTTTTTATGCTATTTTCACATATACCTTTTAAAATTCATAACTCCCGATCTGCTGATTGGATTTATGATGTTTTGTTGTCATTTTCTTTATTAGATCTTACTCTATTGTTCTAAATTGGGTTGTAATTTTTCTTGTGTTGTGTTTTCACTTTATTACTGTTTGAGTGCTGCATAAACACTTTGGGGCATATTATCAAAGGCCATATCGCCGCTTTTTTAGCTTTAAAAGCCAAAAAAGCGGCAAGATTTCCATTGCATTATAAACAAGCTCACGCTAACCCTTGTTAGTGCTTATTTTTGCGCGATGGCTGACGTTTTTTCATCGCCCTGCATGCCATCGCTAATGACATGCAAAGTAGGCGTTCCTGGGTAAAACAGCATGGAAGAACCCGCTAACACGGCTTCGTGGTATTATCAATCCGGCAGCAGACCCGCGAAGCGATGTTAATAATCGCGCTAAGCCCCCTTTCTCGCAGGAATTTAACTCCTGCTTTAAAGTTGACTTAGCCATCTTAGTAATGGGAGGTGGATTGCAAGGCTGAGACCTAAGGGGCGTATTAGCAAGGTTTACATTATTGCCCAAAATATATTGCAGCATTTCCCGCGCTATTCCCGCTTTTTGCTGCTATCGCTGGATTTCCTATCGCCTTTGAGATAAGCGTTGATAATAATGCGCTAACTCAGTGAGGAAATCCAGCGATAGCCGGCGATAGAACAAAACGCGCTAAGCGCGCTCTGCGTTATTTATCGCATTAGGTTGATAATATGCCCCTTTATATTTTGGCTTTAAGATAAGCCTTATACACTGCTCCGAGAAGGAGACAAAAGGGTCTGAGGGAAGATTTACCGACCTGATCTAGTTCCAATCCCCCATACTTATATTAAACAAACATATAGGAACTGATGGTCTAAAGGAAAAAGGCTTGTAAGAAACTACACCACCTCTAGTGTATAAAGAGAAAAGTAACTATACATCTCCAAATAAACATTACCAATTAAACGTTTAGACAAGACACACCGAGAGTTGTCAGGATTTCCATCAACTGCCAAAGAGAGGCCAGTGTCATCATCTGGTCATCCTTCAATCATGGCCACTTTTCCTCAAAGCCTTGAGGGGAATCATGTGGCTACCAGATTGCAACTGATCCAACAAAGTATAGTCACAGAAGGAAAGAAACCAAAGGTAACTGTTGATTGTAATGTTGAGATATAGTGTGTATTCTCTTATTTGGTGGAGATGATAATCGTGCAGTGCAAAAATAGTGAAAGATAAAAAGGAGTTGGAGAAGAGAGAAACAGCCTTTAATCACTATCTCTATACCACTCCTCTTAAAAACGTGCTAAAGCAACATGGAACAAATAAGTTGCTTCACAGTGGGTCAACTAGTTTCAGCCTAGATGGAACATTGTCCGGCTTTCTTCAGGACCTATATAGCAAGGTGTGCTACTGCACCAGTGAATTTGTGATTTAAAATCCAAAAATTGTCAAAAAGTACAACCTTATATGATGAGATCTCAAAAAGGACAGGGTGATCTTCACTCCTGGAACGATAAAATAGAGAAATCAGGATTGTCTACATATAAGGGAATCAATACATCATTTACAAATCTCAGTAACACTTAAAGTGGTGCGGTGCTCATTTATACAAGCCAAAAAACCATTAGCGCACTCAAAAAATGAATAAATCATTGACCATGTGCACTCACCTGTACCTTTCTAGATACAGACCTCACCTCACCTGGTCACTAACTCAGGGATAGGGAGACCCCGCTCTATAATTATAAGAGAGTAGATCAATGTTAGTTTGGAAGATACTCATTATTCCTTCTAACATGTATTAAAAACCTAGTGTAGTCCGTTTATCAACATTTTATCTACCAAAAACAGTGTAGACACAGGGGGGAGGGGGGGGAAAAAGAAAAGAACTGTTTACCCTCACCATTGAGGTTATAACCTACTTGTATGTAGTCACCTAGATATCATGCTCGCTAGGTATTGAACCCGAGCGCCAGCAGATGCAGCAGTATCTGTCGGTGAATGTTACTACTAGGGCAACAGATACAAGTATACGCGGACGCCCGGTCTATCGAGGGTAATGGGGCGTGTCGTTTGTAGTGTCCTGACACTAGCACAGCTTGCTATGAAAGAGAATTTTTTCATGTATGAAGACAAGATCTACCTCCAAGTCTCGGGTACGAGCATGGGAAGTGTTTTTGCGCCTAGTCTGGCGAACCTGTACGTTCATAGGTTTGAACAAGATCATGTTCTCAATGAGACTAACCCCTTCCATCAGTCTATTAGACTATGGAAGAGGTATATTGACGATATCTTGGTAGTGTGGAGAGGCAGTCTAGAATCGGTTACATCCTTTCAAGAATGGCTGAACACCCGCAATGCTTTCTTGAAGTTCACGCTAGAAGCACATAAAAACAGAATCTCCTTCTTGGATCTGTCTATTTTCGTGACACCTAACGGCCTAGCCAGCGAACTCTATCGCAAACCTATGGCCTGCAACTCCCTTCTAAGATATGATTCCCAACACCCCAAATCTTTGAGGGATAATCTACCGTTCGGGCAATTTCTTCGTCTCCGACGGAATTGTTCGTCTGTTGATTTGTACAAACAGCATGCTAGTGACCTTTCAAATCAGCTATCAGTGAAACTGTATCCTAAGAAACTGATAAAAAATGCATGCAAACGGGCATTGAACAATCACAGAGATGCATTACTTGAACCTCAACCTACAAAACCACCCCTCGAGCGCCTTACTTTCGTTCATACCTTTAGCACACTTTCCAATGGCGTTCAGAAAAGTATCCGGAAGAACTGGAGGATTTTGAATACCAGTAATCAAAAAATCCCCATGCCTCTTTTTGCATTTAAACGGGGCCAGAATCTCCGAGACAAATTGGTCAACACCCGCCCAAGAGAACGAGAAGTACCCACACAAGGTACTCTGTGGAACCTACCAGCCATCCAAGGTCACTATCCGTGTGGAGGGTGCGCTGGGTGTCCCCAAACCAGACACGCCAAATCTATTGATATAGGTACGAACAGACCTTGGGTACAGAAATCATTTACTAACTGTAACAGTGACCACCTCATTTACCTTCTGAAGTGCCCATGTCAATACCAGTATGTAGGCATGACAACTCGCAAAGTTAAAATACGAATGCAGGAACATAAAAGTACATTCAGATGTAGCAAGAACAACACGCAGTTGACTCGACATTTTGTTGAAAAAAACCACAAAGCAGAAGACTTTGTTTGGACGGTTTTAGAAAAACCATTCATACCATCACACATCACGAACAAAACCCAATTTTTGTTCAACAAGGAACAGCGTTGGGTTTTTAAATTGCATAGTGACCAGACCGGACTTAACGATGCGATACCATGGACCACTTTATCATAGTCCATTGGGGAACAGCCAGTACAATAATGTTGTATGATTTTAGAGTTTATTCCTCTCTAGTACCTGTACTAGTTATTTTAAAGGGAGGACTATAACATTAATCAGAACAACTCACAACAGCGTGTCTCGTTGTCAGCATTCTATATCCTATATACCAATGTCTAACTGGTAGGATTTTGAGATGTTATGTCTATATCCTATTGAGAGACTCTGTGTCACAACTAGTCCTGGTGCATAGTTACAAGGGCCACATGTTTTATGTTTCATAATTAGACTCACGCAGTCGAGGAATCACTGGATTGTTGGTTAACTTTAACTTTATCGTTCACAGTAATTCCAATACTAACCTTGTTCGAACTACCACTTCCTGCATAGATGAGGTCATCATGTAGTTCTTACAGACTTTTTTGACAATGCGCAGTTTATAACGCACATACGCAGATACACCAACTATACGGCACCATTGGAATGCAATACCAACATTATACGCCGTTATAATAGGAATAGTTTTGTTACATCTCATTCATGCTGACACTCATGCAGTCGAGGAATCACTGAAGGTCTGGTTAACTTTATTGTTCACAACGAACACCGTCAAAACTACTACTTCCTGTGTTGATGAGGTCATCTTGTAGTCTTTACAGTTTGCTCTGATTGACAATGCGTTGCACGTCACGCGCAAACGTAAATACACCACCTGATCGGAACCTCGGCGCCTCCCACAAACACAGGGGAGCCCGAGGCACCGACGGACAGGTGAGCTTTGTTCGAGCCCTTTTCGAACTTTATCGTCTTTTTGAAATGTCCAATGTGTATGAAATAGCCGCCTTTCAGCATCAACGTTAGCAACATTAGCGTTGCCCCGCTTTCAGGGTAGCAAAACACTTGTCACCCGTTTTCTTTTCTTTCATACCCAGTTTGTGAGCGACAACAATAGTTGCCATATTAACGCTAGATACACTGTCACTAGATAGCGTTTGTTCTTAATATCCTTCGTAGTACTTACAAAGGACACTACAAACGACACGCCCCATTACCCTCGATAGACCGGGCGTCCGCGTATACTTGTATCTGTTGCCCTAGTAGTAACATTCACCGACAGATACTGCTGCATCTGCTGGCGCTCGGGTTCAATACCTAGCGAGCATGATATCTAGGTGACTACATACAAGTAGGTTATAACCTCAATGGTGAGGGTAAACAGTTCTTTTCTTTTTTCCCCCCTCCCCCCTGTGTCTACACTGTTTTTGGTAGATAAAATGTTGATAAACGGACTACACTAGGTTTTTAATACATGTTAGAAGGAATAATGAGTATCTTCCAAACTAACATTGATCTACTCTCTTATAATTATAGAGCGGGGTCTCCCTATCCCTGAGTTAGTGACCAGGTGAGGAGAGGTCTGTATCTAGAAAGGTACAGGTGAGTGCACATGGTCAATGATTTATTCATTTTTTGAGTGCGCTAATGGTTTTTTGGCTTGTATAAATGAGCACCGCACCACTTTAAGTGTTACTGAGATTTGTAAATGATGTATTGATTCCCTTATATGTAGACAATCCTGATTTCTCTATTTTATTGTTCCAGGAGTGAAGATCACCCTGTCCTTTTTGAGATCTCATCATATAAGGTTGTACTTTTTGACAATTTTTGGATTTTAAATCACAAATTCACTGGTGCAGTAGCACACCTTGCTATATAGGTCCTGAAGAAAGCCGGACAATGTTCCATCTAGGCTGAAACTAGTTGACCCACTGTGAAGCAACTTATTTGTTCCATGTTGCTTTAGCACGTTTTTAAGAGGAGTGGTATAGAGATAGTGATTAAAGGCTGTTTCTCTCTTCTCCAACTCCTTTTTATCTTTCACTATTTTTGCACTGCACGATTATCATCACCACCAAATAAGAGAATACACACTATATCTCAACATTACAATCAACAGTTACCTTTGGTTTCTTTCCTTCTGTGACTATACTTTGTTGGATCAGTTGCAATCTGGTAGCCACATGATTCCCCTCAAGGCTTTGAGGAAAAGTGGCCATGATTGAAGGATGACCAGATGATGACACTGGCCTCTCTTTGGCAGTTGATGGAAATCCTGACAACTCTCGGTGTGTCTTGTCTAAACGTTTAATTGGTAATGTTTATTTGGAGATGTATAGTTACTTTTCTCTTTATACACTAGAGGTGGTGTAGTTTCTTACAAGCCTTTTTCCTTTAGACCATCAGTTCCTTTAAGATAAGCCTGCCTGCTTTTGTGCCAAGCTACCCAAGGGATAAGCACAGGTTTTATTCAGTGACTTTTGTGGTACATACTGACAAGAATTATGTTCACTATTTGAGGGGATCTTCCACACTTCACAACTAATAACCCAATTGTATACCCCGCTGTAAATCTGGCTACCCTTGCAGATCTAAAAGTATCAGTGAAACTGAGAGAGGAAATTCTCTCACTTTGTTCTACCCTTGTTTACAGTGTCTGTGAGAACCACATGTATACTGTAAGGCCTGAATTGTTGGATTCAATAGAAGAAATGTGGAGCCTTTTTGAAACTGAGAGGCATATCTATCAAAAAGTCACACAGCGCTGCACTGCAAGCCACCTAGCTCCACTGCGTGACAGCGAAAGGGCAGGAATGTACTGTATTTCACATAATACAGGACATTACTGTCTTTTCCCAGTGCTGACGTACAATGTGCTTTCTAGCGTCAATGCAAACACCCTTGCACCATAGTGCCTCCATTGTAAGCAGGATCATTTTTGTGCGGTAAACAATCCTGCACAAACACAATCACCTGAGGCATTTTCCTCTTTCTACCTGTGCTGAAGAATGCAGCATACATAGAAAGAGGAACAAAACGAGGAGAAATAAAGATATTTCTCCTTGTTACACCTCCCCTGGGGGTGCACAACATTTTGACTCATTCCCAAGCATACTAGTAATGGTGGAGGAGCATCATTTTGGCTTCCTTTTTTTAACGTTTGGTTAGGCCACATACATATTTACATATGGCTATATGTACACATGAAACACAATAATACTAAAGACATAAGGTGCATTAAAGGTACAGAAAGTGCATCTATTGTGTGTTATGACATATGTGTGTGCATATTAATTTTTTTCCTTTTCAGAGACATCTGGATTGCTGATACTAATTTTCTATGGGTTTAGATTAGAAGGTGGTGCGCTAAATTGCATTTAATGCAGTGTATTTGCCAGGGATAAGTGAGAATGAATTATATCCGTGATCAATGTTTTCTTTATTAATTGGGACCAGTTGCCGGTTTTGGTTACTAAAATTGTATTGGTATATTGTGCCACCTATAGAAGTACAGTATAAAATAGTTGATTTTTTTATTGGAGATTTTATTTATTGAATTATATGTAGGTTTGAGAATTATTATGCAGTTAAAGAGAATAGTTAAATTGAAGTAATTGTGGACAATAAGCATAGTGTCGAGACATTCAATACTAACATGAAAGTAGATTTTCTGCATGTTTTTCTTCTTCACACGTGAGACCAAAGGCATTCATTATTTAGTGCAAAGCACATTCTATTTCAGAGATAGTTAGGGAGAACTGGCAAGGACAAATGATTTTAATAAATAACAAAGGTAGTGTTAACAGTTGGTACCATCAGACGAAGGGAAGAATCCAAGGACGCCTTGGAAGCGGAGACTGGAATATGGAAGTAGTATTCTAGGCACCAGGGGGCATGTGTACAAGGAAATGGCGCAGCACAACACTGCAGCAAATTTTGCAGCAATGTGTTGCGCCATTTCCAAAATGCAGAGAAGAGGCATATTTTCAAGAATATATTATCCCCTCTGTTTTCCCTTGCGCTGGCTCTAAAAATAGCTGCATAGCGCCAACACAGACATGCTTGGCCATAGAGCAAGGGTGCCTGCACTGCAGAGCTTATTGTTTATGTGAAGGAAAGTGCCCTTCCTGCACATAAACAATCAAAAATGGTGATTTGCTCTTTCTATGTGTGTGCAGTATGCAGCAATAGAAGAAGCAAAACGAGGAGGTGGTGCCAAGCTAATGCCTGCTTTTGCATGGGGTTAATTGTTGGCACTGCCTCAGATTTACAGATCCTTGTAAATCTGAGGCAGCATCAAAAAAGTGACGTTCCGGAGGAGCAGTCCCCTTGTATATATGCCCAAAAGTTCTTTCTTGGGAACCGGAAAAGTACTGTGATTTGTATGAGGTCATATTTCTCCAATGTTCTTTGTGCATTTTAATTACAGAACTCACTCTGAGGTTAGTCAGATTGCCTTTTAGACTTAGAGAGGTACAGACCTCTCTTGACTTCTATGATTGTGTTGCATCGTGCTATACATGACTCTTTACTTATAAAACATCTACAGAGGTTCTAATGCTGACACCTTTTTTGCTTCCTCAATTCATTAGGGTTTTCCCTATCTTAGTTTAGTGCAGGTTTTAGTAGATGTTGCAAATCATTTCCATGTATAGGCAGAAGGATTGAAAGCATTTATATATTCAACAAATCTTTTTCCTCATTGGCTACTGAGATCCTTATATGTTTTCTGCTGTAGAGGAACAATATTGTAAGACACTTTGGTCTCCCATTGGCTATTTTATACTTTTATACTATGTTTCTGAGATTGATATATATCAGTCTGGCTTTGAATTTGTAATAAACCTATAAACTTTGAGTTACTGATTCAGACTTTTATTGTGTTGTCCTCACGATCACACTCTACATTAAAATCTAAATTGTTGTTAACCCCTTTTCCTTTCAGGCTACAAAAACGGTTTATTGACCAGAATCGTACTGGAAGGGCCGGCCCAGAGCGTTCTCAGTGTTAAAACTGGGAATGTGCCAAAATCCATGGGTGGATGCATGGGAACACCTACTCACCACTCATGGAACGCCTCCCTGGGGCAGAGAAATGCAAGGCAGCGATTTGAGCTGCATTGCATTTCTCTAGATTGTTCAAGCCATACAGGGCCACACAAGGTGGTCTTGCGGGCTTGAAATATTTTACTAAGTAGTTGCGTCGCCCTTGTGTTCTGCATGGCACATGGCCATGCAACTGCTTGATAAATTTGGCCCTGAGAGCCTATATACGCTATGTTGTCAATTCTGAGAAAATTCATTTTGGAACATGAATCTCAACTTTATTTAGGCCTGGGCAAAATCTCCATTAAACAGGCATAATTTTGCATAATTTCAATGATTCCATGTTAGGTTTCTTTGGCGAAAATACCAAATTTATGCTATTTCATTACATCTTGTATTTAAGCACCATTTGTTGTAAAAGTTTAGCATGACCACATGGGTGCAATGTGGATGAACTGAATGTGAGTGGGTGCTGTTTCTGTTGCTTATGTTTTCGAGCTGTTTTTTAAATGTGAAAGGCTTCCTCGAGTCCAAAATGAATTGCATTTTGTGCTAAAAGATAGTGCCAAAATACAGTGAAGAATTTTACCTAATTATGCGTAATTTGACTGACATTTTGCAAAATGACACAAATACAAATTAGTCTCTTTTGCAAGGTTCTAGAGATATTGTCTGTTTTTTTTTACCTGGAATTATATCTCAGACCATTAAATATTGCTGTTTTACACAGCTCCAATTGAAGTGAAAATGTTGCTCTTGTATAGGAAAACAGGGCATATCCCTTTTGCACAGTTTTCTCTGTGTGTGTAATGCAGAAATGCGAAGAATATTTGCACCAGGGCAAATATAGCACAAACACATTGGGACATATTCTCAAGGAGCTACCGCCGAGTTGACGGCACTTTATCGCAGCAATACTTGCGATTAATTTATCACCCCATTCACAAGCTGGTGTTAACAGCCCATAACACCAGTTTTACTTGCAATAGCAGCCGCAAAAAACATCGCCACAGATGACCCCCGCAACTATCGCTAATGAGATGCAGAGTAGGCGTTCCCATGCAAAAAGCGGCAACAACACCACTCCTCAACATTCTCAATGACCAGCCAGATCGGCGATAAGAATGCAAAACAGGCGATAAGGCACGTTAGCAGCAGGAAACTAACACCTGCTCCGACCTGGTGCAAAGTCGGACAACAGCCTGCACCACAAAAGAGAGCCCAGCCCAGAGCCACACCTGAAGAACAACAGATGCCATGGAGCCACTGAGCATGCGTACCAGAAACCCAAGAGGGCAACAACACCCACTGCCACTGCTCCCAGGACCCCGGGCCCACCCCGGGCACCCCCCACCTTCCCCGGACCAAGACACAGCACATCAATGGCACGAAAACATGAACTAAAGCACCCATCTGATGTTGCACAATTGCAACAATCAACATACATGTGAGCAATGAAATCCTGATTCATACATTCACCATTAAAAGACCAAACAAAATGCCACATTCTAATTTGTCACCAAAGAACTATTTTGAAGAGTCATGGTGAGGCATCCCTGGACAATCTGTGACTCACAGCCTGCAAGACAATATCCAAGAGAAGAAGGTGTGTCAGGCACCCATCAAAGGACAGGGAGAGAGAGAAAGAGAGAGAGAGAGAAAGAAAGAGAGAGAAAGAGAGAGACTGAACAAGGAGCGCAAGGCCAATCGGGCCCTTGGCTCATGCAAACATGCCAACAACTGCGTGTGTCTCGAAATCTGTGCACTTCAAATCACAGGCCTGGCATCAAAGTCAGCGCGAAGTCCACATCACAATTAAGAAATGCAAGCAGTAGTCAGACTAAAATCAGGAATGAAAGCTCCTTTGTCTCAACACACAAGGCCGAAGGCCGAAGGCCAACCGAACCCCCGACGTTGGTCCTGAATGCGGCTGAGATACCATACTAGCCTCCAACAACTCCCACACCACGAACTAATGAAACACCAACATGCCCACACCCCACACACACTTGTCCCTGCATGACCTACACCTGCAAGGGATGCCCTTGACACATTGGTTAAAAACTACCCATACGTCCAAACGTTGCACACACATATGACTCATTGCCCCGAGCTGTGGCATATCGTCCACCGAACTTCCGCCGGTCTGAGGAGTGCCAGTGCCACGAGACCAACAAACGCAATGGAAGGCATACCCGGGCACATGCACAACCCCTATCACGTGGAACTGTACCGTGCACAAATGCTACATCTGTTGGGATCCCTGCCAATGGCAGTGTTGCAAATCAGTTTCCGTCTGAGTTTCCGTCTTGCCTACGTCACCTGCATGGAGCCCAGGTTCCATTGTCGATCATGCACATTCGAGTGGCCCATGGAGGTCTGCCTATCCAACGCAACGGTAGCTGAATTTGATTATGACCTGACAGTGTGCCCCCTGTTGGCCCACGAATAGGAGTGTCACCGGGAAAGCTGTGCATGGGATGCACTGATCTTTGGAGTATGTGCTGGCAGTTGCGCATGGGAGATTGCACAACTCCTCGTGTGCAGTGACCACATCGAGGCGCTCCCCTTTTGGGCTGTGTTGCGGATTGGGGAAACGGCGTCGACTGAGCACATCTGCCCGGACCAGTTAATGGATTGGCTCACCCTGGTGTTCCTTGAACCCAACAACGACGTACTATTGGAACACATTGCACATGAAGCTGCGCTAGCATTCATGGACCAATAACTACGTTCCTGCAGCCACATCGGATTGTCACCCACAGCACAGGTCCCAACACCTTGTTGCATCGTGGGGAATGCTCACATATCCCACCACAAGAGAGGACATGTCTGCCTTCATCTGGACTCTGTATGCATGTGCGTGGAACTACACGTGTGTACACACACCTGTGCAAGGTTATGCAGTTCCATGGTCGGAGCAGCACAGCGTCGTTTGGCAACGTTACCAATTTGGACACACAGCTGGGGGGAGAGTACACACATGGCAATGTAGCACGACATGTGAACTTGTCGGACCCTTTCACCTGATCACTGTCAGCAGAGCAGACAGTCGGCATAGTCCAGTGGCAGAGCAATATGCAGACCCCATGGGCTGTGAGTCGTTCCCACTCACACACGGCAATGGGCAGACGCCAAATTCACATGACTCGTCCAGCAAGGCAAGGTGGGCTGAGACTTTTGCCACCCATGATGATTGTTCTATTTCACCTCCCCATTTCCTGTGCCTCGACATGTTCCCATGTTGCATGTAAGTGTCTTAAGCATGTCCCTGCCTGTTGTGGCTGTTGCCTTGTCCGTACTGACACGCACATGCCAATAAAGTCTACGTAACTCCACTGGTGTCTAACTGTGATGAGTGTTGATTAGACTGACCACTCGTGTGCCACAATTAGCATCGTCCCTACACAGGGAGGTACTGACTGATGCATGTACAATGGGGGTGGGTCCCTTTTGACAGCTCCACCTCTGTGAGCCAGACATTGTTATGGGATAGTTGCTGGCCGACCTGTGCACTTACGTGTCTTCAGAAATGTGAGTATGGTGTCCAACCTCCGACCATGTGGAGCAACGTTTTAAATAATAACAGAATGTGTCCACACAGATGTGTGTGAGTAGGTATGTGACGTGAAGTTCTGTTGTCACATGTGATATAGGACACCACTTCTGGGGGGAAACAACCTTTACAACGCAGTCATTACATTGCACTACCTTTACATAGCAGTCATTACATCGCAACATCCTTTACATCGCATGTCATTACAACGCAGCCATTACATCGCATGTCACTACAACGCATGTCATTACAACGCATGTCACTACAATGCAGGCATTACATCGCAAGTCATTACAATGCATACCATTACAACGCATAGTGCCCTTACACTATCCAACACTTACCCTTCTGTTGCACTCACTGGAGTTAGAATAGTAATTTTTACCCCTACACTATCCAACACTTACCCTACTGTTGCACTCACTAGAGCTAGAATAGTAATTACTACCCTATCCAACACTTACCTTAAATACGATGTAATGGTATGCATTGTAATGGTATGCGTTGTAAAGGTATAATGCGATGTAATGGAATGCGTTGTGAAGGTAGTTTCTGAAAATGCGATGTAATGGCATGCAATGTAAAAGAATGCGTTGTTACGTCATATATTCCTTTTGGCCTGCTACCCATTTGGTCATTCCTACACACAGCCTTATTCAATACATGGACGTGTGCCTACATTGGGGGTTGTGAGATTGTTGTTAATGTGCAATGGGGACACAGCTAGTACCAACCTTCACAGTCATCCAATTGGCCATGTGTCTCAGGGATTAACATGTGCATTGATGTCATTTACCAGGGTGTACCTTCAAGTGCAATCATTGTCCCTACATCCAGCCATACTTCCATACGTGAGTGAACATAGTCATGACACATCTGTGTGATTTAGAATGTTTTATTCACATTCTGGTAAACGACGGAGCTGAAGCTGTACATGGCCATCCAAGCCCACATAACATGGAATCCCAGTGGTGGGCCAACCAGAGTCCTTTGGGGATTGAAAAGTGATTTATTTGGAAGAGGGGGAGTGCAGTCTGCAGCAGGATTGCTGTGCAATTGTCCAGCAGTGAAGATATTGCAGTCCATGTCAGGGTCCGGGTGAATAGCGCAGAGTGTTCCGGGGGTCAGTGGATGGTGTTGTCGCAGGGCATGAGGCATAGGGCAGAACCAGGCAGGGACGGATGCTATTGCCTCCTTAGTCACACAGTAATTACCATCCACATCTTATTCCTCTGATACTTCTTCTGTGTCCGGTGTGTTTGGTGGTGTAATGGCTGCATCACTGCATGCTACTGACACATCAGGGTGCGAAGGTGATGGGGCTGCATCACTGTGTGCCACTGACACATCAGGATGTGAATGTGATGGGGCTGCATTACTGTGTGCCACTGACACATCAGGATGCAAATGTGATGGGGCTGCATCAATGTGTGCCACTGACACATCAGGGGTCGAAGATGTGTGTGTCGATGTTCCCGCTGCAGGTATCTGGGACTGGCTCAGTGGCAGCAATGGAAAGATGATGAACTGCAGGGCATGGAAGATCCCAGCTATATCTCGCTGGTGTCCAGCCGTGACAGCCATACTTCCAGCCTACATCTGCTCCATGGTCTCCATTGTCCTCCGCATCTGTGCCAACTCTGTGCTGTCATTGCTGGTGCCTGTCTGACTAGACAGTTCTTGTATCCGATTAATGGCCCCAGCAAGGTCAGTCAAGGATTGTCGTGGTGCATGGTGCGGACAGGGGGTGTCCGTTAGGGACTGTACGTGGTCCCTGATGGGACTCAGACACCCACGTATGGCATCGAATTTGGCTGCCACGAGGTTGAAACCTACACCCACAGCTGATCAGCCAACTCCACCTGGCAACCAAACACACGGCATTGGAAATTCATGTATTGTTCGTGGGGGTCCTCGGAGACAGCCGTGGTGGTGTGTGTTTCCTGCTGTGTGGTCTGTGCAGGTGGTGGGGTCACCTCGAGGCAGCTGGCCTGCCCTGCTCCTGGGGATGGGGTGCAAAGGCTGTCCATTAGCCGTTGGAGGGTGTCTTGACATATGTGCAGTTTGTCCTCTTCATCATCACTGATGAGATGTGTGGTCTGCTCTGCAGGAGGTGTTAATTGTCCCTCTGCAGTGTAAGAGATGCAGGTTAACAGACTTTCCCATGTCTGTTGACGATTTGCAGATGTTTACATTCAGACTGCATGCCAATGTACATTGTGACTGTTTTGGTGGAGCTGGCTATTTGATGGCAGACAGTGTGATCTTCGACTACATAACGGATGTGCGGTAGTACCCATACATTATCATCACACTGTGTCAGGCAATGCCAGATGTAAGTGTACAGTTAACTACGCATGAGCGGAACCTATTGTGTCCTCTGTCCTGTGGTGTTGGTGTTGCACTTTGTACCACATTGCCGTCATTGCTGATGTTCTGTGATTGCTATGTGTGTGTGCTGCATTGTGGGGGAGTTGCCCCTGCAGCTCTGATTTCGGATACCCTTATCCCTTTGAGGCGGTGTGCCTTTGAATTATGTGCTTTTCGTGCACTGAAATGTTTGCAACTTGGGTCACATGTGCTCTTGGACAGATTTTGTGGCCCTGTGCATTGTTCATCTGCTGCGTGTATTGGACGGCATGGGTTGTGGGTGCACGTGGATATGTCAGAGTGTGACCTGCTCCTTTACGGTTGTGATCCTCACTGGGCCACCTCCATGTCGATTTGTGCACCATGTCATCTTTTTTGGCTGCTGCCAAGCTATCGGGCATGCAGTGTTACTTGCATAGTCAGTGTGGCTCACACAGCCGCTGCTTTTCTGGATTCATCGCATGTGCATGGCTCAGTTGTGTTGTTGGTGATTTGGAGGGGACCCATATGTGCACATGGTGGACTGGGGCCTACTTGGTGTTTGTATGTGTGCTGCAGTGTTGCAAGGGTATCAGGGACATTTTCCACAGTCATTGTGCATGTGCAGTGTGCTACACATGATTGTGCATGTGTACCATTGTGCCCATCTCCCCCCGTCCCCAAATCCCTATTGGTTACTCACCCTGTTGCTTTTGGATCAGGTCATTTCGAGCTGTGTCCACTCCCCCAACTCCTTGCACTGTCTCCGCAATGATGACTGTGGCCACCATTTCCTCCAGCTCATCCAGCTCCTCCTGTTGCGCAGGACTCCAGCCTCCAGTCGCTGTTGCTGACTTCCTGTTGGTGGCGAATTTCTCCTTGGTTTGGCTTTGCACTTCATGCCAGTGCCTCTTGATCTCCTCCATTGACCTCCTCGACACTCCGACTGCATTGACATTAGTGATGATGGACTGCCATATTTCCGTTTGCGTTTCCAGTGCCGCAGTGTAGGTGACGAACAGTTGTTGATGGTGTTCTATCACCACCGTGACGATGATCTGTTCTTCCTGCGGACTGAACCCCGTCTTCCTCTTCTCCTTGCCCTTCCCCGATCACGGGGTTCCATGCTGGTCCTCCATGGGGCTTGTGGAGTTCGGCTTGTCCTCTGTACTCGGTCCGGGTGCATCCATGGTGCCACGCAGTTTGAATTGGTTTTGGTGTTTTTTGTGTCTCTTTTATAGTGCATTTTCCCGCATGACGCTTGGGAATTGCAGGTTTGACGCTGGTTTTCGCTGATTTTGGTATTGCGCTTTGTGGCACCGCAACTATTTGGGCGTTCGTGTTTCGCATTTTTTGTTTGTCGCGTTGGTTTTTACGCAGTCATTTGGCACGTTATCATGCTGCTATCGCATGGTGCCGCCGGGTTGGGCATTGGACATTAAGACAGTGTTATTTTCTCGCGATGGACTGCGATATGCAAAGTTGCGTTAAGCTAAATTTGCGATGGTTATCTCACGATCTTGAGAATATGCCCCATTACTTTCTGTATTTACATAATATGAAGCAGTGACAGTTTTACATTACAAATACGAATGATGGGACTATACTTAACCCCTTCAGTGCCCATGACGAGATAGTCTCGTCATGGAGCGCGGTTGCGCTGTGCCCATGACGAGACTATCTCGTCATGAACCCCGCCCACTAATGAAACGCCCGGCACAGGGCGTGGAAAGGGCGGGGCACTGAAGAGGTTAAGGCAAAGCAAATTGTTCAATTTTCTATTACATAACTACCTAAAACAGTACTAAATAGAATGCATACTTTTACTTTACTTTGCTAAAAGCTCTATAACATGTAAAAGGATGTATCAGCATAAAAGTGTTATATATGTTGAGCAATAGTTTTATAATTCAAATCTTCATTTATGCATTGGTGCAAATCCTTCTGTAACATGGATACGGGAAAAATGTAATTGCTCCATTGAATATTACACCTGCAGCATAATGGGTTTGTCTTGGTTTTACAACTTTGTAAAGCTTTTGTAATTTTGCCATCACGCCCCCTGGTTGACATTGTTGAGGGTGGCAGGGGTCATTCTTGAGAGTGGTCATTTTGGAACCATCAACAATTTAACAGTAAAGTATCCCAATTTTCTGCATTGTGTGTGTGGGGGAAGCTTTCAAATACGCAATTTGTCAATTTAGTAATATGTAAACTAAAGAACAAACATTATTTTCAATTTCTGTTATTTTCAATTGTTGTCAGTGGCAATGTTTTGTGCTTTACGGTCTTTAATTTACATGTTAACAAGTTAGCATATTTTGTCACTTCCCAGCTGTTTAATTCCTCGTATTTTCATCTGATTCCCAAGAGGTGGATTTCATTGGATGGACTCGAGTTATCATCACGCGACACAGCCCTGAAGCTTTTGGTCATTCACTCTTTTAGATGTTTAGCTGGCAGCCTCCCAGCGCCGTTGTCTTGTTTGCTATTAGCGAGGGATTATGCTTCTAATGCCTCGGATTCCAATTGTACAGAGAGTGAGTCTCACCCCAACTGTGAAAATGGCAAAAATCAATAGCTAATCCAGTGCCGTCAGTCAATCCTTTCAGTGTCTCATTAGATTGATTTCCCTCTGTCGCTCTTCCTAGCCTTTGACTTAATCATTTAACATCGACTCAATGTGTAAACATATTCTCGGTTCTTGAACACTCTCACTACTTTACATTCTTTCTTTCTTTTGGTGTCCCTTTTTACAGTTCAATCAATCAATCAAAAGACCTTTATTCGAATTTCATAAAATCCATAAAAGTACACACATAAGAACAATTCATTATCATAATATTTCAGAATACAATTTCATAATTATTAAAAACCAACACAGCAGTCGTTCAGGGATTTTCCATCATTTTACATACACGTGTTATAAGTCTCAAGAAAGTGCTAGTGCGAAAAATTAGTTCATCCGTATCCAGGGAGAATAACATTAAACGAGACTCCCCCAATGAAAGGGGTCTTTTTACAGTTAATTAAGCATTCATCTGTAGTGTCTGTAAGGTAAGGTCGTGCTAAGGCATGATGTTGTCATACAGAAGCATGTAGGTTCCGATTTGCTAATACTTCATGTAGGGCAGCAAGCAAAGTTTCTCAGCTTCCCTGCATTACATGAGAGGGAGAAAGCAGGACAGCACTATGGGGCATATGTACAAGCCCCTATCGCCACAGGAACGTCACTTTTTATGACGTTCCTGTGGCGATAGGGGCTTCAGCTTATTTACAAGGCATCGTTATGCCCAACGCTGCATTTCACGCTGGGTATTGCTATGGGCGTTCTACCGGCACACCCATTGATTTTGCTGTTGCCCCCTATTTACAAGGGCAGAGTAAATAGGAGGCAGCGCCAAAATTAAGACCAGGGAAAACCAGGTCTTAACCTGGCGCAACAAGGACAAATGTTTAATTTCTCCTCGTTTTTGCTGTTTTCATGTGTGCAGCGTTGTGGGGCACACATGGAAACAGCAAAACACCAATGATTGTTTATGTACAGGAAGGTCCTCCTTCCTGCACATAAACAATCATTTTTTTAAAATGCTGTTTTTTAACTTCTATGTGTACTGCATTAAGCAGCACACATAGAAGTTACACAACAGCATTTTAATATTGTTTATGTGCAGGAAGGGGGACCTTCCTGCCCATAAACAATCTTCCCCGCAACGCAGAAACCCTTGCACTGTGGTGCAGGGGGCACCTGTGTTGGTGCTAGGCTGCTACGTTTAGCACAAGCGCAGGCAGAAACGCAGGACTGCACCATATTCTTGTAAATACGGTGCAGCCCTGCGTTTCAGAAGTGGCGGAGTGCAGCGTTAAGCCAGGAAGGCTAGCGTCTCACTCCGCCACTTCCCTTGTAAATATGCCCCTATATCTACTAAAACAGTGACATGATGCCTGGAGAAAGGCACACAGCTGTGCACCACTGTGTAAAGCTGTGAGTGTAATGTCTAGCATAGGTTTTGCACTTGAAAAGTACCCATCAAGCACAAAATACTATGCTCAGACACACTTTAGAACTCAAAAGAAATTCTCCTGCTTTGCACCTGCTTCAAGGATTTTATTGGGGGTGCAAAGTCCTGTTTACAAATGGTAGTAGATATAGTTTTCCATTAAAAGCCATGGGGGGGGTCACATGGGAATGTCCATTTACCGTCCATGGAATGCCCCCTTGATGAAGAGCAATGGAAAGTCACTTTTTTGTGTTACTTTTAGACACATTTCTAGTGAAACAAAGTTTTACGCTGGCAAGTGAATAGTTTATCAATTCTTCGTGCAGGTTTGCAGCACTCTTTCTGACTTTGCATCAGCACAAAGTGTGGATGAATCTGCTGCTTAGGGTCTCAAAATGAGGCCCAATAATTTCCTGTGGCACCATTGGTAACTAAAGGGTGTTTGGTCATTGTACACCCACAGAATTTGGCTTTGCAATGCAGATATAATCTTTGGGTGAAAAATGGAGAAAATTAGGATTTACTGAAGGAATTGGACCTGGTATTACCAATACTACTATAATTCCCAGTTTCTGAGGGGAATCTCAGAGCTCATCCACGAATCCCTGTTAGTTCAGCACCCCAACAGTTCTTCACACCTCCAATATGATTAAATCCGGGGTGTGGAATGAAAACTCCCTTACACCAGGGCACCCAGAACGAGCTCCTTACAGGAGAGATCAATGAGCCTGCATTAGCATCAAATATTGGCTTCCCAGCACCACTTCTATTTCATGTCATACTTCCAGATCTGGAAAGCCAAACAAGAAAATGTCCATGTATGGCACTACACACATGTGGAATCTAATGTCATTCTCTGGCTGCTTGCCATGCCAAAGCTCCACAAGAATAGGGGGAATGCTGCCCCAGATCTGAAATTCAATGTGCACAATTTCTTTAGAAAGATTTTACTGGAAATGACTGCTCATCAACAAGTGCTATATTTGTGTCTCCTGGGAAGATCCACAAAGCACTCTGTGAACATCATTTAAGAGTCTCCAACCATAGTCCACCATGAAAGGCAATGGTATATGTGTCTGTAAGGAAACTGAGAAGCAGTCAAAGGCCAAGGCTGCATGTAATGGCCCCTGGAAGAGAAGGGGACTGTTGTAGTGATGACCTGATATTTATGTGGCCGAAAACCACAAATCCCTGACATCTTGAACACCAAAACAGAGTCACCGATTGTCAAGGAGAAATCTGAGAAGAGCTACATGTATAAAGAAACACAACATTCAATATATTTGAATACCATCAAAGTAGCTAAATTGTTGACACTGAATTAATGCACTAGTTTTTCAACAATATGTAAGTTATTGTGTTAGTAAGGCTGCATCTAACTTGTACTCTCAAGTGATGTGTGAAACTGGCAAAGCACAAACCTTTTAAAGAAGCAGTGGTCACTTCGTACCTGCAATGTGTTCACACAACATATTGATCCATGGGAATCACAAAGGGGCATATTTACAAGGACGGCGATAAATAAACGCAGAGCGCTCTTAGCGCTTTTCTATTTATTGCCGTCTATCGCTGGATTATATTGCCCTGTTAGCGCGTTATTTACAACGCGTTTCCCCAGGGCGATATACTTACCAGCGATAGCGGGGAAATCGCCATTTTGCAGGGAACATCGCTGGTTTTCCAGCGATGTTCCCTGCAAAATGGCGATAAACTTGCTGATACGACCCTGTGGTCGTATCAGCACAATCCACCCCCATATGAGGTATGCCTAAGTCTGCATTTTAGCAGACATTTGTTTTCGGCGAAAACATCGGTTTTCTGCTAAAATCAATGGCAGCCTTGTAAATATCGCGATGTGCACATCAACGATATTTACATGGTTGTACTGCCCAGTGACGCCCACTATGCATCTCATTAGAGATGTAAAGGGAGGCGTCGGGTAAAAGGGTGCTAACATGCGCTAATGCATGTTAGCACCCTCTTGTTAATAGGGCAATAGTTTTATCTCCGCTTTTTTGGCTTTAAAAGGAGATAAAGCCCTTGTAAATATGCCCCAAAGTACCTAATTTCCTTTCTCTGTGCTGCAATACAATAGAATGCAGACAGAAGAAGAGATATTTCAGAAGCATTACGTTTTGGACAACCAATGATTTGTTGGAAAGATGCAAAATGAATAAAAGCTCTTGAAAAATATTTCGGATGTGCATGTTAGTCTTGCTCCTTGAAAGTTGACTGTGGGTCATCAATGAAAGTTGCAATGTCATTTGCATGCTCAGCCAGGATGAACTGAGCAATATGCCTTGTTAGCTGAGTAGATTTTATGTGCTGTGAACTCCAGCATCAGCTCTTTAAATTATAACATCTTAGGCTGCTCATCTGATTTGGAGGCATCTTGGAAGCAGATGGAATTTGGGAAAATGATTTCTTGGTATATGAGTCTATCTGGAAAATGCTGGTTGCAGATAACATTTGTCGCATTACAGCTTTTCCTAGATTTATATTTTAGGGGGCAGATTTACAAGCCCCTTGCGCCTCTTTGCGCCGCCCGTGCGTCAATTTTTTGGACGCACCAGCGGCGCAAACAATGCTCTCTATTTACAACGTGACGCAGCTAGGGATATGCGTCACGTTGTACAGCCCTGCATCACATTATACCTGCGTCAGGTATAATGTATGCAGGGGGGCGTTCCCATGCAGGAAAGCCTGGTAAAAGTGATGCAGTGAAATCTACAAGATTTCACTGCGTCACTTTTAGGACGCCACTGCGTCAAAACCTTACACCTGCTTGAAGCAGGTGTAAGGAGTGATGCAGTGTAGTGGGAATAGGCCACAAAATGCATTGCTGGAGTTGCGTCATGCATGCGACACGACTCCAGCAATGCGTGACTTTTGTCCCAACAGATGCGTCAGAATTTCTGACGCATCTGTCAATCCTTCCGCCATGGTGTGCCGTATTGTAAATACGGCACATCCATGGTGGCGCAAGCATTTTTTAGTGTGGCGCAATGAAAGTGACGCAACTCTATAGATGTGTCACTTTCTTGTAAATCTGCCCCTTGGTGTCTTAGATTTGGGTTGGAGCAGGTTTTTGTCCTAAGACCTTCCACAGTTCTTTATCCAATTTGAAGATGGTCCAGTATTTTTGTGGAATGTAAAATACTTCACTACTTTTCATGTTGTATTTGGTAATGATCTCTTTTTATGATCATCTCCAGTTTCTCATACTTTTAAACCTTGTTCTTGGTTCACCGTTTACAGCACTTCTTTTTGTCCACACCTTCTACTGGTGTGTATATGTAATTGATTTACATGTTAGAATAAAGGACTGGAGGCCAGATTTACAAGGCATATTAATGGCAAAAAACACTCTGATTTAAAGTTTGTGTAACATTCTGATCTTGATTACTGAGTCGGTAAACTTTTACCGATACCTCAATATTTCATCGTAGAACATACCAGAGGCCATGTGTTCAAAACCTTTTTGAAGCTGGAAATGGCCCAATTTGCAGAATAAGGCTATTTGTGACCGCAAAAAAGGATTTTTAAATGTACAAAAGTCCATTTGCTATTCGGTATTCGGGAGAGGAGTGTTTATGGCGTCCCTTCCTAATACCGAATCTCAGTATAATGATTGAAAGTTTGGCAACTGAATTACTGTGGCAAATATTCATTTTTTAACAACACCTCAAAGGTCGTGGTAACCATTCACAAATGGGAAGGGGTCCTGAAGGAAGGGGCTCCTATCCCTTTGTGAATGTTGAAACAAATGTTATTTAAGACCAGGCAGTGGTCCCACCACTGCCTACTCTTAAAAAAAGAAACATCAAAGTAATTTTTTTTCTTTTTAAACATATCAGTTTTCCTTTTAGGAAAATGGTCTGCATTTAAAAAATAGTTAGCTTTATTAAAAAGCAATCACAGACATGGTGGTCCGCTGACAACTGGAGGCAACTATCCCTGCCATGGCCGCAATTCGTAATGGGCTGCAAATTGTGAACTACCTCATTAATATTCATGAGGTAGGTCAATTACAACCCCATTAGAAATCGTTAAATGAACCTCAATGGGTTTCAAACATTAGAAATTGGGAAATCTCAATGCCTAAAAATGTTAAATATGGCACCTAAACTCTTTCCTTTCAGTCTTCTTTTCAGTTCTGGCTCACCCATGAAGTCTTTATTCCTATCTAATTTTACCTCTTTTCTGTATCCTTTGACTGCTTTTCCCCCGATTCCTTGCCCATCGTCTTGCGGTCCCCTTCCCACTTCACCACCTCATCACCATTTTCTCCCCTTTCCTTGTAACACTTCTGCTCCACCAACTGGTGAAAGTTTACTTTATACATGCCATAGTTGAGGAAGATCCTCCCTTACTTATGTCTCTAATGCATTGTTTATATTGATTATCATTGCTTTTTTCCTTAAAGTTTCTCTCTTGGAGTCATTATTCTATTTTACTCATGATGCAACACTCTGCTTCACAACAGGGTTAAAAACAGCCATAAGTTTGCTGTGATCTCCATCGAGCATCCCTACACATGACACCTGTGACATCTAAATCTATAAACCCTAGAAACACACACTCAGTGTCTACTCCAAACCATGCCGCATTATTCCATACAACACCATACAATTCAATGCCTTACAGTTCTGCACCACACAACCTAATTACATTCCACATGATACCACTCAGCCACATAATTACACTACACATAATTACAGTCTACTCAATACAGCATAAATATAGACCACATAAATGCACTCTCTGCCACATACCAACAGTCCACATAAATGCACCCCCCACCATAGCACAAAATTCCAATAAATATAGTTGCGCTCAACGCCACACAGTTACAAGCCACACAATTCAGCATCACACATTTCCAATACACTACATAGATTTCCACATCATTCCAATAAAACTAATAGGACACCACAAGATGCCACTCCAAAATACCATTCCACATAATTAACTCAATAACACACATTCTCATGCTACATACTTCCAATACACTTAATGCCATTTAATTACTATCCACATAATTCCACAGCACACCATGGCACATATTTGCACTACACAACTTCACACCACATAATTCATTGCCACACAATTCCACAACAAACAATTCCAATCCAACACATCTCTCCCTTGCACTTCCACCAACCCTGTCAACTCTCCCCACACATCCACTGCCCCTTCCATCTCTCCCTCACACTGCCACTACCCTCTCTCATCTCCCAATCACACTGCCCCTCTAATCTCTTCCACACACTCCCTGTCCCCTCTCTATACTGCCTGCTCCTTCTCATGATGTGCACTGGCCCACCTCTTGCTTCCCAACCCGGGGGCCTCTCCCACTCGTCCCTCTATCTCTCGTACTCTCTCTCACTCATCTCATGCACTCTTCCCTCTTCTCTCATGTGGTTAACTTCAGGTCTTCAAGCACAGTTTCTTTCATGTTCCTTTTCAAGTGTTAAGTCCATCAAGCCCATGCTCTCCTTCTTTTCTTAGGGTGTCATCTGCGTACACAAGTCCTCCCTCAATATGCGTCTGTGGCTTGCTATCCTCTTCTTTCTCTCTTTCTCACACACTTTTTCTACTCCACTGTCTCGAATTCATTCACCACTTACTACACAAACTATCTATCCCTCTGTATCTTCCTTTAGATCTATTCTGTGCAGCTGTCACCCCTATCTATTCACCATGTCACATAATTTCACTGCAAAAATCCACTCCACACCTTACAATTCTACAACTAACAATTCCAATGCAAACCCACATAATTCCCCTCCACACCACATCCATCCATTACACTTCATACCAAAACACATAGGTAAAAAACATTGTCACTTACAATGCCAATAGCTCAAACTCTTGCAAATGTGAAATCTTTTTTGAACAAAATATTTTTACAGTAGTTTTGTGTTTTAAAAAACAGCAGTACCACCCCCATCCCCACACAATAGGTAAGAATGCCAAACAATCACATCTTATATCCCTGGACAATAAAGACTACTGCGAGTACCGCCAACGGACATAGATAAAAAAAAGTCATTATTGTAATACAAACATTCTAATGTGCATAAACAGTATATAATCCATGCCTCAAACATCTGTTCAATCTTTCCATGTTATGGGAGTCAGTCTCTCCTGCCATCATATCAACCCAGATGGTTAAAGGTGGCCAAATACTCAGCGCTTTTCTCCGGGACCATATGCCTCTCCTCGAACATACTGCCCTTTTCAAATTATGCACTGCCAATAGCCGTGTTACCCATTGTTGGAACACAGGTGGATTCGGGTCTAACCAGGCGGAGGCAATGCACAACCGGAGGATGGTCATTGATATAAATAGGAGGGATCTTATATTTCCACACACCCCCCCTTCCTGGACACGAAATAGCACTGGAGTTAGAGATGCCTTTAACTTAAGATTATGATTAAAACATGTAATTATCTCCTCCTTTATAGTCTCCAATTCTCCGCAGGTAGTAAACATATGTACAATATAGGCCCCAAACAGTTGACATTGAGGGCACTGCGGCCCTTTAGCACCCCCCATTTTGAGATCCTGCTTGGTGTGTAATACAAAAATTACAACAGGTCTTATAATATTGCACTTGCAGGCTTGCCAACAGAAGGGCCAACTGTGCAAGGAAGAAAGATTTTTGGGGAAAATGAATCAGATATTGCCAACTTATTCTGCCACTTCCCAGAATGTCTGTCCAAGTCATCTTTCATTGAAGAGTTACAGAATCGATAAATTACCCCAATTGGGCACCCTTGATTATTAATAAGCAGGTCAATCAAGCAGACTTTAAGAAAGCCCACTGGGCTTCCTCCCTTCTGACTCAAACAATCCCGTACCTGAAGAAACTTTAAAAAGTCTCTGTCCGATGCTGAATTAGTCTCTAAATTCTTCAAAAGATACAATCTCACTGAGGGCCAAAAAATACCCAAGCCTACTTAACCAGGCCCCCTTCCAACGGAAAACAATATGGTCCCAGAAAATATCAGGTAAACTCCTGTTATTCCAGATGGGCGTAGAGCAATTCAGTCAGCCAATCCCCAACATCCTACGCATAGCCACCCAAACCTTAAAACTGCACTACAGAGGCAGAAACAAAACTCAACAGGGGCATGAGATGGCAGAGGCACAATAGGGGGTGGCCGCCGCTAAGGCTGCAATCATTGAAATAGGTGCTAAAAAAGTGGCAGAGAAGCTCATAATATGGAGGGAAAGAGCATATGAATGCGGTGAACAGATTGGACAGCACCTAACAGCACGAACCAGACAGAAGAGTCTACAAAGTGACGTGAGGGAAATAGGAGACCCGAGGTTAGGGATGGTATCTGATCATTTAGGAATCAGAGCTACATTCCAAGGGTGCTATCAAAAATCTTTATGTATACATCACTTGGGGGGATGAAACAGAAGTTTATTGATATTGGAATACACATTCTTTAGAGAAGCTTAACAAAGAGGATCTAGAACTATTGGAGATGCCTCCATTGTGGGAGCAGATTCTTTTGGCTATGGCTAGCCTCCCACCAGGAAAGGCAGCTGGGACGGATTTCATCCCCACAGAGTTGTACAGTGCATTTTCTGCCAAGCTCAAAGATTGTCAAACTAATCTGTTTTTGCAAATCTATAATGGAGACATTCCTCCATGCTCCTGGTCATCTGCTCAAATGATTGTCTTTACTAAAAAACATAAAAGCTGATACAAGAACGCGGCTCTTATCGCAGGATTACGCTTATTAATGGGGACACCAAGATCTATTCTAAGGTCTGCTTTTTTCGGGTAATTGACAAGGTGGACTCTGGATGGCAACACAGGTGTATCCCTGTGAGAGGAAATACTGAGCACACCCGATGGCTAATTTCTCTTTATGATGCCGCGAAGGTTGAGGGAGACCCTATGGCCTTCATTCTGCTGGACCCCGAAACAGCATTTGATAGGATCTCCTGGCAATACCTATGGGAAGTAATGCAGAAGATGGGGATAGGCCCAGGATACATTCAGGCACTGAAGGCCCTGTATATGAATCCGGTGGTGAGGGTGTTTGTCGCAGGAGATCAATCGGAGCCCTTTAGGATTCAGAGGAGAAAGAGGCAAGGTTGCCCCTGCTCACGTTATTATTTGCAATCTATATTGACCCCCTAATACATTGCCTGGAGACTAATTCTGCCATTCGATCGATGCATTTTCAGGGTGGGACACCAAGACTCTAGTATATGCAGATGATATTGCACTGGTGACTTCTGATACAGTAGCCCCACTCATACTGGTTGGAGACGAAGCAAGGCGATTTGGAAACATCTCAGGGTATTCATTAAATAAAGATAAGACTGCACTAGTGGTTAATGACAAGTTATTGCTGTTTGATGATCGTGATGCAATAAAAGTTGTATACCTTGGGGTTAGTATTTCATCAGGTACCAATGATATAGTGAGGGACAACCCTGACCCTCTTATAGGTAAAGATAAAAGAGATCTGTGCATTCTAAATAACATGCAACTTTCCTTAGTGGGTAGGTGCAACATAGTTAAAATTATTTTCTTTCCCAAAATTCTGTACCTTTTCACAGCTATCCCACTGGAGTTTGAGAACCTATGCCTTAAGAAACTAGAAGACGTTATCTTCTGGTTTCTTTGGGCATATGCAAAGCCTAGGAGAGCTCTAAAAACCTTATGTCACCAAGGAAGAGAGGTGGGTGTGCTCTTCCTAACCTCAGACTGTATTAATGGGCCACAACTCTACAACAGAGTCTTATTTTGCTGCAGGAGAGGAGAGGGCCCGACTCCCCACTGCATTTGAACTTTTAATAGGAATCAATGTTTGGGGGTGTTTATAGTGGCAACTTGAGTTTAGCAACTACAAGAGAGAAAATGCGAGACTTATTGCATTGCAAATGGTTGTTACTTATAGGTCACTTCTAAGGTAGACCCGGGACAGCCCATGGACAGGGTGTAGTGTATTTACAAAGTAGGACATGTACTTTTAAAATTAACATGTCCTGGTAGTGAAATACCCTTAAATGTGTCTTTCACTCCTGCAAGGCCTATCTCTCCCGCAGGGCAACATTGGGATTGCTGTATTACAGTTTGTAAGTGTCATTTCCAATTGGGAAAAGATTGGACACCCACATTTTGTGTCTCTGAGATCACATTTTAAAAAACACAGCTTATGGTGAAGTTGGTTTTTCAACTGCGATTCTGAAAAACGCCACTTTTAGAAAGTTGGCATACTCTTACTGTAACCATTTGGTGCCTTCTTCCTGTCTCTGGAATACACATCTGGGGTGGGTGACAGCTGGCTTCCATCATTCCTTCTAGACAGCCACACAGAATGGAAGGGTAGGTGTGACTGAGTGGCCATCTGCATGCTGATGACTAATCCTGAGCATGATGGGAGTGAGAAGCTGACACTTACATCTGAAAGGGCTGTGTCCTGTCCCCACACAAAGGGTTGCATACCTCCCTGGAGCCAGGGCAGGAAAGGCAGGGTCTTGTGCACTTCCAAGGCATCTCTTTAAAGTCTCCCTACTTCAAAGGCCCAACTGGGTTTAAGTACTGCACACCTGATACCATCAGATCAGAACACATCTGGAAATGAGGACATTCTACCAGGAAGAAGGACTGCTGTGCTGCCAGGAGAGACTGCCAAACGCTGCACTGCTTTGCTCTGTTGGTCTGCTGCCTCCTGCTTCATGCCTCAGAGTGAGAAGGACTGGGCCTGCATCCCTACATCACAGAACCAAAGCACCACCAAGGGCTTGTTGGCTTGCCTCCTGTTTCTGAAGTCTCAGGTATATCAAAGACTTCACCTTGCAACCTGAAACCAGCACCTAGACTCTGTCTGCTGTGCCAAGTGATGCCAATCTAGTCCTGGACCCTTAGTATTGATTTTCAATGCTGCAATCCAGAAAATCCACACATCGATGACATTGCGCCGATCAAAACCATGCATTTCCTGCTCTTTAGAACCCTGGGAATCCCCACCAGGCACCCTATATCTTAACCAATCTTCTGGGGTATACCCTCCCGTAATACAGCACATGCTCTGCTCTCTGGCACCAGTCCATGTCCGGCATCCATTCTCCTATGCTCAGGGGTTCCATCTTGCCCCAAGCTCAGGCTATATTTCTCTTGACCACTCCGGCCGCCAATTCCACCCAAATGCCTTGATATCTAGGCCTAGGTTCCTCCCCAGATATATTTAGTACAAGCCAGTTTTGCATCCAGTGGAGCCGTTCTGGACGTTACTCGGGCCAACATGTCGGTTATCTGTTTCCAATAGCCTTGGATGTTTGGACAGTTCCATAGGTTATGGAAAAATGTGCCCTCCTGTCCAAAGTCTCTTAAACATAGGGACGTTGCTGCACTCCCAGTCCTACAGAGAACTGTGCTGTGCAAGATCCGCAATTGGAACTGACAAAATTTAGTTCTGATGGCAATTTCTCTGGGGCTTTTTATTGATTCAGTCCACTCTTTATCATAATTGTCGCCCAGGTTGCCCGACCGTTTGTCTCTTAAGTTCATCAATACATCTGGGAAGTTATTAAGTAGCTTCCCATTGTTCAAAGAAATACCTTTGTTAGGCATAGCATCTGCTAAAAATTGATCCTTTAGGGGAGATGTCTCAGGTAACCTGTCCTCTTCCTTTAGGTGGCATCTCATAGCGTGGCCAAACTGCATGTATTCGTAACTCTCTGTTTCAGCTATGTCGTATTCTTGACATAGATCAGTAAAGGATATTAAGGCCTGTCACCTCCAAACATTGCCTAAGTGTTCTATCCCAGTCAGTTCCCATCTTGAGAAACCTGTAAGGCCCCCAACCTACCTCAGCAAATCACTGTGCCCCAGTTCCGGTCTGAACTGTCAGTTTACCTCACTACCCTAAAAAGTATGTGGCCTCCCTCCAGCCCCTAATGACCGACTGTGGAATTGTGCATTTCTAAAGCACAATTTTCACATACATTTGCTAAATTGCCATAGGAGCTGAAAGGTCAATCATTAAATATTAAAAGATTTCATGGTATGCCAAGCCAATACACCCTGGCATTCTTCAGAAATTGTCGCTATTTTTTTTGTAAATATGGTATGGGTGCCCCTATCTGTGAAAAATGACCCTACATTGTGAAAGGGCCAGCGCAATGGCATAACTAAGAATAATGGGGCCCCCTTCCGAATGTGAAGAGGGGCCAAAGAGTGTCTCTTATCTCACAGTTATTCACCACCCTTGGGCTGACTGGGCCTCTCCTCAAGAGTTGACTGGACTCTGAAGGGTTGGGATCACCCTGGCTTGTGTAACACACTTGGCTAGCATTTTCTCATAGGTGTCCCTATATTCCATAGGTGCCTCCTTATATAACAAATGAAATAAAATATGACAGTGCCAGAACTTTGGAATTTATGTCAAGCGTATGCCATAGGTGACCATTAAGTCAAAAATTACCTCAGTATGTCAGAGCCAGCATTTTGCCATGGTTGCTACCCTCCCATATGCCAGGTTGTCTTCTTTTATGAAAAGACTTACTTCATTGTTCTACTACCAGCCTACTGCCACTGATGTACACATGCCAAGAATTCACTCAAGTATGACAGTATTTGTCCATGAGTGCCCTATAGGAATTACCTCTAGTAAGCCAGTATCAGTATTTTACCATTGGCGCCCTTAATGCCAAGAATTACCCCCTGTGTGCCAGTGCCAGTATTTTGCCACAGCTGTTTGCCTTGCTAAGAATTGCTGCAAGTACTCCAGCAACAGTATTTTGCTGTGGGTATGAGATAATAATTACCGTCAGTAAGCCAGGTCCAGAGACAAACTTGGAAGCATCAAATCACATTTTTTCCCACTAGCACTCACATTCACTCAATCAACCAATCAATCAGGATTCCTAAAGCACTGCTAATCACCCGAAAGGGTATCCAGGCGCTTGCATGCCCTGGAGGCTTATTCAAACAGGCAGGTCTTGAGGGCAATTCAGAATTCCAGAATTTTGGTGATGGTTCAGAGATGTGTGGGGGCTTTTCAAACTCACACTCACTCTCTCGCTCACAGTCACTATCACTCATTCATTCACACACACACTGTCTTACACCCCTTACACTCATTCTTATTCATACTCTCGCACACACTTGCATTCACTCTTAATCTCACTGGTTGTTCCTCACTCATACTTACTGACACTCAGTCTAAGGTTTACTGAAGCCTTGCATCAGGTTTGCGTCATGTCTGTGATGTAAACCCAGTGCAAAGTGTTAGGTTGGGATTTACTATCCAATGCAAACAAGGATTTGCATTGGATAATATCTTAAAGTAACACAAAGTTGCACTTTCCTCTGCTTTGCATTATTTTACATCAATGGGGTGTGTAAAGGGTGGGGCAGGGTCATTCCCATACAACCGCCCAGAGGTTATGATGCAAATCCCTTTCCACAAACATTGGTAGACAGGAATTATGGCAAGATCATACACCTCCTCAAGGCAAGAGTATATGGAGAGATGTTTTCTTTTCTACTTGTTTTTCCAACTTTGTGTGTGTCCTACATTGTGCAGTACACATATAAAGTGGGAAAACCCTTAAAGCATAGTTTTTGTACTAAAAGGTACTATTGGACATGGCCTCCTATGGGGAAATTACCCCAAAACCTTTTGCTTTTTCCGCCTAGTCTTTGTCGACTCTCTCTGCATAACCTTAGGAAACTAGGAAGGTGCCTGCGCCCACCTCACCCACATTGCGCTGGGAGTGCGGACTAAAGTGGGTTTTGGTGCCGTACCTCCGTGCACCCTGTAAACAGGTACACCACATACCCTGGGCTAGTACGGTAGTGGGACATAGCACTCAGTGTGTCACCCACCGGAAAGCCGTCAACCCTATATTGGGCCTGTCATAGCAAGCCTGTGGGTGCACCATTACGCCCCTGCTTAGTTTCGCATCCCTTACGCCTCTGCCAGCCCAGAGTGGGTGTCTCATTTTTTGAGGGCACTCCCCCAGGGAAACCCCTGATAAGCCCCGGGGGGTTGGTAGGCTGAAGGCCAGGTGGGCATATATGAATGTTTCCTGGTAGGGAGGAACCCCCAATAGGGCATTCCCTGCCTTACAGTTCAGCTCTCCCCATGGTTACTCCTGGGGAGTTACCTAACCTCCGGAATGGCCTCAGGGTTCTCTGCATATCCTCACTGCCAAAGCCATGGGGAAGAGCATGCACCTTCCTGCACATGTTAGGAAGAGGTGCTGACATGCTGTTTCAGAACAGGGGCTAGTCTGCTAATGCAAACCAAGGTGTGGGAACCGGCCCGATGCTATTTTAGATACATGTCCTGCCTGCTGTAGCAGGCTGGAGGATGTGCCCCATCACCTATGGCATGTTGGATAGGTACCCGACCTGTCATCAAGGGATAATGAGCATGTACTTGCATCCTCGGTGTTCTAAAATTTGGGTCAGGCCTGCCAGTGCAGGCCTGTATCTGTGCGCTCGCATCCCTGGTGCTAGCAGCAAGGTGCACAGTCATCCGTCTCTGCCTGTGAGCGCGCAACCGCAACCATGAGGGGGGTCCCCCCATGTCTGACTGGGCCGAGCAGTGTGGTGTGGGCGCAGAGGCACCAAAGGTGCCCGGGCCTGGGTAAGCCATGTGCCAGGCTGGTCTTTACCCCATGAAAGTGTGCGTGCCCTTCCTATCTATGATGAGAAATTACTCTGAATCCATATTCTGAAACATGCGCTGATTGGCCATTGCAGACCGGTGGGTGCGCACTGGTATCTATTGTGATTAAATTCATGAGCAGCTTGCCAGTGTAGGCTGCTGTGAGTGCACACCTACACCTTTGGTGCCCATGATTGCGTGTGCCGCCTGCCAACACAGGTTAGTGCATTTGCACAGACCCACGTATTGGTTAAACCTGTCTCCAGTCTGCTGTGCAGACTCGACCGGGTGATGTGGCACCACTGGTGCTGGAAACTATGAGTCCCTCCTGCCATCGCAGGCTAGGGTGTGCAATAGCGCACATGTGCCCGGGTGGTGAGGAATACCTATGTGTGTTTGCACTACCTATGAAGCCTGTTCGGTCCATAAGTTCATATGGGGAAGCGGTTGACAATACTTCGCACTGCAATGGTGGATTGCAGTGGAGAAGTCTCAGGATTTTTTATATCGATGGATTTGCAGTGCCAAACTCTTTCCATTGGTTAAGGGAATTTTGCAATAGCTCGCTTGGAAATGCTACTTATAGAATATGTTTGTCAGGTGAGGGTGAGAATATGGACATTTTAATGCTCCAAGAGTCTTGGGACCATGGTGTCTCTCCAGTGCTCCAAATCTGTGTGGGTCAGGACCTCATTCCCTTAGATGTGAGCACTATTAAATTGAAACATTATGTTTCTCCTCACATCAATATCCAAATAATATTCACATCAATCTTTGTCGATTAATCATCAAGAATTTTATTCTTAATTTGTTCTTTATGTACACGTTCTTCTGGCATCTTATATTCTCAAATGCAATAAACATTCATTTCCAGAAGCTTGTAAACCCAATGCATTTCAGGTACAACTCGACCCTTCCTCAGGGGTCTGCAATTAAATACATGAATAACCCAAATCAATGCAAGTCCTTCATTAACTCATGAGTACAATGTTATGAATTCAGCAGAATGAATCTGATTTAAAGAAACACATTACGTAGCTAACACAAATCAATGCAAGTCCTTCACTTACTCGTGAAACAAGGCACATACGATATTCTGAATTTCAGCAAAATGAATATAATTGAAATAGCACATTGCATAGTTCAACACAATTAAATTGTCATCGTCATATTTTTTCAAAAATGCCCCTTATCGTCTATCAATACTCAGCGTGTGTGCTATAAAGAATTATTTGAAACGCTCTCCAGACGCGAGTAGAATGTCCGCGGGAGAAGCATAAAAGGCTACATTGTATCTCCGTGAGGGATACAATGTTTCACAGATAATAGGCGCTTACGCGGTATACGCATACATACAATTTCAAAGTAAATCTGTTCTAAACACGCTGCTACTGTTAAATTGTCATCGTCATATTTTATCAAAAATGCTCCTTATCGTCTGTAAATACTCAGCGTGTGTGCTGTAAAGGATTTTTAAACCACTCCCCGGACTCAAGTAAAATATCCACGGGAGAGTCATGAAAGGCTCTCCAGTGGTCACCAGGGGTCGGGGGAGCACATCTGTACATTCCCCAATTGACAGCCATAAAACATGGGCATCCCACGGGAATGGCAGCCCTCTGCCATTTGAGGGCAGAATAGGATAGATTGAAGTTAGAGGTTATGACACAGCCTTTAGGGGCCGGATCATGGCCCCACGAAATATTACGATCTGAATTCCAAGGCCACATGGCAGATAAGCTTAAAATTTAGGAGAGAAATCTGTGTTTCAAAGGGAAACCCCTAAACCACCTGACTGCAAAGACATGCAACAGTATGATTACGTTGGGAGGTGGGACCAGAGACTCGAACTGCGTGATGCACATTGTCATAGGACAGTTTTGTGCACATGGAGGATAACTGTCTGAATTGAGACTGGCCTGGGCCGAGGACCTGCTGAAGTGTGGAGCCCTGAAGTGTGCTTCCCAAGGACCCAACCGCGGGCCTTCTGTTCTCTCAGAGATCTCAAGGACATCAAAGATATCCCCCGAGGGACCTACACCATCTACCTGTGACATCTGGAGAGTGGTGCCCTATCAAGTGCCCACCTTGGCTACTAAATCCAATCTGGAAGCGTGGTGTGAGCGTGGACCTAAGACTTGTGTCTAAGGACCAGATGGCCTAGTGCAGAGCCCTAGAAATCTTGCCTGCATCTAAGGCATGTGATTCCTGTACTGCGGGGAATGTGACACTCATTAGCGTCTAGTGGTGGTGAGCGGATTCACCGGTTGTGGGACCCTGCAAGGCCCGTTTCGTTGATTGTGCTGCATTTCTCTAGGGTTATACGCCAACTGCATGCTCATTGCATGCGATGTTCGATTCGCAGGGTGGGTCCCTCGGAGGTTGGGGTGTTCCTGGAGTAGTGCCTCATTCTACCTCATGTGGCTCTGCTCAATTTGTGCCTGTTTGTGTGTGACCAGACTGGTCTGGTGCAACCTGTATCATTGTGCACCTGATGTTGTGTCTCATTTCCAGAGAGGTATGTAATTGAAACTCTTAGCTGTGCGCGTGACCGTAAATGCCTGGTGCAATCCCAACTCAACGTGCACTGGTCTTTGTGTTTCCTTACCCGGGAGGTGAGTAATTTGCAATTCCTCATGTTTGAAACCTGAGGTACCTGGTGCCACTCATCCCTATGTACACCAGTTGTCTCTGTTCCCGGATCTTCCTGGCATGACCCTGATCATAGTGTACCAATTGGGGTGCCTCATCCTACCTAGAGGCTTATCTGTGCTACTCCCTAATCATTGGTTGTTCCCTTGTTGACTGTCTTCATGGAGGACCAAGTGCCATCTCCACACGGGGCATCACCTGAAGACATTGTGGTATTAGTGAGAGACATTGACTGGGTTTAAGAAACAATTCTGAGAGTTTGAAAGTGGGTCAAGATACTGCGTGACTCCTTTGTGTTTTGAGACCTGTGGGTGAGCTTCCTGAGTTGCTGTTAACCTCTCCCTTGTTTACATCTACCTCCTAATTAAAACTGTTACATATTTTCAGTTGTTTCCCGAGAACCCAGACTAAGAGTGACTTTGGCTGCATGTAGCCCAGTGTCTGGGAGGTGGAGTTGGTTATCTTCCATCCAGGGGTATAGGGCAATCAGGATGAACTAGAGGACAGAGGGAGGCTTGGGCCACGAAGTCTGCAGAGGGTGAACCATATACCAGCTCTGTACCGGTGGCGCCACATTAGGGTGCTGGCTTAAGTGTGTGTAAGAGCATTCTGTACTGACTAGATGATACCTGTTGAAACTTATAATGGTGTGGAACAAGTGTGTGTGAGTGAGAGTGATTGTGTGCAAACTTCCTGTGATTTATGACACTGATCAGTGGTGCCACCTTATATGTTGATTGGTGCCAAAAGCACAATACCTTTTGACATTGGGTTCTCCCACGTGGCTTTGGCCCGCAGTGCTGCTAAAAAGTGTTCTATTTTTGTGTATGTACATAATTATGATATTGTGCATTGCATAAGAGTGCTCTCTCTAAATTGGGGGAGAGTTAGATTAGGAATTGTCCACAGTGTGCATACTAGTAAAATCATAACCATGTGAGTGGGCCTAATACAGCTAGAAATATTTTGGATTGTGTTTTATGCCCAAAAGTATATGATGATCATTTTATAATGATTGAATATCTGTGTTGAATATCAACTTTTTTTACATACATCCTGTGTGGTCTCTTTTGTGATGCTCAGTGGGTTTATCGTGAGTGGTTGTCTTGACTTTCATTATACATTGTCTCTCTAGTGAGCCTGACTTCTCAGTGCCAAAATACCCAAGGGTGAGCATGGATTATACATCAAGTGTAATCACCTGCCCTTGACTGCAGCAGTAGTTCTGCCTGGCTGGGGGCATCCCTTCAGCCAACCAGACACTGTCGGTTCCAACAGGCCCCTTTTTCAGTACAAGACCTGTGCTTCAGAGAGGGCACATAACCTTGCAATATGGTGCAAGGGTTTGTGTGATGGGCATGGCTTTCAATAGTGTATCAGCACACGGAGAGAGGAAAAATGCACTATATCTTCATAGATATGGCACATTCTTTTTCTCTCTTCCTTTGACACAAGGCAGTGCAGCAACATAGGTGCAACATTGCCCTGAGTCAAAGAATGGTAACGCAGGGCCTCAATGTCACTGTTTCCCTCACTTTCACTCACACACATGCTTACGCATACAGCCTGCTCACACATACACACACACTCTCTGTCTTAAACATACTATCACCTGCAAGCACGCTCACAATATATATTTAAAACCTTTTTTACTTACCACAGCTGCCACCAAAGGTCCCTTTCCGGCTAAGTGCGCTCCATATTTAATTACTCCTATTAGTGAATATTATTCTATTAGTGTAATGAAAAAAACGGGCAGAAAATAAAGAATGAGGAACCACCCCTGTGTTCTTGGCACTGATTTTGACACTTCTGAGTCCAGGGGTGGCAAAGGCAGTCGCAGGGGTCACAAGGGGCAAACCAGTGTTCGCCGCTGCGACCCCTGAATGACGTCCGTCTATGGGTTTGCATTAGAAGACTTTAATGCATAATGCTAACCTCTGCTTTTAAATTAAAATCCAAAATTCAAACAAATGAGCTGGTATCCTTGAATCCAATGATCCCACCTTGAGAATAGGTCTCAAGGCTGCTGCGACATACAGAGATGTGCGTTTCACCCAGTGTGTTCATTTAGATAACAGTTCATGCCTCTCCAAGCTCAATGCTCGGATGCAAGTGGCGTGTGATACGGCAGCTGCTCGGCTGTGCAGGTAAGAGCGTGGGGCAGGGTTGGGGGTGGAGGTTTAGAAAGATGATAAGGAGGGAGAAATAATTATTCATTTAATTTTCCCTCGTCATCCTCCGTCGAAATACCCCCCCAACCAGGCCGAACCGCTCTTACCAGCACGGGCCGCGGCTGCAGCTGCTCCTACACCAGCCGTTATTTATGGAAAAGCTAAAAGGAAATCTCTCGATGGTGTGTATATTTAAGACCAATTTCAGGCATCTTTCATTGCCGAAAATGTGCCGTGCAGCAAAACCTTTATCTTCTGCTAAGAGATCATTTCTCATCGTGAGCAACTGCAGAGAGGGAGGCAGCCTGCAATCAGCAGAGGTTATATAACACAAGAAGGAAACAGGTTTTCTTCACTGTCGCAAGAAGAAAGGATGTGTGACCTCAGAAACCCCCTATCTGATTGGACTTTTTTTTATTTAAAGAGAGCAAAACATTGCTAAAAACCAGTCCAAATCACGGGGCATATTATCAAAAAACTGCGTTAAAATTATCGCCGCTTTAGCGGCAGAAAACTACCGCTAAAGCGGCGATAATGGGCTTGATAATATGCCCTTGAGAGTTCCCATAGAAGCCCATGTTCTGGTGTCAACATAGGCTTCTATTGGAATTCTCAAGGGCATATTATCAAGCCCATTATCGCCGCTTTAGCTGCAGTTTTCTGCCGCTAAAGCGGCGATAATTTTAACGCTGTGCTTGATAATATGCCCCTACGGGGCATATCATCGAGGAAGAGCGGTAAACATCGCTAAGCGCTCTTAGCGCGAGTCTGTTTATCGCCGTCTAACGCTGAATTACATCGTCGTGTTAGCGGTGTATTATCAACACTTTGCGAACTGGCGATGTTATTCTAGCGATGGACGGCGAGAAACAGAAACATCGCCTGAAATCCAGCGATAATATTGGAGATGCTTGCTGATAGGGGAGTGTGATCGTAACATGGCGATCCACCTCCCATTATCAGCATACCTAAGTAGAAGAAAAAGCAGACGTAAAATACATGCGATAACCACGGTTAGCGCGTTTTTTTACATCGCTGGGGCTGTATTGTAAATAGTGCGAAGGTCTGTCTGCCACCTAATTCATGCAGACATTGTGAGGAACGCCCATTTTGCATGTTATTAGCGATAATAATCGCTGACATGCAAAATGGAGGGAAAACAGCTGATGCATCAAGGAAACACGCGTAAGCGTGTCCTTGAAAATAGAGAGACGTTTATTTCTCCGCTTTTCGGCCGAAATCGGTTGTTAAAGCGGCGAAAATAAGCTTGTAAATATGCCCCTACATTCGTTAATCTATAGGTATTGAAAAGGGTCGATCATCGAGAATCATTTGCAATATATTATTTGGAGAATCTATAGACATAAAAGGGTTGTAGAATTACAACTGAATTGTGCACTTGTATGGATCAGTTGCAATGTTAGATTGTTGTAAAGGGTCCATGGACTAGATTGCTCCATAATGGCAGTGCAGTAAAAGTGCTCTTTTTGCCATGCCGTAAATCTACAACAATATCTTGCAATATTTTCTTGGTAGATTGTTTATATGCTTGTTAGATATTGTTCTGTTTCAGGGATATGTTTGAAACAATTGACCATAGAGTCTCAACAGTGCAATAGTGAATTCTATCAGTAATGGGTGGTAAATTTTCGAACATAAAAGGGGAAGTGAGCTTTGGTAAGTGGAAAGAGAAGAGTTGGAATGTAGTGATGGGGCTGTTGTATGTGGCCTGCCTCTTGAGAATTACCAGAAAAGAATTCGGCTGAATGATCCATTTTACAGCACACATTTTCAAAGAAATTGGCTCAAATGTGATCAGTTTTACAAAGCTCTTAAGGGGCACACAGGACAATTTGCGAAACCTTACAGTATGCAGAGCAAGTCTGGTCGGTATCACCGATTTTTGAGTGGTTTAAAATATTGCGCCAATTGTGTAATTTACAGCACAATGCGCTAAAGAACTTGGGGGCATATCAGCAAGGGCCGGCGATAATTATCGCTCAGCGCTCTTGGCGTGAGGATAATTATCGCCGGCCAACTCTGAATTTTATCGCGGAGATAGCGTGCTATCAGCAACACTTATCTCCAAAGCGATAAAATTCAGAGCGCAAGCTGCCAATTGTGAGATTATCGCTGGAAATACAGCGATAATCCCACAAGGTTTGGCGATAGCTTGCTGATAGGGATAGACATACTTAGCCATGATATCCACCTTACATAGGATATCATGGCTAAGTCAGAAAAATACCAGACGTATAAAAGCAGCCTTAACCGCGGTTAGCGCTGCTTTTTTTTTTATCTCTAACAGGGTTAGCGATATCCTTGATAATAGGAGAAATGTCGCTTAGCGACATTTCTCCTATTATTTTACTCTGGAACGCCCCCTTTGCATCTCATTAGAGATGCAAGGGGTAGCGTAGAGTAAAAGGGTGCTAACATGCGAATTTGCGTGTTGGCACCCTGTTGCTGATAGGGCGCTAGTTTTATCTCTGCAGAGATAAAGCCCTTGTTGATATGCCCCTAAATTAAAAAGCCATGGGATTTAGAGGCACTTCAAATAATGGTTGTTAGACTTGGGGGTCTCTAGTTGGCACAGGTATGCACTTGTGACAAATTGGGACCCTCGCCTCTAGTCAGGGTAAGGGGGTACACTCCTAAAATAACCCCTGCTCACCCCCTTGGTAGCTTGGCACAAGCAGACAGGCTTATCTCAGAGGCAGTGTGTAAAGCATTTGTGAACACATACAGTAACCAAGTGACAACACTACAAATGGACACCATACAGGTTTTATATCAAAAATAAGTATTCTTTATATAGATTTACCACAAGACCATTAACCGACAAAAACACACAATACTGTTACTTTAGATGGTAGGATTTTGCTTAGTTCTCTTAAGTTCTTAAATGCGACAGTTTAAGTCAATGTACCTTTTAGATGCGACACGCAGGGCAACATAATGTGTTGCAACGATGTTGATGCGATGAAGTTTTTGGTGCAAAGAAATAAAGACGTGAAGATCTTCTTGATGCGGTGCAATGCGACAGCTACGATGGCTGCGATGGCGACACGCTTCTTCCTCGATGCGAGATTCTTCTCTTGATGTGGTGCAATGCATCAGCTACGATGGCTGCGATGGCGACACTCTTCTTCGGCGTTGCGAGACACTTCCTGGATGATGCAAGACGCTTCCGCTCGATGCGATGCAGCAGCGGCGACACACTTTATGAGATGCGACGACAACAGCTCCAACGGCGGCACGATTCTCCTTCTTGAGTCGCACTTCCAGCTCCTTGCGACACGCAGTCTCTCAGAAAGCACAACAACAACAGCAGGCACTTCCAAAGAACCCTGGGGAGCTGGGGGGTGAAGTCTGTTGTTCCTGAGACTTCAGCAGGAGGCAAGCTCTTTTCCAAGCCCCTGGAGATCCTTCACAAGTTGAGCAAAAGTACACACAAAGTTCCTTTCTCCTCTCTTTGGCAGTAAGGCAACCACTGCAGGCCAATCCCCCAGTTTCAGGGATAGTTTCCTCCTCAGCTTCTTCTGGTTCCTCCCTCAGCAGAGGTTCTTCTTGTTTTCCCAAAGTGATCTAATTTCTTGGGATCAGGGTCCCAATATTTATACCCAGAAATCCTTTGTCCTCTGAAGGCAGAGGGGCCTTTGCCCAGTCCAAACCAGTTCCTGAGCACTCTGTTTACCATACTTCTCCTTTCCTTTCACAGTGCAGGGCAGAAACATTAGACGCCCCACAGGAGGTGGAGCCAGCATTGTGGAAGACAAGTACAGCACTGGAGCACTTTGTTGACAGGATTCCTTCTCTTCATTCACTGTGCAGGGCAGAGACATCAGCCGCTCCCCAGGAGGTGGAGCCAGCATTGTGGAAGGCAGGCACAGCCCTATTCAGGTCCCAGGTGCAACTCCTCCCACCCATCTGGATGCAGATCTCTCTATTCACCACTGGAACACCTCACCCTGTCTCCTGGAATTCCCAGCCCTGTCACTCAAACTCCAGACAAAGGAATACACACAGCCTAGCAGAGGCAGGTTTGAATGGTTAGACAAGAAAATGCCTACTTTCTAAAAGTGGCATTTTCAAACATCGAATGTTAAAACCAACTTTACTAAAAGATGTATTTTATCATCCTGAGTTCAGGCATACTAAATTTGAATTTCTACCATGTTCTCTGAGTCAGTTAAGATTATAAGATGTAATAACCAAACTGCCCATTCTGGCCTATGGAGAACAGGTAGCCTTGCAATAGTGAAAAACGAAAATGGCTGTAATTCACTATTAGAACATGCCACACACACCAGGGCATGTCCTACCTTATCCTTACAAAGCAGCCTGCACTTGGGCCTACCATAGGGGTGTCTGATATGAAGAAAAGGGAAGGTTTAGGGACTGGCAAGTGGGTGCACTTGCCCAGTCAGCATGACAGTACCAGACTGCACGTAGGCTCTGCAATGGCAGACCTTAGACACATGTTTACAGGCTGCTTCTGTGGGTGGCACAACCAGTGCTGCAAGCCCACCAGCAATATTTGGATTACAAGCCCTGGGCACTCCTGGTGGACTGTACTAGGGTCTGACAGGTAAACCAAACCAACCAATCATGGAATCACAAATCATACATTAATTTACAAAAGGGAGCAATTGCACTGTGGCACTGGACAGCAGTGGCACAGTGCCCTGAGCAACTAACACCAGCAAAAAATACATGAGGCTCAGCGAAAAATGGAAGGGAGACTCACGCCAATGTGCCAGGTCTAACAATGGTGATATATAATATCTCTAAATGTATTAAGCCACCCCCCTGTTTTCTTCTTCTCTCATTCGTTCATTCTACTGGGATGGGGAACATTGTGAACATAAACGCACACAAACCTAATAATTTCTTGGCAGAAGAGCTAATACCATTTCAGTCACAAGCACTTACAGAGAGCGACAATAGAGGTGGGTTAAACTGTTCTAAAAGGCTCAGACATCAGATATCCCTTAAAATCGTGATATTAAGGGTATCTTAAGCTATCAATTTAGGCTTTGAATTGCGGAGCTGTTTATGCACAAAAGGATTCCAACAGAACACCTAGAAAACTGCTAAATATAGCTTACCAGAAGTCCTTCTTGGTTCCTCTGTGAATTTGTCCAAAAAGTTGGAAACCAAATCCAAATATAGATGTAAACCACTGGGAGTTTTTTTTTTAATGCAAATATTCACACATGTAAATCTAATCACTGATGTTTCTAACCAGGTCTACTTATCTGCAATGTTTTATTTTGACTCACAGGTTTTTGATCTGTGTGACATGGTGGGTTCTGCCCCTCTAATCTGCCCCGATTTTTTTCACTTTTTGTTTACCTGGGTTTGTGACCTTTTACTGTGGGGTAGCCTTATAGCCTGTGACTCTGTGAACTGTGATGGTTAACTCAGGGTAAATGGACTGCATATGTTTACCACCAGTGTCTGCATTTTAAGATAAGGGAGCTGTGTTTCAGCAAGGGTAAGGGGCACTTGGATGGTTACAATTGAACACATGCTTGTGCATATGTGTGAGGGGCATGTGTAGGAGGCTCCTGTTAGGGGCAGCTCAGTAACTGCGCACAGGTATCCTGGTGCTGAGGGGACTCTGCTGGATTGGAAATTGACCTGGGTAAGCCTCATAATGTTAGTGTGCACTCATAGGGAAAGTCAGTGTGGTTTACTATCTTGTCTGCAGTGACACTTCATTCTACACAAATTAAGATGGCTGCCTTATAGAGCAGCTTCACCTCCCTTTCCGCCTACAGAGACCAGTGACATATTGAATTGGTTGAATTGGAGTGTAAGCTTTGCCGAAAAATCAATTAGGCAGATTCCAAAAAGATATACGTGCAGCTTATGGGTCATTCAGGATTGTCACATTTGTCTGGTTTAGCTCAGGATCTGTGCCCATGCCTTTTGTCACTCTGCTGTGCCAAGTTAATTACATTTTTCTCTAGCGGCAGGATCAAAGAGCTGTCCATACAAAGGGAGCAATTAACAGTGCTACAGTGTGCTCCCGAGGAGGAAAGGGGTGGGGCTGAATGCTCTGCATTAATCAATCAGCTCTCACACTGTACCAGGAATGGGCCTGCCCAACCCCACCGAACAAAGAAGGGAACCCTAGACCTCTGGAGTCAACCCAGGAGGGGGCTCCCTCTGAAGATCTGGTGAGTCCCAGGCAGTGATATCAGTGAGGTGCGGAGATGAGGCCCCCAGGGCAAACGTGACTATTGACTCCTGGGTAACGCCAATTTGAAATGTCCCAGAAGGCTGTGCAGGAAGGTTGGCACTGGTGCGGAGAGGTGATGTGGCATTCTAGGATAGGCCAGAGGTGCCTTGCTTCTGAAACCTTCTGACACCACTTAAAAGGTGTTGTGCAAGGGAGAGACCTCTCTCTTGGTTGTGTTTATCTGCTGGACACTGGGACTAGAGGCAGCAGCCATGGATAATTGAAAGGACAAACCCCCGGTGCCATCTGAACTAAGGACTCTAACTTCAGTGGACCCCGGGACTAATGGGGCTTGCCCCAGGACCAGGGAAGCTTGTACCCCAATAGGGGGAAAGACTGAGCTTCTGTGCCAAGGAAGAGAGAAGCTCAGAGGAACAAAAGGAAAAAGGCTGGTGCAGGGAGCCGGTGGAACCAGCCCCCTGCAAAATTTGCCGTCTTAAAGACCGGAGGGCAAAGGAAAGTGCTCCAGGTGGCTAGGGCTCGACACCAGGAGCAGAATGAGTTCCTATCCATATAAAATGACCCAACAGGGCCCGAGATATGAGCAGGATAGGATTTGACGTTTTGCACGTTTCACACCTCCAGCAAGGCCCAAGCACTTGGAGCTCCGCTGCCCAAGCACGTCAACCTTCTGAGGTGGCCAGGGCCTGGGGGTTGCCACCATGAAACCTTTTTAATTTCAAGCCCTGGGAGGGAGGGTGCGTTCAGCAACCTCCGCCGAGACCTGGAGACACAGGTTCACATCCCCGGGACCCCACCATCATAAGGAACAAGAGAGCACCATCTCAGCCCCCAGGACTGAAGTATAAGGGTCACAGAACCTAATTGCTGAGCCCCAGAATCAAGGAGGTGCATGGAGAGCTCTGCTGTGCTCCGCCCAGTAGTAGCTGGCCCGCACCACTCCCCATGCCCACGTCTGGGAGAGAGGGAGGCTGACATGAGAAGCTACACCCTGCCTGCAGGAGCCGTCAGGACAGAAAAGACCTGCCAACTCCAGCAGCAGCACAACGGAATGCTGCTCTGTGGAGAGCTGGCAGTGCACCGAGGAGTGGGCTCTCTCAGCTGCCCCGAATCAGTCCTATAAGCGGGGATGCATGGCACCCTCGAAAAGTTTTAAAAAGGGAAACACCGTGGGTCACAGCAGTGACAAGCGTCCGAATCCACTAATAAATTATGTCCTGCAGGAGTTGTAAATGCTCACTGTTTCTGCCATTGTGGCGGTCCCAAGATGGCGGGCCAACACCAAAAGGGAAATGAAAGTACTGGGGAGCTGCAGAGGTGTCGCAGCTCCCCCTTTTGTAAAGTATTGGCCCTAAGTATGAAGAGTCCCAAAAAGAAAGACCAACACATCATTTTCTTCAAGGTTTCAAACACTCACAAGGTCTAGAGCACGTGTTGTACAGCTGGAAGTGCTATGTCCTTTAGGGGCCAAGTCTATGGCTGAAGCTACTTTGGCCAAACAGTGTCTAAAAGAGTGTACATGTTGTGCAATGCCCTTTGGAATTGAAGTTTATGGTTGCATGACTTGTGCATGAAATGTGGAGCTCTCTGGGGGTTGTTTTAATAATTGTGTTTCTAGTGGTAAAAGATATTTTAAAAAAGCACACAGACCCATAGAAAGTTTGTTTGGTAAATGCTTCATTTAAATAATCATGTTGACAGTGATCAGAATTTATATCAAAAGATACATGCTTTATTAACAACGATTAGTTCTTTTACACGGGGTTATTATTAATTATTGCATTTACTCCTAAAATGTTGATTTTTGACATATGTTTTATTAAACTTGATTCCTTTAGGGGGTCAGAGATAATCACGGAATGTCATCAAAAGGTATTTCCAACAGCTTTATGCATATTTGTAAATTGCTGTGTAGTACTAAGTAGAGTGTGTGAAATAAATATATGTTTCCTTTTTTCTAAAGAAAATGCACAGAATGGACAATAATTTATTGAGTGTTATTATTGCGTGCCAGCGTATGAAGATTACTAGCCCACAACACCTCCCTTAAGTAGGCCTTGGACTGATTTGCTGCACAACCCTGAGAAAGTTAAGCACTACAAAGAGGTGTTTGGTTCCCAATGGAGAGCAAATGTGGACCCATTACTTGTGCAGATCACACAACTAATGGCCCATTTCCTTACAATCCTTATTTAAGTTGTGCAAAACAAATATTTATTCATGCAGCACACAATAGGAGGAAATTGACCTGATTCCAACAGTTACAGCTTCTGCTGTGACATCTAGTTAAATAGATTAAAGAATAATTGTACAATATTATTTCTAAAACAAAAGGAATGTTGTTCAGCCACTCACAGTGTCAAATGATGTGAAATATCATGGGGCAATAACTGGAATGATAATCATAGCCTTCTAAGACATCAATGAAGAGTGAGGCCGGAGAATTCTCAAGCAGCACATAATTTATATCTGGCCCAGGTACACAGCATTCAGGAGGAGCAAAGAGGTCATGGAGAGATTGTATGTCAAATCATCATAGTTATAAATATTTTCTGACATAAATATTGTGTTCTAAATGTCATTAAAAGAAATATACTGCCACTCAGTGTTGTTTTCCATTCTTAACACTAGCAGGATGAAATGTTGGTAAAGAATATTTCAGACAGCATATTATCTTGTGATATTCTAACTATGAGTTTCTAGTGCTTCACTGGAAGAGGATAGTGAATCTGGAATCTGTGACAAAAACCAAAGGTGCCAGGCAATACCCGACTGGCTTGACCATAATGTGTTAGTTCCAACAGGTCATGACTCACAGTAAGACGGAAAATGTTTGAGTGAGTAAAACAATTTCTTTTTAAAACTTCATGAGGTTCATAAACTTCACAAAGCTTGCAAATATTTAAAATATTCATAAACTTTGCAGATGAGAACCTTTGCAAATTCACATACCCTTAGTTTGAATTATCTCCTGAAAAATGAAGATCTGCTCAAATGTGGTGCTTTTCTCTGACTATACGTTTAAGGAGATCCAGACCATTTCCTGAAATTGACACATTGGGAAGACACGTGAACTACGAGGGTATTGTTCTAGAATATTGTGACTTAAACATTGACAGAAAGAATGTGTTCTTAATATCATTAAAAAAAAATATCACCTCAATACAGACAATAATAGACAATAATAGAAAATCTACACCCAATTCAGGAATATTTAGGCACAATATGTCTTCAATATTTTGACATAGTAGCACTACCAGGGAGGTAGAGAAGGGTGATGTCAAAAGTGATACCAAGAAACACCCTGAAACAAAAAAAACATGCAAAGAACAAACCTGGTGAAACAAAGGCTGGCTGTTATCTTTCACCAGGTAATACATTTGTTTGGCATAAAACACACAGGGCATCATTTCTGAGAGGATTGCGTCATGTTTGCACCTCGCAATGTGGTACATGCGTGACACAAACTTCTAAGTCTGATTTGTTAAGCCACGCAAAGCCACTTTACATCACTGAGTGGCTCCAAAAATTTGGAGTAACACAACGTAGCACAAATTGCTGCGTTGTGTTACTCTGCCCTGGGTTGGCGTTTCATGGGCTTTGTATGGTTGTTCCCACGCAACTCTCATGGATTTTGATGCATCCCTAGATTTACAAGAACTTGTAGACCTGGGGATGTGGCAAACATTTACATCTTCCCAGGGGAGGCATAACAAGGAGAAATATATCTCTTTCTCCTCGTTTCTTCCTCTACTTAAATTATCTCTTAGATATTTATAAAAAACTCTTTTTGAAAATTATACTGTTTATGAAAATAAGTGAGGTACTATGGGTTACGAACAAATTACGAATGCCAGAACGATAACAAAAATCCTCAAAAGACCAGATAAATGAGCTACTAAATGCAGGATCTGGGCCAAAGCAAAGAGCAAATACACTTGATTTCCAGCATCTAGACAGTGTGCTTTTAGAGATTGTTATGACACTTGAGAAATTAATAAAAAAATAGAAGAATGTGGAAAACCTTTTAAGAGTTTTGTTTTGCCATTTTCAGCTGCCTCTTCTTTCACATAAGATTTAGGAGCTGTTCATGCTGACATATAAAGACAGATTGATGCGGTACATCATCCTAAGTGATTTAAAATTGTGTTGCAATTATAAAACAATACATAGGACCTGATAATGAGCTTAAAGCTTAAATGCTATTCATTGGATGTGATAAATAACACCTATTGCGAGTTGGCAGGGAACAACATGTGGTATTTGATGTTTAAACATCAGTATCAGCTTGATATGGTACATACCATACCCTTTTCCCTCATTACATTTCAGCAGGTTTGACTTACCGGAATTTAACCCCCTTCACTGCTAGGCCTTTTCCCCCCTGAGCTAAACCATTGTTTGGCTATTTGGAGTAGTTCCCACTTAGGCCCCCATAACCTTTTGTCCACATAAGGTATGAATGCCAAATTTGCATCCTTTTCTTCCAACATCCTGAGGATTCTAAAGGTACTTGGGGTTTGTGAATTCTGGAGGAGACCGAGCAATTAACCATACTATAGCTACATTTTGTGTATTTCAGGAAAAATTGGAAAAAGTGCTCGGAAGAAAGCGTCTGTTTTTTTTCTCTACAAATGGTATCAATGAAGGGTTTGTGGTGGAACAAAATCACCATATTCCCAGCTTTAAGGAACAGGCAGAATTTTGCCAGAAAACCAAATCTTTCTACACGGTTTCAGCATTTTACTGGAACATAGCCTATTTTTCCTTTTTTTGTGCTTTCAACTTTTTTCCAGTTAGAAGTAGAAATGGGTGTGGAACTAAAAATCCCAGAAAGCTATACAATTCTGACAAACAGACAACATTTTGAATTCAGCAAGGGGTCATTTGTGTAGATCCTTCAAGGTTTTCCTATAGAAAGTAACAGTCAATTGAAATAAAAAAAATGTTGAAATTGAGTTAAAAAAAAACAGCCATTTGTGCCTACATTTTCACTTGTACCTTCTTCTAAGTATGGCTGATTTCTAGAAGCTATATCCATTTATGTCCACAGGGCCCTCCTGGTTGCAGGGATATACAGGACTTGTAGGTTCACTAAGACCCTGAGGTAACCAGAGCCAAACACTGAGCTGTGCCTTGCAATGGTTTTTTCATTGTGTACCAGGTATACTGCTATTCATTTGGTAACATAAAGAGTGAAAGATAGGTATAAAGGAAACCTATGTATTTCCAAAATGGGAACAGCATATGGAGATTAGAAGAAGTGGTTATTTGCCCATTTCAAAATTTGTGCGTACCCATACTAGCATGTGAATTAGAGGGCAATTTTCAAAATGACTTCTTTTTTACACACTGTCTTACATTTGGAAGACAAAATTGCATAGAAACTCAATTTGAAATAACACTTGTTCAACTATTATGTGTTTCCACAAGTCTCCTATTAGAATTGTACCTCACTTGTGTGAGTAGGCCTAGTGCCCGCAGCAGGAAACAGCATAAAACACAACATGGACACATCACATTTTCCAGTGAAAACTGATCCTTTTTTGCAATGCCGATCTGTGGATTTTGGACCCTAGCTTAGCCAGCACCTAGGTAAACCTTGCAATCCTGTACATTTTTTAAAACTAGACACCCAGGGGAAATCAGGATTGGGTGACTTGTGTGGCTCTCACTGGGCTCTGTTACTCAGGATTCCTTGCAAACCTCAAAGTTTTCTAAACAAAAACTAAATTTTTCTCACATTTTTGTGATGGAAAATTCTGGCATCTGCAGAGAGCCACAAACTTCAACACAACCAGCATTTCCCCAAGTCTCCTGATAAAAATGGTACCTCACTTGTGTGCATAGGCCTAGTGCCTGCAACAGGAAATGGCAGAAAACGTACTGTGGAGACTTCGAAATTATCGATCACAAAAAGACTTGGTTTTGCGGAGCAGACACTTGCGATTTTGGTCCCAGGCTCAGCGGGCATCTTGGCAAACCTACCAAACCCGGACATTGGTAAAAACTAAACAACGAGAGGAGTTCAGGGAGGTGTGGCTTGTATGGATCGCCATATGTTTTCCTACCCAGAATCCCCTGCAAACATCAAATTTAGCAAAACTAATGGTGTGGGAAAGTTGTGGGATTACCAGGTTGACACAAATTTCCTAACACCCAGCATTCCCCTAGGTCTCCCGATAAAAAAGGTACCTCACTTGTGTGGATGGGCCTAGTACCCGCGACAGGGAAGGGTCCAAAATGTATTGTGGGAGACATGTGTGCTGGTCATCATTTCACTGAAAACCCAGAACAGCCTCAGGAGCTGGGGAAGCTTTTAACCAGCTCCTGCGGGCTGTTTTGGAAGACAAGAAATCTCTCTGGTGCAGGCACCAGAGAGATTTCCAGTGCCATGTGCATGGACGTGATGAGCCATCCGACGCACACGAGCACCGTTGAGTCGGACGGCTCCCGCACATATGATGAATGGAACAGGTTAACAAAGGTTGAGGTATTTAACACATCCGATAAATATTGGATGTGTTAAATACCTACTACTTCGTAATTCTGATACGTGCATAAGTAGGGGTTTACGCACAATTCGGACTACACGAACAATCTTGTAATCAGGCCCGTATAAGAATAGTTCAGAGTATGGCCAGCAGTCCAGAGGCCTGCCAGATAAGTGGAAGGTATTTCTGGTGTAATTAAAAGAAGAGGGAGGTACCCTAATACTCAGAAAAGGGACGGGGTAGCACCAGAGAGAACAATAAAGTCCCTAATCGATACAAAAGTAAATGTATGGATCATGTGTTGAAAAAAGGGCTATATAGTACAATAAACAACTATAGTTGCAATAAATTCAGTATGCTGTGGATATTAAATAGATACAAAAGACAAAAGGTACATTAAAGCAATATTAAAAATAATGTGTCAGTATAAAAATGTATTTAAAAATTTGACAATATGATTACATGTAAGCATAAAAACATGTCATACAAGAAGTACAATATTGTTGGTTCTAATAGATATAGTTTATACATCACAAGAAAACTACAAAACAGTTGACGCGGCGTATCAGTAAGATGTAGCTCCTTCACCTTCTTCAGGACAGAGTTTTCTAAACACAATCTAATTAAAATATCAATTTAACGAGGCTTTTATGTCACTCGATAGAAGCAGAAGGAAGACTCTCATCCGTAAGGTTTAAAAAAGGAATGACCTTTGATTTGGTAAATATTCCTTAGAATTTGCGTTTGTTAGAGCCACCGATGAAAATGACGTGAGTGGCGTTAAAATAAAGGCCATTTAAGAACTGGTCAGTACATAGCATAACCAGTGCGCAGTGACTTTGGCTATATTTATTAGGGATCGCCGTTTCCAATAATTGACGATACTATACTGGTCAAGTTGCTTGGCGATGGTAAGACAATAAGGGTAAAATCTGATAAAAATTATTCGGCCTCCCTGCTCCAATGAACGTCTTCCGGGTGTAAGACAACCTCCCATACTTAGAGACTTCCACAGAGCAGTCAGGGGTGTTGCTCTCTTCAGTGGAACATTATTGCGGCAGTTCCAGTTGAAGAACTGAAGCCTTGCTGGATAGGCATCATGTTTTACATGCATGCTCAGCAAAGTGTTTTCTTTACAAAACATAAACGAGCAAAACAGGAAATCGTTGTTGAAAACAAAAAAAATCAGTGCCCCAGATGCACTAGAAGTTTGGTCACTGAATAATTTCCCTGTCTTGCATGGTAGTCCTTGGCAGGGGAAATCTAGTGATGGTTGCCCAGCAATATATAACTTTTAGGGTAGTCCTCCCACTCTGACTCTAAATAAATCCCATGGTCTTCATTGATCTTGTTTACATCTCAATACAAGTAGTGATACAGTTTTTTACTTACAAAGAATGCTTATTTTTCATAAACTCTATAAACACAGTGTGTACCCTTTATTCAGAGTGGGGGTATTACACGTGAAAATCGAGACTTTCAACAAATATTGTAAAAGTGTAATTCTTACTAAATTTATTTAAGAGGAAATGTAAGCAAATGATGTACTTATCCTAAAAATGTTGTTGAGCTGCTTGCATGTGATGGTTTCAAAATACTTGTGAGAAAACATTAGGCAGAGTATACACTTCAGTAGGAAATGCTCTCGACTTACTGGAACAATACTATTTCAGAGTATGTCTGAGAAAAATCTAACCAAGGTATGCACCCACAAAAACATTTTTGTCAGTTAGCTACTCCAACTAACACTTTTTCCATATTGCAAGGCATAAGACAAGCAGAAAACTGCTAAATATGGGCAGGCCAATAATCAGAAAATCTGCAAGTCTATGCTTGGTTATCTCAATTTGCCCACTCCTACAGAATACAGATATGGTGTTGCTGTTATGTTGATGGTATGGAAAGTCTGGTATTAGTCATGGGTCTATCAATTCACATGATCTAGTTTAGCTAAATAATTTTCACAACTACATGTGTGTAGGAGAATATATATGTCCAGTAATATTAAGGCCCTGCTTTGGACACATTTGTTTATGCAACAGGGCACAGAACTATTTTCTTTTGATGGTATTATCCTTTGGGGGTGAGATGACAGCCTGAAAGGAATCTTCAGTTTTTTGCCTTGCAGCTTCGGATAGTCCAGTACAGAAGGATGCGACTTAATAAAATTGTAGTGAATAATTAAAGATACCACTTAAACCACGTTGATGTGTTCACAAGTTTATTTGCATAGAGAATAAGACACCCAACTCCCTTACAGCCAGGCACAACTCTCAATGGTTTCTACATTCAATGACAGAACCATCATATTGCATAATGAAGTGTTGTTAAGACACACCAATCTCAGCCTGACTGACATTGGCTGATTACAACATGACACATCCCTATTCTTTACCATATTTAAAAATGATGAACCTTATAACATATTGTTTAAGATACCAAGCAAGCCCCAAAACATGTTTTCCACCCAACCAACCTTTCCTACAAATTAAGAATACCAGATGCTAGACACACTCACATTCAACCTTACTACCTCCCATAGCCATCCAGCACAAATATGGACAGACACATAAAATAGGAAGGTGAAACCAACACCACATAAAACTAAGTTAAAAATGATAACAATGCAGAGCGGACTCAATCCTTACTTATGCTTATGAATAAATGCACCTGTACTCATTTCTGTGTATGAATTCAAATAGTAGCCCACATTGACTTTACAGCTTGTTTTAACATGAATTCAAATAATAGCCAGCATTAAAGTTACAGCTTATTCTAAAAAGAGACAGAGACTCCGAAATAAACTGGTGCTTTCCTCATTCTACTTTCTCTTTCTGGTCATCCTACAATTTCTGGTTCACCTCTCTCTGTCACTTGTGCTTCAGTATTTGCTTCTGACCTAGTAAATTCCTTGTCATTCATGAGCAGCCAAGGTGAACTCATACTCCCCCTAAGCATATCCTTATCCTTTATCTCACTTTGTTTCTGATATAAAGCCACCCTTTTCTGATTCTATGTGTTCCAATGTCCAATCTTTCCCAATTTCCACCAGCAGCCTTGATTTTATATGGGCCTATGAACTTAAACAAAGCCCTGCCAACTCCCCCCGGCTTAACTTTTACCCGGTCTCCCACTTGAATGAGTCTTTTTTGAACAACCTTATTAAGGCACGTTTTTAAATCCCACAATCTCCAAACCCTTTTCTCATTTAAGAAGGTACCAATTTGGTGCCTAGATGTCTGCCACACATCTTTTTATGTGGACTGTTCCCTGTTCCTGAATGTAAAGTGGTGCAAGAAGCCCATAACATATCCTTGATGGCCTTTTGCACCTGAATCCCAGCAGTACTGGCTAACTGCATTGTTCCTTTCACCATTTTGTTTATTCTCTGACATAAACCATTACCTTTGGGGTTATACAAAGAGGTACAAGCATGTCTTACCCCATGTTTTTTCAAAAACTGATCTATCTTATGCAAGGTTAATAGAGTTCCTTTATCAGTAATATGGTTGGGATGCCTTCCCTTCTGAACACCTCACTTAAAACATTAATAGTGGAGTCTGTGGTAATGGACCTCATAAAGCAACCTCTACCCCATTTGCATCTACCAATACCCTTGCATATCTTTCACTATCCTGAAAACAATTAAACAAACAAATAAAATCTAAGCACATTTTCTCCCATGTATGCTCTGCTTCTACTGCATGTTGAAATCCTTCCATCTTTACCACACCCACACGTAATCTATTTTCTGATTCTTCGCAACTTACACATTTTTCCACCCATTTCTTAATTTGCTTATCCATGACTGGCCACTAAAACATCTCTATTACTTTCTTGATGGTCATAGTTTGGCCTAAATGTGCCTCTTGGGCAAGTCCAATTAACCAATTTCTAAGTGTTATGGGCAGCACAAACCTTTCACTCTCATGACCAGCCATTTATCCTATACAGACAACTCATCAATAACCATAGAGAATGGTATAACTGTTTCCAGAATACTACTCCCCCTTCTCACTATTCCTGTAATCAATTTGACCACATTCTCAAAAATGTAATCTTGCTGTATTTGCTGTGATCCATTCTTTCTTTGATATCACACTACCTAGACCTTCCACAATGTCATACAATTTAGCTACAACATCTTCCAGTTGCAAATCAATGTGTTTAGCATTATTATCAGGGAGTCTCGGGAGACAGTCTTCAACCTTATTACTCCATCCCGGTACAAACTCTACCCCACAATTGCAATATTCTAGTCTCACTGCCAAATATGTCAACATCACTGAACAATTTTTTCGTGCCATCTTGTCCCAGCACTCGAAGAGGTGTTTTTGATCAATGCGTAAAGTGAAAATAGAACCCCATAGAAACACAGGAAAATACTAGAAGCCCAAGCAGTAGCAAGTGCTTCTCGTTCTATGACCAAGTAATTTATTTCAGTTTCCGTCAAAGAACAAAAAGCCATTGTTTTCTCTTCTCCACCATGTATTTAAGCCAAAACTGCATGAATACCCACTGCACTGGCATCCACAGTAAGTACAGTTTTCAGGCCAGATTGAAATTGTGCTAGCAGTCCTGATTAAGAATGTTTTGCTTAAACATATTGAAGGCTTTCTGCTGTAACTCACCCTATACAAACATCCTTCCTTTCGTAACAGCTCCATTAATGGTTCCGTTTTATGTGCACAATCCTGAAAAAATTTGGAGTATTACTCCACTAGGCCCACAAAGGACCTTAATTCATCTCTATCATTTGATACCTCTGCATTAACAATTGCACTCACCAAATTGTGTTTTGGTTTTGTACATTCCTTGGTGATGAGGTAACCCAAATACTTCACCTCCTGCATCCCAAACACACATTTCTCAGCAAGGTTAATCCTGCCGTACCCAATCATAACAATACCTCTCCTAGGGCCCGATTCACAAAACTAATCTGAGACAAAATCCTAACTTTATGACTTTCGGTATTCACAGAAGGCATTTAGGAGTCCTAAAGTTAGGATTTTGTCTCAGTTAATCTTAAATTTTGGTCATAAGATAAATTTAAGACAAACTTAAGTTTAAGTGAGACAAAATCCTAACTTTACGACTAGTTTTTTGTCTCAGTTAAACTTAAGTTTGTCTTAAGTTTAAATTAAGACCAAAACGTAAGATTAACTGAAACAAAATCCTAACTTTAGTACTCCTAAATGCCTTCTGAGAATACCGAAAGTCGTAAAGTTAGGATTTTGTCTCAGATTACCTTTGTGAATCGTGCCCCTGATGTTTTGTTATACTGGTCTTCATCTTCCACAACTTTTTTGTGACCTGTTGTGATATGGGTTATTAAAAGACACTAGAAAACACTTGCAGCTGATCATAAACCAAAAGGAAGCCTATTGAATTGAAATGTGTGTGAAATGTTTAGATTGCGAAGTAAGCTTTAAATCACATTTTTATTTACACTACACTACGCAAATCTACTACACAAATCTACACAAAGTGATCCATCAGCCTTCTTGGCGATGACAACTGGAGCTAGTAATTCTGCTGCATCTCAAAGACTGTATCATCCAAGAGTTGCTGAATTATTTCCTTCACCTGCACCCTTGCTGCCATTGGAGTCTTCCTCGCAGCATTTTTAACTGAAACAGCATTCTTCTTTACTTTGATCTGATGCATGTAACCTTTTGCCTGACCCAATTTGTTTTCAAATACACTTGTATTGTGGCTCCAATTGTTATTTAAGTTATTCTCGTTGAACACCATGACCTGATTTACCCCTCTGGGATCCACCTTAATGTGCAAGTCATATTGAAGTGCCCATCCTAAAATGAGCGGGCCATCAGGAGCAATATATTTCTTCCCAATTGTCTGCCTTCCTCCAAATTTAATAGTGGCATTCATGAAACCTATCACCTTAATATCTGCACCTTGATATCCTTTTAATATCATATCCAAAGAAGAAAATTCCTGCCCCTTCCATATTGCCTCATGATTTTTCATTGGTTTTATGGTGTATAAGGAGCCTGTATCCACAATCAATGTTACTACCTTTCAATTTATTTCAAAGTCTGTTTTCAGGAGATTTTTCTTCTTTTATGGTTGTATTGCATCATCTTCCCCCTTTATTATTAATACTCTGGGGCATATTTACAACGAAGTGACGGAGTGTGGCATTAGCCTTCCTGGCTTAACGCCACACTCCACCACTTCAGAAATGCAGTGCTGCACCATATTTACAACAATATGGTGCAGCCCTGCGTTTCCCCCTGCGCTGGCGCTAAATTTAGCAGCCTAGTGCCAAAGCACGCACTCTTGCACCACAGTGCTAGGGTGTCTGCGTTGAGGGGAAGATTGTTTATGTGTCAGAAGGTCTCCCTTCCTGCACATAAACAATCTTGAAATTGTGTTTTTCAACTTCAATGAGTGCTGCCTAATGCTACACACATAGAAGTTGCAAAATGTCTTTTTTTGATTTTTTATGTGCAGGAATGGTCACTTTCCTGCACATAAACAATCAATGGCAATTTGCTGCTTCTATTATATGGGCCTATGAACTTAAACAAAGCCCTGCCAACTCCCCCCGGCTTAACTTTTACCCGGTCTCCCACTTGAATGAGTCTTTTTTGAACAACCTTATTAAGGCACGTTTTTAAATCCCACAATCTCCAAACCCTTTTCTCATTTAAGAAGGTACCAATTTGGTGCCTAGATGTCTGCCACACATCTTTTTATGTGGACTGTTCCCTGTTCCTGAATGTAAAGTGGTGCAAGAAGCCCATAACATATCCTTGATGGCCTTTTGCACCTGAATCCCAGCAGTACTGGCTAACTGCATTGTTCCTTTCACCATTTTGTTTATTCTCTGACATAAACCATTACCTTTGGGGTTATACAAAGAGGTACAAGCATGTCTTACCCCATGTTTTTTCAAAAACTGATCCATCTTATGCAAGGTTAATAGAGTTCCTTTATCAGTAATATGGTTGGAATGCCTTCCCTTCTGAACACCTCACTTAAAACATTAATAGTGGAGTCTGTGGTAATGGACCTCATAAAGCAACCTCTACCCCATTTGCATCTACCAATACCCTTGCATATCTTTCACTATCCTGAAAACAATTAAACAAACAAATAAAATCTAAGCACATTTTCTCCCATGTATGCTCTGCTTCTACTGCATGTTGAAATCCTTCCATCTTTACCACACCCACACGTAATCTATTTTCTGATTCTTCGCAACTTACACATTTTTCCACCCATTTCTTAATTTGCTTATCCATGACTGGCCACTAAAACATCTCTATTACTTTCTTGATGGTCATAGTTTGGCCTAAATGTGCCTCTTGGGCAAGTCCAATTAACCAATTTCTAAGTGTTATGGGCAGCACAAACCTTTCACTCTCATGACCAGCCATTTATCCTATACAGACAACTCATCAATAACCATAGAGAATGGTATAACTGTTTCCAGAATACTACTCCCCCTTCTCACTATTCCTGTAATCAATTTGACCACATTCTCAAAAATGTAATCTTGCTGTATTTGCTGTGATCCATTCTTTCTTTGATATCACACTACCTAGACCTTCCACAATGTCATACAATTTAGCTACAACATCTTCCAGTTGCAAATCAATGTGTTTAGCATTATTATCAGGGAGTCTCGGGAGACAGTCTTCAACCTTATTACTCCATCCCGGTACAAACTGTACCCCACAATTGCAATATTCTAGTCTCACTGCCAAATATGTCAACATCACTGAACAATTTTTTCGTGCCATCTTGTCCCAGCACTCGAAGAGGTGTTTTTGATCAATGCGTAAAGTGAAAATAGAACCCCATAGAAACACAGGAAAATACTAGAAGCCCAAGCAGTAGCAAGTGCTTCTCGTTCTATGACCAAGTAATTTATTTCAGTTTCCGTCAAAGAACAAAAAGCCATTGTTTTCTCTTCTCCACCATGTATTTAAGCCAAAACTGCAGGAATACCCACTGCACTGGCATCCACAGTAAGTACAGTTTTCAGGCCAGATTGAAATTGTGCTAGCAGTCCTGATTAAGAATGTTTTGCTTAAACATATTGAAGGCTTTCTGCTGTAACTCACCCTATACAAACATCCTTCCTTTCGTAACAGCTCCATTAATGGTTCCGTTTTATGTGCACAATCCTGAAAAAATTTGGAGTATTACTCCACTAGGCCCACAAAGGACCTTAATTCATCTCTATCATTTGATACCTCTGCATTAACAATTGCACTCACCAAATTGTGTTTTGGTTTTGTACATTCCTTGGTGATGAGGTAACCCAAATACTTCACCTCCTGCATCCCAAACACACATTTCTCAGCAAGGTTAATCCTGCCGTACCCAATCATAACAATACCTCTCCTAGGGCCCGATTCACAAAACTAATCTGAGACAAAATCCTAACTTTATGACTTTCGGTATTCACAGAAGGCATTTAGGAGTCCTAAAGTTAGGATTTTGTCTCAGTTAATCTTAAATTTTGGTCATAAGATAAATTTAAGACAAACTTAAGTTTAAGTGAGACAAAATCCTAACTTTACGACTAGTTTTTTGTCTCAGTTAAACTTAAGTTTGTCTTAAGTTTAAATTAAGACCAAAACGTAAGATTAACTGAAACAAAATCCTAACTTTAGTACTCCTAAATGCCTTCTGAGAATACCGAAAGTCGTAAAGTTAGGATTTTGTCTCAGATTACCTTTGTGAATCGTGCCCCTGATGTTTTGTTATACTGGTCTTCATCTTCCACAACTTTTTTGTGACCTGTTGTGATATGGGTTATTAAAAGACACTAGAAAACACTTGCAGCTGATCATAAACCAAAAGGAAGCCTATTGAATTGAAATGTGTGTGAAATGTTTAGATTGCGAAGTAAGCTTTAAATCACATTTTTATTTACACTACACTACGCAAATCTACTACACAAATCTACACAAAGTGATCCATCAGCCTTCTTGGCGATGACAACTGGAGCTAGTAATTCTGCTGCATCTCAAAGACTGTATCATCCAAGAGTTGCTGAATTATTTCCTTCACCTGCACCCTTGCTGCCATTGGAGTCTTCCTCGCAGCATTTTTAACTGAAACAGCATTCTTCTTTACTTTGATCTGATGCATGTAACCTTTTGCCTGACCCAATTTGTTTTCAAATACACTTGTATTGTGGCTCCAATTGTTATTTAAGTTATTCTCGTTGAACACCATGACCTGATTTACCCCTCTGGGATCCACCTTAATGTGCAAGTCATATTGAAGTGCCCATCCTAAAATGAGCGGGCCATCAGGAGCAATATATTTCTTCCCAATTGTCTGCCTTCCTCCAAATTTAATAGTGGCATTCATGAAACCTATCACCTTAATATCTGCACCTTGATATCCTTTTAATATCATATCCAAAGAAGAAAATTCCTGCCCCTTCCATATTGCCTCATGATTTTTCATTGGTTTTATGGTGTATAAGGAGCCTGTATCCACAATCAATGTTACTACCTTTCAATTTATTTCAAAGTCTGTTTTCAGGAGATTTTTCTTCTTTTATGGTTGTATTGCATCATCTTCCCCCTTTATTATTAATACTCTGGGGCATATTTACAACGAAGTGACGGAGTGTGGCATTAGCCTTCCTGGCTTAACGCCACACTCCACCACTTCAGAAATGCAGTGCTGCACCATATTTACAACAATATGGTGCAGCCCTGCGTTTCCCCCTGCGCTGGCGCTAAATTTAGCAGCCTAGTGCCAAAGCACGCACTCTTGCACCACAGTGCTAGGGTGTCTGCGTTGAGGGGAAGATTGTTTATGTGTCAGAAGGTCTCCCTTCCTGCACATAAACAATCTTGAAATTGTGTTTTTCAACTTCAATGAGTGCTGCCTAATGCTACACACATAGAAGTTGCAAAATGTCTTTTTTTGATTTTTTATGTGCAGGAATGGTCACTTTCCTGCACATAAACAATCAATGGCAATTTGCTGCTTCTATTATATGGGCCTATGAACTTAAACAAAGCCCTGCCAACTCCCCCCGGCTTAACTTTTACCCGGTCTCCCACTTGAATGAGTCTTTTTTGAACAACCTTATTAAGGCACGTTTTTAAATCCCACAATCTCCAAACCCTTTTCTCATTTAAGAAGGTACCAATTTGGTGCCTAGATGTCTGCCACACATCTTTTTATGTGGACTGTTCCCTGTTCCTGAATGTAAAGTGGTGCAAGAAGCCCATAACATATCCTTGATGGCCTTTTGCACCTGAATCCCAGCAGTACTGGCTAACTGCATTGTTCCTTTCACCATTTTGTTTATTCTCTGACATAAACCATTACCTTTGGGGTTATACAAAGAGGTACAAGCATGTCTTACCCCATGTTTTTTCAAAAACTGATCCATCTTATGCAAGGTTAATAGAGTTCCTTTATCAGTAATATGGTTGGAATGCCTTCCCTTCTGAACACCTCACTTAAAACATTAATAGTGGAGTCTGTGGTAATGGACCTCATAAAGCAACCTCTACCCCATTTGCATCTACCAATACCCTTGCATATCTTTCACTATCCTGAAAACAATTAAACAAACAAATAAAATCTAAGCACATTTTCTCCCATGTATGCTCTGCTTCTACTGCATGTTGAAATCCTTCCATCTTTACCACACCCACACGTAATCTATTTTCTGATTCTTCGCAACTTACACATTTTTCCACCCATTTCTTAATTTGCTTATCCATGACTGGCCACTAAAACATCTCTATTACTTTCTTGATGGTCATAGTTTGGCCTAAATGTGCCTCTTGGGCAAGTCCAATTAACCAATTTCTAAGTGTTATGGGCAGCACAAACCTTTCACTCTCATGACCAGCCATTTATCCTATACAGACAACTCATCAATAACCATAGAGAATGGTATAACTGTTTCCAGAATACTACTCCCCCTTCTCACTATTCCTGTAATCAATTTGACCACATTCTCAAAAATGTAATCTTGCTGTATTTGCTGTGATCCATTCTTTCTTTGATATCACACTACCTAGACCTTCCACAATGTCATACAATTTAGCTACAACATCTTCCAGTTGCAAATCAATGTGTTTAGCATTATTATCAGGGAGTCTCGGGAGACAGTCTTCAACCTTATTACTCCATCCCGGTACAAACTGTACCCCACAATTGCAATATTCTAGTCTCACTGCCAAATATGTCAACATCACTGAACAATTTTTTCGTGCCATCTTGTCCCAGCACTCGAAGAGGTGTTTTTGATCAATGCGTAAAGTGAAAATAGAACCCCATAGAAACACAGGAAAATACTAGAAGCCCAAGCAGTAGCAAGTGCTTCTCGTTCTATGACCAAGTAATTTATTTCAGTTTCCGTCAAAGAACAAAAAGCCATTGTTTTCTCTTCTCCACCATGTATTTAAGCCAAAACTGCAGGAATACCCACTGCACTGGCATCCACAGTAAGTACAGTTTTCAGGCCAGATTGAAATTGTGCTAGCAGTCCTGATTAAGAATGTTTTGCTTAAACATATTGAAGGCTTTCTGCTGTAACTCACCCTATACAAACATCCTTCCTTTCGTAACAGCTCCATTAATGGTTCCGTTTTATGTGCACAATCCTGAAAAAATTTGGAGTATTACTCCACTAGGCCCACAAAGGACCTTAATTCATCTCTATCATTTGATACCTCTGCATTAACAATTGCACTCACCAAATTGTGTTTTGGTTTTGTACATTCCTTGGTGATGAGGTAACCCAAATACTTCACCTCCTGCATCCCAAACACACATTTCTCAGCAAGGTTAATCCTGCCGTACCCAATCATAACAATACCTCTCCTAGGGCCCGATTCACAAAACTAATCTGAGACAAAATCCTAACTTTATGACTTTGGGTATTCACAGAAGGCATTTAGGAGTCCTAAAGTTAGGATTTTGTCTCAGTTAATCTTAAATTTTGGTCATAAGATAAATTTAAGACAAACTTAAGTTTAAGTGAGACAAAATCCTAACTTTACGACTAGTTTTTTGTCTCAGTTAAACTTAAGTTTGTCTTAAGTTTAAATTAAGACCAAAACGTAAGATTAACTGAAACAAAATCCTAACTTTAGTACTCCTAAATGCCTTCTGAGAATACCGAAAGTCGTAAAGTTAGGATTTTGTCTCAGATTACCTTTGTGAATCGTGCCCCTGATGTTTTGTTATACTGGTCTTCATCTTCCACAACTTTTTTGTGACCTGTTGTGATATGGGTTATTAAAAGACACTAGAAAACACTTGCAGCTGATCATAAACCAAAAGGAAGCCTATTGAATTGAAATGTGTGTGAAATGTTTAGATTGCGAAGTAAGCTTTAAATCACATTTTTATTTACACTACACTACGCAAATCTACTACACAAATCTACACAAAGTGATCCATCAGCCTTCTTGGCGATGACAACTGGAGCTAGTAATTCTGCTGCATCTCAAAGACTGTATCATCCAAGAGTTGCTGAATTATTTCCTTCACCTGCACCCTTGCTGCCATTGGAGTCTTCCTCGCAGCATTTTTAACTGAAACAGCATTCTTCTTTACTTTGATCTGATGCATGTAACCTTTTGCCTGACCCAATTTGTTTTCAAATACACTTGTATTGTGGCTCCAATTGTTATTTAAGTTATTCTCGTTGAACACCATGACCTGATTTACCCCTCTGGGATCCACCTTAATGTGCAAGTCATATTGAAGTGCCCATCCTAAAATGAGCGGGCCATCAGGAGCAATATATTTCTTCCCAATTGTCTGCCTTCCTCCAAATTTAATAGTGGCATTCATGAAACCTATCACCTTAATATCTGCACCTTGATATCCTTTTAATATCATATCCAAAGAAGAAAATTCCTGCCCCTTCCATATTGCCTCATGATTTTTCATTGGTTTTATGGTGTATAAGGAGCCTGTATCCACAATCAATGTTACTACCTTTCAATTTATTTCAAAGTCTGTTTTCAGGAGATTTTTCTTCTTTTATGGTTGTATTGCATCATCTTCCCCCTTTATTATTAATACTCTGGGGCATATTTACAACGAAGTGACGGAGTGTGGCATTAGCCTTCCTGGCTTAACGCCACACTCCACCACTTCAGAAATGCAGTGCTGCACCATATTTACAACAATATGGTGCAGCCCTGCGTTTCCCCCTGCGCTGGCGCTAAATTTAGCAGCCTAGTGCCAAAGCACGCACTCTTGCACCACAGTGCTAGGGTGTCTGCGTTGAGGGGAAGATTGTTTATGTGTCAGAAGGTCTCCCTTCCTGCACATAAACAATCTTGAAATTGTGTTTTTCAACTTCAATGAGTGCTGCCTAATGCTACACACATAGAAGTTGCAAAATGTCTTTTTTTGATTTTTTATGTGCAGGAATGGTCACTTTCCTGCACATAAACAATCAATGTCAATTTGCTGCTTCTATTATATGGGCCTATGAACTTAAACAAAGCCCTGCCAACTCCCCCCGGCTTAACTTTTACCCGGTCTCCCACTTGAATGAGTCTTTTTTGAACAACCTTATTAAGGCACGTTTTTAAATCCCACAATCTCCAAACCCTTTTCTCATTTAAGAAGGTACCAATTTGGTGCCTAGATGTCTGCCACACATCTTTTTATGTGGACTGTTCCCTGTTCCTGAATGTAAAGTGGTGCAAGAAGCCCATAACATATCCTTGATGGCCCTTTGCACCTGAATCCCAGCAGTACTGGCTAACTGCATTGTTCCTTTCACCATTTTGTTTATTCTCTGACATAAACCATTACCTTTGGGGTTATACAAAGAGGTACAAGCATGTCTTACCCCATGTTTTTTCAAAAACTGATCCATCTTATGCAAGGTTAATAGAGTTCCTTTATCAGTAATATGGTTGGAATGCCTTCCCTTCTGAACACCTCACTTAAAACATTAATAGTGGAGTCTGTGGTAATGGACCTCATAAAGCAACCTCTACCCCATTTGCATCTACCAATACCCTTGCATATCTTTCACTATCCTGAAAACAATTAAACAAACAAATAAAATCTAAGCACATTTTCTCCCATGTATGCTCTGCTTCTACTGCATGTTGAAATCCTTCCATCTTTACCACACCCACACGTAATCTATTTTCTGATTCTTCGCAACTTACACATTTTTCCACCCATTTCTTAATTTGCTTATCCATGACTGGCCACTAAAACATCTCTATTACTTTCTTGATGGTCATAGTTTGGCCTAAATGTGCCTCTTGGGCAAGTCCAATTAACCAATTTCTAAGTGTTATGGGCAGCACAAACCTTTCACTCTCATGACCAGCCATTTATCCTATACAGACAACTCATCAATAACCATAGAGAATGGTATAACTGTTTCCAGAATACTACTCCCCCTTCTCACTATTCCTGTAATCAATTTGACCACATTCTCAAAAATGTAATCTTGCTGTATTTGCTGTGATCCATTCTTTCTTTGATATCACACTACCTAGACCTTCCACAATGTCATACAATTTAGCTACAACATCTTCCAGTTGCAAATCAATGTGTTTAGCATTATTATCAGGGAGTCTCGGGAGACAGTCTTCAACCTTATTACTCCATCCCGGTACAAACTGTACCCCACAATTGCAATATTCTAGTCTCACTGCCAAATATGTCAACATCACTGAACAATTTTTTCGTGCCATCTTGTCCCAGCACTCGAAGAGGTGTTTTTGATCAATGCGTAAAGTGAAAATAGAACCCCATAGAAACACAGGAAAATACTAGAAGCCCAAGCAGTAGCAAGTGCTTCTCGTTCTATGACCAAGTAATTTATTTCAGTTTCCGTCAAAGAACAAAAAGCCATTGTTTTCTCTTCTCCACCATGTATTTAAGCCAAAACTGCAGGAATACCCACTGCACTGGCATCCACAGTAAGTACAGTTTTCAGGCCAGATTGAAATTGTGCTAGCAGTCCTGATTAAGAATGTTTTGCTTAAACATATTGAAGGCTTTCTGCTGTAACTCACCCTATACAAACATCCTTCCTTTCGTAACAGCTCCATTAATGGTTCCGTTTTATGTGCACAATCCTGAAAAAATTTGGAGTATTACTCCACTAGGCCCACAAAGGACCTTAATTCATCTCTATCATTTGATACCTCTGCATTAACAATTGCACTCACCAAATTGTGTTTTGGTTTTGTACATTCCTTGGTGATGAGGTAACCCAAATACTTCACCTCCTGCATCCCAAACACACATTTCTCAGCAAGGTTAATCCTGCCGTACCCAATCATAACAATACCTCTCCTAGGGCCCGATTCACAAAACTAATCTGAGACAAAATCCTAACTTTATGACTTTGGGTATTCACAGAAGGCATTTAGGAGTCCTAAAGTTAGGATTTTGTCTCAGTTAATCTTAAATTTTGGTCATAAGATAAATTTAAGACAAACTTAAGTTTAAGTGAGACAAAATCCTAACTTTACGACTAGTTTTTTGTCTCAGTTAAACTTAAGTTTGTCTTAAGTTTAAATTAAGACCAAAACGTAAGATTAACTGAAACAAAATCCTAACTTTAGTACTCCTAAATGCCTTCTGAGAATACCGAAAGTCGTAAAGTTAGGATTTTGTCTCAGATTACCTTTGTGAATCGTGCCCCTGATGTTTTGTTATACTGGTCTTCATCTTCCACAACTTTTTTGTGACCTGTTGTGATATGGGTTATTAAAAGACACTAGAAAACACTTGCAGCTGATCATAAACCAAAAGGAAGCCTATTGAATTGAAATGTGTGTGAAATGTTTAGATTGCGAAGTAAGCTTTAAATCACATTTTTATTTACACTACACTACGCAAATCTACTACACAAATCTACACAAAGTGATCCATCAGCCTTCTTGGCGATGACAACTGGAGCTAGTAATTCTGCTGCATCTCAAAGACTGTATCATCCAAGAGTTGCTGAATTATTTCCTTCACCTGCACCCTTGCTGCCATTGGAGTCTTCCTCGCAGCATTTTTAACTGAAACAGCATTCTTCTTTACTTTGATCTGATGCATGTAACCTTTTGCCTGACCCAATTTGTTTTCAAATACACTTGTATTGTGGCTCCAATTGTTATTTAAGTTATTCTCGTTGAACACCATGACCTGATTTACCCCTCTGGGATCCACCTTAATGTGCAAGTCATATTGAAGTGCCCATCCTAAAATGAGCGGGCCATCAGGAGCAATATATTTCTTCCCAATTGTCTGCCTTCCTCCAAATTTAATAGTGGCATTCATGAAACCTATCACCTTAATATCTGCACCTTGATATCCTTTTAATATCATATCCAAAGAAGAAAATTCCTGCCCCTTCCATATTGCCTCATGATTTTTCATTGGTTTTATGGTGTATAAGGAGCCTGTATCCACAATCAATGTTACTACCTTTCAATTTATTTCAAAGTCTGTTTTCAGGAGATTTTTCTTCTTTTATGGTTGTATTGCATCATCTTCCCCCTTTATTATTAATACTCTGGGGCATATTTACAACGAAGTGACGGAGTGTGGCATTAGCCTTCCTGGCTTAACGCCACACTCCACCACTTCAGAAATGCAGTGCTGCACCATATTTACAACAATATGGTGCAGCCCTGCGTTTCCCCCTGCGCTGGCGCTAAATTTAGCAGCCTAGTGCCAAAGCACGCACTCTTGCACCACAGTGCTAGGGTGTCTGCGTTGAGGGGAAGATTGTTTATGTGTCAGAAGGTCTCCCTTCCTGCACATAAACAATCTTGAAATTGTGTTTTTCAACTTCAATGAGTGCTGCCTAATGCTACACACATAGAAGTTGCAAAATGTCTTTTTTTGATTTTTTATGTGCAGGAATGGTCACTTTCCTGCACATAAACAATCAATGTCAATTTGCTGCTTCTATTATATGGGCCTATGAACTTAAACAAAGCCCTGCCAACTCCCCCCGGCTTAACTTTTACCCGGTCTCCCACTTGAATGAGTCTTTTTTGAACAACCTTATTAAGGCACGTTTTTAAATCCCACAATCTCCAAACCCTTTTCTCATTTAAGAAGGTACCAATTTGGTGCCTAGATGTCTGCCACACATCTTTTTATGTGGACTGTTCCCTGTTCCTGAATGTAAAGTGGTGCAAGAAGCCCATAACATATCCTTGATGGCCCTTTGCACCTGAATCCCAGCAGTACTGGCTAACTGCATTGTTCCTTTCACCATTTTGTTTATTCTCTGACATAAACCATTACCTTTGGGGTTATACAAAGAGGTACAAGCATGTCTTACCCCATGTTTTTTCAAAAACTGATCCATCTTATGCAAGGTTAATAGAGTTCCTTTATCAGTAATATGGTTGGAATGCCTTCCCTTCTGAACACCTCACTTAAAACATTAATAGTGGAGTCTGTGGTAATGGACCTCATAAAGCAACCTCTACCCCATTTGCATCTACCAATACCCTTGCATATCTTTCACTATCCTGAAAACAATTAAACAAACAAATAAAATCTAAGCACATTTTCTCCCATGTATGCTCTGCTTCTACTGCATGTTGAAATCCTTCCATCTTTACCACACCCACACGTAATCTATTTTCTGATTCTTCGCAACTTACACATTTTTCCACCCATTTCTTAATTTGCTTATCCATGACTGGCCACTAAAACATCTCTATTACTTTCTTGATGGTCATAGTTTGGCCTAAATGTGCCTCTTGGGCAAGTCCAATTAACCAATTTCTAAGTGTTATGGGCAGCACAAACCTTTCACTCTCATGACCAGCCATTTATCCTATACAGACAACTCATCAATAACCATAGAGAATGGTATAACTGTTTCCAGAATACTACTCCCCCTTCTCACTATTCCTGTAATCAATTTGACCACATTCTCAAAAATGTAATCTTGCTGTATTTGCTGTGATCCATTCTTTCTTTGATATCACACTACCTAGACCTTCCACAATGTCATACAATTTAGCTACAACATCTTCCAGTTGCAAATCAATGTGTTTAGCATTATTATCAGGGAGTCTCGGGAGACAGTCTTCAACCTTATTACTCCATCCCGGTACAAACTCTACCCCACAATTGCAATATTCTAGTCTCACTGCCAAATATGTCAACATCACTGAACAATTTTTTCGTGCCATCATGTCCCAGCACTCGAAGAGGTGTTTTTGATCAATGCGTAAAGTGAAAATAGAACCCCATAGAAACACAGGAAAATACTAGAAGCCCAAGCAGTAGCAAGTGCTTCTCGTTCTATGACCAAGTAATTTATTTCAGTTTCCGTCAAAGAACAAAAAGCCATTGTTTTCTCTTCTCCACCATGTATTTAAGCCAAAACTGCAGGAATACCCACTGCACTGGCATCCACAGTAAGTACAGTTTTCAGGCCAGATTGAAATTGTGCTAGCAGTCCTGATTAAGAATGTTTTGCTTAAACATATTGAAGGCTTTCTGCTGTAACTCACCCTATACAAACATCCTTCCTTTCGTAACAGCTCCATTAATGGTTCCGTTTTATGTGCACAATCCTGAAAAAATTTGGAGTATTACTCCACTAGGCCCATAAAGGACCTTAATTCATCTCTATCATTTGATACCTCTGCATTAACAATTGCACTCACCAAATTGTGTTTTGGTTTTGTACATTCCTTGGTGATGAGGTAACCCAAATACTTCACCTCCTGCATCCCAAACACACATTTCTCAGCAAGGTTAATCCTGCCGTACCCAATCATAACAATACCTCTCCTAGGGCCCGATTCACAAAACTAATCTGAGACAAAATCCTAACTTTATGACTTTCGGTATTCACAGAAGGCATTTAGGAGTCCTAAAGTTAGGATTTTGTCTCAGTTAATCTTAAATTTTGGTCATAAGATAAATTTAAGACAAACTTAAGTTTAAGTGAGACAAAATCCTAACTTTACGACTAGTTTTTTGTCTCAGTTAAACTTAAGTTTGTCTTAAGTTTAAATTAAGACCAAAACGTAAGATTAACTGAAACAAAATCCTAACTTTAGTACTCCTAAATGCCTTCTGAGAATACCGAAAGTCGTAAAGTTAGGATTTTGTCTCAGATTACCTTTGTGAATCGTGCCCCTGATGTTTTGTTATACTGGTCTTCCTCTTCCACAACTTTTTTGTGACCTGTTGTGATATGGGTTATTAAAAGACACTGGAAAACACTTGCAGCTGATCATAAACCAAAAGGAAGCCTATTGAATTGAAATGTGTGTGAAATGTTTAGATTGCGAAGTAAGCTTTAAATCACATTTTTATTTACACTACACTACGCAAATCTACTACACAAATCTACACAAAGTGATCCATCAGCCTTCTTGGCGATGACAACTGGAGCTAGTAATTCTGCTGCATCTCAAAGACTGTATCATCCAAGAGTTGCTGAATTATTTCCTTCACCTGCACCCTTGCTGCCATTGGAGTCTTCCTCGCAGCATTTTTAACTGAAACAGCATTCTTCTTTACTTTGATCTGATGCATGTAACCTTTTGCCTGACCCAATTTGTTTTCAAATACACTTGTATTGTGGCTCCAATTGTTATTTAAGTTATTCTCGTTGAACACCATGACCTGATTTACCCCTCTGGGATCCACCTTAATGTGCAAGTCATATTGAAGTGCCCATCCTAAAATGAGCGGGCCATCAGGAGCAATATATTTCTTCCCAATTGTCTGCCTTCCTCCAAATGTAATAGTGGCATTCATGAAACCTATCACCTTAATATCTGCACCTTGATATCCTTTTAATATCATATCCAAAGAAGAAAATTCCTGCCCCTTCCATATTGCCTCATGATTTTTCATTGGTTTTATGGTGTATAAGGAGCCTGTATCCACAATCAATGTTACTACCTTTCAATTTATTTCAAAGTCTGTTTTCAGGAGATTTTTCTTCTTTTATGGTTGTATTGCATCATCTTCCCCCTTTATTATTAATACTCTGGGGCATATTTACAACGAAGTGACGGAGTGTGGCATTAGCCTTCCTGGCTTAACGCCGCACTCCACCACTTCAGAAATGCAGTGCTGCACCATATTTACAACAATATGGTGCATCCCTGCGTTTCCCCCTGCGCTGGCGCTAAATTTAGCAGCCTAGTGCCAAAGCACGCACTCTTGCACCACAGTGCTAGGGTGTCTGCGTTGAGGGGAAGATTGTTTATGTGTCAGAAGGTCTCCCTTCCTGCACATAAACAATCTTGAAATTGTGTTTTTCAACTTCAATGAGTGCTGCCTAATGCTACACACATAGAAGTTGCAAAATGTCTTTTTTTGATTTTTTATGTGCAGGAATGGTCACTTTCCTGCACATAAACAATCAATGGCAATTTGCTGTTTCTATGTATGGTGCACAACGCAGCACACATAGAAACCGCAAAAACAAGGAAATATAAAACATTTCTCCTCGTTTCACCACGGTAAGACCAGGTTTTCCCTGATCTTAATTTTGGGGCTGCCTCCTGTTTATGCCACCCTTGTAAATAGGGGGCAGAGTTAAAATCAATGGGTGTTGCGGTGGAACACCCACCAGAACATCCATTGCCCTCCCCTTTCATGCTAAGCACAGCGTGAAAGAGTGCCTTATTTACAAGATTGCCTTGTAAATATGGCAAAGCCATTAGCGTAAATTCATGAAAAATTGCATTTTTGCCACACTTGTGACAGTCTTTTCCTTGTGCGAAACAATTCATGGAATCTGCTAGATGATAGGAACTGCCACACCTATGATAAACTAGAGGTACTCTTTCCAAATGTATTCCCATGAATGGTACCTTTATTTTTGCTGACAGAGCCTGCTAAATGTTGATTTTTATTTTTCACCACATTTACTAGGTCATCTTCAGACCGCGTCAAAGCCAAATCTGGATATTTCTCTTGTGACAGAGTCTTCATCTCCCTCCGGCACTTCTCAGACTCTTTGGCCATAGTTATGGCTTCCTTCAAGGTGGGATTACTTGCAGCCCACAGCCTTTCCTGTACCTGCTTACTTTTGCTTTGGACAATCAACTGGTCCCTTATCATTTCGTCAGTCATTTGCCCAAAACAGCATTTAGCCGATAGTACCCGCAGTCTGGACATAAACTCATCCACAGTTTCTGTTGGCCTTTGTGGTTGGGTATAGGAGTTGTGTCGAGGCATCACCACATTTTCTTGTTTAGCAAACCTCATTCTCAACTTCACAACAGTGTCTTAGTCCACATCTTCCACCTCCTCCCTTGTCACAGGAAGGTACTTAAATATGCGTTGTCCTTCTTTTCCTAATGCTCCCAACAATATTGCTTTTTTCCCTAGTGCTGGAAATCTGGTACCAACCAGAGCCACTATATAATTTTCAAAGGCATCCCATTCCATAGGTGGATCCCCTGCTGTTGCTGAAAAAATGGCGGTGGAATCGTTATTGCATTGTTAACATTCATTTTCATGTTTTCCTTAGTGACTTTATGTTGCAATACTACTAAAAAAAACTTCTTATTGTGGTTAAGGCTTGTCTGTGTTTTTACAATATTTTTTAGTTTAAAAGCTTTTCCCTTCATTCACCTACAGGTGGAAGCATCACTTCTAAACTCGCTCTCCCTGCTGGCTTGTCCTTTAGATACCTCAACCAATATGAATGTACAGTCTATGTTTCTTTCCCCAGTCTCCATGTACACTCTTCACGGCCTTAGGGTGTCAGGAACAACAAGCGTTATGGCTCCTCGGCTATTCACATATGGTAAGCTAAATAAATTTTACATAGCGCTGGCTAGACCCGAAGGTATCAGAGCGCTTTACATGAGGTTCCACAAAGTTACAAAATTACATCAGGTAACAGGTTACATAAGTTACTAGTAAAACATTTAAAGAGTATAGAAAATGAGATAAATGGAGCGTAGAAATGTAAGGGGTAGGGTGAAGGGGTAGGAGGATGATACGACGGCGACATGAAGGAAAGTCTGCCCCAAGTCCAGCTGGGTAGGTGACGGCCATAGAAGGAAATCCACGGCCCATCTCCTCTTTAGCTATCAAGGTCGCTCCACTGGGCATCAGCCAAATAGCAAGGTCTCGGCTGAAAAACATTTAAAGAGCATAGGAAGGCGAGATAAATGGAGCGTAGAAGGGTAAAGGGGTAGGGAGGAGATATGACGGAGAGACGAAGGAAACTCTGCCCAAAGTCCGGCTGGGTAGGTGACGGCCGAGGTGGAAGTCCACAAAGGGAAGTACCCTTTCAAATCGTCGCTACACTTCAGCACTGCACAGATCTTGATTCTCCTCAGGGTTTCTACATGCAAGGCTACTGCGCTTTCTGCCGAATGCCTGAGGATTGACGAGACGTTCTTTATTTGGGGCCACACGTGCTGTTACCATGTGCCTGCCATTGGACACAATATCTGAGATTGACTGATTACAATATGACAAAAAGGTAAACCATGATGCTTGAGAGAAGGACTGCATAAGCTAAAAGAGCATTTTTAACAATCCTACCCTCTATAAACCTAGAAAATACTTTTACCTGCCATGTAAAAGGCTGAGGGAGCAGGAGGAATCGTCCATTTCTTGGTCACATGCTTCTAAATGTTTCAGAGGACTTCTTAATTAATTCAGAAGGGAACAAGCAAGTGCTGCCCTCTCTCCATTGCTCATCATAGCATCTAAAAGTAAAGCTATCAAACAGTGGTATAATGCAAAAAAAATGGGTCCCCCCTGCAGATTGGAACGAGGGGCCCTTGAGTCTCCAATATCTCAGAGATATTCATTGGCCTTGGGGTGAAAGGTGACCCCATAGAGAGGGGTGCCCCTTAAAGGGTTGGGAACCCCTGCACCATAGGGGCCACAGGCGTCTGTGTTACACCCATTCTTGTCCTTGTTTCTTTGCCTGCTTTTCCCATTATTGTGCCCTGTTTATTGTGCCTGGTCTTATTATTTTGCTTGTTATTGTGCATGCCCTTCAGCCCATTTTTTCCCGCTTCCCGCTCCCCCACCCGCCGCTGCTGCCCCCGTGGCCCCTCCCCTCTGCTGTCTCCCGCTCCTGCCTCCCAGCTCTGCCCCTCCCAGTTCCCCCATTAATGCCAGCCGCTGCGTGGTGAGCGCGAGCTGGACCTCCGACCTCAGCTAGGGACCTGCTCTCTCCCCCCGTAGCTCCGTCTGCCATGCTGTGCCTCTTCCCAGGCAGAACGGAGTGCAGGTAGGGGTTCAAACCTCGGCTTCTGCCTAGGTTGTGCCCGCTGTTGTGCCTTGTTGCCCCTCTGCCTCTCCTGCGTCCCATTATTGTGCCTTGTTGTTTGCCTGGTTTTGCACATTCTTGTGCCTTGTTTCTTTGCCTGCATTTCCCATTATTGTGCCCTGTTTATTGTGCCTGGTTTTATTATTGGGCTTGTTATTGTGCGTGCCGTTCTGCCTGTTTTTTCCCGCTTCGCGCTCCCCCACCCGCTGCTGCTGCCCCCGCGGCCCCTCCCCTCTGCGGTCCCCCGCCTCCCAGCTCTGCCCCTCCCACCTTCTCTATTAATGCCAGCCAATGCGCGGCCGCGCAGCAGACGTGCTGCTGGCGGACATAGGCAAGCCCGTCAGCGCCTGTCCGCGACCCGACCGCGACCAGGAACCCTGGATCTGTTGCAGGGATTCTGCTCATGCACAGAACTATACGCAGGAAACCAGGACCTTGGTGTATTGTTGTGTACCAAAAAAGCCACCTCAGTGCCCAGAACCCCAATCCGACTAGCATTAGTGTCTCATTCGTTCTCCGTACTACAGCAAAGCTCCCAATGATTAGACAACCTAGAACATGCGACTTAGTAAACTCTCAGGAATAGTGGGAAACAAGAACACTCTTTCGTTCACACTCATACTTGTCCACAACGTGAGTAATCAGAGACATTGTATAGTTTAAAATGTTTATTTTTAACTAACGTGCTCTAAGGTTCAGTACTCTAGCCAATACGAGCAGCATAATGGATAAAATCAATATAATTAGCATTGTTACAATTCCATAAAGCACAAAAGAGGAAATCATATTATAATGACAGTGGAAACAGGACTATAGCTACTTTTACCACCCTCCGTGTGCTTATGAGCTAGTTTAGAATAATTATAGAAGACCTCTGGGCTTTGTTAGCGAGACCCCATACCTACGAGATCAGATTTACATCTCAGGATCAGCAAAGCTCTTCTAAGTTGGAAAGGTTTTCTCCAAATGCCTTCTCATGCATGTAATGCCATATTAAAAGCACCCGAGTTTCAGTTTGGGCGCTGTGCTTCATATTATGTCTATGTGCGTGGGACTGACCAAAGTGAATCAACAGTATACATTGTTATTCGACCTTGAACAGACTGTACAGACAGAGATCGCGGTGCCCCGCTGGATATGTGAAAGGTAGACAGTTCTCATGTGAAGCAGCGCCAGCAAAGTATTTCACGAGAACAGAGCCATGTAGTGTTGTGTGCAAAAGCGGCAGAATGGCAGCCAAGGATATACTACTTATGCTATCTTAGCAATGTCTGTAGTTAACCCCATTTCCTCACTACATCCTCCCCTTGGTCAGGCCAACGGACAGTGGACTCAATGGAACACAGAGTTCAAGTCAGAGTGAGGAAGAATTAAGAGCAGCAGTCATATTGGTGCACTAATTAATGTATATAAAACTCAATTTGAGAGAAAAAAGTGAAAAAGAAAAGCCATTACAAAAAGTATCCGGCAGTTGATGGAAGTCATCCAGCTTAATCCATTAAGGTGTATGAGCAGTTAGTTGCAACAGCCTCCAAGAGGAATTAATTGATATTATCAGCAAAGAGGGTAGCCATCCATTCCAGCAAAGAGAATGAACATACATGTTCATCAACAATGGGAGCTTCTAGCACCATCAGTGGACAACTCGCGTGTTCCTCAAGAAAACTTCATTGCAGGAAATCATGTGCAGCTGCACAGACATCCCATTCTGCTAAAACTCCAAGCGTAGCCGCACAGGCAATGATCCCAACACCAGAACATTCCAGCTCATGCGCCACTAGAGGACTCATTAGCAGGTCATAATCTGGGGCAGGAGACACCATATTGGAGAGGCAAAGATCCGAAGCCCATTCAAACGAACATTCCAGGCAGTGGAAGACTGGTTGCACTGTGTGAAATAACCAAAACGGAAGGACAATCCATAAGCCACGCTCAGAGTGGCCAGTGGCAAAGTACCGTAGCATTCAAGCATACGACTACAAAGCAGCAGCAGCTGGTCCCGGCTGTTTGGTGCCACAGGAGGAGCATCCATTTCAGAGCAAGCAAATTAACAGCAGGAGTCCAGCGTCTAGTGCAAGCAACAGTGGCAAGGTACCGAAGACGATGGAAAAATTAGAATGGATAAATGCTGGTATTACACCAAATATGGTTTGAAAAGAGGTCACAAGGCCAGAGCCCACAGTCTTAAAAAAATGGGCAATGCCTGTTTTGTTAGTAGCATTGAAGATAGTGTGAATCACCGCCCCAAAATGTAGTGGGAGATCGATATTAAGAAGCGCATGTACCTCTGTATGGGTGTTAGCCACGTGAAGGACAAAGGTCTCATGGGCAGATGTGAGAGCAACTTCTTTTTGGGACAATAATGCTCTTATTCTGCTCAATTTGTTGAACTCTGCCTTCAAGGTCGGAATGGAAGGCCAAATCGAGATGTCGAGCCTCCCGTGCGGGGCTGGAAACAGCACATTTTTACAGCAAACCACACGCTGTGAGACTGTTACAATGTAAGCGATGCCAGCCACCATGCCGCAGCAATCTTCATTATTTAAAAGCAAATAACTACCGTCTACTAGCAGGGTAAACGTAGCTGGTACTGGATGACCCTTCAAAATACACGCAAAATTTGGCACTGATAAATTACATGCGCCGTGCAATTGTATATTCTTACACACAAGAGAATGATCAGGTGAGGAATCACACGGATCACTGACAAAATATCGAGAAGGAGAATATCGACCTACCAAAATATAGAGGAAAAAATATAGAATGCCAAAATATCGAATGCCTATCTCCAAACAGGTAAGTACAAAAATATAGAATCCAAAATATCATTGTAAAAAATATAGTTAGTCAAAATATCAAATTTTTTTAAACGTCTTAAAAGTAATGTGAAATTAATGAAATAATACATATAATTAACTGAAACATACTTTAAAAAACTTAAATATCTTTAACATTAATTAATAATTAATGTAAGTAAAAAAAAAAAATTGAATACATATATATTAACTTAATATTAATTAAAAATATTCAATATTTTTTGCTTAGGATAGCGGGTGGGTAAAATGTACTATTACCACTCCAGTAAGTACATAAGTAGGGAAAGCGTTGGATAGCTTAGGGGTAAAAATGACTATTCCCACTCCAAAGAGTGCAACAGTAGGGAAAGCATCGGATAGAGTAGGGGTAAAAATTACTATTCCCACTCCAGAGAATGCAACAGTAGGGAAAGCGTCGGATAGCGTAGGGGTAAAAATTACTATTCCCACTCCAGAGAGTACAACAGTGGGGAAAGCGTTGGATAGTGTAGGGGTAAAAATTACTATTCCCACTCCAGAGAGTGCAACAGTAGGGAAAGCATTGGATAGCGGGAGGGGTAAAAATTACCATTCCCACTTCAGAGAGTGCAACAGTAGGGAAAGCGTTGGATAGCGGGAGGGTACAATTTATTATTCCCACTCCAGTGAGTGCAATAGTAGAGAAAGCGTTGGATAGCGTAGGGGTAAAAATTACTATTCCCACTCCAGTGAGTGCAATAGTAGGGAAAATAATAATTTTATTAAAAATAAATTAATTCTTAATACCAAAAAAAAGTATTAAAATTAATTACCAATCACACAATATTTTAATTAATTATAAATACCAATAATTTATTTTTTAATTAATTACCTATGAATAATTACTTAACAACCAATTAATTTTCTATAACAAAAAATAATAAATACAATTAATATCAATTAATAATTAATTAATAATAGATTAATTATCAATATACAAACATTATTTCAATAATTAATTGTTTACAATTAAATTACTTCCCACCATATTCCCCTATAAACCCACAACCCGCTACAAATAATAAATTAATACAATTAACATAATTATCAATTAAACAATTAATACAAATTAATTACCAATTAATAACAATTATTTACCAATTAATAATTAATCAACAACCAATTAATTTTCAATACCAATTAATAATTACCTAAGAACAATTACATTACTTTCCACCCTATTCGCCTATAAACCCACAACCCGCTACAGAAGTAAAACGCAAAATTAAATTTAAAATAATTAATAATTACTAAAAATTATTATTTAATGTACTATTATTAAATTACTTCCCACCCTAATCCCCTATAAACCCACAACCCGCTACGGAATTATATTACACAAAAATTAAATAACCTAAAATTCATTACTTTTAAAATATTCAAACATACATTCCAAAATTAATACATACTTTTAACACATATACTAACACTTAAAACACTATAAAAAAATTCGATATTTTTAACAACTATATTATGACTGTCGATATTACTTACTTCTATATTATTTAAATCGATATTTCTTACCTGATTTTCGATATTCTTCACCACTATATTTTGGCAATTCGATATTCTGTCCACATTCTATATTAAAAACTCGATATTCTGTCCTGTCGATATTTTTAATTCGATTTTATGTCTGTTTACCGAATCACATGACTCCTCAGTGAGGTACACCTCGTTTTCATCCCGTAAGCATCTGTATGTGAAAGGTAGGGACCACACTTCGTGTAGAAATGCACTACCTAAAGGTTCGTAGCGGTCTAAGGTATAATGTTTCATACATGAACTAAATTTAAACAAGGAAAATGGCAAAGTTATTACCCCATGGATGAGCCACACTGCAGAATTAGTTTCAGCAACTGAAAAAGGCAAAGGTTCTAATTTTTCAATATGTAACAGAGTGTATGTGGAATCCTTCATGGACATAAACTGTTGTCTATCTGTCAAGTTAAATGGCGTAAATTACGATGACGTGTTCATGTAATCCCATGGAACTTTCCCCATCTTCAAAGTTTGCAATTTCCATGCAAACTGCATAATTGAACGCAATTAATTTTGACCATGATACAAAACAGGTACTTCATCATGAACAATAGCCACAACGGATGAAATAATATTGTCTAATGTGTAAATACGAGAAGAAAGAGTGTTAATACTATTATCAACAACAGTAAGCACTTTTTCTAAATTAGCTTGGTCTATTGCCCTTAGATATGAAGCAGCTTCAATTTGGGACAGCTTCCAGATTTCATTGTAAGTGGCATATATAAATCTTTTTGATCTTGGACCAGAAGGCCCTTTTATAAAATCTGTGAAGTCAACGTCACCTGACAACAACGACAAGTGGCGTTTAACTGACGTAAGGGTCGAGTGTTGCAACCAATTTTGACATAACTTTTCTACTGAATAGGGAGTAACTGAATGAGAGTCAGAAAAACGTGGATCAGGTCTATCCTGAATGTATCCTGGGGTCTTGTCTAAAAACGGTGTTGGCAAGAATCCAAACTTATATGCCAAACCAACCAACCCTGGGGGTCCAGGGTAGAAAATATTTTAAGTGTCATTCGTAAGCAACAACTGCAAATCGTCAATGGCCAAATCAGTATGATTATCCCAGTTGTCATAAGGAGCCAGTGTAGGTATTTTAGGTGCATTCATTTGTTTTGCAGTCACTTAACCTAAACAGGCTGTTTGATAAATCGAACTATTCAAAAATGCGATTTGTTTTGGGATAAGGCATGCACAATGCAAAGTTTCAGATCCGTGCACCTGCCAGAATTTAGAACCCCAAACAGGCTTAAGATCTACTGTATCCTTCCACAGCTCATAACCACCCACTGCCAGTTGATCAATAAAGGAATACACTAATTTAGAGTGTGTGAGCATGACTTTGGAATTGGATGTAATATTCAATTTAAAATAAAATTAATCCAGATTGGATTTATTAAAATGTGTAAAATATACAAATGTTTGCAAAAGAGTTTTCGAACTGCCTTTAATGGGAGCTGGGCAATGTTCCCATTGTGTGTAATTAAAAACATTTCTAAATGTATTTGCTTTATGCAGGTAATGATGGCCAAAATGCTGGTAACAAAATAAATCAGCATAATTTGCGGTATTTAAATACAAATCCTCAGCATCAAATGCAGCATAATACTTTAAATCAGAAAACAAAGATTCAACGGCTGGTACGTACCAATCATCAGAGCGTATATTCTGTTTCACTACATTCCCCATAGAAACACGAAGTACATTGGGAACATTAACCACTTCTGTGGGGCCATGAATTTGGTAGTTAACTGCATCCCAAACTATTCCATCCGCAACTGGCCAGGCAGAGATGTTGACAAAAGTCTGGTCCCTTTTCATGATGTGTGATGAGGAGTGCGGTGCCAAACATCCATCAACTATTTTAACTGCAGAGCGGTCAGTGAGATAGTGACCATTTATTAAAAGGAAGAAAAATGTCACAAATCCAATCGACATGAACAAAACAATGGCAATGAGCATCAATCAAATGTATGTCCAGGGAGGGATCAAATAATTTCTTTTAAACCAGGTGACAAAAACAGAAAATGTGGATGGAGGACTCGATGATGCGGAGATAGAGTCAAAGGAAAAACGAGACTGGTTCAGTGTGTTGTCTTGAAAACCAGGCAATGACTCTGCAGCAGGATACGTATATTCAGTTTCTTCATGAAGACTGCAAGCCGGAGGGTTTAGCAGAGGATCAGTAACAGCGGTCATCTCTATGGCAGTGTCAGGCCTGATGTTGTTGGAACTGGCCCAGACTGTATTCCTGGATATTGTTGGACAGGAAACAGCAGGTGTCATACTATGTAGAATCGGCCAGGCGTTGTAGTTTGACATTGTCCACTGAGATGTATCTGTTATCTTTGCGACCAGGAAGTGGTGGTAAAATGACTGTACAAGTACCCTCCACGCCAAGCACTGGGACAGGTGCACGATAAGAGGGGCCAAAGTCTTTCCTGTTCTCCACCTTCTCACGGACTAGGTCTCCGATCTTGGGTAGCCAGCCGACTACCGGAATCTGCAGCGCCACTTCAGTGGCGGAGGGTAAATGTTTCTTTGCAAGGCCGTCTCGAGCCTCTTGTAGATTCTGTAACACATCAGAATGATTATCTACGTCAAAGGACGTGGCTGTAGCCACCATGTCTAGGCCATCAAGGTCCGGAACAAACATTTTCATGAGAAAGAGCATTTCGTATGGGGTCCGCCCACCCAGAGATCTTCTAGGAAGGTTATTTAGTGCATGTTGTATGCTATACAAATGGGCAAACCAGTTTCTGCCAGTACCTATAACTCTAGCTGTCAAAGATTGCTTTAAGTCACGGTTCATTTGCTCCACAACTGAGTTGCCCTCAGGCCTGTATGGAGCCAAACATTTGACTTGCACCCCCAAAGACCTCATGGCATCCTTGTACGTCTTGGAGGCAAACGCGGGACCCTGGTCAGAATGAAAGGTGCCACATGCAAAAATTCACGCAAAGACACGCAAATCCCTGATGAAAGTTTGTGCGTCAGCACTACGTTGTGGCCAAACCCAAAGAAAAAGTGTGCACTATTCAACTGCAACCAAGATAAACTTATACTACAGCAGCTACAGATGGATCCCCACCGGAACCAGAAGAACGGTCACCCAGGCCCTCATCACCAGCAGGCTGGATTACGGCAACACCCTCTAAGCGGGAACCACTCTAAACTCCAGAAGAGACTCCAACGCATACAGAACACCCCCTCACGCCTTATCCTCGACATCCCCCGCCACAGCCACATCACCGCCCACCAGAGGGACCTGCACTGGCTCCCCGTCAACAAGAGGATCACCTTCAAGATCCTCACCCACGCTCACAAAGCACTCCACGACGCCAGACCAGCATAACTTAACAAGTGTCTCACCTTATACGCCCCCAACATCCAGCTCGGCTCCGCGGACCTAGCCCTCGCCATTGTCCCACGCATTCACCAAACAACCACCGGCGGCAGATCCTTCTCCCACCTCGCCACCAAGACATGGAACACCCTCCCCACCCACCTACGACAGACCCAGGACCTGCTGACCATTAGGAGACTCCTCAAAACCTGGCTGCTCGATCAGTAGCTGCTCCCCCTCCCCCTCAGCACCTTGAGACCCTCATGGGTGAGTAGCACGCTTTACAAATGTTTGATTGATTGATTGATACGCATTATCAGAAGAAAATGGACCGCAGTGATATAAATAAACACAATTGAATGGTTTATTAGAAATGTACAGCTGTGTTTGTGGTGGTTGTGCTGCTGTTGAAGGTTTAATCTGCTGACAAATGTCACAAGAAAGCACATAATTATGGGTTTGTTTATATAACCCACGCCACCAGTAACGTTGCTGTAAGATAAAGACAGTCGCCGAAACACCTGCATGAGCCGAGGCCATGCCTTAGTGCGTGGCTGTTATCAAAGCTTGTCTGCGGTCCTGGTTGGCAATCAACCTGTCACCAACGTCATTAATTCTCACATAGGGAACTTTATCGGGACTTAAATGATAAGAGTATTTTGAAGGGAAACCCTGTGGGTACTTACTTCCCTTCTCTGTAGCAGCAATAGCTGCCAAGATGTCATCATCAATCTTAGTCATGAATCTTGGAACTGCTGCTACTGTATAAGTGGCTACTGCCGTTTTAGCTGCTTCATCAGCCAAACTGTTACCGACCGCGTGTACTTCTACATGCTGGTGGCCAAGAGTATGAATTGCTTGTGTGACAGGCAGACGTTCTTTAAGCTCTGCGACTCGAACCAAAAGCATTTTATGCTTAATTGTGCTGCCTTTAGAGTCAGGATAGTCATTCTGAGACCAAAAGTATAAGTTGTCATTAAAAGACTGAACACAGTAATAAGAGTCACTTACAATCAAGGTAGTCACATTAGGATCAGCAAACTCCCGTGCTAGCACCAGAGCTCGTAGCTCTGCTAACTGGGTGGTACAGTCCCCTAGTGCCTGCGTGTGCACGACACTGGACTTGAACTCACTGTTCACTATGGTACCTGCCACTATTGCGCAAGCTGCCGAGTAAGAATGTTTTGATCATGTCGCCGGTTGCGCCTAACCGTCGGTATAAATGATACAATGGTAGTCCTCGAGCGGGCGCATAGACAGAGGAGCAGGATAAACAAATTCATACTGTAAGAACTCCTGAGTTTGTAATGAGGAGTCAAAGATATAGGTGACATCAGATGATGTCAACGAAGTAGCCCATTGTATCCAACACGGATGTAAAGCTTTTGAGTTTGGTACACTGGCTCTCGTTACAGCTTCAAGAGCAGGATATGGTGTTACAACCATCATGCATTTTCATTGTACCAGTTTACGTTCCTTTAGGATCGCCATCTGGACTGCAGTCAATACTTTTTGAACTGTTGAAAAACGCAGTTCAGCCGAAGTGTACAAATGTGACTTGTAAGCAATAGGTACTGTGTCACCTTCATTAAATGTCAACTAGGTGAAACCCACTGCCCCTGGCACTATTCTTATCACCAGGTTTGTGTGGTTATCACGCGTCAACAAGTATTTAGATTCAATAAGATCAGACTGCAAGGATTGCAGAATAGCTGAATATTCCGGGAGCCAGCAGGCTTTTGTAAAGGTAGGTTGTATCAAGGCATACAGCGGCTTGATACATTGGGCATAATCCGGAATGTAGGTTCGCCCGAAGTTTCAAAATCCCAGCAAGGATTGCAATTTTTTCAGAGTTGTAGGAGAGGGCAAACGTGTGCACTTCTCCAAGAAGTGAGGCCCTAGGCCTCTACCTTCATTATTAAGCTCGTAGCCCAGGAACAACACTGTGTACTCTGCAATGTGTGATTTTGCAAAGTTAAATTTGTAACCGTAGTCCGCAAACAACACTATGATGCGGTCCATGGGACACAAATGCGGCCATTATTCGTCTGTGAGATAAATATCATCAACGTACGAGTACGCATCAGGTCTATGTCGTCTAACAGAGAGACAACATGTGCAGCAAAAACACCTGGGCTGTTTTTGTAGCCCATGACCAATCTTGTAAATTGTTTTTGTTTACCGCCCAGGGTGAAGGCCGTCCATTGACTACTTATAGAGGACAGATTGTGGCTAAAAAAGCCATTGGAAATGTCAAGTATAGTTTTATATTTTTAACGCACAAAACTGTCTACAAGTCCTGAGCTATGGGTATTCTGAACCGCACAGTTACAACAATGAGAGTTCAAATGTCGGTAATCCAAAACTAAGCGGTACGGCTCATCTGGTTTGGTTACTGTAAAAAGAGGGTTATTCATCGGTGACACACGTCTCAATTACTCCTTGATACTCTAATTGTTCAAGAATTTCAGAAACGGGAGCTTTTGCTTCCCGCCGGAGTAGATATTGAGGTTGTGGCTGTGGTATAGACCGCAATGGTATCTCATGAAGCGGAGAGGTCTTATCTTATCCTGAGTACGGTGCAGAGCCGGTGCAAGCACCAAAGCCCACTATTCTGCAAAAGCCATTGCTTGCTCCTTGGCTACGTTGTGTGAAAAACTAGGGAGGATTACCTCCTCCCCCCTTGGAGCGGCTAAAACAAAAGGTGGGGACCAGTCTGCCTCAGCTAACAAGGTGTCATAAGAAGAAGTCATATTTTCCCCAAAAAATCCCTTTAATACCACGTTTTATATCACCTTCAATCAAAAGTACAATTTCATATAATCTATCAGGGGGAGCCACTCGGGTTTCAGCAGTTTCGACTGTGATGAAAGTGTCAGTTGCTGTCTCCTCTAGAAATGGACGCAGTGCTTGCCGCACTATGGTAACCTCCGGTGCGCTGTCTAGCAACGTTACTGCCCAAGTTAGATTCCGAAGGCAGATTCTCACCGTCCGTGGCATATCTCGCTGTTAAAGCAGCAACTTTCTTTTTCTGAAACGGAGGGTGTTGACGAGGAAAATCGTCCTGCTTGCCTTTTCTGTCAGTCAGACGAGGTTGCTCGTGTCCTTGCGGGGCACCTCGATCTCTGACGCGATCCTGGCGATCACCTCCACCGGCTTGTTAGCCCGATGTTTCCTGTGAAGAACGAGGAGAATGCTGGTCAGGGACCTTAAACCTGTCAGGAGACCTAATTCTCGCGCGGTCGCACAAATCATAAGTGTGCTCAGAGGGTTTGGGTGCTGGTGACGCTGCACGTGACCCTTGTTTCTGTTGTTGCTTCCCCTGTTTTCTTATTTTTCCAATTCTTTTTAGGAAAAATTGAACGGTCATCTTTATTAGACTGCGCCGTCTGAGTTTGCTGTTGTGCCGGCATTTTAGCAAAAGGCTTAAGACCCAAACTATTACATCCAAAGGTCTTCTAGGCATCGGCAATAATTTTTGGTACCTCTCGGGGTTTCTCTTCTTCCGGGACAAGACGCAAAGCATTAGACACTTGAAAGTTAACCACATCCCCCTTGATGTTTGCAAGTATGAGATCAGCAACTACGTCAAACACTCCAACAAGCTCATCTCCAACTCAACCGCTGCCTCTGAGCCATGCTCATCCTGAACACGCTTAATCACGGAGGGTAATACAGTCATAGAAGGTGTGCCAAAACACTTTGCATACACTGCTGCAAACACTTTACCCCAATTCTCACAATTGGTTACCTCTGTTATTAAGTCTTTCTGCAAACTTATTGTCAAGATCCTGTGTTTCTCCACAGGAGAGGTATTAGGAAATACCGCTTCCAGCTAGTTAAATTTCTCAGCAAGCCAGTATGGTAAATCATTCGTATTCTGTGGTTGCTTGCCCATAACCGAATTAGCTATAACGGGACTAATAGACATCCTGGTGGGGCCAGCTGGTTGCTCCACAACCCCAGGTGCTCCCATCTGGAGATTGTGGGAAATGTATTGTACTAGAGCCCTATGTACTTCAAACAAGGAGGTGTGCAAGACACACAATTTGGCTATAGTGGCTGCTAGATAACATGGATGTGGTGTGTTCTCGGCCAAAACTGGCCAAGTGGCCCCTAGAATGGACAAAGGTCCTAACCGGACCAGAGTCACGGTGTGGGGGAGGGCGCCATTAAACCAAATACGGTGTTGCCATGCTGAAATCAGAACCTCGAGAGTCGTATATGGCCGATACGCTACAGGTACTGCAGTGGAAGTGTATGTATGGAACAAATTATCATCACCGTTCACTGCTGGAAACGTTACCCAAGAGTAAAATACCTCAAAGTGGAAAGCCGGATCGGCTCCAACCACAAAGATTAGTGCAATACCAGCGTCTGGCACTCCATATGCCACCAAATGTTGATGGACTGGGGTGCGGCTATGAGCCTTAATATCGACATCAGCCATAAGGACTAACAAAAGGAAAACAACTTAAAAGCATGGCAGCGCAATAGGTTCGTAATTCATATGAATGAGAAAACCTTTTTAAATTATCAAGCTTGAAAGGACCCATAAAGTTTTAATACAGGTAGGTTATGCCGTCACCACTGTTTACCGGAAAACAGGACTGAGGGAATTGTGTACAAGTAGAAGCACTACTAAAGCATCTCGTAAATAAGTACCAGACCAAACGTTAAGGGCGCCATGTTGCAGTGATTCTGCTCATTCACAGAACTTTGCGCAGGAAACCAGGACCTTGGTGTATTGTTTTGTACCAAAAAAGCCACCTCAGTACCCAGAACCCCAATCCGACTAGCATTAGTGTCTCATTCGTTCTCCGCACTACAGCGAAGCTACCAATGATTAGACAACCTAGAACATGCAACTTAGTAAACTCTCAGGAATAGTGGGAAACAAGAACACTCTTTCGTTCACACTCATACTTGTCCACAACGTGAGTAATCAGAGACACTGTATAGTTTAAAATGTTTATTTTTAACTAACGTGCTCTAAGGTGCAGTACTCTAGCCAATACGAGCAGCATAATGCATAAAAACAATATATTTAGCATTGTTACAATTCCATAAAGCACAAAAGAGGAAATCATATTATAATGACAGTGGAAACAGGACTATAGCTCCTTTTACCACCCTCCGTGTGCTTATGAGCTAGTTTAGAATAATTATAGAAGACCTCTGGGCTTTGTCAGCGAGACCCCATACCTACGAGATCAGATGCAGTGATTTATATCTCAGGATCAGCACAGCTCTTCTAAGTTGGAAAGGTTTTCTCCAAATGCCTTCTCATGGATGTAATGCCATATAAAGCACCCGAGTTTCAGTTGGGCCGCTGTGCTTCATGTTATGTCTATGTTCGTGGGACTGACCAAAGTGAATCAACAGCATACATTGTTATTTGACCTTGAACAGGCTGTACAGACAGAGATCGAGGTGCCCCGCTGGATATGTGAAAGGTAGACAGTTCTCATGTAAAGCAGCACCAGCAAAGTATTTCACAAGAACAGAGCCAAGTAGTGTTGTGTGCAAAAGCGGCTGAATGGCAGCCAAGCATATACTACTTATGCTAACTTAGCAATGTCTGTAGTTAACCCCATTTCCTCACTACAGATCTCCAACCATCCACCACTATGACACCACCACCCTCCTCGCACTCAACCCCGGAAGTTGCAGGGAGTGCCAACAGGCCTCGCTGAACATGACCCATGATCAGTTCTCCTGCCTCCACTGCCGACAAACCCTCACCGACACCCCGGCCTCCAACACCGGCGACACCCTAAAATGCATCCTCCTCACTGTATGCTCCGTACACAATCGCACCATCGAAATCTGGAACCTACTCGACACCCTCTCGCCCGACATCGCCTTCTTCACAGAGACCTGGACCAAAGAATCCTCCGCCCCCGACATCAACACCGCCATCCTGGATGGATACAAGATCCAGGGACATAACCGCCTCATCCACCCCGGAGGGGGCCTTGCAATCATCCACAGAAGCACCCTCTGCCTCGACACCTCAAGCGAAACCTTCACCTCCGCCGAACACCTGCACTTCCAGATCCAGACCACCCCCTAAACCACACTCCAAGGAACCCTCATCTGCAGGCCCCCCGGCCCTTGGACCCCCTTCACCACCACCATTACCGACTTCATTGCACCCCATGCCATCGCTTTAACGAACTACATACTCATTGGAGACCTGAACTTCCACCTTGACTACACCAACGACCCCAACTCCACCACCCTTCGTGACAACCTCGCCAGCATCGGACTTAAACAACCCTCGATCCCATCTTTGCGGCAGGAAACAATGTCCATTTCAGCCACACAACGCAACCGCCATGGACTGACCACCACTGCGTACACTTTGCCGTTGACAAACTCAAGACACCCAAACCAGCCCCACGCCCTCCACGAAAGAACTGGAGCCAGGTTACCGACGAGCAACTCAACTCCACCCTCACCCGAGACAACCACACATGGTCATCCGCCGCAAACAACGCTGCCAGATCCCTGGATCACCAACTGCACAGACGAGCTCGCCCCACTACACACCCCGACAGACTACGCCCCAGGAAAAGCCGCCTGGTTCACCACCGCCCTCCAATAAGCTAGGCACACCTGCAGATGCCCAGAGACGAACTGGAGAAACACCAAGACAACCGAAAACCACACCACCCACAAGGATGCTATGACGGACTACCACAACCAAATCAGAGCTACCAAGAGGAACTTCTTCCACAATAAAATCCTCGCCAACTCCACCAACTCCAAACTTTTCAGTGTCATTCAAGAATTCACCAACCCACGCAGCAAAGCCACAGACATCACCCCATCCCAAGACCTCTGCGACAAGCTTGGAACCTAGTTCCACCTCAAAGTCAAAACCTCTATGACAACTTTGTCAACCAGGCACCACAGATGGCCCTCCGCCCCCCAGAGACACCAGCCAACCCACCATCTGCAACTGGACACCGATCACGGCCGATGACACCGCCTCAACTATGAAAGGCATCCACTCAGGGGCTCCCACCGACCCCTGCCCCCCTCATATCTACCACAGAGCCGCGGCCGCCATCGCACCTGAACTTCAACGCACCATCAACACCACCTTCAATACAGGCACCTTCCCAGATGACTGGAAGCGCGCAGAAGTCAGACCCCTGCTCAAGAAGCCCACGGCTGACCCCACCGACCACAAGAACTATCGGCCCATCTCGCTTCTCCCCTTCGCGGCCAAGGTCACTGAGAAAACAATCAACAGGGAACTAACATGTTTCATCAAAGAGAACACCATCCTTGACCCATCCCATTCAGGATTCCGAAGCAACCACAGCACAGAGACCGCCCTACTCGCTGCCACAGACAACATCAGCACCCTCCTCGACCAAGGCCACTCTGCAGCCCTCATCCTACTCGACCTATCAGTGGCCTTCGACACCGTCTCCCACTGCACACTAGCCACTAGACTACACGACGCAGGCATACAAGGAAAAGCCCTGGGCTGGATCTGATCATTCCTCACTGGAAGAAGCCAAAGGATAACTCTGCCACCCTTCCTCTACGACCCCACGGATATCACCTGCGGAGTCCCACAGGGATCATCACTAAGCCCGACCCTCTATCTACAAGGCCCCCCTTACAGCCATCGTCCGACTACACGGCCTCAACATCATATCCTATGCTGACGACACCCAACTCATCCTCTCCCTCACTAAAGATCCCACCACTGCCAAACTAAACTTCTAGAAAGGAATGCAAGACCAACAGCTGCCTAAAGCTCAACACCGAAAAGACAGAGGTCCTCATCCTCGGTACCACCCCTCATCAGCATGGGACAGCACATGGTGGTCAACAGCCCTCGGAAGCCCACCTACCCCCTCAGACCATGCCAAGAACCTCAGCATCGTACTCGACTCATCACTCACCATGAACCGCCAGATCAATGCCATCACCTCCAACTGCTTCAACACCCTCTGCATCCTCCGCAAGCCTTCAAGTGGATCCCTCATGAGTCAAGGAAGTCAGTCATCCACGGACTCATCACCAGCAGACTGGACTACGGAAACACACTCTACGCTGGCATCAATAAATCCCTGCTCCGCAAACTCCAGAAAATTCAGAACACCGCTGCCAGACTCGTCCTCTGTATCCCCAGGCAAGAACACCCGGTATCACCCAGCACCTACGAAGACTCCACTGGCTCCCCGTGGAGAAAAGAGTCACCTTCAAAATCTTCACTCACGCCTACAAATGCCTACACAACAACGGACCCACATACCTCACTGACAGAATCAACTTCCACGTACCCAAAAGAAACCTCAGATCCTCCAACCTCTCACTGGCCGAAACCCCATGCATCCACAGAGCAAGGGCAGGTGGAAGATCCTTCTCCCACATTGCAGCCAAGACCTGGACCAAGCTACCGGCAGACTTCAGACAAACCCCCTCCCTGAACACTGAAGACCCTCAAGACCTGGCTCTTCGATTAGACTGATCTACGGACTCCCCCCCAGCACCTTGAGACCATCATGGGTGAATAGCACGCTTACAATTCCCTGATTGATTAACCGATTGATGGCTTCAGATCTCAGTTAAAGTTTTTAGTGGCAAGAGTTCAGTTTACCAAAGTGGTGGAGGTGGAACCTCTGTCGTAGCATGGCAGCAGATGTTTTTCCACCAAAACGAACTTTCATCATTTGGATAGCAACCCTGAAAGTAAACATTGAGATAGTTTCTCGAACACAGGAAGACACACACTGCTATGTCAGTAGTAAAGAGTTAAGGACTAACCAACGACAGCCAAAAAGCATGGCGACAAATTAGCCTCTGTCAGAAAAGGTCCATTTAAAAAAAAAAAAGATCCTCTGATCAAAGATTGAGGAGTATACCTTTAAATCCAGATGCAGTTTTTTGGATAGTTCAAAAGAGCAGTCAAATGAAATGAGATCAGGAGGGAATGTTTAATTATATTTTACACAGAAAAAAAAAGCTGCAAAAAGTTTGGAGGAGAGTCAAGGGTACTAGTGCATGATCTTGTGGGTATTTTTCAAACACTGTCTTCAAAACAGTTCTCCGTGATACATGGACCATTTTAGATTTCTTTTGTTAGTAGCTTCAGTTTAGATCTTTTGCCTTCATTTGCACTGTAGTTATAAAATGTTTGTTTGTGGACGAGAGGCCATGGTGAGGATTTGTGATTTGATGAGTCAATAATCTGACCAAGGCTGAGGCTGCAGTGACATATTAGGTACAACAAACCCACATAAAGGAATAGGCCAGTAGTGCATTAGCAGCTACTTTACATTCCTATCCCAAAAAGTCTTGACTTTATCACCTCCATAAAACTAAACTAACAAAAAGAAGGTGCAGAGTCTTCCAGCACGTGGTACAGTTTGAATCTAGCAATTCTGAAATGGGCTCCTTCATAGTTGAGCCACCAATGATGACGTTCTAGCTTGGGCCTGGCAAAACTGCATTGGAATTCAAAAAATGGGATACTGTTAAACAATCAAAGATCAAATGGTGAACACTACACTGATCACATTAATGAATCATTTGAACATGCAATCTACTCCTTCATTCTTTGTGGATAAAAATCCTGAAACTGCCCCAAGCATTTCCTCATCCTATTTTGTTAAAAAAAACTATATTCTCAGAGAAACCAGTTAATAGTATAATTGTTCTTCCCACGCCTCTTTTGCTACACCACTTCTCAAGACATTCCTATTATCCTTCAAGCCAATAGCAGTGGATGACAGCATGGAAAGTGCTAGCAGAAACAAAGCTTTTGATATGTTAGCAACACCATGCCAATAATAATACCATGAGAATCTTCTTCAAATACTGGTTTCTGAAATCAAGAGCATCTGTAATGTATCCACAGCCAACCTTGAGCTTCTAGTCAACTACAGCCTCCTTTACTAAAGTATTTTACTGGAAGTAAAGTCACAAGTCAAATTCTGTTGTATAGGAACATAAGCTACTTCATGACCTCCAATCACACTTAATTGAATGAATGATAGTCACAGAAGTCTTCTTTGACTGATCTAATTATCCCTCAGCAGCTGTCAGGTGATTATCACAATGGCCACAACAAAGTAGAATGCCATAACATAACATTGCCAAAAGCGTATTCATGTCTTCCCTCCTGTTCAGCATCTACATGCATCCTTTAGTCCAACTAATCAATCAACCACAGCTGCGGTTTCAGGTATACACAACGAAACACAAATGTGTCCTTGTCTGGAAACAAAACAAGGCAATCAGGTAAACATGACAAAAAGCCTTGTCCAAATCTATCACTTGTTACATGACAGCTTAATAGGCCTCAAAGTCACCAAAAGAGATATTGGCAGCTCAGAAAATAGAAAACGGAAAATCCTCAATTTTTTTTTTTTTAATTGAAAGGTACAAGCCTATTATCTACCCCAAAACCTATAAAATGTCAGAATTTAGGATATGACATTCTACTAACAGCTCGTAATCTCCACTAAGTCATCACAGTGGTCAAAGGCACCAATTACCAAAAAGACATGCTAAAACAAATGTTACCACTCCTAGAAAACAAGTTGTCAAATTAAGCAGACCAGATACCTATACATGTGGTACATAAATGACTCAAAAAACGCAGAGTGCAAAACTTTGTAATTAGAATTGCCACTAACCTAATATAGCAGTCCCATCAAGCCCATTTTAAAACGCTCCCCTGTCTACCATATACATTGAGCATCATTAATAAGGTCCTTCACAATTTGAATGGAGATTTTTCTGGAACACAGGTTCAGGGTATTTTTGGAAACTGCACCCTCACTACGACCAAAGTACTACACCCAATCATGCAGACCCACCCACCAGCAAGGGTTCACATAGTACACTGACAAAAGCTCTGTTTCAACCTCAGTTTGACCTTGAAAGACCAGACAAGGTGCTTCATCGTAATAAAGCTGGTGAAAACTGAACAGTTTAGGAAGCATTTGACTAAACTATATCTGTGTTTAGTGAAAATTGTAATTAGAGGAGGACTCTCAATTATAACAATCAACAATGCCTATTAAACATCACTGTCTACTTCTTCTTCATAGAGTAAACGTGTAGTACTTCTCTTTCATCCACCAAAGCACACTACTTCCTTCCAACAGATAAAACTGGACTAATAATATATTTGCTCTGCCACCCAGACAAAAACCCTGACTATGAGTGCTTCAGAGTTTTTCGACTCCTGCGTGAATCCCTGTTTGCTCAAGGGTAAAAATTCCAGTTTGTGTGGTATTCACCACACCCAATAAAAACTGTGTACAACAAACAGCATGCCCTTTTGTTCAATTCCAGCAGGTCATCCCTGTAGAATAAAGTACAGTATTTTATGGCACCCAAACAAAGTGTGTTTTTCCCAAAATAACTCAGAATAAGCCATACTTTTTGCATCTGATAAACATGTTCTGCAGAGCTTGGATTTAAGGCTGATTTCATTCTTAAGGACTCAATGGCCTGCTTTAAATTTTGAAGGTCACATTGTGTTCTGCAAGGGCGACAGTGTAAGTTACTCCATCACCCTGGTGGAGGTGCTGATGACCAAATTTAAAGATTTTCACCACCCCAATAGACATTTCTGTCATTGCCAGGAGCTGCCGTCACAGCAGTTCCTGTCAATACAGCTTTGTCAACACGACAGAGCCATAGGGCAAACATACAAAGTTGCCCCTCCATGGCATTTCCACTACCAGGTTTTTCCTGGCATCGATGGGCATTGAAAAACGGTTATTTGTCCATACATAGCCAACCCTCCTATGGCCCGATGGAGTATTGACCTTGGCAGAAATGGAGCAGTCTCGGTTGTCATCAAACTATGGTCCGCACGCACTTAAAATTAGTGTGCGGACCATAGTCTTGGCCTGGCAGGACCTCCTTCACCATTGAAACTTGGTTCTTTCTCTCTCCACCAATAATTAAATTGGGAAGTAAGTCATACTTCTTGAGACTTTCATACACATGTTGAGTGTAGAAGGCTAGCCCTAGAAAATCCAATGTATATTGTCTGGTGAAATTCTTGCGACAACTTTGACCATGATTGTTGATTAGTTACTAAGGTTTTCCAAAGTTAATTTACACATAATCTCAGATATATTCTATAGGAATTCTCCAAGCCATGCTGAATTTTTTTGGGGACTGCAGAATGCAAAGTGCTACATTTTTCAGTTTGTTGACAATAAAAAGATGTTCATTATATTCTTCTGACAGTTGTGGCCTACCTGTTTAGCTACCAGCTTCTTCTACATTTTTGTGTTTTAAAATCCATACTGTAATTCCTGGGCAGGGTAGACACACACACCTCTCCTGAAATTTCTTTGATGACTGTTTTGATGCATAGAAAACCATTTATACTGATAAAAATGAAGGAGCACAACGTACCCACTGCTAAATTTAGATTTGAAGCTTGTTTGAATTCCCTGTTCTACATATCATGAACATTCAATTGAAATGTTTTAATGAACAACTACTTTTCCCAATCTCTGGAAAATATCTGAATTCTGTCTCTTTTAAATTATAAACACCTTGGTTTGACTACTATGTTCTGCTGTGCTTAGATCTAGGGCCCACTTTAATTCTTATGGTCTTAATGGCCTGTTTTAAATTTTGGCGGTTGGCCTGTTCTCTGCCAGGGCGACAGAGTAATTTACTCCATTGCCCTTGCCGAGGTGCTGACGACCAAGTTTAGAAATTTCCACCAACCCATTAGATATTTGTACCATTGGCAGGAGCCACTGACACAGCGGTTCCTGTCAATACGGCTTCATCAGCATGACAGAGCCATAGGGCAAACATACAATTTTTAAAAAAAAATTTAATAATAAAAATCCTAAACCGGGATATTATTTACGAAAATTAAAAAAAACAATGCCCCCTCACCATGAAAGTTTCCCCCCCCCCATGGTAAGAGGCAGTAGCGGTCCGTGGAGGGAGTTCGGTGGGGCAGTGAGGCGGGGCGGGGGAGGGGCGGGCCCGGGAAATGTAAACACCGGAATATGGATGAACGGAGGTCAGTACACATTTAAATAAATAAAATGAATTCCTTTGAGCGCGCTGCATCGCAAAATGCGATGCAGCGCGCGCAAAGGAATTCGTTTTATTTATTTAAATGTGTACTTACCTCCGTTCATCCATATTCCGGTGTTTACATTTCCCCACCCTGCCCCTCCCCCCGCACCGCCTCACTGCCCCACCACACTCCCTCCACGGACCGCTACTGGTAAGAGGGCATTGAGCATGTTTCTACTACCAGGTTTTTCCTGGCGTTGATGGGCATTGAAAACGGTTAAATGTCCATACATACCTAAACCTCCTATGGCCCAATGGAGTATTGACCATGGTGGAAAGGGAGTAGTCTCACCTGTTGTTAAACTATGGTCTGCACGCATTTAAAATGAGCGTTTGGACTACAGTCTTGGTGTGGAGGGTACACCTTCACCATTGAGACTGAGTTATTTCTCTCTTAACCAGACTGAGGAGCATATCAGCAACGAGGCAATAAAAAATTATCACCGCTTTTGCGTCCGTTTTCGGGCGAAAAGTGGCGATAATTTTATCGCCTAATCAGCAAGGTCACGCTATTGCATGAAACCTTGCATTAGCGCCTGAATTCTGAACGCCCAGCTTTGCGTCTCTAATGAGATGCAAAGTGGGCGTTCCTGCCCTGACATGACTGGAGAAATGTCGCTAAGCGACATTTCTCCTATCATCAAGCCCCACGCTATGAAGCAAAGCAGCAAGAAAAGTAGCGATAACCCCTGTTATCGCTACTTTCCTTACGCCTGCTTCAGGACTGACTTAGCCATGATATCCTATGGAAGGTGGATATCATGGCTAAGTTTGCCTTGCCCTATCATCAAGCTAACACCAAACTTCGTGAGCTTATCGCTGGGTTTCCAGCGATAATCTCACGTTTGGCAGTTAGCGCTAGGATTTTTATCGCTTTTGAAATAAGCATTGCTAATAGCACGCTATCTCAGCATTGAAAATCCACGTTAGCTGGCGATAATATTCCTAGTGCTAAGTGCGCTTAGCGATAATTATCGCTGGTCCTTGATGATATGGATTAGGAGTAGTAAAGTTAGGACTCCTAACTTTAGGACTCCTAAACTGAGAAAAATCCTAACTTTAAGACTTTCGGTATTCACAGAAGGCATTTAGGAGTCCTAAAGTTAGGACTACTAACTTCTGTGAATACCAAAATGAGTAAGTGCCTCCTTTGAATACCAAAATGGTAGTAAGTTTAGGATTTTTTCTTAAATTAGTTCTGTGAATCGGGCCCCTAGTGACTAGTCTAATCCCTTGCTTTACGTCTTTATAATTTATAAACCGAAAACTATCAGGTAGGATTTGATCTTGTTTCTCTTAGAGAGAGTGAGGGCTGTTCTGCAGCCCCACAACTTTATAGAAACAAATGTTCAGGGAGCAAGGATAATTAAGACTGATGAAAAGTGTGGTATGCAGCATGCCAATGAGAACTACTGAACACTATTGCATCGCAATTTTATAATTCAATATTTTATCATTTTATTTTATAATTCAATATTCCTGATTGAGCGCAGATATATGAACCTCAATCTCTTAGTGAAATCATCACATATATGTACCTATAGCTCGTATGGACCTTTGTTTGTCGAAATGAAGCGTTGCAAAGGAGCAAACATCAGGAATACATTTCCAATTTTGTGAAGTCAAAAATTACTCCACAATTGAGACCACAAAGTTGTAAATTAAATTGTACGGGTTTATTTCAGAACATTAATCCAATCAATATAGATGCAAAACAGGAATACATTTAGAAGTGATAGCAATATGGTTTGAAGACCGAAATGTGGCAGTAAGTTAAGTTGTAATAGAACGATTTATAAAATAGTTACAGTCACAATGCAAAGAACACAGATTGTCACAATCGGGTATTCCATAAATAAACTTTCCTTTTCTAATCTAAATATAGGTTAGGTTCTCTGAAGAAAATATCTAAAGGGGAATATTGAAGGTGTCAGCATAAAGTCAAACTTCAGTAGAAGTTTCCGGAATAATGAAAAGTGTTCATGAAGCTTACACTCGGAAAACCCAGCAGAGCAATCTGTTCCCTCTCAAAGTCAGGGTAAAGTCTGCCTTTCAAAATATGAAACACCAATTAAAAACAAACAGTAGTTTCTAGAACATCCACATCTTGCTCCCACCACTGAGAGCTATTCTGGTAGGATCATTCTAGGGGAGTCAACATACTCCCTAAATTCACATCTCCAAGTAATAATGTACACACCTTGAATTTTGCATCTTCCCAGTACACCTTGTACAGGAGGTCCTATCTCACTGTAATCCCTTTTATAAGTTATTGCCATCTTTCTCCTCCCTGGCCTCACTATCAGCAGTCTAATACAGAACCAAAATCCTTTTACCAGCTGACAAGAATTACAATTACGCACCTGCGGAAACAAGACACAGCATACTGGCAGCATTAAAGCAAAATATTCTCAATCAATGCCTAATATTAAGCTAAGTTAATTTTAAAACCATAATGGATGCAGGTTACACTATTGTAAATCAATAGAAAGAAAAAAACATGGTTTAATACAAATATGTAATGAATATACATTAAATATGAATGCATCAACCTAATTATCCACGTAATACACTTAGTGAGGGTAAACTCTTAGTAAACAAATGATTACATACTATAAAGTTGTTTAAATCTATCACACCTGTTAATGTAGTTAGACCACACTTTGAATATAGATGTCGTATATAGGTAGGTAAATGTATATATATGACCTATGCAGGATGGAGCCTAAATTGTGCTGTTCCATTCCCAAAGTAATGTTGTTGGATTGAGACAGTATAGTGCAGTATTCTAATGGTAATGTACTAGATGTGGCACTGTATTAGTGACATTTTTCCACATTAATGCTCTTCCATTCACAAATGTGATAGTTTTCCCATTGTTGGGGTGTGAAATTGACAACTGTAACTAGATCCTAATTTGTGTGGTGGTTGGGATTGATGAGCAACAGTGTTCCTATTTTGTGGGAAGGACTTACTTTTCAAAATAGGTTTTCATTAATTTATTATCACCCAGTTCAAGAGATAGAAAAGCAAAAAATGGAGAAAGCAGGAACAATAGGAAAGGTAGCAAAATATTGACTTAGGAAGTAATGATGGACGAAGAAGAACCTGCAAGAGTTAGACAAGGAGACAAGAGTTGTATGGTGGTAGTGAAAAGAGGCATAAGGTGAAATCAAGCCTTGGCAGCCTTGGGAATTAATAAACTAACTATTCAGCACTGTGACTAGTGAGCTCCTAAGAAAAACGTTAGGCTTCTTCACTTATAACCCCCTGCCCTCTGCCTTCCCCACACTGCCCAACCACTTACCTGATCAAATAATTGGGGAGAAGGCCCACAATGCTTTCAGTTTATGTTTTGTGCTTCATGTAGACAGTCATCACATGAGTTTGAGAGGTTCAAATGTGAAGATCCAGTGTTAATTCCTGAGGAAGACGGAGATCAGGTTATGTTCTTGTTTAGTTGTTTTGCAGAGCCCTTTTGCACACAGTGCTTATGGGTTTGGCGGTTCTGATAATGTGGGTCTTTGCAGCTTCTAAATGAGTCCCTTGGTATGTGCCTAAGAAGGGCTTTGTAGGGTCTTCTCCTTTTTCAGAAGATTTGTGCATGCACTCAAGTTTTGGTTATGACCATTGTAAAGTCCAATGAGGCGCATCTCTGTGCTTGTCTGTTTTCTCTTAGCATAGGTCATGCCTTCACAGTTTTACTTTTAGGAAGAATGCCTGAGTGCAAAGCTTCTCAGCAGAGCTAAGAAGTCTAGCTGCAGGACCCACAGCTACTTTTTATCAAGACGCAAAGGTCTTGCATATGTAAAGATATAAACTATGAGGAGGCTTTTCAAATGCCTTGAAAATTGCTGACAATTCTTCTTTATGAAAAATTACTATTTCTTTCAGTATAATTAATTAGGAATCTTTTAGAGTGCCAGTTTGCAATGGTCCTTTAAAAACAACCTACAGTTAGTTCTACATGTTATAATTTCACAGATTTTGAAACAGAGGATATGAATGCAGGGATTTTTTAGATAGTCTTAGGGGCCTTCTTTGAGGATATAATGTGGTTTTCAAGTTCAAGTTCAAGTTCAAAAACACTTCATTCGGATACCTTCATATCCATAAAAGCACAACAAACATAACAATTTAAAAAATACACAATATGGAATCACAAACAAAACCATTGGTAATATACAATAAATACACATAGTGAAGACATATCAGGTTTGTGCAAAACTCATAAATAGATAATATAAGATCTCAAGGATTAGATATCGTCTGGCGTGCTCGCACAGCAATTCTCAAAAAAATGCTGGCGCGGAAAACCAGCTCTCCATCAGCCAGGGTAAGCAACCTCAAATAATCGTTTTCCAGACTAATGGGCGTTAGTTTTTTTTAAACGGAAATAAAAGCCACTTAGTATACTTTAAATAATATTCACAGAAAAACAAAAAATGTAAAATAGTTTGGCCACTCTGACTATTGCACGGACAAGGTAAGTAGTCAAGATTTGCGTGATGGCCAAGGGGAAAGCAGAATGCAAATTTTACAGTACCTGCTCAAAGGCGAAAGAGGAGACTCCTCTCTCAATGCCTCATAGGCAGGGTATGATAGCTGGCCAGGAGATGCACAGGCCTGTTCAATGGTCATATAAGTAAGGACGGAGGATTTCTTAGATTCCCTTTCGATCCTTTCCGTGCTGCAAAGTGAATAGAGTGCGTTCCTAAGGTAATTTTTATGCAGGTTCTTAGCTGTGCTAGGATTTAAAAAAAGACTTTCTTGGTTAACACTACATAAGCTTCGGAACACTCCTGACCACCATGTGATATCCTTCCCTTTCTCAAACCCAATGCAGTCGCCTATGATCTCTCTCGTTAGAGATGCAGCTGGATTTTTCCATAGGGATAGCCAAAAAAGGGCAGGGAGAGCCCTGATAAAATCCTCTGTGAAATTTAAATTAAGTTCCTTGTGGCAAATGTATTGAGCTGTAGAAAGTGGTACGCCTAATAGCTTCCTGCAGAATCTATTCTCTTCTTGTTGGATACAGTGGCTTTTGGCGATACCCCAGACCTCGGCGCCATACGTGGCTGTTGGTACAAACTGTGATTTAAAAAAACAAAAATAGCTAAAATAGCACCTGTTCTCTTTGGGCGTGGGAGACTGAGGATTGAGTTAGAGGCCTTAGAGAACTTGCTCCTGGAGTGAGCCATATGTTCAGTCCAGGAGCCGTCCGCAGCAGAGACCAACCCAAGATAATGAAAAGTGCTAGTACTTATCAGTTTCTGGTCTCCCACAGATATAGAATTAAGATGGCGTTTCCCAGGTCCACACGGCATTATAAAAGATTTTTTTAAATTTGTACTAAGGTCCAGGCTATCCATATGGTCAACAAAACCCTGCACTAGAATACGTAAGGAATTAGGAGTGCGGCCCATAAGGACCGCATCATCCGCATAAAGTAGTACAGGGAGTGTTTTACCATTTATTTGAGGGACGTCATAGGTCAATGATTTAAGTGTTTTATGCAGTCCGTTGATATAGATAATAAAGAGCAGGGGGGCTAGAACACAACCCTGTCTAACCCCCCTACCTACTTTAATTGCTTCAGTGACCTCACCCCCGCTGCTAATCCTGACCCGGGCCTTAGGATCTTTGTGGAGATACGCTAAAAAGTGCACCAAGGGCTCATCCAGTCCATAGGCCAAAAGGATAGACCAAAACTTTGACCTATTGACAAGGTTGAAAGTGGGGGTCAAATCCATAAAGGCCAAATAGATTGGTGAGGCCCACGCTATGGTATATTTGCCCGTAATTAAATTAAGATTTAGGCATTGCTTGTTGGTGCCTACTTTGCTTCGGAAGCCCAATTGACAAGATTTTAAATGCCACTTTCCTCAGTCCACTCTAATATCTTATTGTATAGGACTCTGCCCATGATTTTTAGAGTGTTATCTATTAAAGAGATAGACCTATAGCAATTGGGTTGGGAGCGATCCCCCTTTTTAAAAATCGGAACGATGATACTTGTGGACCAGGTGCTAGGCAGCGGGGCGAGCGTTACATTGTTAAAAACATTTAAAAGAAGGGGCGCTCAGAAGTCTGGTTTACATTTAATAAGGTCAATGGGTAACCCATCTGGGCCCGGAGCTTTATTGCCCACACTCTGTTGAATGGTTTCCTCCACCTCTGACAGAGTTATCTGTATTCTAGTTAGTGGCCAAGGCTCAGCGTAATATGCCTCTTGTGCAGGGCCAGCATAAATCTTTGCAAAGTGGTTTTCCCATGACTCGCTCATAATGGTGCAGCTAATGGGAGTTAGTAGCTGCCCTATGGCTCTCAAGTCCCTCACAGCTGTCCAAAATGTATTACCCTTTTTTGTGATAGCGGATTTGGATAGTGCTTCTCAATGATCTTTAAGGATTTCCCCTTTCCTGCTAGTAGTCGCAGTTTTGTACGTCTGCCTGGCCAATTTCACATCTAAGTTGCACCTAGGGTTGGATGACATGGCTCTGCGCAATTGTCTATTTGCCTCAGAGCACTTGTGGTCGAGCCATCTAGGCCCACGTTTCACAGGGGGGATTGACTTTGATAGTAGGGCCTTAATTGTTAGGCAAAGTTTGGTAAAATCATGAACAGCCTCAGGATGTGGATCTTGGGCTGAAAAACATGAGTTTATAAGGTGCATATTCACCTTCGCTAATGTCTGAAACAATTAATTATTGTTGATACCCCGCCAAGTCAATATTAAATTGTCAGTGGAGGACATCAAATTCGTGGCCCCACATTCAGAGATGAACGTGGGCTGGGGGGCTAATCTCAACACTGTTTTAATTGGATTATGGTCACCTTGACTCGTAGCAATGACTTCTGCTTTCATTAAATAGTCTACGAGAAGAGGGAAAGTGAAGACAAAATCTATGGAAGAAGAGCAACCCCTCCCTCTGAATGTTGGCTCAGGGTGGGTGTTGGTGTGTGATACTCCCACAATTTCCATGATATTGGTGAGGTTATGTGTATTCAAAAATGCAGCCAGCACTACTCCCCTGCGACAAGTTAGGCCGGAATTGTGGAGCCCTATGCTATGTGGTAAGTCCATTTGTTTCGCATTAAAATCACAGCCAAAGAGGATACCAATGGTTTTGGCTGATTCTTGCTGACAATCTAAGTTAGAAATAAAATCAAAAAGCTTAATAAAACTCCTATTGGGAGTTGAATGAAAATCATTATTATAAAAATTAATCAAGTAAAAAGAAACTCTCCATTTATAGAGTAAGGCTTGGAAGTTCAAACTGTTGGTAGGTAAAACCTTAATACTGATGCCACCGGCAATATTGATCCAAATAGATAGGCCCCCCCGAAGGGCGACCAAACTTAGGGGTGGGAGCTACAATATTATAACATTGGAACCCATTAATGTGTAGTTCCTGGGTAACCCAAGTCTCTTGGAACATGACTATATCCTGTTCATTTACTAGGTTTAGCCAGTCTGGATCCCCCAGCCTCAACTGAAGGCCTGCTACATTCCAACACAGGATACTCAACTCTGTGTCAGCCTGGGCCTTGGTTAGCACTTGCAGATCGTCTAGCTTACCAACGAGGGAGGGGGATACAGAGACCGGGAAATTATCCAAGGGATATGATTGGTGTTGCAATAGAGGTAGTTGTCAATCCTGGGTGTCTAATTTTGATAGGGCCTGAAACCTATTGGATAAAAAGGGGGAGTCAAACTCATTCAGGATAGGCCTAAGTATTGGTTTATAAAAATAACCCAGAGGTAGCGCACAGATACTAGTGCTTTGGTTAGATGTTTGCTCACAAAGTCTCAATAAGCAGCAAACCAAGTGGGGCTTACGAAAGTTAATCACGATACAGTCACTATCTATATTCTTAGGGGATGGGCCAACCCACCCAACTCTATGGTGATAATAATCTCATTCATGTCGGATGGGTGAAACCTTTCATGCTTTTTTAGCCAATCCACACTCTTATTACATAAGTCAACACAAGACACCCTCTGGTCCCCTGTAAGGGTAGAGACACCGACAAAACTAGTACATATGGACAAGTTGCAAGGGGCAGGCTCAAGACATCTGTATTGGGTCTCGAATGGTTGCTCCTTAGGCTATCTATTGTGCACTTACTCAGGTTACTTAACAAGGTATTGGTACTATCGGTATGTAAGCATTCGGGGTAGGTACTACATGATCCTGAGATCTCCATGTTAGGTTCCCAGGATGCATCCCGTATGTTTCCCGGCTCAGAGCTAGACTTCTTTTGCTTTACGGCATGTTGCACATGAGTTATCAGAAAAAGACTCTTTATGCAGGGTGGGAGTTGGAATTGGTGGGTTGAGGCTTGGATTGGCATCTGTTAAAATTGGCAAGCCCTACCCCGTAATAACATCAGACTGTGAAGTCACTTTTCTGCCACTCAAATGATCCATTACAGTGTCCACGTGTTCTAAGCGTTCCCAAAGAAGGGTACAGTCCTTATCTATTGACTCCTTGGTGCGAGCTAATGCGATTTCCAAAGCAGTCTCTACAACAGTGACAAAAGCAGCGTCCCCTATGATCCCAGAATTTAGTGTAGAACATGCAGCATCAGTTTGTGTGCTAACAGAGTTAGTTTGTGTTGCTTCGGAGTCAACGAATCGAAGCCCCTTTATAGCTTTAGTTTTTTGAGTGCCAGCATCCCTCCTTCACTTCACTGGTGGCTCTCTCACCTTACTCATGGGGGGGGGGGATTTAGTGACCCGTGCTCTTGTGGCTGTACTTGGTCCATTAGGAACAACCGTGGGGGGTGCGTCAGAGGTTGGTGCAGGGGTTGGTGCAGATGGGGTCAAAGACAAACTTTGAGGCATGGTAGACAAGCACGTTTGAGGGTCATCACCCGGATTGGAGATGCCTAACCACGAGCGTCTCTGTAGTATTAAAGGATCTAATGAGAGTCGCCGTTCCGTCATTTTGATCTTGTGACTGAGCAGTGATTCAGCCCTAACAATAAATTTATCCAGAGTGCCCGCTACTCCCTTGCGTTTACTCATTGCAGGACCAGATATCAAAGACAGTCAATAGCTCGGACACAATGGTACAATACTGATAAACAGAGATAGGATTAAGCACAATAGTACCTGAGAACTGGAAAGCGCAATCAGAGTCCATTAGCTGGGTATCATAGGGGGGGCCCAGCGCAGCCTCTTCAGGGATCTGACGGGCGTGGATGGGCCCGCCCTTAGCCCGGGCTTTGGCCGGGTACGCCCGCGTGCGTCCCGTGCTGCAGGAGCCCATGGACGTTTTTCAAGCGCCTCCTGGTGCTAGATGCTGATGCTGGCGGCTACGCGCCGCTATGGGGGCAGAGCAGGCTGGATGTTGTGGTCCCCTGGACCAAGGAATCAGGCAAGAAATTAGGTGGCAGGCAGGAGCAGTGCAAGTCACTGCGGGAGCCCGCGGCCGTTTTTCAAGCGCCTCCTGGCACTAGATGCTGACGCTGATGCTGGCGGCTACGCGCTGCTACGGGGGCAGAGCAGGTTGGATGTTGTGGTCCCCCTGGACCAAGGAATCAGGCAAGGAATCAGGCAGCAGGCAGGAGCAGAGCAAGCGGGTCCTCTGGTTTTCAACAGAGTGCCTTTTGTAGTTTATCATGGAGAACAGGAAACACTCTTCCAAGAGGCATCATTGCTCCAAGGATAAGGGGAACAATGGGAGGCTTAAAAAATAGTATAGAGTTAAATGTTCTAGCCTACATCCTCCTACCCCGCTTCATGCCACAGTCTTTCTGAGGAGTACATACAGCAGTTGACATCTTCTTTATCAGTGGCTTTCCAGAAATTAAGGGTTTCTCACCCCAATCACTATTCTCAAGTTTCGATACATCTTTTGTTTCATCCATCAATGTGCAGTCACCATCTTCTGTCTCATGCTGGCCTTCACTTGATACAAGGATATTCTGGTTCAAAAGTCCGTTCCAAAGGGCTAGTTTATTATTTCATCTGGACTATTTGCACTTTCAAAGTATTTGGCTGGTAACGTTTACATTCCCATGGATATTGAACATCCAAGCACTAGTTCAAGAATGTTTTAATTCCATTCTCTCCCTGTCAGATAAAAAACAAGGAGATTAAACACTTCTGCAAAGAGAATAGAAGGATCTAGAGAAAGCAGACCTTCCCAAGTATTTGACACATCTTTATCCAATGGCAAAAGAGGAATTGGAATTACCATTTAGTTTAAAATTAGGTGAAATTTTGGCTTGTCTAATAGGACTTTCATCTCTTATTTCAGGCGATGTTTCTATGCCAGATTTGGTAAACTGCAAACTGGATACTTCTTTAATGACAGGGTTTACAGGGTTAAATCTTAGAATAAAAGGTGTATGTCTCACAGTAGTTGGTAAAGATTTTCAATCCTTTACAGCAGCATTAAAGAAGGTATAGCCCTATGGTCTCGTTTCAAGTATGGAAAAACAGACAAAGTTTATATCAGATGTTACAAGTGACATTCAACGAAGTTTAGATTTTTCTAGTTTCCAATATTGCAGCCCGATGTCACAGGATTATCTTAAGTGCTCTTCTCTGAAAATTGTCTCTTGGAGATCAGCTTGAAAGAATGATGCATTAATCTTTTAAGATCTAAAACTTTGCCCACTTTTTCAAACCTATGGTAAAGCTCAGCAGCGGTCAGTGCAGGTAAACGCAGTGGGGCGGTGTTGATGTCGACAGACAATGGAATAGGATGTATTTATTTATTTTATTTTCCCTATTACGTCATCTGTCGACTTCCCCCCACCCCTCCTGCCCCGCCTCACCGTGCTTACCTTCACCGACCACCACTGGTAAAGCTTCCAGAGCGAGTATCCAGTGTCCATTCCGGATGTGACGCCAGAGGAGTTTTTAGTCTTCAGCATGAAGAAATAACTTCAAACCTTTTTCTTTTTTGATGAGAAAGCACTTGCTGTCAACTCTTCCTCCTAAACCATGAAAAATGATCCTGACTATCCCAACATTCCAGTAGGAGATCATCTCTTTTCCTTATACCAAGTTTAGCCGGAAATTGTGATGGAAGACTGGGTGCTGGACATAATAAGCCAAGGTTCTTCTCTGCGGTTCAAAGAAATCCCTCCAAATTCTCGCTCAATATATGTGGATAACACTTAGGAGCCCATTAGACACAAAGCTTTGAGACAGGAAATTTCAGAGCTGCTGGCAAAAATAGACAATTTGTCGTGTTCTGATGTCGCAGGGTGGAAAAAGTTTTTATTCCAGTTTCTTCTTGATCCAAATCGCATCACAATAATTCAACCTAATATTAAATCTAAAGAGGCTGAATCAATCCACTTCATAAATGAAAGTGTTGCAGAAAATAGTTCCATTAATACCACCAAAAGATGGATGACAGCACTGGACTTTCATATACCAATATTTCCTTTGTATCAAAAGTCCCTCAGATGTTGAGGTAAAGGGGCAACATTGAATTATCCAAGTATTCCAAGGGTGCTGAACCTGTCTCTTTTTTGCCTTGAACCATTTTTTAGCACTCTCATATCATTTATGACTTAATGGTCTAATGTACCTACTTATGAGAGTGCTAAAAAAACGGTTCACTTATACATATGTTGGAGCACATTAGTTTTCTAGGGGCCAATTCACAGAACTAATCTGAGATAAAATCCTAAACTTACTACTTTTGGTATTCACAGAAGGTGAAGGTGAAGTAGTAGTAAAGTTAGGAATCCTAACTTGACTACTTCTAAATGCCTTCTGTGAATACCAAAAGTAGTAAGTTTAGGATTTTAGCTCAAATAAGTTCTGTGAATCAGCCCCAATATTTGCAATTAGTAGGGTGTTTGAACCAATACAGCACCTTAACTTGACTAGTATTGTTGTTTAAAAATATATTCACACATGATTTGATGGATAATGACACAGTAATATCTGAGGTGCAGTAAATTTCCCCATGAGGAACCACTACTACCCTCTTCCCTAGATTGTTGTCTTTCGTTCCTCAACACATTTTGGTTGGCATTAGAACTCCCTGATTACCAGTGGTAAAGTGCTTGTACTCTTACCCTAAAAATAGTACAACTGGAATCTACCTGATTGGTACATTTAGTTTTCTTGTAACTCCTCAGTGAATGGTACTCCATTTACCAGGGCCTGTAAATTAAATGCTACCAGTGGGCCTGCACTACTCATTGTGCCACCCACTAATGAAGCCCACATGTCTCAGGTCTGCCACTGCAGCCAGTAGTGCAGTTTTAAACTGCCTTTTCGACTTGAAGGAATAAGGTTTTGCCAGGCCTACACCTTCCTTTTAATACATATGAGTCACAACTAAGGTAGGCCCTGAATTTGTCATAGGGCAGATTGCATTGTATTTAAAAAGTAGAACATGTGTACTTATGTTTTATGTGTTGTGACAGTGAAAAACTCCTAAAGTTGTTTTTCATTGTTGTAAGGCCTACCTCTCTCATATGACTAAAACCTTATTACCTATATATATATATAAGTGCTAACGGTTGATTGGGAGCAGATAGGGATACAGGGCCAGATTTATCAAGGTTTTGTGTCACCCGTATGCCTTGCAAGTGGGCACAAGAGCGATGCAAAACCTAAGTGAGATTTGTCAAGCCATGCAAGACCACCTGGCATGGCCCTGCATAGCTTGATAAATCTAGAGTAAAACAAGGCAATGCAAATCGCTGCCTTGTTTACTCTGTGGCAGGAAGGCATTACACGGGTAGAGCATAGGTGTTCCCATGAATCCACCCATGGATTTTGGCACATTTCCAGATTTACCATTAGTTGTAGACCTGGGAATGTGTTAAAATGCTACACCTCCCCAGGGGAAGGCTTAACGAGGAGAAATATCTTTATTTCTTCTAGTGTGTTCCTCTTTCTATGCGTGCTGCATTCAGAGGCACACATAGAAAGGTGTCCCTTCATTCACTGCTTGCTCTTGGAAAATGAAAAGAAAACGTTCCTTTCTTTTTTTTTTTTAAACGCAACCCGTTTTCCTTTAGACGGGCTGCATTTTTTAAAAAAATTGCTTTATTTAAAAGCAATCACAGACATGGTGGTATGTTTACCTGAGCAGGCCACCATTCCTGTGATTTTAGCGATTACTTTTTTTTTTTTTAAACGTAACCCGTTTTTCTTTAAGGAAGACGGGCTGCATTAAAAAAAAATATTGCTTTATTTAAAAGCAATCACAGACATGGTGGTATGTTTACCTGAGCAGGCCGCCATCCCTGTGATTTTAGCGATTTCTTATGGGTCGTGACCTGCCTCATTAACATTAATATGGTAGGTCAATTTGCAACCCATTAGGAAATGGTAAATGAAACTCATGGAGTTTCATAAATTCAAACAGCAATTACCTAATTGTGATTCTCTGCGAATCGCAGTTAGGTAACCACTATTTGAAATAATGTTACATGTGGCCCTAGGTGTGGATAGGATGGACCATCCTACCAGGATGGCTGCTGGAGGAGCTGTGCCTTGTCCCACTTCAAAGGGCTTGCCTCCAGCACAGAAAAAGTAACCTGACACTAGTCATTTGTCATTCCAGACTTCTTGTCAGAGAAAGGGAAGTCATTTCTGGAACCGGATGTAGGAGTAGTATAGGAAATCCCCCTACCTCAAAGCTAGCATCAGGTATAAATATTGGACCTCCTGAGCCACTCATCACTCTTGGACTGTGGACATTACAGAAGAAGGATTGCCTTGCTGGCCAGAGGTCTGTCATGCTGCTTGAGGCTTGCCTTGCTCCCCAGAAGCCTGCCCTACTGAGCACTGTCCTTATGTTTGAGGACTCATTGACGCCCAGAGGGCTGCCCTGCTACTTGAAGACATTCCTGCTCTCTATGAAGGAAGACTGAACCTTCTCCCTTCATCCCAGGCTAACCTGAATGACTCCAAGGGTCAGTTGGTCGTCCACCTGTCTGAACGACAGGTACATGAGAAGCTCCGGGAGCATCCCTGCAACTGCTCAGCTGGACTTGCCTGGCTCTGCAACTGGGCCTGCCTAAGCCATGCTGGTCTCTGTTGAAGTGAGTTCCTGATCCCCAAGAAGTGCCTCCAAAGGTACTGGAATGGAATGGGATTTGTAGAGCGCATTATGCCCAAGGGCATCAAAGCGCTGAAGTTAGTACTGGAAAAACATCTGCTATAACCAGAGAGCTGCAATCACGGGAGGGAGAAGAGGCAGGTTTTCAATTGCTTACAGAAGGCTCCAAAGGAGTCCAAACTCACAATGTGAGTAGACAGAGTCTTCCACTGTTTAGCTACTGCCATCAAAAAGGAGCGGCCGCCCTACCTGGCTTTCCGGAATATAGGAATGGTCACCTTCCTAAAAGAAGATAATCTAAGCTGTCTTTTTCTGGTATACCAGTGAAAAGCTGTTCTCAGAGTCACCTGCCTTTGATGATGAAGAGCAAGAAATACCATGCAAAGAGTTTTGTATGTCACACACTTCCTAACAGGCAGCCAGTGAAGAGAGCACATGCCTTCCCTAACTGATAGTTGTTTAGGAACCTTCAGGACCAGTTGGGCTGCCTCATTCTGAATAACCTACAGTCTGTTCAGCAAGGAGTTTTTGATGTTCAAGTATAGATCATTGCAATAATGCAGGTGTGATGTACCTAAAGCAATGACCACTGCTACTCTGAGATCAGCCAAAATAAGTGGGAAGACCCTTTTCAGAATTTTGATGAGAAAAAATCAGGAACTCACAGTCCTATTGACCTGGGTGTTAAAGGTAAGAGTGGACCCTTGGCTGACATAAGTTAAGCTCCTCCTGTGAAGGAAGGTGAAATCCTGATGTTTTGGGCTTTTACTCTTGCACCCACAGCCAATGTGAAGCTCCGGTCAACCCAGCTCTTGGCGCTACAACGACCATCACTGAAGATCGGCAACACAAGATCTGCACTTGACGCTGTAGCAATGGCAGCCAGAGGTGACTGCCAACACAAAACTCCTGCAACAACTGTCCTTGACTCCTGACTGGCTCTTCACGATACAGCGATGGCAGCCCGCTCCACCCAGCCTGCTCTTACTGCTACAGCGACAATGATCTGCAAATTTATCTCCCTGTTCCTCATGCCTCCTCCACCACAAATGAAACTCTTCACGCCAGACTTTGAGAAGCGGATTACCCTGGCCTCTCCATCCATCCCAATCTCTATTATGATCGGTCTGAACTGGTGACTTTCATTTGGCTTAGCAAGACAATATCACTGCAAGTGGTGCTTTGTGCTTTTAGGTGCTATATCTACTTAAATGTTCAAAATTGCATATATTTGGTTCAACTAATTGGATTTTTGTTGTTCTGTAATGATTAAATCTATTAGAAGTTACTCTATTTTTTAAAATTTGTTTGGGATATTTCTTGTGTTGTGCTCTCACTTTATTAAAGCTTGTGCGCTGAATAAATATTTTACACTTTGCCACAAAGTTAAGCCTGGCTGCTTTGCGCCAAGCTACCAGAGGGTTCAGCACAGGTTAATGTAGTGCTTTTTATGGCTCACCCTGAAAAGGATTATGGTTTTTGCCTGAGTGGGGCTTTCACCCCTCAGCCAATAACCCAATTTGTTACAAAGGGTATTCACATAAGGTCTAGTACTGTTAAATGCCCTTCTACACAACAAAGAGATTTTAGTTTGTTCCTACCTGGACGATTGGCAAATATATTCTTCATCGATAGTTAGAGCCCAGGACCATAGAGATATGGCATGCCACATGTTAGGGCTGTACAGATTTCTAATCAACCAAAGAAGTACCATCTTGCTCCTACTTAGGAATTGGAGTTCCTTTGAGCCAAATTCCAGACCCATCTGCAACTTGAATGTCTCTGCAACCATGAGTTGTCAAACTGTCAACTTCTGTTAAATCTGGGGCAGCAGAGAGCATCATTTGCAAGAGAGTGACTGGATTCGGAAAACTGTGTTAGTCCTGTCCACAGAGGGTGAGGACACCATTTCCAAAACGTTTTTTAGAGATCTATAAAAATAATCTTTAACATTGTGTGTTTTTGTAGTGTCATAGACTCATTTACACCTGGGTTCACTGGCTTGATGCCTGCTCAGTCACTCGAATCCTTCATCTCAAAACCTAGACTATCAGATTTCTATAAAAAATAGTATTTGGGGGAAAATAGAGTGGCGGATCGCTCTTTCAAATCTCAGCACAGGGATCTTTCTGTCCTTACTCCTGCCTCTAAATCTGACCATGGATGAAAGCAAGATTGGTTGGGGGAGCTCTGGAACTTCACATAATTCACAAAATTGGCTCCCAGATGAGATGTCCCATTTCTCAAAATGATTAGAATTTAATGAGGTGTATTGCACAATTCTACATTTCTCTCATCTACAGATTCAGGTAGTTCAGATGAGGAAAAGACAACATGGTTACTCCGTCTTATCTCTAAAAGCAATCATGGAAAGGTTCTCTTTCTTTAGCAGCTGTGGAATTTCAGATAACTTACTGTGAAGAAATTCATCTTCTGTCCTTCGGTGACTTGCAAGAAGGGGAAGGATAATTGGTTATTGGACAGACTAACCTGCTACTTCCTCCTTCCCACAACTTTTGTCTGGCTGCACATATATTTGAGGGAATATTTCAAAGGCTTGGAACTGCTCAGATAGATAATGTTGCCTTTCAAAAATACTCCTCTGTCAGGATTTATAAACAAATTCCAGACACAGGATGTTGGGAAATAAAGGTATTGATATGTTCATGGCCTCTACTTCTTTCATCCATTCCTTTTCATAGCCTTATCTAATGGCTTGTCTTCAGAAGGAGAGAGTGAATCTCATGTAGTTGACACCCTTTCAGCATTGAATAAGTCAATTTCCATTACTAAGGATAGTATCCAGAATGCCAGAGTGGGTACTTCCGGTAGATCCATACTTGCTTAGAGCTCGATTCCTTATCAAGCAATGTGTCAGAGTATATGTCTGGTGGTATGGAGGTTGAGAGAGGGATTTAAAAAGAGAAGGGCTTTCTTGTCTGGTAAATTTCTCAGTGATAGAGTGTCTGTGTTTATTTACATAGGTGCGCTTATGATCTCCACTGAGCTTCCTTTTTAGCTTAGGGTACTGAAAACTCTCAGAATCCCTCAAATTGTGAAACAAAGTGGATACTGCAATTCCTTCAGGGTGGTTTCAATAAGGGTTTGTGTTAGAAATGGGGTCTCTTGTTGACAGAGGTTTGCAGCCTGTCCAAGTAGGAACCACCACTCTAGTAGGGGTAAGTCGGATGCACACCCTAAATTAACCTGTGCTCACCCTCTGGTAGCTTGGCACAGAGCAGTCAGGCTTAACTCAAGAGGCAATGTGTAAAGTATTTATGAAGCACTTAATGTAGGATCTGCACTTATGTTGCCCCCACTTTCTTTCTGATGTATACACTGGTTTATGGCTATAGTCTGGCTGGGTCCCTGCTAATCAGGGCCCCAGTCTCTCTGTTCTCTCTAAACGACTTGGTGTGCATATTAGATGCACTAGTGATTGGATACTGTGGTACCTGATGAGCCCCTAGTATATGGTACCTTAGGTACCTAGGGCATTGGTACTTCACAGGCCTACCAGGGCCTGACGCATGTATTAGGCCACCCCTGGGAAGCAGACTCAATCTGACACCACAGGCCTGCTACTGCAGCCTGTGTGAGGTAGTGTTAGCACTCCTCACAGAGGTATAGGTTTCTATATCTCACCATACACACACATATAAACCTATCAGCCACCCCTATGGCAGACCCTATCAATCCTGAGGGCAAGGTGCTTGGTTTACTATATGAGGGGGTAGCTCTGCCTGAGCAGGGCCCCTCTGCAGCTGGCAGGGTCTATTCCTTGTGGCTGTTTGTGGATGTGGTTAAACCATATACTCTTAAGTGCATTATACCCTTGCGGTAAATGCTATCTTTGGAACATCAAAACAAGTCGTGTTTGGTGTCAAACAACTTGGAATCATACCCCCACACCAGTAACTGGTGTGGGAGTATGATCTCACCCTTCTAGACGGGATGTCATGTACCCACTGCACTAAACAACAGAAATCTGAAAGAGCCCTGGCATCACAAAATGTATGCCACCAGCACAGACACTGGGCTGCCCTCCTGCTGCTGACTGAAACTCGCAGTGGAGGGAGCCCAACAAAAGGCATCCTGTCACAGGGAGGTGTCACCACCTTCCAGACAGGATTTAGTGTATTGGAGCTGGGTGGGTGCACTCTTAGAGTGCTTTGAAGTCCTGCACTGGGGAGCAGTAGGCTTCTCTGTGCATATGCCAGCTCAAACCGGTCCAGGGGCTACCTGTCCCTGCTCTGGCATGAAACTGGACAAAGGGAAGTGGGTGTAACCACCCCCTCCCCTGACCCTCCTAGAGGAGTGGTCATAGAGCTATTCCCTCCCCTATCTTCACTATAAGATAGCAAGCATTGCCCTTGCAATTCAAATAACCCTGGACGACGCTCTACAAAGAAGAATCCTGGCCCTTCGACGTTCCACTACCTTTGGAAGACAGAAGAATCTCCCTTGGAGTCAAGGAGTGACTCCCCTGCTTGGCAGGCACCAAAAACCTTAATCAACGGTTGCAAACTTTCCCACTCCCGCCGGAGTTCGAAGTCCCTGCTGCCCCAAAAGTAGATTTTCTGACTTCTTGACGGCCATTGTGAGTCCCCAGCAAAGCTGTGGTGAGTGGACCCCATGAGTGACGAGGAACAGCAATACTTGGGGACCGTGCACTATTGTCGAGTGCAATCCCTTAACAACGTTCTATGAACTTGTGCTTTGGACCATTTGTGGCCCAAGCCTCCAGCAGATCTTGCAGCACAAGATAGCAGCCTACCCCATCCTGAGTGACCGTGGGCTCCTGTGAAGCATTTCCTGAAGAGGCGTGTTTGCGATCCCTTGCCCATTGGCTAGCGGGTCCCCCGAAGACTTTCAACTCAAAGGGCTCTCCTGGTTGCTTCAGGCCTGCCCTCACTTACCTTCACTGGGTGAGTCCCTCAGACATTGCTGGTCTGCACCATCGACTTTCTTCAGTCTACACAAGACTTGCAGTTGCCAAGGCTTGTTGGCTTCAATCTGGTTGCCAACACTGCCATCAGCTGCAGACGTCATGGGACACTCCGAATCCAGCTGCTGGTCATCGTCGATCCCTCCTGGACCTCATGAGCGAAGAGTCAAAACACCATTGATGACCTGAATCGACGCGACGTCTGTGGTCATCCATCTTGCTGGCCACCGGTCACTGGCAAGTGACCTTGAACACTGTCCCTTCAATTTTCAGGTCTTCAGCATATTGAATCCACCTTCGGATTCCACCGGACACTTCTTCAGGCGACGCAAGCAGCAAGTCTTCTTTGGTCTCCATAGAAAACAGCGACGCGACCCAACACCAAAAGACACCTATGCACCCGGCTTCCCTGGGTGAGGTAACTCGTGCACTCCGGTGCCCTAGTGTGTGTTGGCCCTCGAAGTACTTACCTTGTAAGTGGCTTGCTTGTAGACTTCCTCGAAGTACCCTAAAACTTTAAAAATCAAACCGCGACTTGCACCATTGTAATCAATAGGGAACCCGTGGCTGTGTTCACACACTGCAAGCGTCTCCTGTGGGCCTTTTACTTACCTGCCAACACTGCAGTAGTGAAGCCCCAGTGATTCTCCAGGCCCTAGGCCTTGTCATTTTGCAAGTCGACATTGTTATACCATTTGTTTAGTATATGGTCTGATACGCCCCTAGGGCTCAAGCCATATTTGTGCTTAATTTATTGTGAAACGTTGACATTTGAATGTGTACCTGGCTTCTAATTTCATAAAGAGATTAGTAGAGTGTGTCTAGTAATAAATACATATATATTTGATACATATACCTGTGTGGTGTCCTTTCATTTGGTAATTCAAGAGATTATAAGGTAAAACAAGCTGCTTTACATTCCTCTGAGACTTAGCCTGAAGGCTGCTCTCCACAGCTACCACTAGGATAGCTTTCTTTAAAAGGTTGTCTTAAACCTATCTACCATAAGAGTTGAATTGGACTGGTGCAAGGTGGCCACTATAACAAGTGACCAGCATATGCCAAGCCAACTTCTCACACTTAAATTACAGTAACTCAATGAAAACAGCACAAAAAAGACTTCACACAGATAGAAAATATTTGTCTGAGTAAAACAAGACCAAAATGACCATAATCTGATAGGTAGAAGTTGAGATATGATTTTTTAAAGATTAAATGTGATAACAGTGCTTAGAAGTCACTAGCAGTCAAAAGGTTACTTGTGGTTGCGAGCGCCTGGTGCAAATTCAAAGTTCAGGCCGACCGTGACGGAGGGCAGGCCGGCTACAGGACACAGACAGATCCCACTGAAGAAATGTCTTGGATGGAGCATTGTCAACGTCAAGAACCTACTGCCTCTTCGTCGAACTGTGCAAAGGGGGTCCAGCATTGTTGCAAAGCTACGTTGAAGTGAATGCAATGCATCTTCATCGAACTGCACAGAGAGTCATATTCAAACCACACAGGCTGTGTTCCATTATTGTCAAGCAGCCTCTGTATCGGCGCGTTGAAGGATGATGCAGTGGAAATTCTCATGTAGTCGAGGTAATGCGTTGTCTTTTGCAGACACTGCTGCAGAGCTCACTTCTGAGGCCCAGGACTGGAGAGGGCACCTCAGGCAAGGGTAGGAATCACAGATGGAAGAGTCCAGCAGCACCACCAGGATTGCATGAAGTATTTTTGGTCCCTGAGACTTTAGAAAATAGGAGGCAAGCCAGCAAGCCCTTGTAATCACTCTGGATTCAAGTGAGATGAGTCCTGTCCTAGTTCTCAGCAGGGCAGGGATCAGTAGGCAGCGGGGCAGCTCAGTAAAGCAGAGAATCAGTTCTTCAGAACAGTCACTCGCAGTTAAGTGAAAATCCTTACAGCACAGCAGTCTTTACACCAGTAGAGTTCTTCCCATGTCCAGTAATGTACTGATTTGATAGGGTCAGAGTCCTGGTACTTGTACCCAAAAGGGCCTTTGATGTAGGGCGTGACTTCAAATGAGTTGTCTGACGTGCACAAGTATACCTTTCAACCTTGTACTGTCAGTCAGGCTATCTGTGTGTGGGGGGGAGGTAATCAGAGCTTTGTATGAAGATAGGACACAGCCTATTCAGATGTAACTGCAAGCCAGCTCTCACCCTTCCGGCCCAGGAAGGCTATCAGAATGTAGATGAATGCAGATGGCTCCTCTGTCACAGCCAGCCCTTTCTATGCTTGTGGTTGTCTAGAAGGAATGCACAAAGTATAGCTGTCACCCAGCCCGGACTGTATTGGAGACAAGCTGCAGGCACACAGAGCAAAGATAAGAGCAGAAAAATGTCCTATTTCTAAAAGTGGCATTTCTAAAATGGTAATGTCAAATCCAACTTTACCAATAAAGAGGATTTATCACCACAATTACTAAGATCTGAAACATGATGGAGCTACTCCTTTCTGATCAGGAATTAAAGTTTAAGAACTATTTGCTAGCCCATCAAAGGAGTAGGCCCAACCGCAGTGAAAATGAATTTAGCTGTTAGTCACTGCCAGGACAAATATGTAAATGTACATCTCCTGTCTTTTAATTACTCAGCACCTTGCCCTTAGGGTCACTTTGGGCCTACCTTAGGCGTGGCCTATGTGAAATAAAATGGGATTTTAAGGCTCGTCAAGTGGTTTAAATGCCAAGCCTCTGTGGTAGTAACCTGCACACACAAGCCCTGCATTGGCAGGCCTGAGACAAGTTTGAAAGGTTACTTGTGTGGGTGGCACAACCAGTGCTGCAAGCCCACTAGTAGCATTTAGATTACAGGCCCGTGGTATGTGGTATACCACTTTACAAGGGACTTATAGAAGAACTTAATATTCCAATCAGGTACACACCAATGTTAGCAAGTTTAGGGAAGAAGCATATGCATTCATTCATTCATTAATCTTTATTCGGTTTAAAAAACATAAAAGATGCACATTATACATTATATATATATACTTAATAGTTGCAATCAAGAAGTAACCATTCTCTCATTCCCCCATAGCAGTCATAATGGATAAAATGTTGCCTAAAAATAGATCGCAGATTTCTCAATTTATTAATAAAAGCATACATTTAAATCCTAAAGCATTTATGGGGTTTGCTATAATATAAGGGATATAAGTTCAAGGCAGGAATTAATAAAGTGCAAGTGCAAAAGATGCATGTTCATACTTAAGCAGCATATAATATTTAAATATTTTGAATGTAAACAGCACCAACAAAAGTTAAAATGTCATGCCTTTTCCCTTACCTATTAAATTGACGGCAAATAAATATCTGCTTCAACTAAAAACTATTTTCTGTGATGTATCAGTTTTTAAAACCCTAATGTCTCTTGAATGTGACCTAATTTCCAAATATCGACATCTTTCCTTGGAATGGCGTGCGCTGAACAAAGAAATAGTTAATGGCAGTTGTTTTCTACTGCGTTCAGTTGGCATAGAGGGCAGTGGACCTCTCTATTATCACTATTTTTGCATAACCATGTTGCTGTGTTGTGGTTAATCTGCAAGACATTGAAACAGAACTTCATGCACAGTGACTTGGCCAATTGCGGTTGAACTTCATCCAAATATTGCTCAAAATGGAGGAGTGGTTTTATTAGCAGGAACTGCGACGATAGCCTACCTATATCGGAACAATGGTGGATACTATTTTGCACAAACGCCCAAAATGTGTTTTTCAAGATCTTTTTTGGGAGTGATGTTAATAAATAGGGTGCATATTAATAGTGGTTTAACCCTAGTTTACAAAACCATGATCGCACGTGCCTAACCCACTGGAGGGTAACATGCTGGTAAAGTATCAGAATCTCAATTAGCCCCTCTTTATAATTTGTGAGTTCTTCTGTGGTCCACAAACAGACCCAGAATAGCAATGGTCTCAATATAGCCTGATGGTCTATGAGCTTTATATTGAGATCCTGAATGATAGGGATCATGTGTGCGTACAGGCAGGAGTAATAACATCCTTAGGAATTTATCTTCATCCCCTACAAACTTATTCCACCTACTGACCCCCCAGAGTTCTGCACCGTAGAGGGTTGCAGATTGAGCCCTATATTTGTAGACTTCAAGAGCGAAGACACTGCCTTGGTTACACTATTCTGGTGTTTTCTCAATATTGGCAAGGTGTTTTGGAGCAACATAGCCTTGCTATTTTGTAGGTGCAATTACCATTTCAGTTTAGTTTCTAATTTAATGCTGAGATGGTTAAAAGTGGACACATATTCTATCTTTTGTTTCTGAACTATGATATTTTTATTAAATGTTTTGTGAGGTTTTATGGTTATATTTTGTTTTATTTCAGTTAATTTAAAGGCCCTTTAAAGCACAGTATTCACTAAAAAAAGATATAACAAGTTTTGAAGCCCCTTCGCGGTTTGTGATAACAGAATTGTATCATCAGCAAATAGTAGGGCCAGTACTGGCACCCCGCATAACTTGGGTAAATCATGTTTGCACCGTAAAAGATGATTCACAACATTGTTTACCTAGAATGAAAAGAGAGTGGGTGCCAGCACACATCCCTACCTTACTCCTCTCCTTATAGGGATTGCCTCAGTGAGTTCAGACCTGGGTCCCCATCTAACTTTAGCATAGTTGTCTTCATGCAATCTGACTATCTGTGTCAGAAGATCTTCGGGTACACCCTGATTTTTAAGGGAGTTCCAATGAGAGTCTCTGGGGATAAGATCAAAAGCGGATTTTAAGTCTATAAATGATATGTACAGGTGTCCTTTTATTAGAGTGGTATATTTCAAACCTATACATAGAAGACCTGATCGATTGTACTTGTTCTGGCTCTGAACCCAGCTTGGTACTGTGATAAAATATTATTTCCCTCTATCCAGTTGTTAAGTTTGGATAAAATATGTTCAGCATAGATCTTTTGTAAAGTGTCAATTAGGCTTATAGGCCTATAATTGGCAGGATCTTGTCGGTTTCCCTTTTCAAAAATTGGGATTATTTGAGCCCCTTTAAATGACTCTGTTAATGGGGCTCCTGCTGCCACCGCATTACAAATAAGATTTACCTAAGGTCCCCATACTCTTTTGTTGAGTCTCAGCAGGTAGCCAGGTATGTTGTCAGGACCGGGGGCTTTTCCTGGCTTAACAGGGTCTATAGCCACCATAAACTAAAGTAAGGGGCAGAATTTTGTCCGCTTGGGGCGGTTGCTAGGGGACATGTTGTCTTCATTGACTATTTACTTGTAGGTTGAGTAGTGACCTCTGAGTACAATGTTGAAAAGTTACCATACCATGTACCTGGGTCCAAAAAGAGATCCAGGCTGGTACTGCCTGTCTTATTACACTTTGCTAATAATCTCCAGAAACCTGCATGATCCTTATTCTTGGCTCCACTGATTAAATCATCCCAGACGTGATCATCCTAATCCCTTTTTGTTAGTGCTAGTAGTTGTTGATACCTGGCTCTTTTATTCCTTAATGCTTCAATGTCATTAGATCTTGCAGCCACTAGTAGCTCACTCTTTGCTTTGTGGCAGTCACTGTTGTGCCAGTGGTTGGTTGAGGGGTAGTTAATGGCCCTGGCTGCCTCATGTTCTCTAGGGAGTTTGCTCAGGATCTGTTTCAATTTATCTATCAAGGTGCAATGAATCTGCACTATATTAATCTCTCCTGTGAATAGATCTGTATAAGGGGCTAAGACATCTGAGAAAGTATTATAGATCCTCGTAAAGTCTTTCACAATTGCCTAAGATAGATGGCCATTTTAAAGCTCTGCGATTATTGCTGACTATCGGTTAGGTTGAGATTATAGCAGTAAAATTTTTTCTCATGGTCCAGGTTTCAAAGAGGGATTACACTATTGTTAAACACAGTGGGAGGTGGTTACTATCATCTCTGGCTTCTATTTTTAGATCGAGTATGTTTGCCCAAGAGTACTAACCATTATATAGTCGATTCTACTCTTGGTAAGTCTTCCCTTAAATGCATAAGCACTCAGTCTATCTGAGGGCAGCCTGCCATTGCAGGCCCTAAGTCCCTGCCTTGAAACTAATCAAATCAGTTGCGCCACTGCAGATGTGCAGGGTACAGTAGAGCCAGCCTCCAAAGGCGGAACACCATTTGCCATGTCCTTCTCCTCCACAATGGTTTCCAACCCTACAACCGGTTCAAATTTACAATTAAAATCTCCTCCTACAATTACTATTGCCCTGGGATCAATAGTGCTTAGGAAGTTATTGAGTAACTCTGTCACTGGAGATTTCCAGCTAGCTGGTCCTGGTCTGTTATAAATGTTTAGTAAGTAGATTTCAGCTTTGTTGTATATTTTTACTTTTACCCCCAAAATGTCCACTGAAGGAAATTCAAGCTGGGATGTTTCGGCCTTTAGGGTAATTTTTACCCATAGGAAGAGACCACCTGATGGTCTGCCTCTCGTTGAGGGAACAGCCCTGACACTGAATATTTTGTAGCCTAGCTTGTGCGGGATTTCCAGTGCCCAGGTTTCTTGTAGCAGGCAGAAGTCATTTTGAGTTCTGTACTCCTGCCATTCACAATCTATTAATTTGCGTTTCAGCCCTGCTAGATTCCATGATATTAGGCGCTTTACCAATGGCTGGGTTTCTTCATTCCGGGGTAGTAGACTGGCTGGGACTGAATCTACCCCTGTATATACCCTATGTTCTATAAAATTAGCCTGTTGGTTTAGTAGGGGGTCAATTTGGAATTAAAGTTTTTCTTGGGCAAGCTTTAGAACCTGTCACATCGGTCAGACATAAGGACCAGCGTTGGTGGTCAATCGACTACCTCCAGATTATTTTGCAGAAGACTGGGGTATGGTAGTTATCTTGAATTTGTAGGTTCTCGATGGACCACTTCTATTTTACTTCAATGATTGCGCAGTTTTGAATCTCACCAGGGTGTTGGGGGGGGGTGGTGTTCTTAGGTCAAGTGCTATTAACCTGTCAGCTAAGCTCTTTGTTTTTAATGTTAGGAGTATGGTATCGCAGGCTACATTTTTACTCGACCAGCATTCAAATTCCAAGAGATCGTTCGTATTACTGATAAGCAGTTACGCTTGTGTCGGATCCAGTGTATCACCTTATTTTTTAATGACTCTTCATCCTCCCTGTATAAAGAGAGGTTGAGTTTAGGGACATTAGTCATATACACATTTCATCCCACTGGCCTGGCATTATCATTGTTTCTATAGTTGGTGGGGATATGCCTGCGATCTGAACAGCTAGTAAGCTTCAGCTGCGCAATGTAGTGGTCCTGCTATTGATCCAGCGGGTTACCCACCAAAGGTACTCAACTACCATATACTCACCTGGGCCCATAAACACACACACATTCACATAGGCTAATAGATACCGCTGGGTCAATTTGTTGTACTAATACCTGTAAGAAGAATTTATCTTATCATTTCTTATCAAACCTTCAGACCGAATGTACTTTCCTCTGGTCAATGGACCTTTTAGTTAACTGTTGTAGGTAAAAATTGACATAGAATAAAACCTTCTTTAAATAACCACAGACTCGGGAGAGTTTTAAATGTTTATCTAGTTAAATTCATGCGAACCAAGAACCAAAATACAATTAGAACACCGTTTTCTCCAAAGAAGGCAATAAAGTTTAAGGCAGAATAATCAATAAACAAAGTTATTACGATGACGGTACGTGAATAGGGAGAAAAGAGAGAGAGCAGTACAATGACATACTACACAGAATTATATTTACCTAGGATGGTGTGGAAACCAACCCCTTGGCCAAGGAGGTGGAATGGGTCCCCTGGGACAGATCAGGTGACAAAGGCTATGGACAGAATTCAGGGACAGGATAGATGACCTCTTCTAGATACAACGCCTGTGTCACACCCCTCTCTGACACTATCTTCCTTCTCGATTCTTCCACGATCTTCTTCTATTATGTGCCTCCTCGGTTCTTCCGCGATGTTCTTCTAATTAATTGGCTCAAAATTCTAAGTCTGGAAATGGTTCTTCTTCAGCATTTACTCAATTCTTGGAGAATATTTAGGTCTCTCAGCATCTCCGTCTTGCTGTGTTAACTGACTAACTAAACTACCTCAATTATACTTTTCTAATGGCATGTACCACCCCTAAATGTTTCAAATATATGAAACTCCTAACTCTGATTTGACAGGAAAGGGGAGATGATCATCACACCATGCTAAGTTTAAATACTTTTCTTTTAGCTTATTGTCAGTGTTTCCGCCCCTTATTTTACTTTCCTAAGCTTTATTTCCCACCCGCATTCATATTTTTATCGATCAAAAATATACATTTAGTATTTTCTTCATTCATCAGTCAGGAAGACAACTTCTTTCCCAGAACATGTAGCGGTTATGGCCTTGGCTGAGTTTCAAGTACATTGTCATGGTTCCTGGCGGGTTACAAGTGCGCCTGTGCGGAGACCACGAGGGGTATGAACATTGGTCACCCTTTGAGGCCCAAAATATGAACTAGTAAAGAAGTCAGAAAGAGACATATAAAATTCTAAATAAAATGATTTCACTGTATACCACCTATCTCTACTCTAACCCCCTTTACTTATTGAAATCCTTTGCATTAGCATTTTATTAAATTCGCATGGTTTAGTTTCAGCAAAAGCATACGCTTTAACATGTGAGTTCCAAGCGGCCATCTTGAAAGCGATTGCGATTGCGCAGCTGCAAAGATTTCCCTCCAAGCAAGAACTTGTCATTACTATGTAGATGTAGTTGATGCATGCGCAGTACAGAAGCGTTAGCAGCCATTTTAGTCACACATGGGTTACTTGTTAGTACTTAAATGTGTGATCTGTAATGCACGTTAGTATTCACAAACACAATTATTATGGTATAACGAGTTAATTTGAGAAGATTGCATCCAAGCAAGTATCTTTTATAAGAGTCCTTGCTCCATCAATCCCCTTTCTGATGGCATTTTATGCCATCACTAATTTCCCACCACCAAATCAGATGCCAACTTTAACACATCTCAATTCCTTCTTCAACCTTTCCATTTCCTTTTTTTTGTTATTGTACTGTAAACTCCTCATCTTTCTTCTAATTGTATCTCCTCGTATTTTCTTTTCTTTCCCTTTTAAAGTCACTTCATATCTCTTTCTTTTCTTACAACATTGGAACCATATCATTATTGCTAAGACTAATAGTGTTATTCCAAATATTGGTAATATTATTTGACCTATTATACTCTTACCTATGTTAGAAAACCAGCTCCCTATGGTAGTGATACTATTTGTTATTTTTTTCCATACACTGTCAACTTCCAGTGGTTTCAAATCTTCCTCCAATTTTGTAATATTTTTAATATATCCTCCAATTTCAACACTTTTGTCCAGAATGAATGTGCAACAATGTTGTGCTTCCAGCATTTTTCAGACTCCGCCCTCTTTTGCCAATATATCAAGAGCAAGTCGATTTTGCAAAACCATAGATCTAATTGCAACCATTTCTGTGTTGATCATCAAAACTCTTCCAGCAGTGTCAGTTGATAACCGATCAACTACTGTAGACAGCTGACAAATTTTCCGTGAATTCAGAATTACTCCCACTGAAGGTATCAATGCACTAAATATATCACCTACTATTTCTGAAAAACGAGTTCTCTTAGTACGTGTTAGTTCCTTTGCGTCTTCATTGCTTCCAGTGATTTTTTTCACATGGTACACCTTTGGGAATACTAGTCCAAAATAGCAACTCCGGTACCAATGATCAGGCAACCTGAAATAGGCTTTATTGCCAAATAAACTCCAGGAAATACTGGATCTGTTCCATCTTTTAGTCCCCAACCCCCAATAGCTAAGAAATTATGTTCACATTCACTGGAACCAATAAATGCATTGTTATATTCAGTCTTTAGTCTATGGAGGCAGATCTTCCCTTTCTTTTCAAAGTCCAAGTACATAGCTGCATGAGTCTTGCCAGTTGTATAAATTTCCTCTTTCTCAGCCCATTGAATTTGAGGTTTCGGTTCAGAAGCCTTTCTTTGGAAGTCCTGTCTCCTTTGCTCAACTAAATTCAAAAATATCTTTTCTTCTTCATGTAATTTACATGTTAAATTGTGCTTGTGTGCTTCAGCTATATCTATTGTTTTCATAGTTGAAAAATATTCTCCCATAAACTGTGCATCTTTAGTACTAAGAACTGGGTTCATTTCGCATAGGGACCTCAGAAAAAATCACATCTACGTTAGAATAATAATATTGTAACTTTCCTGTTCTATAAAACAAACTTGCTAAAATACTACAAGAAATACCATAGGTTAAGCGAATATGGTGATATGCTACACCTTCTGCTACTGACGCAGGTAATTTCATACACACATAACAATCACTGACTTCCATAGTGTCCACATATTGCACTAATAACATTGTAAATACATTTAAAGCAGTGTCATTATTTGTCACAGTGTGCTGTACATCTAACTCATCTGGTGCTGCTAAATCTACTCTGTCTCTTTTAGTCTTAGACTCATCTGGTGCTTCTATTGCTACTCTATGTCCTTTAATGTTAGCTACCCTTTCATGCGTGTTTGTGTTATTCTTTTCTTTTGTAACCCTCAAATAAGGGATGGCTACTGTTAGTACTAACCAAATTATAAGTACTAAAAATAAACCACATATACATATTCTACAACATCTTTGTTCACAATTTCGTTTTGGTTTTCCAGTAGCCCTATCATCAGCCATTTTGGGCTAAGAAGATTTCTCTTCTTTACTTTCGAATTATTTGTGAGATATAAATTGTTGGGGAATTTTCAGGTTGGTCTCACTTCTTCGACAATCTGTTCCGCATTTAGTTCTTCATCACTTTCTTCATTTAAATCTAGATTCTCATATTCTTCAAGAATTACATATGTCCATTCAGGACCCTTGAACTTATTGTTCATTACTTTTATTCTTTGACTTCTTCGTTTGGGCTTATCAGTAGATGTCTCAGACTGACAAGAAATTTTGTTTACCTAGTCAGGTTCTTCCTTAATTGTCTTGAAATGATACTTTAACCTTTTCACACCACCTGGCCAGTTATCACCTCTTCTTACCCTTTTTGCTTGCACTGCACTGTCACTGTCTTCGAGTGCTCTTTTATTTTCATTAAGTTGTGGCACAATCTGGTTATTTTTGTTTTCAGAGTGACTCTCTGTCTGACTTTGTCCAGGGCTTATTTCCGTAAAGTCATTTTCTGCCTGGATGCGTTCTTCTTTTCCTAAGTGGTTCTGCTCAGGTCTTACTGCACTTTGGTTGTCTGCAGCCTGAACGTGTTCTTCTAGACCTATCTGTCCCTCTTCAGGCTCATGAATGGTTTCATTCACTTGTGTCTGAGTAGATTGTTCTCTCCTTGTCTGATCCTGCTCAGGTTCTCCGACAGCTGTATTTTCACTTTCCTAAGCTTGTACTTCTATACCTGTCTGGTCCTCACTATTCTCCTGTCTCTCTAACCGGATTTAGCTTCTTGTTCTCACATTTACTTCAGGTATGTCAACCACCAGTATCCAGTAAACCTGGTTTATGCTCGGTTGTTCTTGGTCAACTACTTCAGGATCTGTTACTTTAGATCCTTCAGCTGCACAACCTTCTGCAGCCTCGACTGCTTGAGTCAGTTGGGGTCCTTCCTGGTCAGGTGCTGGTGCTCTCTTAGTGTGGCTTGCATAAATCCAATTAGGCAAGCCTGCACATTTCACTGCTGTTATTGTAACCAATATTACCTGATATGGTTTTTCCCACCTGGGTGCTAGGCACGAATCTCGAGTGTGATTCTTCACCAACACCCTGTCACCGGGATTTAGATCATGTGCTTGATCCAGCTGCCTGGCAACTGCGTCTTCTCCAACCTGGTGAGAGATAGAATGCACTAGGTCAGCCAGTTCTTTGCAATAGTCCAATACCAAATCATCAGATATATTCAACAGTTTGTGTCCCGGTATGCATGCTTGCCTCATTGCTCTTCCCATGAGTATTTCATGGGGACTCAATCCTGTATTCTTGTCAGGAATGCTTCTGAGTCTCATCAGAACAAGAGGTAAAGCATCACCCCACTCTAGTGGGGTGGATGCACATACCTTTGCCAGACTTTTTTTTATTGTGCCATTCATTTGTTCTACCACTCCAGAAGCCTCTGGGCGATATGCACAGTTCAGTTTTTGTTCAATTTTAAATTTTTCACAGATAAGTCGAATAATTTCATTATTAAAATGAGACCCGCGATCTGATTCCAAAGTTACTGGAAAACCGAACCGTGGAATCATTTCTCTCAACAATAGTTTGGCAACTGTTATACTATAATTTCTTCTAGTAGGGTATGCCTCCACCCACCGTGAGAATAAACAAACTATGACAAGTATGTACTTCAAACCTCTGCAAGGTGGTAATTGAATGAAATCTATTTGTAGCCTTATAAATAGACCTTCTGCTTTTCTAATTCTCCCCATACTGACCACTGTTTTTTCTGCCTGGATTCATTTGTTGACAGGTTAGGCATCTCTGGCATAGACTCTCTACTACATTCCTGAACCTTGGATTAAACCAATCCTGCCTAAAGAGTCTGATCATAGCATATCTGCCTATATGGGTGTCTCTGTGATATATCCTAGCCAATGTGAAAGCATACAGTCTGGCATTACTGGCCTGCCATCTAGGTAAATCCACACATCTGACCTGTTGTGGCACCCTACTTTCACCCATTCTTCTTTTTCTCTCATTTCTACCTCATCTTGCAGTTGTCTTACTTCTTCCCATGTTTCCAATCTTGAGAGTAGCATAAATTGGCAGCTAATTCCACTTGTTTCAATTTTCTTGTTTACCTTCAATTTATTTCTGTCACAGTATTGGGCAACCTGGTCAGCATACCTATTACCAGCTGTCACATAGCCATCTCCTGATTGATGTGCGGCACACTTGACCACTGCCACTTCTTTTGGCAATGGTATTGCTTCAAGCAGTTCTTTTATGAAATTTCCATTTTTAATTGGGGATCCTGGAAAAGTCAAGAAATCCCTCTGCATCCAAAGTTGGCCAAAATCATGCACAACCCCGTAACCATACTGCCTATCGGTAAAAATGGTTACCTTCCAGTTTTTCCCAATTTTTCAAGCTTTAATCAAAGCTATCAATTCAGCTACTTGTGCAGATTTGACTTCTGGTAAATAGGATGCTTCGACTGTTCCAGCCAATGTACATACAGCGTAAACAGCACTGAGTCCTCCCTCCTCATGGCGCATACACAAGCTGTCTACAAATAGCTAATGTTCTGCATTCTTCAAAGGTTCTTCCTGTATGTCTTGACGGGGTTTGGTGCAAAGTTCAGTCACATCCAAACAGTCGTGCTCGACTTCATCCCTCACCTCTTCTCCATATACATCTGGTAATAAAGTGGCAGGGTTTAGCACAGTACCCCTGACTATTGTCACGTTTGCATCCCCTAATATGATTCTTTCATACTTAGTCATCCGACTAGGGGTAAGATACTGAGTTTGAGTTCTTGTTAAAAGAATCTCAACTGAATGTGGAACATGAACATTTACCGGATGTCCCATCACAATTGATTCGCTTTGTTCCAGACTCATGCAGGTTGCAGCTACTGCTTTTAAACAAACAGGTAAAGCTGAGGCTACAGGGTCCAAAGTAGCAGAGAAGTATGCCACTGGACGTCGCAACAAACCATGTCTCTCTGTTAAGACTGAAAGTGCACAACTATTTCTTTCACAACAAAACCGTGTGAATTATTTAGAATAATCTGGCATACCTAAGGCAGGGGCTTCACACAGACACTTCCGCAATTTCACAAATGCTTCCATGCTTTCATCATCCCATTCTATTGGATCTTTTGCTTGTTTCTTGGTCAATTGTATTGGGGGTTTTGCTAGTAAAGAAAACCCTAAAATCCACTGCCTACAGTATCCCACAACTCCAAGGAACATTCTTATTTCTCTCTGGGTTTGCGGCAATTTCATTTGTCTTATTATTTCTATTCTTTCAGGGGTCACTTTCCATACCCCACGTTCTATTTGATGTCCTAGATATTTGACTCCGGGTCTGCAAAACTGTAATTTTTCTGGGGACACTTTATGTCCACCATCAGCCAAATGATTTAACAAGGCAATTGAATCAGTAACACAGTCATCTCTTGTCTTAGACGCGACTAATAAGTCATCAATATACTGTACCAACACTGACTTTCTTGGCAGCACTAAGGTTTTAAGGCACGTTTTCAATATCTGATTGAAAATTGAAGGACTTTCAGTATACCCTTGCAGAACGCGATTCCAGACTAAAATACGGTCCTCAAACTTAAATGAGAAAAGATACTGATTATCTGGGTGTAATGGAATGGAGAAAAAGGCATGGCATAGATCGATTACAGTAAACGATCCTGCCTTCCATGGTATCTGGTACAGAATCACTGCTGGGTTGGGCACCACAGGGTAACAAGGTACAACAATCTTGTTAATCATTCTTAGATCTTGAACTATTCTATATTTCCCGCTGGGTTTCTTAATGCCAATTATAGGTGAATTACAGGGACTGCTCATTATTTCCTTTAGAATACCTTGTTCAATCATTCAATCAATTTCTGCTGCAACGCCAGCTTTAACTTCGGGACTCATTTTGTATTGTCGAGTATTTGGGTAAACTGCACCTTCCTTCACAGTAACTTTTACTGGGTCTAAATTTGCCATTAACCCTACTTCTTTTCCTGTAAAATCCCACACATCTGGATTTACTGTCAATTTGACCTCTTCTGGTAAATCGTCTTCTGTCAGCATGGAATACATCTCGTCTACCTCTGTGCCTTGTTTAGCTAACATGATTTTGTAGACTCCGTCTTCATCTGGGGTTTGAATTGCAACACCGTCCGGCATGCAAAATATTGTGCAATTCATTTTGCACAGTAGATCTCTTCCTAATAAATTTACGGGAGTGGAGTCACGCACCACAAATTTGTGCATTTCATTGAAATTGCCAATGCATACCTCCATTGGTTCTGTAATAGGAGTTCTAATCTGTTTATTTGAAACGCCCATTACTTGGATCGCTTCTCCCGAGAGGGGTTGGTTTGGGATGCCTGCTGTTCTCACAGTAGAACGGGTAGCACCAGTGTCCAACAAGAAGGTATTATCTTTTCCTTCTACTTTACCATCAATATATAGACCTGACTGATCTACCGGTAAGGATGCCCCAAGTACGCACTCCTTTTCCTCCCCCCTCAGGCATCTTCATTGGTCGCTGTCATTAAAATAAGTATCCTGTAAAAGAAATTGTGATGTTACAGAATTTTTCTTACCACTTCCTCCTTGAAATCCGGTGTCCGCACTGTACTTGGTCTGGTTCACAAAATTTGGCATAGGGCAGGTGGCAACTGAATCTGTAGATTTACAGCCTGCTGCGGTTGACTCATTATCACCTCATTCTGCGTCTGTGGATTTAAATTTTGATTTGTGCCAATTATTATTCTGGATATTTTTACACTCGTTTTTCCAATGCCCCAATTTTCCGCACCCATGACAGGGAAACTTTTTCTTTGCCTTCTCTCTACTCATTCATCCTTTTTGTTTTCCCCCATTATTTTCATTTTGGCCTTGCCCCGTTCCTTGATTTTCTGTCTGATTGTTTAGTGGAGTTCCTGCTGTTCTGCTAATTTTACGTGGGCCCACATCACCTTCTCTTCTAACTTCTTTCATCTATTGTCAATTTCATCTCCGCAATACTTTGCGTATTTAAGAATGTCATCTATTGGTCTCGCTTGCCAACACAACATGTGCTGATGAATCATGTCCCAATTTCTGGTTACAATCCTGTCACAAATTGATACACAAAATGTCCCATATCTTTATCTTCAATGTTCTCAAAACAACAATACTGTTTAAATACCTGCAGTAAGCGTTCATAATAAGTATGTACAGACTCATTTCTATCCCGGGTCGTTCTATTTATCTTTACTCAGTCTGTTTCTTTTGGAGGAATTTTCCCTTTCAAGAAAGTGATCACCTGGTGATATTTCTTTGTTACCTCTTCTGAAGGGGCTCCTGTTTTCACATCTCTCTGATATTCATCACTAGGCCAATCAACAGTAATTTAACATTCTGTCCATAAATTAGCAGGTACCACTATGTCAAATAAGCCATCCAAATCTTTTAACAATACTTTAAAAACCCTCACAAATCTTTCAACTTGCCGATACCATTCAACTGACTTTTCTCTTAACTTGGGGAAATCATTTGTAAACGACAAAATATCCTGTCTGATCCATGGAACATGTACATATCCTCCTCCCGGTACCTCTCTCATTAGACATAATCTTTCTACCTTTCCTGTTTCTTTGAACAAAAATTCAGAAGTTGTTCGATTGGCATGTGCTTCTTCCTTTTTTCTCATCCATCTAGCTTTCCATTTGTCTAGATCACCCCATTTTTATAAAATGATCATTAATTCTTTAACCTGAAATTTTCTTACTGACACATTCATATTTTTCAAGTCCTTATCACTGAATTCTGCTCTATATGGTTTCTGTAATACCTTGGATTTTCCTATTTCAACTCCCATTTCAGAAGCTAGGTCTATCAATTTCTCATGGAATATTTTTGTTGTTCTAGTGATACTTCTACAAATGAACAGTAACTCTTCTTCACTGTAAGTATTTAGTCTGTCTAGTCCCATGTTACCAGCTATCATTTCTTACGATTCCACTTTCAATTTGTAAATATCTAAAATTTTCAGTGGCTGTTTTGGCTTGTCTATTCCCTGTGCCCACCTTTCTATTTCTTCTGGCGATACTATTGTGGCACTCTTGACTCCTGTACATGTTTCTATTTGTACTTCCTTTGAACAACTAGGTGTAACTCTTCTCGGGGTTTCATATATCTGTCCTCTTATCAGCAAATCCATTAATGATATCACCGAATCACATTCACTGCCTTGATCATCAATTATTATATTCTCTTTTCTGGGATCATTTGTGGGTGTGGACATGACTGGGGGTTTGTGAACGATTGTTTTATCTCCATATAATGGAACCACCAGACCTATAGTCACTGGTATACTCAGTGCTTCAGGGTAGGTACTCAATTGGGTTATTTTCTGTATTAATTCTTCTCTATTCTTGTTTATTGCCTCTCTTTCTTTTTCCTGAAGTACCCTTCCATTCATTGGGTCATGCATAACTTGGGGAACTAATGGTGTTCCCAAAACCGGGGCACTAGGAGCAGTTCTACTGAGTCCTTCTTGGTGAGGGTTTTTCATAAAAATGTCCTCTAAAAAAATCATCTTCTGATTCTCCACTACCTGTCATCGTTAAATGTTTGGTCTTCTCTGTGCACTTGCCTCCTGTTAGTACAGGATGTAATCCTTCAGCCACCATTGCTTGTCTCCATTGTTTCATCTGATTATCTCGTGCTTCAAACGGTAGTCTAGGATAAAACCCTCTAAAGCTTCTGCTACTTCTGGATCTATCGCGCTCAAATGCTTCAGTCTCCCATTCCTCAAAAGCTTCATATTGTGTTAATCTTGGTCGGGGCTCTTAATCATAAATTCTTAATCTTAGATTATGTTGAATTCTCCCATTAAATGTACCATGTTCTGGAAAAGCTACCACTCCATCACCTTTTGAATATTCTATCCAATTTTCCAACCACACACAAGTATGATAGCCTCTTTCCATCATCATGTGTGATGCAGCCGTTTTTGGGGGAGGGATAAGAATACCCTCTCTAATCTTAATGTGTTAATCCTGTTTAAAATAATTTTTGATTTTCTGCATACATTTCATCTTTCTTTTTTCTCCGCACATTTTGGGTGTCAATCCTTTTATGTATTGTTCTCTAGCATATCCTAAATACCTTCTGTCTGGGCGATTCCCTATTAAAGTTGGATCGTGTTTCTACATCCAAAGCCCACTGTCAATTATTAGTATTGTAGCTCCTATTTTTCCAACCAATCAAATGTTCGCCTTTGCTCTAATACTTGACCAATACCAGAGCGGCTTCTATTCCTCCGATCAATCAAATTCTGTTTTACGCTATGCGTTTAGCCAATACTTGCGCGACTTTTCTGTGACGTCAGTATCACTCCTTACTACTGACCCCTCCTTTACAATTTTGCATCAGTCACACGTCAGCTGTTCCAACCAATCCCAGCGTGGACCTCTATGACGTCAGTGCAGCACCCGCAACTGACCCCTCCTTTACAAGGTAACACAAATAACTTCTTTTTCTTTCAATTCACATACAAAGTTCATTAAATAACAACATAGAAACATTTGCTTCTCTGTTTGCTCCACTAAAATCATAAAGTTAATTTACATTCACTGCGAGTAAAACCTTTCCGCTTACTCTTCATACACTATGAGTAAAAAGTCTTCCGCTTACTCTTCACTCAAGCGCCGACTAACCTGATACTCCTTCGGTATTGCCCTTTCTAGGTGATATAAGACTAAAGTTTTACCAGGGAACTCTTTGCTATCAACCACTCTCACTTTTATACAAATTAATCCCTAAATCAGCACTTTCGGCCTTGCATAGCCTTACAGCGCTATTTTTAGCAAACGAGTAACCTCACTGCAGAGTGGTGTCCATTCACCACCCGCTATTCAATATTCCTGAGAATTTCCAAACAACATGAAACAAAATACAAACAGGTTTGTTAATACATAACAAATAATTCGAAATTCAATATTTTCACCTAACTAGTTAATAAAATATAACCATAGCTTTGCTACCAGAAAAACTGATCCGGGTGTTACCAACCTCAGGTACTCAGCTACCATATATTCACCTGGGCCCATAAACACACACACATTCACATAGGCTAATAGATACCGCTGGGTCAATTTGTTGTACTAATACCTGTAAGAAGAATTTCTCTTATCATTTCTTATCAAACCTTCAGACTGAATGTACTTTCCTCTGGTCAATGGACCTTTTAGTTAATTGTTGTAGGTAAAAATTTACATAGAATAAAACCTTCTTTAAATAACCACAAACTCAGGAGAGTTTTAAATGTTTATCTAGTCAAATTAATTTGAGCCAAGAACCAAAATACAATTAGAACACCGTTTTCTCCAAAGAAGGGAATCAAGTTTAAGACAGAATAATCGTTAAAGTTATTTCGATGACAGTACCTGAATAGGGAGAAAAGAGAGAGAGCAGTACAATGACATACTACACAGAATTATATTTACCTAGGATGGTGTGGAAACCAACCCCTGGGCCAAGGAGGTGGAATGGGTCCCCTGGGACAGATCAGGTGACAAAGGCTCAGGACAGGATTCAGGGACAGGATAGATGACCTCTTCTAGATACAACGCCTGTGTCGCACCCCTCTCTGACACTATCTTCCTCCTCGATTCTTCCACGATCTTCTTCTATTATGTGCCTCCTCGGTTCTTCTGCGATGTTCTTCTAATTAATTGGCTCAAAATTCTAAGTCTGGAAATGGTTCTTCTTCAGCATTTATTCAATTCTCGCACAGCATCTTGGTCTCTCAGCATCTCCATCTCGCTGTGTTAACTGACTAACTAAACTACCTCAATTATACTTTTCTAATGGCATGTACCACCCCTAAATGTTTCAACTATATGAAACTCCTAACTCTGATTGGACAGGAAAGGGGAGATGATCATCACACCATGCTAAGTTTTAATGCTTTTTTTTTAGCTTATTGTTCAGTGTTCCCACCCCTTATTTTACTTTCCCAAGCTTTATTTCTCACCCGCATTCATATTTTTATTGATCAAAAGTATACATTTAGTATTTTCTCCCTTCATCAGTCAGGAAGACAACTTCTTTCCCAGGACATGTGGCCGTCGTGGCCTTGACTGAGTTTCAAGTACATCGTCATGGTTCCTGGCGGGTTACAAGTGCGCCTGTGGGGAGACCATGTGAGGTATGGACATCGGTCACCCTTTGAGGCCCAAAATACGAACTAGTAAAGAAGTCAGAAAGAGACATATTAAATTGAAAATATAATGATTTAATTGTATACCACCTATCTCTACTCTAACTCCCTTTACTTATTTAAATCCTTCGCATTAGCATTTTATTAAATTCGCATGGTTTTGTTTCAGCAAACGCATGCGCTTTAACGTGAGTTCCAAGCGACCATCTTGAAAGCGATTGCGCAGCTGCAAAGATTTCCCTCCAAGCAAGAACTTGTCATTACTACGTATATGTAGTTGGCACATGTGCTGTACAGAATTCTGCGTTAGCAGCCATTTTAGTCGCACTCGGGTTACTTGTTAGTACGACACATAGGCAAGTGTCCCCTAAACTTAAATGTGTGAACTGGAATGCACGTTTGTTTTCATAAACACAATTATTACGGTATTACGAGATAATTTGAGAAGATCGCATCCGAGCAAGTCTCTTTTATACGAGTCCTTGCTCCATCACTCCCAAGGTGGTCTTCCTGTGCCTTGTGCAAACAGGTTGGAATGTCCCCTCTGATTATTATTGTGCTGAAAGTTGTTATTGTCAATGTGCTGTTGACCACCCACTATCCTTGCCCTGTACTCATTTCCTCTCTCGGGCCTTACTCTTCTTTAACTGCTGGTTGTCCCCCTATCCCTGCTATACCTGTCCTCGTGATTTTTTCTCTGATTGTTTACCTGCGTAAATAAAGTGTTGTGATCTTGAATTAGTAGTTTCAGCTACCTGAGAGGCAGCTTGGTGCCTCCTACGACTTCTACTGGCTTCCTCTGGTACTACATTCCTATCCGCATTGGCATGTTGGGTTAGAAATGCTTTTAGGTTGGCAACCTCATCCGTTAGAGCATCTAATCTCTGCACTAGCTTGATTATTAATTGAGCGTTGTTGTTGGTGTGCGCACCATGTGCCTGATTTTCTGGCACTTCAGGCAAACTATATATTAAACTGGCTTATCCTTGTGGGTTACCATGTTGTTGTACAGGCATGTTTGGGTTGGAGTTCTATTAATAGAGCGTGGGTAACTAGCTCGGGTTACACACACATACCTAATACTCACCAGGGCCCAAAACATTCACACAGATAAACTAGTAAACCCCGCTGTCATCAATTTTGAGATTTCCCTGTAATTTGATATTTCACCTTTTCCAAGTCTTACCAACTTGACCTCCTTAATAATTCCTTTACTCAATGAATCAGGTTGCTGAGATAGTTTAAGGTAGAAAAATGACATTTAACTTAAAAAAGAAAAAACTTGAAATAACCACAAACTTAAAAGTTTTAAAATCTTTATCTAAATTAATAATTTTTTGTGAGTCAGAATCAAATACAGTTTAAGCACATTATTCCAAGAGGCAAATTAAAGTCAAATATAGCAAAGTCATAATAATGATCAATGAAGACGGTACCTGGAAAAGGGAGGAAAAGAGAAATCAGGGACAAAGACAGGTTTCACAGAATTATATTTACCTAAGGTAATAGATGAACCCAACTCCTTGAAGATGGGCCAGATAGAATCTCCCAGGACAGGATGAAGACAGAGGATCGGGCAGAGTCAGATCTGAAAAGGTGATCTCTTCTAAAGTGCAATGCCAGCATCGCACCCCTCTCTGGCACTACTCTCCTCGAATGTCCCTCTTCCAAAATCCCCTTCTAGGTGCTGAGATTATCGATCAGTATCTCGTTTTCTTGAGCAGAGTTTCTGGCAGCAGCAGGGTCTGAGACAGCTTCTTGGACAGAATCTGTAGCATCATACGTGTTGGGTCGGTGACAAGTCAATATGACGGATCTGACAAGCCTGACAATAGTCTCTAGCTATCTTACCTCAATTATACTATTCTGTATTAGAGTATCACCCACAAAAGTTTCAATATTCGGGTTTTCCCCGATTCTGATTGGTCAGGGCGAGGAGGTGAGTTCATCACACCATATTAAAAGGAATATTTTTCTCTTTAGACCATTGTTCTATGTTTCCGCCCCTTAATTTACTTTCCCATAGCTTTATTCCCACCCGTATTTCCCATTATGATTAATACAAGTTATACATTTTATTCAAAATTGTTGCTTGTCCAGGTCAATAGTTTTCTTTCCCAGGCGTCTTCGTCTTATGTGGCCTTGGCTGTAATTCAACTGTGCTATCATAGTTTCCGGAAAGTTTCTATGCGCGTGGATCAGGTTGGGTAAAGATTTCAGTCACCCTCCGAGGCCCAAATATGAACTAATATTAAAGTCAGGAAAGGACACGTTAGAATGTGACAATAAATGATTTCACTGTATACCACTTATCTGTACTCTATCCCCATTTACTTAATTTAATCTTTCGCATTAGTGTTCAGTAGTATTATAGGTTTTAGTTTAAGCGACAGCATGTGCATTATCATCTGAGTTTCAAGCGGCCATATTTAAAGTTATTGCGCTGCTGCAAAGTTTTCCCACCAAGAGAAAGAAGACGTCATACTACATAGATGCAGTAGAAGCATGCGCAGAGACTTTCCCGTGTTTTTTGGCGGACATTTTTAGTCACTCGGGTTACTTGTTAGTTATACACATAGGCAAGCATCCCCTGGATACAATATAATGAATGTAATGCAATATTAGTATTTACAAGACTTGTTGGTTACGTTGTTACATGTTATTTGAGAGGATTGCATACAAGCAAGTTTCTTGAATACAAAACCTTGCTCCATCACTGTTTAGAGGGAAACATGGGAAAATCATCTGATGCTAGTAAAGAAGTTAAGGGGGAGAACATATTTGAGCACAAAGTGGGCAGTGGGACCTCCCTACCTCTGGCGGTACTAATTAACTCATCTGGGGGACTGGTCTTCGTTTGCTGTGGGGCATCACATTCGTGTTTGGCAGGAGGCGTAGCTTGTGATTGATGGATACATGCTGCACAGAGCGGGGTCTCAATTGTTACTTTTGTTTGGCCCGTTGGTATGGTGCTCGCTACCTCGGAACCTGGGGCACATTTACTATAGAAGGCAGTGATTTTTGTTTTATGCTTGTCAGCGATTTTACAATTATTGCTTAGAATTGATTCTACCTCTTCAATCAAATCATCTATTTCTTCAATAGTGAAATTCTCAGCGGCACTCTTTCTTATCTTCGATGATTTCCCTTTAGCTAGTCCCTCAGTAGCCTTCGGCTTGCCCATAGCAACGGAATTTTTGATTATATTAGAAAGTAGGTGCCTCACCCAGTGCTTCCCCCACCCGAGTGTACTTTGAGAGTTTCCTTCTTTTCCTTATCGCTAATGACAAGGACTGTTCACAGTGGCAAAAGCAGTTGGCAATAATTCCCAGGCAGTAAAACAATGATCCCCCCCCTTGCTAGTGCCCCTATCAATCACATTCACCGAAAGTTCGCCAATTATGCTCCCAAACAATGTGTGTACAATGGAAAATCAACAGTGCAACCCCGCCATCATCGGAGCTTGCAATGCAGAGTTTTTCAAGTTTTTACCGATGCTGGACAATGTTTGGGACTCGTTCCAATTTGGGAGTTTTTAGGGAGGCAATGATTAATTTAGGTCCCAGGAACAGTCTGGGGTCTTAGTCAAAAGGAAGGGCCACTCTTCATCAGCTACAGTGAGGACATATTAAAGTCTTAGCTAAGGGGCTGACGATACCACAAGACAGCAGAGCCAAGGGGGGTGGCCCTGTCCTGCCTCTTCCTGTCTGTAGTATCCGGCTGGATACATTCTAGTGTTCCACTTCTCCTGTAACCCACACCGAACACCCACCCACCACAGGCGTCACCAGTCAGGTGACCCTGACAATAAAAGGGGCCGAGCGCATGTGCTCTGGGTCAGTTACTTCACCAGTATACCATGTGTCCGTGTCCCTCTTTTATCTGGATGTGGGCCTGAGGACCAAATACTACACTGTCCTGTGGTCCCCTAAGCAGCACATCAAGAAATTCGGTGGCGGCAGTGTCCCGCGCCGTGTGAGCTTGTCTGCGCTTAAAAGCGCGTCAGTGGCCCCTCCCTCCTGGAGCGATGACTTCTGGGGCTTGTGCTCCCCAAGCAGCACAAGAAAAATCGGTGGTGGCAGTGGCAGCGACAGTGTCCCGCGCCGTGTGTGTTTGTCGGCGCTTAAAAGAGCGGCAGTAGCCCCTCCCTCCCTGGAGCGATGACTTCTGGGGCCTGTGGTCCCCCAAGCAGCACAAGAAATTCGGTGGTGGCAGTAGCAGCAGCAGTGGCCCGCGCTGCGTGTTTATTGGCGCTCAAAAGTGCGTCAGTAGCCCCTTCCTCTTGGAACGATGACTTCTGGGGCCTGTGGTCCACCACGCAGCACAACACGGAATTCGGTGGTGGTAGCGGCAGTGTCCCTTGCCGCTTGTGTTTGTCAGCGCTTAAAAGCGTGTCAGTAGCCCCTCCCTCCTGGGAGCGATGACTTCTGGGGCCTGTGGTCCCCCAAGCAGCACAGTGACAAACTGCCTTGGTGGGAGGAGAAACACCTCAAATAAGTACTGGTACAAGAAAAGAGTATTCAGAGTGATGAAAATTACCAGAAACTAATCAAGTCATTCACTACCTATGTTTTCCCTAGGCCCGTTCTCCCCTCTCCCAGCTCGCGTCACTTTCATCTCTGTGTCTGTGCCCACCAGGCTTCCTTGCAATATGAGGGATGCAGTATGACATATTTTGGCTGAGATTACCTCATTAACGGGAAGTTATACAATTTGTAATCCCCAGAACGACAAGAGTACAGCCAGCGAGCCTCCCCTTTCACTCGTAATTAGACTACTCATATGTAGGCCGTGATTCTGTCAGCTGTCGTCCCTGCAGCCAAATGTGTCTTCAAAAGGTGCGGATCGAGCCTCGCGGTGATAAGGGACCTTTTAGGGCCTCGGGAGAGCAGGCGCATAGAAAAGCGCTAGAGGGAGGAAATATGGAACTATCAGCAAGGCAGGGGCCGCTCAGATCAGGACGAGTTAGAGATCTCGCTCTGCACCAGAGCTTTCAGTCACGGCAGACATGTCTCAGTGCAGGTGATGGGCAAATATGTGGAAAATGTGAGTCAGTGTTAAAATGCGATCCTTGTACGTACACTGTGCGCGTCCGCGAACCGAAATCCTATGCATCCTCTTAGACTACATAACTTTCTGAAGTCCAGCTTCATAGCATTCATGTATCTAGATTAGGGGGCACGTGTTGTTTTGTTAGTGACAGCTTGTACAGCCACACTATTGCACATTTCTGATTGCAATGCTATTATCACCTAAAAATAGCAAACCGAAAGAACTATTTATCGCAGTCTCTTTTGAAGCATAATAAAATGATATTTTTGCTTTATTTAACCCTACGCCAAGCACCTCTGCCATCTCTAAGTGCTGTGAAACCAGACCTACCGCCCTTAAAATATTCTGAACATCTCCGAGGAGGGGCCAAGGGACCGGGGAGAGGGAACCTAGATCTTATGACTGTTTGCTAGCAATGGACAGGGTCCAATGAGATAGGTCACAATTTATAGCCAGGGCCACTGGAATTATGCGGCAAGAGAGGGCCAAATTATGTGGCAGGGTTGAGTAAATAATGCTGCAAGAAAAGCCAAATTGTGAGACATAATGCAGCACATTTTTTAATAGTATTACTTCTTTATGTCATAATTTTTAAGCTAGGTAACACTGTCTGGGCACTGGTTGCACCTCATTAGTACTAGTTTAACACTCACATATAGCAAAAAGCAACAGAAAGGTGACTAATCCATCTTTGCAAAGGGTGTTTTACTGTGCAGCAACACATGTCGCTGAATTTTTAGAAACTTTTGAAGCGTTAGAGCCAGAAACACATTTTTTGGTTTAAAATCTGCAGATTATGCGGTGGATGATGGATTATGTGGCAAAAGCAGTGGATCTATAATCATGCGAAAATCTCCACGACCGCACAATGACATAATTCCAGTGGCCCTGCTTATTGCTCAACATGTCTTAAGATGATCCTTCTACCCTTCCCAGAAACAATAACAAAAGCTTCTTAAACTGCTGACAGGGGGCATTATCATTGCAGAGCCACCAGGCACGAGCTGGGAACCCACTCTGCACAGGTGTTTCCTGCTCATTTTGTATATACTGTGTTATATTCGCTCTTAACTGGGGGGCAGGGTAAAGAAGGTCCATTTTGTGTGTCACACAGTGGCACAGTATTGGTTGAAAAATCTGATTTACCCACATAAGTCAGATCAGTAGGTGAAACCTGCCTTGCCACATTTCAAACACTTGACAGCTGACACGCCATATTTAGTCAGCATCAAGTGTTCACATCACTGAGTGATCCAGTTTTGAAAAAGTCTTTTTTTTATATCATATTCATCAGCAAAGATGAAACATAATATAGATTGAATTTCTGACCCTGCAAAAATATATAAAGATCTACTAGTAAACTATTAAGTCAAATGCATGTCAGGCATATATTTAATAAGACTTAATAGCGCTATCTTTGTCCCTAATACATGAAGTAGTTAAACTGTGCATACCAGATAAACAGATTGAAACCTATCACATTATCTTAGTATCACATACAGTGTTAAAACACATACAAGCATTTGTGATAATGACTCAAATAACACCAACATTTAAAAACACCGGGGCATATCAGCAACAACCGGCGATAATTATCGCTAAGCGCACTTAGCGCTAGGATAATTATCGCCGGCTATCGCTGGACTCTATCGCGGAGATAGCATGCTATCAGCAATGCTTATCTCCAAAGCGATAGAAATCCATGCGTTAGCTACAAAACAGTGCGATTATCGCTAGAAATCCAGCGATAATCGCACTGTGACAGGCGATACCTTGCTGATAAGACAGGGTGGATTTAGCCATGTAATCCACCTCCAAGTGGATTACATGGCTAAGTCAGCTTGAAAGCAGGCGTACAGGAACCTGCGTTAAGCGCGGTTAGCGCTTTTCCAATCGCTAAGCAGGTTAGCGATTCCCTTGTTAATTGGAGAAATGTTGGTTAGCGACACTTCTCCAGTTATTTTGGGAAGGAATGCCCACTGTGGAGATGCATAGCTGGGCGTTGGGAAAAAGGCCGCTAAGGCAAGGATTAACGCTATAGCGTGACATTGCTGATACTGCGATAAAATTATCGCCGCTTTTCACCCGAAAACGGACGCTAAAGCGACGATAATTTTATTGCACCGGCTTGATGATATGCCCCACCTATTTTTCACTAAGTTCAGGGAATCAGCCTGTCCCCTGAGGATGCAGAAGTAACAGTCAATACATAGGTCCATTTCTCTTTTTAGAGGAAAGCAGATATTCCTTTAAGACTTCACTTTTTAATCGACTCTTCAGAGGTATGCTATGTCGCCCTGCAAAAGATAGGCATTGGGCCTCATTTAAAGAAGTGTGATAATTGAATTTCAACACTTTTCTACAGTAACACTCGTTAAAAAAGTTAGTAATATCACATTACATCCTGGACATACAGTGGCAGTTTACTGCTTCCAGTGTGTAGATTCTTTTAATTTCATGAGCCAAGTCTTCAGAAGGTCCCAATTATTGCCTTCGCGCTGTTCACAGATTTTCACACCTTTATTTTGCTCTCTGGTGCCGTTTCCCCCCAAAACTCATTTTTTTCTAATGCGTGGTAGATAGAGGTGAATGTGCTATTTCTACACCAGTTATTTTTATACACGTTTTCCTTGTGACTTTGATCATGGAGGGATGTTGGAGTTCTTTTTTTCAGAAAGCATCTTCAGAGGTGTGCAAAGTCTTCGGTTTAGCATGTGAACCCACATGCAGTCAAAGTTGAGAACTGTATAAATTAATCATAGTATCTGAGAGAATTATAGACAGTTGATAAGAGAAGAAAACTGAGCAGGATCCTTCTTACCAGCAGCAAAGGCTAGGAATTACTACTTCGACTAAAAGCAGAAAAACATTCGGTTGTGCTGTTCCTGCAAGGGATTCCTCAATAATATCAGTAACTCATCTAGTATATAGTGCTTTATTCTCCACTTATGCTCTTTGTAAGCACTGTAATCAAGAGCTGATATTTGTATTCAATTTAACGACTTCAGAGGGTAGAATTCAAATCCTCGAGGAGGGGATGTGGCCTAATGGCTAAGGCGGTCGACCTCAAATCTGGGGAACCGGGTTTAAGTCTCAGCAAGGACGCGCAACATCCTGTGATTCTGGGTAAATAACTTAATCTCCCCGTGCCCACCAAAAATGAATGGGGCATATTCAAAAAGACTTATCGCCTCGTTAGCGGCACTTTTCTGCCACTGATGCAGCGATAATTTTATCACCCTATCGACAGTTTTTAGGCAAATACGTCCATTATAAAGATTGCTACTTCTGTTAGCGATAATTATATGCAGGAGAGGCGCTCTCGTGCAAAAACACCCACAAACAACACTACTCCATATTCACAAGGGGATCCTTGAACTTCTGAAGACCAAAAAAACTGGCTCTAATTGCAGTTAGAGCCAGTTAATTAAGACAAGAAAATAGCTTGTCTTAAAAATGGGGATAACGCTTGGGGCCACATCGCAGCATGTTTTGGTGCTGAACAGCGCTGAAACAAAACTACAGTCCAGGAATGCGCACCATCAATAAGATAGTGCACATTCCTGGGCCCCTGTCATGAAAAGTGTTGCAGCGCTGCAACAAGGCAGCGTTGCAACACTTCTCACTACGCCCTTCTTGCGACAGCATGGATGCGCTGTATTCACTTGACAGCACTTCATGACGCAAGTAATGACATATACGTCAGGAATCCTGACATATCTGTCTGCGTTAATGTGACACATTGCTGCAGTCGTGTCACAACCATGACGTAGCTCCAGCAATGCATGGGGCCAGCCTATCCCTGTGGCACTGCGTCACCCTCATGCCTGCCATCAGGCTGTTGGAGATCCATTGGTGGTGGTTGCGCCCTGCGATGTCATCGTTTGGAAGCATTGGTGGAGTGTTGTTGCGGAGGGAGTGGACGAGACATTCTTCAGTGGTCTTGATCCAGCTGCGAGGGGGTGCAATGACGGCGGTGGTGTCCGGTGGGCAAGGTGAAGACGTGATGTCACCAATTATGGTCTGACCAGAAGAGTATGGTGTTGTGGCTGTAGTGGAGGTGACGTGCTCGACCATGTGTCCTGCTATGTGGCTTGTTGAGGTGACTTGCTGCTTGCGTCTGATGTAGGGGACCTTCCCCAATCAATCAATCAATCAATCATTACATTTGTAAAGCGCACTACTTACCCGTGAGGGTTTCAAGGCGCTGGGGAGAGGGGAAGGGAATGCTGCTACTGCTCGGAAAGCCAGGTCTTGAGGAGTCTTTTGAAGGTCAGCAGGTCTTGGGTCTGCCGTAGGTGGATAGGGAGGGTGTTCCAGGTCTTTGAGGCGAGGTTGGGAGAATGATCTGCCGCCGGAAGTTGCTTTTCGGATGCGGGGGACTGTGGCGAGGGCGAGGTCAGTGGAGCGTAGCTGGCGGGTGGGGGTGTAGAAGCTGAGTCGTCCTTTGAGGTACACTGGCCCGGTGTTGTGGAGTGCCTTGTGTGCGTGGGTGAGGAGCTTCAAGGTTATCCTCTTGCTGACGGGGAGCCAGGGCAGGCCTCTCAGGTGGGGTGTGCTGTGGCTGCGGCAAGGGACGTCGAGGACCAGGTGTGCAGAGGCGTTCTGGATGCGTTGAAGCCTTTTGCAGGAGTTTTGCTGAGGCACCTGCATAGAGTGCATTTCCGTAGTCCAACCTGCTGCTGGAGATGGCCTGGGTGACCCAGGAGGGGGTGGTGTCCTGGTCACTGGGGTTGTTCAGGTGGAACTTGAGTTCACCGAGTAGGATGTTGGTGGATGGGAGACCCTGGGGTGCAATGAGGTCTACAATGGTATTGGAGAATGGGGGGGGGGCATGGCCCGGGGGGCCTACACATGAGGGTGCTGCAGAGGATGTGCTTGGGCTTGGTCCAGATCTGGGAGTTGAGGTGGTCCATGGTCACCCTTAGGTCATTAGAGTGCGTGGTCAGTCGGAGTGTGTTTCTGTAGGTGATGGCAATGCCTCCTGTCAGACTTGGGGGTCTCTAATTGGCACAGGTATGCACTTGTGACAAATAGGGACCCTCTCCTCTAGTCAGGGTAAGGAGGTACACTCCTAAAATAACCCCTGCTCCCCTCCTTGGTAGCTTGGCACGAGCAGACAGGCTTATCTCAGAGGCAGTGTGTAAAGCATTTGTGAACACATACAGTAACCAAGTGACAACACTACAAATGGACACCACACAGGTTTTATGTCAAAAATAAGTATTCTTTATATAGATTTACCACAAGACCATTAAACGACAAAAACACACAATACTGTTACTTTAGATGGTAGGATTTTGCTTAGTTCTCTTAAGTTCTTAATTGCGACACTTTAAGTCAATGTACCTTTTAGATGCGACACGCAGGGCAATGAAAGTGTAGCAACGATGTGGATGCGTTAAAGATTTTGGTGCAAAGAAAAAAAGACATAAAGATCTTCCAGATGCGGCACGCTTCTCCGATGTTGCGAGAAGACTCGACTCGATGCTTCAGCTGCAGCGGTGACACCCTTTACGCGATGCGATGACAGCGGCCTTGGCAGCGGCACTCTTCTCCAACGTTGCGAGACGCTTCCGCGCGATGCGATGACAACAGCTCCGACGGCGGCACGCTTCTCCTTCTTGAGTCGCGCTTCCAGCTCCTTGCGACACGCAGTCCCTCAGAAGGCCCAACAACAGCAGCAGCTACTTCCAAAGAACTCTGGGGAGCTGGGGGGTGAAGTCTGTTGTTCCTGAGACTTCAGCAGGAGGCAAGCTCTTTTCCAAGCCCTTGGAGATCCTTCACAAGTTGAGCAAAAGTACACACAAAGTTCCTTTCTCCTCTCTTTGGCAGTAAGGCAACCACTGCAGGCCAACCCCCCAGGTTCAGGGATAGTTTCCTCCTCAGCTTCTTCTGGTTCCTCCCTCAGCAGAGGTTCTTCTTGTTTTCCCAAAGTGATCTAAATTCTTGGGATCAGGGTCCCAATATTTATACCCCGAAATCCTTTGTCCTCTGAGGGCAGAGGGGCCTTTGCCCAGTCCAAACCAGTTCTGGAGCACTCTGTTTACATGACTCCTTCTTTCCTTTCACAGTGCAGGGCAGAGACATCATGTGCACCACAGGGGGGTGGAGCCAGCACTGTGGGGGGCAGGCACTGTCCTATTCAGGTCCCATGTGCAACTCCTCCCTCCCATCTAGATGCAGATCTCTCTATTCACCACTGGGCGGACTCACCCTGTCTCCTGGAATTCCCCAGCCCTGTCACTCAAACTCCAGACAGGGAATACACAGCCTAGCAGAGGCAGGTTTGAATGGTTAGACAAGAAAATACCTACTTACTAAAAGTGGTATTTTATCATTCTGAGTTCAGGCATACCACATTCTAATTTCTACCATGTTCTCTGAGTCAGTTTAGGATTATAAGATGTATTAACCAAACTGCCCATTCTGGCCTATGGAGAACAGGTAGCCTTGCAATAGTGAAAAACAAAAATGGCTGTAATTCACTATTAGAACATGCCACACACACCAGGGCATGTCCTACCTTATCCTTACAATGCACCCTGTCCTTGGGCCTACCATAGGGGTGTCTGATATGAAGAAAAGGGAAGGTTTAGGGACTGGCAAGTGGGTGCACTTGCCCAGTCAGCATGACAGCACCAGACTGCACGCAGGCTCTGGAATGGCAGACCTTAGACACATGTTTACAGACTGCTTCTGTGGGTGGCACAACCAGTGCTGCAAGCCCACCCGAAGTATTTGGATTACAAGCCCTGGGCACTCCTGGTGCACTGTACCAGGGTCTGACAGGTAAACCAAACCAACCAATCATGGAATCACTAATTCGTACAATAATTTACAATAGGGAGAGCATATGCACTTTAGCACTGGTCAGCAGTGGTAAGGTGCCCAGAGTCATAAAACAGCCAACAACAGGTCAGAAATATGGGAGGAAGGCAAAAAGTTCAGGGATGACCCTGAAAAAAGGGCTAAGTCCAACACCTCCTCCTTGATAGTCGGGGTGCTCCTTGAGGGCGATACTGCAGCCATCAGTGATGGCAATGGCGATGTCCGGTCGGGAGCAGAGGTTGGTCCTGGCAGGCGAGGTGGCGTCCAGGTTTGATGGCGAGGAGGGTGCTGGCGTCGTAGCGGTGGGGTGTCCAAGAGGAAGGCTCCTTGGTGCAGAGCGCGGTCCAGGGGCAGACGGACTCAAACGACATAGCCTATGGGTTGCCTTTGGCACGGGAGATGACCATTACAATGCAGGCAGTACATCATCAACAACGCAACTCCGACAACGCAAGTGCCTATACATCGCATGTGATTACAACACATTGTGAGGTCAGTAACGGGGTAATTTAAACCTTTTCAGGTGGGTATGGGTTTCGGATGTAAAATATGAAAACTTGGGTGTGTGTTGTGTGTTGGGGTAAAATATGGAATTTGGGGTGTGTTTTGGGATAACGTATGGCATTTGAGGGGTGTTTTGGATTAAATATGGAATTTGGGGGGTGTTTTTGGGGTATATTATTGAAATTGGGGAGTGTTTTGGGGTAAAATATGGCTTTTGGGTTGTGTTTTGAGGTATAATTTTGAAATTGGGGTGTGCATGTGGGTCAAATTTGATTTTTGGGTGTATTATGGGGGCTGAAAAAAGGAATTCCAGGGTTCACGGTTGGGTTTGGGGGGGCTAGACAGCTGTGAGGTGGTACACGCTGGAAAGAACACTGGATAGGGCAGAGATATGTGTGTTGTTTCAGATGTCATCAGTGATGTCATCAGTGATGTCACTGACCATGTCATGAGTGATGTAATATGTGACGTCATCAGCAGTACATTGCGGGGGCGCAAGTTATAGTTAGCTGAACCAACTATAAAGGGGCAATTTCTAGGGTTTTGTACGAGGGAAATGTCCAGCTAACTTTAACGCCCCTGAAACCTATGGTTTTTTCAGTGAATTTCTAAGGTTTTTTAAATGCTAATTCCTAACTATAACGCCCCTGAAACCTTTGGTTTTTTCAGTGAATTTCAAAGGTTTTTTAAATGCTAATTCCTAACTATATCAGGCCTGAAACCTATGGTTTTTTCAGTGAATTTCAAAGGTTTTGTAAATGACAATTTTTAATGTATTAATAGTTATACTGATTTTTTTATACTGATTTACTACATTTTTAAAACTATTTAATTTTAGATATATTTTTTTAATTACATTATAATTACATTATACATTACAATACAAAATATACTTTCTCAAAATGAATTACTTTAGTTTAAATACTTGGCAAATAGGCAACAGACTTTTAAGTACAGTAGTTACAGTTGTTGCAATGGGCAACACAATTTCAAACACAAAGCAACATTGAGCTCAATGTGAATTTCTAATTAAATGCGATTAGTTACTTTATTGATTACTTTTCTAACCACAGGACTGGATCCTAGATTCAGTCCTTGGACATCTCCTGTAAACAGTTGAGTAAAAGCGCTTTGGTTACAGTAGTAATTTTTAAGGAATATTATTGTATTTTAAAAGTTGACACTTAGAAACTTTTTCCCATAGAATCACCAATGTTATCCTACGGCAGAAAATTCACTTAGCAGGTAAGTAGTGTTATCGTTACTTTTTCTTACTCAGTGGTGGATCCTGGATCCAGCATTGGCCAACCTCCTGTAAACAGTTGAAGTAATGTCTTTAAGTCATACAGACGATTTTTAGGAATATTTTTAGTTTGTGAAAATAGACAGAAACTTTTCTGGTGAAAACCACACAATTGATTCCTATGGAAGGAAATACAAGTTACTGGTAAGTACGCTTAGAATTACTTTTCAGGGTCAGTGCTGGGCTAAAAGATGCAGCCCTGGGTTCTCTCCTAATAATAGGTGAGTAAATCGGAATTCGTAGTTCGGCTGATTTTAGAGGAATATTTGTACGTTTCAAAAATGGACACAGAAAATTTTCTGTGGAAAACCACACAATGGATTCCTATGGAAGGAAATACAAGTTACTGGTAAGTACGCTTAGAATTAATTTTCAGGGTCAGTGCTGGGCTAAAAGATGCAGCCCAGGGTTCTCTCCTGATTACAGGTGAGTAAATCGGATTACGTAGTTCGGCTGATTTTAGAGGAATATTTGTACAATGGTGAAGGAAGGGGGCGGGGCCTGAGGTGACGTGTGCAAACACGCTCTGTGGAGCGTTTTAAGTTGGGGAATTATTTCCTCTTCAATCCTGAGGTCCCTTGGGGGCCAACTAGCCCACCAGGTACCTCCAGTATGCGCCAGGGGGCTGCATTGCAGAGAGGTGTTCTGAGGCCATGCCCCTTTTTACAACACTCTGCTACGCAGCTCCGTGGCGCTTACTGGAGGTATCTGGTGGGCTAGTTGATCCCCAGGGACCCTCAGGATTGAAGAGGAATTAATTCCCCAACTTAAAACGTGCCACAGGGTGTGTTTGCACACATATCACCTCAGACCCCGCCCCCTACCTTCACCACTGTGCAAACGCGCCCCGTGGGGTGTTTTAAGTTGGGGGATTAAGTCCCCTTGAATCCTGTGGTCCCCTGGTGTCCAACTAGCCCACCAGGTACCTCCAGTATGCGCTAGGGAGCTGCGTTGCAGAGAGGTGTTCAGAGGCCACACCCCTTTTTACAACACTCTGCAACGCAGCTCTGTGGCGCTTAGTGGAGGTACCTGGTGGGCTAGTTGTCCCCTAGGGGACCTCTGGATTGAAGAGGAATGAATTCCCCAACTTAAAACGCGCAACAGGGCGTGTTTGCACAGTATCACCTCAGGCTCTGCCCCCTACCTACCCCACTGTGCAAACCCCGCCCGTGGCGCGTTTTAAGTTGGGAGATTAAGTCCCCTTGAATCCTGAGGTCCCCTGGCGGCCAACTAGCCCACCAGGTACCTCCAGTAAGTACCACGGAGCTGCGTTGCAGAGAGGTGTAAAAAGGGGCATAGCCTCATTACACCTCTCTGCAACGCAGCCCCCTGGCGCATACTGGAGGTTCCTGGTGGGCTAGTTGGCCCCCAGAGACCCCCAGTATTGAAGGGGAATTCGTTCCCCCTCTGCAAACGCACCAAGGGGCGCGTTTACAGAGTGATGAAAGGAGAGGGCGTGGCCTCCTCCCGATCCCGTTTTTTTGTTTTTTTGTTCTTTTTAAGAAGGGGGGCTGTGTAGCTCCCCTTCTTTTTCTTAATTTTTGGCCCTGGGGACCCCATCCCCCAGGGCCTGCCCCCTATTTTTTTTTTTTTTTTAACTTTGGAGGGGGGCTGCGTGGCCCCCCTCTGGAGGCCTTAATTTGCCCCAGGGACCCCATCCCCCGGGGCATGGCCCTTTTTTTTCTTTTGTTTTTTTTGGAGGGGGGCTGCCTTGTCCCCCTCCTGTGGCCTCTTTTGGCCCAGGGGACCCCATCTCCCGGGCCCTTTTTTTTATTTTTATTTTTTTATTTTGGGGAGGGAGGCCATGTGGCCCCCCTCCCGGGCCACTACTGGCCCCGGGGACCCCATCCCCCGGGGCCTGGCCTCCGTTGGGGACCATGGAGGGGTCTCCAGTCCCCCCCACGGCCCCGCCGGCTCCCCGCCTCCTGCAGGAGCCAGCATTGCTTTTCCACATGGGGAGCAGCTAACATGCTGCTTCCCATGTGGAAAAGCAATCAGCTTTGGTATTTGGAAGAGAGTGCAAGTTTCCCTGCTCTCTCTTCCAAATAGCAAAGCAGTTTGCAATGGCAGGGTGGGAGCTGCGAGGCTCCCGCCCTGCCATTGCAAACAGCAGTGTCCCGGGGGTGGGCACCCCGGGACACTGCAGGAGCCGGCCCTGGGGGGTGGCGGTCCCCAAGGCCACGACAAGGGTCCAGGAGGGGGGCCCCGCGACCCCCCTCCCGCTTAAGTTAAAGCACCGGGTGGTGGTGGTCCCCGGGGCTTGGGGGTCCGTAAAGGACCCCCTACTTTAATGTAGTGCCCCCCACACAGGGTTTTTTTGTTTTTTTTTTAAAACAAGCCCTGGGGGGGTGGCGGTCCCCGGGGCTGCAGGGGGGCTATGAGCCCCCCTGCATACATTAACTTTAAGCCCTGGGGGTGGTGATCCCCAGGGCTGGGGGGCCCCTCTGGGCCCCCATGACTATGAAAAATTGCTAATTGTAAACGAAGCGCGGGAGTCCGCGCTTAGTTTTTTTTTTCGTCAATGGGTTGCGCGGACCCTACGCAAATCCCGCGAATTTTGTAATTTGGTCTTGGGGGTCCTTTTGGGACCCCCTGAGCAGGCCTAGGGGGTCAGGGTGTTTCTACCCGTCCCCCTTTTTGCGTTTTGCAATGTTTTTTGGGGGGTTTCTTGTGCCTCGGTTCTACCGAGGCACAAGATGGCTGCCAACACTTCCTGATCTGGAGTGTTGACAGCCAATTAGCATTCAGCTCGTGCACGGCAGGGTGCGCGCTGGGTGCGAGGAGGGTGCGCGGATCCTCCTCGGCCATAGATATCAGCAACTTTTTTACCCTAATTTTCTCAGGAACTACTGAACGGATTTACACCATTTAAACAAAAGGCACGAGTCTGAACTGAGGACTACCTCTTTGCCAAATTTGGTGTAATTCCGTTCAGCAGTTCGGGCTGTAGCTGCGACAACAGGTCCTATGGGAAATTGCATGGGGAAAACGCGTTTTGGGACCCCCCCTTTTTCCTCGGCCCCCGCTTGATGAATCACCGCGAAACTTTCAGTTTGGAAAATTACGCGAAGATTCGTCAATCGGCGCCAAACTTATTGGGAATAGAATGTTGCGGATTTCCTATGGAAAATAGGTCCTAACTATAACTATCTACTGGCGACCGCCAGTAGATAATATATATATATATATATATATGTTATGTGAACAAGGCCGACGGTACGGCCGAAACGCGTCATGACCAAGAGCAGTGAGAACCGAAAATAAATTTCGTTTTGCCACCTAAGAGGAGTTCGTGTCATTTCCTGATGGAGTGATTGTTGCAACATATATATATATATATATATATATATATATATATATATATATATGTTCCAGCAAATACCAAACAAACTGCCGAACTCCTTACGTGACGGGTGCCTCCTACGTGCATTTGGCCTGCACGCAATTAATTCTCCAACAAAAGTCCCTTCGTCCTGGAACATAATAGGAGCACACTCAGGCTTTAAAAACATTTATTTCATCTCGCATGACGCGTTTCAGCCGCCAGGCCTTTATCAAATGCTGTGTGATGAGAACCGAATATATATATTATCTACTGGCGGTCGCCAGTAGATAGTTATAGTTAGGATCGTGTTTCCAAAGGGAATCCGCAACATTCTATAATTAGGAATTAGCATTTAAAAAACCTTGCAAATTCACTTAAAAAACCATAGGTTTCACACATGTTATAGTTAGCTGGACATTTCACTCGTGAAAAACCATTGAAATTCCCCCGTTATAGTTAGTGCAGGCAACTATAACTCACGCGACCGCAATCCTCTGCTGATGACGTCAGATATTACATCACTGATGACATATGTGTCTTTCTGAAAAAAAAATATTTGTAATATATGTATAGATAAAAATTAATGGAAGAAGACATGGGTAAATAAGTGTCTAAATACAGTGATGTAATATCTGACGTCATCAACAGAGGATTGCGGTCGCGTGAGCTATAGTTGCCTGCACTAACTATAACGGGGGAATTTCAATGGTTTTTCACGAGTGAAATGTCCAGCTAACTATAACATGTGTGAAACCTATGGTTTTTTAAGTGAATATAGATATATATATATATTATCTACTGGCGGTCGCCAGTAGATAATTATAGTTAGGACCGAGTTTCCATAGGAAATCTGAAAATTCTATTTTGAATAACTTTGGCGCCGGTTGACGAATCCTCGCGAAATTTTCAAAACTAATGGGGCGCTCCGCTCAGCTCCTACCCTGAAAGTCTCGGGGTGATTCGTCAAGCGGGGGCTGAGAAAAAGGGGGTCCCAAACGCGTTTTCCCCATGCATTTTCCCATAGGACCTTTAGTCGAAGGTACAGCCCGAACGGCTGAACAGAATTACTTGAAATTTGGCAAAGAGGTAGTCCTCATGTCAGGGATGTGCCTTTTGCATATATGGAGTCAATCTGTTCAGTAGTTCCTGAGAAAATTGCAGTTAAAAGTACATAAATATCTATAGGCGAGCACCGTGCGCGCACGGTGCGCGCACCTTAACGTGCGCGAGCGTAATTCTGATTGGTGGTTACATGTCAGTCAACGTTCAAATCGGTTGAAATCAGGAAGTGTTAGCCACCATTTTGTGTGTTTTGTGTGTGACAGTGAAAAGAAAGGTGGAGAACGTGAAAAGGGGGCAGCGTAGAGAGTTCCTGACCCCCTAGTCTTTGTCAGGGGGTCCCTGAAGGACCCCGAAGGGTGAAAAAAACATTTTAGTTTTTTTTTTCAAAAAATCGCGGGGTGCGCGCACGGTGCGCGCACGGTGAAAAACCTTAAAAATAAATAAATAAATATATAAAAAATATAATAAAACATACATAACATAGCATTTAAAAAACCGTACAAATTCACTGAAAAAACCATAGGTTTCACACACGTTATAGTTAGGAATTAGCATTTAAAAAACCTTGCAAATTCACTGAAAAAACCATAGGTTTCACACAAGTTATAGTTAGCTGTACATTTCACTCGTAAAAACCCAATGAAATTCCACGTTATAGTTAGTGCAGGCAACTATAACTCACGCGACCGCAATCCTCTGCTGATGCTAATACTGTATTTAGACACTTATTTGCCCATGTCTTCTTCCATAAAATTTTAGCTATACATATATTACAAATATTTTTTTTTCATAAAGACACATATGTCATCAGCAGAGGATTGCGGTCGCGTGAGTTATAGTTGCCTGCACTAACTATAACGTGGAATTTCATTGGTTTTTTACGAGTGAAATGTACAGCTAACTATAACTTGTGTGAAACCTATGGTTTTTTCAGTGAATATATAGATATATATAGATTATCTACTGGCGGTCGCCAGTAGATAGTTATAGTTAGGACCGTGTTTCCATAGGAAATCCGCAACATTCTATTTGGAATAACTTTGGCGCCGATTGACGAATACTCGCGAAATTCACAAAATAGGTGGGGCGCTCCGCTCCGCTCCTTCCCTGAAAGTCTCGGGGGGATTCATCAAGCAGGGGCGGAGAAAAAGGGGGGGTCCCAAAACGCGTTTTCCCCATGCATTTTTCCATAGGACCTTTAGTCCGAGCTACAGCCCGAACGGCTGAACAGAATTACTTGAAATTTGGCAGAGAGGTAGCCCTCAGGTCAGGGATGTGCCTTTTGAAGGTCTTGTGTAAATCTGTTCAGTATTTCCTGAGAAAATAGCATTTAAATCAATATATATATCTATAGGCGCGTACCGTAAGCTTACCGTACGCGCACGCCGCCGTGCACGAGCACGATTCTGATTGGTTGTTAGATCTTAGTAAACATTCGAATCGGTCGAAACCAGGAAGTGTCGGCCGCCATTTTGTCTCTCGCAGTCTGAGGGGGTGAAAAACAAAGGTGGAGAACGTGAAAAGGGGGCAGAGTGGACAGTTCCTGACCCCCTAGCCTTGGTCAGGGGGTCCCAGAAGGACCCCCAAGGGCAAAAATAAAAAATCGCGGAATGCGCGTAGCGCACGCGCACGACATAAACGGAAAAATTCCGCTAGAAGAATTCCGCGAACTTCGCGTAACTATTCCGCGATTACGCGTACCGTGCGCGCACGGCAAAAAAAAAAATTCAAAAATGAAAGCTTAAAAAAAAATAAAAAAATTTGTGAGGTAAGGTTGGCTCTTAAAAGAGCCGTTGGGTTAATACAGGGATAGAGGAAAGAAAGAATGGGAATATTATGAACGTCTACAAACGTGCTGGTCTATCTTATTGTTAATAAGGGAAACACTGGTCTCCCCAAAAACAATAAGACCACAACACATTGTACACCTCATTGAAACCCTCCGAAATCGAGGGTTAATGTCCAGAGGAGCTGAAGAAGGTGATGCTCCCACCTCAGAGGAAGGGCTCAGCTGAGCTGCCGATGATGTACTCGGCTGAGCTTCTGAGGTTTTGCTCCGGTGACTTACTGAAGAGTTTTCTTCAGTATGTCGAGCAAAGGTCCTGGGATGTTTATCCCTAAGGTGTCTCATCATAGAGTGATTTCCAAAGGAATACTTCTTCCTTGGATCTCCTCTAGATAAAACACGCTCACAAAGTCTGCAAGTGACCAATGGAGCATTGACCTTTTTCTGCCCCTCTGGAAAAGTAAAATACTCCCACACAAAAGAATCCTTTTGTTTCCTCCTTCTCTGTCTGATGATGGTGCTGCTAGGCTCACTCTCAGAAGAGGACTGCTGCTCTGCCATTGTATCTCAATGTCAATTCAGCTCCTTCTCCTAGGGGATCTCAAGCAGTAATGAGGGGAATGGGTGTGGTGTGGGAAGTTTCTGGAACTGAAAGTAGTTTCAACCAATGAAAAGTGTTCTTTGTGGATCACATGACCTACCATGCGCGCTCCGCAAGCTTACGGTACGCGCTCGTAAACAAGTACGCATGCGCAAACGTGACGCTTACGGAGCGCTTACGGAGCGTGTACGTAGGACGCACTCGCGCATGCGCATTACACGCACCTGCGTAACCGCGACGTTGCTATAGATATAGATATATATAGATCTATATAGATATATAGATATAATCCAGCTCTTCTAAAATAATTCACATTGAGGGTGACACTGTCAGCTGAGAGTCCACCACATTCTTCTAGAATTTGTTTCCACTTCCACCATTTAAACTTAAACTATATACAGATTACGTCAATTTAAACGAAAAAAACACCCAGATGAAACACTAAATCAATACAATATGGAAATGCAAATGATTACAGGCATGACATGTTCAACATTGTGTGAGTGCACTACAGTGAATGCAGTGCAGTGCGCAATCTCCAGTGTATGTGGTTAAATGTAGTGAAACAATATCTGTGTAAAGCTGTCTTTCGAAAAATTTGGGACAGAGGGTAAATAAAAAATTAGCTAGCATTCACGCCAAGAATTTTCAATTCTATTAAGGACACGGAGGTGAGGATTATGCTTCTCTTTCTATTTATTGCTACTCACAGCAGCCAATGAAAACTTTTGTTATGTAAAAAACAACAACATTTACCATGATACATATACAACATCACTTCCTGCAGGGCCCCATAAGAGCCAGTAACACCGGAACCAGTCCTCTTTCTTTGCTCCGAACAACAAGTCCAATAAGTATCAAAGTTCAACAACAGCTTCCAACGTGGAAGAAAACCAGACCAGCTGGGAACGTCACTCTGCACACTGGATTAATCCATTTTCTTGTCAGATCCTGGAAAGAATAGAGATAAAACAACCCGTAACTTCTGTATAATCAGAGTAAATACACAACGGGTGGGCAAAAATTACATTACAGTAATTTAACCGGGTGGGATAATCCTCGCCTCCGTGTCCTTAATATATTTGAAAATTCTTGGCGCGAATGCTAGCTAATTTTTTATTCTATTACAGGACCAGAGGCTTCGTATTATGCTAGTTTAACGCTGATTAAAAACAATAGAGGATATATCACCCACCGGTTTATAATAAAACTGTTTAAACGTTGATTCAGACGACCAGTCTGCAGAATGCATAATATCCTGTACAGTAGAACCCAACATAAAAGTCTTGGAGGCCATAGCGCCTCGGACAGAGTGTGCACCAAAGACCTGAGTATCTACACCTGCTTCCTGCATGACATCTTTGAGCCATCTGGCTATGGTAGCCGCTGTCACAGGTTTGTACGGTTTCTGCAGAGCAATCAATAATTGTGCCACCCCATCAGGCCTGGTAGACCTGGTACATTCTTCATAAGCCTTGAGGCATTGAACCACACAAAGTTTAGCATTATCTGGAAAAGCATGATAATCCTCAATACGAGACAATGTCTTAGTTCTAGAAGTGATAGAAAACGAAACTCCCTCTGGAGTAAATACTCTACCTGTAATATCGAGAGCTTTAACATCCAAAGAACGTCTGCAAACTGCTAGGCAAAGTAACATGGCCAGCTTGGCCGACAACTGTTTCCTGGACAACCTATTGTTGTCTGGCCAGCTATTGAAGAGTGACAGGACCAGCGAGACGTCCCACAAAGAGGAATACTTTGGTTTGGGTGGATTGGCTACTCTAATGCCTTTTAGGAGTTTACATATTAAAGGATGCATTCCGACAGGCTTGCCCTCGATCTGAGAGTGGCCTGCCGAGATGGCGGAACGGAAGTTATTAACCGAGCGGTACGCTAAACCTTCCGACGCCTTTTCCGATAGAAAATTTACAATATAGGGTAATCCTGCCCCCACGGGATCCACATGCTGTCCCATGCACCAACGAACCCAGCATCCCCAGGCTGAAGAATATCGCTTCCTGGTAGAGGGGGCCCACGCTTGATTGATAAAGCTCGCAGCCTGGTCCGAAAATCCTAGCATTTGGCAACGCTGCCTGAAAGTCTCCAGGCCATCAGGGACAGGTGCCCCGATAGAACCATCGGGTGTGTCTCCCCCTGAGGGCCCTGGAGCATGGTCGAGGACGCAACTCGCCTCCATCAGCAACGGGAACCAAGGCTGCGACTTCCACAAGGGAGTCACTAATATCACTTCTGCTCTCTGGCGCATCACCTGAACACTCGGGGAATGAGGATGAATGGTGGAAACGCATAATTCAACTTCTGAGTCCACTCCTGCGCAAAGGCATCTGTCGCCAGAGGGTCCGGCCTCTAGCTGAAAAACTGCGTCATTTGACGGTTCAGCCGTGAGGCAAAGAGGTCGATCTCGCAAAGTCCCCAAACCGCCTGTAACCACTGAACCACGCGTGGGCAAAGTTGCCAGTCGCTGTAGTCCCTGAGGTGGCGAGAGTTCCAATCCGCCACCACATTGGACTGACCCGGAATGTACTCCGCTATCACAGATATCTGGTTGTTCAGGCAATAGTGCCAAAAGGCTTTCGCTATCTCCACCAACATTGAGGACCTCGTGCCCCCCAATTTGTTGATGTACCGGACTGCCGATATGTTGTCCATCCGAAGAAGGATGCAACATGAGATCTGCCTGGGAGCCAATGTCCGAATCGCAAAGGATCCTGCGAGGAGCTCTAGACAATTTATGTGAAGATCTAACTCCTCTAGGGACCACCGTCCCCCTGTGAAAATATTTCTGCAGCGCGCTCCCCAAACCCAACGGCTGGCGTCAGATTCTATGACCACCTCTGGTAAAGAGCCAAAGATTGCTCTGCCGTTCCATGCCTCGACGTGGGCCAACCACCATTGCATCTCCTCCCTCACTTCCTGGGAAAGAGGGACCACATCCGTGTAAGAAAGGCCCTTCTGTAAGTGTTGGATCTTTAGTCGTTGAAGGGCCCTGTAGTGCAGGGGCCCCGGAAATATTGCCTGAATGGACGACGCAAGGAGGCCCACTATCCGGGCAATCCCCCTGAGCGAGACCATCTGCTTGGTAAGGAACGAGCGCAGTTCCTTCTTGATATCCCGAAGTTTGGAATTTGGAAGGCTGAGTTGGGCCGTCTGAGAATTTATGATGAACCCCAGAAAATCTATCTTCTGTGTGGGAGACAGGACCGATTTCGGTTCGTTGATCACGAACCCCAGATTCTGCAAAATATGAATGGTCATGCGCAAGTGTTGAACTACTAACTCCGGAGATTGCGCCATAATGAGCATGTCGTCCAAGTAGACAATCATGCGAACCCCTTGCTCTCTGAGGTAGGCCACGACCGATTTCAGTACCTTGGTGAAGCACCACGGTGCTGAGGAAAGTCCAAAAGGAAGGACCAAATACTAATACCACCGGTTCCGCCATTGAAATTGAAGGAATCTGCGATGGGGACGATATATGGGAACGGACAGATAAGCGTCCTTCAGGTCCAGACGGACCAACCAGTCCCCTTGCTTCAGTAGATCTGCCAACAGATGGATGCCCTCCATCTTGAAATGCTTGTAAGTCAGAAAGTGATTGAAATCCTTCAAATTGAGTACCAACCTGTAACCACCTCCTTTCTTCTGCACCAGAAAAATATTGCTGCAGAAACCGCAAGGGCCCTCTTTGCAAGGAGCTATCGCGCGTTTCTGCAGCAATCCTTCTATTTCTGAATCTATAAAATCGCACTCGAGTTGGGAAAAAGAAAGCTGCCTGGGGCGCTGTACCTGACGGGGAGTCTGAAAAAACTCTAGGTGGAACCCCTGAACTGTCTGTAGTACCCAAGCGTTTTGTGAGATCTGAGCCCAATTGTGATAGAAATACCGAATACGCCCCCCCAAGGGAAGAGGAAGTACATCTGGAGCGCTCACCTGAGGACTCGGCGGCCTGGAATCCTCCACGATAGGATCCCCTGTTAAAGTGCCGCTTGTTGAAGCGCTGCCTGGTGGGGTAGAAGGTGCCACCACGGGTGGAGTCCCAATCACCTCTGCCGCGTCCGAAATCTCCTCGCTGGGGACCTTGGGAGTGCTGACGGCCAAACGAGCGTCCCCGCCCTCGTCCGGCCCTATTAAAAACACCGGCGTGGAAAACGCGCTTGATCCCGGCCTGAGCTTTGTCCAGGGTCGTGAACGTGCCCACGTACTTTGCAACGTCCTTGACGAACCGGTCACCAAAGAGGTTGCTGTCCGCCAATGACCCAGCTTCCGCCGCAGCCAACTCTGTAAGATTAGAGTCCATGCGCATCAATATCGATTTCCTGCGCTCCGTTGAGATCGCGCAGTTGGCATTCCCGAGCAGGCAGATAGCCCGTTGGGTCCAGCCTGCCAGCACATGGGAATCAATCGTGCCCCCCGATTCCTGTGCCTCCAGGGCCATCTCCAAAATTTTTGCTAGGGGCCCGACCACGTCCAGGAGCTTATCTTGACAACCACGCCAAGCGCGATCTATCCCCTTCTTGGGGTCTTTGGCGAACTTTTTCAGGAATGTAAGCATGCTGGGGTCAATGTCCGGCGTCTCCGCCACCTTGTCCGAGAGGTCCGGCCTTGGGCATTCGGATCGCAGCCTGTTGCGCACCTCTTTATCAAACCCCTTGCGCAAGTTCTCGTGCAAATACGCAGCCACCTCGGGGGTAGGTAACCAGTCCGAGGATCTGGGGTGGACAATATCCGAGGGGTTGAACGTAAAGGGTGTGGGAGCCGGCGGGGAAGGCTCCACATGTTTAGTCTTCCTGGACTTCTTTTTAGGAGGGGAGTCATCCGGGGTGTCAGAAGAGATGGAAGTAGACTCTGTGTCAGTGTCCTTAACCCTCTCACACTCTCTAACCAGGCGCGGAAGTGCCTCATAAGAATCTGAATGTGGCCAAGACATATCCCGGGAGTCTCCTGACGTCCCTTCAGTTTGTTTAGGGAAGCCATGCTTCTTCGCAAATCTCTCAAGCTGTTTAGTAATAGGCTTCAAAGCCGTCGCCAAAGCTTGCTGTACAATTCCCGGAACTGCCTTTTCTAGGGCCTTGCTGACCGACTCCTGGACAGAAGCGTCCAGGGCCTCAACAATATTATCCTCAATGGCAGGTCCTCCTACCTCCTCTTCATACAAGGCATCATCCTCCTCCTCCTCATAATGCACCCACGTATCCATAGTGGAACCACACTTGTAGCGGTATTTGCTCATAAGGCAATAGCAAGGAGGAATAATCCAAGAGCGGAGCCAACCCACAGCACAACAGCACCAGTACCTAGCTCCTCAGCAACAGCTGTAGATCAATTATTACAGCCCTCCGGGCGTAGTGGAGCCAAAGAGCAAAATCAGATTCAAGGAGGTGTGCTCCCTCCAGGCCCAGGTCGTTTTTGCAGCCAGCCAGGCGTAAACAGTGCTCTCCCCGAAGGAAAATACAGCCTAAATGCCTAAAAGTGAAACTAACCGGGTTGTTTCGACGTGCGTAGCCCAAATCCTACCAAAAAACAACCAAATTGGGCTACGCACGTGGGAACGCGATCGAAAGTAAAACTAACAACTAGCAGGCTCCCGCCGTCATAGGCATATCAGGGGAGCCTCAGCGCCACATCAAGCATAAATTTAGACCCACCGAAGGCGGGGCGGTACCGTGTGCTGATCCAGAGCAGAAAGCGCATACGCGCTGAGCGGATAAACGAAGCGGCCGAGCGCCGCGTTACAAGTGCCCAAATTCAAATATGCGCATTCGCGCCACAAGCACAATCGTCCGCCAAGTATGCCGCACACAGCGGGAATCCCCAAGCGCCACCACGCGCTAATCGGACCAAACAACCCGAGGGTTAGAAACGCCCAGGGCGCACTCGCCAAGCTCTCGCAGCAGCGCGACACTAATATCACAATGACATTGTAATACAAGCAATTATCACAAAATCATAGTACAATCAATGCACAATCGGAGCTTTCAACTTAACTGTTTGCGTGAGCAGCAAAGAAAGAGGACTGGTTCCGGTGTTACTGGCTCTTATGGGGCCCTGCAGGAAGTGATGTGGTATATGCATCATGGGAAATGTTGTTGTTTTTTACATAACAAAAGTTTTCATTGGCTGCTGTGAGTAGCAATAAATAGAAAGAGAAGCATAATACGAAGCCTCCGGTCCTGTAATAGAATCTGTCATTTGAGATCCCACTGCCAAGACACTGTTCTGTGTACAATTGTACTTTTCAGATTATTCTGTGTGCGAATATATGAATGCGCAAGAAGACAAACAAAGCAAATATCATTTGAAATTGATGCATTATGGGAATGCAAATAAAGCCGCGCATGACTGCTTCCTGGAATGGAGCAGCAGGAAGCAAAGTTCAACTTCTACAGTCGTTTTTTTAATTGAAGAGCACTACTTCTTCCCCCTTTCTTTAAACTAATACCAATGTTTTAAGAGGGTTTTGTGAACAGGCAAGCTAGGACTGGTACTAAAAGAAACGCCCCAAGGGTATTGTTCGGCCAGTGCCATCTTCATAGCCACACAGCATGAGGTGGTGCCTACATTTCAGTATGTATGTAGTTTGGGAGCTAATGAATAATAGCATATCCCTGTTATCATATCAACACCTTTCCTCATGAACATGGCACTATAATCAGCTGCAAAATGTAATGTTTTAATATTCTAAACAATCCTTTGAGCTCATTATGATTATGATTATGTTTACGGTTATGATTGTAATTCTTTTTTATTATTATCATACTTTATACTGTTATTATTAAAAATAATCATAAAAGTTAAACATGAGTAAAAATACCAAATAATATTGACAAGAGCACTGAATTACGACGCCGCACAGCAACTTATAAGGTTATGCAGACTTTTTGGCCTGCGTCAAATTTGCAGACAGACATTTTGCCACCTGCACCACAGCGCTTAATTAAACAGCGCTGCAGTTGTATGTTATGAAATGCCTGTGGGCACAGAGGGGAGGGCATCAGGGTCACGGTGGGGCACCCCCTATAAAAAGAAAAAAAACAGCAATCACCATGGGGCAAACAACAGAGTCCTGAGGGTGTCAGCATTTGTCCCGCCATTAAACGTCCGCAAAATAATTTTAAGAAGGACCCCAGGGGATCAACAGAAGTGCTCTCTAACTCGGATCAGGATTTGCGTTGGAAAGTAAAACCCAACGCAACTTTTTGCGCAGCGTTTGCGTCACTTTTGTGACAAAGTTTTCAGCCAATAAAATACCTCTCATTAGTCATCTGTATTTCTTTGTCTGTGGAGGAGGCTGTCGTTGTCCTTTTTCTATGTCCATGGCAGCTGTCAGATAGTCCTAGTTTTATGTTGAGGGTGGTTGAAAACTGTAGCCCTATTTCTATGTCTATGACATGTCTTGGTTTTTTGTTTTGAGAATCTGGTCACCCTATCTCCGAGGCCTGTGCACCTCACCAGTTCTTTGCGGCAGTCAGCTGGGGTGGGACTCGGTCCCCCAGCATCCTCCTCTCAGGTGCGGGAGGCGAAGCCAGTCCTCCCGGCATCACAGAGGCGGTGTTGCACTCCCGCCGCGCGGGATCAATAGACGGGCCTTCCGAGGCCAGTGCACCTCACCAGTTCCTTGCGGCAGTCAGTTGTGGTCAGACTCAGTCTCCCAGCATCCTCCACTGAGGCGCGAGAGGCAGAGCCAGCCCTCCCGGCGCCACAATGGCAGCGTTGCACTCCCATAGCGCAGGATCAATAGATGGGCTGACCGACCACCCTTAGCTCTTCTTACCGTATAATCAAGTTCTCCATGCCCGAAAGTAGGTGATTGTTATGGAAGTGGAACCCACTCAAGACCATTAACTTTCATTTATTGAGCTGGTGTGGGGAGTTGGGGCCTTGAACTAAAAACCCAGCTGATCATTGTGTCATACTATCTAAAATTTGCTTTTCATAAATTAACTGTTGCTTGAACTACTGATTGGTATAGGGAACATACTGTAGCACTCATTGGAAATGGGCAAAATAAATGCCACTGAGTATGTTGCAGGAAAAAATGACCCCAGAGCAAAACAAACATCTTGCCCTTTTACCATATGGAAACATCTAGCTAAAATAATAAAAGCTCACGTTTTAACTCATCCGAATAAGGGTATCAGATAATTGGGCAAGCATGAAAAGTATTTAAGAGAGGTTATGGGCAATGCAAGGACACATAAGACTTAGCATATAGAAGCAAAACATACTTATTACCATTTGCTGAAACTTAAATAAACAGGTGTTAACAACGAACACACTACACAAAGATCACATAGTAGGTTCGCCTAGCCTTGCAAGGCACACAGCAAAGACACTTTCTCAATTAAAACATTTTCAGTGCGTGAGCTTAAGTCACAAGGAAATTAGGGAAAAGAGGCTTTGATATCAATCTCTGATGGAAGCGAATATAAATCCATGGCGAATTATAATATGGATGGCTTCCGAAAAACAGGGCATGGATAGTGGTGATTTGACTTTAGAACGCAGTGTTGCGTACAAACAAAAAACTGAACTAAACTAAATAAGAAGTGCAAAATTAGTGCAGTGGTATTAGATGGAGAAATGGAAATATTGTCAATTTCATCTACAAGATGCGCTAGAAATGATAATGATTATATATTGGGGTAAGAGTTGATAGGGACAGCTGATGAAAGGTCACCTGAAAGTTACTAATACTCATCCCATTGGGAGTGGATTAGATTTTCAATCTTCTAAAATGGAGATTAGGAGAAACAATAAATAAAGTAAGGACAGGAGCAGAAGGAAGGCAACTGAAGAGAGTTGGAAGAGAGAGAGAGAAGTTGCAGAATAGCACTCATACTGAAATTGTTCTGCTGGGGAAGTGGATTATAGCAGAGAAATAAATGTCTAACATTTGATGTGGGTGACCAATACAGTTCAAGATCTGAGAATGTCACTGCAGCGGGCCTCTAACCCAATGAGAAGTTTGAGCAGAAATGGGATGGTCTACCTTCATGTGAATGTCCCTGTCATTCTAGTCCCCTACTCAGACAGATACCCAGGGTGCGCAACATGCCACGTTGGGAGTATTTTCTGAGCAAGTCCATGTTTCTGCCACTTCTTTTATGCTTAGTCCATGGTGTGTAGGATATGGACAAACCAACTCAAGAGGTGGATCATATCATGCCGGGAAGGACCTAAAATGAATAGGACAGATAATTGATTGGTGTGAGCAGTAGATAGAAGGCAACCTCGGACTACAGCTCTGTGACAGGCATCAGAATATCCCAGAGGGACAGAGGAGGTCATACAGTCTCAGGGTTTGGAAGAGCAACACATAATTTCAGGAGTGGGTTCATGAGAATGGGCTAGAGGGACTGAAATACAGACAGTGATCAATGGATCATTGCATTAAACCACTTGGGAAAAGGCACCCTGCTGTCACCCCCCATGTAAACACTGACATGTTTGTTAACACTGCATCAAAAGGAAGCAAAAGGAACTGATGCAGCATCCATTCTTTCATGGCTACCTTTAGGGAGGAGATGCCATGTGAATGATTTCATATCACGACAGCAGACAGAAATTTCCCGGACAACATGGGGCTACCTATGAGCCCAGAGTCCCAGGGAGAAAGAAAACAAGTTTGGTGCACAGCCACAAGAGCCAGTAACAGATGGAATTGGGAGCGGGGGCAAAACTTGCATGCCCCAGACTGCTCTACGCACAACTGCGTCATGGTACGTGCCAGGAGGCCCTTATTTCCAGCCCCAGGGCTCCCGCAGCGCGGGACGCACCCAGGCATGGCCCTAGCGAAGATCAGGACAAGAGCGGGCCTGTCAGAGCTGGTAGGAGGCTGGGCTGCGCCACCCACCCAGTCCTGAAATCATTAACCGCAGCTTTGTGGGGACTGATGTGGAGGGAGTTTCACCTCATTAGGCGTCCAGAAAGTTAGACAATTAGTTAAACAGGGTATTAATAGTGTTGGGGGCCATAGTGTTTTTTCCTACTGACTTTAACGCGTATCAAATGGGCAAAAAGAAGGCCACCTCTACCAGAACTCATGCTGTGCGAAATCCCACCACGATTGACTCTTTATTAGCTAGAGCAGTCAGTGTTGTTTCTAAAGGGATCGACTTAGTTGAGAGACGTTAGTCCTTGGGATGTATTGGAGTAATCTCGCCTCCTGACCAAGCTCCTCAGGTTAGGGAAGTTGTGAGCCCAGCTCTGCATGTGATAGACATGTCGGTCTCTGAGACTCCATCTCAGAGGAACGAGTTAGTGGGAGCTGCCATAATCCAAGTGAGGTGGCCTTAACTTTCACACCAGCAGTAAACCCCCCACCCTTGAAACATAAGCGGAGGTCCAGGCTAGTGATGGAATCGACTTCCTTATCTCCATCTTCAGAATCTGCCTCAGGCGCTATAATAACACAGGAGCCACACGGCACGCTTCCTGGGACGCAATCCTGAATACATTTACTATGATTCTGAGAGACTGCTTACATTTCTTGACAGAGAGACTAGACAAACTAGAAAGTGTAATTGGGAAAGTCCTATCTGTGTGCCAGGAGCAACAGAAGGCCCTTTTCTGTCTAAGAGTGTAAATGTTGATGATATGGCAACTCATAATGGCAGCCCTCCTTCTAGTAGTAATTGTGATTGTATGTTAACAACGAATAATGTTTGCCAGAGACCTGCATTGCATATCCAGCCTGATAAGGCTTTAAATGTTCCAGCCCAGACATCTAGTAAGCTTAACTCTGCCGCTTCTGCTAGAATATCGCCTAATACACCAGGGAGTTATCAGTCACCTTTAAGGCATCCTCAGCTGCCTGTGATTAATTTACCTCCTGCAGGCTGTCCTAATGTTATTGTCTTAGCGGGTGTTCCCCCAGTGTTGTATTCTTCCCAGGCGTCTCCTATCCAGCTCCAAAAAAAGATGTGTCATTGGCTGGCTAAAAATTCAAATTTTAATGTGCAGGATTATTTAAATAGTTTGATGGTGTGCCGTGTGACGTGGGTTGGACCTTCCCCCAAGATACTCCAAGGGGACTGCGTTAGAGTGAATTTAAGGCTCCCAGTATTTGCAGGGAGAATCTTGTCTGAGCACTTTCAATCCCCTACTAGTTGTGTTATTCGTATCATCCCACTGGGTTATTTTTACAGACCATATTTTCTAGAGTTGCCTGCAGAGTCACACCAGGGCCCTCCATTGTGTTTGATTGCTGATAAATTTAATATTAGATGTGTCAATCGCTTTGCCCCATTAGCAAACCTGAATGAACAGGATTGACAACCCGCGACCCTTCTGACTTTTGTCTTATGTCCCAGCTTTAGTGAACCATTCCAGGGTCTTTATGGATTGGTTGTCCCACCAAAGATTAGCGAGGTAAATGCCCCTGCCCCAGCGATAAAGGTTACTTTGGCTATAACAAACAATACAAGTTTGTCGATAGAGCGTTATGAGATTTTGAAATTTGTAGGGGTGCATCATATTCACTGTTAGTTAGCACCCGCATATTAATCAATGTATGTTTAGAAGTGCCATAGAGATGTATTGCCGTAATCGTTTAACATAGAGGTGATTAGAAATGTAATAATGTTTTGTGAGGATCAACGTTGCAAGTTATTGTGAATGTATTTAGCAAATGTATAATGATTAGTTTCAGGCCAATGCAATGTATTAGGTTAAATGTGTGCCATGTTAAAGTTATACGTGTAGTTCGCTTATTCACACATATGAGAATGATAAACTAATGCTTAGAGTGTGATTTAATAGAGTGTTTAATTTTGTAAAGGCCTGACTGCACATACGTTAGAAGAGAAGGCCTGTTCATTTCTTATGTTAGCTAATGTTGTACGCCGAAAATGATTCCCTTGGTAAAGGCTTTGGGTTGCAGAGAAATGTAGAATCTTAAAGACGTGAAGTATTTTTTTCGTTTCCATGTTTCTGTTGCAGGTGCAAGGACATTTAGCTCGTTAGCGAGAATAGGTCTTTGTTTTAGGAGTTAGGATACTGTGGGAAGCCAACAGGGGAGTGCATTGGAATTTGAAGAAGTTACTTCTAGCAGGGAAGGTGCCTGGGACCCAAGGTCAAGCTAACGGGTGTTGGACGACAGACAATTCCTGATGGAAAACTACAGAGAGAAGACCTGGCCGAAGAGGTGTGCCGAAGGGCATGTTCTATGATTTTGGGGTTTTGTTTTAGGGACAGTGCCCCGTGGGTTGAGCAGATGAGGTTTAGACGGGAAGCTAGAAGGAGCATCTTAGATCGAGCTCTGACTAAGTGACGGTACTTCTTAAGGGAGTCTTCACTTCTGACACCTTTTTCTTGATTCTCTTGCCTGGGATGGGAATGCTAAGTAGGTCTGTCAATTAGAGTTAGTGTAGGGACAGATTAACGTCTTTTTCCCTTCCTTGACTAATGATTCCCAATTTAGATACTGGGCTAACAATTGCCTTTTTGATGATTTTAGAATCAGTGATTCTTTTTGTTTTAAGCCGAATGAGAATCTTGCGTAGACTTGCTTTTGTATTAGTGCCCATTTACCTTTTACACCTTGTATTGAGGTGTTTGAATGTTCAGCTGTTTTTGGTGGTAATAAAATCCTACAAATTTTAGATTCGGAGTCAGTGGTCCTTTCAAACGAAATCAAATTTTGGTAAATATATTTTGATAATTGTGTTCGTCCCCTCTATGCTATTTGGCAGATAAAAAGATCCTGGCGACCTGAGAGGATTCTTGGAGATAATAAGGTAGGCAAGAATCCGTCCCTATCACTGTTAAATTATGATATTTTCCCAGTACTATCTAGGAAATTGCACGCGGGTGTCTCCAAGATTGTGGTTGTTTTACTGTGATTAGCAGGAATGTGGCTGAGCTTAAAAACAAGCGAACCCAGAATGGCTCGCATTAATAAACCGGTACAATTTTATAGTTTTTCAGGAAACATGGGCCGTATCCCCCAAATCATGTAATGGTTTTTCATGTTATTTCATGTCCAAAGTAGGCCTTGCAGTCTAGGTTAAGCTTAACCTCAGACTTAAAGTGTCAACAGAAAATACAGGCAGTCCTGCGTTCCAGGTCTTGCTAATAAAAGACAGTAGGGGTGTTTTTAGCTTTTATTTAGTTAATTTCTATAACAACAATTTTTCTAAGACCTATGTTAATTTGTTGTATGAGTTATCTGATTTTGTTGAAGCTCTAAAACCACAGGGGGCAATGAACGTATCTTCTCCGAGGATTCTACTATGTGGGGATTTTAATGCTAAGATGGGGAGCGAATATGCTGACCAGGGCATGCGATGTACCAGGACTGGTATTGCAATTCGAGCTTCCAGGGGCTCGGCTTTGAAAGACCTAACAGGCTTTTTGGACCTTGAAGACATGATAGACTATTTCCAGGAGGGCTGTTTTGCTAAGCCAACGTATAGAGGCGGGGGGCAAGTGTTGGTCATTGATTATGTGTTTGCCTCAAAATACTTTCTGCAGTGGTGTTGACGCAGATCTGTAATTGAAACTCAGCGGAGAGAACACAATGCCTCAATTGTCGAAGGAGTCTTCCCATTAGATAGGGAAAGAGCTCCCTCATCATTTGATGGTATCAATAATCTCTCCAAAGTTGGTTTAAGGCTGGTTCAGCACCTTAAAGAACCCTTAGCAACATTAAATGTTTTCGTAAAGAAGAATCTTCCATTTATTTGGCCTGTCTGTCTGATGAAACCATGAACAAGTTATTCCATCACTATCAGCAATTGTATAGTATATTAGGAATTTCCTACTAAAATGCCTTAAACCTGCGATAGCCTATCCACGGTGGTTTGATAAGCATTGTTCGGCAGCTATACACCATCTCAGAAAGGTGCTAGCAGATTCCCCTAGAGATATAAGGGTGATTCAAGAGGCTAGGAAGCTCTGTATGACAACCATTAAGGAAAGGAAGCATTTACTTTTCCTCAAGGACTGGGAGGCTTTAGAGTAGGCTGCTAAGTGCAACTGCAGTAAGGTGTTCTGGGAAACTGCACATAGGCTTTCCTTGCGCGATACCCCCAGAAAACCCTCTCTTAACATATATTTTTTGGCAGGATTGGGTGAAACACTTCACTGACATTTACTCTTTAGACAGTGTCAGTGAGCTTGAGGTCATATGGAAGCAGCCTTTTATCCCCCTTGCTCCGCTGCAGTTCACCATTCAGGAAGTAGATGCCACCATTCGAGCAAGGGCCGGTGGTAAGGCTGTTTAAATGTAACCTTAACCCCTTTGCTGCTGGGGACATTCCGCTGCAGCGCTGGGGGGGGCAGGGGGGCAGCGCGGTGGGCCTGTGCTCATGACGGAGCCGCTCCGTCATGAGCCACAGTTGAGCTGTGCTCATGACGGAACGGTTCCGTCATGACTCCGCCCATTTGCGTTGTCGCCCCGCACAGGCGGGGAAACAGCGCCGCGCAGGCGGAGCGGCCGCCGACAGGATTGTCATGACGGAACCGTTCCGTCATGAGCACACGGCAACCGTGGCTCATGACGGAACGGTTCCGTCATGAGCAGGGAAGGGGTTAATGTTTGGGGTCCTCTTTTGGTGAATATCTTTAACCACTCTCTGTGTTATAACATCCCAGAGTCTTGGGATAAGTCTATATTAGTGCAAACCTTTATTAAAGGGGACAGGGGTTCCCAATATGCTACAGACAAATTTTTGGGTGGATAGCACACTAGAGATACTGGGGAGGGCTATTTTTAACTGTTTGCAAACATGGGTCTTGGACAATAAGATTTTATCTGCCACCAATATCGCTTTCATCCTGGGCTGGGCACAATGGATAAGTGCCTGAACTTACATCTGATAGTAGGCAAGTATACTGTCATCAGAGGATGTCCACTCTACCTGGCCTTTATCGCACTTTCTACCTCATTTGATTGCATAAACAGAACCAAATTATGGCTGATGTTGAGCAATCTGGAGGTGGATACGGCGCTCGTGAATTTTTGGCATGATCTCCACAAAAATTTGAGTGCTAAGGTTAGATATGGCCAATCAGAGTACTTAAATTACAAATCGAGACGTACACATCAGTACATCAAAATAAGTAAATAAACAATACTAACACCAAAAAGAAAATACAAACACAAAAAATCAGGAGTACTCTCTGATTTGTTTCCTTTAGCAAGTGGTGTGCGCCAAGGATGTGTGTTGGCACCAGTAATTTTTATCTCGTACATAAATAGTTTGGGGGCTTGTCTATCAGAGTCAACTAAAGATGTGCCAAAAAATCATACCTCAGCCATCCCGGCTCTGTAATATGCCGATGATGCAATATTAATGTCTAGAACAGGGCGTGCTCTACGCAGTTTGGTTGATTCATTTGTGACCTTCATGAACACATTAGATATGAAAACCAATTATGAGAAATCTCACATTATGGCATGTGGTCCTGGAAAGAAAGCTTTATCGGTACTAAACTTGGGAGATAAACAGCTAAGTGGAGTGACAATTTTTTGTTATCTAGGCCTGGCGTTTGACACAAGTAATTTATAGCAGACGCAAGTAATCACCGCACGTCGGAATCTAGGGAGGGCAGCCTTTTCTCTTTTAATTTGGCTAAGAGGGATAGTAGGTCCACTATTTCTCCTTTTCTTAAATTACACAAAATGCAGTGTGTCCCAACAGCCACACATGGAGCTTGGGCTTAGGTTTTTTGTAACGCTACCACAGTCTAGGTGGAAGAAAATAGAATCTGCAGAAGATTGTTCACTCTCCCTCCCTCTAGTGCCACTTTTATTTTACACTCTGAATTAAACCTAGAGCACATACTCAGTACTATTAAATTAGCCCCCTGTTGCTCTGGGTCAAAGCTTGGAACAAAAGGTAGGCTAGTTTTAATAGGGCAGTCATTAATTTCTGCCTGAGCCTGGAGCAGGAACTATCCATACCCTGGTTACGATATGTGCGAAATTCTTTGGTCAATATCAGCTTTAAGAACTGTTCAGTACCCCAGGTTTGATTAATAAAGCTAGTAAAAATATAGTAAAACAGAGATTCAATGATCATGTTTTTTCCAAGTGGTCCCAGGAGATTGTGAACAAGCATACTGTCTATTACTGTCACATCATGCTTGCCATGGGTGATATCCCTCTGTGCCTTACGCTAGAGCCAACCAGCTGGGAGAGATCACTCCTATTTAGATTTAGATCAGGGTCAGTCTGGCGTTTGGTTTGTTTTCATGAACTGGCAAGTGTGAGGCGTAGAGAGCGGCCCCTTTGCCCCTGTAATGGCCGAGAGGAACAATCCTTTTTCCATTTCACGTTTTTCTGTGGCTTTTATCGTCTTTTCTTTCAGTTATGTTTTAAACTTTACGGAGAAAATTAGTCTTCCGGAAAGGTTGGCATTAACTTATGGTCAATTGTTAAATAGCACAGAAATTTGTTATTGTGTCTGTTATTTTTTAAGATGGCTATTCACAGAAGAAAATCAATTAAGGGGGGTATTATGGCATTTTTGAGATGCTCGCAGGGCCATTTCCTTTTTAGTATTTAATTGTTATGATTTTAATGTTTTTAAATATTTTTATTACCCTGAGCTTGGTATTCATGAAAATGAGTTATTCATGAATGTTATTGTACCTTTATATTCTGTGCTTTTATTATCTTTTGTAAAGATCAAATAAAGAATTATTGAATTGAATTGATTTGATTTTGACAATGCAACAGAACTATCTATAAGCTGGAGCCCTGTTGATAAAGGTATGAGAATGGTGTCAAACCTAGTAAAAAAGCAGAGCATCACATGGTCACATTAATTTGCTTAACATGATAAGCACTTACAGATCCGAAATAACAATACAAAATGTTATCTTTTCTCATTAAAATTAATATATTTATTTTGCTTTTGCTATGGAGCACAATGTTGGTGTTTTGGGCATATGTTGGAGGAGGCAATGAAGAGGTACCACTTCCAAGATTTGTTGACCTATAGGTGGTGTGATGCGACGGCAAACAAATGTGTATCAGAATAAATATTCAATGAAAAGAGTCTAATTTGCAGACTGAGGGCCTGATTTAGAATGCGGAGGACAGGCTTTAGTCTTTCAGGGTGAAGGCGTAAAATAGTGCATCCTCCTGACAGAATACTCGTGCTTCGCATTTAGAGATGTCCGCCACCCTGAGGATATCTCTTAACATTGGAAAGAAGCAGTGTCACGGCCGTCCCTGTCAATGTGTTACAAGTTTGACGGTCGCCAGTCAAACTTTTAAGTTTCTTAGAAAAGAAAATCAAATCCCTAAGTAGGATTTTGTTTTTGAAAACATAACAAATACTAATGACTCTCACACCATGGGTTTTGACTCCCATTGTGTGGGGGTCTTATAATGTTTTTCACTGTCCCTTACCACCAATTTCTCATGATGGTAAGCAAGTGTTTTAACTGGCCATTCCACGGCCCACTCTAAATTGAATGGGAGGTTGACTAGCCAAAACTCCAACTGGTACCACCAGGGGGAGTTTAGGGGAATTATGACACTATATCGCCAGTGTTGTTACATAACCGGAACTGTGTATCACCATATGAGACCGGGTCATCCTGTGTGATGAACTTCTTGATGCCTGACGTCATTTGTTTTGCTGCTTGTTTTATGGTACTTAATAAAAAGAAGTATCAAAACTAAAATCCCAAAAGCCATTACTCTGTCGGGCTTTTGGAGGAGTCTGTCAGCAACGTAGTGGAAGCAGACTCCCTCGCTGTAAAACAGGGGAACAGACCGAGGGTTTGGCGGAGAGGGCACTCCCTCGCAGCTGCCAAACTCTAAATCAGACTCTGAGTGAAGTAATTTTGTCAGATAACCGTGCGGCATCCACCTTCTCAGATATACATAACGCCCATATACTCCATGCCAGGCGCGTAACACCCATTGGACTCACAGGGCTTCAGCACCCCCCCCCTCGCGTGTGGCAGCCCGGGCGCGGCACACACACAGCCGCACCCGAGCACTTCACAGGTCTTTAAAAGACCATTTGCATGTTAATGAGCCCTCGCTGTTGTTTCACCCCTTCTAAGAGCCCCTGCAGCTCCACTCTGCCTATGGCTTAAATGATTCAGCCCCCCCCCCCCGAAATTGGGCTCTAGTTGCGCCTCTGCTCCATGCAGTCTGTATTACGGCCCGCATGGAGAACATGTCCAGGCCGCCATTCCTTGGCTGAGCACCGATCCATGGCACTCAGACGAATCACAACGCTGCATTGCAAAGTTGTGATTGACTATCGAGCACCTGGGAGCCGGGTTCTTCCTGCTGCTTCCTCCATCCTGCTGCAGCACCGGAGCAGGAAGAAGAGGCAGCGGCCAGCTCGCTTTGACAGGTAAGTTTTTTTTAAAAACGTTTTTTTCGCCCCCTGCCCCCGCTCGGGCCCCTACCACCCGAGTCGAGTAGCAGCCGCTACTGATAACGCCTCATTAGAAGTACACTTGAATCAAGTCAGGCGCGCAACACCCATTGGACTCGAAGGGCTTCAGCCCCCCCCTGTCGTGTGTGGCAGCCCGGGATGAGACAGCTTCCCGGGCACACACACAGCCGCACCCGAGCACTTCACAGGTCTTTAAAAGACCATTTGCATGTTAATGAGGCCTCGCTGTTGTTTCACCCCTTCTAAGAAACCTGCAGCTCCACTCTGCCTATTGCTTAAAGTTTCAGCCCCCCCCCCGAAATTTTTTCTTAGCCCCCCCCGAAATTTGGCTCTAGTTGCGCCTCTGAATCAAGTATATCTCCGACTTGACAGTCTGGCCTGGATTCTATGTTTCTTTTTCATGTGTCTCATGCCTGATGCATTATCTTTCTACAGGGGAAAGCTTCCTGAAAGTCACTCTTTCCCTGCTTAACAGTCGAGTAGTGAATCTGAACCTCAAAATAGCAATCTTAATTTCATCAAATTGATGAGATGGAAAAACAGCTTGAAGTACAGGTAAAAAGCACGCATTCCTCCACCACTGGAGGGGTGGTTAACATTTAAGTAGATGCCTAAAAGGATGACTCAAAAATCTTTGTGGCAGGTAACACCTTGTCCAGCGTTGATCAGCTTCCGCATGAGGCTGTAATTACACAAACACATTAGGGTGCAGAACAGGACGAGCATGACGCAAATAACATATTTAAAGATATTGTGTTCATTTTTATCTATGATAAATTCAAACACCATATATGGATATCTAAGGTAATATCCAGTTCCCCTGCCAATGCAAAGAAATGATTTTGATGTTTCCAGAACCTATCTTTGTACAGTGAGTTTACACTGCTCATGATTTGGAAAGAACAATTTTTGCTGCAGTATGAAATATGAAATATGACCATATGGTCTGAAAGTGATGGCAGTACTAAAAGAGGTCAGAACAAGGCAGAACGTTGAAATTACTGGTTATTTTGGCATTATCCTCGTGCCGACTACCTGCACTTGCTAAGTGTAATTCTGCAGCACGGGTCATTTTACATCACTCACTGTTAGCCATTTTTCATAACAAGGGTAATAACGGCGTACCCTGAACTGGGTCACCTGAGGAGAATGGAGTCATGAGTGCCAGATACAATGGCTGTAGGAGTCCTATTAGTGTGATCGTGCTGGGAGTTCAGAGAGTTAAATATACCTGTTTTTTAATGTACAGATCCCATAACAGGCGACATTGAGACCTGTGCAACAGCAGGGTGCAGCATAATATGACATTCTGTACATAGTGGATTTATTATATCTATTGGGGTAAGTGAGGAGAGTCCAGCTCAGCCCTCATTTCTTGGGTCCATTGAAAGTGTCCTGCCTTTTCAAGGAAAATGTATGTCCTGCGAACTATTGCCCAGAACCCCATGATGAATGAACAATTCATTTACTATTCATTCATATTCTATTACTAGGCGCATCCTGCTTATCTCATTGAGATTTCTGCTGGAGGACTGCTACATCTATAAATACCTAGAATAAGTGCATATGTATTATAAGTTGATAACCTAGGCTCTTTATAATTGTACCGGTGAATGTTCACGTTTTTCCTCGTTTCACATTTTTTTTGTGACAACTATAACTATTTATTGATTACAATTGTACTGTTCAAAACCACATTGCTATATATATGTGAAGCACTCTGATACCCATTTCTGGGTCATGTTCGCGCTATATAAAACACTGAAAATAAAATAAATACATTTAATTCAGCCATGCGCAAAAGCCTTGAGTATCACTTTGCGAGTAATTCAATTGTGAGCCCAAACTGTCTGAAATTCAAAGTGGGCAACATAGAGTTAGGCCTTTTACTTTACAAAATCCAAAGCTATTTTTAATTTCCAGACGCTCAGGGGCAGATTTAAAACAAATTAACGGTGCAGCAAGTCATTTTGCTGCGCCGTGCTGCGTTGGTTTGGAAAGCACAGAGATGCGACATATTTACAAGAATATGTCGCATCTCCTACAGCACGCATTGAAAGAGGAAAAAAACGAGGAAAAATGAAAACATTTCTCATCGTTACGCCTCCCTACGCCACCTCTAGGGTGGCGTAGCATTCACACGCATCTCCAGACCCTTCAAGACGTCCATATTTTCTTTTGGATTACATAAAGATAATGAAAAATCATACTGAAATGAAGTAGTATGTATGGAACTTTTGCAAAATAAAATATTGGTTATTTGAAATTACAAATCTTTGCTAAACACTCTTATCGAAGCGACATGTTCGTCTAAGGAGTGCTCTAGATTTAGTCCTCCCAGTGGAAGGATTTACGTTCTAGTTGCTGGAGATTACCATTGGCCAGCCACGGCCTTTGCGGGTAAAAGCGGTGGGCTGGGTTGTGGGGGGACGGGGATTTGACAGACGACCACGAGGGAAATTAAATAAATAATTTGTTTTTCCTCGTCGTCATCTGTCAAAATCCCCCCACCACCAGGCCCTACTGCTTTTACCTACACGGGCCGCAGTTGCCACTAGCAATGGTCGTGTGCTGTTGATGTTTTAACAAGAATTGCCAATTTCACCTTGCTGGGCATCGCTAGCAGTCGCTGTGGTATGAAGAGTTAGGTTCACTGGAGCTTCACGTTAGCGGGAGGTGCGGGCAGCAAGATATATGTTTTTGGGGGGGAGTTTTATTTAGCATAAACTCAACCCGAAGGTATCAGAGCACTTTACATGAGCACCAGTTGATTTACAGATGGACACATTCATTTTCGGAGGCACCGGGAGATTACGTGATTTTCCCAGAACCACAGGTTTATGAGTGTCCCTGCAGAGACTCCAATCCGGTTCCCCAGCTTTGAGGTCAACTGCTCTACCCATTAGGCCACATCCTCTCTTGGTGCAAGCAGCCCTGTTTGTGGTTGCCAAGAACCCAAAACTACAGGATTTCTTCTTTTCGTGCAGAGAGAGCTCGGCTGATGCCACACCAAGGGTCCTGGATCTGATAGGCACCTCTTGGGGATCAGGAATTCACTTCAGCAGAGGCCAGCAGGCCTCAGGAATGCCCAGTTTCAGGTGCAGGCAGCAAGTCCACTGGGCAGATGCAGGGAGGTCTGACCCTTGGAGTCACTTCAGCCTGGACTTGAGGGGTGCAGGTTCAGTCGTCCTTCTTAGCAAGCAGGACAGCAGGAAACCGGGCACCAGAGTAGCAGGGCAGCAGGGTGGCAGTCCTTTTGGCAGCAGAGCAGCACATCAGTCCTTCTTCTGTAGTATCCAGAGATCAGGTGGTGCACTGAAGAGTTCGTCTGAGGTCCACTATTTATCCTTGGTGCCAGCTTTGAAATACAAGACATTCCTAGAAGGTACCACCCCCAGAGCTGCTTGCAATTTCCTGCATCCCTGCCCTGGCCATAACTTGTCTGGGAACACAAAAGACTAGTGTCAAATTCTTTGTGAATGTGCTCAGGCAGAGACTTTGTGATATTCAAATGTGTTAAGTGACAGCTCCACCCCACTATCACGTCAGAGATCCTGCCCACACCTATTCCTCCTTTGTCTCACAGTCTGGGAGCAATGCACAAAGACCAACTGCCAGCCACTCCTAGTCACGTGACTCAGGATACAGGCTGCAGGCACCAAAGGGTAGGGACAACAAAATGCCAACTTTCTAAAAGTGGTATTTTCAGAATACTGACTTAAATCCAACTTTACCATTAAAGAGGGTTTTAAATTACAATTCCTTAGAGGCCAAACTCTATATTCCTACTTGCTCTCAATGGAAAGTTATGCCCTAAATGTAATAAGGTAACCAAATGTTAATCAATGAGAGATGTAGGCCTTGCAGTAGTGAAAAACAAATTTAAGAGTTTTTCTCCACCAGAGCATGTAAAACTTAAAAGTACATGTTCAACATTTTACAATACACTGCACCCTGTCCTTTGGGCTGGTAAGGGCCTCCCATACAGGTGGAGGGGGATTATGCATATTAAAAAGGAAGGTTTAGGCCTGGTAAATGGTTTATATTATGAGGCCGAAATGGCAGTTTTAAAACTGCACATACGGACTGCAATGGCAGGCCTGTGACATATTTTAAAAGACTACTTAAATGGGTGCCACGATAAGGGCTGCAGGCCCATTAGTAGCAGTTAATTTAAAGTCACTGGGCACATGTAGTACCACCTTACTAGGAATTTACACCTACATTCAATATGCCAAGTAGGTGTAACCTAATTCTACCATGTTTTAGAGAGAGAGCACAAGTACTTTAGTACTGGTTAGCTATGGTAAAGTGTGCAGATTTGATTTCTAAGGCCATCAAAAATGAAATCAGTAAAAACAGGAGGATTGAACCCAAAAAGTTGAGAAGAAAACCACACCAAGGATGTCTGGTCCAACACATGTTTTGGCAACACAGGGCTAAAATTTAAGGCCTTTATTCTGATTGTTTTTTGTAAAGAGGTGCAATGATTCTGCACCTGCAAATATAGATTCCACTGGGTGAATGTGGGATTATGTGTTAGATAAACACCTTATGTTGTTGGAGCCACAGTGTGGAATTTACACACACCGAAAGTTTACTAGCACAGCTTTATGATGGTATTTGACTTGTCAAGCTTAGGGTGGTCTTCGCCCAAACCTTTGTCCTAATTGCCTCCAACTTTTGCTGAAATTAGTTTTTGTTGACTTTACGACTCTGTGCACTTTATCACTGCTGTCCAGTGCTAAAGTGCTTGTGCTCACTCCCCTAAACATGATTGGATTGGCTTACACCTAATTGGCATATTTAATTTACATATAATTCCCTTGTACAGTGGTATTCAACAAAAAACGTTATAAAAATTCATAATTCAGGTTCTACTGATTGGATTTTTGTTGTTTTGGTGTCAAATACTTTATTAAAATTCACTCTATTCTTTCAAATTGGTTTGTGATTTTACATGTGCTGTACTTTCACGTTATTACTGTTTGTGTGCTGCATAAATACTTTACACGTTGCCTCTACGTTTTTTGTTGTTCACTCATCAAGGGATTGTGTATGAGGCTTGACTAGGGCTCGCACGCAGTCAACCAGCAACCTATTTTCTAACATTGGTGTTTAGCGGTGTGGATCAGATTGTGTGTTTCTGCAGCACTATACAGTGATTTGCGTTACACAACAATTCTGTATGAATAATTTGACATCAGACTGACCCCTTTTTAAATTCTCCCTTAGTTTTCCATTGGCTATTTTCTAAATATAAGTGACTAACCTTTCTCTATGCACCATGGAGATGGAGCTATGCAATGTTGACACTCTCATCAGGGCTGAGCTGCTGAAACTCTGCAAGCAGAGGAGGCTGAAAGCAGACAAGAAAGCTACCTCCAGAAAAATCTCCAGATAGCTCTTAGTGCCATTGAGGAGGTTCAGAGGTGGCAGTCCACCTCAGGAGAGGATGATGTGGATGACAATGAGGAGCGGGCACAAACAGAGGATGAGGAGAGAGGGGACCCAGTACAGGATCTTGAGATGCCAGGAGAGCCCAACTCGACCCCAGTAGATGACCAGGATGCCCCAGATGGAGCAGGGAGCAGTGTGTCTCCCAGGGGCCTGATCCCACAGGAGCTGGAGGACAAGGAAAGAGGAGAGGAAGCTCAAATTGGAGCTGGCCAAGTTAAAACGTAGGAAGGAGAAGGCTGAGAGACCCTTGAAGAAAAGAGACTGGGCATGGAGAAGAGGAGGATGGTCCATGTGCTCAGTCTTAGGGAGTTGGACCTAAGAGCAAGCAGATGGAGTTCAGAAATATTGGCAGCAGCATGCCAGCAGTTGCCCACTAGAGAGGCGAGGGGCTGCATACCCATTGACCTGGTGCCCAGTTATGTGGTGATATTGAGAAATGGTTCTCAGCATATGAGGTAGCTTTGAGGGTACACAAGGTCCCAAAGGAGTACGGGGGGTAGCTTGTGGAGGTATGTGCCCGCAGTACAGAGAGACACACTTCTTATACTTGGGGTAGAGGAATAAAACATATATGCCCCTATGAAGGCCATTCTTCTGACCAAATTTGGACTGACCCTTGAGAAATACCAACAAAGGTTCAGGAGAAGCCACAGACTGTCAAACTAGTCCTGAGTGGCCTTCTTAGATTAATCCAGCAAGGCACTAAAGGGCTGGGTCAGGGGCAGCAACGTTGATGAATTTCTTGGGCTGTACAGCCTGACTCTGAGGGAGCACATGCTCAATACCTGTTTTACAGTGCTGCACCAACACCTGATGACAGCATGCTGACTGATCCCAGGAAGCTTGCATAGGAGGCGGACCTCTGGGTTAGCACCAGAGTGCCCCAAAAGGGTGACAGGGTTCTCATCAGAAGAATGACGTTGGAGTTAAAAAGAAAGAGTTTTCTCAAGGCCGTCAAAGCAATTCAAATCAAATCAAATCAGGGACATTTATTCAGTGCACAAATCACTCGAAAATCTCATGGCACTTGCAGACAGCTCTAAAAGCTTGCTTGTTTAGTTGTCGAACAGCCATGTCTTTAACTTCCTGCGAAACCAGTTGTGATCTGTGATCGTGCGTAAGTTTAAGGGAGTTTGTTCCAAGAGGCAGGTGCAAGAAAGGAGAAGGACCTTCCTCCATTTCTAGTGGTGTGGATTCTGAGTGGTGTAAGAAGTAATTAATTGCTGGATCTCAGGGTCCTGCAAGGCTGGTACCATCTTAGCTTTTTGGCCCAGTACCCCAGGCCAGTTCCGTACATATTTTTGTGTGTTAAACTAAGAAGCTGGAAGTGAATTCACTTTCTGACTGGGAGCCAGTGTAGAGATCTCAGACTAGAGGCCAAAGGGGATCTAGGCGGGGAGTTGAGAACCAGCATGGCCGCAGTGTTCTGCAAAATCTGAAGCCTTGTAAGAAGGCCTTCGTTGATTGAGGACAACAGTGCATTGCCGTAGTCCATGCGGTTTATAATCAGTCCCTGAACTAGTGGTTTTCTAGCTTCCATCGGAATCTATTTAAAAACCTTGCGTAGACTGCGCATCACACCAAAGCAGGAACCAATTATATGGTTAATCTGACTTTTCATTGATAATTGGTTTTCCGTATGGAATCCTAAATTCCGTACCGTCTGTTTTGGGATTGGACAGGGGCCTAGGTTCAAGGGCCACCAGTCATGTGACCAGTGTTCATGAGCCTTGCCGAAAAGCACAATCTCAGACTTGCCTCCGTTTAGTTGAAGGTGATTTGTGCTCATCCACCTATCAACTTGGGACATGCATTCTTTGAATCGCAACTTTGTCTCTACCGGATCTGGACCAAGGGTGATCAGGATCTGAGTATCATCGGCCGTAGGATCTGATCACCTTGGCCAGCGGTGTCACGAAAGATTAAAAAGAGTCGGGATCAGAATTGAGCCCTGTGGCACTCCCATCTTGACTGGTCTGCTACAGGAAACATTGTTGCCCACCTGTACCGTTGTAACTTGGTCTGTTTGATAACTCTTAAGCCATTTTAAAGCATTCCCCCTGACACCAATCTCCCAGAGCCGTTGTTCTAGAATGCTATGGGAGATGGTGTCAAAAGTGGCGGATAAATCTAGCAGGACAAGAATTGATGACTGACCTCTGTCCAATGCTAGCCTGATGTTATCTGTTACCTCTACCAGTGCTGTCTCCGTACTGTGGGCGGCCCTAAAACCCGATTGAGAGGGGTCCAGTAGTCTATGGCTCTCGAGGTGGATAATGAGCTGTTTGTTTACAAGAGATTCAAGCATCTTCCCAAAGTGAGGAAGCAGTGAGATGGGATGAGAGTTCAAGGGGAGCTTTGGGTCAGCAGTGGGTTTCTTTAAAATAGGTCTGACTCTGGCAGCTTTCCATAATTTTGGGACCTCGGCCTGCGATAGTGACCAGTTAAATAGGTCAGTTAGACTATCCAACAGCACCGGTGCAATGATTGGAAGACATTTTGGTGGCACTGGGTCAGTAGGCGAGCCTGATTTTATTTTCTGCATAGCTTTTGCCACTACCTCTGTATTGCAATGAGAAAATTCGTCCAGGATATGAGGAAGGCCTGGAGACACAATTGATGAATTTCAAAGGAGAAAGGGTCTCAATCCCAATCTGGCCACCAGATAAAAATGATTTCTTGATAAAAACACTTGCAAGTTTGTCTCCGAGTGCCATGAGCATTATGAGCATGGACACATCAAGGGTGATCCCAAGTGGGCACAGCCTCCTAGTGGTGTACAGACTCTGGGGTTGGGTAGCCTAATCCTTAGGAAGGAGCTGGCCCCAGTTAGTGTGGGGGAGACCAGTGAGGTTACCCTAGTGTCCCTGGCTGGCAAGAAGATGGTGCCCAAATGCCACATGCCTTCCAACATTTCAAAGTATAGGCAGTGGGTCACCATCAATGGGCAGAGAGTGGAGGTTTTGATGGACATATAAGCCAGTAGGACCACTGTCAGGTGTCTCTGTGGACCTCGGAGCAACTGATTCCCAATATATTCCACCAGGATATAGTAGTGAACAACCGGTAAAGCCACAAACCTGTGGCTCTGATTCCCTTTGAAAGGGCGGGGGCCTCAGGTCTCCTGAAAGTTGCAGTGATCACTGCCATACCTGTGGGCTGTCTATTAGGGAGTGATCTGGAGCACACTGCCTGGAAGGAAATGGAGCTCAGGTCACACCTGGAAATGATGGGGTTGCATGAGTATGTCTGTGTGGCCGCCAGGTCCATGGCTGCTCAGAAGGGGACTCAAAGAGACCTGGAGCCTGAAAAAGTGGCCCAGACAGCTGTCAAAAGAGGGATAGGGGGAGGGGCGTGGGAAACCAGACCCTGAATGTACCATGGTGCAGGTGGATTGGGCGCCAGAGGCGGTCGCCCTTGAGCCCACCAGGGAGGAGATTGCCTCCCTTGGTGAGCTACCTGAGCTTGCTGGATGGCAAGCAGAAGGGAGACCCACCAGGGAGCAGTTCTGTAAGAAACAGAAGGAGTGCCAAACTCTGGAGAGAAGGCAAGTTGAAGGCCAGGCAGCTGGTGATACCTCTGGAGATCACCTCATATATCAAGAGAACAACCTCCTGTATAGTGACCCTAAGACATATGCATGTGGCAACACATGTGTTGGTAGTCACTGAATGCTACAGGGCCATTTGGCACTACAGAAGCACCTGGTCTAGCCCAGTTCTGCATGGACTACAGAGGGGTCAACTCAGTCACTAAGAATGATGCTCTCCCCATCCCCAGAGCTGATGAACTCATTGGCAGATATGGGACTGCCAAGTTCCTGAGTACTTTTCATTTTAACTTTAGGGTACTGGCAGATTGCCCTAATTGAAGGGGCTAATGTCATGTCAGCCTTTTTCACACCAGAGGGTCACTTTCAGTTTAGGAGAATGCCTTCTGGGCTGAAAATGCCCCAGACACTTTACAGAGGCTGATGAACCAGATCTTGGCTGGTGTGGTGGCCTTCAGTGCTGCTTAGTTGGATGACATGACTGTCTTAAGTACCGTCTGTAAGGGCCAACTCTTTCACCGGCAGGAAGTGATTCAAGTTCTGCAACACACAGGCCTAACTATTAAGGACAGTAAGAGCCAGATAGGGCATGGTTCTGAGGTTTACTTGAGATTATCTTGTGGGTGTGGATAAGGTGCAGCCCCTCCAGGTCAAATAGAAACTATTCTGACCTGGAAGCCCCAGAAGCTGAGACTGAGGTGAGGTTCTTCTTGAGCCTTGCAGGATATTACAGGAGGTTTGTCAAGGGGTATAGCACCATTGCTGCCCCCTTGACAGAGCTGACTTCCAAAAAGCAGCCCAAAAATGTCATCTGGAAGGAGGCTTGCAAAAAGCCTTTGACTCCCTCAAACAGACAATGCCCACAGCTCCTGTGCTTAAGGTCCGTGACTTTTCCATGGAATTTATAGTCCAAACAGATGCCTCAGAGTATGGCATGGGGGCAGTTCTATCACAACTCAATAAAGAAGGCCTAGACCAACCTGTATCTTTCATTTCTAGGAGGTTACTTCCCAGGGAACAGAGGTGGAGTGCCATTGAAAGAGAAGCCTTTGTTATGGTCTGAGCACTGAAGAAGCTGAGACCATACTTGTTTAGGACTCACTTCCAGGTTCAGACCGATCATGGGCCCCTGAGGTGGCCAATGTAAAGGAGGGCTGAGAATCTCCAAACAATTTTGAGGTGGTCCATCTGCCTGCAGGGAAAGGACTTTACGGTGGAACACCGTCCTGGGTTAGACCACTCCGATGCTGATGGTCTATTCAGGGACTTCCGCCTTAGTGGTGAGAACTCCCAGGAGGTTGGGCAGATCTCCCCACTTCCAGCTTTTTGCTGACATTTGTTTCTGTTGCCCTTAGGACTCTGGACACTTTCCTGCTGCTACCAGTTTACGAGTGCTGACGTACTTGTGCTCACTCCCCTAAACATGGTTTTATTGGCATACTCTTAATTGGCATAATTAATTTACTTATAAGTGCCTTGTACAGTGGTATACAATATAATCAGGGCCTGTAAATTAAATACTACCAGTGGGCCTGCCTCACTTATGGTGCCACCCATTTAAGTAGCACCTTAAAACCTGTCCAAGGGCTGCCGATGCAGCCTAAAGGCAGTGTTCAACTGTCATGCAAACTTGGCAGTTAAGCCCCCTTGCCAAGCCTTAAACTCCCCTTTTATTACAAAGACTTGACCCCTAAGGTAAGCCTGGGCGTAAAACTCGGCTCAGTTCACGGAGTTTGTGGAATTCAACTACTCCGCGTTCCGTGGAGAATGCAGGGTTACTGTTAAACTCCACACTCTGCAATGGAACAGAGGTTTTATTTGGTCCGCGTGCTCTAAATGTCATTTTGCGCGCGTGGGAGCGACTTGCTGGGTGCTCACGATCACCCACGAGATTTTCAGGGCCGTTTGCAGGCTCAACCAGATTTGCTAGCTGGTCACATGCTCCAGCGAGATCTTGCGGTCACCAACATGTCATTCGGGTGCGCCAGCAACTTCCGGCGGATGTTTTCTACTGTACGCAATGTACTGGAACAGAGCCTATCAGTAAGATTTTTTCCGACGACTATCTGGGGGTCTAAACACAGTGGAGCTGGGAAAGCTTTTTTCAGGGTAAAACCTCATAGAGACGATGTGCAACATATACAGCCATCCGAGTTCTTTCCGATTCGTGCAAAAGATATAAAGACACGAAAAGGCTTGATATAGGACAATAATTTGCTTCCTTGCACACTCAGTGCGCTGTTCTAATACCTGGAGACATTGCTAGAGACTACACGTCGGAACTGTTGAACTTGAAATTATTCCCTATTGGTCTGAGAGTCAAAGATCAACCTATTTGGTTTGTTGTTTGAGATTCATTTTATAACAAATATTGGTCCTGAGGAAGGTGGCTTTGCCACTGAAACGCGCGTAGACCAACACATTACCCATGAGGAACGGCCCCGAGATGCAATGTCATCACAAACAACTGATGTTTAAGATCTTCCAGCAGTGATTGGTTCTCTCTTCATATATTTGTGGGACCCCTCACAGGGTTGAATCTCTTCTTCTTTTAACTATGAATGAGAGTGTATGAGAGTAGTGTGACTGGTGAGCGTGATTCTGTTGAGCAATTTCTGTGGGGTGACATATATATTTTTCTTAATGAATTGTACACTGTACTATTGAAAAAAGCAATCAAATGTACAGATAATTTAATATGTATTTATGTATGTATCTTAATGGTCAATGTTTACACAAAAAAAGATAGAATTGTTTTTTTGACAACAATGCAATATAATGAATAATAACAGTTTCTCTGGTAATTTCCAGATTTTTTGTATTGTTATGTTGGGTAGTTGGCATGTCAGAACCTAAGAGGTCGTATTAAAGAAATATAGGTCAGATAAGAGGTTTTGTTGTTCGCTAGTGTTCTACTGTATGCAATCCTGAATGTGCAGGATCTACTGAGGCTGAAACCTGGTGAAGATTCTCTCCTCGAGAAGCATCAAAATCTTACCAAACAGATGATTTGAAGTTAAAAAAACCCTTGGATTCTCTATTTTTTTAAACTTTTTTTCCAACTGGAAGGAAGTGCCCCAGAGTCTTCAACTTCCTGTTCCTGTCCAGCAGGCTCCTCCCACTGCTTTGTCCATCTTCTGGTCACTTTTCATTTGGATTTGTAGCTGGAAGGATCACTCTTTGTGTCTCTGGCATCTCCCATTGGATCTAAGGACTTTTTGTATTTAAGATTTCACAAGTTGAAAAACTGGTGTTGTTTGTTTGATTGGGGCCATGCACCTGGATGATTTATTTGTACCTTTACTGATTTTTTAAGATTTATTGCTGTGCGTGGCCTGTTGTTTCTGTAGGGGCCTAGTGATCACTGATTTTGGATTTTATTTTTCTTATTTTGTAAAGGAAAAATATTTCACATTTTGCTACATTTTCTCCATGTCTTTTTAATAGATTTCCAATATTGATTTAATTCACTATGTGGCCTCGTCTGCCAATTGGCTTTCCAGCCAGTAGGCCCAGTGCTAGTCATGGGTGCATGAAACAACTGCTTCTGTGGTGTCTAAAGCATTTAGGCCATGGATGGATTTGGATTGAAATACAAAACGAGATTTTTGTGGTATTTCATTTTTTTCATGCAAAGAGTGTATAGGACTAGGTGGGGTAATGTCTTTGAAGGATGTGTGTTACTGTAAAAATGTAGCCATGCTAATTTTCGTTTTTGCCATTGCTTAATTAATGCTGTTTTCTCTGTTTTACCATGCATCCTTTGTCAGGCCAGTGTGTGTGTGTCTGTGTTTGTCATAGGGCACCATTTGTCTTTGTTCCAGATGCGATGTTGCCACTGGCCAGGGGCCATGTTGTATAAGCAGTGGACTGTACCTAGGCCTCCATGTGCTCTTTGTTTTACAGGCCTCCTGCCTCATGTTGCCACTTGTGAGTGGCCATGTGGCTGGCGGCCATTTTTACGTAGTCAACCAGTGTGCTTTTGCCATAGGCCTGTATGCATTCTTTGTTCTAGGCCTCCAGCTTCTTGTGGTGACCATGTGGCTGGCGGCCATTTTGTCTAGGTAGCCAGTGTGCTTTGCCAGAGGCCTGTATGAGTTCTTTGTTTTCTAGGCCTCCTGCTTCTTGTTGTGAGTCTGTGACCATGTGGCTGGTGACCATTTTGTGTATCCAACCAGTGTGCTTTTGCCTTAGGGCTGCATGTCTTCTTTGTTGTGGCCATGCCTTTTTGCTGGTTGTTGTTTTTGGTGTGACCATGACCATGTGGCTAGCAGGCATTTTGTGTTTACCACAAGCCAGTCATTGTGCTTTCCCCATAGGCCTGCATTTGTTCTCTTGTTGTGATCATGTGGTTGGTGCCTGACCATTTTTGGTCTAGGCTAGGCAGCCAGTGTGCTTCCTCTGTTGGCCATCATTTCTTCCCATTGTTTCCAATTAATGCCTTACTGCCTAGTGTTGTTGTTGATGACAATGTGGCACTGGCTGGCAGCCATTTTGTGGGTCCAACTAAATTCAGCCATTTGCTATAGGCTGAATGGATGGCTGAGCAATGGGATAGCCGTTTAATAACTTATTATTATGTCTTTGAGGATAACTTCACTTATGTCCAATTTTTTTAATTTTAATCTAATTTTTTTAAATTAATTGGTAAATTATATTTTTTATTTTTTCCACAAAAAATTCTAGAATGTTACTTTTTTTTTTTGTTCATACTATTTTCCACTACATTTGGCATCAATCAACTCAATGTCTCCTATAGGTTCACAACAGCATTCATTGTCTAGGGAATGTTCCTTCCATTGTCAATTGTCAGCTGCATCTCCCTGAGTGCCACATCACACGTGAGTGACATCACGTGACGCACATAAAGCAAACACTTAAATCTGTATGTTGTTGTTTTTGCTCTCTCTTATCCTTCCTGAGTGTACAGTCAGTCACCATGAAAGTTTATGTTGGTGTGGTTTTCTGTTTTACAAATAGATATATACTGTATTGTTAATTATTTATAATAGGGAGTAACCAGTGACCACAATAATTTATATTGTGTTTGTTTGTACTAGTAATGGAACAGCAACAATGCCACGTTTCACTGATGTCCTTCTTGCTTTTCAATCTACAGGCCCTTTACCCTGCGCCATACTGGAAAAACAATATAACATACTCACACTTACCGAACCGCATCAGCCAGGCACCGATGATCAATTGACAGTCCAAGAGGAAGGCAGATGCAACTCCAAATTTGGCAATACAGTATAATTTTTTCTCTTTAATCATTAGAACTGTGTGTGTTGTTAATGTTTGTTTACTTGACTCCTCCAGATATTTTAATTATATTTGCTATCTTTCAAAGCTCGGTACAACAGAAGATAATGTAACTTGGGTCTCTCTGGGGACAGATGGACAATTTGATTTGGTTTACCTCTACTGGAACTCACTATCATGCATGCATTTCTTTTTCCTCCCCGAACAAATTTATGATGGTCGACTGTCAAGATGAATGTTTTCCTTGTGTAGTGTTTGTCTTTGTCAAAACTGTCCCTCGAATCCCCCTTCCCATCCATTCATCAAACCTATAACCCTCTTCCAATGGGCTGTGTGACTTATTGTGGTGTGACTAAATTAAATTTACACCATTAATTGTTCACACACTTGGTGGGGTGATATGGTGAAAGCAACACCAACTCAAGGCAGGGTGAGGATCTTCTTCACCTCTAAGTATAGCCCACACTGGTACTATTATATATATTGGATTGCCCATCCATGCACAGTATTCCATAATTCATAATTGCCAGCATCATTATTAGGCTGTCCGGTTTTAGGTTTAAACCTATAATAACTGATAACACCCCACTGAAAGATAAATAGCACTGACCAGTGAAAACATATAAACACTGAAAAAAAACCTGCACAGCCGCAAATTAAATGCCATTCAAAGAAAGGAAAAAGAGAGTGAAAGAGTCATTTTTTTTCTTCCTGAAGGGGCCAATACAATGTAACTGTAATACAAGCTAGCAGTAAGAAAGTCTCGGCTAACATTGTTCTGCTTGAGTTTTGCTGTATAGCGATGCTACTAAAATATTGTTTCTTCTTCCTTTTGTTTTTTTCAGTTTTGTGGTCTTTGGTTTAAAGATGCAGGGTTTAGAAGCATGTTTTGGATCTTGTTTAATTATTTTACAAACTGTAGCGAATCAGGAAATATCAAAATCTTATTTGATATTTTGGCTGTGTTTGATTCTTTCACTGATAGGTAAAATGGCTGGTTTCATAAGAAACTTTCCTAATATGTGTCATCACATTTACCCACTGAGAATGGGTAAAAATCTTTAATACATCAACCCCAACTTTCTAGTGAGTCAGTATTGATAGTAGGCGAATTGCCAGCACCTCAGGCTTTAAACACCTCAGGCTTTAAACATTCAATGCAAGGTATAGTGACAAGCACATTGTATTGTATTGTATTGTATTGTAATTCCATTTGTATAGCGCTTACTACCCCTGACAAGGCGTCAAATCGCTTTTTCGGCGAGTAGCGCGCTACTCCGGGACCCATAGAGGATTAGTGTTGAATTAGTATAGTGAAACATGCAAGTACATTTTAAGTGGTGGATATGTTAGTCAGTTATTTGGATTCAGAAGGATAGCAGAAGGATAGAAGAGGAAAAAAGGTTTGTATTTATATAGCGCTTCTTACCCCTGATGGGGTGTTGAAGCACTTTTTTGGGCGAGTAGCATGCTACTCCGTAAACCCATAAAGGATTAGTGGTGAATTAGTATGGTGAAATATGAAAGTAATTTGAGTGGTGGATATTAGTTATTTGGAGTGATGAGGAAAGAGGAGGGATAGAAGGGAAAGAAAGGTTTACATGCATATAGCGCCTGTTACCCCTCATTGGGTGTTGAAGCGCTTTTCTGGTGAGTAGCACGCTACTCCAGAACCCATAAAGGATTAGTGCTGAAAATTAGTATAGTGAAATATGAAGTAATTTGAGTGGTGGATATGTTAGTCAGTTATTTGGATTGAGAAGGGTTGGGGAGGGGTAGAAAAGGGAAAAAAGTTTGCATTTATATAGCACTTGTAACCTTGATGGGGTGTTGAAACGCTTTGTTGGCGAGTAGCATGCTACTCTGGAACCCGGAAAGGATTAGTGGTGAATTAGTATAGTGGAATATGGAATTAGAGAAGTGAACATGTTATTCTGTTATTTGGAAAAGGATAGTGGAGGGATAGAAGAGTGAAGGATTACTTTTTTTAGGTCATAGCAGTAGGAGGAGACGTTTGGATGAGTAAAAAGAGTTTTTGGAGGGGAAGAGTCAGAGGGAAGAGTTTAGAAAGGTTTGTTTTGGGGGATCGGTATAGTAAAAGAGATGTCAGATGCTGCAAGGTGGGTGGAGTAGGAGAGAGTCTAGAAAGTGTTATTTTGGGGATCATCGTTGTGGTATGGGGTTTGGGATAAATGAGAGAGTGGGTGTAGAGGATATAATGATAGATGTATAGGTGTGAGAGATAGGGTAGTGGATTGGAAAGAGTAGTAGAAAGAAGTTTGAGATGAGTCAGAAAGTTGGGCTAGAAGATATATTGAGAGAAGTATAGGCTGAGGAATAGGGTAGTGCATTAGAAATGCTAAATTTGAAGAAAGTGATACATATACAGATCCCTAAGTACATTGAAAGTATATAGATGCATAAAGGAGGTAAGTATATATAGATTAAAGATAATGATAGAGGTACAGGATGAGAAATAGGGTAGTGCATTGGATATGCTTTTTCAGGAGAAAAGTAACAGACACACAGATGGAAGCAAGTACATGTAGACCAAAGCTGATTGTTTTTTATAACAACATAATTATTCTACATGTTTATATGAAGTAATACACAAAGATAGGTACATATCTATAGTGAAAATAAATGCTTATATACAGAGGGACACATACATTGGGTGGGTATTACTGAATGGGAAAAATGGGAAGCATTTCTGACCCTGGTCCCGACCAGTCTTGAACAGGCTCAAATAGGCACTTACCCTTGTACTCTCCACCTTTAGCCTCGATGCCCGGGCTGAGATGCCCTAAGCCTTGGCCGTTTATAGCCCTAGTATTCAGGTGACCCCTTCAGCCAATGGGAACCCTAACACTATCCAATAACAACACTAGCCCTAAAATCTAGAACAAATAGGAGACCAGGACCTTACGGCCAATATTAGCCCTAGTCCAACCACCCAATCAGTTTCAAAAACCCTGATCTCTACGTCCAATAGAGGCCCTAGCTCTACCAGTAGTCCCAACCCAAGTCCAAGCAACCAATGGCACAGGAAGCCCTAGTCCCTACTTCCAATAGAAAGCCTAACCTTACTCTTAGTCCCACACCTAGTCCAGTAACCAATCACACCAGAAGCCCTAACCACTACTTCCAATTAAAGGCCTAACCCTGGCCCTAGTTCCACCATAGTCCCAACAACCAATAACACAGGAAGCCCTAGTCCCTACTTCCAATAGAAATCCTAACCCTAGCCCTAGCCCCAACCCTACATTGATTGAATCAGAGACCCAGAAACCAATCAGAACCCTCAAATACCCAACCAAAGAGGACACTAACCCTAATCCAATAGAAACACCAGATACAACCACCAATCAGTGTCCACATGTAACAAACAATAGCAGACTATAGGAGGTCCCAGCTACCTCAGACAAGGTTTGCTGGCCAGGGAGTTGGAAGCTGCTCCTATATTCAGAAATCTCCTAGGAGACAGACAGGCTCAATCCACACTTTGGACTTCTGCAGATAAGGGCCTAACAAACTTATCCTCTAACAACACTATCTGTATAAATCTTTACTCCCTCTCCTGGCCAAAAAACAAAGTGCACATTCCCTATTAAACACAGTTTAAACAGCATACAGCAGATTACTGCTGTCTCAGAGCACCCTGTTACTGTTTGGGAAGAAGGCGGGGCTTGTTTCACAGACTTGTAAACACAAAATGGTCGCTGGGGGTGCACTGCTTAACATACAGGTCTTAGCACATAGCAAAGGAGACATTTGGAGGGAAAAACAGATAGTCACGGGGAATGAGAGGGAAAAACTACAGAGTTTGGACTGCAAATCCCACAATTCAGCAGGTTAAATTGAAGCAGTCACGGGCAGGAAAAAACCTGCGATAAATTATGCAATCACTGGCAGGTTAAAACTACAATTTGAAACTGTAATAACCACAGGCAAAGACAGTAAAAGAAATTTCAAAAGAAAAAAAGAAGATGATGCAATCACTGGTAGGGAAAAAAGTTTTTTTTTAACTTTTTTAGGAAAGAGACAGCACTAGTCTGCCTCCTTACCACTTTCTGGACTCTGCTCACTGCAATCTGGGGCACCGGTAGGCCGCAACTCACAAGATGGAGGAGAATGATTTGGGGTGCACCCAGCAAAGCCTTAAGTGGCCTGGGCAGGTGTGACAGGAGGGCTCAGATTTGCTTGGAGCTGGGGAAAACCAATAGCAGTCCTAGGTCTGCTGGCCTGGGGGTGGGGGTGGGGCTGGGACTGGGGAGCTGCTCTATTCAGAAATCTCCTAAGAGACAGACAGGCTCAATCCACACTTTGGTAAGGGCCTAACAAACTTGTCCTCTAACAACACTATTTTTATAAAACTTTACTCCCTCTCCTGGCCAAAAAACAAAGTGCACAGTCTCTATTAAATATAGTTTAAACAGTTTACAGCAGATTACTGCTGTCTCAGAGCACCCTCTGATGTAGAATATCCCTATTGCTGTTGGTGTGAAAAGAGTGCTATCACCAAGCATCTGGGATAGTGGTTAAAACATGACACCTAACTTTTGGAAAACATTGAATGCAGTGTCACTTGGAATACTCTGCAAAAAAGGTCCTTTCCAAGTTCAACAAAGATTGGAGTGATATTGTTTGCATTTGCAATAATTCAGCTATGTATATGAAAATGTTGTGTGATGACCTCTCAAAATTGATACCTGAGCTGAAGTGCTTCTCTGTAAGAGATCCTTGCTACTTGTTAGACGGTATGCTGAAAGCATCTTTACAATCTTTAGAGTTAATGAGGAATGCTATTGACGTTTTAGTCCATTCTGGTGCCCTGTTTTCTTATGCACAGGAACTAAAACGCTAATATTTATCATTTCGTGTTTTGTGTGGCATCAAAGAAAGTGTTATCCCAACTGTGTCCCTTAGCTGGTGGTTCTCAGTCCAAGGGGCTATGAATGCTATATTATCCATGTGGCAACCGTTTACAGAATTTTTGCTGAGTGATGATGCCAAAGGCAAGAAATGTGAGGATCTTTCGTCACATATTGATAGTGATGTGAAAAAAGTACACTCTGCTGCATTCTTAGATTTTTACAGGAAAACATAACTGCTGTAGTGGATATAATACAAATAACTAGAGTCTGAAAAAACCCTTGTCTGCCAAGTGTTCAGCATAATTGGTGTAGATGTGAAACATCTCCTTGAGAGTAGGCTGGGCGAAACCTTTAGTGACTTTGGCATTCCAACATGTTCCATGTTAGAGTGCTTGCCACTTGGTAAGCAAAGCAATAGTGAAGAGCAACTCATGAACTTTTATTTTACAATGTATGAGAAATGGCTTGAAATGATTCTTGGAAATGTCCCTTCACCACCAATGGCCTTTGAAGTCAATGAAACCTCACTGTGGTACTCTGTTCTAGATCCCTTCCATAAAGGGTGATTTCCTCCGTAGTTTCAAAAGTGCTGCTTTATTTTTGACCACTTCAATAACTCTGAGGGCCTAAGCGCCCAGATCAGCACAAACTTTGCAGAACCTGCCCTGAGAATCACAATCTTCAAGTGAACCAGTATTGGCATGGAAAGCTATGTCAGTGGCCAGAGTTAACAAATTGTGTACTGGCTATTTTGGCATTGCCCATCTCAAGTGCCAATGTTGAGAGGGCCTTTTCCCAGAAATTTACATAGGAAGGAAAGAGCGAGTGCACATGACCAAAGACTCACCGAAGAAGTATGGTATGGTGTACTACAATAAGTTTAATTTGCAGAAATCTATTCGGACCTCATATACACTATACTTACACTGTCTATATACAATGCTCTATCAGTGCAGAAAGCAAGCAATAATAAAAGAAAACGTTCCATAAACACGACTTCATTTTGTAACTTTTCCTAGCTCACCATTCTCGTTATTATACTTTTGACTTGCTTATCATATTTTCTCGTTAGGCTCTTTTCTTATTGTTTACTAGTACTACTCAAGTAGTCTACCTCTGGTGACTGTCTAATTTTTTTGTAAAACTGGCATATAATAAAACATCATTAACTCAGTTTAAATTTCAATTTAATTAGTTGCCTGCGATGAATATTCCTCATCCTAAAGTTTGAGTTTGGCTAGGATGGAGTGGGACCTCACTGCTGGATCTGGTGCTTTCACTAGTATTCAACTGTTGCACTAGCAGGCTTCTACTGTCTATTGATACCACCATGGCACCATGGGCAACCATGCATCCATTGTTTTGTCACACCCCCACACCCCCTCCGAGTCCTTAGGGGTTAATTTAGTTGCAGACTGCAGAGACTAGGAGGAGAGAGTAGTAGGACAAGTGACAATACCACATAACTATTTGTTGGTGTTGCAGCTGATTTTAAAAACTGGCTGCCGGCCTGTGGCAAAGGAAGCAGTGCGAAGTAAAAGAGCAACCCCACCAAAAAGATTAAAATTATATGTACAACTATAAAAAATGCATTTCCCTAACAAGTATAAACTAGAACCCCCACAACACCTGGCCCACCCTCTCCCTAACCCCAACCAATGTCCAAAGTAAGCTTAGAAGAAAGAAAGCCCAAAAACGTAATTGACGATAAATGTCCATAAATAAATAAGTGAAAACCCCCAAGATTGCCCCAACTCCCACATTCCCACTCTCTCCCCAACAAGTCCCATCCACCAAACAAAATATAAAAAAAATAAGCAAGAGAGGCCTAATGGTGGGGTAGGAGCTTCCTCTATATACTGTCAAAACAGTCATCTATCCTGGCTTACAGGCACGCCATCCTCTGGATCATGCACTGCTCAATAGCTCTATGGAGTCTATAGGGGGGAGCAGCAGTGGCTGAATGATGGCAGGCGGCTGCCTGACCACGACGCTGGACTTCCGGAGGCACTGGGGCCTGGATGGGGCCCGGAGCATTCGAAGCTGCAGCTGTGGACACCTCCTCCTCCAGGACCATGAGCTGCAGATATGCAGCCGTAATGGCCTCCAGCTTCCTTTGCCAGGTCCTTGCTGCTACCTCCTGCCTGTTGGGTTGTGAGGATGATGTATTGGTAGGAGTAGCTATATCAAGAAAGAAAAAAGACAAATTGTGACCAATATTCTTAGCAAAATAGTAACACATGAAATTATATAGTAGCACAGTAGCACTAGCAGTACATAACATTTGCTGGTATTCTCGATTCCTCTTCACATTCAGTTTTGATGTGATTAGAGTTTCATGCTTTAAGCAAAATTGAGTATACAAGTATTCTTCTTCCCTCTCTTGTTTAGCTAAATTAATGTAGGCATGCCAGCTCAGCTTGCGCCCTAGACAGAAATACTTGTGTTGCGTTACTTTGCTACTGTCTGCTGGTGGGGAAGCTGTACTAGACAATTATCTCTATTCCTATCAAGGCCATGCTCTGTTGAATGCCTCAATTTCACCCTGACTACATGAAAGGCAGATGAATAGTTGCTAATATAAGAATGATATACGTCAGGTGAGGTACTACTATTGTAACCATGCAGTCGAATGTCCACCCATAGCTGTCACTGGAGAAATGCCATGAGTATGAACTCAGAGGGAGTTGATTGATGATGATGGTGGGTACATAATATATGTTGTGCTTGGGAGTAATCTGAAATACAACCTTCAAACCTTTGAATCAAATACCGTGATAAAAAAAAAATTCCTTCTTTACTCTTCTACCCAGGGATTTTTCCATTTATCATTGATTTGTTCTTCTAGTATTTTTATTCTTCAACATTGGCTTTGCCACTCCGTCACCATTTAAGGTTTACATTCTCTTCATCCAGTCTTCACCTATGAACACCATCCATCCAAACACAGCTCTCATTCTCAACAAACCGTTCACCAACATACATTTGTCATTCAACCTCCCATGCGTCCTCACTTTAACCCATCAACCCCCCGGATGATTCCTTTCACCCATACACTTTCACCCACCCCGGCAGGCATCCTTTCACCCTTTATCCATTCTTCACCCACTCATGCATCCTGTCAGCCACCTATATGCATCCTTTCACCCACACATCCTTCTCTGCCAGTCATATTACATTTCACCCATCCTTCCTCTTCCCATTCTTCTTTCCCTTTTCTATCAACCATCAAGGTCTGACTCTTCATGAAACTTTCTCTGCTGAGTTGAAGATAGAAGAGATCATTAGTTTCTCAACTCCAGCTGTAAAGGCTAAGTAAAGAGTGGTGTCTTCAACTGTTCACAAGACTCAACAATACAGTGTAAACCCTTGCAGCAAGTATATCAGTTGTCAATAAGCAAGCAATATGACTTGCCACCGCCCGCCACTGGCTTACCCCCTAATGCTGCCGCATATGCTTCCTGGATGGCACCGCCGGCCCCACTGGCCACCGGCACTGTTGGTCAGTGCAGCTTGAAAAAACATGATACATTTTTTAGATAGCATATACGCCTCCCCCCTATTAATTTTTTCTGTAGCAAAATTGAAAATACATACACCACACACATCATTACAATTCGGATACAGAGAGTATGTTTTAATAAAAATATCATGTTGGGCATTTTGTTGGTGGCGATTTTTGAAAAGCCTCTCAAGAAGACAACCTGTAAAAGACTGGACTGAGTGGCTAGAGCTATTGGTGAAACTGAGATTTCGAAAAGAAATAAGAGTGGACAACTGGGCAGATATAAGGTCTACTTGGTTGACAAATACAATGGGGCCTTCCTCCTCCTCATACTTCCTTCCAGCCATGGTACACGGTAATCAGTTAACCATCAACTGCTCCTAATAATACTAGGCTGAGATAAGAATAAGACACAACTTTGGAGTGTCCAACGTGGACATGACCACGCTCTTGTTTTATTGATTAAGCAAGAGAAAGTAAAAGAAAGCCTTCTCATCTCAACAAACATGCATAGAATACCTTACTTGGGCATGCAATCAGCATGGCAGGGTAGTAGTACAAGTACTAGTAGTAGTAAGCTACCATGACCAATGGGTTCTCTGAGTCTTACAGTGCTACCACTAGGCAGTCCACAAAATATATAAGGGGAGAGGGAAAGCTGACTGAAAAACCAGAAGAAATGAAGCTACAGACAGATTAGTACAGACAGACAGATACAGTTTGAGGTTAAATACAGGCACCAGAAAGATAAAATAACTTAGTACATAGGATAATGCAGAGATAACAAGAATTTAGAAACAGATCGAAGAGGATTTGGGGAATAAATATAGTTAGAAAATGGGTAGAAATAAACAGTTCAAAATAAGGAGCAGTAAAAGATAAGGAAATATACATTAATATTAACAGCAGGAGCACTTACTGGGGTCAGCAGAGACATCGGCCTAGGAGCGATCTTCACTCTGGGAAGCACCTCCAGCTCCCGCACCCACCTTGGATAACTTTTTGCCCCTGGATGCTGATGTAAGACATAGCTAAAGAGACAAAAAATGATTGGTGTGAAATAAATAATCTCCACAAAATGAGAAAACAGTAGTATCACGGACTGTCCTATCTATTTATTCCATATTTCCTAAACCTACATAGCCTTACTATTCCAAAGACTTTAGAATTACTAATAAGTTGCAACGCTCTTTGACGGGCCAATTTACTAAGTCTGCATTTTGTCTTTAAATGCATAGATGGACGGATGAATACACTAAATTGGTTGGGTGCTTGTCACTGTATGAGCTACAAAAATGATTCTAAGAAGTGAAGTGAGAGGATCTGCACCACTAAATTACTAATACTAACTACCTTTACCTTAGTGACAGAACAAAGGAAAGGAGTCTCTCTCTAGCCTGCATTACTTAAGCTCTTACATAATCAGCCTTAGTGAGCGCAAAGTCTCAAACAAGTGCGATAAGAAGCGTCGAGCATCGGTCTAGAATAACAATCACATAATATAAGATTTGTAAACGTACCTTACCTGCATGCGATCAGCAAACTTGATGCTTGAGAAAAAAATATTAGCAATAAAATAGAACACACTAGTAATATTAATATTATTAATTAGCTGCTTACCAAGCTCGGTGACATCAACCCCTAGCAGGTCCTGCTCTTGGTTAAGGATGTCGGACCACCAGCGAATCAGCTGACTGGAGTGTGCCGAACCCCAGAGTAGTGATACACTGCCCAGCACACCCTTGCCCAGCGCTGCTGGTGCTCCTGGAGCCTGGACCTGGACCCAGGCCTGCCACCTGCAGCCAGGATGAAGGGGAGGTGGCACTGCACAAAACAAACAATTGCTACCACCTCCACCTCTGTAAACAAGGACCGGGGCTTCACCCCTTCCGGGCACTGCCTTTCGCAAGAAAGGTGGCTCTTGGTTGCCACCTTTTTTTGGGGCACACTTCACTGCCATAAAGCTGGGGGCGGGGAGGCGGAAAATAAAGTGTAGAAAGTAGAACAAAATAACAGGAAGAAGAGGGAAGGAAGTAAAAAAACATTAGGATGAAAATAGAGAGAAAAACAGTACAAAACACACACAAAAACACACAAAAAGTCGAACAAATGCAAAATCTACACCTAGAAAGAAAGAGGGAAAGATAATAAATAAAAAAGATCAGAAAAAAAGTTTTGGGAACCAAGGATTTAAAGGATTACGAAGGATTCCAAAAGTAGAACCCAGCACCACAACAGAGAAAGAAACAAGTAGGCCCCAGCACCATCAGAGAGAAAGAAACAAGATGGCCGCGCATTTTGCATGATATTTACCGCCGAACACGCAATACGCGAACTCCGCCCAGACTTACCCTATCGTAGGCCCTAGACAGGGCAGGGCGCAGGGCAATTAAAAGGCTGGACATGAGCTTTCACGTTTTACATGTCCTGGTAGTGAAAAACTCCTACATTTGTTTTTCACTACTGTGAGGCCTACCCCTCCAATAAGAAAACATTGGGGATTCCTTATTACATTTAATAAGCTGTAAATTCCAATTGGGAACAGGTGGCTATGTCAAGTTTGGTATCTATGACATTGTAATTATAAACCCTCTTTAACAGTAAAGTCAGATTTTCCATTACAATTTTTTAAATGACACTTTTCCTATTGAGCCTGCAGCCTGACGTGGGTTATATGACTGGGTTCAGCTGACAGACTTTGTGAATTCTTCCCAGACAGTCACACAATAGAGGGATTAGGTGTGCCTCAATGGGCCATCTGCTGGCAGGATACCTGGTGGAGCTGAGCACAGTCCTACTTGCAACTGACTAGCCTGTGTGCTACCTTAATACAAAGGGCCTAATGGACCCACATTGTTAATGCAGCCAGCTTGGAGCCAGGGCACGAGAGTCAGGGTTTTCAATGCACTTGAAAGAACATTTCTAGACGCTTCTTCCACCTTCCAGAGGAAGGGCACCAGGGTATAAAAATAGGACTTCAGACCCACTCTTCAGTACACTTTCGGACCTGTGGATACTTTGTCAGGAACAAGGACTGCTGTACTGCTGAAAGGATTGCCACTCTGCTGGATTACTACTCTGAAGGACTGCGACCCTGCTGGATTGGTGTCATGTTGTCCTGGTGCTCTGCTACCTTCTGCCTGATTACAAGGGATGGATTGTCAACTGTCCCAGGACCTCCATAGTGACTCACAAGGACTGGTTCGCTGGCCTCATATTCAGAGCAACAGGGACACAAAAGGCTTCCTCCATTTTGAACCCATACCAAAACCCAGTCTGAGTGAGCCCGGACCCTCCAAGTGGCCCTCCTAGTGGTGCCCCTCCAGTCATGGGTACTTGGAAGTGGTGCTAAATGTGCTCAGATAGCTAAAATCCAAAAGTGGGGAAATATTTTGGCTAAAAACCGCTCTGATATCCAGAAGACTGGAACAAACCTGCTTGCCTATCCACCTGAGTGGCATTGCCCATTGGATTACCTTTGCAGCTTCTCCCTCTTCGGTCTTCTCCACAGTAGCATATCCTTTTCAGCCATCCTTCATTAAAGGGGTATATGACCTCATTGAACTGTCTTAATCAACAGCTATCTGCCTTGTCCTGTTGGAGATTTTCTACTTCCATTTCAGAGATTAAGTCAAAACTTAGAAATCTTCACAGCGGCTTCGACCCAAGGTTACCCAACAACAACACTCCATCCTTGGAGAACTCCTGCAGTCTTGCCCCAATTAAATTTACCTTCTCAGAACAATTTCTAAAGAAAAATCCAAGGGTGAGAGTTAGGAGATAGTAGCCAGGGTGCAGGGGTTATTATGGTTAAAACAGCTATCAAATAGTGTAGTTGGGAGGTAAGAGAGAGCTACTGGGGGACATAGGAGCTCAGATCTGAAAAAAAGCATCCTTGACAGCTACGTAATCTAGGTTTGTCTGCCTAGAATGTTTTGGTGCCAAAACTATCTTTGAATGAAAATAAGACTCCACAATTAACAGCTCCCAGAATCCTTATTCGTATTCACCAACAAGGCGGCTTATAAGGTCAAGATGTGATTATGTGACCAAGTAAAAAATATTTAATTACCAAACACAAACAGGACATATTTTCTATTTAGATACGTTTTAAAACTTAAACAGTGTGCTACGAAGCGGAGGGTAAGGGTACTAAGGAATAATGTATGGGTATTTGACCAAATGACTAAGAAGAACAATGTTACCACAAGTACCCCAAATCTGAATACTGACTTCAATATATGAACAAATTGTGTGATCCTGAACACAAACCATTTGCTTGCTTTGTTGAAAGGGCCTGCTTGTAACTCAGGGCAGTGTCTGCTGTATAACAAAATTATCGAAGTGTAAAGATATTAGTGAAACAGTCGACACGCCACAAGAGCACATGCAAGAACAAAGCCAGCTGTATTAGTGTTATTTTTGAGAGTTCTATTGTCAACTGAATTGCCAATGCATTTGAAAGCAGCAAGGATACAAATGTATGTATATTTACTTGTCATATTAATTCTAAAAGGAGACAAATGTGTTTATTTTTTCTTGTCACGTTGATGCTACCATAAAAGTGAAGAAATCATTTTATGATAGATACATAAAAGAGTTATGATAAATTTATTGTTGCATGAACAATGTGTTCAGGAAAGCATTTCATTTTTATGCTTGAGGCAGGGTACCGTACAACTGGCTGCTGCAATTTGTTTGTCCTAAAATGAAATACATAAGCAGAGTTGTAAGGATTAACACAGTCGGCTACATGTGCATCACAATACATTCAAAGAGTATGGAACAATTAATTGAAATCTGCCAGTGTCCCTAAACTGCTCAGGGTTGGTAACCATCGTTTTAAGGCTGCATGTGATGTTTATCGTAAAAATAAATAAAGATGCTTGTAATATATGTACTTATTATGTCACATTGGCTGTGCTCCAAAGACAGAGGTCAAATGTCAGGCTATGTCTTCTGGCAAACTGCTGCTTTTTTAACATGGGGATTGGTGTTTACAAACTCCTTTCACTTTGCAGTCAGAGTTAGGAAAGTAATTCTGCTCCTGTGAGGAGCACTCGCATGATGCTACATTGTAGATTTATTTCCCATGTAAGCTGTACAGGCTACTTGGAGGTGACTGGCTCCACTGACTTTGGAAGCTGTCGTGGTAGAGACTGCCAACTGTTTTAATGATGTTATGTTTGTTTTCTCTCTTTTATTTTACTGTTTCATTATTGTTGCCAGAATTCTCTTCTGTAAGGGGACCCTTCCAGTGGGAAGGGGAGTTGCTGGGCTCCAGTTCTTTTTCTGTTGTGCCCCCAATCCCCCAGTTTCACCCCTGTCTCTATGCCCACAGCCATGCCCCCTTTTATGGGGTGGGCTATTTTAACTTGGCTGGTGCGCATCAGCACATGCTTGTCTGTGGCATCTGTGCCTGGATGGCACCAGGGGCCAGGACCGCTGGTCTTTTTAAATCAGGCACCATTTGCTGCACTGGGCAGGAACTCCTTGCTTGTTGTGCTGTCCAGCTTTATTTATGCAGACATTCTCTGGATCCTAGTAAGAAGGAGGTATTCATGCAAACTCTGCAACTTTGTGGTTTCTGCCCACCCGCCACCCTCAGCTGAGGAAAGTCAGTTGCTACAGCAGCATACAACTCTTAAGCTTTCCTTCTTAACAGCAGATCGCTGGTGAATCAAAAAAAATATGTCTACAACTTTATAGAAGAGCCCTCACCAGACGTTCTAGCACTTACAAAAAGCTTCACTGTTAGAAATTAGGGGGCATATTATCAAGGTCCGGCGTTAAAATTATCGCAGCTTTAGCGTCAGAAAACTGCCGCTAAAGCGGCGATAATGGGCTTGATAATATGCCCTTGAAAAGTCTCATAGAAGCCCATGTTCTGGTGTCAACATGGGCTTCCATTGGAATTCTCTGTGGCATATTATCAAGCCCATTATCGCCGCTTTAGCGGCAGTTTTCTGCCGCTAAAGCGGCGATAATTTTAACGCCGTGCTTGATAATATGCCCCAAAGTTACTAGTTGACTTGGGTGTGAGCCCTGGTCAAGCAGCAACCGCATTCCTAGTCAGGGTAAGGCATAATAAACCCCAAATTAACCTGTTGCTCACCCTTTGGTAGCTTCAGCACAGAGCAACCAGGCTTAACTTGAAGGTAATGTGTAAAGTATTTGTGCTACACTTCAAACACTAAAATGGTGAAAACACCACACATAAATATCCCACTCCAGGTTTTGAAAAACAGAGTAGATTTTAATAAATAAAACAAGACTGAAACAACAAAAATCTAATGACTAAAACAGGAGATATTGAATTTAATGTTTTGAAGTATAATAGTGCCAACAAGCACAAAGCAACAACAAAGGATAGCTGGTTGTCGCGAAAGGGGAAAAAATCACAAGTTCAGGTTGACCCTGATGGAGCACTGGTCGGCTACAGGGGCCCAATTAGGCCCACTGAACAAAAAACCTTAAAACCTGGTTGCGGAGCGTTGCCTGGATCAGAGGCAAAAAGAGTTGTGCAGTTGAAGAGATGCTTGGGTTACGAGATGTGGCGAGGTTGTGGTGTGAGGTCCTGTTGTGTTGAAGTTGAGGATCCAGTCAAAGAGGCATACGGTGCAAAGTCCAGCATTGAGAATACAGCACGCACTGGTGATGCTTCAGTTTCAAGGAGCTGTGAGGCTGCAATGCAGAGGGCGGAGTCGTCATTGAGCGGCCATCGACGAAAGAAGAGATGACTTGGGTCGGAGATGCACTGAGCCTTCAGCGATGTCCGGGTTCCAAGGACTGCAAGGGGGATGCAGATCTTCTGCACTGGGCCCAATCATGCAGCAGCGGCAATGCATCAGTTCTACTTGAGGATGTGTGGCTCAGCCACAGAGCTGTGTGGTTATGGCTTGGGGATTCGCTGCTCAGCAGAGAAGATGCATTGATTCCACTGGTAAGCACATTAGGCCCACTTCCAAGGGTCCAGGGTTGGGGTGGGACCACTTTGCAGGTGTATTGCTAGAGGCACTCTTATGGTTTGACACCGCTTGATGACCTTTGACTGCCATCAATTTAATTGTCTTTTGGTGTGTTACTTTATCCTAGCCTAAATGTACGACATCCTGCATATGCCTTTTTCCCTTGAAGGTTTCTTTAATTTAATCTTGCAGTCTTAAAGTGGGGGCTGTCACAGAGTGGAACAGCATGCCAAGGACAGAACGTATGGGATGTGCATTTGAAAGCATGAGAGATGAGAGGTGTGGAATGTACTTTTTGGTCTCGAAGTGCAACAGTGGTGCACAAATGTGCATTATGTTGTACATTGAGAGATGAAGTATGTGATGCTATAGGCAGTGGAGCACAAATGTGCATTGTGATGTACATTGGGAAGTATCATGAAGTTCTTACTATTGGCTTTGACATGGCCTCATCTCATCCTGAATTCTGACTCTGCCTTGTTTGAGCTTTTTTGCGCGCACGGACAGGCCCCCACAGTGTTTGCAAGTTGTTTGGGTTAATCACGTTCAAGGTTGATCTGTTTTGTTTTTGGAGAAGAGATTGTTGAATGTACCCTTGAAGACTTTTGTAAGCTTCGTTAAGATAAAAGCTGAAACATGTGAGAATGTAAAGGGAACGTGAGAACTCCTTTTGCCCTAGTATGCTTGCATGGAAGGTGGCCAATTCCAGTAAGTTTCCTTGGTGCGGAAGGAAAGTCTCTCAAAGCTTCTAGTGTGTTTGGAGACTATAAAGGCGGAGGGTCTTGGCAGGCAGCTTAGGAGCTCATTTGTGGGGCAGACGAGTCGTCACAAAAGAACAGAACTTGAGTCCCACTCGCGAGTCCATGCCCAGCTGTCAACCGGCTCCTCCAGCTTGAGTTGGAAAGGATGTCGAGTGAACGACTGATGAGGTGATTTGTTTCTGACTAGTGCCAAATGTGATGTGTGGCCAGTGGCTGTGAGTCAGAGTGCACATCCAAAGTAATCATTTGATATATTTAGTGTTTATGTCTCTCTGATATCTTGCAGGACGTCCAGTACTATTTCCTGCTTCTTCATTCATTATTATTATTCATGCATTTAACTGTTACATTTACCAAATGTGTTAATATTGCTTGCAAATAAATATATATCTCTATATCCATTTGAATGTTGCATCTGGTAAAGCTTTTCTGTTAGAGAGCAGTGCATATAAAAACCCAAGCCTTATTCTAAAAAGAGATTCTTTGATGTGTTTCATTTTGTAAAGTGAAAAACCCTTTCTAGGTGTTTTTGTGTTATATGTCTCCTGCTTCGTTGTGTTTGGGCCATCGTGCAGGAGTGGTATTTTTTTAGGGCGAAGCAAGACAGCAGGTTAGACTCAGGTGGCAGAGTCCAGGTACAGTTGCAAGGTTGCTGGAAGCCGTTATGTCCCTATGGCTTCAGATCAGGAGGCCAGTCAACTATCCCTTGGAGTCACTCTGTGTTCATGAGACGCAGGTCCAGTCCTTCTCACCCAAGTAAGAGGGCAGCTGGTCAGCGCAGCAAAGCAGGAATCCAGTAGAGTAGCAGTGCAGCAGAGTGGAAGTCCACAGGTCTAGAAGTGTACTGAAGTGGTGGTGTCTGAGGTCCTTCTTTTATACCCAGTTGTGCCTTTGAAGCGGGAAGAAACATCTAGAGACATGTCTTTGAAGTGGACAGATGCCCTGCCCTATCAGCCCTGGCTCCAGAGTTACTACAGGGGGTAGGCAGCCCTTTGTGTGGGGACAGGACACAAACTATTCAAGTATAAGAGAGGCTGGGTCCCTCCCATCCTTTCAGGAAAGACCACTCAGTCACACCTAACCTCCCATTGTGTGTGGCTGTCTAGGGAGAATACACAAAGCCCTGCTGCCAACTTCACTCAGTCATGTGATCAGAGACAAGTTGCAGGCACCAAATGGCTAAGGCAATAAAATACCAACTTTCCATTTTAAGAATTGTAATTTAAAATCTAATTTCACCATAGTTAGGATTTCAAATTAGGATTCTAGAGACAGCAGATATGAACCAGATATGAACCAGTTATATATTCCCATTTAGAAATTATGCTCATCAAAATTTAATGAGGTAATCCCAATGTTATCCTATCGGAGATATAGGCCTTGCACTAGTGAAAAAGGAATGCAACAGTTTTTACTACCAGGACATGTAAAACTCAAAAGTACATGTCCTACTTTTTTAATACATTGCACCCTGCCCTCTTACCTGTCCAGAGCCTGCCCTATGGGTGACCTATTTGTATTAAAATGGAAGGTTTGGGCATGGCAAGAGTTTTAACTTGCCAGGCGATGTGGCCATTTAAAACTGCACACACAGGGTCTGCAAGGGCAGGCCTGAGATATGTTTAAAGGGGTACTTAAGTGGGTGATACAGTCAGTGCTGCAGGCCCACTAGTAACATTTAATTTACAGGCCCTGGGCACAGGGATTACATATTTCTAGGGATTTGTAAGTAAACTAAGTAAACTGTGGATATGCCAAGTTTACCACGTTTTAGGGAGAGAGCACAATCACTTTAGCACAGATCAACAGTGTTAAAGTGTGCAGAATCCTAGCCCCAGCAAAAATTAAATAAGCAAATATACACCAAGGATGCCAGGTCTAAGATTCACACTGTCAGGGGCCTTGATTAAGCACCCTCAGGGCACATTGTCCAATTTTCTCACCTCTCAATCAGATACTATATCTCCACTTTTGTGTAGTAGGTGGCTTTAATTTATATTTTGATAACATCAGCAGTCCAGTGGTGAAAACCCTACTAAGGGACCTGGAGAGCCGCCAACTTACTGAATTAGTTCCCAACTCCACACATAGCAGACGCTCACAGAAGACACTATCTTGACCCAGTTTTTTCTAACTATGATAATCTTGACATTAAGGCTCCACTTCCTTGTTATGTTATGTTATGTTATGTTATGTTATGTTATGTGAAAGGCCCTTGTTAAGCGCACGTACACCAAACGGTTTCATGGCGCTGGAGTCAAAGGGGAGGCTGCAACAACGAGAGAATTAACTAGTCATATGCCTGGGAGAACAGCCAGGTCTTAAGCTGTTTCCTAAACTGTGCATAAGAAATCCCAGACCTCAGCTCTACAGGAAGCGAGTTCCAAAATTGCAGGGCAAAAACCGCAAATTTTAGTCCCCCGTACTTCTTGCGTTTGAATGGTGGGATAGCCAGCAAATTCAAATAGGAAGAGCGTAGGTCCCGAGAAGGAGCATAGCGCTGGATCCTGAAAGAGATGAATGCTGGACTATTACCAGAGAGGGCTTTGAAGATGATACATCCCAGCTTGAAGGCGCAGCGTTTAGCCACAGGAAGCCAATGTAGACTCTTCATCAGCGGTCTGACATGGGACCATTTGGGATCACAAAACATCAGACTGGCCGCTTGGTTCTGCACCAGCTGTAAGCGATGTAATTGATATGCTGGGATACCAACATACAGTGAATTGGCATAATCAACACAGGAGATTACCAGAGCTAGGATGACCAAGGTCAGGGCTTCAGTGGTCAAGAATCTACTGATCTTCCGAATTCTTTGCAATTGAAAGAAGCAAGCAGAGACCACTGAGCCAATCTGGGCTTTCTTAGACAGATCAGTACTGATCACAATGCCCAAACTCTTGGTAGAGCCTGCTGGGAGTGGGGGATTTCTCAGCAATGGAGGTAAAAATGTGGAATTCCTCGGGTTGGCTGACCCACCCGTAAGGATTAGCTCGGTTTTATCAGGGTTCAATTTTAGTTGATTGCTATTCATTCATTCGCTGATGAAATTCAGAGTGGATTGAAAGTTAGACACAGCAGCTGCAGATGAATTAATATCAAATACTAACTGAAGGTTGTCAACGTAGTTAAAGGTTCCAAGCTTTGTTTCTCTCAAAGAGCAAATCAAGGGTAGTAGGTACAGGTTGAATAAAAAGGGGTGAAAGGGAGGAGCCCTGAGGTACCCCACAGGTCAATTTCATTTTATTAGAGGAGAAGTTGGCAAGGCGAACCACTTGAAATCGATTGCTGAGAAAAGAAGAGAGCCACTTCAGCGCCAGACCCTGGATCCCAGCATTGCTGACACGGTCAATCAGGAGATCATGATCGACCGTTTCAAATGCTGCTGACAGATCAAGGAGTACCAGGGCCTGGGTGATACCTTTGTCAGCCCCCCTTCTAAGCTCGTTCATAACTGTAAGAATAACTGACTCCGTTGAGTGTGTAGGTCTGAAACCTGCCTGATGAGAGTCAAGAAAATGAGGGTGTTCAAAACAGGAACTGGGCCATTTTGCTACATGAGCTTCTAAGATTTGCCTAAGTAGGGCAGCAAGGAGATGGGACAATAGTTGCTGAGGACCAGAGGGTCTGAGCTAGGTTTCTTTAGGATTGGAACAATTTCCGCACTTTTGAATGTATTAGCGACTATACCCAGCTTGAGACAATTGTTCAGGAGTGAAATAGGGGGGTCTGGGCAAGAGAGAAAGGCTTCCTGTAGAATGTGAGGGGGACAGGTATCAGTAGGGGAACCGGAATCAACCTTTTTAAGCAAATCAAAGAATACCTTGACATCAGAGGAATTTGATCAAGTAGAAGTGGGCTTTTGCCTATGAGCGGGAAAATGTAGAAGAAGTATGAGTAGGGATGCTAGCCTTAATAGTGGCAATTTTCTCAATAAAGTAGGAATTGGGAAAGTCACATAAGGATTGTGAAGGGACAGGTTTCGCCATGACTCTATCTGGTTTAGCAAGCTCGTCTACTATAGAGAAAATATCCTTGGGCTTATTTGGCGAATTTAAGATTTTCATGTAGAAGTAGTCAACCTTGGTTTGAAGAATAGGGTTTTTATATTCTTTAAGCTGAGTTAAGAATATAGCCTTTTTATCTGAGGAATAGTGGCATCTCCAACTACGTTCTGCTTGCCTTAAAGCAAGTTTCTTTGATTTCAAGTCTAACACAACTGTAATACCAGACATCACTTATTATCAACGTATTATTTACAAGACACCAAAAACACCAAAAACAAATTACTACAAAAAAGACGAAAAATTGCATTGACACAAACTAACACAACTCATAACAGTTATTTAAAAAGTTTGTAAATAACTTTTATGAGTTGTGTTAGTTTGTGTCAATGCAATTTTTCGTCTTTTTTGTAGTAATTTGTTTTTGGTGTCTTGTAAATAATACGTTGATAATAAGTGATGTCTGGCATTACAGTTGTGTTAGTCATGACCCTCGAAATGTTTTATGTGTATGGTTGCTATGCACCTTATTTATGTTGTGTCCAATGTCTAGTAGTGTACAGATCTGTGGCAATTGTTTTGTTCATTACGTATTGCATGTTACACATAATGGTGTATTCATGTTATCTATTTTTTAAACTTCTTTCAGCCCTGACGAAGTTCAATCCTTGAACGTAACGCGTTGGCTGATGTGTTTTACAAATCGTATGGATTGTTAAAAATAAAGATTGATGCAACGAAGACACTGATCAAGCTTCTTTATTGACGCGCTATTGACCTGGGAGTGCGCCGCTCCATTGTTCTTACAGTTCTGTATTCCTGCTTGGCAGGTGGCATCCCACAACGGCGGGTGCAGGAGCTGAATGTGCATACCGATTATCAACATATACATAAGGATTACTTGGGGATCACATTGAGGAAAGTGCGGCAATTGGAGTCCGCCATTGGTTCTCACACTACTTGATTGTGCACAAACGATAAATATTCCGAGGCCCGGATTTCACACATTATCATTTTGTGTGCAATATACTTTTAGCAGTAAAACTATTCGTCTGTGCACATTTAGTAGCCATTTCAATGGAAAATGTGCTGTCTCGAAATGACAGTGCACTATCACACAATGATTTGGTTACACTAAAAAAGGCAAATACTGATGTCACAATAGTCCTACGACTGCATAATTTATACTGAATCAAAAATATGACTGATGTCCCACTTTCTGAAAGCACCGAGAACAGCCATGGGCGTCCAAGCAATCTTCTCAGTTGCACTTGCAAACAAAACAATGACTGCCCATCCATCTGTGAAGCAGCCATTTTTAGGCTGAGAATAGGAGCTTGAATTTCAAAAGAAAAGCGTTTGAATGTTCCTTTATTCTTGAAGAGCTTAACACTCCGGGAATGTAGGGGTGAGTAAAATAATGCCTTTATTTTACATAAAATTACGCAACATTTCTTGAAATTGTGTACACGTCTGCTAAAATGCACTTTGCGGTATTTCAAGTGAAAACTGAACATGAGGACATAACCTTTGCCGAATTTATAAGGAATTGGCATAGGGCGACGCCACAACTCTTCTTGCTGCGCTGCCCTATGCCAATGTGAAAGGGCAGGAAGGCCCCATATTTATGAAAAATGGTGCATTCCTGTCCTATCTCCCTGCGCTGGCACACAATGTTCAGCCTAGTGCCAACGTTGGTCCTCTTGCACCATGGTGCAAGGGTGGCTCTGTTGCAGGCAGGAAGGTTTTTGTCCAGGAAGGGGCACCTTCCTGCACAAAAACAATCATGAGAGGCATTTTCCTCTTTCTATGTGTGCTTCAGAATACAGCAAACATGGAACAAGGAAAAAACAAGGGGAAATAAACATATTTCTCCTTGTTGTGCCTGCTCTGGGGAGGTGTAAATTTTGGTGCTGCCCCAGGTTTACGTGACTATGTAAATCTGGGGCTGTGTCAAAATCCATGGGTGTTACATGAAAAAACCCTCGCAAAGCCCATGGAACGCCTCCTTGCCGCAGAGTAAGGCAAGTCAGCGACTTGCGCTGCTTTGTCTTACTCCATATCTTTGAGGCCATGCAAAGCCATACAGAGTAGCTTTGTGTCACCTCATAAATATGATTGAGAGGCTTGCACTGTAGGAGCATTAAAAAAAGTCATGCTACGGCATCGCAAGCCTCTTCTAAATAAGCCCCTTGTGTAAAAATTCACTCATGATGTAGGCAAAAAATACTTAACCATTGCAACGCGAACCATTGCAATGCAGTGTGGATCTGGAAAGCAAACACAAGTTTAGCAGACATCTAATTTTCATGAGGGAAATTATTGCATGCATTTTTCACCTCCTGATTTAGAAAAGATATGTTTTTCCACACAGAAGAACATATTTACAAGCCCCTTTGAGTCACTCTTGCACCGCGCAACGTGGTGCAAGAGTAATGCAAATTACGAATCAGATTTATGAAGCTATGCAAGGCCACCTTGCGTGGCCCTGAGTGGCTTCATAAATCTCGAGTAATGCAACGCAGCACAAATTGCTGCGTTGCATTACTCTGCACCAGGGAGGCATTTCCACGGGCGTTGCATGGATTTTCCCACGCAACATCCATGAAATTTGATGCATTCCCTGGTTTACAGAAGTGGCACACCTGGGAATACGCCAAAAACCTACGCCTCCCCAGGTGATGCGTAACAAGGAGAAATATGTATATTTCTCCTTGTTTTTTCCTTGCTATATGTGCTGCATTCTTTAGCACACATCGAAAGATGAAAAAGCCTCAGGGGACAGTTTTTGTGCTCCGAGGCCCCTTCCTGGGCGAAAAACAATCCTCCTTGCAGTCCTGGCATCCTTGCACCATGGTGCAATTGTGCCTGCGTCGGGTGGTAGGCAGCTGAAAGGGCCCCAGCGCAGGGGAAATGGCAGGAATGCACCATGTTGACTTAAATACAGTGCAATCCTGCACTTTCCGTGTCATGCAGTGCAGTTTAGCAAGATGATTTGCTACGCTGTGGAACTTGGCCATAAACATGGCCCCTAGTTTTTATGAGCATGGGAGAACCATCAGGCACATGCATCAAAGGAAAAACCGGTCGCAAACGGGCAGATTCTCAGAATCTTCCCCTTTGCGACCGGTATTTTTGCATTTGGGATGCATCATCCCAAATGCAAAAATCGCAATTTAAGGAATCTCTAAATTGCGATTAATTAAATTGCGATTGCATTTAAGGAATCCCAAATTGAGATTCCTTAAATGCAATGCAATAAAGTAAAAAAAATTGTGATTTCGCTAATAGGGGTAGCAAATTACCATGAAGTTGAACTTTATGGTAATTTGCAAAAACTTTGAAAAATGCACTTTTGTGCATTTTTCTAAATTTCATGTTGCGCACACACATGCCCTTAGGGCATGTGTTTGTGCAACATATGTGCACAGATCAATTTCAGGGGTGCAATAGGGTGTCATTTTGACACCCTTGCACCCTTGAAATTGTATGAGCAATTTGCGAGTACCTACTGGTACTCGCAAATTGCTCATGCAATCTCCAATTCATTCCTATGGGCCTCGAGGCCCATAGGAATGAATGGGACGGCATTCCTTAATTGCGACTCGCAATTTGCGAGTCGCAATTAAGTAATGTGTAGGAATCGCTATTTTTATAGCGATTCCTACATGCGTAGGCTTTTGCAATTCCTTAATTGCGATTCCTTAATAATCGCAATTAAGGAATCGCAAAAGCCTACGTTGAAGCATGTGCCAGCATATCAGGTTTTGCCAGCCAGAAATACGTCATGGGGTTTTAGCTGCAGCAGCAACCAAACCTCATCCCTTGTATTTTTTGACAGGGGGAGCGGAGCATACATTGCACCTCTTTCCTTCCATACTCCCGCCACCACCATCCCCCATCTCCCACTGCACCCACAGATCCCTGCATACGTTTACCAACTGCTCAGAGCAGGTAGTAAATGTATGAGTTAAAACACCGTAATTGGAAATTCCGTGGGATTTTGCGACAGAAAAAAAGCAGATTTACCTTAAGATAATGGTAAAAACGAATGCAATTTTACTGTTATCTCAGTATTGTGCAACATGTCATCAGGTACTCAGGGGTGCAAGAGAAGGACCCATAGTTAGGCTCAAGCAACAACTTATTCAAAGGCTTAGAGAAGCCCTGCTTTGCCAGCCCAAGCCCATAGACTGGGGAGGTTTAGATTGATTTACGGCCCTTCTTAGCTGTATTTCTGGCTGGCTGGCTGGCTGGTCATTGCAAGGCAGAAGAAAAGATTTATAAATTCTGGAAGAATAAATAAGCATAACTGTGGGATGGAGAAGTGATGGATGAGTTAAAAAAAACTTAAAATGGTAACAAAATAGAGGAGAAATGTTTTGAATATAAAAGAAAAAATAGGCAAATACAACGAAATTGTTTGAAGGAAGGAAAGAAGAATGGAAAGAAGAAAAGAAAGAAGGAAAGTTGAAAGGAAGTAGGATGGAACGTAGGCACAAAATAAGAATGGAGAGAGAAGAGAAGGATGGAAAGGGAAGAAAATGGGAGGTAGAAGAAAAAAATGAGACTTGGAAAAAGCGGTAGCAAAAAGAAAAAAGGAAAAAACTGAAATAAGAATGGGAGGAAAAAAAGAAAGGAAATCAGAAAAGAGGAAGAAATAATTGCAAGAAGAAATGAGAGATTGGTGGTTGGGCAGTGGAAGGAAAGAAAATAAAGAATCAGCAAACGGAAGGAATTCAGAAGGAAGAGGGATGAGAGAAGGGGCAATTCAGGACAGGAGGATGACAAGAGAAAGGAAGGAACAGGAATGTAAAATAGGACTAAGCATAGGAAAGATGGAAAGCAGAAAGGAAAATTAAACATGAAAATAAAGAAGAACAGAAAGCTCAAGACACCGGAAAGAAGAATGGACAGAACAAAAGAAAGAAGGAAAAAGGGAATGAGGAGAGAATGACAAGGGCTGAAAGAAAGAAATAGAATGTAGGAAAGAAAGATGGAGAAAAAAAGGGAAATAATAAACAAAGAAAGAAGTCAGTGCTAGTAAATGAGCATTCTTTGCAAATCAATCTGTACAATGCATCATTCTGAAGCTTTTTCCACTGAGGAACAATGCACACTGGCTCTTTAAATTAAAGGGTCGGGATCATTCGCTTTGCTAGGACATTTCACTCATGTAGCTCAAAATGGGGGGTATTGTTTTCTGGCTACCCCCTTGGCCTTGTTGGTCAACCAAGGTATGACATTGTATGAGTACCCAAGCCTCAGAATCTCGTTTAAGACCACCATTGCAATGGGAGATAGAACTTTACAGTGGCTTAGCTATGTTCGTCAGCCTTTGTAGTAGGACGAAATCTGGAACCCCCCACCTTTTCCTGCTCACCCCAGGGTTAATAGTCACAAGATGACAAATAATTATTGTCTTTGAGATAAATACAGCTGAGCTTGGGAATGTAATCTGCAGGAAATACAGGGAAAAAATGGAAATATAAGTATGGTTTAAAGCCTTCTTATCACTCTGATCTGAAAGAGCAAGACGCTGTTATAAGTCATTACAGGCAGAATATGGTGTTATTCTTGTTTCTGCAAGTGGAAATGTCAGAGTGAGGTATGGGTTAAGCAGCGAGTACAGATAATCTGGTTTCCTGGATGATAATTGACTCTGTGCTATGTGTTTTTTCTCTTACTGCAGAATTGTCCCTACATTAAGGTAAACACATTTTTTATGTCAGTACATGCTGCGTTTTTTCCACGACTGAATTTTACATCTTTCTCTATCTCCCCATCCTTATCTGCTCCATCCCATTTACTCTCCCTTTTATCTAGTCTATCTATCTGCACCAACCCATTTACTCTCCCTTTTCTCTTTTCTCTAATCTATCTGTAGCTTTAACTTTTAACTCCCTCTTGCTCTTAAGAATCACTATCAATTATAGCATAGTTGTCTTCTCTCTATCACTTTCTCCTCTTTGTATCCCTCTTTCCAATCATACTCATTTCATTTATTGCTCTCTAACTATAATCTCGTCTCTCCCTATTGACCAGTTTGTCTCTATTTCGCCTTTCCTACATATACCCTCTTAACCTTCCCGTGTTCATTACTGTTTTCAAAATGTCAACTCCCTTTCTTCACTCTTTAGTACTGTCTATTTTCAACTTGCCCTCAGCCACTGTCAGCTTCTGCACTTTCTCATTCCTTGTTCACTCCAGTTTATTTACTCTATTTCCCTCTCTACATATTATTCTAAATCACTTCCCCACCCATTCACATTTTCTACTCTTCCTCTAGCTTAATCAGTCTCTGAACATTTGATATTTTCCATTTTCAATTCTTTAATTTCCACCTTCCATTGTAATCATCTCGCTTTCTTCAAATTTCTTCTCTATCTCCGTCTATCCATTCCCTGGGACATATTTACAAGAAAATGTAGGAGTGCAGAGCTGAGCCACATTTGGCAATGCCGTAACTCTGACATTTCTAAAACTTAGGGATGCCCTATATTTACAACAATATGGTGCAACCCTGTGATTTCTCTAGTGCCTAGCACGAGTGCGGATACCTGTGCATCATTGTCCACGGGTGCCCGCATTGCAGGGGATGATTTTTTATGTGCAGGAAGGTGTCCCTTTTTGCACATAAACAATCAATAATGGCAATTGTGCTGTACTCTGCAGCAAACATAGAAGTAGCAAATCATCATTATTTAATGCTTGTTTATGTGCCGGAAGGAACACCTTTAATGGCGTTTTGCTCTTTCTATGTGTGCTGCACACATAGAAAAACCAAAACGAGGAGAAATAAAAGTATTTCTTCTCGTTTCGCCTGCTATTGCATGTGTTAGTTTTTGGCGCTGCCTCAGATTTACAGATCCTTGTAAAACTGTGGCAGCGTCAAAAAGCAATGGGTCTTTGCCGTGGCACACCGTCAGTAACACCTATTGCATGCTCCTTTCTTGCAAAGTAATGTGTGTGAAGGGGCTGTATTTACAAGGCGGCGTTAAGCCACCAAAAGTGGTTTAACGCCGCTTTATAAAAATGGAAAAGGGCATAGCACCAACAGAACATTGCTAAAAGTGATATTTTGGTAGTGCTATCCCCTTGTAAATATACCCCTCTCTTGTCTTCACATTATTGTCTATCATCCGTTTACCACCTCTATGGCTTTTTCTTCCTTTCTCTCTTATCTCTCCTCACTTTGAAAGTCTCCCCTTTCTGGATCCATTCTCTTACATTTCCTCATCCCTTTTTACCTTACCATCTGCCCATTGCATGACTCCACATTTGCTCTCTTTCGCTCTCCACTTCATTGCTTCACTCACTTTTCTCACCTGCCCCTACACATTCCTTGCTCTGTGCCTTGTAGTCTTCAGTTTCATGAAATGTGTCTGGAGGGATTAGGCATTGTCCCTTTACTCAAATGAGTAACAAGGAGGGCACACAGGGGCATATCCACCAATGCTGCAGCTGGGGGGCCCACCTATAATAGCCTCTGAGCCCTGAGAGGGCACCTAAATAAACATGCTTGAGTTCCAAAGGTCAACAAATATTTAAGATGACTTAAAATCTTATTTTTATCTTGTCACATTTGCTTTGCGTTCAAAGACAGAGGTCAAAGGTCAGTCTAATATTCTGACAATGTGTATCTTATTCCTGTATTATTTTAACATTGAGACTGGGGTTTACTTTTTTCTGCTTACTGAAAAGTGTTAGGATTGTGTACAGTGAACTAGGCAAACATCTTGCTGGTCTGAAAGGGAATACTGTAGGATGTTATTTTCTTCTAACATACAACAACATTTGAATACCTATAAATGAGCTGTACAAATATTTACAAATAAGTAAGCAGGAAAGCAAAACCAAAGTGCTTTTTTCTAATTCTGAAGTGTGATGGATTCAAAGAATTTAACAGGATCAAAACAAATCAAGTCACTTTACTTGATGGATGTTCAAATGACATATATTTGGGAGCATTTTCCACATATTATCTTTTGAGCACTGTATAGTTTTATCAGTAAAATTGTGTAGGAAAGCGCCCCTTTTTGTATGGTCACCCCTTACTTTTGTTCTAATTGCTGATGGTTATGACACTAACAGTGCACTGGAGTCTGCTGCCCAGACCCCAGTGCCTGTGCTCTTTCTAAAACTGTTATGTTCGGCTTGGTAATCCCAAACTGGCAAAAGCTTTACCCCTTTATAAGCCCCTAGCACATGTCTCTAGATTTACCCAGGTCATTAGTGTTAAATGGGTCCTCAGGGCTGCAGCCCGAGCTTGTGTCACCCTGGGTGACCTATTCAACCCACTAACAGCAGGCCTGCCATTGCCAACATTGTTGTTGCAGTGCAAACTGCTCAAACTCAACTGTGCCCTCACCATGTGTAGCACAGTCACCTACATTGTCTTTAATGTATGTAAGACACCCCTAAGGAAGGAGTTAGTGTGCACTATATTAAAGGTGTGGGCATGTAAGTGCAAGCCTATATGACCCTGTCGTGGCATTTCCCATTAGAAACCACTATATGTGTTACCGGTCCATAGGATAACATGGGCTGCCAATCAGGCACCCTAGAGATTGGCAGCTGTATTATGGCACCACTAAAAAAAATCATGTTTGGGTGCCCTGGGTGGCATACACCCAGAGCGCACCTTAGAGGATACCCCCTGCTTGCGTCCAGCTTTACTCTGCTCTGGCTGACCAGCCGGCACTTTTACACGCCTGCTACTGACAAGACAGGATTCTGATCTCCTGCCAGGCAGTGTGATCACTCCCATGAGTCAGAGACAAAGGCTGGGCAGGAAGGAGGTCACACCTCCCCAGATGGCTAGTGAATTGACACATCAGAGCACTGAGCGTCAAAGGCTACACTGCCTCTGGTATGCATCTGGGCTGTCCCCCTAAGGAGGATTCAGCCCTCCCGTTGCCCTAGGCTCACTTGTACCTGGGCAAGGCAGGAAATTAGCTATGCAGGAGGTGTACACCCCCAGTAAGGCTGGCCACACCTTTAGGGTGGGAAGCCTGATCTGTACACCTAAAATTGAATTCTGTCATCTTTAGGAGGGCAGAAATAGTGGGTTCTGGTTAGAAAAGGTGACATACACCACCATATGTGGTCGCCTCATGGGTAGACTAGCTACAGATACTAGTTGCCCATTAACTACTAACTCCCACATCCCTAACTTTCCTATATCTAGGATTTAAGGAACCACCCTGACACCAGAACCTCAGATCTGAACAACGTACCTCAAAGAAGGACAAAGAGTAAACCTGTGTCACCAACAACAGGACTTTGCCCACCGCACAAAGCAAAAGAGGGATACTTTGTTCCTGAGGCAACAGACTTAGAACTGAGTAAATGACCCTCGTCCATGGCAAAATCTCGACACTCTTGAAGAGATGAACCCTTGTGGAAGCCAGAAACACCCTTAGTCTCCCCTGGACTAGTACCTCTAGTCCCCTGCAAAATGCAGGTAAAAACATTCACCAGATCCAAAGAATTGCTGGTGATCACGCCCTCCAAGGGTTCACCCAAATTCAGGTGGTCCAGTGTATTGTGTGAGTTGTAGTGCCACCTCCCCCGAAGTCCCATGCCTCTACGTTACTCTCCCGGACCCATTGTAGTTCCCAAAGCTGTTCATTGTGCTTACTGCTGCCAAGACTTGTTGGTTACCAGTCTGGTAACCGACCCCCATGCTAGACTCTGCGGCTACAGATAACACAGTGCAACCATCTTCTAACGTCAGCAACTGTGTACCTGTTGTGTTTTTGCATTTTGTTTCTTCCAGCACCATGTAAGCAGTAAAAACAGCACTACCTGCAGCTCCTGTTCAGCACCAAGGACAGCCAGAACAACTCTTCACCCAGACTCCATGGGCTTGGTAAAATTGATCTGACTGTTGTGGCCGAATCCCGGGGCCCACATGACCTTACCCCTTTAAGGGTTCCCAGGAACTCAACCTGTGTTATGGACTCACCTGGTCCTAACCACGGAGACGACACTGGAACCGATGCTGGACCTCCTATCCAAACTCCTTAGATCACGCACGGCCCCAAGCGGTGCGGAGGTTGGCATAAAATAGGAAAAGAGAGACTTTCAGTATTGGATCTGCTCAGCTGCTATGCTTAACAGGATTTGTCACTTCTGAGACCTTCTGCGTTTCAGAGGCAGATGTGCACTGGACCAGAACCTTGGGTTTTGCAATGACTCAATATACTAGAAATAACAAGAGGAGGTAGTTACCATCAGTACACTAACAGGTCTCTACATACAATGACCATGCATTAACTTCAGTGACATACACTTACAGGTTTCATCAGCAGAATGGCATGAGAGCAGAATAACGAGAATCACAGATCGGAGTATTTCACTCCCAGGTATAAATTCAGAACACAGATTGGAGTTACTTCCACTCCAAAGGATAAACTCGGATCAAAGGTTGGAGTTACTTGCGCTCCCAAGGATACAAACGGAACAAAGATCGGAGTTACTTGCACTCCCAAGAATAAACTCGAACACAGGGTGGAGTTACTTGCACTCCCAAGGATACACTCCTAACATTGGTTGACATTACTTGCAATCCCAAGGCTAAACTCAGAACACAGGTTGTGATACAAGGTTCATTCATACATCAAAGACTCTGAAGTGCTTTCTCTTGGCACTACTGTTCACAGAAAAAACACACAGCTAAAGTCTTTAATCCTTGCGCAAACACATTTCTAGCACCAAGGTTGCAGGAAGGGTCCGCAGTATAAACACACCAAAGCACTGGAGTAAATCACCGAGAGGGCATGGAGGAACAGTCTATAGTCTTCGAAAACGCTGATAATTGGTCCTGCTTATTACTATAGGAGGATCAGTACGCACTAACTTGATATCACATACTTGGCCTAGTTCTTCCACTTAACTGAAGTTTGAAGAAGATCTCAAGGCTTTTACTCAGGGAGTCATGGGGGGGTCAGAAGTAGCTGTGCAGGAGGGAAAGAGGAGGAAGACGTCGATGGAGCTGGAGCCATAGTAACCACTGGTTCACTTGGGCTTGAAGGAGACTGGTACGCTTATCGGTTTTGGATGGATTTTTCCAGTGAATGGGAAGAGTGAAGTTTGTTCTCCAGGGAGTGAGGCCAAGCCATGACTCAGGGTTGGATGTGGTTTATATACCCTCTTGAAGACTCAGCGGATGTAGCTAGATCACTTGTGGCACATGGGGCACACACCTGTCTAGTAGGTTTTTGAACCTTGAAGAAAACACATGTACACTAGCTTTGACTATTTATAGAATGGGCAAGCGCAACTTGATGATTGGAACCAAATAACAGGAAACAAATGTGTCATTTTCGCTAGAACGTACTACTGGAAAACAACACCATGGCTCCAGTAACAGCAGGAGCGAGGCTTGCCATTGGCTCACAGGAGTCTGTGGGTAAACTTGCAGGTATTCAATGGAAAACCAGACCAAGGCCCTTGTAACAGTGTGTGCAATTAATCTATTACTTCACAGGTTCTGGGGGACGCTTGCAGGGATTCAATGGCAATGGAATTACAAGTCTTGGGGAACCTCGGTCATGATATCATAGCACCAGAAAGCGCCACAGGGGTAATACAACATGAGCCCTGCACGTTACACCACTACGCAGGGGGTGCAGAAAGGGTTCCTGACAGAGAGGGTGTAGGAGGGGGTCATGACAGAGAGGGGGCAAGGGGGGTCATGACAACATGCAAGTGAATGATTGTTACTAGTGGATTTTGCCATTGACCGCAATGTTATTTTCTCTGTGCACTGATTAAATATTGTTTGAAAAATCTGTACCTCCGGTTATATGTTTGATATCTAGTTTGTTTTGGTGTCTAAATTAAGATAAAAAATACATTTGATTTTTATAAATTGGTGTTGAATTTCTCTCAAGTCGTGTCAATTACTTATCGTCCATGTTGGTACTCTGAAATTCTTAAGACATGTTCCTCTAGTAAAGCCTGACTGTTCTTTTCCGCTCTACCAGGACTGAGCTAAGGATTTATTAGTGTGAATCCAAGACCATCTTTGGGCTATTGTGATCATATTAAATGGTAAGGCCACCCAGCCATACCACATAATATTCTTCTTTCCCACAAATACATGTCTGTGCACTTTTAGTGGTCATTTCAATAGAAACTGTGCTGTGCGTAAATGGCAGTGGCTACCACACCATGCTTTATTAATATATTTGAGGCAGTGTGAACCTAAATGCAACCCCACTTACATCGTACACCCTTACCATTCTCCTGCTGAATGGGTGTGGCTCATTTGTGACATGTTTTCCATGTGTGATACCTGGATTATTCAGAATTCCTATGAGTCCTGTGATGTAAAATTGATGACAACACCATCAGTCTGAACATTGTTCTAGCACCACTCCCTAGAAGGGCTACATGAGTTCTTACAGCACTGGGAGCTTGTTTTTAGCTCTGTTAGAGTCCCTCATCTGCACAAGTCAAACTCCAAGCAGCAGAACCATCTGAAGCATCTGTGGGAGCACTGCAAAGGCCTCATGCACATGTACTAATTGGCCAAACAGTATGCATGCTCATTTTTGTAAATGTAGAGTGCGCCATTCAGCCCTGGCTGCCAGACACCATCAGAGGTCAAAGAAGAAGTCATGCCCATGCTGCTGGGTGGTTTCTGAATACAAGACAGTTATAGTAATCACTATGGTCAGCCTGACTGGTAGAGGGCAGATGATGGCAGTTAGCAAAGAAACATAAACTTACTTAAACAGAGTGCTGGGACTGGGAAAATGAATGACTTGTGTTTTGTTTGTTTCATTGTATGATACAGAAATGCACAGGTAACTTTAAAACAATGTCATGGAGTCGCTAATGCTCTTGGCTTCCTTATGACAACCAGAAATAAGAATAATTATCCTTTTAACACCCTTTGAAACTGGTCGGAATCTCAGAAAACAAGATGTTGGTCCTGAGAGCAAGATACTGAGAGATTGGGAAAACTAGTAACTGTTATATATACAATACTGTAGTAGAGGTGGGCATGTTTTTAAGCATGAACTTAGAAACATTAATGCCCCACAAACCCCTCCAATGATAATACCATTAATGCACTTAGAGGTATGTCAGTTGACATGGGCACCCTATATGTAGGCTACTTTCTATGTGCTTGACCACCTTGAAAAAAATGGCTGGCTGACCAAGGTGAAGGCTTTGATGATCTCCGTGGGGCTGGAAGGTCTTTGGGACACTAAAAATACAGAATCCTTACCCAGCAAAGCATTGATTAAGAAACATTACTAGGGCTGGGTGGCTCTGTCTGCTATTTCTCATCTATCCTGGGGTCGTTTGACTCTCGACTTCATGGAATTCAAAATAGAAGGAGCTTTTGAGCAATATCTGGAGGTTATTACAAATCCACAGGACAGGAAGCTGTACATGCAGTTTAGATTTGGATCCCTCCCTTTGCATTCTTTTACTGCCTCCTGGCGCCAGCCTTCACCTGTATCGCAGCTCTGTCCAAACTGTGCTCTTGCAGCTGAGACTATCATCCACATTTTTTTTTTAATGCAGATTTATATGGCGCCAACTCGACCCGAAGGTATTGGAGCGCTTTACATGAGCACCGGTTATGTTACACAAGGACACATTCAGGCACGGGAAGATTAAGTGATTTTCCCAGAATCACAGGATGTGGACGCAACCCCGAGGCTCGAAACTCGGCTTCTAGCACCAAAGTCGGCAATCTTGCCGTCCGACCACATCCTCTCCACATCCTTTTTGTATGCCCCAGGTATAGTCGTTTAAGATCCAGGTGGATAGCCCCTGTTTGTAGAAGGTTTGGAACACTTTGCCCAAACATGCTCTGCGCATTTTAAAATATGACTCAAGTACACTGATTGTATGTACAGTTGCTAAATTCCTGGGCAAAATGTGGAATAGCAGGAGGCACACAATGAACATGTAGCAGATGTAATTCCTTTAGCACTCTTTTAAAATTGGTTTTATGTATGTAGTTATTTTAGTTTAATAGAGAGCAAATTTTAGATCTGTATCCGCATGACGGGTCATGCTGCCTATTATCAACTGCATAGACCTTTGCTGACAGAGGGGCATATTAACAACGGCCAGCGATAACAATCGCTGGCCGTTCTTAGCGATAATTATATTATCGCAGGCTATCTCTGGCATTTATCGCCCTGGTAGTGCGTTATTAACAACGCGTTACTCCAGGGCGAGAAAAATTCCAGAGATAGCGAGGTTATTGCCCTTTTGCAGGGAACATCACTGCTTTTCCGGCGGTGTTCCCTGCAAAAGGGTGATAACCTTGCTGATACGACCCACAGGGTCGTATCAGTATAATCCACCCCCTATGTTAGGGATGGCTATGTCAGGATTTTAGCAGACATTGGGTTTTGGCGAAAACTGAAGTTTTTGCCAAAATCTAATGTGTGCTAAAATCATGTGGGCTGCCTTGTAAATATCACGATGTAAACATCAGCGATATTTGCAAGGTAGTCCATCTTGGGTACGCCCAGTAACGCCCACTTTGCATCTCATTGGAGACGCAAAGTGAGGCATTGGTAAAAAGGGTGCTAACATGCGATTATGCATGTTAGCACCCTCTTGTAAATAGGGCGCTGGCTTTATCTCCACTTTTTTGGCTTTGTGAGCCAAAAAAGCAGAGTTAAAGCTCTTGTACATATGCCCCAGAGTTCTTAATCATCCTCCTAGGTTTTCTTTTTTAAATTGTTTTAATATCTTTTACTAATTTTATTCAAGTTGGCTACTGATGAATCAACTGTTTTGCCACCTTCATGCTTTCATCGCCTCATTTGCACCTTAGGCATTGGCACTTTTTGAGGCCATTGCACCATCACATAAATCTAGCGTTTAACCTCTTCAATGCCCGTGACGAGCTGGACTCGTCATGGGCCGCGGTGGCGCTGTGCCCATGACGAGTCCAGCTCGTCACAAACCCCGCCCGCTAATGTAACGGCCGGCACAGGGCGGGGAAAGTGGCGGGCACCGAAGGGGCTAAGCTGGACCTTAATATTTTTTCTAGATATTGCTCCTAGCCAGCGAGTCAGAATTTATATGCACTGTATGCATATACATATGCATTGTTCTTATCCTTTCATGCCTTTGTTATTTATGATGTTCGATCCTATAAATTATTCAGCAACTGACCATTCTATAATAGATATTTCGGCCCTGTGGGGGATGCTGCACTGCTATTTATAAATACTATCTAAATAGTCTCTGTAAAATTGCGGCTATTTATCTTCCATGGTTTATCCTGTTTTATATGTACTGTACGCATATGGCACTTTTATGGTCACAACAGCCGAAATAAAGTTATTGGTGATGGCAGGCTGCTTTCTTATTTTACATAGAGCAACATTATAGTCCATTTAGTCGAATACAAGAGATATTTTTTTACAGTACATGCTTCCACTTTTCTAGGTGTTTTCATATGCAATAATGTAAAAATTAGGGACCAAGATAAAATCATTGTGCAATTCAGTCACTAGAGTGATATCCCTTTCTTGCTTCTGTTTGACATCAACATGTAATGCTTTGTTTTTATTCTCAGTACATGAGTTTAAAGCGTGGGTAGAAGGCCGAAGTCACAGGAATACTTGGCAAATTTTGGGCTCAAGAGCATAATAGGATCTTGAGCTGAACCAGACCCTAGCATCTGGCTCGATCCTTAATTGGCTCACCCATCTCTATACTTTGCACTTAATTTTGTGTGTTTGAAATAAGCTTAGATTCTGCTGTCAGTGTGATACCTGTTTTGCATGTGAGGATATCATGACTTGCACTTCCTTTGATCATCTTGTAAATCTGTTGCATGTAATGGGAGTTTACACTGCTGCCTTATGCGCACATTGTGTATGTGCTTACACACAGGCTTGGACTGCTGCTGCAGATGCTGTCCATATTCTGTGCATTCGATTGAAGATTACATGACAAGATCTGTGTGTATTCTATGGGTGTGAAGGAGGTCCGTACTCCTGCCCTGTGCTGTGCTATGCCTGAGGCGTATGCTTGGATTCTCACACCCCAGTGCTGTTCCTTACACTTTTACCAAATCTGAAATGCTGCTTGTTCGTAGCATCTACGGTAGGCCTTAAATGGTGCTGTCCAATACCACATTTATTCTATATCTTTGAGGGAAGTTAGCAGTGGCCCTGCAATACCACAAATGTTCTATGTCTTTGAAGGAAGCTAGCATTGGCCCTGAGTGACACACGTGTTCCATGTCTTTGAATGAAGCTTGCTCTAGCTCGGCAGTGCCACATTTGTTTCATGTCTTTTGAAGGCAGCATCCATTGGCTGGCACTGCAGTGCCACACTCGTTTCATGTCTTTGAAGGAAACTTGTGCTGGTCCAGCAGCATCACACTTGTTCTGTGTCTTAAGGGAAGATTGTCATGTTCTTTCACAGTGCTGTATATCTTATGTATGTAAAGCCCACTTCAGTTATTCATCAGACAGAGTGTCATTCACATATTAGTTCAGCTCTTAAAAACAGCAGATATACAATTGGGCAGTGAATCAGCCCTCTTCAGCCATTGGCCTAGTTGCCAATGTCTGGCTTTGCCATTAGACAACTGATGAGCTTTAGGTTGTCAGGTATTCGGAGTAGCAGTATAAGGCCTGGTCACTCTGTATTACTCTGCGTTCAGAGGGGTTCAACTTCAGGAGATATTTCCTTTAGTTTACTCCCCAGCAGCACACCTATAAAGGCAGACTAGTGCTAATTGAGCAGTAAGAGTGCCAGCAGCTCTGCTGCCATTGCCACTCGACCACATGAAATGCTGCTTGTTCGTAGCATCTACGGTAGGCCTTAAATGGTGCTGTCCAATACCACATTTATTCTATATCTTTGAGGGAAGTTAGCAGTGGCCCTGCAATACCACAAATGTTCTATGTCTTTGAAGGAAGCTAGCATTGGCCCTGAGTGACACACGTGTTCCATGTCTTTGAATGAAGCTTGCTCTAGCTCGGCAGTGCCACATTTGTTTCATGTCTTTTGAAGGCAGCATCCATTGGCTGGCACTGCAGTGCCACACTCGTTTCATGTCTTTGAAGGAAACTTGTGCTGGTCCAGCAGCATCACACTTGTTCTGTGTCTTAAGGGAAGATTGTCATGTTCTTTCACAGTGCTGTATATCTTATGTATGTAAAGCCCACTTCAGTTATTCATCAGACAGAGTGTCATTCACATATTAGTTCAGCTCTTAAAAACAGCAGATATACAATTGGGCAGTGAATCAGCCCTCTTCAGCCATTGGCCTAGTTGCCAATGTCTGGCTTTGCCATTAGACAACTGATGAGCTTTAGGTTGTCAGGTATTCGGAGTAGCAGTATAAGGCCTGGTCACTCTGTATTACTCTGCGTTCAGAGGGGTTCAACTTCAGGAGATATTTCCTTTAGTTTACTCCCCAGCAGCACACCTATAAAGGCAGACTAGTGCTAATTGAGCAGTAAGAGTGCCAGCAGCTCTGCTGCCATTGCCACTCGACCACAACTTTCTTATGCAGATTGCCAGGCATACCTGCTGCAAGCTTCAGAACCACCCACCAGTGTGACTGTGGGGCCCCTGCATGTTATGTCTTTATTTGCATGCATTTTACAAAGGCAAAACCTATTGGGTTTGGTGATGCTTTTGAGTGTTATAGTTTGATAGCAGAAGTAGAGTGCAGGGACATTTTATATCTTTGTATTGCTATTTATTTTTTGTTTTAGTGGGGTAGTGCTTTTTAATTCATACATCGCCTACAGTTGGGAAAATAACTGCATTATTGTATTGTATAATTTTTAATAATTGTATCTTTTATGATTTTAAAATAACCGAATGAAGAAATGCTGATGATATGGCAGATGTAGACTCTGTCAAAGAAGTCTGAGGAGTATTGGAGAAGAAGACAAACTGAGATGTCACCCTAGTGAGAGGGCCTAGTAACTTTGCTAGCACCAGGACCCATGGGAACCTAGGAAAGCCACTGAGGGCACAACCATATTTGATTAATGGGAGGCACGTTCTTATTTAAAAATGAGGCTGATGTTCTGATATAGAGTTCGATGGACCGGTTACTTTGTCACAAATCTGATGGATATGCTGTACGCCATATTTAAGTACCTATTGAAAGAGTAATCCGCCCTTTGAACTCTAAATCAGTCTGTGAGATCTTGGATATCACTTGCAGTACTTAGGGAGAAAGTAGGAATGAAAAAGAGCCTGCAACAGTGACAATAGGTGGCAGGCATTTTCTGGTGAGGCATAAAATATACATGATGTGAAATCAAGACTACACAGCCTTGGTATTTGATAATCCGACCTCTGATTGAGCGCGCTAAGGGCTTCTAAAAAACAGAGGCCCTGCCACTTATTCTTTTACAAATTAAGCACTGGTAACTTGTATAGGTGATAGTGTGTGGTCGTCTATGCTTACCCATCACAGGTACTGGTTTACCAAGTGGTCTTTTGATGTACCTTGGCAGAGAGATCTTGTACCCGGCCTCTCTATTTTGATTTGAATATGATCAAGGAAACTGTTACTAAAAAAACCAAGCGCTTTGAGCTTGTTTCAGGAACCTTTTTGTTTGGGCAAGTGTGACTTATTCCTATGAAAATGTCATGATTTTTGCATTTGTAACCTAAGTTGGTGCATAATGACAGACTGGACAGACTCACAAAGTTTCTACTGTAAGTGTGACTTATTTCCAGAAATAATATTATGGTAAAGCATGTAAAGTGGAGTGTGATTGGGAGGTTCTTGCGGGGCTTGCATTACCCAAGGCTCAATTGGTGTGGCTAAGGCACCTGACATTTCCCATCAAGATATAACATATACACTTGGATTGAATCATTTTGCTTGGAGGTATGTGTCATGTTTTGCATACTTGTTCCAATTCTCTGACAGGTGCATATGGGCCATGAGCCATGCCTAACTGTATATTTAGGGTCACCTACAGGAGATAGACTGATGGGTATCACTTGATGTACAGATAGGTAGGTATTAGAGCCGCAATTTGGAGGATATACATGCACATTGTCATTTCCTATTTGACAAGTGGGAGTTCTATGTTATTCCAAATTTTGCTAATACATCTGTCAATACAGTACTTCTTGGCCAGTACAGATGAAGTATGCATATGCATGTAGTGATTTTTTTATCAATCATGCTGGCAATAAGATGCATGTATGCAGAAAATACATTGCCTATTTATTCATTTATTTATTTGAATAGTTTTATAAAGCGCGAACAAGACTCATAGGGGTATCAAAGTGCTGTACAGAGTTGGAGCAAGAAGGGGTACAAACACATTGTGATAGTAGGTGAAGTTATAACATAGGGGAAAACATTCAGGTTAAGAGTAGGGGGCATCAACGGTGCCCTAGAACATGAAGAGTAAAACATCACAAAATAAAATGCACCAAAGAAGTGCAATACGAATCAGGGAATTTTAACAAGAGCGAGATCACCAGTTAATGCAATTAAGGAGCCATCTAGGACTAGATCAGAATAACGTAAAAGCATACTATAACGCATCAGTGTAGTACAACAAGAATAAGGCTATTAATAAAGACAAAAGCATAATCATAAGATGAGGAGTAGTCGTTTTATCAATTTTTGAAAGGAAGTAGTCTAAGGATTTGATCTGATCTCGGAAGGCAAGAAGTTCCAGATTCTTGGAGCAAGACCAGTGAAAGCATGGTTGTAAGATCTTTTCTTTTTGAATCTTGGAGGTTTCAAGAGAAGGGTGGATGTACTTCTGCTGTTCCGACTGGTGCCCGATAGTTCAAACTTATTAGCTAGGTGGTACGGTGTGTTGTAGTGTATGGCTCTATGAGTCAGGCAAGCTATCATGAGTCAGATTCTTGTTTCAATATATAGTCAATTTAGATGCAGAAGGTCAAGGGAAATGTGGTCATATTTTCTCGAGCCCGTTATAAGTCTAGCCGATGCGTTCAAGATAGCTCGGAGTGGGGCCAAGAAAGCTTTGGGGAGTCCAGCAAGGGTCACCAGCCCATATTCCTATATAGGGATAATCAGGGATTGAATCGCCGGCCTGAGACCTTCGGGGGTAGGAAAGGTTTGATTTTCTTAAGTTGCAAATTGGTTCCCCTAGTAGTAGCACTGATGTGCGCTTGCATGTGTAAGTGTTTATCCAAGGTGATACCTAGAGATTTGGCAGAGTCTACAACGTGAGGGGTGCAGTTCAGAGCAGTGAGGTGTTTAATCCAGTCAATGGTAGGAGCCAAGTGATTGGGTGGGGAGATCAGAAGAAATTCTGTATTGAGAGTATTTAGTAGGAGGTGGTTCTGAGCTAACCATTGTTGGGTTTGTGTAAGTGCAGCATTTAATGTTTTTTGTCCTCTTGCGAGGAGATCTTCAGGTACAGTTGCGTGTCATCCGCATACATGTGGTATATAACATGTGGTATATAACCTAGGTAAAAGGTAGAAGAGCACTGTTCTGAGTCCAGGCAAAGACACACTGAATGTGTGATTAGGCAGTAGCTGGTTTCTAAGAGAAAGTGAACTGTTACTGCATCAATATGTAGTGTTATTTAAAGAGGTGCAGCTTCATGTCTTTCCTAATTTGGAACAAGGTTTGCAGTCCTGCTGGATACAGTTATGCCACTTCAGATCATAGACAACTGTGGGGAAGTCTGATGATGTCCTGGCTCGGTGTGTGCTGGTATGTGTGTGTGTGCGCAGAGATGGTGAGCTATTCAGCTGGAAGGAAGGGGTGCTGATAGTGATTGCTTTGGAGATTATGCCTCTGGTCCTGAAAATGGAGCAGACTAGGTCCACCTGTGGAGCTCAGGGTTGGTTGATGTGTGGTGAAGCAGTTATATTTTTTCAGTTCCTTTGTGAGGTGTGCTGCTGCATACAGAATGTTGTTAGGTGGAAAGTGTGATGTCAGGGAGTCCATGGAGTAGGCTGTTGCCCCCATCCAGGTTGGATATTAAGAAGGTTTAAATAGGAGGAATGGTATTACTTTCTTTAGAAGAGAGAGCTGGTACCAAGCCATCTTTATTTTCTTGGCAATATGTTCCTAGAGTGAGATCAGTACCCAAGGTGAACAAAAGACACTTGGTATTGCATGAAATTTGTAGGTTGAATATGTAAAGGTTTATATTATTGTGCCAGGTTTGGATGAGCTGTTGCTTGTTGGTCTTTGGTGAAAGCAGAAATTCTACTTTTTTAGGGTTACACTTCACGTAAGTGCTGGACACCCAGGTCTGGATGAGAAGCAAGCAGTGTTTGAGGCTTTGAATGTCTGGAAAAAGGAGACCTTCAAATATCTGGTCTCCGAGGGATTAATTAATATCCTGACCAAGAAGGCACACAACAACAGGGCTCTGACATTACACTACTTCTAATATGTCGATGTATGTGTGAAATAAACATTCTTCAATTTTATTTATAAAGCAGATTGAAACAAAAATGTCTTCAATGGGCCGGAGTGCCCCAAGTTCAAAACTGCTTTGGGATGTAACCGCTGCGACACGTGAAAGACCAGTGCCAGTATTTTTTCGAGAGTGCTATCACATTCTGAAAATAACTCATCGATTACTGGATTTGGGACAAGAGAGTTCTGATTTACTTGCCTAGTAATCTCCTGGTCTTTGAGTGCAACATTTTTTAAAGTTAGATTTACAGGGAGCATTGTCTGTGATGAAGGTATGAAAGCAGATTTCTCCTTTAACCTAGCGTTCAAGGTTGTTGCGTTTTGAAGGAGAAACTTGAGTCTGATCTTACGAGAAGAGGCTAATTCAATCCGAGTGTTGAAGTCATCATGTACCTTGTTCAAAACAAACCCAAAGCCTCTATTCGAAACCTCAGGATGTTCAAAAGTAAGCTCCTTGTTGCTCAGATTGACAATAAGGTCATCGCTTGGCTGATACCTGCTTGGTCCCGAGTCATGCTGAATGTCTGTGGTAGTGAAATGGATCTGTCGCATGGAAAGTGTTGCTGCCCTCTTCTTCTTGCCTCATAGCCATGGCCTGAGTGGTTGATGTATCTACATGTTTTTGGGGTGTAGCTGATGCTCAGATCATGGGGCCAAAGGTAGATTCAGGAAATCTGGTGCAGCGATGTGTGAAGAATTAACGCTGCCTTGTAAATAAGGCAAAGCTCCTATCGCCACCACAACATCACTAAAAGTGGTGGCGATAGGGGCTTGTAAATATGCCCCCAAGTGTGATAAAAAAGTCACAGAAAAGGGAGTTCAAAAGTACGTTTATTGAAGAAATAATCAAACATCAATGCTTAGTACAATAAAACAAGAAAGAGTACATAAGTAATAGCATTCATTTAAGTATTCTATCTGGGAGAAAGAAATAATATGCAGTAGAAAGTAAAGAGAGCTGGTTCATACAGGCAACAATTGATATAGTATAAATATGCAATTGATGGAATGATAAAGAAGTAACATGGTAAATATCATTAGTATCAATAATTGGAAGTCAAGGAGACTGAACAACTTCTTGTTGTAAAGCTGCAGAAGCAAAGGAGCATTTTGCACTATTATCTCAAAATCGTGTACTAGGAGACCATAAATGTAAATGTTTCACAGCAGAGATAGAGGATATACAAATGTAGCATCTAATCTATGGTTGTGACAGACAGTGTACCACCATGCTAGAAAAGATAATTTAGACATATCTTTCCAACTCTTTGTGACCTTCTGAAATGCAACTGCGAGCAATAAATCTACAATTCGTGTCTGAGATTTACCTAAGTCCCAATCAGTAGATAAACTTTCCAGGAAAATATTAGCAAATGAAAAAGGGATTTCAAGGTGAAACATTGTGTTGATCTGAGTCCAAATTTGTTTCCAAAATTGAGTACAAATGGGCATGTGAAGAGTAAATTTTTTAGATCAGCATGCTCGAGGGAACACGACCAACAAGTATCTGAGAATTCCAAAATGCATTCTATGCAAGGTCATAGGCACCAGTAAAGAATAAAGAAATAAAGAAAAGAGTTTGTGTGGTGTTTGCTGCCCTGGAGGATTTCCTAAGTTTCAGCCAGATCTTGTTACAGAGTGAGATGGACCATTTTGTGTCTATGTCAGCTTCCCAGGAAAGTTCTACCTTTGTTTTATCTCTATCAGTCGAAGAAGATGTCAGATGAGAGTAAATACTAGATGCTTTTTGATTAATGCGAAGGAGGTTATACCAACCAGATTCAATCGGGGAAGAGGGAGGGGAAGGAGATTGAAAGTGAGCATCAAGTACTGCGGTTCAAAGAACCATAAATGTATTTTGAAAAGAGAGGGGCAGTTGAAAAAGAAGGCTTGCTTGCGGGTATGTAAGAAATGTATTGTGTTCAAAAAGGTGATATACCCACAGTAGTCCCTTATTTCTCCATGATTTCCAATATATGGGTTTGTTTAATATGTGTTTATATTTATTGTGCCAAATGGTGGAAGCAAGAAAAGTATCAAGATCTTTCGGGGCAAAATGGAGTACAGAGTCCAGCAATTTACAGGAGTGCTTCAGGACCGGTGTAGATGCATTTTGTGGTTTGCGAGTAAAAGATAAGTATTCTTGGAGAGAAAAAGGTGAAAGGAAGGAATTTTCAAAATCAACCAATAATGGGTCATCCAATGAGAGGTCAGAGACCCATTTCGATAATTGTCTTAGTAAAAACACCTTATGATATCTAGGAAAATTCACACCTCCTTTCTATTTTGGACATGATAATTTTGATAATGACATGCAAGATTTTTTGTTATTCCATAGAAATGATAAAAGAATATAATTAATCTTATGGAAGGATTTAAGTGGTATAGGTAATCGGAAATTAGATATAGTGTAAAGTATGATTGGAACTGACATCATTTTAATGGTATCAAGGTGACACCACCAAGACAAGTAAAGTGGGTGCCATTTTATTGTAAGCATAGTCAATTTATTAAAGCATTTGTCAAAATTTAAAGAAATTAAAGTTTTAATAGATGGGGTAAACCATAAGCCAAGATATTTGATATGAAGGGGACACCACATAAAATTGGAAATTGAAAATTCCTCTTTAAAAGTATATTTGGTTATACTTATAACTGGATACCGTCTTGTAGGAGTCAACTTCTTGTAAGAATGCTGGGAGAGTGAATTGAGGTTGAGAAAGGAACAATAGGAAATCATAGGAGTAAGCCACTAGTTTAATCTGACGAGAGTTGAATGTAAAACCATTAATAGATTGATTCTGTCAAATTCTGGATAGAAATGGTTCTAATGCTGGATTAAGAAGAAAAGGGGATAGGGGACAGCCTTGATGTACACCTCTGTGTAAAGTAAAATAAGGAGAGGTAAGGCCATTTGCGAAAATAGAAGCTTTAGGATCAGTGTAGAGTAAAGCGATTCGGGATATCATTTTTGGCCTAAATCCAAACCATTTAAGTGTATGAAAATTAAAAGGCCAGTAAACTCGATCAAATGCCTTTTCAGCATCTACGGCAATCGCTGCAAAAGACTCCGTGTAGTGTGAGGTTTTGGAAAGAATATAAAAAAATAAACGTGAATTGTCAGTGATGTGACGTCCTTTGACAAAGCCCGACTATTCCTTACCAAATAGTTGGGGAAGATAGGATTCAAGTCGGAGAGCTAGAGTTTGAAAAAGATTTTATAGTCAACAATGACTAAAGAGATAGGTCTGTACTTTTTGCAATATAGCAAGTCTTTCCCCTCTTTAGGGATGAGACAGATTCGAGCTTTTAAAAAGGAACCAGAAGATCTGTGTGAGTGGAGGAAAGAAGGTATGAGAGTATGTAGTTGTGGGAGAAGTAATTGAGCACAGTGTGAATACATTTCAACTGTTGATCCATCTGGACCTGGGGCTTTGTCCTTCTGAAGAATCTTCAATGCATTATGCAATTCCGTCTGTGTCACATCAGATTCTAAAAGGTCTAAATTTGATGAAACATCAGGAGACTTTTGAATAGTAGCAAAATAATGAGAAATATCAGCGTCTGAGGGTGTATTTTCCGGTGTGTATAATAATATATAAAATTGTACAAATTCATCTAAAATTTCGGAGTCTTTATACTTTGGTACTTGATGGGCATTGATAATGGATTCGGTTTGTAGCCTATTATGCCTAATCTTAAAGTAATTAGCGAACAGTTAACCTGACTTATTTTGACCACCATTTCGCACTGGTTTTCAGTAAGTATAATGAAGCATTATCCGTGGACTCTTTATTAAATTGGATCCTAGCGTTGACAAGTTCTGACAGACGTTCTTTCAGATGTATAAATGGAATGTTCCAATCTCTTTATTTTAGCTAGGAGTTCGGCATTGGAAACACAGGACTGTTTCTGCTTGTTGGAAACATATCTAATGATGAAATCACGAGCAGCAGCTTTGAAAGCGCCCAAACTGTGTGGAAGGGAATGTTGTCAGTTTGATTAAAATGAAAATATTCATGAAAAAATGACACAAAAGAAGAGGTGAAGGTAGAGTCTACAAGCAGTGAATTAATAAAATGCCATCTTTTAGGGAGTGTAGGTTGAGATAGGATATCCAGCTGAATCAAACCAGAGGCATGATCAGATATAAGAATGGGACCTATATCAGCTGCACATAGAGACTGAGAGACATTATGTGATATAAAGATATGATCTATTCTGGATTGGGTCTAGTGAGGTGGGGAAAAATAAGTATATCATCATAGGGAAGGGTTACAAAGCCTCCATGCATCTGTTAGGTTTTGTTGTTTTATGGTTTGTAGAAAATATGTATGTGCTTTACTAGGAATAAAGGAGACCATGGATTTGCGATCAAGAAAGGGATCAACCACCTGATTACAGTCATCTGCAAGAATAAAGTTGTCCGCAGGGTGATTCACAAGTAACTGGGATAAACAGGACCAAAAAGGAGCATCACCATTAGTAGGTGCCTATACATTAAATAAGGAAACTGGAATTTTACCAACCAATAATTTAGTAAACAAACGTCTAACTTCATCATCAGACTCCTGAGAAACAAGCTTAGCTTTTAGTGCTTTATGACATAAAGTTATAACTCCATTTATTTTACTGTCACCGGGTGAGAAGAAAACCTCACCTACCCAATTTTTCTTTAGTTTTAATGACTCAGATTCTATAAGGTGTGATTCTTGCAACAAAGCTATGTTAACTTTTAATTTAGATAAATACGATAGAACACAGTAGGGGATATTCTCAAGAAAGTGTGTTAAACATCACAAAATTTGCTTAACGCAACTTCTCACATTGTAGTCCATCGCAGGAAAATAAGACTGTGTTAACGTTGTATTCTCAACCCAGCGGCACCATGCGATAGTCTCACGATAACGCGACAAATGCCACGTAAAAATTAACGCGACACCGAAAAAATGTGAAACACCAACGCGAAAAAAGTGGCGATGTCCCAAGTTGCGATACAAGAATCAGCGATAACCAGTGACAGGCCTGCAATTCCCACGCATCATGCGGGAAAATGCACTATAAAAGCAGGAGAAAAAAAAAAGAAGAAACTGCGTAGCACCATGGACACACCCGGTCCGAGTGCAGAGGACGACTCGAACCCCACAAGCCCCACGGAGGACCAGCCAGGAACCCCAGGGGCAAGGAAGGGCAGGGAGAAGGGGAAGAGGAAGACGGGGTTCATTCCGCAGGAAAACAGGATCATCATCACGGAGGTGATAGAACACTACCAACAACTGTTCGTCACCTCCACTGTGACATTGGCAACACAAATGGAAATATGGCAGTCCATCATGAGCAACCTCAATGCAGCCGGAGTGTCGATGAGGACAATGGAGGAGGTCAAGAGGTGCTGGCATGACGTAAACAGCCAAACCAGGAAGAAACTCACTGCCAACCGGAAGGCAGCAACGGCAACTGGAGGTGGGAGTCCAGCGCCACTGGAGGAGCTGAATGAGATGAAGGAAATGGTGGCCACAGTCATCAGTGTGGAGACGGTGCAAGGAGTTGAGAGTCTGGACACTGCTCGATATGACCTGACCCAACAGCAACAGGGTGAGTAATGTCCAGGGACTGGGGGCACAATGGGAGATGGGCACAATGGCACACATGCACAAGCATGCGTAGCACACTGCACACCCACAATAATCGTGGAACATGTCCCTGATATCCTTGACACACTACAGCACACATAGAAACACCAAGTAGGCCCCCGTCCACAATGTGCACAAAGGGGCCCCCCTCCCTATCACCAATCCCACAACCTACCCATGCACATGTTCTGAATCCAGCAAAGCAGCAGCTCTCTGAGCCACACTGACAATGCAAGTGACACTGCATGACCAATAGCATGGCTGCAGTAAAAAGACATGACATGGTACACAACACTGAGGTGGTCCAGTGTGGATCACATACACAAAGTAGCAGATCACACTCTGACACATCCACATGCACATACAACCCCTGACGACAACAACACATCTGTGGACAGACAATGCACAAGAGTACACAAACCTCCCAAGAGCACAAATGACCCAAGTCGTCAAAATCTCTGCACCACAAATGCACACAAGTCAAAGGCACACTGCCTCAGAGGGATGAGGGGCCGCTAAATCAGAGCTGTAGGCGTGACTCTCCCACAATGCAGCACACACACATAGCAAACACAGCACATCACCATTGATGACAATGTGGTACAAAACTACAGAACAGAGGACACAACTGGTGCCGCTTGTGCGCAGAAACTGGCCAATCACATCTGGCATAGGAGAAAACTGTGCGGTGATAATGTACGAGTACAACCTCACATCTATCATGTCGTCAAAATGTCCACTGTTTCACATCAAATAGCCAGCAACAGCAAAACAGGCACAATGTACATTGTCTCGTTGTCTGTCTGGTAACATGTACAATGCATGCATATACATGGAACACACTGTTAACCTGCATCTCCCCTTCACATTGCAGAGGGACAATCAACACCTCCAGCCGAGCAGACCAGACATCTCTGCACTGATGATGAAGAGGACCCCTGGCCATCTGGAGCAGGGCAGCCCAGCTGCATCGATGTGAGCCCACCCCCTGCACAACCCACACAGCAGGAAGCACCCACCACCACGGCTGGCTGGCTCACACCACCTCACCAAAGAACACATGGCATTCTAACGCCATGTGTTAGACTGCCAGAAGGAGCTGGCTGAACAGGTGCGGGTGGGTTTCGACCTCATGGCAGCCAAACTGGATGCCATAGGTGGCAGCCAAACTGGATGCCATACGTGGGTGTATAAGTCCCTTCAGGGACCACTTACAGTCCTCATCAGACACAAAGTCCGTTACATGCTCTACAACAATTCTTGGCTGACCTCGCTGGAGCCATTACTCGGATACAAGAACTGTCTTGTCAGACAGGCTCCAGCGAGGACAGCACAGAGTTGGCACAAATGCGGAGAACAATGGAGAACATGGAGCGGATGCCTGCTGGAAGGATGGCTGCCACGGCTGAACACCAGCGATATGTAGCTGGGATCTTCCATGCCCTGCAGATCCTCATCTTGCCATTGCTGCCACAGAGCCTGTCCCAGATGACTGCTGCAGGAACTTCAACACACCTATCTCAGCACCCTGATGTGTCAGTGGCACACAGTGATGCAGCCATACCACCTCCGCCCCCTGATGTGTCAGTGGCACACAGTGATGCAGCCATAACACCACCACACACACCTGGCACACCTGACACAGAAGACATATCAGAGGACGAAGATGTGGATGGTAATGACTCTGTGTCAAAAAGTAGGTTCTAGCATTCTTCCCCGCCATATGGCCTGTTCCTGCTTGGTTCAGTCCTCTGCATTATGCCCTGGAACAACACCTTCCACTGTCTCCCCAAACACTCTGCAACATTCACCTGGACCCCGACATGGACTGCCATATCTGCACTGCTTATTAATGACACAGCAATCAGGCTGCGGAATGAACTCTTCCTCTCCCGACTAACTTGTCATTCCCCAAAGGACTCTGGTTGGCTCTCCACTGTGCAACCATGCAATGTGGGTTGTGCATGGCCATGTACTGCTCCAGCTCCGACACCCCACAGAATGTGAAGAAAACATTCCAAATCACACAGATATGTCATGTCTATGTTCAGTCAAGTATAAAAGTATGGATGAATGTAGGGACATTGATTGCACAAAAAGGTACAGCCTGGGAAATGACATGAATGCGCATGTTTGACCGTGACACACATGGCCAATCAGATGTCTGTGAAGGTGTGAACTCGCTGTGGCCTCATTGCTCATAAACAACAATCTCGCAACCCCCCAACGTAGCCCCACGTCCATGTATTAAATATGGCTGTGTGTGTAAATGTCAAAGTCGGTAGCAGGACCAACATAGCATCCCCCATCACATGTGACAACAGAACATCTCTTCACATACCTACACACACTCAACTGTGTGGACACAGCCTGTTTTGATGGATCACATTGATCCACATGGCAAGAAGCTGGATACCATACTCTCATTGCTGAAGACACGTAAGCGCACAGGTCTATCAGCAACTTTCCCAACCACAATGTCTGGCTCACAGAGGTGGAGCTGCCAATGGTGACTCACCCCTAAGTGATAAGCATCAGTCAGTCCCTCCCTGTGTACGGACAATGCTCATTGAGGCACACGATTTGGCATTCTAATCAACACTCATCACAGTTGAACACTAGTGAAGTTGCGTAAACTTTATTAGCATGTGCGTGTCAGTACGGGCAAGACAAGGGCCACAATATGCAGACCAATGCATCATATACTAACAGGCAGCATGGGAACATGTAGAGGTGCAAGACATGGGGATGCAAAAATGAACACAAATCTTCAGGGATGGCAACGGGCTCAGCCCACCTTGCCTTGCTGGATGAGTCATGTGATGTTTGGCGTACGCTCATTGCACCGTGTCAGGGGACACCACTCACAGCCCATTGGATCTGCATATTCCTGTACCACCGGACTGCGCTGACTGTCTGCTCTGCTGACAGTGAGCAGGTGATAGAGTCCAAAAGGGTCACATGTAGAACTAAATTTCCTTGTGTGTACACTCCCTCCAGCAGGGTGTCAGATTGAGGAACCTTGCCATGTGCTGCTGTCCACTCACCTTGCACAGGTGTGTGTCAACCCACAGTGTTGCACCCACATGCATCCTGAGTCCAGGGGAATGCGGCCATGTCCACTGTAATGGTGGGATATGTGACCATTTCTCCAAGATGCAAAAGGATGTTGGGACCGGTGCTATGGGTTAAAATCAGTTGTGGCTGCAGGAACGTAGTTGGTCGTCCATGAGAGCGAGCGCAGCTTCATGGGCAATCAGTTCCAAGAGTACGTCATTGTCAACTTCTAAGAACACGAGGACGAGCCAATCCATTAGCTGGTCTGGACAGATTTGCTCCATCCACGCAGTTTCACCAATCTGCAACACAGCCCAATAGGGGAGCGCCTCGATGCGGTCACTGCTCACGAGGAATTGTGCAATCTCCCATGCCCAACTGCCAGCACATACGCCAAATATGAAGGCATCCCATGAACGGGTATCACGGTTACACTCCTGGTCATGTGCCAACAGGGGGCGCACACACATGTATTAATCCAGTTTAGCCACCATTGTGTTGGATAGGTAAACATCCATGGGCCACTCGAATATGCATGATCGCCAGTGGAACAAGGGCTGGAAGCAGGTGACGTACGCATGAAGGAAGCTCAAAAGGTAATTGATCCGCAGGACTGACACTGGCAGTGCCCCCAACAGATGCAGCATTCGGTCACGGTACAGTTCCACGTGACACGGGTTGTGCATGTGCCAGGGATGTCCTGCCATTGCGTTGTTAGGTCTCTGAGAAATGGCCCTCTTCTGACCTGCGGCTGTTGTGTGGATGATATGCCACAGCTCAGAGCAATGAGTCATTTGAGTATGCAAAGTTTGGATGTTTGGATTTTTCTGTGCTTAAGTGTCAAGGGCATTCCATGCAGGAGTATCTCGAGCAAGTGTTCTGCGTGTGGGGTGTGGATACGTTGTCCTTTCATTAGCGCTGTGTGGAGTGTGGGAGTCATCATCTGCTATGGTGTATCTTTCAGGGAGTGCCTGCAGCATGCACTGCCAAGGTCGTAGGTACAGATGTTCTTCTGCCTTCAGTTTTGGGACAAAGTAGCTTTCATCCCCAATGTCAGTCTGACTACTGCTTGTATTCTTGAAATATGATGTGGCTTTCACTTTGCAAATGAGGCTCAGCCTTAGGCTTATGGCGCACCAAGAGCGATACACACACAACAGTTGGCATGTATCAGCCAAGACCCCAAGCGGCCTTGCGCTCCTTGTACAATCCCTTCCTGCCCGGCCGTCCTCCGTGTGCATGCAACAGGGCGACATTGTCGGCTGAGGTTCGTGTGGTGCCGACACTGCAACAGAGACACACGCATCAGTTGGTTTTCTGTCCAGCCCAGAAATGAACCAGGCACAGGGCCCAGGGATGATTCTCTCTCTTTCTCTTTCTCCCTCTCTTCCTTTCACTCTCTCTTCCTCTGTTTCTCTCTCTCTCTCCTTCTCCCTCTCTCCCCCTTTCTCTCTCTCTTTCTCTCTCTCTCTCTCTCTGTCCTTTGATGAACACATGACACACCTTCTTATCTTGAATTTTGTCTTGCAGGCTGTGACTTACAGATTGTCCATGGAAGACCCGCCATGACTCTTCCAAATAGTAGTATTGAGTTACATTTTAATGAATTATTATTTTTGGAAATTCAAAGGTGAATGAATGATTTTCCTTTGTCTGTCCAAATATGAATGTTAATTGTTATTGTGCGGCATCAGGCGATTTGATTGGTTTGAGATTTTGCAAAGTTGATGTGAACTATCTTTGTCCGGGGGGCCGGGGTAGGGTCAGGGAGTGGGGGTCCTGGGGTGGTGGCGGTGGGTGTTGTGGCCCTTTTGGGTGTCCAAGCTGCCTGATCAGTAGCTCCATCTGTTGTTCTTCAGGTGTGGCTCTGGGCTGTGCTCCCTTTCATGGTGTAGGAAATCGTCCGACTTAGTTAACACCAGGTAAGAGCAGGTGTTAAATTCCTGCTGCTAACGCGCCATATCTCATGTTTTGGGATCTTATCGCAAATCTGGCTGGTCATTGAGAATGTTGCGAAGTGGTGTTGTCGCGGCTTTTTACACAGGAACGCCTACTCTGCATCTCATTAGCGTTAATTGCCGGTGTCATCCGTGGCATTGTTTTTTGCGGCTACTATCGCAGGGAACTTGTTGACATCAGCTGTTAGCACCAGCTTGTGAATGGTGCGATAAATTTATCACCACTTTGGCTGCTATAAAGTGCTGCTAACTCGGCGATACGTCTTGAGAATATGCCCCACTGTCTCTAAATGGGGGAATTTAAGCCTTTGACATTCCATGAAACAATTTTTAAAGACATAAAGTGCTCATATGAAAAATGCCATAGAACAAAAAAGCCATACAATGTGAGATATAGAACACATACCATAATGCAATTGTGTATGTAATAGCACTAAAAAACAGTAAACTGAAGAAAAAGAAAGTGAAAGAGAATAAAAGATATAAAGAATGTAGTAAAAGGTGAGGTAGAAAAAAGAATTGTGTAAAAGAAGCAAGCTAGACTGAGAAAAGAGAAAGGATGATGTTAGAATTAATAGAAAAAAGTTGTCTCTATATCTACAAAAATTTTGAGACAAAAGTGAATAATAAAGAAGGGTGACAGAAAAAGATAAAAGAAAAGAAGGAAAATAGCAAAGGTAAAAGGAGGTAGAACATCCCTAAAAGTACCATATAAAGGTAGGGGGGTGAATCCACATGGAGAGAAGACACACCCAGAACTCAACAGAACGGAGGGCGAGGGAAAACCACATCACAACGGACTGGTACAGAAGGCGGGTGTAGACATCGACATTCCGGCTGCAAAGGAGAAAAGGTAATTGGTATGAAAAGAATCCCAAAGGGATGTTAGATTGAAATATAACAGACGTCGTAGGATATTCAACCTTACATTAACGTTCTAAAACATGAAAAAAGGAGATAAACTATTCCGAAAAATCAATAACACTATATAGTCTCAGATGTTGAAGCTCCAGAGAAGTCCATGGATTCTGATTTACAAGAATTGAGAAACTTTGCAATATAACTGGATCTTCATACGTTGTAGTTTTATTTTTATAGGTGACTTTGAAGAGGCAAGGATGGAAAAGACCTAAAGAACGTAGGTCAGGTCTCATGTTTAAGAATACTTTGCGCCTATTTGCTGTGGCTTTGGCGAAATCTTGACCAAAGAATAGGGTGGAGTCAGACCATACAACTTGCTGAATAGACTTGACTGCTGCAATGACTTTAAGTAAACCTGGATATTCAAGAAAATAACGGATGACTCCCCTTGGTCTCCGCTATCCAGGCACATCAGACAGCTGAGCGACCTAATCTGTGAGCCCGCTGAATGTTAAGCGAATGTTCCTTCCGGCAGATGCAGCAACTTAGGAACATGGATTTGAAAAAAGAGAGGGGCTCAGACCCTTCCGAGCCTTCAGGCAGACCATAAATGCAAAGATTATTTCTTCTATTTCGATTTTCAAGATCTTCAACTTGCTATTGAAGAGAGGAGACCTGAGTTTGTAGAGTATGAACTTTAGAATCAGTAAGTCCAAGCGAGGATACATTTTGTTCGACTGCTGTAAGTTGTGCTTCCATCTGAGACCAGTTGTCTGTAAGGAATTGCGACTTGGTGTTAGTCTCCTCCATGAAAGGAAGAAGAGTGCGAATCTCCTCCAGTACCAGGTCTAAGAAGACAGGAGACGGTGACTTTGGCGGAGAAGTTGAATCCTTCTTCGGCTGTTTTGTAGTCACTTTCCCTGAGGCTGGAGGAATAGGACTTGAAGAGGAAGAACCTTTGGCCAAATACAACAAAGATTCCTACATTTTGGAAAATTCCATAAAAATATTGAGATTTTGAGGAAGGACTGTGCCCGGCATGTTGCAGTAAAACCCAATTTCTTCAATCTTCCCATAAGAGATAGTAAGAGATGAGGGTTGAGAATATAACTCCTTAGTTCATAGAATCTGCCAACATGCGGCAGGACAGCATCCCTGTTTATAAGCGCCCTACTGCGGAGAAAAAAACAGTGAGAGAACGCGGTCAGCCTGCACTGCTCCGAGGAGCTTCACTGAGCGCCGCAATCTTCCGCGGGTGCCACGTGCACCTCCGAGCAATTGATTATTAATTATTACATTTGGCTTCTTGATTTGTAGTTGTATAGAGTGGGTAGTTAATTAATGAATAATTGAATTACAATTATTTATTCATTAAAAATTATTCAATAGGAATTATGTAAATTGATCAAATGTTTTCAGTTTTATATATGTATATTTTTTTCCTGTTGATTAATAATTTATATATTAAGAGTTAAAAAAAAATTCTACACTCATGGGGTTACCCATATAGGTTATTGTTTGAAGTGAAGTACTTTCACTACTTCTGCTTAGACTGCAGTAGAAATAGTAAATTTTAAATGTAACCAATACGAAGTCCAACATTGTCCCTACTGTGGTGCTGTTTCGAGTAGAAATAGTAAATGTAACCTTTCTAAATTCCAACACTTTCACTGCTTTTGCACAGACTAAAGGGGGCAAAGTAACTTTTACCCCTCCGAAGTCCAACATTTTCCCCATTGTTGAGCTGTTTGGAGTGGGAATAGTAAATTTAGCTCCTCTGAAAGCCAACGCTATCCCTGCTGTTGCACAGACTTGAATGGGAACAATAAATATTACCTCTCTGAAGTCCAGCACTGTCCCTACTGTTGCACTGTTTGAAGTGAAAATAGTAAATGTAACCACTCAGACGTTCATTGCTTTTCCTACTGTTGTTTGGGCTGGAATGGGCATAGTGCATTTCACGCTTCCGAAGTCCAACGTTTTAACGTACAGCTGTCTCCCCTGCCTTCCTCCATCTTTCATGCTGCTTTAGTACCAAGGATAATGAGGAATGCTGTTGGCCATTTGGCACCACCAACCATCAACTCCCTCCCTGCTGTAAGTCTTTGCAGGCCTTTGGAATGCAAGGCATATTTCCACAATGAGAACAGCCATATCACAATCACTTTCAGCATGGCTTCGAGTAGTTCCATCTTTCTCCAAATGTATTGATTTTGGGAGTACAGCCAGTTGATTGGGAGGTGAGGTACTTTAACTATAGGGGGCCTCACTTACAAGCACCTGTGCACCACCTGAACTTCTCTTTTATTGATGTTCTGGCAGCGAACAGTGCAGTGCAATATCTAGAAGGTCACATAAAGCCACCCTGCATGGTTTTTCATGGCATTGTCGATATGGTGTGAGGCAACGCAGTGCAAGTCACTGCATTGCCTCACACTACGATGGGGAGGCGTGCCATGGGCATTACAATGGGTGTTCCCACATAACACCCATGGCATTTGACAACTTCCCAAATTTTCAAGGTTCTTTAAACCTGGGAATGTGACAAAAGCCTACACCTCCCCAGGAGAGGCATAGGGGACGTGCAACGAGGGAAAATAACTTTATTTCTCTTTGTTATTTCCTCTTTGTTTGTCTGCTGTGTTCAAAAGCACACATAGAAGGTGGAAATTGCCTCCATTGATTGTTTGAAGGTGTCCCTTCCTGCACATAAAAGAATCATTTCCACAGCGCAGTCACCCTTGCACCATGGCAGACAATTGTGCACCAGTGCTGGGGCAGATGACAGAAATGTGCTGTATCTCATAGGTTCAGCACAATCCTGCCCATTTCTTTTAACGCAAGAAGGCCTGCAGCGCCACCCTTCGCCAAAAACTTGTAAATGAGGCCCTATGTTTTTACCTTGCTTGAATAAATTCATGGTATTTACTATGAACTTAACTCCCTGTTCTTGTGTTTATTTAAATTATGAACAAAGTTTCATGGAAGCTGCTAACTTCTCCTCTCATTTATTGTCTTTAAATAGAGCACACGGTTCCGCAGAACATAGGTAAGTGTGATGACCTTTTTTTGCTAATGTATTATTCTGAAAGGTTCAACACAGATCAGATATGTTATGTAAGCTAGGGACAGAGTGTGAAATATAGATAGGAACTTTGGCCCAAATTTATGAAGCCCTTGCATTGCCAGTGCGTCACGCAAGGCAACGCAGGACAACGCAAGGGCTTCAGTGAGATATATTATGCCACACAAAGCCACATTGCGTGGATCTACATGGTTTAGTAAATCTAGAGTAATGTAATGCAGCGCACGTCGCTGCCTTGCATTATTTTGCACTGGGAAGGCACTCCATGGGTAGAGAGTGGGTGTTAGCCATTCATCCTCCCATACTTTTTGGCATTTTCCTAGATATAGTAAGACTAGTACACCTGGGAATTGCTCAAAATGGTACACCTTCCCAGGTGAGGTGCAACAAGGAGAAATATGTTTATTTCTCCTTGCTATTTCCTCTTTCTATATGTGCTGCATTCTGCAACACACGTAGAAAGAAGAAAATGCCTCTGAGGATTCTTTTTGTGCAGGAAGGTGTCCCTTCCTGCACAAAACCAATCCAGCTCTTGCAGCGGCGCTTGGCAGCCACAAGGGTGCCACTGCAGAGGTAGAGTAGGATTGTGCCATAGGTCAGTAATTAAGGTGCATTCCTGCCCTGTCTATTTGACTCAGTACAGCGCAGCAAGTTGTCTTGCGGTGTTTTGCGACAAATGTTAGTAAATCTGCCCCTGAGTTCCGCACAGCCAGGAGAGAAGTCACACAGGATTGTATCACCTTCTTTTACTGAACACTACCAGGAGGCTATTAGTCTGTTTGGTGGTGCGCCTACCTGCCGGTGTAGACAGGAAGACTTGATGCTGCAATTTTTCGGAATACTGGCTTCATTGTTCAGATGAGATATGCAGGTGGGGTCCATCTTTGAAACTCAAATTAGGCTGTTTCTTGGCTCTAAGACTAGTTTAGTTAGCCAAAGTGGGGAGGGTGTGATTATAAGAATTGATATAAAGAAAAATTTATCATTTTACCAATATATTACAATATTATATGCTACTCACATTCCTGGTAAATGTAGCCGCTACAGCATTCTTTAAATTTATATTAGTTACTAGTCAGATTCGGGGTTTCACTTTAATACATCTCTCAAATGTTTACCTAGTTTCTTAGTGCTCTTGACTGTGTGTTTTCAAAATGAAATAGGGTTTGAGTACTGCTAGTTAAGCCTGGGATATCTCAAGTGATTGCTCATAACCTTGAACACATATCACTCAGATACTGTGAGGTGCACTGGGAAGTGGTTGTATTCCAGTTGACTTTCTGTCTTGGGTTGGCCTATTGCCAAAGTCCATAGTGCCAGGAGGTCTTGAAAGCTGATCCCTGTGCTTTGCCCTAAAGAAAAATCTAGAAAATGCATCATTCAGGGTCCTGCAGACATGTCACATCCTTTTAGACCTTTTAGTATGTCTGCATGACACAGGATACTTACCTATTACTAGTAGCGGAGACACCTGTGGTGATATTGGTTATTGTAAGAAATTGGGTTTTTAGTTGAGAGGGGTGTAAGCCCTACTCAAATAAACTCAATCCTTGTCAGGTTGAACCACAAAAGTCAATAAATTAACATTTGCTTAGCCCTCTGATAGTTTGCCACAAAAGCAGCCAGGATTAATCTAGAGGCAAAGTGTAATGTATTTATGCAGCCCACAAACAGTAAAGAAGTGAAAACACAACACAAACAAATTCCCAAAAACATTTAGAAAAAAAGAATAAATGCTACTAAATAAAATGATACCAGAACAACAAGAATCCAATCAGTAGAACCGGAGATATTGAACTTCAAGGTTTTTAGTGAAAATAACGCCAAGATGCAGAAAGCTCCACTTACAGTTACAATTTTGGGCTGACCACAATGGAGAGCACATCAGAAGCATGTACCAGGTTAGTCCAGCTGAAGAGTTATCTTTTCAAGTCTAGTGCAAAAAGTTCTGTTTGCATTGGAGGAGGCCACAAGGAGAAGGCTATCGGTGCAAAGAGCTGATTGAGAGCTCCGGAAAGTTGTCGCTGTATCGCAAAGAGCCGGTTGTCTCTTTTGCCTGACGTTGGTTGATCTTTGTAGACAGTCGCTGTAGGCATGCAGTGTACGCCTCATGTTGCTTGTCATTGTGGACAGTCGCTGTCGACGCCAAGAGCAGATCCCACTGGAGCTTTGCATTGGCGATGATCAAGGGTGGTCGATTTTCAGAGTTATGAGGTTAATTTGTGGTCATGAGGAGCCCACAACTTCAGGTTTTAACCTTTACTTGTGGAGAAGCTCCCACTGATGCCAGCCAAGGGGCCACCTCTTAGGGATCGAGACTCACTCCAGCAGAGGCCAGCTGCAGGGCTCAGGCTGGACCAGACAGGTCCAGTTGGTGCTGGTCAGCTGGGCAGTTGCATGGATACCTTTGGAAGCATGCTGTGTTCCTTTAGCTCGCACAGGAGGTCAGCCAATTGACCCTTGGAGTTACTCTGGGTAGCCTTGGATCAAGGGATGCAAGTCCAATCTTCCTACTTCAGACAGTAAGACAGTCCTTCCAGGAGTAGGAAATCTTCCACAGAGTGTTATGAAAAGGGTCTATGAAGGTCCTATTTTTATATCTGGTGCAGCCTTTGTGTAGCCGAATTACCAGACCTGTCCCCAAAAGCAGTTGTGGTCAGTTCTTTCCCTTACCCTGAATTTGGCTTCAAATTGTTTAGGGTGACAAAAGACATGGCAGGGCAGGCCTGGTGTCAGGTTCCTTTATGTGTGCTGCAAGCAGGGCCCTTTGAAATGTAATCAGGGCAGGGGGATGACCTCCACAGCCATCCTGTCAGGTAGACCCTCACTCCTCACACTGAGGCTTCCTTTGTCTCACTGTTTGGAAGCAAAGCACAATCCCCAATAGCAGAGCCATTATCAGTCATGTGACCCAGGACACTGGCAGAAAGGCACAGTTGGTTGGGACAAGAAAATGCAAATTTTCTAAAGGCTGAACTTTCAGAATTGAGACTAAAAACAGCTTTAGCATTAAAGAGGATTTTAAATTACATTTCATTTGAATGGAAAAATTACATCCCTGCCTGTTCCTAATAAAAATGATCACTTATTAAACTTAATAAGGCAACTCAATGTAAATTTATAGGAGATGTAGACATTACAATAGTACCTTGAAATATATATGAAAAAGTAAGGTTTGGGCCTGGCAAAAAGGATATTCTGCCATGCCAACATGGTAGTGTAAAACTGAACTATAGGCTGCAAAGGCAGGCCTGAGAAATGTTTGAAAGTGCTTCTCTAGTTGGGGGCACAATTAGAGCTGCACGTCCATTAGTAGCATTTATTTCACAGGCCCTGGGTACATGTAGTACCATATACTAGGGGATTACAAGTACATTAAAAGTGCCAATCAGGAATATGCCATTTTTGCCATGGTTAAAGACGAGAGCACAAGTACTTTAGCACTGGTTAGCAGTGGTAAGTAGTGGTAAAGTGCCAAGAGTCGTAATGCCAACAAAAACAAATTCAGAAAACAGGACGGGTGAAGGCCCATAGCTTGGTGAATCGTATAAACAATTTAAACATTTGTAAATTAAAGTATGTACATCTATTATGTTTTATTTTATGATTTTTTTTCTTTTTTTTACTTTTAATTTTTGAGGTGTTCGTCTTTGCACTGGTAGTGTTTTTTCCTGTCTTTAAAGGGTTAAGTGTGTTTTGCTTGCAGTACCTGTTAGTGGCCACGTGTTTTGTACGAGTTACTTCAAGGCATGGTTTGAGTCTTTTTGATCCTGTTTTGGTTGTAGTACTTGAGTAGACATGAGTATAACATTCATGAATTCCTACTGGCTTACCGTGTTGTGTGTGTAATTGTGTATCTACATGTCCTTCAATGTGACCCTCCCTAATTTTTCTCCTAGTAGATATTTCCCATTTTCCAACCTTTGCCCCTTGCTACTCTAACATTTACATCTAGTTCAACACACTGTTGGCAGTAAATTCCCCTCATATGAGATGGGCACAGGTTAAGCCGAGATCTGTGCCCGATTCTTTGGAGTTACATTTATGAGTACATCAGAAGTAGTACTAGAGTATTACTATGCATACTCTTAGATGGTTTACTGAATAGGTATCTCCATACATAATGGCACTGATATGCATTCCATTTAAAAGGTTGACATAGGTATTTACTTTCTCCAAGAATGCCATATTTCCAATCTACAACTGACAGGCAGCTGTGTTCTGTCAACTCCACATACTATGCATGGGTATGCTCCATTTGAACTGGACTTGCATAGCATAGACCTACTGAAGGAAAACAAAAATGCCCACTCAATGTCATGTCCTTCTCTCGGTCTCTCATAAACCTCCACACCAGCGGTGGCCCCTCTATTAGGGCAGAAGAGTGTTGCCCTCCTTGCTGCCAGTGGTGCAATGGTGAAAAATAAAATGGCAATAAAATGAATTTTTTACCATTTTATTTTTCACTTTCCTCAGCCAAGCCTTGTTTGGGGGCAGGACCACTGCTGATGACAGGCAGAGGGGAGTGGTGCTCACTCTACCAGTTTAGCATGCGCATGTCATGTTGGCCGGCTGTCTTGGGATGTCTAGCCTGACATACGCACTTTAAACTTTTTCTCCCAGCTGTCCTAGAACGCTAGATGGAGAGCAGACACAGGCTCCCAGTGCCTGCATGAGTGTCAAGGCAGCCTGCTCCAGCCAATCCTGGATCTGCTGCCAAGCTGTTTAACATTATCAGCAGCATGAGAGCAGCGTCTGGATTGGTGTGAATTCCTGCGACCAGCACCTGACGGACTGAAGGCACATGAGGACCTGAGGAGGCAAGCCAGCACATGGGTAAGTATATTTTCATTTCAGGCCTGTGAGAAATGGGTGTGTGGACATGTGAGGAACAATCCTCTTGTAGAGGGGATGTGCTGCGACGTGTCCTTTTTGGTCACTACTGATCAAAGTGTGTGAAACGCAGCAGTTGCCAGGTGTTAAGGACTTCAATAAAGCTACCTGGCTGGGCAGAGGCTGGATAGTGTTAAGAACCGCCCGTTCCTATCTTGATAAGTGACTGATGCTCCCCAACCCCATCTAAAGGTGAAGGACCTAATCTGACCGGAACCTGTTAGGGAGCTGGAAGAGCTACCATCGTGATGCAAAGGTACAATATAGTGCCCAAAATAAACACATACGTGTGTGTGTGTGTGCGGTTTATTTGCAAATGTTTCAGGGTGGAGGTGTAAAGCTTGCCAATCTGGGGTTTGATTTTTTTGTTTGGAATGAAGTATCCGAGTGAGTGAATGTCACTCTTTTTTTGTTGGACTATTTCTTGATTTTTAGTACCACCCATTAGGGCATCTAAAGGCTGCTGGTCTCACCACTCTACCTATTATGGAATTTAAATAAGAGCAAGGGGGCACAAGGACCCATGACACACTGGCTACGCCACTGCCTCTGTTATTTTTCTGTTGTGATGCTTGATAGAATGGAATATTTGTATGTTCTAAGGCAGTCTTTTGAAAAGGTTCGCGTCTGTCTTGGCTAGGTAGGAATGCCGGTTTTACTACGTTCTTCAAGTCTGCAAAATTTAGTTTTTGAGGTATGCAGCAGCACTCCGAATTCGGGTCCAACCAAATCATAAAGTAAGTTTTTTTAATGCTGGTTAAGAAGAACGACACATTGAAGACGATAGGCTACGATTGTGGCTATCTATAGTAAGAATAACAATTGTTTGCTTTTATACAAGTAATTAATATAGCACTTCTCCCGTTTCTAAGTGCTATGTATACCGTGTTATTCAATTTTATTCAAAAGTACTAATTTGTTTGACCTCTGAAGAGCAATAGGCTGAGTAGATCTTGCTGTAGATTACAGCAAATGTCAGTTGCAGGTTTCAACTCACTGAGCCATCTTGCAAGAGTTAAGGACTTAATAAAGCCACCTGACTGGGCAGAGGCGTGATAGTTTTAAGAATGGTCTGCTCCTATCTTGATAAGCGACCGACTCTCCCCAACCCCATTTGAAGGTGAAGGACCTAATCTGACCAAACCCTATTAGGCAGCTGAAAGAGCTGCAGAATCCCTTTTTGACACTTGGGGGCATATGTACAACAGAATGGCTGAACGCGGTGTTATGCCACAATTGGTAATGCCGCGCTCCGACATTCTGGAAATGCAGGTGTGCGCTGTATTTGCAATAATACAGCACCCCCTGCGTTTCCTCTAGCGTTCGTGCTAAATTTAGCTGCCTAGCACCCACGGAACCACCCTTGCACCGTAGTAAAAGGGTGCCTGCGTTGGAGGGAATGATTGTTCGTGTGCAGGAAGGGACACCTTCCTGCACATGAACAATCTCTAATGGCGATTTCCTTTATGTGTGCTGCAGGATGCAGCACACATAGAAACAGCAAAAACAAGGAGAAATGTATCATTTCTCCTCATTGCACCAGGTTAAGACCAGTTTTTCCCTGGTCTTATTTTTGGCGCTGCCCCATATTTACGCCACCCTTGTAAATAGGGGGGCAGCGTCAAAAAGCAATGGGTGTTGCAGCAGAATGCACACTGCAACATCCATTGCCCAACCCTTTCATGCCTAGTCCTGCATGAAGGGGCATTATTTTCAAAGCGGCGTTGAGCCATGTCAAGTGGCTTAACCCTGCCTTGTAAATAAAGCGAAGGGGTTATCGCAACCAGATTGTCAAAAGGTGACGTTCTGGTGGTGATAGGCCCTTGTAAATATTACCCTTCATGTGTGATATTTAATGAAGCTGAGGTCTGCAGAGCCACACTGTATATTTAGCTTTCAGTGACCGGCATTGATTACTCTCCATAAATAATACACAAACAAGATCTTCCCCTTAAACCAGCCTGTGCGACCAGATGTGCCGCCATTTTTAGTCTTTCACCTATTAGCGACTCTGAGGGTGCATCCGTTAGAAGAGTTCTCAAGATGTTACTGACTATAAATTAGCCGCTCCTTCCTTTTCAGCATGGCGCTATAAAGTATCTATATGTTTTCTGCTGTGGCATTTAAAAGGCCTCATGAATGATGTAGAGGGCCACCCGGCCTCTACAAGAAAATGTATCCGCACCTCACCCCTCGTGACCGGGCTCGGTCCAAGGGCATAAATAAACGGGCTTGAGGTCGCACGTGACCTCCGGCCGAATCTAAACCCAGAGTGCATGTGTGCTGTGTCGCGTGCTGCGAGAAGGCCAAAACCCCATAGCACTGAGCCCTTCACACTGGCGACAAAGCTGAGGAGACGACCCCACGTCTGCCACACGACATGTGCCTGCCGCCCTGCAGCCCAGCAGCTTCGCGGCCTGCCTGACAAGAGTCTACTGTCAAACGACTCACCGTAATTGAGGGTCCGGTTCCTGCTGACGCCTGGCAGTCCCAGGCGGTGAGTCACCAGTGCATTCCAGTGCTCTGGCAGGAGCAGCGCACGGAGTCGGCTGCCTCGCCCAGACCGGCTCTGTACTGACAATGGGGCCCACCACATGTGCACGAGGCACGAGGGTGGGGCCTTTCCAGAGTGAGCGCGAGGTGGATACCCAGCCATGAGTGACTTCTCAAGTGCAGCGCAGGGCAGCGCTGAGGAGCAGAAGAACCGGCCAGCGGCAACAGGTGCTTGCAAATGCACCATGTGGCCCCAGCCCTCCACAGCAGCTCTGAGGGAGAAAGAGGGCTGGAGAGAAAGGCCCAGCCAGCGGCAGCGGGGGGTTGTCACTGCACCACGTGGCTCCAGTCCCCCAAAGTGGCTCACATTGATAAAGGGGTCTAGGAGAAAAAAATAATGGGGTCCAACAGAGAAAAAAAAGTGCAAGCACACGTCCAGTCTCACACAAAGACTAGAACCCTCCAAAGGCCAAGGGAGGAAAAGGGGCTTAAGGACTGCACAGAAGGCAGCGTCAGGACAACAGAGGCACCACATCCCACACAGTGAGTAGCCAGACAGCCTTGACAAGAAAGGCACCACCGAGGGATCAGCACGGGAGATCCACCACCACCCCAACAGCAAGCTCAAGCACCACTATCGCCCTACACTCACGCGTCTATGACACCGATACCGCCGTTCAGTCAACTGGTGGATCCGGCTACCGCGGCACCCAGGTGGAGGCTCTGGGTAGGACGCCTCAATCACTACTTCACAGGGACACGTGAGACTGATGGAACAGTGAAATGCTCCGTGCTCAAGCATTTCGGGGAGACGAGTTATATGAGCTTTTTGAGACATTGCCAGACATGCGGGCCACTCATGAGTATGACGCAGTAATTGCAGCCCTGAATAGGTACGTTGACCTGCAAATGAACCTGGACTACGAGCGGCCAGGCTCGACAGACTGAAGCGGAAACAGTAGATATGTTCTACGCCCGACTCCGGAAACTCGCCATGACATGCACGGGGATCGATCAGAATGAGGAGATCAGGGCCCAAATCATACAGGGGTGCAAGTCCGTTGCCATGCGGTGCCAAATGCTTCGACAACCAGGGATTACGCTGGACGAGATTCTAATACTCGCTCGCTATCAGGAGCTGTCGGACAAGAGGGCAGATAAGATGGAGGCGATTCGAGTGAGGAACACACCAGCCGCGCTGACGCCAAGGTCGGCGCACGTGAAGGAAGAGACCGTAGACGCGGCACAGAGGCGACCTGCACCGAGCCAAAGGCGAGCCACAGGAAGCAGACCTAGCAGCAAGTGCGGGCACTGCAGCTTCGATCACAGAGTACAGGACAGATGTCCGGCCAGAGGACAGACTTGCTCAAAGTGTGGTAAAGCCAACCACTACGCCAGCGTCTGCCGCAGTGGCGGAGGGAGGACCCGCAGAGGTGCGAACAGAGGGCTACAGGCGACCCTCAGGAATCTAATGCTAGAAGATCAGGAGAATACCGAGGCCTCACCCAAACAAGGTCTACTACTACAAGGACGACGATGACAGGTTTGTCATCTCATTCACAGGCAGACCGGGTCGCAAAGGATGCCCTCCCCCAATGTGCCATGTCAAAGTCAACGGGATTTCAGTACAGGCCCTCATCAAAACTAGGGCATCCGTCAACGTAATGGACGTCACCGACCAGTATGAAAAACTGTCACCCAAGCCAAAACTAACACCCAGTGCTGTGAAAATCTACACGTATGGCAGCACCAAACCCATACCACTGCGGGGGATGATGCAGGTCGAGATCTCTAAGGACAAGTATGCTGTGAAAACCACTTTTCACATCACGGAAGGAAAGAAAGGCACGCTGCTGAGCTGCCACATGGCGGAGGACTTGGAGCTGGTATTCTTTGCCAAACAGGTCCATGAACACCATGCTGAGGACATGATGAAGGAGTTCCCGCAACTATTTAAAGGACTGGGTAAGCTCCGGGGGCGCCAAGTAAAACTTCACATTGACCAGGGCATCCAGCCACGTGCCCTCTGACACTGGCGCATACCAGTGCTGTGAAAATCTACACGTATGGCAGCACCAAACCCATACCACTGCGGGGGATGATGCAGGTCGAGATCTCTAATGACAAGTATTCTGTGAAAACCACTTTTCACATCACGGAAGGAAAGAAAGGCACGCTACTGAGCTGCCACACGGCGGAGGACCTGGAGCTGGTATTCTTTGCCAAACAGGTTCATGAACACCATGCTGAGGACATGATGAAGGAGTTCCCGCAACTATTTAAAGGACTGGGTAAGCTCCGGGGGCGCCAAGTAAAACTTCACATTGACCAGGGTGTCCAGCCACTTGCCCTCCGACACCGGCGCATACCGTTCCATCTTCACCTCCTGGTGGAACAAGAACTACAAAGCCTAGAGGACCTAGGCGTAATAGAAAAGGTGTTGGGTCCTACTCCCTGGGTATCCCCGTTGGTGGTAACACCGAAGCCGAAGCAACCAGGGGCGATCAGGTTATGCGTAGATATGAGGCTCCAAACCAAGCCATTCGCAGGGAGCTGCACGTGACTCCTACGGCGGATGACATCGTAGCGGACTTCAATGGCGCCCAGTGGTTCTCAAAGCTCGACCTGGACTCCGGCTACCATCAGCTGGAGTTAGCGCCAGAGAGCCGCTACATCACCACCTTCTCCGCGCATGTGGGGCTCTGAAGGTACACCCGACTCAGCTTTGGAGTGTCATCCGCGGCGGAGGTCTTCCAGAACGCCATTAAGGAAGCCCTCTCCAGCCTCATTGGGTTGATAAATCTGAGTGACAATATTCTGATCTACTCACAGAGCCTGGAGGAGCACCACACCAGCCTGAGGGCCACACTACAGAGATTAGCCAGTTGCGGGCTCACCCTTCACAAGAAAAAATGTGCCCTCTATCAAGGGTCGGTAGACTTTTTCGGCTATGTGTTCTCGAGAGATGGGCTTCGGGTCGATCCTCGCGAGGCAGAAGCGATCGGAAATGCCCCAGTGCCACAGAACTCCACAGAAATAAGAGGCTTCCTGGGGATGACGACATATTGTGGACGGTACCTCCCGAATCTTGCCACGATATCTGAATGATTATGACAACTGACCAAGACCAGGACACCCTGAGAATGGACTCATCGAGAGGAAGTGGCGTTCCAAGGCATCAAAAAGGCACTCTTGGATCAAACGACAATGGCCTACTTCCACCCCAAAAGGAAGACAGAGCTGCTTGTCGACGCCAGCCTGTGGGGATAGGGGCAGTCTTTCTGCAAGAGGACACCAAAGGTACCTACGTCCCAGTGGCATACACCAGTCAAGCACTATCTCTGACCGAGACAAGATACGCACAAATTGAGCGTGAGGCTCTCGCTATAAGATGGGCCTGCCAGCACTTTCATCTGTACTTATATGGCCACATTTTCAGAGTAATAACAGACCACAAAACCCTCATACCACTGTTCAGCGGGTCTACCAGACTGGCACCCCGAGGATCGAAAGGTGGGCAGTACAACTGCAGGCGTACTCATTCCAGCTGCTGTACCAACCGGGTGCGGATAACCCAGCCGATTTTCTGTCGAGGCATCCCACGCCAAGGAAGGGAGACCAGGTCCCAGTTGACAGCGCAAACACCGAGGCTTTCATATGCATGATCGAAGACAATGCCTACCCTCTGGCCATCACCAAGGATGACTTGTGCAACGCCACGGAAGTGAACGATACCCTGACAAGGGCTAAAGAAAGCCCCGGAGAACAGACGGTTGCATCGATTTCTGGATGGTTTCGCCTCATTCACGGCAGAGGAGCAGAACTCCCGGCGACAAATATGCAGGGTAAGGCACAAACTCAGCATCGGCGGGTCCGAGCTGGTTCTCAGAGGCCAGAGAATCATAGTCCCCAAAGGCCTACACCGAGGATGGTCACCCTAGCCCACCAGGGTCACCAAGGTACAGCCAAGACAAAGGCCCACCTCCGAGCAAAGGTGTGGTTCCCCGGCATGGACAGTTTGTTGGACAAAGAAGTAAGGAAATGCCATCCCTGCACCATCACTGGTGCGGACCCCACGCCTGCACCTGTGATCCCTGAAGAACCCTGTGACACGCCTTGGGCCAAAGTCAGCTTTGACTTTAGAAGCTTACAGGACGGCGGCATACCTTGGTCGTCATGGATTCCTTCTCCAAATTTCTGGTGGTTGAGCTGGTACCCTCCACGGCGTTCACACACGTTCTGGACTTTAACCGGGCCCAACAGAAACGTAAAGTCACTGATGAAAAGGCCAACAAATGCAGAAGGGCCAAGACTTCATCCGTGCGTATATGATCCCGAGTAGTTCTTAAAGATTATCACCCAGGCAGGAGAAGTTTCGCACACCCTATGAACCGGAGGTGTGGACGGTCACCATGGTGGATGGCACAATGGTCACGGCTCGACGAGGCCGACACACGGTGGTGCGAAATGTATCCTGGTTCAAGGAAGTCGGGACGGAGTGGACTTTCAATCTCAGTTTTCAACCATCAGCACAAAACAGCCTGGGGTTTGTAGTTTCATTTTTCTGCTCACAAATACGTGTCTCTTCCACACACACAGTGCTGTCGGCTAAAAAGTTACAGTGCCTACTGCTAGTTACCAACTGTCTCGACTTTGGGGTAGTTCATAGCAACAAACATTAAAACTCATACTCAAATGAGTTCCTGCAGAAATCTGTGAGCCATGACGAAGAGCAATGCCTTTGATTCCTGAGAAGTACAAAGCATGGAACTGCAGATAAAATACTATATTACATTACTCAATCTACTGCCTTTGATAATATATTTTACTAGGAATGCCAAATATTATCAGGAATCCCTGAGCAGAGATAGGCAACGGGGGTGGGAGGTCTGTTATGATTGTTCGAGAGAGAGCGAGAGAGAGATTGATTCATACTGCTGTTGTTCCATTTCCAGGAGCTGTAAATATTAGGTCATTGGTGAATAAAACAGGGTGAGTAGTTGTACTGTTATAAAATTTCAAAATCTTTGCTCTCACCTCGGCCCACCCCCGGGCATTGGTGGTCAGTGGTTGCCCAACTGAATATTTAGGGTGTCAGTCGCCACTGCCCCACACACAACATATACCAAGCACACACACACACACAAATGCAAATCAACACTACGGGGCATATTATCAACGGCCAGCGATAATTATTGCTGGCCGTGCTTAGCGATAATTTAGTTATCGCAGGCTATCTCTGGAATTTATCGGCCTGCTGGCGTGTTATTAACAGCGCGTTTCTCCAGGGTGCTAAAAATTCCAGAGATAGCGAGGTTATCGCCGTTTTGCAGGGAACATCGCTGGTTTTCCAGCGATGTTCCCTGGGAAACGGTGATAACATTGCTGATACGACCCACAGGGTCGTATCAGCATAATCCACCCCAATGTTAGGGGTAGGTAAGTCTGCATTTTATCAGACGTTATTTTTTGGAGAAAACAGCGGTTTTCTCCAAAAACGAACGTGTGCTAAAATGCTGGGGCAGCCTTGTAAATATCGTGATGTGCACATCAACGATATTTACAAGGTTATCCTGCCCAGTGACGCCCACTTTGCATCTCATTAGAGATGCAAAGGGAGGCGTTGGGTAAAAGGGTGCTAACATGCGCTAATGCATGTTAGCGCCCTCTTGTTATTAGGGCGATTGTTTTATCTCCGCTTTTTTGGCTTTAAAAGCCAAAAAAGCGGAGATAAATCCCTTGTAAATATGCCCCTTCGATACTTAACAGATTGAAAACACTGTTTCCAGTGTCAACAATATTTTCTGTAACACAAACCACACAAACCTGCTCAATAAGACGTGTACACATATGGACGAAAAAAATCCATTCTGGGAGCACGTCTATTTCTCAGTCTCCTTTCAGTATAATTTATAGCTTTCACAGTACTTAATTTGCATTGTCCATTCCTTTAAGTACTATTACATGCTGTTATGAATGCGACCCAAAATCTTTTTCAAGCGTCAAATATACATTGTACTGTTTTTACAATTTTACATTTTCCTTTTTTCTTTCCTGACCTCACAATCGTATCCCTTTGTGCCTTTATCAGCTCCCTTCCGTTTTTTTCTGGTCTTCATTCGCAATCCCCCCTTTTCATAACTCATACTCCCTCACCCTGTTGTTCTCCTGCTTTTATTTGCATCCTATTTTTCACCTCTATCATTACATTTTCCACTTGGCAGCGCCCCATTCTCCACAGATTAGAATCGTCGGTGTCAGGGAAGCAGTGGTCGGCTTTAAGCTCATTTGCAGCGTTCTACAAGCTCAGTATGAAAGATATTCCCCAAGGAGTCTCATTTCTTCCCTTAACATTGTGTCTAAGTGCCACTTCTCTTGCTGCTGCTATCGAGTAATCCATAAACTCTCTGTTTAAGTAAAAGATGTAAATAGCAGGGGCTCTCTGGTTCAGGCTGTTTTATGCCTATGTTCGACAGAGGCAGAGAACACATCACTTATTATTACAGGACATTATTACGCAAAGAAGTGTGAAGTGAATCTCAATGAGGTAGGTGCTTAACTCTTGCATTGCCAGAGCGCTGTGGTAAGTACCGACATGATATGCTCTGGCAGGTCTCCGCATCGCTGCGCCACGTCTTATTCTGGGGGCCAGATCACAAAACAGTTTTGACTGGCGCTATTTTTTGTCCTTGGTGGTAATTTAATGCAGTGCTTGCTCTAAATACCTTTTACTATGATATTTTTTAAAAGCAGGTTACTGGAGGTGGTGATGTATGACAATAATGCGTGTGCATATTTGTTGTGCTGTATTTGTATTGTGCTAGTGATTTATTCTGTGATTTTTTTTGTGCTGTTATGGTTTTGGGCTGCATTATTCGAATGTGATGCTGATTTGTGTCTTATTTTGACTTTTACGTTTTGTTTTATTTTAATCTGTTATTTTGTAACTGTGTTATGTTGCTTTGTGTGCTATTGTGTTATATTTAGGCTTGGACGGAATTTCAAGTGTGCTGGAGAAGTGTGCTACTCACCGAGAAGCACTTCAACACCTCATCAGGGGTTGCAAGCACTATATAAATGCAAACCTTTCCCTCTTCTATCCCTCCACTATACTTCTCAATGCAAATAACAGACTAACATATTCACTGCTAAAATTAATTTCATATTTCACTATACTAATTCACCACTAATCCTTTTGGGTTCCAGAGTAGCATGCTACTCTCCAATAAAGCGCTTCAACGCCTCATCAGGGGTAGTCAGCGCTATATAAATGCAATTACATTGTAATAATTCAGTAATTCCACATCACTCTTTGAGGTGGAATTACCAATATTTACATGATTGCTCCTTGCGTAAATTAGGGGAACAAAATTCTATTGCAAGAGCACATTTAGCACACGCTATTCATGTTCTGCTGCCTTCAGTGCTATTTCTTAGATCATAAATGCATCTTCCCACATTTCGCCTTCAGAAAACAATGCTAAATGGCAGGAGTATGCTGGGTAAAAATCCTCCCCCAAGAGCACATTTAGCAAAAACGAGTGACTGCTCACGCCAGCTTTTTATGTTCAGTGGTATTTAGCACTATTCCTTAGCACAATAGTTTATTTTTGATGCGAGGGGGGATTCTTGCGCTAAGAAATAGCATTAAATGCAGAATCATTCTTCTTACAAAAAATTCTGCGTAATATTCTCAGGCAATTCTCCGTGATTACACTGCACAGAATTACACGAGTGACGCCCATCGATAGTTATATTCTCTTGTTTAGATGTATCAACAGATGCTGTTACAGATTTCCAGCTTAAAGCAGTACATGCGTTTAAAGTTCCTGTGACAAGCAACCATTTACCACTGCCCAAGGTTCTTCTTCTACTTAACCCCTTCGCCGCGGCGCGAATTCTGCCGTGGCGCTGGGGGGGGTCCGGGGTGAGCGCGGCGCAGCCATGCTCTTGACGGAACCACGCTGTCATGAGTCACGGGCAAGCTGTGCCCATGACGGCGTGGTTCCGTCACGACTCCGCCCACTCGCTTTTTCGCCCGCACAGGCGGGGAATCAGTGCCGCGTGGGTGGAGCGGCAGCAGCATGATGGAACCACGCCGTCATGAGCACACACTGCCTGTGGCTCATGACGGCGTGGTTCCATCATGCACGTGGAAGGGGTTAATGTAGCTATCAACCCAAAGCTGTGACAGAGAATGTGTCTTAATTTAGCATTTTGGTCCTCACTTTACCAGATACAGGCTCTAATGTAAAGAAATCAGAGAACATCTCAGCAGAATTCAGAACCGGGGGTGTAGCTGATATTAGTGTAGTAGGTGCACTGGTGCCAGGTCCCAGAGGATTCAGGGCCGCTCTAAATCCTGGTTATTGCTGTAGTTTACAATTCATACAGCTGCCACCGGGCCCATTTACTGTGTTGCATTCATTTGATATCAGTAGCCAAGCAAACATATCTTGTGCCATGAATAAGAGGAAGAAAACCTTTGTAGATGCTGGAAAAACTGGTAAAGTACTACATTAGCAAAGCATTGAGGTTGAGATTACTAAAACCCCATGTTGGTGGAAAGTAGAACTATTCTGGGTAACTGGCCCGTGAATGTGAAATTCCTTAACAACAAAGATACAAAAAAATAAGCTCACATTAATAAGCTTCACAAAATATGTGAAAATCTTCCTCTTTCTAATGCAATCAACACGTTTATTGCTGGTTCACTCTGCTACTTATACAAGAATGATACGCTTTTTTGAAAACAGTTCATGGCACCTATGGTCACTTTACTTTTTGGTGTGTGCTCTCTACACAAGAATCACCGCACACTTCCCACAGAGACTTCATACCATACAGAACACCACAGCCAGACTCATCCTTAGCCTTCGCCAATGAACCCACATCAATCCCCACCTCAGGCCACTCTACTGGCTTCCCGTACTGAAGAGATGCCTATTCAAGCTGCTAACCCATGCACACAAGGCTCTACACAACCAAGGACCTGCCTACATTAAAAACTGCCTAAACTACCATCAACCGTCAAAAATACTACGCTCCACCTCCTTTTTACTTGCCCATACTCCCAGCATCTACTAATGCAGACATTGTGAACGCTTTGTCTCCCACATCTCAGCAAAGACCAGGATCAGCCTCTCCACACACCTCCGGGACACTACCTCACTTACAGAATTCCGAGTGGCTCTCAAGACCTGGCTGTTCGAATAAGCCTCTGGGACCTGCAAGCGCTTGGATACCCTATCGGGTAATTAGCTGCACTTTATAAATCCTGATTGATTGATTGATTGATTGATTGATAAATAAACAAATAAATAAACAAATAAATACTTACATAGATAAAGACACTGGAATAGCATGTCTAACAGGCCAGTATTAACCTATTAAGGCGTACAAGATGAACTAGTTGTCCTCCTAGCACATACATAGCAGACTGCATACAGAGCAATTCTGATTATGGGTGTGCAAAATCCCATTTGTTTTTGTTACATTTCGTAACAAGAATTTGCAATGCAATTGGTCCCGCCTTTGGGACCTTATATGTATTTAGCTATACAGCACATAAGCATGGGTGCTGATACATCTACTGTTCTTTAACATGGAGGGAAAGTAAGTACCAAACTGAATGACACGCCTGGTATGGGAACACATGGAGATAAATATTGTCTTTCAGCAGAAAATGGTATAGTCCAAAGCTCTGTTTTTAATATAAAATCTGGGCCTTTGTTGGGCATATCACTGAAAAGTGGCACTGTGATGGCGATAGGGGCTTGTACATATTCCCCTTGGTCTCTGAACAAAGGAAGTTATTCTGTTGGACTTATATTGATATATCATTGTTTTGTTTATGATTGACTGAGGATTAACGTCTAATATAGCAAAGTCACATACCATGGTCTGCAGGCGTTGCTCAACCAATTTGAGACCTCATTTTATTAAAGGTAATAAACTCCTCTGTGTCCCAACGTTTAAGTATCTGGTAGTACCCTTTAATAGCAAAGGTACCTGGATGCATTTAATGATGGTCAGGAAATCCTAGTTTGAAAAATCAACAGAGGCAATGTTCAAGTTCACTGCGATGTTAGGTTCTAAACGCCTGGATGTAATGGTTGGCATCTACAAAGCAATCTGCTGCTCTGTTATTACTTACAGTGCGGGTATTTGGGGGTATTGTGGTATGTCACATCTGCAGGCCAGTGAGAATATGTTTTTTAGAAGACTCCTGTCTGTTCCCAGTGGTGCATCCGCTTTTGCCTATCATATAGAGTTGGGCCTACCGTATTCGGAGGACCACTTCAAATTAGCTTCACTTATGTTGTGGCACGCTATTTGTTCCAAACAAGACAACCTTTCCAAATTAGAATGTCATTACTGACTGCCTATGGCATGATCATTCTCATAGAATTTTTGCGGTTGAGGTATGTTAAAGAACAATTTGTTATTCTTGGGAGACCAGAAGGCTTTCATAGCCCTATCTAAAACCCAATTAAAGACATAACTCCTCAACATGTGGGGACAGAGAAGGGAATTCTTAAAATTCAAGAAGAAAAGGGTGGCTGCCCATCATCTGTTGGTAACCACAGATCGCATGGAGCCCTATTTTTATTCTTTACCTCAAAATTATCAAAGATTTTATTTGCTCAGGTTCAGTATAGCTCACCTTCTGGTCTCTTACCCAAGAGACGTTTATTGTGAATCGGGCCTTGAGCCATAGCCCTGTGACTCTCAGTCTTTTCTAATTTTTTTCTTCAGTAAAGTGTATGGTGTGCCAAGGAGACAGTGTTTAATCTCATTAGGTAGGTTTCTGAAAATCAAAAATGGCAGACCAGTTTTGATTTTTTTACAGTTGTTGCAAACCTAATGTATCTGCACAATGGATACAAGTTAATTTTGGCTGCTGTAAGACTAAGGAATATAATGGGCAAGTAATGTTTTGATGGTGATGTATGTATCTGAGCTGTTTTAATCTCCTCGGTGTGTTTTTGAGTGTGGAAATGGGGTTGGGCCATCCCTGACTAGTTACATTCTTCTTCATATACATTGTAACTTCCACCTCTGTCTAATTATGCACAAGTCACTTTATGGTCTCAACTGTTGCAGGTGAGCATTTGTTTCCTGCTGGTATTCAAGTCATTTACTGTACATTATATTTTATATTTCGTCTTATGTACCTATATTCTTAACTGTCATCAAAACATGTATTTAATCTTTTTTATGCTGTGTATTCTATTATGGTTTTTACAAATCGAACACAGATTGAACGGAACTGATAGAGAAGGAAATGTCTCTTACCCTTAATTAGTACTCTAACATTTGGAATGAAAAAACACCTGATCCATTAGCCCACAAGACCAATTTATCATGCAAGGACTAGCGCATATGCACATATGCTACTGTAACACTCTCAATTGTACAGCAAAGCATTGTTGAATTTCTACTTTGAAATCTGAAATGTCATTTAAGTTTGATCGATTTCTATGATAGCATAGACAAAGAGAAAACCTTATCTGAAGTCCCAAAAGACTCTTTGTTCTGCTGTCCTTACACTGTACTTTGTTTAACTTAACTTCAATGCGAACTTTCGTGCACTTTATGGTTAATTTGTGTTTTTTTTTTCTTTGTTTTTTTTTTTTCCTGTGGTTGTTTCCTGTTCTAGTTTGAATGTAAAGCGCTCTGATATCCCCTGGGATCTTGTTCGCGCTATATAAAACTTTAGAAATAAATAAATAAATAAATTCATGAGAACAGCTGCCATAAAGGGCTCATGAGACTAGTCCACCATACCGAAGAATATTTAGAACAACGAAGGATGGTCAGTGGATACTTGGCTTGCAGACAGTGGCATATTCTCAACAGCAATCTTGAGGGGATGACACAAGGAAGTGTGGGCAACTTCTCAGGAGGGGTAGTTACCCTGGGTATCAAGATCACCATCGCCTACAGAAACCCAGAAGGATTATACAAATACAGCTCCTACCCCAGAAAAAAGGGTGCTACAATGAAAGAGGTAAGTAAAGAGGTGGAGGAGATGCACCTAGAACTCACAATGTGTGTCCTATTAAAACAATAACCCTTTGTCTTGTACATTGCAAAATTGGTTGACGTACAGCTATCCGTCAGCTACATCCCTCTATTATCTAGGATCCCTAAAAGCATGCTTGGATGGGAGACGATGACAGACAGGCATCCTCCATTAAAAAAAACTGTTCCGTCTCTTAGACATATTAAAAAATAAAATTGTTATTTTACGCCTTCCATCAATCAGTCCTTTATGAATGACTGATAGTAACTTGTCATAATCTCCAGTAGGGTACATACTGTTGCTAACCGCACAGTAGTTTCCTCTTTTTAGGTTGAGCATACAGCCTGCATGCACTGTCTGCAAGACCTATTGTAATCACTTACACTAAAATTATTCCCCCCTGCTGCTTGCCATAGGTTTCCTCCAGTGCCCCTCTTAATTGCTGCATCCTGACTTGTCCTGGCAGCCGATACCACACTTCCTTTAGTGTCTAAGGAGCGTGAGCCAAGTACCGTCTAATTACGCATGCATTCTTCATCTATAGTTTTGGAGAACTCTTTTGTTTAAATGTTCCTTTCACACTGTCGCTGTTTCTTTCTTTAGGCTGCTTGTGGCAGCGGGGTTGCTGGAGCATGCATAGAAGTAATGGGAGACCACATGGGAGTCTTAAAATCTCTAAGTCATTGTATGTCAACAAAATATCCGCTTAAAAGCTTTGTGATAAGAGAGCTTCCTTGGCACGTTGAAATGAAATCTTAACAAAAACAAAATACCCAAATGCCTTCATGCATCTTAAAAAGCACATGCACAAAGCAGCATGTTTAAATAAACATTTTTATACTGATATGCTGCTATCCACGTTTCATGTTTTTTCCAGCATTACAATTCGAAGCCAGTTTACTTTAACCATTAAGATATATGTAGGCTGGTGCTTGACAAAATCCAGAGAGGGTGAAAAGGACAAAGGTCACAGGCTTCAGAGACCATTTATAACCCTTAGATATAAGGATGGAACCACATGCTGTACTTTGGCCCAGATGAATACTTCTCCATTGTTTATTTGTGCACCCACTCCCCCCCTGGCATGGGACTTCTCATGTGCAGTCAGCCCAATCCATGGCCTGGCACCCCTCGCGCAGCCATTACGATCCAGAGATTGGCACCTCTCCTGTGCACCCAGTCTGACCTACAGCAGAGGCAAGCACCTCTCCTGTACATCTGGTCTGGTCTAGAGCCTGGCACCTCTCCAGTGCACACAGACAGGCCCAGATTATAGCCTGGCACCTCTCCTAATATCAGTTGGATCCAGTAGGTAGCACCTCTCATGCTACCCACCGAAACAGCCCCAAAACACTGGCAACCCATGGCATGGCTTGCTATAAATCCAAATTGTTGTTGCGCCTGAGGACAGTCCCACCCTGAGGCGGGCAAATTCCCTGGCACAGCCACATTTTGGGCACAAACCTCCATGACAAGGATGGATGATTTAATGCTAGGTCTATTCCTGAGCTGCCTGCTGCTGTGCTTGGCACTGAAGGTAAGATATGATGTGGGCTGTCAGAAGGAAATGTGATTATTTATCAGCCTACCACCAGCTTCTATGTGCTTTCCGCACTATCAATGCCAGACCTGGGGAAGTAATTTTTCCCCTGAACTTCACGTGTGCTACATTGTACACAAGCCAGTTCCACTCAGCAGAGGATGGAAATGGTAAGGGGGCTCGGCCGCCCCTTCCTGTTGCTGGGAAACTGTATCTGTGCATGCCCTCAAGACATCCCAAGACTGGAAACTTGATATGATAGATAAAAATGCCATTAACCCTATTGAGGCACCGTCTGGCCATATTTCTGGCCATTGCATCATTGGCCCCAGTAATACTTACCGGACCAGCACACCAATTTGCTGGTTTTAGACCACTTTAGGCCTGTTGCAGCCTTCAGGGTTATTTTGAGGGTAATTATATTTACAATACACTTTCTGGGATTTTTCTGTGCTTCTATTGGAATTCTCTGCCGCATATTATCAAGCCCATTATCGCCGCTTTAGCGGCAGTTTTCTGCCGCTAAAGCGGCGATAATTTCAACGCCGTGCTTGATAATATGCCCCTTTTTTTTAATTTATATATGGCGGTGGCGTGATCCACTGTGATATTACAACCCTTTACTTGTGACATCAGTACAGCGGCTAAGCGTGTGTACATCCCGAAACATACACTTAAGTAACGTAAGTGGTAAACAGTTTCACAACTTTAAAAAAACAGATAACTCTTAAAACCTCCCAACACGTGCATGCTGCGGTTCAGTAAACCCTCTTGAATGCATTTCATAATTTATACTTCATGTAAATTAAAAAAACATTTTCAACAACCAGATTAATCTGCGTTCCCATCATCATAAAATATATGCAAGATACAGATTTTTCCGATCATTTCCACATTCTGTGTTCTTAACCTTTCTAAAAGCAAAATGAAAGAAGCCAAATAAGCATTAATTCCCATTGAAGCCGCTGTAGTGGGTGTGTGTATTTGTACAAATAATGGATGTTACACCAGGCAAGGGTACTTTTTTTGCCATTTTAAATATGATTTATTTTACTGTCAGTATACAACACTGTGGCATGTTTTTAGTGCTCCCAGTGTTGTTTCCTAATATACTTTTGCAGCTCTAGGTTTTTGTTTTTCTCTGTTTGAGTGTCTCAGTGTTTCCCCATTGATTTGTGCTTTAGTGATGGTTTGAGCTATTGGCGTTGCACATATTAATGCACCGCTAATAGCTCAAACGTTCAGTAATCCGAGACCTATTGCATTGCAAATGCTTGTTTACAAAAGCCATAAACTGACTTCTCTAAGCTTTCTAACTACTGGCCTATCCTGAACCTGTCCTGTATGTCCACAGTACTGGAGCAAGAAGTCAGAGGCCAATCTTAAACATAAGTTGAGACTAATAAAATTCTGCATGATTATCACACCCTCTATCCAGTATGGATTCGATCACCACAGTAGTTCATGGTGCTCTCTGCCTGCTCACCTATTAATTTCCCCAGCAGCATTTATCACAATAAATCACAATCAATCAGAAAATTCTATTCCACAGAAAAGTCAAATGTGATTTGAAGATAAAGTTATTGTTTTTATTGAGTCCTTCCTGTCACAAAGAATATAAGTAATATGTCTTGCAGCTTTTACCTACAAGTCAAGCTCAATTAGAGGCATATGTATGAAAAATCCTTTTTGCGAGTCCTTAATAGCGATTTTTTGTGAATCGCTATTAAGGACTTGCAAAATGCAATGTATGTAGGAATCGCAATAATAATTGCGATTCCTACATATTCCTAAATTGCGACTAGCAAATTGCGAATCGCAACTAAGTAATACCTTCCCCTTCATTCCTATGGGTCTAGAGCCCTATAGGAATGAATAGGAAGACATTTGTAATTTGCGAGCACCCATTATGTACTCGCAAATTGCAAATGCAATTTCAAGGGTGCAAGGGTGTCAAAAGGACACCCTGTTGCACCCCTGAAATATATGTATGTATGCACACCACATGGCATTATGAAAATGCAAAAAAGTTTTTTTTTTTTAAAGAAATGGCAAAATACCACCAACTTCAAGTTGGTGGTAATTTGCGATTTCTTGAGCCAAAATCGCACAACTTCGGTACTTCCAGAACTGCATTTAAGGAATCACAATTTGTGATTCCTTAAATGCATTCGACAAGTAGGGAATTCCAAAAGGCTTTTTCCCCTTTGCAAACGGGCCGATTCTGAGATTGTCCCGTTTGCAAACGGGAAAAGGGCTTGATACATATGCCCCAAAGTCCCTTATGGATCAGGGGTGTCACCTCTGGCCACCTATTTTTATCTGCACACTTTGATAAAACAATTCTCAACGTATCATGAAAGTTTTCCCAATAGCAACAAAAGACAAACTAGAAGGTTCTGTTTCAACCATCTGTATATTGACCACTCTATGCCCTCTAATAAATCAAAGTTAAGTAAAACAGAGACCATTATTACGAGCTCCTCTCATGTCATGGTCTAAAGAAAACTGGAAAATTGAACTACGCTAGCCCCGAATTGACGCATAAGGTTAAAAATATGAATATCTGGATGGATCCTGGCTTATCTACGAAATTTAGACCTCCACACCATTTATCATATGCTTTCCGCTTACCTAGCTTACTAAAAACACAGCCAAATCTAGCAATTGTTATCTCTTGCCCAATTTCTGCCAGCAGTGCTCAGCCTGAAAAAACTTGCTTGACGAACTCCAACAGTTCCAAAATGCAGCTGTAAAGATGTTGCGGAAATAAAATGTATACATCAGTTTTTAGCAATATATAGGACATGATTTAACATAACCTAACATGAGGTCTGGTGACTTGTACAGAATTGCGAACCAGCATGGCACAGTTGAAAGGGCCTCAAGCTTCAGTGGAATACCCAGTATCTCATGGGCCCATAGTGGATGGAAGGAATAGGCCCTGGGCCGCTGTGTGAGCTTTAAAATACAACAATAACCAGAATTCAGTGGGCCCCTCCACACTCTGGGCCCCGGTGCCACTGCACCAAGGGTTCCTCTCATACTTGTAAGCACAGAATAAATAAACCTTCTTGGTTACTGGATGTGAATAAACAAGGACTGTAAATGTAGAACCTCTCCATGGCACACTTCTAAAAAAGCAAACACGCAAAATCAAAAAAGTTACCTTGGCTATTCACATAGGGATATGAAGCTTGCACACATAATCTGCCTCCAGGAAAAGATGAAGAGGTCTTCAAATGTAGGCATAGGTTTGTATGTGCTTCCTGCAAGCGAGAGGAACTAAGAGCAATGCAATGCTATGATTCCTTGACATAACTCATGCTGATTATGTACTGAGTCTCATGAGGAAGACAGACAACGCGGCAATGATTGTTGACTATGTTTGTGTATCCATTATTCACACAGCTGAGGCCCTATCCATGCAAAAAAATCACAACCCTTGTATCGGTCAGGGTACTAGACAGAAAATATACATGAAAGATTCTGATGACATGCAAGAATGCTGAAGGAGCCACAGAGGTCTGCTAAATTGTGACACAATGGTCGTCATCTCTGTTTGCCCTGAATGAAACAAAATGGTGGTTTGCCAGAGTAAACACAGCCCTTATTATAGGTGAATTCAGTTTTTGTAAATGTGATCAGATTTTGAGGTATATTTACAAGCCCTTATCGACACCACAACGTCACTTTTTGTGACACTGTTGTGGCGATAGGGGCTTCGCCTTATTTACAAGGAGCGGTAAGCCACTTAACGTGGTTTAACACTGCCTTGTAAATAAGGCCCACTTTAACTCTATACTTAGCGTGAAAGGGGAGGGCAATGGGTGTTGCGGAGGGTTTTCCACCGCAACACCCATTGATTTTGATACTACCCCCTATTTACAAGGGTGCCGTAAATAGGAAGCAGGGCCAGAATTATCTGGTCTTAAACAGGCGAAACAAGGAAAGATGCTTTATTTCTCCTCGTTTTTGCTGTTTCCATGTTTGCTGCATTGTGCAGCACACATAGACACAGGAACTTGCCATTGATTGTTTATGTGCAGGAAGGTGACGCTTCCTGCACAGAGAAAATACAAAATAAATGACGTTTTGCAATTTCTATGTGTGCTGCATTAAATAGCACACATAAAAGTTCCAAAACACCAGGTAAAGGTTGTTTATGTGGAGGAAGGCAGACCTTCCTGCACATAAACAATCTTTCCCTCAACGCAGACACCCTTCCACTAAGGTGCAAGGGTACCTGCGTTGCTGCTAGGCTGCTAAATTTAGCACCAGCACAGAGGCAAACACAGGGTTGCACCACATTGTTGTAAATATGGTGCAACCCTGCTTTTCTGAAGTGGCGGAGTGCGGCGTTAAGCCAAGGAGGCTAACGCCGCGCTCCGCCACTGCGTTGTAAATATGCCCCAATGTGTTTTGGAGCCAAAATCAAGGAACATATACTAAGGCCTAATTATGAGTTGAGGCAATATTTATCACCCATGATAAATACCGATACCACAGAGTATGTCATTAATCAGGCTCAATAAATAACACCTATTATGAGCTTGTGGGGAATAACATCCAGATTTTGATGCTCAACACACCAAAATCCAAAGATATGCTAATCACCGTATGTTTTCCCAGGTTAAATTTCAGGAGGTTTGACGTGCCGAAATGTAATGAATGTTGGGTTATATAACACATTCAATAATTATCGGATGTGTTAAATAAAGCCAAATTTGTAATTTCATTCTGTGCTTAACTTAAACAGTGGCCTATGTACAGGGCCGGACTGGGCACCGAAACCGGCCCTGGCAAATTGCTTGGCCGGCCCCCCTGTGGGAGAGGGGGGGGGGGTGGCCGAGCTGTTTGCTAGGGCCAGTTTTTGCCGATTTTGTTACAGGGGGCCGATAATGCAGAGCCCCCGTAACAAAAACGGCCCCTAGGAGGCCAAAACCGGCCCCACCCTGGCGGCCCACTGGGGAAATGCCCGGTGCCCGCCACGGCCAGTCCGGCTCTGCCTATGCACCTCATGGAATGCTATGAGCCACTCATAACTAGGCCCTAAGAAGGTGTGGTTTCTGTTTTTGTAAATTCTGCAGTCTTATTTTAATCTACCTCAAAGTCTTATTTCTTTTTATGCAGCTCTATGGCGGTCAAGCCCCTACTGTCTCCTGTGCTAACGTCATCAAACAGGCTGGGATCGAAAGGTGCCCCGCATGCTCACTCTTGGTAATAACACTTAATGCTTAAAGCGACATGGTATTTCTAGTCCCTATTAGCTCACAGTCACCTGCGAAACCGAGGCCCTGTCAGACATCCACTGATACATTAACAATGTACGACACATTTGTACGGTACACCGCCTGAGAACGACGCAAGAGGAGCTGTGCGTGGAGTTCATTGCACATTCGCTCTCTGCCAGACACCGAACAGCACTGAGCAGTCGTTTCCAATTGATTTGTGTCATTTGACTGTTAAACGCTGGCGCCGCTTCCAATCGCGGGGCACGCAAGCAAGGCGAATCTAATTTCTTGCCAACAAGAAAACAGCTGCAATCCTTCCAGGCAAAGTCAAGGGTAACCAAGGGAAGCTAATGTGCGATGTATGATGTTTTATGCAAAAACTTGCACAGAGACACTCTCTGACTTTCTTTATATCTTTAGTTTTGTAACTCTAACCTGAGATTGATTTTACCAAACCCACCCTTTCAGGGACCCTGGGATTAAAGTGAACGTCTACTCTGTCATACTCGGACCATAGGTTGTTTCAGACTGTTATGGTCTTGACATAGGATGGTGTGCCCTCATGAGAATCAGAAGTGTGGGGAAAACCCCAGGTAACTGACCAAAACCTGAATAGCTATGCACATCTTTATACCTACACATCTTTTTTGACCCTACATTTTGGTTTCGATCTGATTTGAGAGTGCTTATTTTGTAAACAATTACATGGCAGGACCCAAAGATTTGCTCATTATCCGAGGCCAGAGCTATAGAATGTCGGGAGAGCTAAATACGACGGCTGAGTAACTTTTATCCACCTCATGCATCTTTCATTCACCACCAGACACTCCCTGCCTTTTTATCTCACTCTTTCAAGTCATGTTCCATTCCTGCTTTCTACAGGTTTTCCATCTCCTTTTTTACCAGCTTTGTGATTGTCTCTCATGCTTTGAGTCTGGTAAGAAAAAATAAGTGCCAGTCTCTAAAGATTAGTGCAAGTGTGTTCCACCTGCAACCACTGGCTCAGAATAAGCACAGATTGAGCCCCTGGTGTGTGAATGAAAGACCTTCCCAGCAAGAGAGGGCACAGTGTCAAATGGTTTAGGTATCCACCCTTTTAGTAGTAAAGCAGAGGCTCTCTGTGATGCGGAGTACTTTTTATGAACATGTGCATTTTGGATGCCATCGTATCCTTGGTGCACTTAAACATTTCGGTCCATGTACTTCCCATGCATTGACCCCTTGGTGCAAAGCAGTGCATAGCACAACTTTGCGTAACGTTCGGAAGCTTTCCAATGGAAATCCTGATTTTAGTTGGATAGTTAATACCAACATAACACTTTGGGTTTGCATCACAAACCTAATGCAAACCAGCAATACATCTGGGCCTAAGCTCACTTGAATGACTGTGCAAGTACCAGACTTAGGGCCTCATGTAGGAAGCCAAATACCGGTCGGTAACGGCCGATTTTCGGTAATTATACCGTTACCGACCGGTATTTTGGCCTTTGGTATGTAGGGAGATCATTTTTGTATTCGGTAATTTACCGAATCGGTAAAATTACCGAATCGGTAATTTTACCGATTCGGTAAATTCCGATTACAAAAATGAGATGTAGGGGGAGTGTGTGTGTGTGTTTTGGTGTCGGTATTTACCACCAACTATTAGTTGGTGGTAAATAATGAATGGATGTGTGTAAGCGTTTTAAAGCGCTTAGACGTGTGCAATGTGGCAGACATACATGCCCTTAGGGCATGTATGTGTGCCACATGTGCACACATGGCCGTCTCAGGGGTGCAACAGGGTGTCAATGTGACACCCTGCCACCCTTGCATGTGTTCCCCTAATTACCGAATCGGTATTTACCGATTCGGTAATGAGGCATACCTTCCCATCAATGGGAAGGTATGCCTCATTACCGAATCGGTAAATACCGATTCGGTAATTACCGGCTTTTACCGAATCGGTAAATAATACCGACTCATTAGCTACATATCATTTACCACTTCATAAATACCGAATCGGTAAAATTCGGTATTTATGAAGTGGTAAATGGGTCCCTACCTACATATGGCCCTTAGAGAGGGTTACATTGATGTTTTTCATAGCACTGCAATCTTTTGTCCAACAGGGCAATCCCCTGCGTAGGAAGAGCAAGTAAACATGCCTGTACTTTTCTGTGAGGGTTCATGTTGCCTCCCCCACACTACTCCTCATCCCTCATTTTTTCTTGTTTGCTCTCCCCACCTCCTCCCGCAACTTCCCGTCAATAATGTGGATTGTCTAAAATCTAAATGTCAATGCTTAGCATGTAATCATGTATCTTTATCTTAGGACAGCGAAGGCCTCATCATACATCTTTTCGTGGCATTGCTGTTTAACTCGTGATCTGAACTGCTTTATATTCTGTGTCATTATAAGGGCTCATAGGGGCAGATTTATGTCCCCTGGCGCATCCCTGCAAATCAGCAGGGATGCGCCAGGGAAGATGCGTCACGCAAGTTTGCCCTTGCGCCACCGCAGATGCGCCGCATTTACAATGCGGTGCATCGTGGCGCAAGGACAAGCAGATACGTGACGCATCTGCCGGCATAAGGTTGGCGCAGTGCTGAAGTTGCGTCGCAAGCGTGACGCAACTCCAGCACTGTTCCAACCTACCCTATCCCTCACATGGTGCGTCAAGCCTTACGCCTGCTTCAAGCAGGCGCAGGGTTTTGACGCATCAGCGTTGGGAAAGTGATTCAGGGAAACTTATAGATTTCACTGAGTCACTTTTCAGGGGCGTTCCAGCGACGGAACGCCCCACCCTGTGTCGAAACGCCCACGTGAAACCTGACGCAGGTTTCACGTGGTGCAGGGCTTTACACCGTGACGCATCTCCATAGATGCATCACGATGTAAATGGGGCGCAATGTGGCGCAGGGTTTACGCCGCCGCTGCATCACAAAAGTGACGCAACGGCGGCGTAAAAGGGGCGCAAGTCCCTCATAAATCTGCCCCATAGACATCACTGGTTGAGAAAATTATTCCCCGTAACTACCCGAGCAGAGTGTACTTTCCCAAGGACAGAGCAACTCTCCCAGACTGAATACCATACTATGGGGCATATTATCAAGGTCCGGCGTTAAAATTATCGCCGCTTTATCAGCAGAAAACTGCCGCATAGTGGCGATAATGGCCTTGATTATATGCCAAAGAGAATTCCCATAGAAGCCCATGTTCTGGTGTCAACATGGGCTTCTATTGGAACTCTCTACGGCATATTATCAAGCCCATTATCGCAACTTTAGCGGCAGTTTTCTGCAGATAAAGCGGCGATAATTTTAACACCGGACCTTGATAATAATATGCCTGTTGGACAGGCCACATGAAGGGCTTGCTCCCTCCCCGCACGACAGGGCCCAAACCCCGGACTCCCAGGTGTTACCCCCAAGGGCAACCCGCACCCCGTCTCCCAACGGAACTCCTGCCCCCGGACATCCATGTATCATGGGGCCGAACCACTACCGGCTCCCCCGGCCGGATCAGCCGCCATCTTGGACACTGCGCCACGAGGCCGCGTGGCCTCAGCCCGACCCTAACCCTGGGCCTGGCCGGCCCCGACATCCCGGCACCACCATCCACCCAGGAGGTGAACGGACCACTTGGCAGGTCAATGGGAGAAAGAAGCGTCGAGGGCTCTCCCCCGCCAGGTGCCGATCACCCTCCAGCTCCCCCAGGCGCTGGCTCCACCCCCTGCTGGGCGTCTGGACTCCCTCATCCCGGACCCCCCGACCTCCAAGTGCGAGGGTCCGGACATCAAAGGGCGCCAGACCTATAACTAGGGCAGCTCCAGAGCAGGAAGGCAGTTGTATCCTGGAGTCGAGAGACACCGAGAGAACTCAGCCTTGACGGACTACTGGCGCTGCCGTAGCCCTGCCTTGTGAACTATCGTCCTGCCTGCTGGCGCTGCCGCGGCCTTCTGCAACATCCATCCTCGTCGGGTTCTGCTGGCGCTGCCGCGGACCGTTGTAACGACCACCTTCATCGGGACCTGCTGGCGCTGCCGCGGACCGTGTAACGACCATCTTCACCGGGACCTGCTGGCGCTGCCGCGGACCGTGTAACGACCATCTTCACCGGGACCTGCTGGCGCTGCCGCGGCCCGTCCAAGCTAGAACACCGAGCTCGAGGATTGTGAGCTATCCACCATACCATCTCAGCTACCAGACTGGTAACCAGACTGTCCCGCTACCCCCTTTCCCCAAACCAAGAGACTCGAATCGAGGGGACCCCTGAGTCCAGACCTCCTTGTACCATTTCATCGTACCTTAAGAAATCACCTATAAAGAACGCTAAATCTTATCCTTTTGTGGTGTATATCTGTGGGGGGGAAGTTATTCATCTGTACGATCGCTGGAGACGGCTCTCCCCGGAGACCTCTCCCCTTGTCCTCGGCCGACCCTCCCGGTCCGTCTAACATTGGTGGCCAGCGGCGCGATCCGAATCAACGCGTAATCGTACAGAGAGTAGCTCACCCCACAACAAAACCACGATGTCAACCAAAGAGAGCGGTTCCACCGAGAAATTCCAGATGGATAAATCGGAAGAGTATAGCCATCGCGAACTTAAACAATTCTGCATGGAACTAGGCATTGCTACCACCGGCCTGAGTACCAAAGACGATTTGAAGCACGCCCTTGAGTCGTGGGCGGAAACCGGGGTCACCGGATCCCCCGACCAAAACGGTGTAGCACCAGAGGGGAACGCCACAGCTCCCGAGGAGCGAGGAACGGGCCTCTCGCAGGAAGAGATCCAAGAAAGAGAAAGAACCAGATTACATGAGTTGGAAATGGCACGACTCAAGATGGACGGTGAACTAAAGTTAGCCGAGCAAAAACTAAATCTAGAACACCTGCGGCTCCGAGAAGAACGGGAAGAAAAACAGAGGCAGAGAGAGCTCGAAGAAAAAAGACTAACATTCGAACACGAGCGCAAACTGGCGGAAATAGAACTTCGGAAACAGAATAAAGAACCGGGGGTGCCTGAGCGACCGCACACCCCGGGAGCAACCGAGAAGAAAGTCCACATCCCCAAGGATGCTGTCCGAGAGTATGTCCGAGAGGACGACATACAACAGTGGTTCAAAGCCTACGAGATCGCCATGACCTCCCACCGGATCGATCGGAGTGACTGGGGAGCCGGCCTATGGGGGAGGTTCGTCAACGAAGGCCGCGATGCCCTACTGCAGCTCCCAGATCATCAGATGTCATCCTATGACCACATGAAGGCTGCCCTCCTCACCCGATATGGGCTCACACCCGAAATGTACCACCAGAGGTTCCGAGACTGCACCCGGATCCCGGGTACAACTTGGGTGGAATACGTCAACTATTTCAGCCGAGCCTTCGAGGGTTGGATCAAGGGAAGTCACGTAACGACCTACGAGCAACTCTTTAATCTTATGGTGTGGGAGCACCTGTCTAACAACTGCTTCGTCGAGCTCAGGCAGCACCTCCTCGACAGTAAATTGACTGACCCACGGCAACTCGCCGCCGAAGCTGACCGGTGGGAAAGCACCCGAGTGGGCCGGAGAGGGCCACACGAGCAAAACCGAAACAACCAAGGTCAGCACCGTCCCCGAGGAGGAGGAGGAGGCCAGGGGCGAGGGAGAGACACCATCCCGGCCACTCCCGCGGCCAGCACCCCGCCCCCGGCCGGCCGGGGCAACCCCCCGATGCGCCCGGGGTTCCGAGCCAACGTCACGTGTCACCGATGTCAGCGAGTCGGCCACTACGCCAATGACCCGAGCTGCCCGCAGAACCAAACGCCAAAGCCCCGCCAGGTAGCTGCCGCCGCCCTGGGGGGAGAACAAATCTCCGAGGAACAGGAAGAATATGAGCAGGCACAACAAGAGTGGGAACCGGCCGCCATGGTTCTAGCGTGCCTAGGGGGAAAAGACATGGTCCCGCGGGCTCCCCTACCCGCCAACACCTGGAAATATGGCCAGTGGGTGAACATTAATGGGTGCCGGGCCGAAGCCCTACGTGACACAGGGGCCAGTGTGACGGCCGTCCGCTGTCACCTGGTGAAACCAGAGCAGATCCTGCCGAACATTCTCTGCCCCGTCCGCTCAGCCGACAATTCCGAAAGTCTGTGTCGGATGGCCTGCGTCCCCTTCGAATGGGGAGGGGTCTCCGGCATGTTGAAGGTGATGGTCCGGGATGATGCCCCCGTGGACTGTCTCCTGGGGAACGACCTTGAGAGTTCCCCGTGGGCCGCCGTCGAAAGAAGAGAGCACCTGGGGATGCTGGGCCTCCCGGACTGGGCCTGCGTAACCACCCGGTCCATGGCCGCCCGTGCCGTCCCCCGACCAGAAGAACCAGAATGGCCAGCACCTCCTCCCCCGGTCGCTCCAGTAGAGGACAACGACTATACCGACCCCCCAGAGCCAATGCCCGAAGGGGTCGCCCAGCCCCAGGACCTTCCCGGCCTGGCTCAGTGGCGTCAAGAAGGGGGGCCCACCCAGGAACAGTTCCGCCAGGAACAGAAGACCTGCCCCTCCCTCGAGGGACTCCGCCAGCAAGCCAGCGCCCAGAGCGCAGGGGACTCCTCCGGAACCCATTGGGTCTATTGGGATAACGACCTGCTATACAGTGAACAAAGAATCGCGGAGTTAGGGGCCAGTCGAGTGCTGGTGGTGCCCCTCCGTTTCAGAGACTTCCTACTAACTTTGGACCATGATGTTCCCCTGGCTGGACACCTGGGCCAGGATAAAACCTACAGTCGCCTGGTGACCCACTTTTTCTGGCCGAAGATGCGGAACGACGTCCTCAACCACTGCCGGTCCTGCCCCACGTGCCAGGCCAGCGGGAAGAGCGGCCGTAAGCTCAAAGCCCCTCTGCAACCCTTCCCAGTGGTCACCACCCCGTTCGAGAGGGTAGGAATAGACATTGTGGGGCCCCTGGACCCCCGCACAGCACAAGGACATCGGTTCATCCTGGTACTGGTGGACCACGCCACCCGCTACCCCGAGGCTGTGCCCCTGCGAACTGTAACAGCTCCGGTGGTCGGCCGGGCCCTAATGGGGATCTTCTCCCGGGTGGGCTTCCCCCGAGAAGTCGTCAGCGACCGAGGCACAAACTTTATCTCGAAATATATGAAGTCCCTCTGGCAACAGTGCGGGGTCACCTACCGGTTCACGACCCCCTATCACCCTCAAGGGAACGGACTAGTTGAGCGATTCAACCGCACACTCAAGGGAATGATTGGGGGATTGGAGGAGCCCCTCCGTCGCCAGTGGGATGTACTACTCCCGTGCCTCCTCTTCGCCTATCGAGAAGTTCCCCAGAAGTCCCTCGGCTTTAGCCCTTTCGAACTCCTGTACGGGCACCCTGTGCGAGGGCCCCTCAGCCTAGTCAAAGAAGGTTGGGAGATGGCCCCCCTAAAGACCCCTCCAGACGTCTTCAAGTACCTCCTGGCACTACGCAGTCAGACCCGGCGCTTCAGGGAAATGGCAAAAGCGAACCTCGAGGCCAGTCAGGAGGACATGAAAAAATGGTACGATCAGAATGCCTCCTCCGTCGAATTCGAACCTGGTCAACAAGTGTGGGTGATGTCCCCCACCGAACCATGTGCCTTGCAAGATAAGTGGACGGGGCCCTTCAAAGTGGTCGAACGCAAGAGCCCCGTCACCTACCTCATCGACATGGAGTCCCCCCGGAACCCCCTCCGGGTCCTCCACACCAACAGACTCAAACCCCACTTTGTGCGCTCGGAACTCAGCCTCCTGATGGCTACAGACAGTGGGGCGGAAGAAGACTCCGAGCCCCTCCCTGATCTCCTGAAGACCCAGGAGAACGACGGTTCCGTGGACGGGGTCCGGCTCTCCGATACCCTCACCCCAGAGCAACGCCAGGGCTGCCGGGACCTCCTGCTGCAGTTTGCTACACTGTTTTCCCTCACCCCAGGGATCACCCCTTGGTGCTTGCACGACGTGGACACCGGGGACAGTCCCCCTATCCGACACCGGGCCTACCGCGTGCCAGATCGGGTGCGGGCCTGCATCCAAGAGGAAGTATCCAAGATGCTCACGCTCGGGGTCATCGAGCCCTCGGACAGCCCCTGGGCCAGCCCGGTCGTGCTGGTCCCCAAAGTCGCTGCCCCCGGAACCACTCCTGAACTCCGATTCTGCGTCGACTATCGGGGCTTGAACGCTGTCACCCGGACTGACGCTCATCCTATCCCCCGAGCGGATGAATTGATCGACCGCCTGGGGGCCGCCCGCTACCTCAGCATCTTCGACCTGACAGCGGGCTACTGGCAGATCGGTCTCACACCCCGGGCCCAGGAACGGTCCGCCTTTTCTACCCCCGATGGCCACTACCACTTCAAGGTCATGCCCTTCGGCATGAAGAATGCCCCAGCTACTTTTCAACGTCTAGTGAACCAGGTCTTGGCGGGGCTCGAAGAGTTCAGCGCCGCCTACCTGGATGATATCGCCGTGTACAGCCGCCACTGGTCCGACCACCTCCACCACCTCCAAGAGGTCCTGCAGGCCCTCCAGCGGGCCGGCCTCACGATTAAGGCCGGCAAGTGCCAAATTGGTCAAGGGTCCGTGACCTACCTCGGACACCAGGTGGGAAGCGGTCTGGTGGCCCCTCTGCAACTCAAAATTGCTGCCATCCAGTCCTGGCAACCCCCCGTCACGCAGACCGAGGTCCGAGCCTTCTTGGGACTCACCGGCTACTACCGGCGGTTCGTGAGGGACTATGGCAGCATTGTGGGGCCCCTCACGGGTCTCACGTCCAAAAACCACCCGAAGAAGATTAACTGGACCCCCGACTGTCAAGCGGCCTTCGAGAAGCTGAAGGCCGCCCTGTGCACCGCCCCTGTGCTCCAGGCCCCCGATTACAGTCGGGAATTCATTGTACAAACGGACGCCTCCGACCACGGCATCGGGGCGGTTCTTTCCCAGCTGAACCCCGAGGGTCTTGACCAGCCGGTGGCCTTCATCAGCAGACGCCTCCTGGCCCGAGAACAGCGCTGGAGCACAATCGAGAGGGAGGCCTTCGCAGTGGTGTGGGCCCTCAAAAAGCTCCGGCCCTATCTCTTCGGTACCCACTTCCGGGTGCAAACCGATCATCGACCCCTGCAGTGGCTAATGCAGATGCGGGGGGAAAACCCAAAACTATTGCGCTGGTCCATCTCCCTGCAGGGAATGGACTTCACTGTGGAACATCGACCGGGCCAAGACCACGCCAACGCAGATGGCCTGTCACGCTTTTTCCGCCTCGACGAGGAGAGTCCCCAAGAGGATGGGTGACTCTCCCCGCCTTCAGCTGGGGGGGACGCATGTTGGACAGGCCACATGAAGGGCTTGCTCCCTCCCCGCATGACAGGGCCCAAACCCCGGACTCCCAGGTGTTACCCCCAAGGGCAACCCGCACCCCGTCTCCCAACGGAACTCCTGCCCCCGGACATCCATGTATCATGGGGCCGAACCACTACCGGCTCCCCCGGCCGGATCAGCCGCCATCTTGGACACTGCGCCACGAGGCCGCGTGGCCTCAGCCCGACCCTAACCCTGGGCCTGGCCGGCCCCGACATCCCGGCACCACCATCCACCCAGGAGGTGAACGGACCACTTGGCAGGTCAATGGGAGAAAGAAGCGTCGAGGGCTCTCCCCCGCCAGGTGCCGATCACCCTCCAGCTCCCCCAGGCGCTGGCTCCACCCCCTGCTGGGCGTCTGGACTCCCTCATCCCGGACCCCCCGACCTCCAAGTGCGAGGGTCCGGACATCAAAGGGCGCCAGACCTATAACTAGGGCAGCTCCAGAGCAGGAAGGCAGTTGTATCCTGGAGTCGAGAGACACCGAGAGAACTCAGCCTTGACGGACTACTGGCGCTGCCGTAGCCCTGCCTTGTGAACTATCGTCCTGCCTGCTGGCGCTGTCGCAGCCTTCTGCAACATCCATCCTCGTCGGGTCCTGCTGGCGCTGCCGCGGACCGTTGTAACGACCACCTTCATCGGGACCTGCTGGCGCTGCCGCGGACCGTGTAACGACCATCTTCACCGGGACCTTCTGGCGCTGCCGCGGACCGTGTAACGACCATCTTCACCGGGACCTGCTGGCGCTGCCGCGGCCCGTCCAAGCTAGAACACCGAGCTCGAGGATTGTGAGCTATCCACCATACCATCTCAGCTACCAGACTGGTAACCAGACTGTCCCGCTACCCCCTTTCCCCAAACCAAGAGACTCGAATCGAGGGGACCCCTGAGTCCAGACCTCCTTGTACCATTTCATCGTACCTTAAGAAATCACCTATAAAGAACGCTAAATCTTATCCTTGTGTGGTGTATATCTGTGGGGGGGGAGTTATTCATCTGTACGATCGCTGGAGACGGCTCTCCCCGGAGACCTCTCCCCTTGTCCTCGGCCGACCCTCCCGGTCCGTCTAACAATGCCCCTATGTAACTTTTCATGTACGGAGAGCAGATGCTGTGAACACTAGAACTCCATCAATTAGAATAGTGAGAAATCCTCAAATGTATTTCTTTATTAACTGTTGCTTTTTGCTCAACTTGTATTGGTTATGAGCATGAGAACCATGTACTAATGTAGTGAAGGTTTTAAGCTTTTTTCTAAATCCCCATAAAGGGTGTGATTTTTCTATGTAGGGCGAAGGCTACTCTCTGAAGGTGAATCTCTGCTGGATACTGACTAGGACTCTACTGAGTCTTGCTGTATTTTCTATTGAATCTAATGCCTATTGAATTAACCTTGATGGCCTAGCTTATTCATTTCTGTACTTTAATTCTTAAGTAAAAAAGATCCTTGTCTGTCGTTCTTAACCAGAACTACTTTTTTTCTTGCCTTCTGTACTTTTGTAACCCAGCTTACTAAAAAAAGCCAGGTTCAGTGGGGACCACTCCCGGTCCGGTGCCAGTGTGCAAGAAATAAATGTATGTATAGGTTTGTTTCACAACCTCCTTTCGATCAAATAGATCCTTTTCCTTTCCCAACATTTATCAGGATGTGCCAGAGGGATTTTGCAATTGATTGACCTGTTGGTTTGCTTGAGGGTTTAGTGGCTTAATTGCTTTGTCTCCAAACTTCAGCACCAACTGCTACCGGTTTTCTGCTCAGATAGCTTTTCTTACCTCTGTGGGTTCTTATCATGCACAATGACCATTAGAGGAGTGACTCACTCCTCTTCACCCTCACACTTGTCACTAGGGGAAATCTGTTCTAGGTGGATCATTCCACGGGGCATTTTATCAAGCACATGCGATAATTATTGCAAATCGCGCATAGCACAATTTTCATTATCCACATCTGTCGCTGGATTTCAGCGCCGGGTTAGTGACGTATTATTAACGCTTTTCACCCAGGCGATGTGAAATCCAGCGATAGAGGGTGATAACATGCATTAGCGTGAGAAAAGCAGCGAAAAATGACCTGCGATAATGTAAACCTTGATAATAGGCAGGTGTGGATTTAGCCCTGAGACCCACCTCCCATGTTACAGATGGCTAAGTCGGATTAATAGCAGGAGTTAAAATCCTGCGATAAAGGGGCCTTAGCACGACTTTGATCATCGATTCGCGGGTCTGGGGCATCCTTGTACATATCGCGATGCAGTTTTAGCGATGTTTACCCATGTTATTCTGTGAGGAACGCCCACTTTGCATATCATTAGCGATAATAATCGCTGACATGCAAAGTGGAGAAAAGACGGCTGCTAACTCAAGGAAACACGCGTTAGCATGTCCTTGATAATAGAGCGATATTTAAATCGCCGCTTTTCGGCCGAAAACTGCCGCTAAAGCGGCGAAATTGGGCTTGATAATATGCCCCCATATGAGGAATGGTTAACAGGAGGAGATACTGTGAATGAACTAGTAACTGGGTGATGTATATTTAACAAAAATAACATAAAAGGTTCCAGGATGCATGCTCCAAAGAACATCATCACTATTTATGTTCATGAGTCATTTCCATCACACTACCACTAGTTTCCTAGACACTGGTTATCAGAGGCTTGATCTACAAAGTGGAGTTAAGGATTTTAAGTGAACCTCCTCTTTAAATCACTATTCTCCAACTGTGCACGTTGCTTCATTGATTTAAGTATTATGATCATTATTTTTGGGGCATTTCGCTTGTCTTTTTCATTGTGCAGTCCAGCCTTCTATCTAAGAATAGTTATTATCTTTGCATGCTCACTCTCTTCTCCAGTTCTGCTGGGCCGCAAAGGGCTTGGTTTCCTTTTTGGTGGTGCTGTGTAGAGATTGAACTACAGTTGGCAGCAGTGGAGGATTGCTTTCCATTTCAGTCTTGCCTAAGCATACAACTTGGTCTTCGTATTTTCCTCCCATGTTGTACTCTTCTGATGTCTTGTGATTTAACCCAGGGAGAGGTTCTGAAAGTGTGTAAGCAGTTTTCTGGCATCTTTCACCAGTGCTTAATTTCTAAAATATTAAGTGCCAGGGCTCTGACCAGGAGGCCACTGCAGCTTGCACAAGCCATCGCCCTTCTCATCGCTGCCAAAACAACTACTAGCCAGCTCTCTCCCCTGTAAGTGCGACAGTTCAGATTATCCCTGGTCCCCAAAGCTAAAGGAATGGTTGGGAGGCAGGCATTAGCACTATTTTAATGTACATTGTATTCCTAAACAACCGTTGTTCTGCTCATCTCTAAGGGGCTTATTAACAAGCCAGGCGATAAAATTATCGCCGCTTTAGCGGCAGAAAACTGCCACTAAAACGGCGATAATGGGCTTGATAATATGCTCTATGGAATTCCAATTGAAGCCCATGTTAGATGCCCTTCACATCTAACATGGGTTTCAATTGGAATTCTATAGAGCATATTATCAAGCCCATTATCGCCGTTTTAGCGGCAGTTTTCTGCCGCTAAAGCGGCGATAATTTTATCGCCTGGCTTGTTAATATGCCCCTTTATTAGATGAGCATCGCCACCATGTGGTAGCACCGGAAAGCACCGTCTCAAATTAAGCACTGCCAACCAGAAACTCAAGACAGTAAGGGGCATATTATCAAGAAACTGCATTAAAATTATCGCCACTTTAGCGGCAGAAAACTGCCGCTAAAGCGGCGATAATGGGCTTGATAATATGCACTTGAGAATTCCCATAGGAGCCCATGGTGTCAACATGGGCTTCTATTGGAATTCTCTGCAGCATATTATCAAGCCCATTGTCGCCGCTTTAGCGGCAGTTTTCTGCCGCTAAAGCGGCAATAATTTTAACGCCGTGCTTGATAATATGCCCCTAAATTCGGGTGATTTAATTGGTCAGCAAAAAATTGTTGGAGATAAATTCTTGAATTGATTTGTACTACCGAGAATTCTTCAGGACAGCATTAAAAACCATTAATTATGTGGTTGTTATTTGCTCTTCGCTGCTATGGGAGAAGGAGATAACCACATTGAAATGAATTCTAATAGCAGTCAGAAGGGGACAGTCCACCACCTCAAAACAACGAGAGAGAGACGTTCAGGTTTCTCTGCCTCCTCACTATTTTTTTTATGCAAAAACAGCTTCTTAGTGAGTCACCACAGTTTTATGAAACTTGCGGAATTATAAAATCGGATTATCATTTTAGCTTTGCAATAGAATTCTTTTAAAAAGAAAGTAATTAAATGTTTATTAAAAGCGTTATTGATGTCAGCAGGATGCCACTATTGTTCTGGGGTTTACAGTATTTTGCGTTGAGGCTGAATGCACATAATCACATAAGGCTTTTGTCATGCTCTTCCTAATGGTGAGTTTTCTGTTATTTTCTAGTAGTCAGAACATTGGGTACTTGGGGGCATATTTACAAGAAAGTGGCGTAGCGCCACACCGCAAGCTATTTGGCTGCGCCAAGCTGCATCATTTTCAAAGAACAGGGATGTTTGATATTTACAACAATATGTTGCATCCCTGTGCTTTCGCCAACGCAGGCCCCCTTGCGCCATGCTGCAAGGGTGTCTGCGTTTTAGGGGAAATTGTTTTTGTGCATGAAGGGACACCTTCCTACGTAAAAACAACCATGTGAGGTGTTTTCCTCTTTCTATGCGCACTGCAGAATTCAGCACTCATAGAAAGAGGAAAAAACGAGGAGAAATATCTGTATTTCTAATCGTTGAGCCTCCGTACGCCTCCCCTGTGGAGGCATAGGATTCTGACTCATTCCCTGGTATACAAAATGTTGTAAATCTGTGAATACTGCAGAATCTATAGCTGTTACGTGGGCAAAGTGTTGCATGAAAAGGGGCCATATTTACAAGCCCACAAAAAACCACGCAGGGTGGCTTTACGTGGCGTTGTAAATATGGAGCACCACACTGCACCGCCAGTGCCCCATAAAAAGCGATGCACCGGCAGCGCAAGCGTCTTGTAAATATGCCCCTAGGTTCATGATGCAGGGTTGTTGTAATTTTTGTTTGTTTTATATATCTTAAAATCGACCCTTTACATGAGCAACAGTTACATTTTGTTTTTTTAGGCACTGGGAAGTTGAGTGATTTACTCAATGCCGAAACTTGAACCTGGTTCCCCAGTTCCAAACTCGGCAGCTCTGGCCCTTACTCCATAGCCTATCAACCTTGGGGTGCAGTACAAGAATCTTGAAGTCGCAATAAAGGTGTGAATGTCCAGCAAGGGTTGTGAGTTTGCACATCACTATAGTAATATCTGAAAATATATAATTATACATTCAAACAAGAAAAAGGAATCAAATATTAAAAGACGAACAAAGCACACAATCGGTTATGCAACACAGCAAAGAGATAATACCAAAGTGCTTCTTGTAAGCTCTACATACTGTTTGCATCACTAAATGGTCATGAACACTAGAACAATCTTGAAATTGAAAATCAACAAACAGCAGTGCATTTACTAGAAAAAGTGATTCGAGCATTGACTCTATGCATTCACAGTTCTCAACTGCTAAACTATTGCAAATTAGTAGTGTCACTTATTTCATGACATTTTCAAAATGGCAGGCTAAAACTGGGCATTTGCCCAGTGACTTGGGAGAGTATTAGCACACAGTAACAGAGCAGCAAAGTGTGCTTCACTTTACCCTTCCTTTTGAGTGTGGAATGAGAGTTTCTGCAGGAATGGAGGCAGGCACAGATTACATAGAGCCTCGTGGAGGGTTTAGGACAGAATACCAACTGCAGAAATATCGTTCTGCAAGAATATTGTAGCAGAAATATCGACCACTAAAATAATGGTGGAGGTAAGTATGTATCGATAAGTATAGTTTTATTTTTTCTTAACTCCACATCTAGGTACCATGACGACATATATCAAGGTGCATATAAGCATAGTAAACAGATACTGACTCAAAAATTCTTACCTTTTCTTTGTTTTGGTCCACGATATGTTTGCTGGAGATTTAAGTGGAAAGATATTTAACGCGTGCTATTCTGGTACCATACCATGCACATGTACACTTCCAAGAGTCTTTTGGAAGGACAAGGAGGTGCAGTGCTTGGGATACGTGTTAGATGCGGGTGAAGCTACTAACTACCACCATGTCATGGCTGAGATCATTCAACATGTCTGCTGTTGATCTGTTTGCTACTGCACGTCCTTCAATAATGGGAGCATTCACAGTAGGAAAGTCAAAGCAGCACACAACCCAAGCAAATGGTGCAAGACCCCCTTTTCATTTTTTTGATTGCTGGAGCAAGGGGCATGCAGGCAATAGCCGAAGAGTGGCTCTGTGCTCCTTTGGTAACCTGAAACACCCAGGGGTGGCTCCTCCACGTGGGCGGAGGAGCGTAGCCTCACTGCTTTCTCGCAGTGCGAGAAGCAGAAACATAAAATGGTATTATAAATGCCATTTTATGTTTCTGGTTCTCGCAGTGCGAGAAAGCAGAAGGGTTTAGTTGGGGGCGGGCGAGCCTGCTTTAGGGCAGGGGAGGAGTGGCTTGTCCACTGCTGAGGGCGTTTACTGTTTGGCCAGCTCTCTGGGGCCGACCAAACCAGTCATGCACAATCTGCCTTTTCTCCGTGTAGGCTGCATGCAGCCTACATGGAGAAAATGGTCTCCCCATAGACGCCTGGCTGGTCAGCGTCCCGACCAATCACACCGCTGCCATCGCAGTGTTGTGATTGGCTTGGAGGGGGGAGGCTGCCTGCTTCCTGTTCAGGAGAGGATCAGAGAAGCAGAGACTACCTGGGACCGAGATGGGGCCAGCGAAGGTAAGTTATTTTTTTTTATTAAACCGCCCCCCTCCGCGAGCCCCTTCCCGTGCGACCCCCCCTACCCCCCACCCACGCGTCATACCAGCCACAACTGGAAGCTCCACCCCTAAAAGGAAGAAAAGCTAATTTGCAGGGGGCAAAACTCTTTGCAAGCTTCTTGACGTTACACCTCAAGTCTCGTTCTGGATCTCACTTATTCATTATACCTGGTTTAAATTTGTTTTCAATTACTGTGATTTTCTGTTCCTTTGCCTTCTCTTTCTGGCTTTTTATATAAACACTCTTTAACCACTATATTATGTTTTCTCTTTCTCAGACAAGCTCACCCTATTTGTTTTGGTCGTTTTTTTCTCATCCCACATTTCTTATACTTGATAGCACTCTGTCACCTCTTTCACATTTTTGTTCAGCCTACATGTTAAATGTCCTCTATTTGTGTTTTCCAGCACACCTCCCATCTTTTAGTATTCCTTTCACTTTAAATACAGTCTTCGTTCCCCTTTTTTCTTTCTCGTCATTCCATTGTCTTCATCAGTATGTATGATGCTTTCCTCTCCTTTTATTCCTTGTTATTATCCCACCTTGCAACTTCATTACTCCCATTTTTACGTGTTTATTCCAGTGGTGCTGAAACCATTTTTAGAGTGAAGGTGCTGTCATTAATGTTACACATCTGACATCATAGGGATGGGAAAAATCCGAGGGGCATATTCTCAAGGACTTATCGCCGAGTTAGCGACACTTTATCTAAGCCAAAGTGCCGATAGATTTATCGCCCTATTCACAAGCTGATGCTAACAGCCGATATCACCAGTTTTCCTGCGATAGCAGCTGCAAAAAACATTGCAACGGATGACACTGGCAACTAACTCTAATGAGATACAGAGTAGGCATTCCTGTGCAAAAACCACAATAACACCACTACGAAATATTCTCAATGACCAGCCAGATCGGCGATAAGATCCCAAAACAGGCGATAAGGTGCGTTAGCAGCAGGGATTTAACACCTGCTCTTACCTGGTGTTAAGTCGGACGACAACCTGCACCATAAAAGGGAGCCCAGCCCAGAGCCACACCTGAAGAACAACAGATGCCATGGAGCTACTGATCATGCAGCTCGGAGCCCCAAGAGGAACACAACACCCACCGCCACCATACCCAGGCCCGCCACCCCTTCCGGACTACCACAGAGGCAGCGCAGAAAAAGACAGCGGACCTTCAGAAAACGCACCAGCCTCACAGACATAACACCAGAGTATGTCATTGCCCACTACAGGCTCAAAAGGACAGCCATCCTCCGCATCCTGACCATCATTGTCCACAGGCTGACAGTACCAACACAGTGAACAACCAACATCCCTCCGCAGACAAAGCTGCTGGCTGTGCTGCACCTGTGGCCTCTGGGAACTTCCAAACAACAACTGCCAGTGTCGGAGGAGTCTCACAGCCAGCCCTATCCAAGTTCCTCACACCTGTCTTGGATGCCATCATCAGCTTGGTATCCCAGCACCTTTACTTCCCACACACTGCACAGGAACAGCTGGAGACCAAGCAAGGTTTCTACGCCATAGCTGGCTTCCCATACGTGTTGGGGGAAATAAAACTGCACACATGCACTAATCGTGTCCCCTGCCGCCACTGCACACAATTACCGCAACAGGAAGCACACGCATTCCATCAATGTGCAGGCAATAGTGGACCACCTGGGACTCTTCAACAATTTCGTCGCCAGCTACCCAGGCAGTGTGCATGATTCCTTCATCTTCCGACAGTCCATCATCAACCAGCGCTTTGAGGCTGGCACCTATGAGAATGCATTTCTTGTTGGTAAGTACCAAATGAACACACAACACACCTCAGTTCCACAATCATGCAACTCACAACTCTGGGAATGCACACGTTACAAACTCACATACAACATGCAAAACAACATGCCCACCTACTAGACACAACAGCACAACTTACCGTGGTAACCTGGGATAGCCATGTACACAAGCCATCAATGGCATGGTGCCTCAGCCACACAATAGCAGAATGTGGGGAGAGGTGGGAACCAGGCATGTGCGAAGGAGGAAAGTGATCCATGAATGAGAATGTACACAATACCAAGTGTGGCGTGGATGTGCTGGACAGACTGCAGTATGTGACCACAGACATGTCCATGTCAACATACACTGCTGGTGTTTGGAGTGTAATGGACAGTGGCCGCAAGCATGTTACCTCAGCCAGTAGGGAAGATTGTGGAAATGTAGCCTGTTACATCCCCCCCTGCAAGCATGAGCGGAGTGGGCTGGTCCGGCTTATGCCAGGCTAGTGTAGGGGTGTGAATAAAAAGCACTTTGCTCTGGGCGTGGTTCTCTTCCGGAATGGCCAACGTGTCTGCCAGGGCGGCGCCTCTCACCCCGCCACGAGGCCGACGCCGTGAGCGGTGGTGCCTGCGATCCTGTGTGCCTTCTGCAGCCCAGGCCACTGGTCCCCAGACCCGTCTTGGCCGCCCCTGCGCAACCAGGTCTCACTGCTCACCTGCCGACACCGGCGTGTGTCAAAGAGGGCCCACCATGTGCTGGTGCAAGCTCCAAGCCAGAGACTCGCGACCTTGGCAGCCTCCTCAGACCATCGCTGTCCTCCGCGACATAGGCCCCCAGCACTCCTTTCTCGTTGACGTACTCCACCGCTGCCTCTGCCCTACACTATGGTCTAGTAGGTCTCACATTTGGAACTGAGACTTGATTTTTCAATGGCTGAGTTCATATCATTGTACAGAAGGAGAGGAGTAAGAGGAAGACGCGGTTCAGTCCGGAGGAAAAAAGGATCATCGTTATGGAGGTGATCGAACACTACCAACAACTGCTCTGGTGCCACTAACTCTGTGCACCGCAAGCCAACAATACGTGGCTGTGGGCCCCTGCTGACCACTGCTTCCGGCCTACACTGCGGTCAAGTAGGTCACACATTTGGAACTGAGTCTTGATTTCTTTATGGCACAGTTTATACCATTGTACAGGCCTCGTTGCAGACTGCATCCCCTTTCAGCTCTGATGCCACTAATTCTGTGCATCGCAAGCCAACGACACATGGCTGTGGGCCCCTGCTGACTCTGACTCCGGCCTACACTGCGGTCAAGTAGGTCACACATTTGGAGCTGAGTCTTGATTTCTTTATGGCAGAGTTTATGCCATTGTACAGGCTTCATCAAAGACTGCATCCCCTTTCAGCTCTGGTGCCAATAATTCTGTGCCCCGAAATTCATGGACACTCTCTGGTTGAACTTTGGTGGCATCTGAGTATATGGCCTGGAGGTTGTCTTCATCATCATGTACCTGATACTGACTTGGTGTTAAAAATTAGTCTGTAGCAGTCATCTCCTCTATATTGCCTGTTTCTGCTTGTTCATGCCCTCTGCATCATGCCCTGGAAGAATCCCTTCCACTGCCCCCGCGACATTCACCTTTGACATCGACGAGGACCCGCTCAGCTCTCGTGGCCCTACCTCAGTGCACCGCAAGTCACCGTCCCGTGGGGGTGTGCCTGTGCCGGCAGCAGTGCATCCGGGGCCACTTACTTTGTGCAGCTCAAGTCATGGGCCCTTGCTGTTTTAACCTTGAACTTCTGATTGTCTGATCACTGTTGTAGTTGTTGCCAGCACCAACCACTCCCTGAGGGCTGGTTTACACTCACCCCACACCCATCCAGCACAGGCATCACTGGACATGTGACCCTGGCAATAAAAGGGGCCGGGCACACGTGCCCGTAGCCAGTTCCACAAACTATCAAAGTGTGTCTGTGTGGTCATTATGTATGCATGAGGGCACCGGGCCCTACCACATTACATTGTGCTGTGTACAGCGGACGCAACCATGTCACCTAAGGCAGTGGGGAAGAACTGGGACATGTAGCTGTGTCGTACCCCCCGTAAGCATAAGCGAAGTGGACTGACATACGACAGTCCAGCGTAGGGGTGTGGTTAATCACCCCAGGGCTCTGGGCGTAGTTAAGTCTTGGTCTTGCCAAGGAAGTAACTAATGCGTGTGTCTCTGTTGTAGTGTCAGCGCCACCCATCCCGCAATGGACAATGTTGCAATGTAGCATGCCCCCAGAGTGCGGGCTCGGCCGAAGGGGTAAATGAAAGCGCTCAAGCCCGCTCGGGGTCTGGGATCATACATGCCAACTGTTGTGTGTGTCGCTATTAACACAGCATAAGCCAAAGGTCGACCCTCAACCGCATCGCGAGTTCAGCCAGCCATGGACTCTACATCTGTGTCCACCCTAGCCTTACCATAGACCTACACACACGTGGCCGTCCACCTTCAACGCAGAACATCACAGTGTTGTTGTCAGGCTTGTGGACATGCGCATACAGGCATGACAATGGTGTGCTGTAGGAGTGCAAGAGATGCAACCGTGCTGCGCACACAAGTAAATAGGCTCGGGGAGGGAGGAGCAGCAGTGAGGCTACGTAATACACATTGGTGCCGCTCATTTGCTACAAGCAGTACATGTCAAACAGGAATCACTAAGTCACACATATCACACACCAATGAACCAGTGAGCCTGCCAACACATCCCACAGAACCAACTATTGACTCATGTCTCTCTGCACTGTCACTGGTGATCAAGGATATGCACTCTGCCCTTGGAAGATGACACCCCTCCGAGCCCCGAACACACAGGCCCAGAGCTAGTACAATGCGGCCCACAAATGCACAGGGGCATCGTGGAATGCACATTTGGCGTGTTGAAGTCACGTTTCAGGTGCCTGGAGAACACAGGTGGAAGGCTCCTGTACAGCGCAGGCATCGTGTGCAAGATGATCGTTGCATGTTGTGTGTTGCACAACATATGTATACGCATCAATGCCCCATGGCTACAAGTGCCAGATGCACCAGACGATGATGAGGAAGATGAGGCAGGTGGACCACAACCCACTGCAGCAGGAATAGCCCGGAGGAACACCATCATTGACAATTTCTTCACATGAGCACGTCACATTGTCACAGTCCTTAGCAATCATGGAACAGTACCAAATGACCACGGGCACAACACGTGCGAATACATTTATTCCAACACACATTCCCTGAGTGCATATCACTCTTCTGTACAAACACATCACTCTGACAAGTGTAAGTGCAACATGTAGTACTAACAATCTAAAAAATTGAAAATAGGTGGTGGGTGTGTCACCTCTGTACAGAGAGGCTGTTTGGAGTGTCACGTATTCGAAATGCCATTTCTGTGTGTCAAAGATAGTATGGAATCCCACTCATCAGTGTTTCACATGTGTTCTAAATCATTACATATAGACTGTCATTTATGACCTACAATTGATAGCAGGGCTTCTTTTGGGGTCAGATATGTACCACCATGATGCAGGGATGCACCCTGTGACTCAAGTCCCACAACATGAGCAACATGGACGTAAGGGGGAATCACTGCCCCTACATTCGTCCATGCTTTCATACTTGATTAATCATAGACATGACACATCTGTGTGTATTAGAATGTATTATACACGTTCAGTGGCGTGTTGAAGCTGTCTTAGTACTGGGCCATGCAGACAACACTTTACAATGTTGCCTCGTGGAGGGCCAGCCAGAGTCCTTTAGGGATTGACAAGTTACCCGGAAGGGAAGAGTCCAGTCCGCAGGCTGATTGCTGTGTCATTGTTATGCAAACAATATATGGCAGTCCATGTCGAGGTGCACGGTTAGTGTCACAGAGTGTATTGAAGGACAGTGGAAGGTATTATTCCAGGGCATGATGCAGAGGGCAGAACCAAGCAGAAAGAAGCCATATGGTGGAGATGAATACTACTGCTTCCTTCTTACCACTAAGGCAGATTCATTCTCATCTTCAGCCTCTGACGTTTCATGTGCCTCACATGTGGGTGGTGGTGTTTGGTCTGCAGCACTGTGTGACACTGACACATCAGGGGCCGGAGATGTGAATGTAGAAGTAGCAGCAGCATTTATCTGCGCAATGTCTTGTGGCATCACTCCCTTGATGAGGATCTGCAGGGCATGGAAGATCCCATCTTCAGCTTTCTCGTGCGCAGCCATAGTAGCCATTCTTTCTGCCTGCATCCGCTCCATGTTCTCCATGACCCTCCTTATGTTTCCCAAATCACGGATGACATCACTGTAGCCACTCTGACTAGACAGTTGTTGTTGTCTCCGAATCATAACTCCAGCGGCACCAGCCATGGATTGTTGGAGGGCATGAGGAGGACTATGGGTGTCCGTTAGGGAGTGTAAGTGGTCCCTGATGGGACTTAGACACCCACGTATGGTATCTAGTTTGGCTGCCATGAGTTCAAACACCACCCGCGCCTGTTCAGCCAGCTCCTCCTGGCAGTCTAACACGGCATTGTAACGCCATGTGTTCTTCGGTGAGGTGCTGGGAGCCAGACGTGGTGGGGGTGCTTATAGCTGTGTGGTCTGTGCAGGGTGTAGGCTCACCTTGATGGTGCTGGACTGACCTGCTACTGGAGGTGGGGTGCGGAGGGTGTCCACGAACAGTTGGATTTCTTCGTAGTCGATGTCCTGGGGGTCGTCTCCATCATCACTGACGTGATGTAGGGTCTGCTCTGCAGGAGGTGTTCATTACCCCTCTGCAATGTAAAGGGGATATGCAGTTTCACAGTGTGTTCCATGTATGTTGACGAATTGGCGAATTTTTCATACAGACTGCATGACAATGTATATTGTGACTGTTTGTGAGGAGAGGCCTATTTGATGCGGGACAGTGGACATTTGTACTACATCACAGATGTGAGGTTGTACTCGTACATTGTCATCTCACAGTTTCCTGCTATGCCTGATGTGATTGGCCATTTTGTACAAATCTGCGGCACCAATTGTGTCCTGTTGTGAAAGTGTTGCAGTTTGTACCACATTGTTGTCAATGTTGAGGTGCTCTTATTCTTATGTGTGTGTGTGCTGCATTGTGGGTGAGTCGCCTCTGCAGCTATGATTTGGCTGCCCCTAATCCCTTTCAGGTGGTGTGCCTTTGACTTCTGTGCTTCTACAGTGCTGAGATGTAGAGGATTTGGGTGAATTGTGCTCTTGGTCGAGTTGTGACTCTTGGGCATGGTTTGTCCGCAGATGTGTTGTTGACGTCAGGGGTTGTTTGTGCACGTGGATGTGTCAAAGTGTGACCTGCTCCTTTCCGGATGTGGTCCACACTCAGCCACCTCAGTGTCGTGGCGTGCACAATGTCATGATGATTGGGCTGCAGCTATGCTAATCATCATGTAGTGTCCCTTGCATTGTCAGTGTGGCTCACAAATACCCATCTTTGCTGGGTTTCACACATTTGCATGTGTCGGTGGTGAGAATGGTGATGTGTGGAGTGGAACCCCTTTGGGCACATGGTGTACGGGTCCTGCTTGGTGTTTGTATGTGTGCTGCAGTGTGTCACGGGTATCAGGGACACCATACAGAGTCATTGTGGGTGTGCAGTGTGCTCAACTTAATTGTGCATGTGTGCCATTGTGCCCATCTACCCCCGCCCCCGGTCAGTACTCACCCTGTTGATGTTTCGTCAGGTCATGTTGAGCAGTGTCTGGATCCACAACTCTGACACCGTATCCCGACTAATAACTGTGGCCACCATTTTCTCCATGTCATCCAGCTCCTGGTGTGCCGCTGGACCCCCACCTCCAATCAGCATTGCTGATTTGATGTTGGCATCGAGTTTCTTCTTGGTTTTGCCCTTCACATCATTCCAGCGCCTCTTGACCTCTTCCATTGTCCTCCCCAACGCTGCAACTGCATTCTCATGGTCCAAGATAGTCTGCCATATTTGTGTCTTTGTTGCCAATGACACGTTGGAGGTGACAAACAGTTGTTGGTAGTGTTCTATGCTGCAACTGCATTCTCATGGTCCAAGATAGTCTGCCATATTTGCGTCTTTGTTGCCAATGACACGTTGGAGGTGACAAACAGTTGTTGGTAGTGTTCTATCACCTCAGTAATGATGATCCTGTTTTCCTGCGAACTGAACCGCGTCTTCCTCTCCTCCTTGGCCTTCCCCGACTCTGAGGTTGCTGGTCGTCTGTGGGGCTTGTGGGGTTCATGTTGTCCTCTGCCCTCGGGACGGGTACATCCATGGTGCTACGCAGTTTTTTTTTTTTTTTGCCTTTTTTTTTTGTTCTGCTTTTATAGTGCATTTTCCCGTATGTCGCATGGGAATTGCAGGCCTCTCACTGGTTATCGCTGATTTTTGTATCGCGATTTGGAGCATCCCAACTTTTTTCGCGTTCTGCATTTTTTCGACGTCACGTTAATTTTAACGCGGTTATTTGGTGCATTATGGTGAGACTAATTCATGGTGCCGCCAGGTTGAGAATACAACGTTAACACAGTGTTATTTTGTCGCAATAGACTGCGATGTGCAAAGTTGCGTTAAGCTAATTTTGCGATAATTATCACACTTTCTTGAGAATATCTCCCCAAGTGTTACACAAACAACAAGTACAGCCAATGAGCCACACCCATTTAGCAAGAGAGCGATAATGATTTAGTACGTAGCTGGTAATGCATTTTGGTGCACAACCGGCTGCCACTGCTTATGACAACATAAATCAGCATTAGGGATCCATACACCAGTATAGTTTGACACTCAGGACAGGGGTGCACATCCATTACCTTGTAGAGAATTTTCCGTCCCAATGCCAGCCAACCCTATGGGTCAAGGGCTGAAGATTAAGATATCCAGGATGCAACACACCCAAGACAGCAAGAGATCTCTGACCAGCAGTTGTTTCCTTCTGATCCGATCATAAGAGAAAGCAGAGGCGCCATGAGCAGGTGTAAAAGCACACATACATATATATATATATATACATACATACATATGTGCAGGCTGCCAAGAATGTGCCCTTCCAACCCCCCATCCTACTTTCCCCCAAAATTAAAATAAAAAGTCATACCAATGACTGGCTACCTGTAGTCCGTTTTACTTATTTATGCACTTGAAAACAGACTGAAAAATGTGTTTCCGCTGTCTGTATGTGATTTATACAAAAGCATGATATGGTAAGTTACAAATATGTCTTTTTATAAGTGATTCTTAAAGCTGCAATCATGACTGCTAGGCTGATAGCTGTGCAGATTGACGGCATGGGGATTTACATGTAAGGGAGGAGATTTATTTTAATATCTGCAGATGTGCACGTCTGTTTATGCGACAATGCCTACGTTCAGAGAGGAGTGAAAAAGTGCATTATATGTGGCAAATTATGTAGTACTAAAATTCTGCAGGCATCCAAGAGTGAGCATGTATTTATTGGCTAAATAATTGTGGACACTTGTAGCTTCATTTCTAAGCACAAACAGGGACACATACTGATAAAATTAGAAAAAAAGGAAAAAAAAAACAAAAGCGTAAATGTTAAAAAATGGGTACCATAAAGCAGGGCGTCCTAATCAAAAGCTTTCACAGTATTGGAAAATAACAGATTTCGCGGGACTGGTATCATAAATTCACTCGGACAAACGTTACAATTTTTAAGTCTGACATAAAAATCCCCTGCTGTTTTACCTGTCTAGAACCAAGCAGTCTCTTGGCCATAAACTATAAGTCAACATTTTTTTTTCTTTTATATTTCATTCCCTACAGATACTATCGGCAAGTACATAAATACACATCATCAAAAGAAGTTTAAGACTCTAAGGGGTTTGAGAAAAAGTTTAGACTGTTGTTAGAAATAAAAGCATTGCCATTCCAGAAAATGCAGTTACTGAAAATGTTTTTGAAATTATGTTTCTAAAGCTGTTTTAGTTACTCATGATGTGGAAATTAAATATTCCAAATGCATTAACCAGCCCACGCAAAATTCCAAAGGAACATCATTTGTGATTCAGCCTCCCAGTAAACCACCCACTAAAATATTTTAACTGTAAATCTATAGCAGAAATCTGTAATGCTATTGCATTATAGCAGCTACCCTTGTCTATATCAGCAGCTAAAGGTCCTTTAATTGTGAGAACGCTCTGGGGCAGTTCTTCCAATTTAACGCTGGTCAATAGACCTTGATAGTAAAGGAGGTTAGCAACCTATCTCAATCTTATGGTGCAGTGTGACCAAGAGGACCACGCAATAAATGTCTGATTCAGTAACTTGAAGTTAAATGGTTTATTACAAATTCAAAGCCAGACCTATTTAAATCAATCTCAAGAACATAGTATAAAAGAACAGGTTTATCAAAGGAAGACCAAGCGACGTACAATAATGGTCCTCAACAGCAAGGAGCATGTAAGTATTTTGGTGGCACCAATGTAAAAAAAAAGGAAAAGGATTTGAAGACTAGACAAATGGTTTAGATGCTTCCTCCCATACATGGGAAATATTCCAAATATCTACTAAACCCTATATTAAAATTAGGATAGGTGAAACCCTATTGAATCACGAAAGCAAGAAAGGTTTATCCGCAGAACCTATGTAGAAGTTCTGTAGATAAGGAGTCATGTATAGCATAAAGCCACACAATCTGAGATGACAAGGGGGGTGTGTACCTCTCCAAATCTTAAAGGGAATCTAACCGAACCCAAGATGGGTTCACTAATTAGAATGCACAAAGAACGTTACAGAAATATGACCTCATACACAACATAGTACTTTTCCAGTTCTCAAGAAAGAACTTGGAGCCTTGAACACTACTCCCATATTCTAGTCTCCCCTTCCAAGGCATCCTTGGATTCCTCCCTTGTCTGATAGCACCGACTGGTGAAACTCCCTTTGTTCCTCATTGAAATTTATTGATCTTGCCAGTTCTTCCGCACCTCACTATCTCTGAAATACAATGTGCGATTTACTAACTAATAAATGCCTTTGGTCTGCACCTGGAGAGGAGAAAATGTGCAGAAAAACGGTTTTCACTTTAGTATTCAATGACTTGACTGTAAGCTTAAGGTCCACAATCATGCTAAACTTTAGGTGCATATTCATTCTACAACCTACTAATAATCCAAATGATACTGTACTTTTATTTATGGCACGATAAAGAATACATATATTATTAACCAAAAATGACAACTAGTCACAATTTATAGAGAAAGCATTAAACATATATATGATTCATTCTCAGCTTTTTAGCGCACCACCTTACAATCTAAACCTATCAAAGACTATTTTCAGCAATCTAGATGTCTCTGAAAAAGAAAAACATTAATATGCACAAACATATAAGCCAAAAATATACCATAAATGTACCTTCTATACCTTTAGTGCACCATATCTCATTAGTATTTGTGCATCACAAAAGTACATAAGGCCAAAGGTAAGTATATATATGACCTAGCCAAACGTAAATGGATGGAGCCAGAATGATGCTACTCCACTTGAGAAACAGGCCCCAACTGAAGGAGAGGGCCTTTAATGTTAAAGTATTAAAGAGGGCCTTTAGCAACCATTATCACTCGAGGCAGAGGACTTATAATTCTATTAGAACATTCCACTAACTGAGGGTTTATGTTCTAAATTAAATAGAGAGGAACAGCAAGGCAAGCATTGGAATGTTGAAGCAGAAGTATTTACCTGCCATTATTGCCCCTGGCCACTCTATTGTCTTTATTGTAAATCCCAGCTTTGCAATATGTAATTAAACAATATTATCCATGAGAGATGGCACTCTTAAGCAGTTATTGACTGGGGTGAAGTTCGAGGGACAGAACTGAAGCTAGGGGCCCTACTTGTCCCCAGTCAGTACATAGGAGTGCCCTCCTCTATGGATAATATTGCTTTTGTGAATCAAACCCTTAATATTTGGGGTGAAATTCTCAACATTGTTGAAAAGGTTTGTTTTTCATGTGGAAGGTTAAAAGAGACTTAGATTGTATTCATAATATAAATCTTTTGTTGATGGTGTCAAACTAATTTAGGAATTTGGGTGAGTTCTAAGGTGATTTGAATCTGTTTGAAATGCTCATCCATTGCTAGGGTTTGATGAGCCATGTTTCTGGGAAAAATGTTTTTGCATGGAAAATATGAAAAGTGTATGGAAAGCTAAAAAAAAAGCACATATTCCGTATCTTCACAAGTATCTTCCTCATCCATGACAGATAAATATCTGACTTTCAGACTAAAACATTTGTTTCCAACAGTAGAAGCAGGCGCCCAGGTCAGTGGTATTTAACCTGTGGTCTGGGGACCCCTGGGGGTCAGCAAAGCCTGCTCAGGGAGTCAGCAACTGCTTTAAACATTGAATAAGATTACCATATTATTAAAAGTGGATAGAAATAAAGAAGAAATTTACATTTGAAAATGTTACAAACATTCTGTAAATGTGAAAGAATTTGAAATTGGAGGCTAAACATGTAGTTAGTATCCTCAGATTGATTTATGGGAGCAGTGCCAGTGCATCTGACAAAATATAGTATGGATGAGGGGTAGGCCCTGTGTATTGTTCAGCTGATCAAATCATTAGAAAATGCTTACGCCTGGGTCCTCTGTTTCTAGAAGTGACTTAATTGGGGTCCCCAGATTACCAGAATGATTCAATGGGGTCCCCAGGTTCCATTAATGATTAAGTGGGGGTCCACAGAAGTCAAACGGTTAAGTACCACTCTCCTACGTGATTCCCAAGCGTTCTACTGCAGCTTCACTACACAGTTTCAGTGAACAACTAAAGTGCTAATGATGCAGATTGGGGTGTATAAAATCTCCCTATTTCCACGGATAGAGTAATTTCACAGTTACACGCACATACACTCACCATACACTAGGGCCCATTTCACTAACATACACTCAAATACTCTACCAGCATTGAACCTGTGGAAAGAAACCTCCTAAACCTTCTAAACCCCACATCTACACCGAGGTCGATAAGACCTAGTTATTGCAATTGTCATAATCTAAACAAACTATACAACAATAATCAAATAGAGTACTCAATAATTGACAAGAAATAATCACCAACACCGTATTTAAAATTATGATTCTTTATCTAAAATTAGTCAAAAGAAATTAATCAGAATAAATCATTTTCTCATAATTACCTATTCTAGCTAAATGTCAGAATGGGTCATCAGGACAAGTCTCTCAGTAGAAATCTCCCAAGTCACCGTCCTCACAGCATCAATCCTCACCAACGCAGGTTTGGGAAGCAAAATCTCGAATGCAATGACACGGACCCTCTCTAGTCTAGTATATTTATAATGAAACTTGCAATATTAAAGAAACATTAAATGTTCTACACGTCCGCCGAACCGCTGAGCAGAGCGAGCAGGAAAGGATGTAGCATCGCTACATTTGGAAAATCTCCGCTCAGGAAATCACAAAAATAAAAAGACAGAACAGGAACCAAAAATAAAAAAGTATCTTTTAGCAACCACATTTCCTCAGCGATGACACAATGCTCAGAGTTCTTTCTTAACAGCTCCTTTGTCCTCCAAGGCTGTCCAATACATCTGGAAACCTGCCCAGAACTGCTGCTGTCCTCACGGAAAGTTTTAACCAGGCAAGGACTGTGATCAAATGTCTCGTGATCATATTCAGCAAGGCCCTCTCATCACAAATTTCTTACTCGAGGCCAGGCTGCAAACGGCGGACATGTTTGGTTAGGCCAAAATGGACCATCTTAATTAAAAGAGACAAAAACAACGTTACCACAGCATAATGATTAAACAGTGTTAACCCCACTAATACCCTTATGTGTATGTAATTATCTAGCTTTTGCCACACAGAAAAGCATTAATTCAAAAGCGTTTCGTGCTTAAAATAAACAGCACTCAGCAACGTTTATTTAATAAAACATGCACATTGTCAATAAGCAACACATACGCGTTCCCACGTGTAGTTCTCTCTTGTTAATACATACATGTTGATAAGTAAAAACACTTACACAAAACAAATAATTAATAATTAATAATTAATAATGTTAACTTATGACAAATAGACAAACCAGAGCTTAAAAACCCTATAGATTTTTATTAGAAAATCCTGCTCCAGCAATCCCCCCTTTGGTGATTTTATCACCAAATAACCCAAAAAAAAAATTTAGTGAAATTTTGTCCCATTTTAGGAGAAATTGGAAATGTCTTTTCCTCCTTACACAACACTACACACCAGACACTCTTTCATCATCCCTCTTTGTTTCTAAGTAGACACTCTCCCTTAATTCTTCTAATTCAATTTCTTGTGATTCTCTTTTCAACCTTTTATTTCTCTTTTCATTATTTCTTTTAATTAATTTCTTTTTCCCTCCCCTGTTTTTACAACACAAACACACCAATCTCAATATCAATAAAGCAACAATTATACAAGTTAAAGGAAACAATATTTTACCTATAATAGTACTACCTATTTTTGCAATAAAACTCTTAACAGCTATCACCTTATTAGCTAATTTAGTCCAGATACTTTCAGCTTCAAGTGGTACTAATTCTTCATGTAAATCAGTAATATTTTTGATATAGGCCTTCAGGTCTTTGCTTTCGTCTGGAATGTAAGTGCAACAATGTTGACTTTCAGCATTCCACAAACTCCACCCTCCTTAGCCAATAGAATATCAAGAGCAAGTCTATTTTGCATAGACATGGCACGTATGGCAATTAATTCCGTATTCACCAAAAGAAACCATCCAGCGGTATTTGTCGATAAGCGATCCACCACTGTTGACAGTTTCCGAATCCCATAAGCATTTAAAGAAATTCCCACTGCTGGAATTAAAGCTCCAAAAATGTCACCCACTATTTCAGACCAAGTTTCCCTCTTGAAGCGCATTAGTAAATTAATATGTTCTACATCTTCTATTCTATCTATATGAAAAATCTTTGGAAAAACCAGGCCCACATAACACGTGCCATACCAATGGTCAGGCAACTTGTAATAAGCCTTGTTCCCACAAACATAATACACTCCTGGAAAAATGGTATCTTCTCCACCTCTGAAACCCCATCCTGTTGCAATGAAGTATGTATCATGACATTCACTAGTCCCAACAAAATATGTATCATATTGGGATTTCCCTCTTGTAATGCACAGCTTACCCTTCAGTGGTGCATCTAAAGCTAAAGTTGGACTAGCTCCATTTTTCAATTCTTTTCCCATTTCAATGTCCCAAATTGTCTCACTCACTTTATATTTCCCTGCCTTTTCATGCATACTCAATCTCCTTTCCTCCACCGTGTTCAGGAAAGCTTTCTCCTCTTCTTCCAAACTACAAGTTAAATTATTCTTAAAAATGTAATCTAATGTTAATTCTTCTTTCTCAATAAAAATCTCACCAAAAATGTTAGCTTCTTTAGCTGGATTCAACTCTTTGTTCATTGGCAAGTGCCCAAAAATACTATCTTTGATAGGCATCTTATAATCTATTTTCCCTAAGAGATAAAAAACACTACTTAATACACTACAAGAAATTCCATACGTAGCTGGTAAATGGTGATAAGTAACACCCTCTGAAACGGATGCAGGTAATTGCATACAAACGTAGCAATCCCTTATTTCCATTGTTTTCACATATTCGTATAACAACTTTGAAAAAACATTACTAGAAAAATCATTAATTGACCTATCTTTATGCATGTAAGTATTACTAATTCTAGTTGGAACTACTTTTTGCAAATTCGTCTCATTCTCAGTATGTATCTCAAATGTACCTATTGAAACTCTAAATGTAACTAATAAAGCTAAAATACCCCATAGTAGCATTAATAATCCAGTACAGCAGCAGCACATTCTACACCATCTTCTTAAGAAGGCACATCTACTTTGATTATTCTCTATGTTAGCCATTTTACTACTTTGACCTTGTCTTTTGACTTAGCCTCTACTACTCCACTACTGTAATTTCTCAAACTTTGGATAACTTCAGACAGCTGAATTTCAGACTTTCTCCTTTTCACTTTCTCCAAGTGATTTCTTCAGTTCACTCAATTTGGATATTCATCACTTTTCACTCCTTCTTCTTCAGCAACATCAAATTGTATCAGATCATCAACAACATCCTGTGCATCTGACTCTTCTCCAATGTCAGTCAGGATAACTTTTAAGATTCCAACAGATTCTTCCTTTTCCTCAACCACTTTTCTCAAGATCCCCTCCGGATTATCTCGAGTCACTGTTTCTTCTTCTCCTTCTTCAGACAGTGCCACATAAGACCATTCCGGTGATCTGTACTTTTGGTTGGGTCTTCTAATTCTCTTTATTTCCTCAGGTTCTCTTGACTCCTTTTGCTCCTTTCTTTTTACTTCGTTTTGACTCGATACTTCATTCACTTGTTCAGCTTTCGATGTATTCCCTCTTATCAGTCTGTATCTCAACCTCTTTACTCTGTTGTTAGGCCAAAAATCTCCTCTTACGACCTTTTTCGGTCTTGTTTCTGTATTATTTCTTTCTCCAATCCAAGTTCTCTTTCTCAGAACTCGACCCTCTGATTTTCCATTCTCACTTTCATCCGATTCTGTTTCAAATGCCTCTTGTTCTTCAGCAGTTTTCTTTCGCTCCACAGTCTTTTTCACCACTATTTGAGTCTTCCCTACTTCTTTCCCTCCTCGGGTCTCCGACACGCAATCTTCTTGCTGTCTACTTGTCCCTTCACCTAGCTTATTAGAAGTGTTCCCTACACCTCCTCGGGGGTCTTCCGCAATCTGTCCCTCTCTATCTTCTTCTGACCCTACTTCTTCAGATATAATCTCAAGTGGTTCTTCAATCTCCTCCTCTTCTGATTCAGGAGTAATTTCTGTGGAACTGCTCTTTTCTTTTCTTTTTCCTTCACTGCCTTTTGGAACTTCAGGCTCTCTTTCAGAATCTGATCTCCTTTCGGAGATTCTCAATGGTTCTCTTGAACTTGAAGCCTTTTCTGCTTCTTTTCCTGAACTTTGATTTTTTCTCACTGGTTCTGGGTCTTCATCATCACTGGAATCTGATTCTTCAAAATACTCTCTACCAGTCCCATCCTTTGGGTTTGGAACTCTCAGAGTATGACTCGCATGCACCCAGTTTTTCACACCAGCACACTTCACTGCAGTCGTCGTAGTTAGAATGACTTGTCTTGGTCTTCCCCACCTCGGAACCAAGCAATTTCTTCTTCTGTGAACTTTAATCCTCACCCAGTCTCCTGGACTCAGATCATGAGCTTGCTTCTTCTCAAGTGTAGTAACTTCTTCTCCAATCTGGTGAAACATAGAATGAACTGCGTCAGCCAGGCCTTTACAGTAATCCAAAATCATGTCATCAGTTATTGTCATCAACTTATTGACAGGTACATATGCATGTCGCATTGCACGTCCCATTATTATTTCATGCGGACTTAAACCAGTAGTTCTATCTGGAGTAGATCTAATAGTCATTAGCACTAGAGGCAAGACATCCGGCCATTTCATGCCAGTGGCTAAACACATCTTACCAATCCTGTTCTTGATTGTGCCATTTATCTGCTCAACAACACCAGCAGCCTCTGGTCTGTATGCACAATGTAGCTTCTGCTGTATGCTTAATGCTTCACAAATCAAACTCATGAGTTCATTATAGAAGTGTCCACCTCTATCAGACTCAATCGTTACCGGAAATCCGTACCTAGGAATCAACTCTCTTAACAGTAACTTTGCCACTGTTACTCCATCATTTCTCCTAGTCGGATAGGCCTCAACCCATCTTGAAAACAAACAGACTACCACTAGTACATATCTCAGTCTGTTCACTTGGGGCATTTCAATGAAATCAATCTGCATTCTTGTAAAAGGACCTCCTTCTCTGCCTATTGTTCCCAGACTCACCACTGTCTTTTTCCCAGTGTTAAATTGCTGGCAAACATCTTTGACAGATACTTTCTGCAATTGTCCTGAACTTTGCATTGTACCAGGTTTGCTTAAAAGACCTAATCATTGAATCCCTTCCCAAATGTCCCTGGCCATGATACATCCTTGCCATTGCTGACAGCATGGAATTCGGCATTACTGGTCTGCCATCTCTATAGACCCAAACATGGTCTGTCTCTCTCGGGGCACAACCTGCCTTAATCCAATCTTTCTTTTCTTCCTCCTCTGCCTCATCCTGCAACTGTTTCACTTCATCCCACGTCTCTAAGACATTAGTAAACATCACAGAACAAAAAGACATTTCTCCTTCTCGTTCCCGATTAATGGACTGGTTATTTTTGGCACAATATTGAGCAATGTCATTTGCATAACGGTTGCCCACTGTCACAAAATCATCTCCTTGTCCATGAGCAGCACATTTTACAACTGCTAATTCTTTAGGCAGCTGTATCGCCTCAAGTAATTTCCCAATCACTTCAGCATTCTTTATTGGAGTCCCACTCGACGTCAAGAAACCTCTTTGTAGCCAAAGTTGGCCAAAGTCATGCACAACTCCAAATCCATACTGACTATCAGTCATCACAGTCGTTCTCAAATCTTTCCCAATTTCACAAGCTTTTGTCAATGCCACTAATTCAGCAACTTGCGCAGATTTCACTCCTTTCAATGATGATGCTTCCATTACTTCTGAAACCTTACACACTGCATATGCTGCACATAGCACACCTTCATCATTCCTCAGGCATGATCCATCCACAAACAACACATGATCACTCTCATGCAAGGGAAGATCCCTTATGTCTGGTCTCGGTTTTGTACAGTAATCAAGCACATCCAAACAATTGTGATCATCTTCTGTTTTCACACCCACATTTTCAATATCCGGCAACAATGTCGCTGGATTCACATTCACACATCTCTAAAGAGTCACATTTGATGCTCCCAGAATGACTTTCTCATATTTAGTCAACCGACTATGTGACATGTACTGAGTTCTGCTTCTCGTCAAAAGAATTGCCACATTCTGAGGTACGAATACCCTTACAGGATATCCCATTATGATTCCCTCACTCTGTTCTAGGCTTCTGCATGTTGCAGCCACAGATTTCAGACAACCTGGTAAACCCACAGCTACAGGGTCAAGTGTCGATGAGAAGTACGCAATAGGCCTTCTCAGTAATCCATGCTTCTGAATTAACACTGAAAGTGCACATCCATTTCTCTCACTGCAGTACAATTCAAATTCTTTTTCATAATCTGGCATACCCAAAGCAGGGGCTTCACACATTCTGCTTTTTAACTCTTCAAATGCTGCCATTTGTTCTCCATCTAATTCCAATGGGTCTGTCATCTCACTTTTTGTCAGCTTAATCAGTGGCTTTGCTATCAGCGAAAAATTAATTATCCACTGACGACAATAACCCACCATTCCCAGGAACATTCTCACTTCCCTCTGAGTCTTTGGGGCCTTCATTTCCCTAATAATTTTGATCCTGTCATCAGTCACTTTTCTCAGACCTTTCTCAATATTGTGTCCAAGATAATGCACCTCTTTCTTGCAGAATTGCAATTTGGCTGGAGATACTTTTAACCCTCCATCTGCCAGATGATTCAGTAAAGCTATAGTATCTACTTCACAAGCTTCACGTGTCTTTGATGCCACAAGTAGGTCATCAATATACTGCAATAATACTGAGTTTTCAGGCATGATCAAACTCTCCAATGACTTTTTCAATAACTGATTGAATATTGAAGGACTCTCTGTATACCCCTGTGGGATACGACACCATGCTAAAATACGCTGGCCAAATCTAAATGCAAAAATCGGCTGGCTGTCATGATGCAATGGAATTGAAAAGAAAGCATGACACAAATCAATCACTGTATACCACTCAGCATCATGTGGAATCTGATACAAAATCACTGATGGATTTGGCACAATAGGACAACATGCCACCACAATTTGATTAACTTTTCTCAAATCCTGTACAATCCTGAACTTCCCATTAGGCTTCTTTAGCCCCATTATCGGTGAATTACACGGACTACTCAGTAGTTCTCTCAGAACTCCCTGCTGAATCATTTTCTCAATTATAGGAGTTATTCCCTCAATTATTTCTGGTGTCATTTTGTACTGAGGAATGTTAGGATAAGTAATTCCCTCTTTCACTGAAATTTTCACAGGATCTACATTATTCATCAATCCCACATCCTCTCCAGTAAAATCCCAAACTGTCCTTTTCACTGTGTCTCTCAACTCTTGAGGCAAATCCTCTGGATCAAACACAGCTAATGCACCAATTAACTCACTCTCACTATTTTCTAGAGTCATTCGGTACAAAACATCCTCATCTGGTGTTTCAAAAGCTATTCCATCTGGTGTACAAAAAATTGTACAATTCATTTTACAGAGTAGATCCCTACCTAACAGGTTCACTGGACTTGTGTCACAGACGATAAATCTGTGCATGTCTGAAAATTTCCCTATTTGTAGTCTTACTGGTTCAGTAAGACGTGTTCTGATTTGTGTATTGGCTACACCAACTACTTGGATTGCTTCATCCGAGAGAGGAAGATTTTTAATATCTGTTGACCTGACAGTTGATCTTGTCGCACCTGTGTCTACTAAAAAAGTAACACCTTCTTCATTTATTTTTCCATCCACAAATGGTCCTGCCTGGTCTATTTCTAGAGTTGCACCAAGTATGCACTCTTCCTCCTCTCTTCGGCACCGTCAATAATCACCCTCAGATTCACTCCCTTCATTCTTTAACAAGTACTTTTGAACCTGGTTAGAACGCCTTGGTTTGTTTACCTGCTCATCATTGTAGAATCCCGAATCCGGATTATACTTTTGTGCTCCTCTATTCTGCGGCAAGGGCGGTTTTGGCTCTTGACTCTGCTGTCTCACAACTTTCTGCTGTTGCTGCTGTTGATTATTCCCCTCGTTCTGCACCTGTTGATTTAAGGATTTTCCCTCATTATTCACTAATGGTGGATTGGTACACTCAGATCTCCAATGTCCCAGTTGGCCACAGTTGTGACATGGGAACTTTTTTTTAGCTTCCTCAAGATTCCCCTTTCCTTTCCCTGCATACCTAGGTCTATTCCCTGCATTATTTCCTGCATTATTCGCCTGTTCCACCAACTGTGCTTCCTGTCTTTCCGCAACTTTCACTTGTGCCCACATTGCTTTCTCTTTCAGCTTTCTCTGTTTTGCTTCAATCTCATCACTGAAGTATTTTGCATGTCTCAGAATCTCATCTATTTTCTTACTTTGCCAATCCACAGTATGCTCACGAATTCTTTCACTAATCTCAGGTCTCAGGCCATATACAAATCTGTATACAAAATGACTCAAATCCTTGTCACCCATGTGTTCATCTCCACTGAATTGTTTAAATGCCAGTATCAGCCTCTCGTAAAAAGCATGAACTGATTCTTTTGCTTCCTGATGTGTTCGATCTATTTTAACCCAGTCTGTTTCTTTTGGAGGTACTTTATTTTTCAGGTATACAATCACCTGCTCATATTTTCTCATTACTTCTGGATCTGGTGCTCCTGTTCTCTGATCTCTTGGATATTCCTCAGTAGGCCAACTCACAACTATTTTACACTCAGCCCACAAGTCTGCTGGAACAATTATATCAAACAGACTATTCAGGTCAATCCACAGCACTTTTGACAATTTCACAAACCTGTCTGCCTGCCTATACCACTCAACGGGCTTTTCTCTCAATCGAGGGAAATCATTCGTAAATGATAAAATATCCTGTCTGGTCCATGGAACATGTACATATCCTCCTCCAGGTATTTCTCTCATAGGATAAGTATCCACTGGTTTTTCCTTTTCTCTCACAGGAAATGCTGAATAAGTCCTATCCCCTGATTCTTCTCTCTTTTTGTACCATCTATCCTTCCACTTCTCAACATCACCCCATTTTCGCAATAAAGCGATCATCTCTTTAATCTGTCCTGTTCTACGAGTACCATTCAAATTCTCAATATCTTTGTCTGTGAAATCCATCCTGTAAGACTTCTGCAAAGCTTTCACTTTATCAATGTCAACTCCATAGTCATTTGCTATTGCTCTTAATCTGTCATGTGTATTTCTCGCTCTCCAGGTGATATTCTTGCACATAAACAATAATTCACCATCATGATGATTTTTTAGAATTTCTGTTGGAACTGTCCCTGCAACAAGCTCTTCTAATTCTACACGTAATCTAGCAACATCAATTGCTTGTGAATCTTTATCCCTCTTTTGAAGAACTTTCATCCATTCATTCAAATCTTCAGCTGTTATTTCAGTAGATTTTCTCACTGGAACCACTTTTTTCTGCGGTTCTAAAATTGGCATCCCTGAACAACTAGCTTCACCAGCATCCAGTCCTGAATTAGACTCCTCTAATCCTTCACTACATGTGTCATGTCTGAATTTTCCTGCCCTTTTTCCTGAATCTCCTGAAGGACCAGCCAAACTTGTCAATCTATTCCCAACATATGGAATCACCAAACCATTCTCACCCGTCCTCTGCTTATCAAAAACAGGCATAACCGGACCTATGGTTACGGGTACCGTAACAGCGTCTAAATTCTTTGTCAGCTCTTTGATCTTTTCAGTCAACTCCGATGTAGTTCTGGCTAATTCTCTCGTATTTTCGCCACTGCTTCTATTCTCTCTTTCCCTAAAAGGATTACCACTTCTTAACTCAGGTGTCACATTTTCTGTCTCAATGATACGCACTGTATCTCTTATCGGAGAAACAACTGGTGTACTCTCTTCTGGTTCCGGTCTATATGGAGGTGGTCTTTTGTAAATCATGTCATTCAAAACCTCATCCTCATATTCATTAACTCCATATCTTCTCACTTCTGCCTCAGGAACCCTTTCTGCTCCCTCTTCAACTGTTCTCACAGGATATAGTCCCTCTGACATACTAGCATCTCGCCATCTCGTCATTCGATCATGATGAGTTTCACGACCATGTCTCCTCCCGAACATATACCTATAGTTGCCTTCAGACCTCTGTTTCTCTCGCTCATGCACTTCCTCTTCCCATTCCACTAAAGCCTCGAACTGTGTCGGCCTTGGTCTTGGGTCAAGACATAACATCTTTTCCCGTACATTTTTCAACACGGCCAGATTAAATGAACCATGTTCTGGAAATGCCAAAACTCCATCTTCCTTGGTATACCTAACCCAATTTTCCAACCATATACAGGTATGATACCCATATCATGCAGGCGTTTTCGATGGAGGTAACAATTCACCCTCTCTCGTTTTAACATCTTTATCCTTGTCGAACCAATTTTTAATCTTTCTGAACAAAGATTTTTTCTTTTTCTCTTCTTGGTAATACATTTTAACGCTTACCAAAACTTTCTAATCCCTTCCGTAATACAACTGCACAATATGATTTTTTTTAACCAATAACAGCGCGACTCACACTAACGCACCAATCCTGGAACGTTACGTCACTAGAATAGCTCTTCCAATCCTTGCGCGGCTCACACCAACGCACCAATCTCAGCGCGAACACTATTCTGATCTAATATCCAATCAGAGCGCGGTCTGTTTGACGTCAGCAGTCGCTGCAGTCGCTTCTGTCTCCTGTCTCTTGTCACTCGTCTACCCCTCCTTTACAAAATTTCTCAGTAGACTCCGTGTCAAATTTCTACAAAATCTATTAGTTACAACATATAAACATCTCCATTGTCTGCCTCGCTAACCACAGAATAGTAAAGAAAATCTATTTCACAAGAATCAACGGGATTCTTTCATACATTCCTTAATTGTTTCCTCTAGGACTTGTCCAAAGAGTCTTACAATCAACTAAATGTATAAGCATTCACGCACATTCATACAAGAAAATATAGTACATACACACAGAATCCTGCTTTTTCCGAGAACAGCGAACAATCTGCTCCACTACAGAATTATAACACACATTAACCAAGCAGCTTACTTCTACCCAGTTTCTCAAACAAGCTCAGAGAATACCTATTACTTCTCCCGCAATAAGCTTTAACGGCGAACCTTACGGATCCCTGGGACTTAAAACCAGAGTTTCACCGATAACCTTCACTACCATACGCACTCCTTATATACCAGAAATATTTCTAATAGTAACATACAACAATGTCACTGATTCCGAATCCAGACAATGTGACGCGCAACTTCGATTGTCACACGTTTTCTTTTTCCTGCATACATACAGGACCAACAATCCCGTCTTTCCCGAGAGCAGCATATACTTCCCTCTGCCCTACTACGGAACTGCTACTAGCTCCCAAGTTCCAGAAGCACTACATATAACTCAACATGACGACTCCAACATATAGTATTAGTACATATACCAACATCAATCAATAATCAATAATCAATAAGCTAATGTACAAGCAATCTAATCAGATCAAGACAATCATCAATAACCATCATCACTCTGCTACCAGGAACTTGATGCAGATTGGGGTGTATAAAATCTCCCTACTTCCACGGATAGAGTAATTTCACAGTTACACGCACATACATAAATTGACTGAGGCTAACATCGAGTGACAGAGAGTGTGTTGTGTGTTGAAGTACTGCTGTAACTAGGGCGCCGTGTGGTGCTGCTTCTATCCGCTCTTATTGTATTGTTTTTAAACTGATCTAACTTCGAAGTGTATTTTAACAATGCTCGTTTCACAAGCTGATTCACTTACCCGCATTTAAAAGGAAAAGCAATCTCGCACACGCTGCTTTAGCGTGACGACCTCTTCTGTCTCTTCATATCGCCATTTTGGGTGTATTGGTATTTTACTGTGCCATTTCTAGCCGCCATTTTTGGTCGCACTCTAGTGGTTGGGTATTCCTGCTGAGACCTTATTTAAATCACCCCATGCAAGCGCGCAGTCTAAATTGACTGAGGCTAACATCGAGTGACAGAGAGTGTGTTGTGTGTTGAAGTACTGCTGTAACTAGGGCGCCGTGTGGTGCTACTTCTATCCGCTCTTATTGTATTGTTTTTAAACTGATCTAACTTCGAAGTGTATTTTAACAATGCTCGTTTCACAAGCTGATTCACTTACCCGCATTTAAAAGGAAAAGCAATCTCGCACACGCTGCTTTAGCGTGACGACCTCTTCTGTCTCTTCATATCGCCATTTTGGGTGTATTGGTATTTTACTGTGCCATTTCTAGCCGCCATTTTTGGTCGCACTCTAGTGGTTGGGGCATTCCTGCTGAGACCTTATTTAAATCACCCCATGCAAGCGCGCAGTCTAAATTGACTGAGGCTAACATCGAGTGACAGAGAGTGTGTTGTGTGTTGAAGTACTGCTGTAACTAGGGCGCCGTGTGGTGCTGCTTCTATCCGCTCTTATTGTATTGTTTTTAAACTGATCTAACTTCGAAGTGTATTTTAACAATGCTCGTTTCACAAGCTGATTCACTTACCCGCATTTAAAAGGAAAAGCAATCTCGCACACGCTGCTTTAGCGTGACGACCTCTTCTGTCTCTTCATATCGCCATTTTGGGTGTATTGGTATTTTACTGTGCCATTTCTAGCCGCCATTTTTGGTCGCACTCTAGTGGTTGGGGCATTCCTGCTGAGACCATATTTAAATCACCCCATGCAAGCGCGCAGCGCGCGCGCGCAGCGGGCGCGCCGTTGGCGCGCCGGAGGCGCGCCAGAGGCAAGCCCGTCTGCGCCCGTCCGCGCCTCGGACGTCGCCAGCGCCAGTAACCCTACACGGTTAAACTGCGAGCTAAAACGAGTAAGCTATAGCAGATCACAATTGCTACAGTTAAATCCTCCAAAGGGCAACAAACCAGCAGGTGTTGATCTTGCCTGCGGGCTAATTAATAGCCGCTCACTTGTTAAACACTTCACGGAAGTGTATAGCCTCATGGAAGACATGGAATTAGACGTACTTTTCATGACAGAAACCTGGGCTAACACAGAATCTATCACTGCTTTGAGCGGGGCCTGCCCCAGTGGGTACAAAATTATCCACAAGCCTCGTAGCGTGGGCAGGGGGGGAGGAGTGGGTCTGATCTTTAGGGACACCCTAGACTTCAGACTATGTCAAATCGATGCTGTTGAGGGGATAGAAATCTTGGGCTTCTCTCTTCAGTCCCCTGGCGGAAGCCTACTTACGGGGATGCACTGCTATAGGCCACCGGGCGCGAATACCCAATTCCATCTTCTCGCGGAAACCATCACCAATCTAAAACTTGCCCACACCAACATGGTCATTTTAGGTGATTTTAATCTCAGCGAGGACGGGGGCCTTAGCAGTCAACTGAGAGACCTTCTATTTACATGCTCCACCTTGAATCTCCATCAACTGGTGTGTAGCCCTACCCATCAGAAGGGCCGTATTTTGGATCTGGTCTTCTCAAGTCCAGATATAATGAAAGTGATCAATATAACACCTTTGAATTGGACTGATCACTTTCTTATTCGCTTGAGTCTGGAGATGCCGCACCAGAAGAACTTGCCCAGACAGCAGGGCTTTTTTAGGATGGACAGAGAATGGGCCAAACTGGCTAAGGTTGACTCTTTGATCACCTCTCTCGATGTCAATCTTTTCCATCCCAATAAGTCTGTGGAGGATAACTATAAGTTATTCACAGACCACATAACTAAGGTTTTAGATCATTGTATTCCTATAAAGCCACTAAAGAAGGCAAGGAAGCGATCAGCGCCCTGGTACAATGAGAAGCTGCGCCTTCTCCGACTCTCTCGTAGACAGGCAGAGAGGAAATGGAGGAGAAGCTACTCTGAGGCAGACAAAAAGGATCTAAGACAGGTACAACTACAATATAAAACTCTTATCCTGAGATCTAAGGCAGATTTCTATGCCAATTCCATCACACAGGCATCTAATGGGTCTAAAGCTCTCTTTAAGATCGTCCGAGACCTCACTAACCCAGACTGTATGAGCAATAGAGTCGCCCCCTCGCAAACTCTATGCAATGAAATCGCCTCTTTTTTCCAGGAGAAGATCCTTAATATTGTAAATAATTTACAGGTTCACATCCAACAGCATGGCTCTGAGGAAGCAACCAGCCTGAATAACGGAGATCCTAAAACGACCGCCTTCTTAGACAGCTTCCAACTTTTCTCTCAGGAAACTTTTGATAACCTGACAGAAAGCGTGTCGTCGGGCTCACCTCTAGATCCTATACCCCACAAGATCTGGAAGCTGTACGGACATCATACCTTCCCTTGGCTAAGGATGATCTGTAATCAATCTTTAACAGATGGATCCGTTCCAGACTGCTGGAAACTAGCAGTGGTAACTCCTCTGATAAAGAAGCCGAATCTGGACCCTTTGGTGCCGGCCAATTTCAGGCCTATTTCTCTTCTACCTTATCCGGTGAAATTATTGGAGAAATCCGTAAGCAAGATCTTATCTCAGTTTCTGGAAGAGAACCTTCTGTTGGATAGGGACCAATTCGGTTTCCGTCCCGGCCACGGAACCGAAACAGCTTTAACCACCATGCTGGATCACCTTCGAATGCAGGCGGACAAAGGGAATGCCATGATTTTGGTGCTCCTTGATATGTCAGCAGCATTTGACACGGTTAGTCACCCTGTCCTGCTGGAGAGGCTGAGGCAGATAGGTGTAAAGGGTAGAGCGCTGCAATGGCTTCAATCCTATCTAGAAGACAGGCAGCAGGTAGTTACCTTGGCACCGTTTTCTTCTAGCAGGTCTCCAGTTGCGTATGGGGTGCCGCAGGGATCCGCAATTAGTCCCATCCTTTTTAATATCTACCTGCGGCCCTTATTCCCGTTAATAAAATCTTTCGGAGTCAGCTTGGTGAACTATGCTGACGATACGCAGCTGGCCTTCTCTCTTGAGGGGGAAGACGCTCTGTCTATGGATCATTTCCATCAATGCATGAACCAGACTAAGGACTGGCTGAGAAAGAACTCGCTCCAATTTAATAGCGGCAAAACAGAGGTGGTCTTCTGTTCACCATTTAGGATCCCTAAACATCTCCCCTCCGAATTCTGTCTTACACCGGAGGAAGGACCCCTCACACCAGTTAGGAAGGTCCGTAATCTTGGGGTGATCATTGACGACGACCTTCAGATGGTATCCCAGGCAAGCAAGAGTGCTAATGTCTGCTTTGCCTTGCTGCGGCTGCTTCGTAGTATTCTACCTCTGCTCCCTAGGGAGTCGCGAGCCACAGTGGTGCGCAGCACGGTATTAAGCAGACTCGATTACTGCAACTCCCTTTACTTGGGGGCTCCGCAGTATATTCTTCAAGGATTGCAGAGGATACAGTCTGCCGCAGCTAAATTGGTACTTGAGAGGCGACGCTGTGCCTCGTCCACCAGAGCACTAAAGGATCTACACTGGCTTCCTGTAAGGGAAAGGGTCCTTTTTAAGTCCATGTGCATCTCCTTTCGAGCAGTGCATGGACTGGGCCCAGCCCCCCTACAGGATAAGTTCGCCCACTACCTACCAAGTAGGCTATTGCGCTCCTCTACAGCTGGCCTATTGGTGGTTCCGAGGTACAAGCGTGTTAGGGTGGGTGGAAGAGCCTTCAGCACAGTAGCCTCCGGTGAACTTGCGGCAGTGCAATTCCCTTCTTGAATTCCGTAAGGGACTCAAGACCTGGTTATATCCCAAAGCTTAAACCAGGCTAGCTGTCATGACTCCTTTTTTGTTATCTCTGTTGTCGTTCCTCAGTCTAAGCGCCAGGATGCCCGTAGGGCGATAGTTGCGCTATATAAGTTCCCCATCAATCAATCAATCAATCACTCACCATACACTAGGGCCCATTTCACTAACATACACTCAAATACTCTACCAGCATTGAACCTGTGGAAAGAAACCTCCTAAACCTTCTAAACCCCACATCTACACCGAGGTCGATAAGACCTAGTTATTGCAATTGTCATATTCTAAACATACTATACAACAATAATCAAATAGAGTACTCAATAATTGACAAGAAATAATCACCAACACCGTATTTAAAATTATGATTCTTTATCTAAAATTAGTCAAAAGAAATTAATCAGAATAAATCATTTTCTCATAATTACCTATTCTAGCTAAATGTCAGAATGGGTCATCAGGACAAGTCTCTCAGTAGAAATCTCCCAAGTCACCGTCCTCACAGCATCGATCCTCACCAACGCAGGTTTGGGAAGCAAAATCTCGAATGCAATGACACGGACCCTCTCTAGTCTAGTATATTTATAATGAAGCTTGCAATATTAAAGAAACATTAAATGTTCTACACGTCCGCCGAACCGCTGAGCAGAGCGAGCAGGAAAGGATGTAGCATCGCTACATTTGGAAAATCTCCGCTCAGGAAATCACAAAAATAAAAAGACAGAACAGGAACCAAAAATAAAAAAGTATCTTTTAGCAACCACATTTCCTCAGCGATGACACAATGCTCAGAGTTCTTTCTTAACAGCTCCTTTGTCCTCCAAGGCTGTCCAATACATCTGGAAACCTGCCCAGAACTGCTGCTGTCCTCACGGAAAGTTTTAACCAGGCAAGGACTGTGATCAAATGTCTCGTGATCATATTCAGCAAGGCCCTCTCATCACAAATTTCTTACTCGAGGCCAGGCTGCAAACGGCGGACATGTTTGGTTAGGCCAAAATGGACCATCTTAATTAAAAGAGACAAAAACAACGTTACCACAGCATAATGATTAAACAGTGTTAACCCCACTAATACCCTTATGTGTATGTAATTATCTAGCTTTTGCAACACAGAAAAGCATTAATTCAAAAGCGTTTCGTGCTTAAAATAAACAGCACTCAGCAACGTTTATTTAATAAAACATGCACATTGTCAATAAGCAACACATACGTGTTCCCACGTGTAGTTCTCTCTTGTTAATACATACATGTTGATAAGTAAAAACACTTACACAAAACAAATAATTAATAATTAATAATTAATAATGTTAACTTATGACAAATAGACAAACCAGAGCTTAAAAACCCTATAGATTTTTATTAGAAAATCCTGCTCCAGCACTAACATTTCATATTCAAGACAAAAGTGAGGCATTTCTGAATGCTATTTTGCTGAAATGTGAGCTGTTGAATTGAAAACCTTTCCAACGGAGCAGGCTGAAGGAAATGAGCATTGAGGTGTAACTGTGGATGCCATAAATGTAGTGATTATTTGAGACTGGTGGATGGCCTAGTCAAAGGATAAACACAATCCTTTTCAGGGTGAACAACAACAGTCACTAAGTAAGCCCATGCTTAACTCTCTGGTAGTGTGGCACAAAACCAATCAAGCTTAAGTCGGAGGCAATGTGTAAAGTATTTATGCTGCACACCAACTTTAATAAAGTGAAAACACAACATAAGAAAAATCCCAAACCAATTCAGAAATATAGAATACATTGTAATAAATAAAATTACATCAAAATTTTCAAAATCCAATCAGTAGAAACAGATTTTTGTTTTAAAGTTTATAGGTGAAAATAGCGTCAAAAGCGGAAAGCAGTATTCGCGGTTACCTGGTTTCGCTGGGCGGGATAAAGTCACAAGTTCAGGTGGACTGCGATGGATCATGGGTCTGTAGAGGAGGCAAATAAGTCATGGTGAAGAGTTACCTTCTCCAGTCTGGTGTAAAGGGTATCATTTGCGTTGTCGGGCGTTATAAGGAGGAGGCTGTCAGTCGGAGGAGCAGGGTGAGTGTCTTGGACAGTTGTTGCTGTACCATGAAGAGACGAGTGACGTTGGAGCTTTGCGTTGGTTGATCATTGTGGACGGTCACTATTGGTCCAAAGTACAGGTCTTGCATTATGAGCAGTCATGGACTGTCACTTTTGGCATGAAGAGCTAGTCCCGCTGGAGCTTTGTGTTTGGGGATCTTGCAGGTGGGCGATTTCTCGACATGAAGAGGTCACTTTGCAGTCGTAGGGAACTCAAAACTTCTGTGACTTTAATTTTTCTTCAGGAAGAGTTCTCACAGATGTAAGCCAAGGGCCAATACCTGGGGTACCTCTTGGGGGTCAGCCTCACACCAGAAGAGTCCAGCAGTGGGGCTCAGGCAGGTCCAGGAAGGTCCAGTTGATACTAGTCAGCTGAGAGGTACCGGGGAGGCGTCTGGAAGCTTGTTGTGTCTTTGTAGTCAAACAGGATGTCAGCCAACTTGGAGTCACTTTTGCCAGCCTAGGTTCCAGGCAAGCAGGTCTAATGTCAGCTCTTTGTACAACAGGGAAGTCCAGCTTCTGAATCTTCCACAGATCCAGGCGTGTTCTGATGAGTGGTTCTGAAGGTTCCACTTTTAAGCCTGGTGCCAGCATTTGTGTGGGGGAATTCCCTGACCTAAGAACGGGTTCCCCTTCAGTTGGTCCTGGCTCTAAATTGTTCAGGGTGATAAAGGTAAAAGCAGGCTTGGTTTCAGGTTCCTTTTTGTGTTCCTCAGGCAGAGCCCTTTTAAGTGTAATCAGGACTGGGAATAGCTCCTTCCGCAGCCATCCTATCAAGAAGACCCTGTCCCTTCACACCTACACTTTCCTTGCCTCACTGCCTGGAAGCAATAAACAACTCACAGCAGCGCAGTGGAGCAATTCAAAGTCTTGTGACCTCTTGTGAAGTGATAGCCCTCAGGCCATTAAGGGTAAAGTAGATATTTAATCAAGACTGCAAGGACTGCAGATGGTGCACCCTCTCCAGCCCGCAGCCAACTGACTCCAGCGAGAACCCCACCAAGTTGCAATAGATAGGAATACCACAACATAAGATAATCAACATTCTGGATTTAAAGGTGGAAATGCCATTACCAAGACCGTACCAAGATACAACACATCTTCCACCCTTTACAAATAATGCATTAAGATGCAAATAACAGGAACATAAGCAGCACCATTACAGACAATATAAGTTAAAAGATAAAATGAAAATAACATGAACATACGCCACACCCTTGTAGATTATGTTTTCTTGCAGACATAATCCTCCAAGTACTTTGGTGGTATTCAACACCTGAGCAACATACAACTGTCCACCTTTTGCGCTCCACTCACACCACCTTCACTACAGCTCTCCGGTCCATCAACATCACAAACTTTTTCTCCCAACACTTTACCATCCTCCATCATAATGAAACCACTACAGCTCTCCCCTGCTCCTTATCAATGGCAGTGTCAACACCCTCTGCTGCTTTCATCACAACCCTAAACCTTTTCACATACATAGTAACTCTCCGCATATTCCATTGCTCCCCATTATCCAAAACGACAAACCCTTCTTGACCTGTCAACAGCCTCATCCACGCAGGTGATATCTTAGTATTCAATTTGCGTCCCCTCTTCAAACTGATTCTTTTGGTAACCCCATTTTCAGTGGTGCAATACATCCAAACCAAGTCACTCACCATCCTCCTGATATCACTTCTTCTCTCTAGAGCCATCTGAATTACTCACTTCACCATACGGTTGCCCTCAACAATACCGTTGGCTTAAGGGTTGTATAATAATGGGTGTGAATGTAAAGGAGATCAGTGTACTTAAACAATATGTTCATAAAATAGTGGTTAAACCAGGTTTAGTACCAATTCAATACAAGGTACCAAAGGTTCCCATCATTGCCAGGCAGGAGGTCAAACAGATGCGGGAAGAAATGGTGGATCAGTGTATAATTGAACCCATAGAGACCGCCAGTTGGCTTTCTCCTGTTGTCATTATGGGCAAATCTGATGGGAGTTTTAGGTTCTGTCTAGATTTGTACACCTGAATCAAAATATTATTGTAGACATTTACCCGCTCCCTAATATTAATGAATTAGTGTTGTCATTAAAAGGGAATAACTTTTTTCAAAACTCAACTTGAATGCATACCATCAGATTAAGCTGCATCTGGAGTCCAAACATCTAACGGCATTCATTATGACCAAGGGGGTATTCCAATTAACTAGAATGCTGTTTGGTTTCTCGTCAGCGGCTGGCATTTTTCAGAAAATGATGGGTCAGGTCTTTAAAGATACTGAGGGGGTGGTATATTTTCAAGACAACATTTTGGTGTTTAGTGGTACAGTAGAAAGCCATAACATAGTTCTCAAGCGAGTATTGGATACAATTACTGAGGCTGGGTTGATGCTCAAAAAGAACAAATTCAAATTATGAGTTGAGGAGGTAGACTATTTTGGGAACACACTGTCAGCCTCTGGTGTTAGCCCAAAGAAAGATCTTTTGTAGACCATAAGGAAAGCACCGGTTCCAATTGACAAAGACCGGTTGAGGTTCTTTCTTGGTCGTGTTGAATATTATGCAAAATTTGTCAAAAATTTTGCTGAGAAAACTGAGCATTTGAAAAACTACAGAGGAAAAAATGCTGATTTCTTTGGTCTGAAGAGCAACAAAGGTTGTTTGGTAACATCAAGAAGGAAATTTGTTCTGCCAAGGTTTTGACATCAGGCTCATGTCCATAATTACCGTGGATGCCAGTGTGGTGGGTGTGGGTGCTGTCCTTTCATAAGGAAAGCACCGGTTCCAATTGACAAAGACCGGTTGAGGTTCTTTCTTGGTCGTGTCGAATATTATGCAAAATGTGTCCAAAATTTTGCTGAGAAAACTGAGCATTTAAAAAACTACAGAGGAAAAAATGCTGATTTCTTTGGTCTGAAGAGCAACAAAGGTTGTTTGGTAACATCAAGAAGGAAATTTGTTCTGCCAAGGTTTTGACATCAGGCTCATGTCCATAATTACCGTGGATGCCAGTGTGGTGGGTGTGGATGCTGTCCTTTCACAGGTATATAAAGAAGGTGGACGAATGGTGGCTTTTGCCTCCTGCTCTTTAAGTGATTCTGAGAGGAATTATTTGGTTATAGAGAGGGAGGCACTGGCTGCTTCAGGGGCAGCTAAATATTTCAGATTGTATCTGTGGGGTTTTCCTATGGTACTATGCATTGGCCACAAACCCCTGCTGAAGATTCTTTCACCTGGGGTGCTGGGAAAGGTTTGGAGAGGCTAGCTCGGTTGGTGGTCCACCTGCAAGAATTTCAGCACAAATTGGAGTACATTCCAGGGTGGAGAAATGCACAAGGTGATGGGTTGTCAAAGTTGCCATTACCATGATAAGAGGTGGACAGAGTGAAGCTTTTGACAAGAAGGGTGCCTTGGCAAGTGGGCATGACTTGGTAGAGTGGAGTTAAGGGGCTATTGGGAAAGTATGAGGGAGGATGGTGTGTTGTTACAAGTGGTGGAAATGATTGTGAGGGGTGTTAGACATGATTGTGTGGTATCTGTGGCTGTATGAACATTTGTAAGGATTATTGATGAGCAGTTGGTATGTGAGAGTAATCTGATTTCACAGGGAGACAAGATTGTCCCTCCACAGAACTTGAGAGTCGGGCTCTTTAAATTGGCTCATGAGGGTCATTTAGGGCAGATCCTTACCAAGGAAAATGTTTGGTGGGGAGGTATGGATCAGGATGAGGTGAATTGGGTGGCTTGGTGTGTGGATAGTAAAGATGGAGAGACGATATTAAAAGTGGGTGAACAGTCCATGATGGGAGAGATTGTGGATTCAGCTCTGCCATTGCATATGGTATGTTTGGATTTTATTGGACCTTTGGGGGGTGTTGAAGCTGATCAATCATTGCCAATCTTGTGAAGTGATAGTCCTCAGGCCATTAAGGTTAAAGTAGATATTTATTTAAGACATCAATTACTGCAGTTGGTGCTCCCTCTCTAGCCAGCAGGCACACTGAATACAGAGACAACTCAGCCAAGTCACAATAGATAAAAATACTAGAACATAAGATATACAACGTTCTGGATTTATAGGTGCAGATGTCATTACCCAGATCTTACCAAGATACAATATGACTTAGTACACTGTGGGAGAGGCACAGTTGGTTTGGGCAAATCCAACTTCATCATTAAAGAGGATTTCAAACTACAATTAATTTGAGTATAAAAATGATTTCTCTATCTGGTCACAAACTGATGATAGCACATATTAATTGTAGTAAGTTAACCCAGTGTTAGTCTATGTGAGAGACAGTCTTACAGAAGTAAAAACTACTTCCCTGCTTGGACTGTGTGCCATCTCCATCACCAGTAAACATACAAATGCCTCAGAGCCAAAGACAGTGAGGAGGATTTGCTTCACGTAGTCCTCCATCTTACCAGTGTTAGCGGATTCGGGAATATGAATGTTGTTCGGGTGAGACCTCAACTTCAAATCCTCATTCTTTGTGGCAATGACACAAATCACTCTATCCATATACTAGAGTGCGCCCTCTTTAGGGGCCAGGCTATATTCAGCTGCAGGAATCCTCTGCTCCACCTCCACCAGTCACCTGTCATGCTTTTCCAATCTCTCGGAAATGCTGTCTATTAATGTATTTAGAGTGTCCATCTTGTGGTCAATTGAGCCCAGGCTCACTTTCATAGTCTGAGTAATGACTTTATATCTTTCTTCCTGATCTTTTGACCCCTAAGCTGGGTCTTAGGATGTTCTGGGGTTGTTCTCCATAGTCTTAAGCCTTGTGCCCTTCGTGGTTCAAAACTGCATTTTTTTCTGTTTACCATCTGCTCTTCCCACAGTGGGGTGTAAAATGACCCACAGGGAATCAAAAAGGAGGAAAAAAAGGCAGACCCCCCCCCCCAGTATCTGTAATGCATGGCCTTGTATTTTAAAGGTATTTATGAGTAGCTGGTAGGCCCCAAAATGGTCAATTACAAATATGACCAGACAGCACCTGGTGAGGCGGGCAGGCAATAATTCATATGACAGTCCGCTTATAATGAACACTACCACAGTCGTCTCTATTCAGGAGGACAAGTGCTAACGGTCCAATCAACCTTGTCAATGTGTAGTTAGGTCCTGCCTCACCCCAATTCTCCACTCACCCCTTAGATAGTAGCAGTGGCAAGAGCAGACTGACCTAGATTTCCACAGGTTGCGGAGGCTCACCATCATCTCCGGGGTAGATACAATTCATCTCGTACAGGGTGTAACGAGAACCTCCACTGGGTAATGTAAATGTGGGAGTACAGCTGCAGGCACCACTGTGATTATCAATATATGGCCCAAAGACTTCAGTGGCCCTGCTTAGATTATAGGCAACAGTAGGAAAACAACTGTAGGCATGCTGCTGTTCTCCCTATGGGACTAGATAAATTGTGCAGCCTCTTACCTCACCAAGCAGTGTCCCCTCGGGGAAGGCTGATCCGCTCAGTGCGTAAGTGGCGGCCGGCATGGCTTACGGATGGTGAGTGGGTGCTGGGGGTCGGGGGCATCGTGTTAGTGTCGTGTGGAGATTAGGGATTGAAATTTTAAAAAACGTGCCTTGAGGCCGGGTCCCGCGCCTTCTCTGCTCCTGCTCACCTGCCTCCTTCCCTGACATGAACAGGAAGCAGGCAGCCAGGTTTCCTCCCCTAAGCCACTCACAATGCTGCAATGCAGTGTTGTGATTGGTCTGAGCGCTGAGACGGAGCGCTCAGCCAGGGGCTGTAGGGGTGGGCATTTTCTTCATGCAGGCTGTGATGCCACCTGCATGGAGAACAGGGCAAGTGCGCATGACTGGTTTGGGCAGCTCGAGTGGGCAAAACACTTCATCCCTGCTCCAAGAGCAGAGCCGCCCACCCACTCACCCGCCCGCAAAGCAGCAGGAAGCAGCCTAAAATGATAATAACGCAAAGGTATTATCATTTTATGTTTCTGCTTCCCACTGTTTAAGAGCAGTCGGGCCATAGCGGAGGAGCCGCCCCTACAGTGTGTACCGTGGTACAGGAGCAGCCGCCTCTTCTCAGGCAAATGCTGCCTTCTTCCGCAGCTCGGCGTAAAGGGTGCACCTCTGCTACAGGCCCTCCTTCTCCTGCTCCGCAGCGGTCAGCAGTCACATCTGCAGCATGTTCGGCCCCGCTGTCCAGGTCAGTAACATGAAAACATCCCTAGATTATCCCTTCTCGCTCTACCATGCAGGGACCACATCGCTGGTGAACAGACTGCTCTCAGACAGGCTTTCACAACAGCAACACAGGGCAGCAATTTGTCACTCAGGAACTAGCATGCACTCTGGTTCCTGGATGATTGAGTAGCCTACTCCTCTCTTTTTTGCAACCATGGCTACCATCAGACGCCCCGTCAGTCAGCAAAATAGGGCCCCACTTTAATATTGAAAATGTCAGCGCCAGTTGACATATTTTTGTCTGAAAGTGTTCACCAGCAGCAAGAGCATCACAAAAGTACAGCCATATGGTGCCCCTGCTTTCTGGCCCAGTTACTGTCATCAATACAGCTTAAGCTCTCTGCTCTGGAATATGCCATGATAAGTTATGCATGGCACTATCTGGGAAATATATTTGATAGATTCATGTAAACTTAATTATGCACCTGTTAGTACTATTCAGTTAAGGCTAAAACATAGCAAAGCTTTTGTCACCAAGAACCTCACACCCACCTACATTTCCAAAACAAGTATGAATGAGAACACTTCAGCATCTCTCAGCCATTACAATTACTACTATGATTGTTCGACTTGAACCAAGGACTCATGATAATTCCCATTCCTTCCTTAATTTAAATCTGTTTACATCCGAAGACCACTAAAAATTATAACGCAAGGTAAACCAATTGAAACACACCATACATTGAACATACCAATCTGTGGACAAACTGACATTTACTGCAGGCTTGTGATTATGCGCAGGCATGTTTGCCACAGCAGTGGCAACCAACTCAGCCAGCCAGTTCCACCAGCTGTCAGCCATGGTTAAATAGAGAGCAATGCCACAGAGCAAGAATATTTAGTAAATGAAACTCTGAAGTTAGAAGGCTGTGACTGTAGAGCTCCCTGGAGAGTTGGTGCCTCTTGGAGAAAAGATTTGGGGCCTCATTTATGAAAGGTGACGCATCGCTGCGTGAAAACAGCGATGCGTCACTTTTCATTGCGCTCTCCTTGCGATAGCAATGATGCGTCATATTTACAGTATGACGCATCATGTCGCAAGGAGTTAGAGATACTTCAGTATTTCTGACGTATCTGTAGGCGCAAAAATGACGCATTGTTGGAGTGTGTCACAAAAGTGACGCAACTCCAGCATTGGGTCATTTACACATGGGCAAGTCCCATGTTAAATGTGCTTGCGTCAGTTTTACGCCTGCCATGAGGCAGGTGTAAGATATTGACGCATTTGCGTCCTAGAAGTGGCGCAGTGAAATCTTATAGATTTCACTGCGTCACTTCTATGACCCTTTCTTGCGTCAGAACGCCCCTCCTGCATACATTATACCTGGCACAGGTATAATGTGGCGCAGGGGTTTACAAAGTGACGCATCTACCTAGATGCGTCACTTTGTAAATATGGTGCAACAAGGCACACTTTTTACGCTGCTGGTGCGTCACACAAAGTGACGCACCAGCGGCATAAAAGTGACTCAAGGCCTCATAAATAAGGCCCTACATGTCCCATGAAGCCACAAGACTACTCTCACGAGATTTGCAAGTGATAGTGGCCATGTTATGTTGCTGCAATTGGGATCTTGTTGCCAACGGTTTGAAATGTTGCAAATTGCTGTTATCCTTGGAAGTCGATGAAAGATTGAACTGAATAATAAGACGTTTTCTAAGAAACTATTTCTGTTTGCGGATAAGGGCATATATTTCCAAATGTTATTTTAGGAGTCATCTTTTGAGCCTTAAAAACTCATGTATTGTGCATCTTGCTATTTGTGTGACTCCTCTTTTCACAGACTTTGATCACCTATTTTTGATATTCGTATTGCTGTTTGGGTATTGAACTCTAGATACTAATGAACATTTATTAGGTTGCAGTTTATAAACCTGTGGCCCTGAACATAATTCGATTCACAGTGTGTATAACAGGGGAGATAGTTTGTCTGTGGTAATAAATGCATAAGGAGCCCACTCACTTTTTGCAATAATTTCAAAGATTGTAATTATGTTGTAGCTCTAGAAAGAAACAGCGTTTCATCAACCCTCAGAGAGTTGGAGGTACAGAGATTGTTTAAAAGTTTGTCTTATACAATAGTAGAAATAAGGGGCCTCATTTATGAGAAGTGACGCATCGCTGCGTGAAAGCAGCGATGCGTCACTTCTCAGTGCGCCCTCCTTGCGACACCAATGATGCGTCATATTTATAATATGACGCATCATGTCGCAAGGAAGGACAGATACGTCAGTATAACTGACGTATCTGTCGGTGCAAAAAGTGGCGCATTGCTGGGGTTGTGTCGGAAGCTTGACGCAACTCCCGCAATGTTCCTTTCACATGGGGCAAGCCCCATGTGAAAGGACCTGCGTCACCATTACGCCTACCATGAGGCAGGCGTATGGTTTTGACGCATTGGCGTCCTAGAAGTGGCGCAGAAAAATCTCATAGATTTCGCTGCACCACTCCTGCGACCCTTTCTTGCGGGGGTACGCCCACCCTGCATACATTATACCTGGCGCAGGTATAATGTAGCGCAGGGGTTTACGAAGTGACGCATCTACCTAGATGCGTCACTTCGTAAATATGGCGCAACATGGCGCATGTTTTACGCCACTGGTGCGTCACAAAAAGTGACGCACCGGTGGCGCAAAAGTGACGCAGGGGCTCATAAATGAGCCCCAAGGTGTTTTAGGGAGAGCGATGAAATCACTAAAGACTTCCTCTTGTCCTTATATATGAAAGCTCCTCCAGCTGCAGCCAATGTGCATGTGAGTGACCAGCCACACAGGCAATATCCAGTATCGCTCTTTTGCCTTTACTCAGGTCTACTTATTTATGGCTGGCAGTGGATTCTGTGAGTTCGGTTAAGAATGAAAGCATACACCAAGCTTTTGGCTAGTGCTTTCTGGCAGACTTCATCCCTCCTTGGAGGTAAAAACCTCAGTTCCTTGGGAGGGCATGTCATCTGCGCATGTCATTCGGGCACTAAACCTCCCTGGCTTGGCCAGGTCCCAGACAGGGACAGGCACTCACATGATTTGTTCATGCTCACATCCTTCAGCTGTGGATGCTACTGTAGGGCAGCTTGTTGAGCGAATATGTCCCATGCTGCTCAGCCAGTGAGAGTGTGAGGTAATAGAATTCTGATGTGTGCCTGGTTGAGTGTATGTGAGTTGGAGTGCTTGGGCTGAGCAGCAAGGATGCGGCTCCTGGTGGGGCATCCTTCTTACCATCTTCTAGCTGTAACCTATGACTCTTCTCCTAAGGAATAAATCGTCATTTGTCTTCATTTTGTGATGTTGAGTATTACCTCATTTACCATACTGAGCCTGTGTGAAGGGACTGAGAATTTTCTCCTACACATAAGTGTGGCCCTCATTAGGGATGGGTTCCCTCTTGTCTCTTCCTAGCCTTGTACGTTGAGGAACCGTTCCAGCACTAAGTCACGACAGCTGACCTCAAGACCCATGTTGGAAGACTTGTGCTCACAGAGACTGGAAGTAGGTGGAAAAGGTCTTTCTCACTGGGCAGTCATCAGAGGGAGGTGACATTGACTGCTGCTGGTTATGGTAACTCCTTTGTACTTGACTGTTCTTTTCACTTTGGGTGGTTGCACTTTCATTGGCATTGCGTAGCCATTAGACTCTTTCCCAATGTCACTTCCCTGCAGTCTGGGACATGCAGGTGACTGTGCATGGCCCCTACCTGTGCCAGTCGGTTGAGCCTCTGCATGTAATTCACCTTCTTGGAGCCCAGGCCCTGCCCGTGGATTCCCATCTCAGAACTCTGATCTGCCAGATTTCAAGGGACGAGTAGTGATAAGGCCGGATTCTTGCCTACCTGGTTATCTCCAAGAATCCTCACAGGTCGCCAGGATCTTTTTATCTGCCAAATAGCGTAGAGGGGATGAACACAATTATCAAATTATATCTACCAAAATTAGATTTCATTTGGAAAGGATCACTGACTCCGAATCTAAAATTTGTAAGATGTTATTACAACCAAAAATAACTGAACATACAGACACCTCAATACAAGGTGTAAAAGGTAAATGGGCACTAACATAAAAGCAAGTCTACGCAAGATTCTCATTCGACTTAAAACAAAAAGAATTACAGAAAATCATCAGGAAAATAATCGTCAGGCTAATATCTATTTTAGGAATCATTAGTCAAAGGAAAAACAATTCTATCCCTACACTAACTCTAAGGTTACATCCCTACTTAACAATCCCATCCCATGCAAGAGGATCAAGGAAAAGGTGTCAGAAGTGAATACTTCCTAAGAAGTACATTCACTTAGTCAGAGCTTGATCTAAGATGCTCCTTCTAGTTTCCTGTCTAAACCTCATCTGCTCAACCCATGGGGCACTGTCCCTAATACAAAACCCCCAAATCATAGAACACGCCCTTCGGCACACCTCTTCGGCCAGGTCTTCTTTCGGTAGTTTTCCATCAGAAATTGTCTGTCGTCCAACGTCCGTTAGCTTGACCTTGGGTCCCAGGCACCTTCCTCGCTGAAAGTAACTTCTCCACATTCCAATGCACTCCCCTGTTGGCTTCTCACAGCATCCTAACTCCTAAAACAAAGACCTATTCTCACTAACAAGCTAAATGTCCTTGCACCTGCAACAAAAACATAGGAACGAGAAGAAACATTTCACGTCTTAAGAATTTACATTTCTCTACAACCCAAAGCCTTTACCTAGGGAATCATTTTCGGCCTACAACATTAGCTAACATAGGAAATGAACAGGCCTTCTCTCCTAACGTTTATGCGATCAGGCCTTTACAAAATTAAACACACTACTAAATCACACTCTAAACATTAGTTCATTATTCTCATATAAGTAAATAAGCGCCCTACACGTATAACTTTAACATGACACACGTTTAACCTAATACATTGCATTGTACGAAAACTAATGATTATTCGTTTTATTGAATACATTCACGATAACTAGCAACATTGATCTTCACGAAGCATTATTACATTTCTAATCACCTCTATGTTAAATGATTACAGCAATACATTTCTATGGCACCTCTAAACATACATTGATTAATATTCGGGTGCTGGCTAACGGTGAATATGATGCACCCCTACACATTTCAGAATCTCATAACGCTCTATCAGTTCCCCCCTTTGATGACAATTGTCATCACACCATTACAAACTCATTCCCTTGGAGAAAGAACAGACCTAAACAGTGCTTATTGCCATTCTCCCCTGTCGGAACCTCTCCATTCTCTTAAGATTCTGGTATTGACTGTCCTGCAGTCTAGCCATTCGTCTCTCATTCGCTCTGAGAGCTCTTTCAACACTGTACCACTTACAGGCTCTGATGAGACCCCACAAGCAGATCACACAAACCACAACAATAATAAGAGGCTTCAACACAAATCCAAGGAACCCTTTTCCCAAGCTCGCAAACCAACTTCCCACACAACCAAATCCTTTTCCAATCTTTTCAGACACACCCTCTTCAGTCAAATGCGCAATCTCCTGATGAATCGTGGTAATGTTGTCAATATATTTCTCCAGATCCTTGCTGTTATCTGGAATATACGTGCAACATTCCTGAACTTTCAACAATTTACAGACTCCACCCTCTTTTGCCAATAACACATCAAAAGCAAGACAATTTTGCAAAACCATCATCCTTATCGACAACATCTCTCCATCCACCAACAACAACGACCTTGCAGTATTCATCGACAATTCATCAACTACAGTCGCCAACTTTCTTATCTTCACATCATTCAAATCACGCCCAAACTCGGTATCATCGCTCCAAAGATATCACCAATCACGGCTCCTGCACTTGCACCTCTCCGTACTTTAGAATGATGTCCAGTCTCCAAAAGATTTAAATCTTCCGCATGATAGATCTTCGGAAAGATAATAGCCAAGTAACATGTACAATACCAGTTTGTGGGCAACCTCACATAGGCATTCCTTCCACACACATAGTACACAGTTGGAATCACTTGCACCGGACCTTGCAAAAAGTTCTTAGCAGAGTCCTCCATAGTAAAGGTATGGTCACACGTACTCTGTCCCACCAAAACCTTTTCATAATAGGTCTGAGGACGTCTCACACACAATTTCCCCTTCTGCGTCTGGTCTAAAGCTATGGGTCCATAACTTTCTTTAGATCTATGCAATCTCTCCTCATCAGTCCAATCTACAGGACTCTCTTCTGTGTTTCGTGTCTGGGTTAGTTTTCTATATCTATCTTCTACTTGACCTATAAACTTCTTCTCTGTCTCCGACAATGAACATGTCAAATTATGCCGGTGAGCATAAGCCGTATCCAATTCCAAAGTCGGTATGAAATACTTCTGAAGTCTGTCCTCTGACTTATAATAGTCGTACTTATTCAAATGCTTATAGGCTGGAACTTCAGGACGTACTGCATCGTAATTGGAAAATAAATACTCAAACTGTCTCCTCCGTAAAAGATGCTAAGCAATAAGCTACAAGAAATACCATAGGTTAGTGGAAGATGATGGTATCTAATACCCTCATCTACAGAAGAAGGTAGCTGCATGCACACATAACAATCTTTCGCATCCATAGCATCAACATACTCATACAACAGCTTCACATAAGCATTAAGCTTAAAGTCACTTCTGAACAGATCTATGTGAAACCTACGACTCTCTTCAAGTATCAAAGCTCTTTTAGCTCCTATAGTAACCCCTTTTTGGCTAGAGGTGGTAGGTGTAGATGTCCCCTGTACCTCCCCCTCCTGCTCGTGAGAAACGATATATGACGCAACTATAGCAACTATCACTGCCCCTAAAAGTGTACCTATCACTAATTTAGCCCTACGATGGGTATTTCCAGCATCTGCCATCTTTGCAAAATTTTCAAAATTCAGAGTTCGACAGCAACATGTAAGAGTCTCTTTCTTCTCCGGGTATTGCTTGTCAAACCAGTCCACACAACGCCTTGAAGCTGGAAGTCCCCTAACAATCCTCAGTTCCTTATTTACACAGTCCACGAAAAGACTTCCCTAGCCCTCTTTCAGTATCTTGATGGAAAGTCCCTAACTTTATTCTTCTTTCACTCGGGCCTAGATTATCTTTTTCTTTTGGACCTTTATGTACAACAAAGGGTTTTACCTTCAGTCCAGAACGATCTTCGCTCCCAAAAGCTCTAAAACCCCTTGCAAAATTTCAAGACGAAGTATCAACAACTCCTGATGTGGTGGCACAATTCCAAAAGTCGGAAAAACCAGCGTCTCCAAAATCAACTCATGAACTTTACTCAGAAGCGGTGGATTCGGAATATTGAGAGTCAGTATTCCTTCGATTTCCAATCCTGGAACTCTCAGTAACACTTCTATTTTCAAGTTCGGAGAATTGCTGACCAGTGTCAAGGATCTCAGCCTCACCGTGCTCGGTATGCCTGGCATCAGTCACAGCATATGTCCACTCTGGTGAGGCGTACCTTTGACACAGCACTCTCGCTCTCCTTGACCTTCTCAGATTGACTGAGCTTTGCTCAGATTCAGACGTTTCAGAAACTGGGGCAAGGTCTCTTCCAGGTGCCAATCTCAAGTTTAGCCATCTCTGATTCACGGGCCAAACTCTCTCTGCTTCAGTGGCACTTCTGCTCTCCCTTCGAGTACCCTGTGCACTACTTCCTTCTTCAGCAGAATTTGACTCTACTCCACCCACAGCAACACTTTCTCCGTCTGAGTCAAATTCGGGGCTTCGATTTACACAACCCCTTTCAGCTCGATCTAGTGCACAACCAACTGCATCAGAAACCCTCACAGCTTGGCTTGCCCTCTCAGATGGCTCTGCCACCTCAGCTGGATTTTCATTCACGAGAGGGGCTGTATCTTCCAAGGGTGCTGGAACTCTGCGGGTATGGGAAGCATGCACCCAGTTCAGCAGTCCCCCACACATCACTGCTGTGTTCGTGACCAGTATTACTTGGTACGGACCACACCAACGAGCATCCAGGCAACTCTTCCTCACGTGTTTACGCACAAGCACCCAATCCCCTGGGCACAAATCGTGGCATAGGTCGCTTGCGGCTGGAACAGCTGCTGCTTGCACCTGCTGAGACACAGAACGAACTACGTCAGCCAGTCCCTTACAGTAGTCGAGAATCAAGTCATCAGTGATGTTAATCAAAGCAGTGGCAGGTATTGCTGGCAATCGCATTGCTCTCCCCATGAGTATCTCAAGCGGTGACAGCCCAGTCCTCCTATCGGGAACACTACGAAGGCTCATGAGAACTAAGGGTAGTGCGTCGGGCCATTTCAGGGATGTCGAAGAACACACTTTTGCCATCCGTGCATTCAAAGTCCCATTAACTTGTTCCACAATCCCAGAAGCCTCTGGTCGATAACTGCAAAGCAACCTCTGATCCACATTTAAGGCCGCACAGACCAATTTCATGATCTCACTATGGAAGTGTGTCCCTCTATCCGACTCCAAAGAGGTCGGAAAGCCGAACCTCGCGATGAGCTCTCTCAGTAGTAGCTTAGCTACAGTGAGTGTGTCACATCTACGTGTTGGGTAAGCCTCCACCCATCTTGAAAAGACACATACCACCACTAAGATGTACCTCAACCCATTGCACTTTGGCATTTCAGTGAACTCCAACTGCATCCTATTGAAAGGCCCTCCTGACCTCCCAATGTGGCTTAAAGTCACAGCAGTTGTCTTTCCTGCATTCTTCCGCTGACATATAACACACCTCTGACATACAGATTCAGCTACTGCACGAACCTTCGGATTGTACCATGTATGTCGAAACACTCGCATCATCGCATCTCTACCAAGATGTACAGCACTATGAATCAATCTTGCCATTGGGCTCAACAGACATTCTGGCAGCACAGCTCGTCCATCGTTTGAAACCCACACATCCACATCTCCCTTCTCACATCCAGCTCATATCCAACTATCCCGTTCTTGATCAGAAACTTCATCTTGCAACCGTTTTAGTTCCTCCCATGTATCAGCCATGGCCAACATCATGCTGAGATCGGTTCTTTCTTGGCTTTCATCTAAATGCCCTTCAGTAAATATGCATCTTTGTTCGGCACAAAACCGGGCAACTTCATCCGCGTAGCTGTTTCCCAGCGACACAAAATCATTCCACTTGCTGTGCGCAGAACATTTGACAACTGCAATTTCTTCTGGACATTGCAATGCTTCCAACAACTGTCTCACATATTCCCCAATTCTGATAGGTGAACCAGAAGATGTAATGAACCCTCTCTGTGACCATAACTGTCCAAAATAGTGAACGACACCAAACCCGTACTGACTATCGGTATAGATCGTTATCCGAATCTGGTCAGCAGCCAAACAGGCACGGGTCAAGGCAATGAGTTCAGCCACTTGTGCGGAATATACTCCTTCTAAACAAGCAGCTTCAACCACCCCTGTGATGGTACATACAGCAAATGCTGCTCTCAGTCGACCAGCACTGTCTCTTAAACATGAACCGTCCACAAAGAAAACTTCATCAGGATCAAGGAGCGGTTCATCAACAATGTCTGGTCTCGGTTTGGTGCACAGTTCAGTCACATCGAGACAATCATGGTCCTCACAATCTTCATCGTCTATAGTTGGGATAGGCAACAATGTGGCAGGATTTAAAACAGAACACCTCTTCAATGTCACGTTCTCTGCAGCAAGTATAACTTGTTCATAGTGAGTCAATCGATTGTTCGTGAGGTGCTGTGTTTTAGTCCTTGTCATCAGCAATTCAACAGAAAGCGGTACATAAACTGTAAGCGGATGACCCATTACAATGCTCTCACATCTTTCAATACTGACACCTGTTGCAGCAACGGATTTTAGACATCCGGGCAACGCTGAAGCTACTGGATCTAGAGTAGCTGAAAAGTAGGCAACTGGTCTACGGACACCTCCATGACTCTGAGTCAAGACTGCCAATGCGCAACCTTCCCTTTCGCAGCAATATAGGGTGAATGCCTTGTTGTAATCAGGCATCCCCAAAGCTGGAGCGCAACACAAGGCTTCTCTCAGCCTCAAAAATGATCTCAAACAGTCTTCGTCCCATGGTACCGGATCACTCACATCCTTACGCGTCAGCCGTTGTAAAGGCTTCGCTTCAAAGGAGAAGTTGGGAATCCATTGGCGACAGTAGCCAACCATCCCAAAGAACATTCTGACTTCTCTCTGAGTGGTAGGCACAGGCATATTCATAATGGCCTCATTACGATCTGGTGGCACCTTTCTCCTGCCTTTCTCAATTCTGTGACCCAAATACTGCACTTCGCTCAAACAGTACTGCAACTTGTTCGGAGACACCTTGTGTCCATTCTCTGCTAGATGATTCAGTAGGGCAATGGTATCGATCCTGCAAGCGTCTTCAGTCTCTGACGCAACGAGCAGATCGTCGATGTACTGCACCAGAACAGAATTCTGCGGCAATACAAGACCTTCAAGATTCCTCTTCAAGATCTGATTGGGATATGACACCACGTTAACACACGATTCTCCAGCCGAAAAGCAAAAAGAAATTGGCTTTCCTCATGTAGAGGGATTGAGAAAAATGCTTGACATAAGTCAATCACTGTAAACCACTCAGCTTCACATGGGATTTGAAACAGAATCACAGACGGATTCGGTACCACCGGACAACCTGGAATGACTATCTCATTAATTTTTCATAGATCCTGTACAATCCTAAATTTCCCACTTGGTTTCTGTAGTCCCATGATAGGTGAATTGCATGGGCTACCCATGATCTCTTTTAAAATTCACTGCTTGATCATGGACTCGATTACAGGCTTGATCCCTGCAATCGTTTCAGGTGACAGATTATACTGGGGCGTCCTAGGAAATTCTACATTCGGCTTGACCTGGATCTTTACTGGATCTACACCTTTAACCAGTCCGATCTCCTCTCCACTTAGGTCCCACACATCAGTTGACACGGATTCCCTCAGATCGAGTGGAAGTTCCTCCACTGTCAGCGCTGGATACATCTCTACGCACACACGCTGATTCGCAACCTTAAAGGTCACATCATCATCCCTCGTCTGCACTTCCACTCCCTTCGGGGTACAATAGATAGTGCAATTCAGCTTGCACAACAGAGCTCTACCTAACAGGCAAACTGGACTAGAATCGCACACCACAAACTGGTGCCGATCTCTGACATTTCCCATCTTCACTGGAATTGGCTCCGTCAGAGGGCTAGTCAGTTTCTTATTCGCTACGCCAACAACTTGGATTGACTGTCCCGAGAGGGGTAGGTCAGGGACTACTGCAGATCATACAGTAGATCGAGTAGCACGAGTGTCAACCAAAAAGGTTGTAGGGTGACCATCAATGTCTGCTTCCAGAAATGGTCCCCTCTGATCTACCTCTAAGACTGCCCCAAGCGCGCAGTCCTCTTCCCCTCTCAGGCACGGTCGTGCCAATGGATCTGGGCTGTATTCCTCACTCCCTTCAAACATAGGCATCTGTAGGTAAGTTCGGACTCCCTGTTGCATATTCTGTATCCTAGGTGGTTGAGGAACCTGCACCTGCGGAACACCAGGCCCCCCTTTGACCATCTTAGGTCGAGTCACTGTAGGGACCATGTCCGTCCCAGGAACCTGAACTATCTCTCCTTCCTGCTGTATCTGATTCAACGGGTTCAAAGGACACTCGCGTCTCCAGTGTCTGACCTGGTGACAAAGATGACACGCAGTGGTCTTCTTCAATGTCGCCACATCCACTCCTGTCTTAGGATCAATTGACTTTGGTCTTCCCTGACCATGGGCATTCTGGTTTCCTCCTTGATTATTTCCCTGTTTTCTGCCCAACGTCCCTCCATTAGGCTGTCCCTGAGCTGTTTGCATCTGAACAAGCATTAATTTGTCTTTCAACTTCCTGTGCTCCGATTCTATCTCATCACTACAGTACCTGGCATACCGTAGGATCTCATCCACAGGCTTATTCTGCCAACAAATCAAATGCTGCCGTATCATGAGACTAACCACTGGCCTCAATCCCAACACAAATTTCGAAACAAACTGTCCCATGTCCTTTGTGTTTAACACATCCAGTCCACTGTACTGTTTAAAAGCCTGCAAAAGTCTCTCATTAAACTCATCCACCGTCTCTTTTGGCTCTTTCTCTGTCTGGTCTATCATCACCCAATTAATGTCCTGAGGTGAAATTTTCGACTTCAACCATGTGATCACCTGTTCGAACTTTTTCATCACTATGGGCGACGGACCATTCGAAATTGGGTCCCTGTCTGGCTCTGAGGTTGGCCACTCAACAGCAATTTTACATGCTGACCATAAATAGCTCGGAACCACAATGTCAAATAATGTGTTCAAATCGACCCACAACACCTTCGAGATTTTGACAAACCGATCAACCTGCTTGTACCATTCCACGGGCTTCTCCCTTAACCGGATAAAATCATTTGTAAATGCAGCCAAGTCACCCCTACTCCAAGGTACATGCACATATCCTCCATTCTGTACCTCTCGTAAAGGAAAACTCCCTACCTCCGTCATCCCCCCACCTGGAGGCGTCGTCTCTCCTATCGTTCTCCTAGAACTTTTCTTCTTAGACCATCTTTCTTCCCACTTATCAAGCATAATCCATGCACGCATTGCTACGATCAAATCCTTGATATGAGTTCTCAAACCCATGACTCTCTTTTCTTCCAGTTCCTGATCACTGTACTGCAGTCTATGACTTCCCTGCAATGATTTAGTTTTGGACAAATCCACATCATACCTTTTAGACAATTCTGACAACTTCTCATGTGCAGTTCATGCCTTGCGAGTCACATCTTTCGCTACAAAGAGTAACTCGTCTTGTTCATACATATATGTTCTCTCAAGAGGTAAATTTACACTTATTATCTCATCTACTTCTGCTTTCAACCTCACAACATCTAACATTCTTCCTTTCAGGGCTCCCTTCAGTACTTCTCTACAAGCTGCTCCATCTCTTTCATCATAATCACATTCCCGTTCCTGAGATCTACTCTCTTCTGACATACTCATAGGAACTGAACGATTCACTATTGTGCCTCATTTGCTTTCTGCTGTTCTTACACTCTGATTTTGATTCCTCACAGGTGGTGCCCACATCCGCAAATCTGATCTTGACTCGGCCAAAGACTTTGTCCTCACTGGTCTCGCCTCTGTCTGTCCTCTAGAGGAGTCTGCTGTAGCTGGCAATGGCGTACTCCATTCTATAGGCTTTGGAGTTTGCTCCATTCCACTCACTGATCCATTTCCTTCAATCCCACTCCTCGCTCCTACAACTGACTGCACTGAACTTCCAACCTTCTCTTGATCTGGGTCGTAGACAGAAACAATGGGTCCAATGGTGACCGGTACCTTTAGAGCATCCGGTAACCGCGCACCTCTCCCAACCTCTGTGCTAGCTACAGGCTGATTTCTAGTACCCTCAGCTCCTGTCGAAATCTTCCCTTCTACTCTAACCTCTAACTGAGACTGTAACCCACTAGTCCCTTGTAACTGGGCCAATTTTTTCCCTCGCAAAGGTCAGGATTGTATGGAGGTGGTCTCTCAGACAACAACCTCTCTAATAGGTTATCATCTGTATCACTGTCATCATCATCATCTGCACTCTTTCCCTTTGAGCCATCAGTCTTTACCAATTAGGGATACAACCTGTCCCCCTCTATTGTTTGCACTCTCTACCTTTTCTCTTCTGCATCCCATCTTGCGTTCTGAAATGCCTTAATCAACTTTTTCACCCTCTCCTGACTTCGATCTCTTTTCCTGTCATGTGCTGCTCTAATCCATGCATGCAATGCTTCAAACTGAGTTGGTCTCGGCAAAGGTCGTAATGCGTCCATCACAGATTTCAACTGATACAACACTTCCAATATAAATGAGCCATATCGCGGGAAAGCTAACTCTCCTTCATTCTGGGTAATTTTATGCCAATTTTCAAGCCAAATTATGGTATGCAACCCCACATTTCTTGCCATGTAATGTGCTGGACTATCCTCGGGAGGGGCCTCTTCTCCCCCACGAGTAACCACATGTTTGTCACCTCTGCACAATTCTCGGAAAATGTTAAAACACTTCATGATAAACAAATTTCAATCGCACACAATGTTTTCATTTACTTCCTGATGTCAACCCCACCAATTGCAGCGCGATCCACACCAACCAACCTAACACAGCGCGGCACCTTCTGACGTCACTCTTCCTCCGCTCGCAGCAGTTCCCCTCCTTCACAACTCACGTCTCACTCTTGCATTCGTCCCATTCATACGCTGAAATAACCGTTTGTCCCAAACAAGTTACTTCTCTGACTGTCCGTCCACAGTCTCTCGAAGTTGTCGACCTCGGTTGGCAAATGTCTGTCCACGTCCGGCCAGACAATCACCTCTGATAGGTTACAAATACTCAAATTACACAAACAACCCACGACCAGCGTCGGTTCCTCACGCACTCACACATTCGCTCCCCCATCTCGGTCCAGGTGATCGATGACGTCTCACGATCCCCTTTCGGTGGTCAACAAAATCTACCTCGGGTGTCTTCTACACCACAATCGCTTAAGCTACTCATCGAGCCTAAGACTTTCCCGGGCTGCGCGCGCTCACAGCCTGATCTCACAATCACTCAACACTCACTCCAACTCCGCAAGACATCACACAACAAAACATCACCGCAATCTACAAACATCTCACCCTATTCATACTCACTCCTCCTCGAACTGCTGCTTTCTGCCGCACTGCTACTCTCCATCAATCTCCATCAGCCGCCGTCGTCCGCTGCTCACCATCCGATGAGTCACCATCATTTGACTTCTATGGGCCTCAAGGATCTCTTATCCTAATCTAGATCTCCCCTCACTATCGGAGATAACCATCCTACTCTCCTACCAACTGATAAGGCCGGATTCTTACCTACCTGGTTATCTCCAAGAATCCTCACAGGTCGCCAGGATCTTTTTATCTGACAAATAGCGTAGAGGGGATGAACACAATTATCAAAATATATCTACCAAAATTAGATTTCATTTGGAAAGGACCACTGACTCCGAATCTAAAATTTGTAAGATTTTATTACAACCAAAAATAACTGAACATACAGACACCTCAATACAAGGTGTAAAAGGTAAATGGGCACTAACACAAAAGCAAGTCTACGCAAGATTCTCATTCGACTTAAAACAAAAAGAATTACAGATTCTAAAAGCATCAGGAAAATAATCGTCAGGCTAATATCTATTTTAGGAATCATTAGTCAAAGGAAAAACAATTCTATCCCTACACTAACTCTAAGGTGACATCCCTACTTAACAATCCCATCCCAGGCAAGAGGATCAAGGAAAAGGTGTCAGAAGCGAAGACTTCCTAAGAAGTACATTCATTTAGTCAGAGCTCGATCTAAGATGCTCCTTCTAGCTTCCCGTCTAAACCTCATCTGCTCAACCCACGGGGCACTGTCCCTAATACAAAACCCCAAATTCATAGAACACGCCCTTCGGCACACCTCTCCGGCCAGGTCTTCTTTCGGTAGTTTTCCATCAGAAATTGTCTGTCGTCCATCATCCGTTAGCTAGACCTTGGGTCCCAGGCACCTTCCTTGCTGAAAGTAATTTCTCCACATTCCAATGAAATCCCCTGTTGGCTTCTCACAGCATCTTAACTCCTAAAACAAAGACCTATTCTCACTAACGAGCTAAATGTCCTTGCACCTGCATCAGAAACATGGGAAAGAGAAGAAACATTTCAATTCTTAAGAATTTACATTTCTCTACAACCCAAGCCTTTACCAAGGGAATCATTTTCGGACTACAACATTAGCTAACATAGGAAATGAACAGGCCTTCTCTCCTAACGTATATGCGATCAGGCCTTTACAAAATTAAACACACTACTAAATCCCACTCTAAACATTAGTTCATTATTCTCATATTAGTAAATAAGCGCCCTACACGTATAACTTTAACATGACACACGTTTAACCTAATACATTGTATTGTACGAAAACTAATGATTATTTGTTTTATTGAATACATTCACGATAACTAGCAACGTTGATCTTCACGAAGCATTATTACATTTCTAATCACCTCTATGTTAAATGATTACAGCAATACATTTCTATGGCACCTCTAAACATACATTGATTAATATGCGGGTGCTGGCTAATGGTGAATATGATGCACCCCCACAAATTTCAAAATCTCAAAACGCTATATCAGTAGCTTGCACTGGAACATTATTAAGTGAGCAGATAAAATGTGCATTGGCCACTGTGATCCCAGTGTGTCTGTCAGGAAGGGCACAGCACTTTGAAGCAGAGGTGGGCAGACACTGAAAGTTTGAGACAGTCTTGAACCAGAGTCTGGTGCTGGCTCAGCTCGAAGTCCTTTTGGAACCTCAAGCCCTAAACGAATCAAACCTTCACAGGTGGCAATGAACCTTAGCAGCTATAGCTACGCCCAAGTAGCATGCAGAACTACGTTAAAATTCTGGCCTCTGCTTAGCATCCTGTGAATCCTGGCAAATCTCCCTGTGCCCTAAGAAAATATGTAACTTAATTCTGTGGCTTTTCTAACCTGCTCATATGTCTTTAGACAAGGTTCACACAATGTAAAACTGCCAAAAATAAAATGTGAATTCTGCCTGTCACCCACATTCTAAACTCGTTCTCCAAGAATTAAGGACAAAGCATTAACCGTTGATGTCAGAAAGAGATACCTATCTAGTGACTGTGTTGCATAGTGTCAGAAAGAGATACTCATCTAGTGACTGAATTGCATAGTGTGAAACTGGAAAATCTGGGCTCATCCTGGCTTCCACACTTGACCAAAATGTGATCCTAGGCAAATATTTCATATAGTTCATTATCATATATGAGAACACATTTAAATACATGAGTTAGGGATGTGTGCTGTACAAAAACCTCTCCTGTGTTCGATTTTATAGCCTATCGTGTCACTGCATCTATTATAAGAATCTTGGGGGCATATCAACAACAACCGGCGACAATTATCGCTGAGCGCACTTAGCGCTCGGATAATTATCGCCGGCTAGCGCAGATTTTTATCGCTGAGATAGCGTGCTATTAGCAACGCTTATCTCATCAGCGATAAAAATCCTAGCGCTAACTGGCTAACGTGAGATTATCGCTGGAAACCCAGCGATAATCTCACGTTAGCTAGTTGACAGGGACTCACAAACTTAGCCATGATATCCACCTTCCATAGGATATCATGGCTAAGTCAGTCCTGAAGCAGGCGTAAGGAAAGTAGCGATAACAGGGGTTATCGCTACTTTTCCTGACGCTATGCTTCATAGCGTTAGGCTTGCTGATGGGAGAAATGTCGCTTAGCGACATTTCTCCTGTCATGCCAGGTCAGGAACGCCCACTTTGCATCTCATTAGAGATACAAAGCTGGGCGTTAGGAATCCTGACGCTAAAGCAAGGTTTCACGCCTTAGCGTGACCTTGCTGATTAGGCGATAAAATTATCGCCGCTTTTCGGCCGAAAACGGCCGCAAAAGCGGCGATAATTTTTTATCGCCTGCTTGTTGATATGCACCTTGGTCAGGTATAGGGTACATATGACAACTGATTTGCACCTTAGTAATAGAATTGTCAACATGGCGGCGCAGGGTTGTTTATCAGTGCATATTGAAAATCATTTTTTTTTAATGATGAAAACACCTTATCATATTGTAACATGATGTTTACTGCATTATTTACATGCCAAATATTTTCAAGACTGGCTAGTGGATGGGGTCTTGGAACCACAGCCGTCCCTTGGCACAGCTTTCCCTGTTAATTTGTTGGCTCGCCCACCCCTACTTTGATGTGTTTATAGACTCTCCTTAAGTGTGAAAAGGCTCAATTTCTGAATCGAAAGACTGTTACTGGGACACGCATTAACTGCGATCAAAAACTATCTCTTATCAGAGAGTTTGCAGACTGAGAAGTTATCTCCATTTAAATACATTACTCTGACCTTGGATTAAATCCTAGATTCAAGCCAATGTCATCCGTTTCCTTAACGTAGAAGGAATATTTGCCTTTGTTTTGCTTCAATGTATTAACATATTTACATATATCTCTGTCTGTCTTTCTATGTATACATATACTTCTAATGTTATTTACATTTTAAAAACATGAATTATACAGGAACGGTAATTAGGTGCCACCAGTATTTGTTAATAGCTGAAAGCAGTGAATATTTAGATCCAACATGAAAATCATTTCCAAATGGAGCATCATTCTGAGCATATTTTGAAGCTGGAAATATTTCTATGCCCGCAAATCAAGCTAGAAATCCCCTTTTTTTGCAATGTATTTAGGTAAACCTTTATGGTTTTCAACCAGACTATATTTGGTAAAATATTATCAAACAATATCTTCTTGACCTAAATATTGACTAAAACTAGTGCCAATGTAAGTATGCATTTATTATCAGCGGCGGCCGGCTCAGGTAAGCGTGGTGAGTCGGGGCCCAGCAGGGGGGAATCTGATAGATGACGGAATAGGTTTTATTAATTTATTTTATCATACCTATTCCGTTGTCTGCCAACTTCGCCCCTCCCACACTGCCTCACCCCACCTTGCCCCACCCCCACCTCGCCTCACCATGCTTACCTGAGCCAGCCGCTGCTGTTTATTATACTTAACTCCAGATATATGTATCACAGCAACATACATGTTTTCAAGGTACGTGGATAGAGTTATGAATAGTACATCTATACTTACCTGTGTATACTTACCTTTAACATATCTATTTAATGGTTATTTAGGCCATGTTATTTTGTATCACGTTATTTCATCCCCAATATTCTGATAAGCAACCAAAATGCTCCATGATAATGGAAAATTGGGCGTTGTAAGCGCTCCCTTCCTCTTTTCTTAGTAACACGCAGCAGGATGTTGGTAAGATGTAGGGACTTCTTTTTAATGTATATTCAAAACAAATAGTTTTTAGTGCCTTGTGTATTATAGAGCACGGGACCCCTATAGTTCCTAAAGGGTTCTGTAGTCTAGTGACATAAGTGATTGGGTGTGGCAAATAGAATTTGTGACGCAGTGCTTTTCAGTTAACAGTTACACTCTAGAGAATAAATACGTGTTATATTGAACTCCGGGTATGAAGTGATTTTTACATGCTACCGGGCTGGGGAGAACGTTACATAGTCCAGGTAGTGTTTGAGGCCCTATGGGCATGAGGGAACATTTAATGCCCCACAAGGAACACAGCACCCCTCAGCACTCTGAAGAACCAGGGCCTTATGGGCCTGGCGGCGCAGGGCAAGCCTTAATCTCCTGAGTTCACCTGCTTTGTTGAACAGAGACACAGGACATTCTGTTGAGCGTAGAAGATCAGGTTTATTAGCTGCAGCTAAGTACAGTTGTCCCAGAAGTACACTCAGTATGTTCTTAGGAGACTGCCACTTTACTCCGTGACGCACAATCTTTTATAGCACATAGATTCACCAAGAACACTCCCAATGCATGCATGGTTATCCAATGAGAAGAGTTTGAAAACAAGATATAACCAATGAGAAAAGTTTGAAAACAAGATATCAAGTAACCGAAATAAACCTCTCTTCCAACTGTTTTTGTCACCCCTCCCCACAAGTTAATCAGTGGTAGTGTCTACAACTCAACTTGCAGGTGGCAGGACATATTTGTATGCTTTGGAGGACAGTTGTGAAATGAGAGAATACAATTAGAGAATAGCGAAGGCCAGAAGATAAGATAAAGTCAGGAAAGAATGGTGTGAATCGACAGACAGTTGAGACAGGGTTTAGTCAAACCAGACGAGGATTAGTGGACTCAGCCAGTCCCTGACATCAGTCTTGTAAACAGAGGCAGAAGGTTATTTGACATGGCGCAGTAAGATCAGCAGAAAAACTTTGCCTGAGTGAGGGCAACACAAAATGGCGGTGGAACACAAAATGGTGGCTGAATACAAGCGAGATCGAAAATCGAATTTCCTCAACTCCCCATCACACGTCGGTGTACTTGGCCTATGCACACTCTCCATCACATCATGCCTCCTGGTTTGAAATCGTTGAATTCAGCTCTTGAAAGTAACATATTTTGGTTTTTTTTCTTTTTTGTGGACGGATGCTTGTCTGAGTCCAATCTATTTTAATCCCCATTTGGCCAGCAAAACATCAACCCCTTGGAGATGGTGAGAAGTCGAATTTTGCCTGGAATCTCTCATTTCTCTTCCGGTTCTTTCCATTTCCTCCACCATACATTGCTGCACAGCAACAATGGACAACAGAAGCTGAGTGCTGATGACAGTAGAAAGTGCATACTTTTGTTACACTTCTACATTAAAGAAAGCTGCAGATGTAATACATGGAAGAGGAAGCAGGTGGTGCATATCCTGTGCCACTTCTCCAGCTGAAAACAATTTATCTCAGGCAAAATATGACATTGCTTAGATTTCCTAGAACAAGTGGTACCCTGTCATGTAGATTAGCAATGCACAGGTCCTGACAAATTGCCATAGATCATTTTGATTACTTCAATGGCAAGATATGTTGACCAGATATTTAGTTGGGTCACATCTTGAGAATAAGAAGGGGCATCATTTTCCTTCATGTTCCACTTTGTTTTTTATGCCTTATGAAGGATTACCACAATAATAAACTAGGGACTTTGAGGTCCGAAGTTAAGTTTAATATCACACTCACTTCCTTTCTAGTCTACACCTATTATATATTTTTAACACAGGCTTGCAACGGCAAACCAAGCAAAATAACTCTCATAAAGAGTCCCCTGTGAGGGGCCTGTTGGGCGTTGCAGCTCTGGCCCAATGAGTAACTGCCCAATGATGAAGCATGTCACTTAATTCAGTGAGTGAGGGCTTTTGTTAAAGAAAATTAAAACATTCTAGTGACCGCATTCCCCAAAGGGTACACTAGTTGTGTTTATTCTTAGGTGTTATTAATCACCTTTTCACCAGGGGCATTTCTTAGTCATGTTGATTCAGGGAGTGTGAAACAGAGTTTTCCCAACCATCACTGCCATTGCAATTGCTTTCTGTGCTAATGCACTTGTGTGTCTATGTGTTTGCATATGTGGGACCTTAAAGTTGTAGCTACTTCATATGAAGTATTTAAAATAGTGGGAACCCAACGCAAAAGAGCTGCAGAGCACTATAGAAAGCATATTTTTATATTAATAGGAGGACTGAGGGGCATATCAGCAAGCAGGCGATACAAAATTATCGCTGCTTTTGCATCCGTTTTTGGACGAAAAGCTGCGATATTTTTATCGCCTTATCGGCAAGGTCACGCTATCGCTTGAAACCTTGCCTTATCGCCATTTCCCTTAACGCCCATCTTTGCATCTCTAATGAGATGCAAAGTGGGCGTTCCTTCCCAGGATAACGGGAGAAATATTGCTAAGCGACATTTCTCCTATTATCAAGCCTCACGCAAAGCAGCATAGCGACAAGAATAGTAGCGATAACCTCTGTTATCGCTACTTTCCTTACACCTGCTTTGAAACTGACTTAGCCATGATATCCTATGGAAGGTGGATATCATGGCTAAGTATGTGAGGCCCTATCAGCAAGCTATCGCCAAAAGTTGTGTGATTATCGCTGGGTTTCCAGCGATAATCGCACATTTGGCAGCTAGCGCTCTGAATTTTATCGCTTTGGAGATAAGCATTGCTAATAGCACGCTATCTCCGCGATAAAATTCAAAGTTGGCCGGCGATAATTATCCTCACGCTAAGAGCGCTGAGCGATAATTATCGCCGGCCCTTGCTGATATGCCCCTGAATCTTTAGGTACCGTACATAGCACTAAATCCTACATGTAATGTGTGTTCGAAACCAGACAACAAAAAATAACATGAAGGTGTATGAAATGAAGATGTAATTGGGAAGATGTATGCATTTCCTACTTCTCTTCCAAAAAGCATAAATACCGTGAGGAATGCACACTTATGTCTTATATTTCATTCACCTCTAAAGAGAAAGCTTTCCCACTTTACCACTGTTAATTACCCTACTTTCCTCGTTCCCATGACATCAAATATTTTTTGACATTTTCTGTGAGCCGCGAAGCTCCTCAAGAAAAATAAACTGTACATTTTTGAGAGAACAATGGCAAAAAATAGTACTATATTTAAAAGGCTTCCATGCACCATGCAAGAGCTGCCCAGTCCTTTTTTTTTATTCCTTGCTGGTTCTGTGGGAGAGGGAAGAGGAGGGGTGAGTGCATGCACGTTCTGCAAAGTTTCATGGAGGCATGCTTCTGTGTTCTGAAGGCTTCTAATCCTAGTGGGGATCTCAACCACAGACACTGCTAGCCCTAGATCTAACTACCCACACCAGGATCCATTTCTGTTGGGGGTCACACCCCAAGTACCCCCTGAAGCTACACACCTGCTTTTCCCTTGCCCTCTTGGGTACAGCCCACTCCCGCCCTGCTCTGATTTCACCAATGACAAGTGTAAAGAGGAGTGCTCAGGCAGGTACGCCTTTGAATGCACTATCAGCAAGGCTTGAGCCCTGATTGCAAAATGCACGCAGATAACCTCAAATGACCCAAGGCTATTGCCCTGGGATTATGTAATTGTATGGTAACACATAAGTACGCTACAAAATTAATGGTTATCGGAATGGGGAGTATGGTGTGCTTCCCCATCTGTCTGGAAGAGTTCTACCCGTTCCAACTTTGTTACTCCTTCAGATGGGTCACAGAGCTTTTGAGGAGGTGTCTCTCCCTCACACAATACAAGGACCTCAAACAGACATATGTATGTGCCCTTAGACCTGCCTGCCCATGTGGGTGCTGGAGCTCAATGTCAGAGGACAGGAAAAAATAGAATTTTATACCAGCGCTATTTTCTCCTTAGCCCTAAAGAGCCATACCAGTGTGCCATTAGGCTCTTCGCAGGTGGGGTCAAGTTGTCCATGTCCTATTGAGGCTGCATGAGCAGGTGTGTGGCAGATCATTGGAGCTTTCATGCCTGCTGTACATAACTTTTACCAGAAGCTGTCTCAATTTGACAGTAATGTTTTGGACCACATGCAAAGTATTATGTGTGGTGTGTGTATGTGTTCGTATTTTAGAGTGTGTTTGTATGTGTTCAGAATGTCTGTGTTTTCTTGGGCATTTATGTGCAGGTGTAAATGAGGCTGTCTCTCTATATATATGTCTGCCAATGAGTGAGTATAATAATGAGTGTTTTCCTGTCTGTTGAGAGAGGAAGGCCGACCTGACATAATGGTGGCCCTGGCATACATACTAAGTTCACACCCGTTGTTGTATATTGTGTCATCCTTGTTGTAATTGTACCTGCACCTGAGTGAGGTAGCTCAAGCAGGCATACTGGTGTTACACCAGACATAATCATGCTCAACCATCAGCAGGCAGCCAACTTCTGCTACACAGTCACTGGTTGTAGGCATTGGGTTTGGGGTTAGGGCCTGTACCCAACCCAATACGGGCGTTGCGCTGATGGTGCCCAGCTACTGCTGTACACAAAGTGCCTCTTGGCTGGCCCTGCATTCAACCCTGCGCAGAAGGTCAGCACCTCCTGCACAGAAAGTCTGGCTACCAAATTGTTCAGTTTTTTAAAAGAGGAGATGGGTGAGGTGAGCAAATAGATGTGGAAAGTGGATGCTGAAATTACTCAGATGTCTCCTTTCTAACAATCTTTAGCTTCTTTATACATGCATTATCCCTTAATATACCAAAAACCCATGCTTCCTGTTGGAATTGACCATCTTTTGTGTGGTTCTAACCCAGATTTGTGCCTTGACTGTTTTTGCTGACTTTAGAACTCTGTGCACTTTATCCCTGCTAACCAGTGGTAAAGTACCTGAGCTTTCCCTTTCAACATGATGAAATTGGCATATTCCTGATTGGCATATTTGACTTACCTGTAAGTCCTCCGTGCATGGCACCACAGTGTACGCATGGCCTGTAAGTTAACCCTTTTGCTGCGGCGGGAATTCCGCCGCAGTGCTGGGGGTGCGGGGGGGCAGCGCGGTGGCGCTGTGCTCATGACGGAGCCACTCCGTCATGAGCCACGGTTGAGCTGTGCTCATGACGGAGCGGTTCCGTCATGACTCCGCCCAGTTGCGTTGTCCCCCCGCACAGGCGGAGCGGCCGCCAACGGTCGTGGCATGACGGAACCGCTCCGTCATGAGCACACGGCAACCGTGGCTCATGACGGAGCGGTTCCGTCATGAGCGGGGAAGGGGTTAAATGTCACAAGTGGACTGCAATACTCATTTTGCCATTCACCATATTGGCAATGTAAACATGATTGCCAGCCTGACAGCAGTAGCCTGGCTGGGAAGGTTTAAACTGCAAACTCAACCAGTCAAAATAACCCCTTTTAACAGGTTCAACTCCTCCTTTTGAATACAAAGAAGTCACCTCTAAGCTGACCTTAAATGCCCATAGGCCAAGGTACATGGTATTTCAAAGTAGAACATGTAAAGGTTTAATATTAAATTTGCTCTTAAAGCTATTTTCAATGTAGTAGGGTTAGCTGTTCCATAGGGAGGCATTAGGATGGAATGTTACATTTAATGCTTGGTGTCTCCACTATGGAAACGGCTACAGATTTAATCTTCAGATTTTTTTAAATGTTTATTACAAGCCTATTTCATGGGTAAGGTCATTCTTGTAATTAATATTTTAGAACAGGTACTTTTATAAAAGTTACCTGTTGCCTGACTAAATCCAATAGAAGCCAATTTGCATGAACTTCCAACTGTCGCCCAGGATCTAAATAGCCCCCTTAATGATGCATGACCGTGCTCAAAGAGCTGAGACAAATACCTTGGGTGTGTGAAGGTGTTCTTCAAGTGGATCCCCAAAGAGTCCAGGAAAACAGTCACTCATGCACTCGTCAGCAGCAGACTCGACTACGGCAATGCCCTCTACACCGGCACCATCCAAAAACTCCTAAATAAACTGCATAACATCTAGGGCACCTCCACCAGACTCATCCTGAACATCCCCTGCTGCAGCCACATCACCGGTCATCTGAGAGACCTTCACTGGCTCCCTATCAACAAAAGAATTACCTTCATCTTTGGGTGAGTGGGCACACTTTACAAGAATCTTGATTGATCGATTCATTGATTCTGCTTCTCTAGCATGCTGACCATCTAGGCTGTGCTCAAGAACCTAATTAACTTCAAACCCCGTCACAGGCAGATGTAGCTAACCATCACAGGCAGATGTAGCTAACAAGAGTATCTGGGCCTGCCCTCGTCCTTTGTCCCCATAGCTAGCCACTCATCAGCCTCAGTGGGAGAGGAGCTGCATCCAGAATTGGTTTTGAGTGGCCTCCAAGGTAAAGTTACTCATTTTCCTGGCCACATGTTTTAATTACATGGATAAGGAAGATACTTGTGAACCCATAGAAAATGAGCCCTGATTTGAGCTTTCTGTGTCATAAATCATAATTCTTTGGCAAACAGACACCTTTCTTCATTTACTGTCAAGTCCTCTGTGGGAAATTGTTCAGCTTTGATACCATCAAGATATGGTTCAGGTGTGCCTCACATTTGTCATAAATGTAGAATGTTAGTGCTCTACTTGTTCATTATAACACTGTGATGACGCTGCAGTAGAACACTGGGGAATTAAAAGTTAGACTGCTGCTACTGTTGGAAGTATGTTTTACTCAGCAAACCAGATGTTTTCTTTTTACATTTATGAGGATGATATTTGGGAATTTATATAAAATGTGTCTTAATTTTATCTTCCTACAGCACTAGCTATAATTTTATGACAAAATGAACCCTCTTATTTGATTTTTTTCGAAAGGAAATGATTTCAGTTTCACAGCTTTGATTCTATCAAAGGATAATGGGGAATGGACTGAGAGGGTGCTGGTATTGATGTAAGCAACCCATGTCAGAACTGTTTTCTCAAATGGTTGAGGAAGATAGTGTGAATTTATAGATAACGTATTCTCATATAAGCTTCTGGAGCCCCTCCATGTTTAAATCATGAGAGAAAAACACTTTCTCTCAAACATAGTTCATCAAATCGCTGCAGAGGATGAGAATTTTCCCAGGGTAAAACAGCCATAGAACGCATTACAATTCCTAAAATTAGTGTGGTGTCATTAAAACTTGATTTATATTATGAATAAAATAGGTTATAATCCTTCATGTGTGTGGCATTTTGTAGCCCTCAAAACAGTCTTTCACTGCAAGTCATTTCAATGTGGAACCATGTCCCAGAGTCCTGCAAAGACTGCCAAAACATGTTAATGTTCTGGCAAGCCAGTTAAGAAGGTGGGTTGGTTTAGGACCCCTCCAACATGACCATTGGGGTGTGCTCACCCTGGCCCCCTATATGTTTTTTATTTCCTTATCAGAACACAGGGATCTTATTCCCAAGTCAGGTAATGGTTTCTACAATATATTGTTTATTTTGTGGCCATCCAATCAGAATTGACCGATGCCCTTTAAATTAGCCAATCAGAGTATATCTGGACACCAATAGTCCAGATAGCTCTAACTTTTTTCTGGTGATTCACTCTTCATGACAACACCTTTTCTAAAGCTAATTTTATGAAAACCACTGAATTGATTTACATTGAATATTACAAAGCGAGCTTTCTAATTAAACTTTTTGCAAATTTGGTGCAATTCTGGTCAGCTGATTTTCTGAATTGGACAGCAAACTTACCTAGGGGAACACAATTGGGAAATCAGTGTCTTGGCCACAACGTGAAACTTTTAATATTTCCATGAAGGAGGCAAAGTGGATGAACATTGTTTTGGAAACGTTTTGTGCACATATTGAAGGTTGCCAAAACCATGAAGAAAGAAAAAATGCCTTTCCTGTGAAAAGGTCGACCTAACTATAACTTCTCTGGCGTTTTCTCTGCTAGAGTTAAAAAATATATATATAAATATGTACTAATAATGTCCATATATATATGTTTATGCATTTAATTCCCCACATTTTTGTTAGTTACATTTGATCTTCCAGTAAGCTTATCCTCAGGGGGAGCCTCACAGGGTAAGCTGGAGTAGCTGGTCTCCAGTTTGGCTTTTGATTTCCCCCCTGTACTGACCGACGTGGTGGGTCACACGACAGTCTTAGCCACGAACCTTGAATCAGCAGGCTTTTATCTGGGATGGTAGCATGTCCCCGCAGCCATAAGATCGCTACTCCTCTTGCTACACGAAACAAACCAGAGCTAGTTCTTTTCCTTGTGCAACACTAGTGCTCACCCTGGAGGTGCCTGGCTCAAGACCATTTTGGGAGACACTTTGAAGGGACTAGCAATAAATGTATTTTATGTTTATGCTTTTAATTTCTCACACTTTTGTTAGTTACATTTAATTTTCCAGTAAGCATATCCTCAAGGGACCCTCACAGGGTAAGCGGGAGTAGCTGGACCTCAATTTGGTTTTAAAATTTTCCCCTGGTTCTGACCAATGTGGTAGGTTACATGATGGTCTTATCCATGCCCCTTTAATTGGAGGGATTTTCAGTGGGTACGCCACTGATGCGCTAAAACCAAGCCAAAGGCAAGCCCATCAGCGCCTTTCTGCGCCTGGACTACGCCCAGCACCGGGACCCCTGGATCTTCTATACAAGATAGTCATGGTAAGCAGGTTTATTGGAGGTCAACATTATGTGTATGACCTTACACCTAGGGGTACAGTCTGATACTTTTAATTAATGAAGGATAGCATTCTGTGTGTACTAATTAATGCTAGGTCCCTAATAAAAAATAAAATGGAATTTAAGGAGTATATTCAAACTCACTCCTTAGATATTGTCGATGTCACTGAAACATAGTTACACAAGGCATCTGACCTGGATCTTGCCACACTGATTCCGAGAGGTTACTCGATTTATAGATTGGAATGCATAAATAAAAGAGGGGGAGGACTTGCTATTGTGTTTAGGGATGCTTTCTGTTGTTCAGCTGAGGCTACCACCACATTTTTGTGAAGCCCTCTCCTTTAAGATATGGATTAAGTACAAAACTAATCGGTCAGGAATTTTGGTGTATCGTCCTCCTGGATCATGCAGTAATTTTGGGCTGAATTTAGGACACTTCTTTAAGCTATCCCCAATCTTCATTTCGAAAGTGAAGAAGACAAAAGATGTGATCACTGTAATTGAAATACTAATTTGTGTTTAATCAGTTAGTAAATGCTCCTAGGCACTCAGCAGACACACATTAGATGCCATTTTTACTAATTGTCTGAAAGTAGGGCTTAAAGGATTGTTCCTGCTGATTTGGTCAGATCAAAGGGAATTTGTCCTTGATCCCAGCTTCTGGAAGGATACTAATACTCGTAAGCAGCAGAGAGAGGGAAATATTTCAGAGCCTGGATTAGGTTAAACAGAAAAGTTTAGTGAAGCACTAGGAAAAGTATTGATTACCTATCCTAATAAAGCAGAGGATGCTGCAGCAACATATGCGAATGGGCTTAAAATTGCATTTAACTCTTTTGCAACCATGAAAAAGATGAAACATGAGTTACCTTGTCACCGCCTCGGTTTTCCTCGAAAAGGAGGCATTCAAGCGGGAATGTCCCAAATAAGATAAAACATGGAGGAAAGATTATAGATAAGAGGAAACAGAGAAATACAGGATATTTATCAGGAAACATAAATGAACAGTTAAAGAGTAAATATGTCACATAAAAAAGTAGATGGGGCCAATAATCCCTCTAAGGAACTCTATCTGTAGTAAAAATACTTATGAATCAGGTCAAGCCCAATATAATAGGTTGAAGCATGAGTTCTGTGATGACTCAGCTAACTTTTTTCAAACTACAATTAGTAACATCAATTATGACTTCTCTTGCTGTAATCAAAAAGCTATAAAAGTTGACTAAGAGGCCATTTGACCTCAAGCCTCTATTATTACGATATTAGATAATTTCTCTCCTCTGACAGAGCAACAAATTTTGGATCTTAGTCTCACAATTAAATCAGGTTCACCAGTGGACCCCTGTCCTTCAGGTTCTCTCCAAAAGGCCACAGAAATAATTGTAAAGTTATTAACTTCTATATTCAACCAGATTATTGAAACCTGCACGTTTCCTGGCATTTGAAAAATGCAACAATATTTCCGCTCATTAAAAATCAATCTGCTAATCCTAGTGTGTTGAAGAACTATCGTCCAGTTTCTCTCTTAGCATTTCCAGCTAAAATGATAGAGAAGGCATTGAACTCAGAGTTAACAGCAGTGATAGATGAAGGGAGAGGAGTTGGCCTAACGGCTAGGGCAGTCGACTTAGAATCTGGGGAACTGGGTCCAAGTCTTGGCAATGAGACTGAACATCCTGTGATTCTGGGCAAATCACTTAATCTCCCCGTGCCTAACAAAAATGAATGTGTCCTCATGTAATGCAACTGGTGCTATGTAAAGCGCTCTGATACCCGTTTCGGGTCATGTTCGCGCTATATAAAACTCTGTACAAAAAAAAAAAAATTGAGAAGTATGCTTCATTAGACCAGACTCAATCTGGTTTCAGAAGTGGTCCCAGCACAGACTCAGCTTTGGTGGCTGCCACAGACAATATCATTTGTATAGTGGATAAGGGAGGCTACTTGATTTGTTGGCAGCATTTTCTACCATTAGCCACTCCATGCTAGTGACCTGTCTGGCCCAGTTAGGGTTTACAAACAGAACTTTACAGCTCTTGAAATCCTTCCTTCCGGTTACATCCGAATGAGATAATCTGCATTGGTTACCAGTCAGGAAGAGGCCCATATTCAAATTACTGTGCATAGCACATAAAACACTGCATGGGTTAGGTCACAAATATCTGGAGGAAAAATTCCAAAGAAATGTACCTAGAAGGGTATTAAGATTGGCGTCCAGGAAAAATGTGACAGTGCACAAAGTTAGGAGATGTCATTGGGCAAGAAAAAGCTATTAGGCATACGCTTTACCCAGTGATATAAAAGATATTGATGATCACGTATGCATTAGGAAATGACTGAAAAATGGTTGTTTCAACAGAGGGTCTAATTCTATGTTTCTGTTATTAGGTGGGAAAAGTATATTTGTGGTAGTACCAGGATGCCTCTCGGTATTCAAGCCCTCTATAAATTGTGTTATTAATATGCAATAGTTGTTTAACCCCTTCGCTGCGGCGTGAATTCCGCCGCAGCGCTGAGGGGGTTTGGGGGGTTTGTGGCGCCGCTATGCTCATGACGGAACCACGCCGTCATGAGTCACGGGCGAGCTGTGCTCATGACGGCGTGGTTCCGTCATGACTCCACCCACTTGCGCTAATCGCCCGCACAGGCGGGGAATCAGCGCCGCGTGGGCGGAGCGGCCGCCAACGGCCGCAGCATGACGGAACCACTCCGTCATGAGCACACGGTGCCCGTGGCTCATGACGGAGTGGTTCCGTCAGAAGCACGCAAGGGGTTAAATGTAAATGTTTGTAGTTATTAGTAACATGACACTTGTTGCTATGACTTGTATTTCATGATTTGTGTGGAAACATTCCTTTTATACTGATAAGGCATTTATGATGTTATGGGATTATCACAACCACTGCAATCTGCAGCTTGAGCATTTAAGGTAGGTGTGTGCTAAGGCTGCTGCATTAACCTGTATGGCCCCAGTACCCTAATCTCTCTCTGTGAGCTATGTGCATCATAAACTATAAAAAGGCTATCTAATGCCTGTGACTGAGATCCTTGCCGTGATATATTTTCGATTGTATGACGTTTCAACGCATGCATTCACAGCTCATGCCTTTACTAAGCGGTTGTTACAACGACCGCGTTGTTACCGGGTGTGCCATTACATCGCAAGTCGTATCTTGCTGTAGGGGGGGCGTTGAACTTAGGAATAGTATTCATTACTATTCCTACTCCAGTTTGTGCACCAGCAGGGAAGGTGCTGGATTTGAAATCCAACACATTTCCTGGTATTGCGCGCCCCCTATAGCAAGTCGTTGATACGACTTGCGATGAAATGGCAAACGTGGTATCAACGCGGTCGTTGGAACAACCGTGTTGTGAAGCCATGCGTTGTGGAAACAGCATTGTAAATGCTGGTTCCCTATATTTTCTCACCTTGTGCAGCTGAATTCTCAGACATAGCATGTGACAGAGAACCTACTTGAAAGGGGCAGGATGATAAAATAAAAGAAGGTGAAAAGTAGAAGAAGGACATTATATCTTGAAAAATCATAGAAGGGTGTGCTAAATTGCGTACCCTAACTTATTTACCTACCTGTGGAACTCAAGGGATTGTAACAAAGTGTATTGGATTTGCACTGCAAATTTTACTGTTGTGTAACCATGTTTTCAATGTGTTTTCAGGGGGCGATCCTCCCCACTGTCGAGGCCCTTAGAGAAGTTCTGGCATATCAGTAAAACATTGTACAATGTTTATTTTTTTGCCTGCTTCTTGAGAGCTACCAGTAAAAAAGTTGGGCATTAAGCCAATTTACTTGAAAATTGTGCTGTAAAATGCACTGTTGGTTACAATCTGTTCCCTGCAAGAAATAAGTCTAGCTTGCTTCAGTCGATTGGTTGGTGAAGTTAATGGGGCTCTTCATGGCTGTGACTTTTAAAAAATGCCATCAGCCACTAGATAGTATACTCTTGGGAGACGGATGTGCCGACTCGTCCTGTCAATTTCTTTCTAATAAAGGAGCTTCTTCTTACCGCATTGGAGTCCTTTGCACTCTTGGGGCCTTATTTATGAGAAAGTTACACACCGCGATGCCGCAAGCAATTTTGCTGCACCACACTGAGTTAGGATGCGTTATATCTACAACAATATGAGGGATCCCTGTGCTACCCCCTGTGCTGGTGCACAGTTGGCCGCCATGCGTCAACTCAGGCCCCCTTGCACCATGGTGCAAGGGTGCCTGCATTGCGGAGAGATTGTTTTTGTGCAGGAAGGGACACCTTCCTGCACAAAAACAATCTCGAGTGGTAATTTCCTCTTTCCATGCATGCTGTATAATGCAGTGAGCATAGAAAGAGGAAAAAACGAGGAGAAATGAAAACATTTCTCCTCTTTGCTCCTCCCTACGCCTCCCCTGGGGAGGCGCAGCATTCAGACGCATTCCCAGGTTTCCAATTTCTTGTTAATCTGGGAAGGTGTCAAGTTCCATGGGTGTTGCATGGGAACACCCACAGCACGACCCATGAAACACCCCTTTCACACAAAGTGCTGCGTAAAAAAGGGGAGTATTTACAAGGACACGAAAATCCACGCAGGGTGGCTTTACGTGTCCTCATAAATACGGGGCAGCAAAAAGCACCACCGGTGCATCAAAAAAGTGGCGCACCTGCGGCACAAGGGGCTTGTAAATAAGCTGCTATGTTTATAGGTGTCATATTTTTTCATTTGTAATACTGGAACGAATATGTGAAAAAGTGGAATATGTGCAGATGGTTCAATTTGTGGAGAGAAATTTGAAGTATATAATAATTTACGCCCCAATCACGCATAATAATAAATGTGATAATTATTTCAGTGACACTTTGATTAAGAATAAAAAAAAAAATTCCTTGATGCTTGTGGGATTCATTTAGGGCCAGATAACGAGTTTGGCGGACAGGGTCACTCTGTCACAAACGCGATGAATGTTCCATCCGCCGTATTACAATTCCAGTGTATCCTATGGGACTTGTAATACAGCAAACTCTGTCATGTTTGTGTCTCATCCGCCAAACTCGTAATAGACCCTTCGGGACGGAATTCATATCTAAGCTAGGTACTGTGGTTAAAGGTCCTCAAAGATTATTATTATTCACAGAAAACATGGGTCCAAAAATGATGCACGGCAAAGCAATGCTATGCAACAGTAAGTGATGCAATAACAGTGAATCAGCTTTCACGCGGAAATGGATTATTTCTAAAAAAAGGTGACGCAGGAACAGCGCTAAACAGCACTCAATTGCGAAGCACCAAGGGGCATATCAGCAAGGCGATGGTGATAAAATTATCGCCGCTTTAGCGTCCGTTTTTGGATGAAAAGCGGCGATAATTTAATCGCCCTATCAGCATGGACACGCTAATGCGTGAATCCATGCCTTAGTGCCTGTCTCCTGAACGCCCAGCTTTGCATCTCTAATGAGATGCAAAGTGGGCGTTCCTCCCCAAAAAAACTGGAGAAATGTCGCTAACTGACATTTCTCCAATTATCAGGGTGTACGCTAACATGCAGAGCGATAAGAAAAGTAGCGCTAACCGCGGTTATCGCTACTTTCCTTACGTCTGCTTTTATTCTGACTTAGCCATGTAATCCAATGGGAGGTGGATTACATGGCTAAATCTACCCTGCCCTATCAGCAAGGTATCGCAGGTCGCAGTGCGATTATCGTTGGATTTCCAGCGATAATTGCACTGTTTTGTGGCTAACGCATGGATTTCTATCGCTTGGGAGATAAGCGTTGCTGATAGCACGCTATCGCTGCGATAGAATCCAGCGTTAGCCTGCGATAATTATCCTCGCGCTAAGAGCGCTGAGTGATAATTATCGCAGGCCCTTGCTGATATGCCTCCAAATTCTTGATGATACATACAATGTGGGCATAACCAGTTAGCAAGAGCGCAAACATCACCAGGAGTCCACACGTAGGAAAATGAACTAAAACCATAGAAAGTACTGTGACCAAGCTTTGTGTGGCATCTTGACACTAAAAATGAAAATAGGCGACAACAATGGATAAACTGCAAACTCATGATATTTCCACAGATAATGCTTGGAATTTTAGTAAAAACTACACATATTACATGATTGACCCTCAGAAGGTCATCTGTAAAAGACATTTGTGAATGAGGGCGTGCCCAAGTGAGGATATCAAGCAAGACGCCATTTACTTGCCTTTATGTTGTGGGGCAACACTAAACTAACGTGACATTATTAGCATTTGTGTCACCGAGAAGATCATTGTGAAGAGTACAAGAATATATTGGCCTAAGTACTATCACAATTGAGATAATTTATGTTTGACAATAATTATGTTATCATTAGTCTCTCATACCCTTCATAATTAAAAAATCTATAGATTGTAAATGTTATGCTGTTTCACAATGCAGCGTTACAAGTTTTTTGTGTTGATGCCCTGCGTGATTCTTGAGAAATCTGCATCTCAAGCTCTCTTGGTCTTTGTTGCAAAGTCATCCTGTGCCCTGCACACTCCCAACTTTTTTGCTGACTGGTACTGGTGGTAACTGACTCCGACTGTTCATGCACTCTGCCTAAGCAGACCCAGGGCCAGTGCTATGCTGAAAAGACACGTAGGGGGAGATTTACTATGATTTCGCACTGTGTTTGAGTCACAAAAGTGATGCAAATCAGAGCAAAAATGTTTTTGCCCTATTTACTTGCCCTGTTTACTTTTCAGCACAAAACCACATCAGACGAATGGTCCGCTGAATCATACATCTCAAGCTTGTAGTTGCTTACTGACCGGCAATTGAGAGCAAAGAACTGAGCCGCGTGCGCGGACTAGGGAGTGACGCTAACCTTTGAGTTAGGTGCTGCTGCGGTCAGGGGTACGAACCCACTTACTGCAGTGCATTGCTATTTGGGTAAGGTCCAGGGCATCGTGACAGGCATTGGGCAGATTTATTAGCTCCATAGAGGAGTACTGCCTGAGGGCTGACCCAGAACGACCAGGGGTCTTTGCCCCTGGCGCCATCCGTCCACGGGTGGGCTCAGGCAGGCTTTTGGCAAGCATTCGAAGTGCCAGAAGTGCGCCGACTTTAATAATTTTGTACATTCTTAATACATTGTTTAACATGTTTTGCATTTTTATTATTTTTTTTTACAATTTTAAAAACATTATTTTAATATTTTGTACTTTTTTCCCCATTCATTCTCCTGGGGAGATAGTCTTTTTCTTTAGTTTCATTTAGCTGTAATGTTTTTCCACTACCTTCTATTTCGTAATCTATTTGTGTTTTCTTTAGTCTTTTTCCGGGATCTAGGTTGCGGCAAGATGCTACTGTTTTAAGGGCAGGGGGATTGAAGGGAGTGTTCTAGAGGTTAGTTATAGTGTTGTTTGTTGGTTCTTAGTGCATTTAGTTGTAGTGATTGTAGTGTTTTTCTCTAGTGTGTTGGTTTACGTTTTTGGACAGTGTTTTATTAATGCATTGATTTGTTATGGTATATTGTGCTATGTTACTTGCCTTTTTTATGATTATCGGTTAAGTATATGTATTTTATTACTGTACTGTTATTTGTCGGAGTGTTTTCTGTTTTACTTTGCAGGTTTCTCTTTGCAAACATGCTCTATGGCCATTTGGATTTAGTTTTTACTTTTTTTATTAAAGCAAATCTGTTTTGGATTCAAATAAAGCAATATTTTTCACTTTGCATTTCTTTTTTTTAAACACTTTTCCTGTTTTTCTATGGTTCCTAGATAATTTGGATTGCTTTGATGGATCTCTATTGGATTCGTTTTGTTTTTGCATTATATTTGGGATTTTGGAAAATATTTTCCCAGTTTTTGGTGGATTATACAAAGTGGATATAGAGGATGATCTGCAGTTACAGAACAGTAAGCCATATTTGGGGGCTTATTACGATTTTGTCTGTCTAATAACAATAGAGGTGGTCGGGATTGAAACCGGACGGTCATTCTGGCTGGATTCCAAAGGGCTCAAGGAGCCCTTGGCCAGTCGGAGGCTGGTCCATAATCTCAATGCCGTTGGGATTACGATGCTCCGTTTCTGATAGGATTCCCATGCCAGGCTTTGTGACATGGAAAGCCTGTCGGAAAGCGAGTTTGGGGGCCCGTAGCAGGGCCCCCTTCTCTTTGCGGCCTCCGGTTGGGGGCTGAGGGGGCACGTTGATCCCTGCAATGCATTGCCGCGATGAACACAACTTCCCATTTTCCTATAGGAGCTTGTGCTATGGCCAGTTTACGGTAAGTCTGGACAGTGAACTCTGCTCCGCTCACGGAGTTTGCAGAGTTTTCCGCATGGAGCTCACTAACTTTTTCCCTCGCTCGTGTTCGTCAACGTCAGGTTGGCGAGTGCGAATGAGGAAAATCCATCTCTTGGAGAGATGTTTCCTCGTTCGTGATCATCAACATCAAGATGGCGAACGCGAGCGTGGAAAATCAACTTCCCGGTGAGATTTCTAAATGCGAGCTGTCAGATTTCTCATTGAGAGTGTTCGCGTATGCTCGCAATCGCTCACGTTGAGAAACCACCCGTTTGCATTGAGAAAGGTGCTGCTCGAGTAAAAATCGAATGGCATGCATCTAACGAACTATGCCGCTTGCGGAGCTCCGCGTAGCACGGCGGAGTTTTTTTTGCACTTCGCGGAGTTCTGCATAGCGGAATTCCACAAACTTTGCCCAGGCTTAGTTTACGGTCGCATCGTAACTAGACTGTTGGTCATTCGGACCCTTATGTTGGGCGGACTATGTAATAAGCCACTTAATGTGTTTTGGATGGGAACTACTACATATTATCACGTATGCAAGTGTTTGCTATATGGTATTGTGTATTTTATGTATTTTAATTATTTGACAAAATGGTCTAAGTTTGTTGTTTCAGGTTTTTGATTGGAGAGGGTTTCGATTTTTTAAATAAATATTATATATTATTTAATTATATCAGTCTTATTCAAAATTGTAGTGCTTTGACTGATGTAATAAAATATTATGTTTATTATTTATATAAAAAAGACTTGCAATGTTCGTTAAAATTATGCTATACTTATTTGGGAGTTTTGTAGGTTAGTATTTATTTTATAATATGCTTTTGGCTATTATTGCTAAGTAATCTACTGTTCTGTGACTTATGAAGAGTTGTACTTTAAATTGGAGTATGTTGCACATTCTTTTGGTTTGTTACTAAGTTTAGGTACTATTTGTGTTATAGATCGCTCCATTTGTAGTTGTTGGTGGTTTGATATTTTTGTAGGGATTCTATAAATTGATAGCGTGTCCGTTGTGTTCAGCCTAATGTGGATTGGTTGGCATTGTGCCATCTTTCCACTGCGTTGTTTGTTTTGGCTTCCTGTGCCAAAGTGCTGTCACAGACATTCCATCACAGTATTCTGTGTCCAGAGAGATGCAGTCTGCCAACTAAAGTATATATGAAATAATCAATTAGGATTCTTAGTTTGTATTTGTTTTGGTAGAAGAAAGGGACTTTTAATAGAAAATTGAACTGGTTAGCTACTTCAGTGGCAGCTGTATAGGCTAATGTTATCATTTCCTTTTTGTTTCAAAGGCAAATTGACTGCTTGTAGCATATTCCACGCTTAGGGCATCATTTTGATGCCGGATAGTTGGACCGCCACCCGCTATCAAGGGGACCGCATGACAGGGAGGCGGCGATATGACCACCCAATTAAAATTTGACCACCTTGATGGTGCTCAGAAAGTGTTTTTTAACGACTGCGGCTTATGTTGCAGTCCAGGAAAAGTGCTGCAGCATAAGCCACAGTAGAAAAAAGCATTTTTAGCACACACCGTGCATGGATGTCTGGGTGGGGACCTACATGTGCCCCCAGGGCCAGTTAGCAGTGGCCAATGAGGACGTGGGCCCTGTTTTGGGCCCCCAAAGTCTGTTTCCGTCTGCCTTTACATGGCGGTCATACCGCCATGAAAAGGCAATCAGAAAATAATATTGTAATTCTTGCAGTGGAGCCTGCGCAGGCTCTGCCACAATGTTAGGGATATGATTCCGACTGTCATCACAACAGGATCATAGATCCTGTTGGAGGCGAAGGTCTTTCCCCCGAACTCAGCGGTCCAACCATCTGCATTGTACTGCGGTAGTCAGACCGAAGGCCTGTATGTCGGTGGGACTGCCACCGATGGCTTGTCAGTGGCGGTCCCACCGATATCGTAATACGGTCCTTAGTGAAGATTTTTGTAGATGTCTCCATATGCTTTTAATGAACTGATAGCAACATTCTTGTATGACGGTGAATGGGTAAACTTTAAAAATTATTTTAATGGTTTGTTCAAAGTCACTGATTATTTTTGTGGATCATAGTTTTTTGTTTTATGTTTAATGTGGTTTAAGAATTCATAGTAAGTGCTACTTGTTTATTTGGTAGGAGGGCAGATATAAATCTTATATTTGTGTTTTGAAATTCACCATGTATGGTGTTTATTTGAGTGAATAGTTTGAGGAACATTTTGAAGGTCTCATCCGTTATCCAGGTTTGACAATGGCTTTGTTTTAGCAAGTTATGTGCAATAGAAGATATAGAGAGACTTCTATCATTGTTTAGGTTGTCATATAACAGGAAGGGTTCCTCATAATGTGTACTTTTTAAGTGTTTAGGTATTCCTACATCTTGATATTTTCTAGGGGCAGGAGGGGTATTGCCAGAGGCTTTTTTGGTTTATGTAATTAAACATGTTAAATTAGTATAGATGGTAGTTAGCCTATGATGTGTTCAGGGACTATAGGGAGTACATCCTTTAGGATTTTTGTTGGGGACTCCTGGGAAGTAGTGCTAGCCTCTCATATCCTGTAATACTTCCCTTACTTCTATTTTTGTTATATATGGGGGCGTGTATGTTCCCTTAAAAATAGTTACAACATCATCTTTTGTAGTGGCCCTCCCATAGCATGCACTAGGGTAATATTTGGTACATTTCCAATTCACAGTTGTCATCAATGTACTTGTTGTAGGTGTAGCCCATGTGGCTTAATAATTCCTTTCCATTTAGTTATGTTTTATATATTGCTCTTTCCGTCATTCTGTGTGAAAATAGTGCAATTGTATTAAGAATTATAATGTTAAAATCTTACACATTTGTTATTTACATATAAAACTATGCAACTACTTTTCTTATTTATACTTATATGGAGGTTCTTTTGAGATGTTTCGCACTTTTTTCCAACTTTTCAATTGGGAGTGTTGTAATGTGGACCATATGCTTTCTTTTCTGTTGGTAGAATATCAGTTCGATTTTAAATGTTTAGGTTGTTAGTTTTTTTTTAAAACAATTTCTTAATGTTTTAGTATTTTCTTTTAGTAAATACTTGAAAAGAGATAGACATTGGAAGAATGTTATTAATTATTTGTTATTTTACAATTTTAATTTTAATTAAAAGTAAGTTTTCGTTTAAATATAAATTTGACTAAGATTGTAAGGTAGCTGCCAAGATATTTATATTTCTGCTTTCATGTTCTGGTGAGAGAGTCTGGCAGTTTCCGTTTCTTGTCCCTCTTGTTAAGTTGATAGAAATGTGTGTGCCTTTTACATTGTTGATTAAATTTTTTGTGTGATTTTAGTGGTTAAGTTAATTTGTAGTTTAATTTTATTGGTTAGTCTTATTTTGGTTTTAATTTTCAGTTATGTCCTTTTATGAAAAATGCTAATTATTGTTTTATTTATACTGTTTGATATGCAGTGATCAAGGGCAGATGCCCGAAACGCGTATGGCGCTTTTTGGTCATGGAGGAGTAACGCGCTGTTTGGCATACCTGCAATAAAGAAGGTATTTACCTCTAACTGTGATGGCGTTCTCAAGCAAGGTGACTTTTCTTTTTATATATATATATATATATATATATTCACAGAAAAAACCATAGGTTTCAGGCACGTTATAGTTAGGAATTAGCATTTAAAAAACCTCAGAAATTCACTGAAAAAAACATAGGTTTCAGGGGTGTTATAGTTAGCTGGACTTTTCACTTGTACAAAACCATTGAAATTCCCCCGTTATAGTTAGTTCAACTAACTATAACTCGCGCTCCCGCAATGCACTGCTGATGACGTCACATATGACATCACTCATGACATGGTCAGTGACATCACTCATGACATCACTGATGACATCTCAAATGACATCACTGATGACATCACTGATGACATCATCCAGTGAATGTGTGTTTTTCTGAAAATTAAATATGTTTTATATATGTATATCTCAAGGTCGATGGAAGAATAAATGGGTATATAAGTGTCTAAATGGATGATTTGTTTTTGAAAAATTGATTGTGTAACTGACTGATTAAGTGTATCATAGTGAATACATGGCTTAGTGAGTAATCTTTAAATATGTAAATATCTGTTTCAGTCTCTCACTTTGTGTATAAGTGGCTGCATGGGTTGGTGAGTAGCTACATGGGTGTCTATATAGGTTATTAGTTGTTTTTTTGAGTATCAGTCTGAGTGTCTGCATGGTTCGGTGGGGGGTATTACGTAGTGCATAGGTGCATGAATGAGTGACTCACTGTTTGTATGTGTTGAACACAGCATGTGTGCAGGACTGTATGGGTGGATGAGTGTGTGTATGGGTGTGTTAGTGAGTGAATGACTGTCTCAATAGTGTCTTTATGAGTAACTACATATGTTTTAAACTAGTATATGTGACTATTGGTGTATATATGTGAGTATATGTGAGAGTGAGAGATTGAAAGAGTTCCTGTATGAATAAGTATGTGTTTCTATAAGTGATTGTTTAAAAGACTAAGTATGTGTAAGTTTCCGTAGAAGTAAGTGTGGTGGTGTGTGTATAACTGTATATGCAAGTAAATGTATGTTTGATTCTTTATTAGCATGAGTGACTATGTGTGTGAGTAACTCTATGGATGAGTGGCATTGTGTAACAGGATGTATAGGTGTATGAGTACAGATGATGAGTGAGTACATGTATGAGTGACTGTATAGGACTGTTGGTGAATGAGTGGATGTGTATGTGGATCTTAGAATTACTGAATAGGTTGTTGTAACTGTACCCTTCATCAGCAGGAGGTTGCTTCCCAGGGAACAGAGTTGGAGTGCTAAACAAAGGTAAGTCTTTGCTGTGGTTTGTGCACTGAAGCGGAGACCACACCTCTTTTGGGGCTCACTTCCTGGCTCATACAGACCAAAGACCTTTCAGATGGCTCATGCAAATGAGGGGTGAGAATCCCAAACTGTTGAGGTGGTCCATCTCCTTACAGAGAAAGGACTTTACAGTGAAATACTGTCCTGGGGCAGACTATTCCAATGCTGATGTCTGTTCTTCCACCCTCCGTTGGCTTCCCATAGAGGCAAGATCTATCTACAAGACTGCTTGTATCACCCACAAAACCTTGCACTCCTCCTCCCCTCGCTACCTGGCGAATAAACTGAAACTCTCTGGTGGCTCCAGACCTTCACGTAATGCAGAAAATGTATTGCTTGAACCTCCCACTTTCAAGAAGGAAAGATCTATGGCCCAATCCTTTTCAGGCAATGCGGTGAGAATCTGGAACTCACTTCCGCCTCATTTCCCGACCACCACCTCTTCTCAGGTCTTCAAATCTGACCTCAAAGCTCTCCTCCTTCAAAGACACTTCCAAATTTAATTTACGCCCTCTATTTTCTGAAGGAAGTCCTGCCGTTATAGGAAATTCTGTTCTCCATGCCTATAGAAGTGCCTTCCCAGTGTGTTTTTGTGTGTTGAGTGTCTGCCATTTAGTGCAGTAGTATACCTCTACTTGTACTTTGTACTCTTGTATAACATGCAGACGTCTCCTTTCCTTTGTAACGTATCGTTTGCTACCTCTTGTATTTTGTTTGCTTTTGATACTTGCACAACGGCCACCACTGCCTCATGTAACGTAACTCTTATTTTAGTGTTTTGAGTGTCTGCCATTTATTGACCTCTGTGTACTTTGTATGCTCTTGTAACCTGCACACGTCACTTTTTTCCTTTTGTAACGTATCATTTGCTCCCTCTTGTATTTTATTTGCTCCTGATACTTGCACAAATGCCACTATTGCCTCATGGAACGTAACGTTTGCTTTTGTAACATGCTCACTTGTAATTTTTCTCCTTATGTATCATTACTGCTCCTATTGTGAAGCGCTCTGACACCTTCGGGTAAAGTCCGCGCTATATAAAAACGCATAAAATAAAATAAAAATAAAATAAAAGTACCCCTGGGAGGCTGGGTAGTTTTTCCCACTTTTAGCTGGGGGGAAATATGTTAGACCTGCCAGCCTTATGGTGGTCTTCCCCCAAACGTTTTGCCTTCACTCCTTCAATTTTAGCAGAATTTGTTTTTGTTGGCCTAGGGCCTGTGCACTTTACCACTGCTAATCAGTGCAAAAGTGCTTGTACTCACTTACTAAAACATGTTAAAATTGGTTTACACCTTGTTACGGCTGGTAAATTAAATACTACTAGTGGGCCTGAAGCACTTATTGCGCCACCCACTTAAGTAGCCCCAACATGCCTAAGGCCTGTCATTGCTGTCTGGTAGCAGTTTAAACTGCCAACTCTAATTGGCAAAATAAAACCTGTGCCAAGCCTAAAACCCTATTTTTATTGCATATAAGTCACACCTCTGGTGGCCCAAGACAGCCCACAGTGCAGGGTGTATTTTGTTATAAAAAGTTGGACATGTATTTTTAAGTTTTACATATCCTGGTAGTAAAAACTACTGTGAGGCCTACCTCTCCGAATGGATGAATTAATTACATTTAATAAGTGCTCTAACTTTGATTGGTAACAGGAAGGAAAGTCATGTTTGGTATCTGATGAATTATAATATGAAATCCTTTTTAATGATAAAGTCAGATTTTAAGTCACAGTTTTGAAAATGTCACTTTTAGAAAGTTGCTGTGGCAACAAGTGATGAGGTTTGAAACCCTGAAGCCGGTCCCAGGATGCTTGTTTCTGGTCCTGCGAGGACTTGACCTGGAAGTTCGGGATGGACTGTTCCCATGGGGAGCATGGTCAAGACTGATTTGCATATGGCTAGGGCCCAAACTGGAATGGTGTGGATTGCACAGAAATTATGGATTTAACCCAGATCTGTGACTAGGGTTGAATGTTTGGCTCAGCATTCCGTCCATCATCTGTTCTTTTTGCATTTGTTGCCCTAAGTGGGAAGGGTATGCCCAGATGTGGTCCCCGTGCTCGCTACCCCACCAGATTCAAGCTAGCCTGGCTGATGAAGGGTGAAACCTTGAAATCGGTCCCAGGGTGCTTGATTCTGGTCCAGGGAGGACCTGGCCTGCCAGGTCGGGCTCAAATGTTTCCATAGGGAGCAGGGTCAAGACTGATTTGCATGTGACTGGTTCTAAACTGGAATGGCGTGGCGTGCACAAACATTATGGACTTAAGCCAGATCTGTGACTGGGGGTGAATGTTTGATTGGCTTAGAATTCCGTCCATCATCTCTTCTTTTTGCACTTTTAGAAAGTTACCTTTTGCTGTCCTAACAATTTGGTGCCTGCAGCCTGTTCCCGCGTCACATGACTAAATGTAACTAGCTGTTGGTCTTTGTGTATTCCTCCTAGACTGTATCACAAAGAAGGGCTTAGTTGTGGGGAGGATAAACCATCCCTGACTTGATAGAGAAGTGCAGCTGTCACCTACGACACTTGCACTTCAAAGGCACTTGCTCAGCTTACACACAAAGGACTTCCCATTAGCAAATTTTGCCCTCAGACAGTCTGGGGTCAGGGCCGAGAGGCAGGAAATTCCAGAGACGGTGAAAATACTAGACCCTCAGACCCAGCTCTTCAGATCACTTCTGAAACTGTGGACTCAGCCAGGAAATAGGGCTGCTCAGCTGTGAAGTGTGCCCTGCTGCCCAAGTTCTGCTCTTCTGACCAAGGACTGCTTTCCTGCTCAAGGCCTGCTGTTGTTACATCATGGACTCTTCTCCTGCAGTAAGCTGCCCCACTTAAACCAGCTTGCCTCTGTTGACCCAGGACTCCAGGAAATTTCCAAGGGTCATTCGGCTGGCCCCCTTTTCAAGCCACAGAGACATAACATGCTCCTTCATGCATGCAGCCTACATGGAGAAAAGGGAGAGTGCGTATGACTGATTTGCTCGGCCCCAGCGGGCCGACCAAACAATTAAGGCCTGCAGCATTGGGCTAGCCCCTCCTACCCTGGCCTCGAGCAGACCCGCCCGCCCCCAACGAAATCCTTCTGCTGTCTGGCAGAAAGAGAAGCAGAAACATAAAATGGGATTTATAATACCATTTTATGTTTCTGCTTCTTGCCCTGAGAGAATGCAGTGGGGCGACGCTCCTCCCCCCACATGGAGGAGCCGCCCCTGCCTAGAAGTTGCCTTAAAGTGATTTAGCTGGCATGAATTTATTTACCTAGCTGAAAGACGAGAACATGTGTGCAGAAGTTACAGTCCAAAATATTGCCTCAAATAACCTATTATTTCCTTCTGTTGACACGCTCTTCATTGGATGTTCTCACTTTATTCTCGCATTACTTCAAAATGGTTTTTCATTTTGCCGGTTTATACCCAAAACTGGATTTCAACCATGTTCGCAATTTTTTTTCCCAAAGTAAGCATTTCTGTTTACTTTCTTTCCATAAAACTGTAAATTGATGTTTATATTTCAGAAATGAGAATGTATACAGCCCATCTAACGATCCCCGCTGCCAAAAATGTAGAAGGAGCCATTTCATAACTGCTGAGGCCTGATATGAATGTGCTTGATATTACCAATTGAAATCGAGGCAGAAGCTAAAAAGGCAGATGTGCTGAGTTGCTCCATTTTTTTGACTGTGTATGTTTTGGTGTGGAGGCTGTGCTTTCGGTGTTTAAAATATTTATGAGCAAATTGACCTCAAACCTGAACCAGAGGCATAAAGCTCTTGTAACATTTATTGAAATTATTGGTTTGCTGTGTTGTTGAGAAAAAGGAATTTTCTTAGGTTAAAAAAAAATGCCTAGCTAGCCAAAAACTCAGTTTATTTTTCAAAGCATGATACTTTTACTTGGCTAATGCATGTTTTCCATGGCTGACTTTCACCGGCTTCTTCCATCGGGAAGGAATGTGTTCTCAGGTGTATAAATTGCTAATTTTGTAACCATGAATCAAATTCTGAGTTCATCATGTGAAAATATAGATGTGTGATTTTGTGGAACTCATTTCATCTCCCAGGTCTACAAGTCGGAAAGTGATTTCTCATTGGCAACGCTGGCACACTTTACAAAAAACAGACCCTAAAGGAACTGAAGTGGACGGCTGCTCTCAATTGCCATTGTCAGTTGCAATGTGGCACTTTTGTGGCATATTGTGAGTCGCAAGAGGAGTGGGTGGTGAAGGGACATTCCAACTTTGGCACAACTATCAAGAAAATATATCAGTTTTTTTCACTGTTCCTGCGGTCAGAAAGCATTGGGGGCCTCATTTATGAAAAGTGACGCATCGCTGTGTGAAAACAGCGATGCGTCACTTTTCAGTGCACCCTCCTTGCGACATGCTGGTTGCGTGATATTTACTGTATGATGCATCCTGTCGCAAGGAGTTACAGAAACGTCAGTATTTCTGACGTATCTGTAGGCGCAAAAATGACGCATTGCTGGAGTTTGTCACAAAAGTGACGCAGCTTCAGCAATGGGTCATTTACCATGGGCAAGTCCCATTTCAATGTGCCTGCGTCAGTCTTACGCCTGCTGTGAGGCAGGACTAAGATATTGACGCATTTGTGTCCTAGAATTAGCCAGTGAAATTTTATAGATTTCACTGCGTCACTTCTACGAGGCTTACTTGCGTCAGAACGCCCACCCTGAATACATTATACCTGGCGCAGGTATAATGTGGCGCAGGGGTTTACAAAGTGACGCATCTACCTAGATGCGTCACGTTGTAAATATGACACAACATGGTGCATGTTTTACGCTGCTGATGCGTCACAAAAAGTGAAGCACCGGCGGCGCAAAAGTGACGCAAGGGCTCATAAATAAGCCCCTGGGAGATTATGACTGTCTGTAGCAAAGTGGGAGCAGTCCATGAGCAGCTGTTGGGTTTGAGCAAGGTGAACAGCAGTGGCATGGATCATGGTGCACTCCTTCACCCCCCCCCCCCATGCCCATTTCACAATATTCCATTGCTAGTCGATGTAAACTAACAGGGCCAGCAAGGCAGGCACATTTGTGAAAGCAGGGGCTAGACAGGCCTTTTACACCACCAGGCATTTTCCAGATGGGCTGGAGCCCTAGGAGGAGGGTTTTAAAAGCCCAGGGCAGCTCTTTGTGACACTTTTCTCAGCTCCCTGAGGCTAATTGCAATAGGCACAAGAGGCTTCAAGAGAACGGGAAAGGAAGGGGGTGGTGTAGAGAGAGTGAGCGGAGAGAAATAGAGAGAGCGAAAACATGAATGGATTGAGAAACGGTGTACTATGACGAACTGAGGGGTGCTGGTCTGAGCATTTTTGGCAGGGCTGCTTTTGGTTCACTAATGTAGCCCTGGTAAAAGCAAATGTCTGGATGTAGCTCACTTGTACCCTGCAACTCTCCATCTCTGGCTTTATAACCACGCACAAGTTTTCACAGAATAAATCTTACCTTATGAATATTAATGAGTCTGGATTTACGTTACATCTGTGAAACAACCCCTTTGGACTCCTGTCCAGTGCAATAACTAGGCTAGGTTGCATTTGTACTGTGATGTGTGTGCACCTCCTATCCAGTGCAACAACCAGGTTAGGTTGCAGGCCCTTTGCAAACCTAATGCTGCACCCGACCTGGCTCTGTAGGTCAAAAAGGCTAGGTAAGTTAAACACTTAGGGGCATATTATCAACGGCCAGCGATAATTTTCGTTGGCCGTGCTTAGCGATAAATTTCTTATCGCAGGCCATCTCTGGAATTTATCGCCCTGGTAGCGCGTTGTTAACAACTCGTTTCTCCAGGGCGATAAAGATTCCAGCGATAGCGAGGTTCTCACCGTTTTGCAGGTAACATCGCTGGTTACCCAGCAATGTTCCCTGCAAAACGGCGATAACCTTGCTGACACGACCCTGTGGTCGTATCAGCATAATCCACCCCCTATCTCAAACATGGGTAAGTCAGGATTTTAGCAGACGTTAGATTTTGGCGAAAACGGGAGTTTTCGCCAAAATCTAACGTCTGCTAGAATCCTATGGGCTGCCTTGTAAATATCGCGATGTGACCATCAGCGATATTTGCAAGGTAGTCCATCCGGCGTACGCCCAGTGATGCCCACTTTGCATCTCATGCAAAGGGAGGCGTTGGGAAAAAGGGTGCTAACATGCGATTATGCATGTTTGCACCCTCTTGTAAATAGGGCGATAGTTTTATCTCTGCTTTTTTTGGCTTTTTAAGCCAAAAAAGCGGAGATAAAGCCCTTGTAAATATGCCCCCTACTGCCTACATCGGTGTCACGTGCAGATTGAAATTTTGAATCACAGCTGGGACACTGGACCTGTCTGTCTTAAAAAAAAAAAAAAAAAATCAGTAAATCTGGCAAAAGCACTGTCGTCTGAAAACGGCCCAATTGCAATATGCCCATTAGTCTACGACAGAAGCTGAGTTTTTTTTAAAACAAATACATAGATTTTTTACACTTGAAGATGACGTTGCTTATAGAAAGAAGATTCTAAATGTTTATATAACTTTGTAAAGAAGAAAGAGTAGAATGCAATGCTGACAACGTATATATATCGTTGTAAAAAACAGAAATAGAGGGGAAGTGTAATATCCTGAATGTTATTGTCTGCCAAGTTTCCGCTCCATTACCTACAGTAAAGTGTGAGTTAAATGATAATTGTTCAGTTGTGAGCTAACATATATTACACGTGGCGTGTCACTAGAGGGAGAATGAGATGACAGCTAAATACAAAACCCTGATGCTGCCATTTGTGGCGAGAAACAGATGTACTGCACTTGTCTAATTTATTGCCTCTGATATTCCCTACATGTTCTCTAGAAATTATTTGAGGTGTTATACTTTTCAATAATGTTTGAGTTGGTCTATAATTACATGAAAGCTCAGTGAAATCTGAGCTTCATCAGGAATCTTTGAATATATTGGTAAAGTTTTTTGGCATTTGATCAATAATCTTTTACATTTTTTGTGTCTTTACTAAAAGTTGATCTAAGAGTTGTGGTGTTTCTTGTATTACTTTTCTTATAATTGTGTTTGTGGTTATCTTAAGTTTGTCTTGTAGTTGTTGGAATTTTTGGGAGACTCTTTTGTGTGTGATCAATGTTTTGTGGCATAACACATACTTCCAATAGTATTTCAACTATTGCTGATATTTATTGCAGCTTGTGTTCCATCTGCTGAAAGTTCTCCGACAATTGTTTGTGTAGTTTGATATTTGTAAAATGTGCTTTGGCCTTTGTTTGAGGTCCTCCTTTATTTGGTTGAGTTTATCTTGTAATTGAACCACTTCAGTTTATGCATCAGTTCCAAAAGTGGCAATCTTGCCTGCTGAAAACTCCAATCATAAAGCCCATTAGATATGCTTGTGGGACTGGGTGGGAAGGACAATGTCCAAACAAAAAACCAATAATGAATACATGTGTGTTAGACCTGGCACCTTGGCGTGAGTCTCCCTTCCACTTTTTGTCGCTGTGCCTCATGTGTTTTGCTGGTGTTAGCTGCTCAGAGCACTGTGCCACTGCCAACCAGTGCCACAGTGCAAGTGCTCCCTATATAAAATGTATATGTTGGTTGGATTCCATGATTGGCTTATTTAGTTTACTGTCAGACCCAAGTAAAGTGCACCAGGAGTGCCCAGGGCTTGTAAATACAAATGCTGCTGGTGGGCTTGCAGCACTGGTTGTGCCACCCACAGAAGCGGCCTAGTAAAATGTGTCTAAGGGGATCACTGACGAAATATCGAGAAGAAGAATATCGAATTGCCAAAATATCGAAGGAAAAATATAGAATGCCAAAATATCGAAGCCCTATCTCCAAACAGGTAAGTACAAAAAAATAGAATCCTAAATATCGTTGTAAAAAATATAGTTAGTCACAATATCGAATTTTTTTTAAATGTCTTAAAATTAATGTAAAATTAATGAAATAAATCATATAATTAACTGAAACATACTTAAAAATACTTAAATTACTTTAAAATTAATAAATAATTAATGTAAGTAAAAAAAAACTAACAATACATATATATTAACGTAATATTTATTACAAAATGCAATATTTTTTGTGTACGATAGCGGGCGGGTAAAATTTACTATTACCACTCCAGTAAGTGCAATAGTAGGGAAAACGTTGGATAGCGGGAGGGTAAAAATTACTATTCCCACTCCAGAGAGTGCAACAGTAGGGAAAGCGTTGGATAGCGGGAGGGTAAAAATTAGTATTCCCACTCCAGACAGTGTAATAATAGGGAAAGCATTGGATAGAGTAGGGGTAAAAATTAATATTCACACTCCAGAGAGTGCAACAGTAGGGAAAGCGTTGGATAGCGGGAGGGTAAAATTTACTATTCCCACTGCAGTGAGTTCATCAGTAGGGAAAGCATTGGATAGCGTAGGGGTAAAAATTACTATTCCCACTCCAAAGAGTGCAACAGTAGGGAAAGCCTTGGATAGAGTAGGGCTAAAAATTACTATTCCCACTCCAGAGAGTGCAACAGTAGGGAAAGCGTTGGATAGCGGGAGGGTAAAATTTACTATTCCCACTCCAGTGAGTGCAACTCTAGGGTAAGCGTTGCATACCGTAGGGGTAAAAATTATTATTCCCACTCCAGTGAGTGCAATAGTAGGGAAAGCGTTGGATAGCGTAGGGGTAAAAATTACTATTCCCACTCCAGTGAGTGCAATAGTAGGGAACATAATATTTTAATATTTTGTTAAAAATAAATAAATTATTAATACCAAATAAAAATATTAAAGTTAATTACCAATCACACAATATTTAATAATTTATTTATTATAAATACCATTTTTTTTATTAATAACCTATTAATAATTATTTAACAAACAATTAATTTTCAATACCAAAAATTAATAAATAAAATTAATTCCAATTAATAATTAATTAAGAATACATTAATTAGCAGTATACAAAAATTATTTCAATAATTAAGTATTTACAATTAAATTAATTCCCACCATATTGCACTATAAACCCACAACCCGCTACAAATAATAAATTAATACAATTAACATAATTATCAATTAAACAATTAATACTAATTAATTACCAATGAATACAAATTATTTACCAATTAATAATTAATCAACAACCAATTAATTTTCAAAACCAATTAATAATTACCTAATAACAATTAAATTACTTCCCACCCTATTCCCCTATAAACCCACAACCCGCTACAGATGTAAAATGCAAAATTAAATTAAAAATAATAATTTATTCCTAAAAATTATTATTTAATGTACTATAATTAAATTACTTCCCACCCTAATCTCCTATAAACCCGAAACCCGCTACGGAATTAAATTAAATAACATAAAATTCATTACTTTAAAAATATTCAAACATACATTCCAAAATGTATACATACTTTTAACACATATACTAACACTTAAAACACTATTAAAAAATTCGATATTTTTAACAACTATATTATGACTTTCGATATTACTTACTTCTATATTATTTAAATCGATATTTTATTTCTTACCTGATTTTCGATATTCTTCACCACTATATTTTGGCAATTCGATATTCTGTCCATTCTATATTAAAAACTCGATATTCTGTCCTGTCGATATTTTGAATTCGATATTATGTCTGTTTACCGTTTAAGGTCTGCCATTGCAGAACCTGCATGCAGTCTGGTACTGTCATGCTGACTGGGCAAGTGCACCCACTTTTCAGTCCCTAAACCTTCCCTTAACTTCATATTAGTCACCCCTATGGTAGGCCCAAGGGCAGGGTGCATTGTAAGCATAAGGTAGGACAAGCCCTGATGTGTGTGGCATGTCCTAATAGTGAATTACAGCCATTTTCGTTTTTCACTATTGTAAGGCTACCTGTTCTCCATAGGCCAGAATGGGCTGTTAGAATTGTCACATTCTATGATCCTAACAGACCCAGGGAACATGGTAGAAATTCGAGTTTAGTATGCCTGAACTCAGAATAATAAAATACATCTTTTAGTAAAGTTTATTTTAATATTCTGTGTTTGCAAATGCCACTTTTAGAAAGCTGGTATTTGCTTGCCTAACCATTTCAGCCCGCCTCTGCTAGGATGTGTATCTGCTGTCTGGTTTCTGTGAGTGACAGGGCTGGGGAATTCCAGGAGACAGGCTGGGCAGCCCGGTGGTGAATAGAGAGATCTACATCCAGATGGGTGGGAGGAGTGCACCTGGACTCTGAATAGGGCTGTGCTCTGCCACCACAATGCTGGCTCCACCTCCTGTGGAGCGGCTGATGTCTCTGCCCTGCACCATGAATAGAAAGTCAGAGTCATGTCAACAAAGTGCTCAGGAACTGGTTTGGACTGGACAAAGGCCCCTCTACCCCAGAGGAACAAAGAAATTAGGGGTATAAGTATTGGAACCCTGCTCCCAAGAAATTAGATCCTGCTTGACAAGAAGAACCTCTGCCTGAGGAGAAGGAACTGGGAAAGCTGTAAGGAGGATTACTGTCCCTGACCAGGGGGATTGGCCTGCAGTGGTTTCCTTGCTGCTGAAGGAGAGGAGAAAGACTACAAAATACTTTATTTCAACTTGTGCCTAAAAAGATCTCCAAGGGCTTGGATTAGAGTTTGCCTCCTGCTGAAGTCTCAGGAACAACAGACTTCACCCCCAGCTTCCCAGAGTTCTTTGGAAGTGCCTGCTGCTGTTGTTGGGCCTTCTGAGGGACTGCGTGTCGCAAGGAGCTGGAAGCGCGACTCAAGGAGGAGAAGCGTGCTGCCGTCGGAGCTGTTGTCGTCGCATCTCGTAAAGGGTGTCGCCGCTGCAGCATCGCATCGAGCGGAAGCGTCTCGCATCATCCAGGAAGTGTCTCACAACGCTGAAGAAGCGTGTCGCCATCGCAGCCATTGTAGCTGACGCATCGCACCGCATCAGGAGAAGAGTCTCGCATTGAGGAAGAAGCATGTCGCCATCGCAGCCATCGTAGCTGTCGCATTGCACCGCATCAAGAAAAGCGCCTCGCATCCACGGGGAAGAGTGCCGCCATCGGAGCTGCAGTTGTCGCATCGCGTAAAGGGGTGTCGCCGCTGCAACATCGCATCGAGCGGAAGCATCTCGCAAACGTCGGAGAAGAGTGTCGCTGCCAAGGCCGCTGTCGTCGCATCACGTAAAGGGTGTCGCCGCTGCAGCTGACTCATCGAGTCGAGTCTTCTCGCAACATCGGAGAAGCGTGCCGCATCTGGAAGATCTTCACGTCTTTATTTCTTTGCACCAAAAACTTCATTGCATTAACATCATTGCAACACTTTCTTTGCCCTGCGTGTCGCATCTAAAAGGTACATTGACTTAAAGTGTCGCATTTAAGAACTTAAGAGAACTAAGCAACCTTCTACCATCTAAAGTAACCGTATTGTGTATTTTTGTCGTTTAATGGTCTTGTGGTAACTCTATATAAAGAATCCTTATTTTTAATATAAACCCTGTGTGGTGTCCATTTGTAGTGTTGTCACTTGGTTACTGTATGTGTTCACAAATGCTTTACACACTGCCTCTGAGATAAGCCTGTCTGCTCGTGCCAAGATACCAAGGGGGTGAGCAGGGGTTATTTTGGGAGTGTACCCCCGTACCCTGACTAGAGGAAAGGTTCCCTGCTTGACACAAGTACCTACCTGTGCCCAACAGAGAACCTGGATTCTAACAATGTGCCACAGTAAGTAAGAAGTATTGTAAACATATCCTCACGGAATGGCTGGATATGCATGGGTATTTCTATAAAACTGTCATAAAGTAGATATGATGGTCGAAGGAGACCATTCCATCCAGCCTTTTTAGTGATAATTTATGTAAATGCAGAGGCACACTGTTTTGGAATGGCAGCAGGATGCCTATCTAGAGGTTCAGTGTCATCTTCCCAATAACTTTAAACAGAAGATGAGGATGTAATGCACACGTTTTCACAAGGTGGTGCATTAGTTTGCAACATTAGTTTGAAAATAATTTAGTTGGAATCCTGATTCTTGAAAAAAATGATCTATGGAAGCACGTATAATATAAAAATGTTCACATTTGAGTTTTGACAAATACCTCAACTTCCCTTTACCATGACTTTTTTTTGTCCTCATATTACAGTCAGAATCTGTTGAGCATAGTTGGTTGCTAATCTTCTCAGGTTATTGACGCAAACCTCTTGCTGCTCGAGCTCAGCCGACCTCTTTAGACCAGCAATATAATGGTGTAATAATTGGACTGATGTTCTTTTCTCCTATTTATCAGCTGTTGTCAAACTTTTCTCAGAATACATGGTTACATTCTATGTCCAATTTGATAGTAAATTTTACTGATATTAACCAATCAGGATTTATAAAGCATGGCTAATCACCCGATAGGGTATCCAGGCACGTGCATCAAGAATCTACTTTTGAAAAGCCTTACTATCATCAGCCGACCAGTTTTGGGAGGACCACGATGCATGTATCTGTACATGCTTGAACTTTGATAGTGTCCCTGATGTTAGATCTTATATCATTCCCCAGGTGACCAATTATGTCCCAACTCCTAAGTCTCCCAAAATATTTATCCCTGCCATTCTTAATGGAAGACTAAGGGGCATATTTACAAGCTGGCGCTAAAAAATTATCGCCGCTTTGCGGCCGTTTTCGGCCGAAAAGCGGCGATAATTTTATCGCCTAATTAGCAATGCCACTCTAACGCGTGAAACCTTGCTTTAGCGCGGGGATTCCTAACGCCCAGCTTTGCATCTCTAATGAGATGTAAAGTGGGCGTTCCTGACCTAACATGACAGGAGAAATGTCGCTAAGCGACATTTCTCCTATCATCAAGCCCCACACTATGGAGCATAGCGGCAGGAAAAGTAGCGATAAGATGGTAAAGGGCAACATGGTAGGTTTGCTGATAAGCCAACTTCCCGAATGCTAAATATTACATTTCCATACCAATAGGAGTTCCATAGTTATCATTACAATTCCAATGTCTGGAAATCATTATTACCATATATTTGCATGCCTCTTACATCACAACCATGGGACATTAAACATGAGCTTCTTAACGTGGCAGTTATGATCATTATTATTAATGAGAAGACCAGCGAATATGCTCAGTGAGATGGCATGGATGACTTCCTGGAAAAACTAGACACCAATGGCAGAGATAGGAGCTCTGGCTGCCCTACATCACCTGGGATGCAGGATCCTTGCCAACGACCCCAGTGGGCCCAATTATCTCATGCAAACAATGGAGAAATAACATAGAAAATCTGAAAGAGTCAGCCTCCACCAGGTAGCAGTGGTTTTAGTGAAGGAAGGTGACAAAACCGGGTTACATCTCAAGAATGATGAATGTATTTCCACTGGCATCCGATAGTTCATAATATCTGTGCATATTTGTCTTCAAACTGACGGATCCCTATGTGACCTAACTTATTTGCTCACTGCAAATAGAAGGTATATGGGCATGCTTACCACTGGCTCAGGTCCATGCTGTTTGTTTATGAATTGTATGTTCTTTGTCCTTTTGGGGACATGAAGCATAGATATATGTCACTATGTTGCCCATTTAACCTCCTCCAGCTGTCTGATGACTCTGACATAAAGCCCCTATAGTCTGACTCTATTGTATGTAGGCCTTGACTCCATCCTAGGTAATGCAGGTCGCCATCGTCTCAAACTTACACAATGGAAGTCGCCATCTTTCCGGATTTATGCAGAATCATTGTCATGTCTGCCATTTGACGCATATCTCATCCGTCCTTATCTTCTAAGAACTGTGAAAAGCATCACGTCATTCGACTAATGACTCAGATAAAAAACCTAATGCAAAATTAGTTTGGGACATACGTCTACGTTTCACCATGTCAAGGTTAAATAAGAACAAATACAGAAATATATTACTCTAAATAATGTAATCTTAATTGAAGCACTTTTACCTTATATGTTCCTAAGGAAATGTCTGGTATGCACATAATCTATTTCAGAAATTCCTAAACTTATAGTGTAGCTAAGGGTATACTGTTCCACACTGACTAGTCAGACTTTCAATAGGGGTGTGGTTGTAGTCACTGGGAGAGTGTGCACGTAAAAAAGCAAGTGCCCTGACCCAAAGAAGGTGGCATGATCACTCATTGGGTTTGCTCCTTGTTGGGCTGGCCATGCAATGCCCAACAGGCCCCACGTGAGGACACTTTACCAGAGATCTTTTTATAATCACCAATAGAGGACTGGAGAAGTGAGTGTGTTCCAGTCGGTGAGTGAGAAAATTGGAAAAAATGTGAGTTAAAATCAACTATAGACCTGGTGGAACTATCGATTTAATAGGGAACCAGGTATATGATGAATTAAAAACTGAGTGAGAAACCTACTGGACACAATGATCCAAGTCTCTCCAATACAAAGGTATACTAGACAGGACAAGATCAAGTGGATGTCATATCATCTTAACTCTTGGTATACATGTTTTATGCCTTAATATGTCATGATACGATTAAAAGGCATTTCTTCAGGATCGCCGTGGGGGCATATCTAGTCTTCTCAAAAGAGGGGGAGCCTAAAATATCTTAAAAGTGTCCTTACCCCTATGGATGGTGTGGTAATCCAACCAAAGCAGAGAGGAAGTAAACAGACACACAATTACGTCTATGTCCACATGAAAACTGTGACCTAAATCATCAGCACGAGATAAAAAATATATCTTAAAAGTTACTCAACCTCACATCACAACATTGAAACTTGACGTTACACTATGCATCCGTATGTAAAACATACATGACCAGTGGAAATCTCACTGCAAACACGGTCACATTCATCAGCATGCACGTGGTGGGAATAACACAAGTGGTGGGTATATATATAACAGTCACTCGAATGGATAAAGTAGTATAGTCTGTTGCACTCTCCTAGGGAAGGTATCCTTAGTGAGCGAGGATGTAACTCACTCACTGCAGGCTCTAAGATATACATAGGTATAATTTCGAGCGCACTCTACCAGTGACTACTACCAGACCCCTATCGAGAATCTAACTAGTCAGTGCGGAACAGTATACTCTTAGTACACTGTACGAATTCAGGAGAGATTGTATACTGGACCGGAATTCACCTCGTCCTCCCAAGTTTATATATTTCTAAACTTAAGCTAGAAATTCCAATTTCTGATGAGATTCAGTATATAAAGGCTGCCACTTGGCCACTTGTGAGATGAGGCCCTTAGTCCTCATTATCACATAATATTCTGCCAGAGATAGTCAAATCTATTGCCAGCAGACTTCACACTTCACAGAAGCCACATCTCACCTGAAACTGATTGAGTTGAGTCCCGGAGAAAGACCGATACCGCTGCATGTGTTTGCTCTTAGAAAGGAATACTATCTTCACACCTCCGCTGATAAAGACAGCCTTTGCTCTCAACAAGGTATGCAGTCTGTCTCTTCTTCATAATAAATTCTAGCCTGCAAGTTGATCTGCTTTCTATGCTCTCTTAGTGCCGTACATAGAAGTAGATGTTAGGGTGTTAGTATCTAGATGACATTTTAACCATGTTCGAAATTGACTTTTATTCTCATTGTTTATGACGTGCCTTCTTGCTATTTTTGTATAATAGTCGGCGTAGCTGTTATAGACATACTGAGAAACAGGCTATTCCTGTAGTAATAAATACTTTTTATACATAAATGTATTCATTCTTCTTAGTGCAGTGTGTGTGTGATATTGTGAATAGCAAAATAGGTTTGTTACTGTTACCATGTTGTATTTTTATAGGGATTGTTAGTAACCCAAAAGCAATAACTTTATTTCAACAACACATTGAGTAGTGCTCTGTGGGGCTACAATAACCTGTCTTTTACATTCATCGTTGGTGCATTGAACCAAAATCCCCAGTGTCACTCGTGAGAGGAAAATCACAGGAAGTTTATGCAACAAATTCTTAATGGACTATGTGGCACACCCCTACACCCTAAGTTCTGCTTAGAAGCCTGGCGGCTCTAACAAATATACTTCCTACAATATTGCATCCAAGGATACTACCTACTGTGGTGGAGATAGCCCCTAGATTAAATATGTTTTCCTTTTGGACCCTGTTGGTTACCATTTTGCGCAATGTTCCATATCCGTCCTGAACAGGGGTGTAACAAAGGCCCCCGCATCCCCTGCAGTGCAGGGGGGCCCCCAAGCTTCAGGGGGCTCCTTCAGCACTGCACTTTGGCCGAGGAGCTCCTGAAAGACTCCGGAGGGGGCCCCTCCACGTACCTTGCAGGGGGGCCCCTTCCTCTTCTGTGTGGACTCCTTCCAGCCAATATAGTTTTCAGGCTTGTGTGTCCTTTACTTGTACTCCCTTTATCCCCCACTAGCCATAAATGTTTATCCCCCTCCAATGGAGAGCTTGTATCAATAGGCCTGCAGTCAAAGGTTACTCACAGGGCAGAGACTAGACAGGTATCTTATCCCCGCCTTGTGCTTACTGGCACCACTGAAAGAGACAACATCACACTACAAGGCAGGGTCCCCATTCGCAACACCAAACGGCACACATCTAGCATCATTGCCCCTACGTCATGACAGGGGGAAATACCCAGAACAAGGCTCTTTTCTGTTTCCTATTCGAAAGTGAATGATATCCAAAATACTCAGTTTTCTCCATACAGAACACCCTGATTTTGCATTATTATGGGAGATGCATCTCTCCGACATGCAGTCACAGACCCTAAACAAAACATTGTGGGGTTAGTTGTACACATTAGCCACACTGTGTCTCAAAATGAATGCCCGTTCAATAGTGCAAATGCACTATTTATTTTTTTATCTGAGTTTTATATAGCACAAACTTTACCCAAATCGGATTTCAGAGAGCTTTACATAGCACCAGTTGCTTTACATGAAGACACATTCATTTTTTTTGGTTAGGCACGGGGAGATTAAGTGATTTACCCAGAATCACCGGATGTTCAGCGTAATGGCCGAGACTCGAACCCAGTTCCCCAGATATTAGGTCGACCGCCCTAGCCGTTAGGTCAACTCCTCACCCATGCAGTGCCACCAAACTCATTTGGAAAACCTTTCCCCACAAAGCTCTAAAGACAACTGACAGACAGTGAGAGCAGGTAAACATGTGTTAAGCTAAAAACATTCAACAGGACATTGATAACTGAAACAGCCTTCACCCCAAAGACTCATAAGTTACACTTCTTCTCAGCATATTTCAGACCACTCACTGAATTCAGATCTATATCTGGTGGTGATGGGAAAAGCCTGAAACCTTGCCCCGGATCCTGTTCTGGATAAATCAGAAAACCCTGACTCAGGGTAGTGGGAATGATAGTACTCATTTGTCTGTCTTAATGGGAGCTCATGGTTTGTCCAAGGTCTTGTATATACTATGCCAAACTGATAAGGATTATGCCTTTCTCTCCTGCTCCAATGGTACCTTCCCCCAAATTCATCATTTCTTGGTGCAAAGTCAATTTTTACCCACCTTTGTGCACAGTTGATACTTTCTGGGGGCATCATCGTCCATTCACCTGTTCCACTAAGCCTAGACCTGCAACACATTCTGCTCTCCCTTATGCAAATGGTTGTTTCCGAGATTTTGAGTACATTTCTTATCAAAACGTATGTGGATGAGAATGTAGGGGCTGTTAGGCTCACACACATAGTATGGGTGGCAGGCAAGGCTACCTGCAGAGGGCTTTTGATGATGGAATCTACTGTAGCCAAACTGAAATCCGGATTCGAATAGGCATTCCCCGAATGATCTGTCTACAATCTGTTGGTGCACAATACCTACCAGGACCCCTCACCTGGGATGAAGAACCCACTGGAATCCATAAATTTAAACTCAATATCTTTTTGACTGAAAAGCAGAACTGATATTAACTAAGCTGAAACACAGACATCATGAACATGGTGAAAAGGCTGGGAGACTGCTGGAGGCACAAGTGCATCAGAGGGAATCCCAAATATACATAGTGGCGCTCCACAATTTGTCTGACATTTACTCATCAACCATCTTGACATTGCAGAGGCATTCAAGTCCTACTACAAAGACCTTTACATCTCTGAAACAGTAGACAACATCAAGTTTGAAGAGGGTTTTGTGTGATCAGTGTAATTACCCACCACGCCCACTGGTAGTATAACCTTACTGGTGGGAGAGATCAGTGAAGAGGAAATAGCTTGAAGCCATTTCTGAGTTGCCCACCTTCAGGGAACCTCAGAAGATGGACATGAACACCACTTCTTGCACCACTGTTACATGCCACCTTCAGAGAGGCCAAAGTGACAGGCTTGTAGGGCCCGTGTCAAACAACTATCTTCTTCCTTTTTTATGACGAAGGAATGAACCCTTTTCATTGCCCCAGTTCTCATCCCATTTCCTTAATTAACAAGGGTGTAAAGATTTTTGCAAAGATTTTTGCACATAGACTGTGATAAGTGATTATGCCACTGATCCACGACTCGCAAAAGAAATTTGTTCAGCGATGCTCATCCAGAAACAATCTTAGGACCCTGTCACACCTCTTATGGCAGATTGGATGTGACCCAGTTGAGACATTGGCATCTCGCCAGATGCTGAGAGAGCCTTTCACTAGGAGGGGTTAGCTATTTGTTTCAGACCCGCGAGAGTGCCATACCAGTCACAACTTTACAAGTAAAGCATGATGGCTATGTAAACTGCCCAACTGTGAATATCAATTTTATAGGCTTCTTATCCAGGATGATCAAGATGGAATGAGGTCTACACCAGGGTTGTCCATTATCTCTGTTTTTGTTCCTGCTTGCACTAGAACCCTTATTGACTAAGGTCAATCAGTCTCATACCCTTTATGGAATGTACATGATCACCAACCATCTTAAATCGTTGTTCTATGAGAACAGTATACTAGTACCACCCGGCACACAAGCACACACAATTGAGACTTCGATCTCCATGGTGAAGTTCCTGATTCAATCATTTTTTTAATATTAAGGATGCAAAAAAACAACTGGGGGAAATGCAAGTCTCCCCCTGTTTCATATCACCACAAAAGCCTGCCTTAGGAAATACAATATGTAATGGGAACCTCAAGGACTTAACTATCTGAGGATTCAGTATAACAAGGGCCGAGAACTTATGGCAGACAATACCGCCAAAATGAAAAACGGTTTTGCTAAATGGTTTGTAGTCAGTCTCTTCCATGTAGGGCAGGGTCCAGACAGATAAAATGGCAATCATCTCCAGATAAAATTACATCTTTCTTATGCTACTGTTATGGATCCATGATTGATGGCTGTTGCATGTAGTTTCTGCTATCAGGGCATTGGCATGGAGAAGAGCAAGGCTAGACTGAAACAAAAGATATTGTTGACACTCATTATAGCTAGTACTTTCTTGCTTTCCCATATGTATCACTGCTATTTAACACAGTACCTATCCCACAGCACGTATTTCCTACCACAAACGAATGACCTCACCTGGTGTGGTTACACTTTAAGACGCTATACTCCATTTCTCAGTGATATCTTTCTACTATAGATGTATAGGGAGGTTCTGACAATCTGAAATTACCTTGTCATTATATAGTAATTCATCCGTAAATGATTTAAAGTGCATCTCTGACTATACAGATTTGCACATATCTGGCATAATGCAGATGTCCCAATCGAGGGCAAGACCATGTACTGTGGTGACTGGATCACTGTTTTAAATTAGATCATAATTCCCTCAGATTACAATCTAAATTCTGAAATCTATACTGTATTTTGCTGCCATCACTCTATTTACTGGATCTTCTTGAAGTGTTTAAGACCTATTTTTATAACTATCTTTTTCCTGATCTTTTAGTCATGTATAAATCATTCTGGCCTGTGCATTTTATGATGTGAATTTTATGGCTCGATCCAGTCAAATAAAGAATTTTGACTGTCTGGATGGTGAAATGCATTTGGATAGTAAAACAATTGTTTTTAATGGGTTGCTTCAGTGTTACCAGGATATCCAGGTCATGTTTGGACCAGAGAAGCATTGTTCAATACCAACCGCTTCTACATAGCTTAAAGATCTAGTATGTCCCAAGCCTGATCTTACTTCTGACTCCCATGCTCTATAGTATCTTAGGTTGGAGGAATGCTTTTGCAACCTGACATCATGTCTCGATGGTGTGCTGATAATGGAACTTTTTTTCCATACACACTGAAAGTGTCACCAAGGTACACTTACAAGTGATTTTAAAAACACTATTCCCAGAAAAATGTCCACAGTTTTACTGACCATGACTAAGAGGTCAGGGAATCCAAGCTTATATTCTTGAAATTACAAATCCTGAATGGATGGCACTTGTCCACTGTAAGGTTATGCAAGACTTACTTACTCCCTCCAAAGAGGCTGAAACCTGGTTCATATTTATGGAACTGTACAATGGTGTAGCGATTGTGGACAATAGTTTACTATAAACGAAAGTCATCACTATCCAGGTTGCCACAAATACATACTTATTATTTCCCTATGACATGACAGACATGAGTGGAAAATCAACGCACAACCAAAGATTGATTGTAGTACCCTGAAGGTTGCTAAGCTCTCTATCCTGCTCTACTGGAGCCAAACCAAAGTACTCAAATTAGATGAGTGGCTTATGAAACTATGAAGGATCACCCTCTGTGGACAGTTTATTTACAAAGTTAGTGATCAGTTAGAAGTTTCTGACATTTGGTCCCCCTTCCTCTAATACATGATGGAAATTTAATGTTGGGAATTAATTATCTGGATTTGGTTGTACCCTGGTGCCACCTTCTTCACACTGCGTCGGTTTTCAATTTCCACCAGTGACCCCTGCCTGCTAGGCGCTTCACTTCGCTCCCTTTCAACAGAGATTATCTGAGAGAGAAGCTCTTTCAAGAAATCAGGCATCATTTCAAATCAGTCTAGATGGTTTTGATTGCATTGTCCTTCTCCAGCATGTGCCCTAGCTATCTACCTGCCCATCCAAATCCACATACCCTCGTGTTTTAGAACATGCGGAAACGCCCTCACAAGATCTGTGTGGGACTGATGAAATCTGCAATGTCAGTCAGCATTCATCATGCTGTGTTGCCGACTCACTCCACCCCCATCTTCCCACGCCTCCATATTGCTCAATTGTTCAGATTTCAGTTAATACTTTATAAAGTGTTATCAATATACTAGTTGGGATGGTGCAGGGTATTGGTATGTAAAATGTTGCTCTGCACTCCCAGATATTGAACCCTATTATGATGAATGTACTGCTCGCAAGGCAGCCATGAATTTGCACTGACTTGGGGCAGCACATTTATTGAAATATGGAGCGGCTGCTTCAAAGTCGCTCCTTTTTTATCTGTGCAAGTGTTACCCTGACTGTACTTTAAAGACGGCTCAGAGATCCCCATGCTTGTGGGGGCAGTGAGTGACTGCACCTACCTGCAGGGGTGATTGGTTGCTCCATGGGATACCCTTTCCTCCAGAGGGTTTCCCTGAGGTGATCGACTGACAGTGCACCAGCTTTTGCGGCACACTATCAGTGAACCTCCTAAGGGCCTGTTTGCCTCTGCACCCACAACCATACTACTGAGGGGTCACAGAGGCAAAGTGATTTCCACATTTCCATGGGGCAACTCCCCATAAAAATGAAGGAAAACCCTCTCAAGATAGCACTAGCACTACATGTGCACCAGCGCTGTCAGTAATACAGAAGTGTCCAAACACGTACCTATGTCCCCCTCTGTAATACAATAGTGCCCAGGGCCACACAGAGTATGCGCACATGCAGATTGAGCCCTTGGATACTAAGTATAATACAACCCCAGTAGGTGAATGATTCCCAACTGTGCTATGTACACAGTATATAGACTTTGGAATGATGATATGTATCGTTTGTATCACAACTGTAATAATCTTATTGTTGGTTATGCATAATGATGGTCCGCCCAAATGATGCATGCTTTTTTTCAGCAAATTGTTGCTGGTTTCTAAGGATGGCATGTTATATATATTGAATATTTGAATTCCAATAACAAAATGGTTTTGAAAAAACAAGATCCAGATGGTAAGAAAAAAGAAGTTTAATTTGTTTTCAATCTTTTGAAAACTGTTTTCATGCAAAATGTAAAGTGGATAGACAGATGGGTGTTTCAAAATAAATTAACTGACTTAATGTTTCTAATAATATGTATTTCAAGATAAAGATTCTAAACAATTCTCTCATCTTTGGCCTAGGCATTCTGGCACATCTTGTTGTTCTCTTATAGTTCTAGAGCAATTCCTGGTATTTGCTTGAGATTTACCTTAAATGTATGGGATAGAAGAGATACATTTCAATGATATGATGAAGATGTATGTTATGTTGTTATGTTAGTCCAACTTGTATAGCGCAAGAGCTGCCTCAGCAAATAGGCGTCCCGGCGCTTGCTACAGGCAGACTACAAACTAAAGCCTAAGCCACAGGGAAGAGATGTGTTTTTTTGCCTTCCTGAACAACAGGTTGTATTCCAGGCTGCAAATGTGAGGGGGAAGGGAATTCCAAAGCTTGGCCGGCAAACAGCAGAAAGATCGTCCCCCGGCACGTAAACGTTTTACCCTTGGGACAAGAGCCAAGCATGACCCCATAGAGCGTAGATGGCGCGTGGGTGTATATGGGACCAGCACATCAGTCAAAATAATGGGGGAAGAAAGTTTCAGGATTTTAAAGGCCAGGCAGAGAGCTTTGAATTCTATGCGCTTGGCCACTGGCAGCCAGTGTTATCGCTGGATTGCACCTGAGATGGGGCGCCTTCTCGGGAGACCCAAAAGAGCTCTGGCAGCCGCATTTTGGACCCTTTGTAGGTGCATGACCTCAGCTTTATTCACCCTCAAAAACAGCGAATTAGCATAATCAAGCCTTGATAGTATGGCCGCCTGGATAATCAGTTATCTAGTGGATGGGTCAAAGTAACCCAAAAGGGGTTTCAGTCCACGCAATAGACCAAAACACGTGCCAGCTGATTTCTTGGTGTGGTCCTGAAAACTGAGGGTTGAGTCCATCCATACCCCTAAGTTTTTCACCACCAATTTAGGGGTAGGTGCGCTCCCAAGGGAGTTGGCCCACCAGTTCTCACTCCAAAGTTTGATCTTTTCCACACCAACAACACCTGTATATGTACATGTATACTCATTATTGTTTTTTCATGCCTTTTTTGCCTTGTAAATGGGCTAATGGCATATGCAATGATGTTAAAAATGGGCTGCCCAATAATACACCACAAAATGAAGGTGAGCTGAGTGGCTGATGATAACTATCTGTCCCTCTGCCACCTGTTTTGCTCTGTATTTCATTGACTCTGCTGCATTGGTGCAGCAACAAACTGGCCTGCACACTAGCCAGATTGAGATAGGGAGTGAGTTGCCCAGTGCAAGTAATGTGTGCCTTTGTTGTGGTGCACTGCTGCTGTGGGCCACACTGTGTTCTGTTCCTTTTTTTCATCAATTCCCTCTCCCCTAGTTGAGAGGGACACTAAATCAGTCTGCAGTGACCCCACCCCTCACTGGATAATCCCATAACGAACCAAAGTCAAAGTAACTGGGTGGCAGTGTTATATTCCTGGATAACACTCTTTCACTTTCCCAAACTCCAAGACACTACTAATGTAATTTGCAGTTTTTTTAGTTACACTGTGTTCTCAATTGTACTGCATTTTCTTATTTTCTTATTTTCATCTTAAAGCCTGTGGTCACAGAGTGGCAAAATCGAAGAAAATAAAGGTTTGCCCAAATGATACTAAGGGGACGATTAGGATGGCGGGCGGACTTTAGTCTGCCCGCCACCCTAGCGGTGCTGGGACTGGCCACCAGTGGTGTGGCGGTCCCGCACCTGCAATTAGGATGCCACCGCCACCGTGGCGGTGGCTTCCTCCATTCCCAGCATTGTGGCGGGTGGTGCTCAAAGCACCGCCCGCCACAATGCTGGGAATACACTGTGTGCATTGTCATGCACAAGGTGACAGGCACCGCGAGGTGCCTTCCACCATGTCCATGACAATGCAGGGGGGCACCATAGTTGCCCCCCATGTGCACCCCCCACCCCCAATACCCTGGGGGCCTGCAACGGGCCCCCGAAAGCAGACTCCGCATGGCTTTCTATGGCGGGGTCTCCGCCATGGAAAGCCATGCTCCGCTGCCCATGCTAATATGGATGGCAGTGTCTAGCAGACACCGCCACCATATATAGCCCCTTTTCCACCCGGTCGACTGGTCTACTGGCGGAAAACCGGCAGACGGTCTTTCCGTCCGCCGAGGTCCCCCCGGCCATACTAATATGGCGGGGGGAAATGGGTGGCGGGCGGGGAAGGATGTAGGGTAGATCGTCACCGCCATGCGGGCAGTGGCGATCCACCCTACATCCTAATCAACCCCTAAGTAACTCAGTTTTGATAGGAGGATTAAGATCCTTCACTTTACGGTATGGAAATAAAAGATGGAAATATGTCCTAGTGCACGCAAATGCAACATTTTAAAGAAAACTTCTCCAGCAGTACAAAGCTTTTTTTTCTCCAAAATAGGCCATTCGATAGCCAATTGAGGCAGCAGAAAAGCTTATCCGGATGCTGAAAATGGCCATTTGGGCAGTGAGCAGACTGGCACCAGTTGACAGCTGTCCTTTGAGCCCTACATTGAGCCGCGTGGCAACATTTATGTCCTATTTCTCTAGCTCTCCTACCTCGGTGAGGATTGCCTACCCTGTTGGGCCATTACACCCATTGCCCACCACTGTGCCCCAATCAGCCCAGCTTGAACTCCTTGAACCTTACATCTTCTTCTATGGCCTGCCCTAGTACCTCTAATCCATTAGAAGGGTAGCAGGCCTTGCTGACTTTCAAGGATCTCCTTTTCTAGGATGTCAGGTCCACTGGGCGTCCTGGACCAGAATACCTTCAGAGGGAGTCAGTAGTTGGTTGCAATGCTTGGAGAGAGCCATTGGTGAGTTAAGAAACTTGTGATTATTTCATGAAGACCAAAATGTCCCAATTTTTTTGCCCAACTGTGCGAGCATAATAAAAATAAGTTCCCCCGTCAGAAATATTTGGGATTAGGCCTGTGCAAAATTACAATTATGAATGCGGAATTCAAAAAAGAAAATAATTTTCAGTCACCCTATGGATTTGGCCTGTGCTTTAGAAAACTGCCAACACATAAATAAATATGTCACATTTTAAAATTTCAAAATAAACGACGCTGCATTTGCGTCTTTAAAAATTGAAAGTTTGATGAGTACCATTGAGTTGGGTTTTCGTCAAACACTTATTCATGAAGCATTCGTTTATGACTTCTTTTCTTTTGTCAATATCATTACCAAAGGGATGAATTTAGTGCAAAACTGTGAAATTTTGAAAAGCTGATACATTTGGGTGGATTTACATCCGATCTGCATAGGCTCTTTCTCGTCTTGTGATTGTGTTTTTGTTCCCAAGTCTGCCTTAGTAATGTTACAAACCAACACACTTTCAAATACTCATAAAATAAAGCTTTTTCTATTTTAATAAAGTAGAATTTTATTCCGTCTGCCTAAGAAGCAGAAATTCATGAACCTGACAAAGTTGCAAATTTTTGAAAATCTCTTGAAACGATTTTTTTTGCAGGAAAGCTGTGAAACAAAAAGTCAATTTGCAAAGAGTAATTTTCAGCAAAATAACCGAAAATACTTTTCATAATGTTTTTTCTTATTTTGCTGAAAATCATAATTTGGTTGTTGTTTCTTTACCACACCACTGGAGGTGCACATGGCCAAGATTCTTGCAAAGTTCCTCAGCAAGATGGAGATGTGAAAATGTTCCCGTACTTAAGAAACAGAGGTCCATATTTATGACCTGGTTTGTGCCGCTTTTTCGACACGCAACGTGGAGCAAGAGCGACGAAAACATGAAGTCAGATTTATGAAGTCACGCAAAGCCACTTTGCGTGGCTCTGAGTGGCTACAAAAATGTGGAGTAACGCAACACAGTGCAAATCGCTGTGTTGCGTTACTCTGCCCCGGGTAGGCATTCCATGGGCATTGCTTGAGTGTTTACGTTGAAACTCCCATGGTTTTTGATGCATTCCCCAATTTACAAGACCTTGCAAACCTGGGAATGCGCCCAAAAAATATCTACCCATGTGCAGCCTAACGAGGAAAAATATCTTTATGTCTCCTCATTATTTCCTCTTTTCATGTGTGCGACATTCTACATTTAGAAAGCATCTCAGATTGTTTTTGTGCAGGAAGGTGCCCCTTCCCGCACAAAACAATCCTGCCTACAAGACAGGCACACTTGGACCATGGTGCAAGGGTACCTGCATTGGCGCTAGGCTGCCAAAACAGTGCGAGCGCAGGCAGAAAGGACAGGAATGCGTCCTTTCACTGTGCCCAGGGCAGCGCAGCAAGGTGACTTCCTGTCCTGCCCTGCACCACAGAATTCATAAATATGCCTCAGCGTATTGTTGGACATTAAAAAAGAGCTGCGGGGGAAGAGTTGACAGGCATTGTTAAGATACCCAATGTGCAGGAAGAAATTAAATTCCAATTTTCTCACGTCAGTTTGGCGAGGGACTTCCTGTAGTACCTTGATCAAGATGTAGGCTGACTGAGTAAATACAATATGAACCTTGTATGAGCAAACCAGGGAGTGGGGCAACGACCTTTCACCGGAGAAGGGATAGGGAGGATTTCTATTTTGGGGGAAATAATTAAAGGATGTTGTTTCCTTCTGGGTATCTCTGCAGTCCTCGTCTTCCTCTTAGCACTTTATAAGCCACTGTGGTTATTACCCTATGATAAGTTTATGGAACTGCTTGTTCTAAAATGTTTTGGCAATCTATGCAATTCGATTTTCTGGAGTTCAAGCTTCCATAAGAGTGTTGAACTAAATGATGTTAACATACGAGCACATTGGTTACCGGTTCTCTGCTAATAAATAGTAGATTCGAAAAAAGCCATACTAGATTGTCATAATGTGAAATTGGTGTTCAGAAATTTCTTGAAAAGTGTGGCTGTCTGCTTAAATAAACATTGACAAGTAATCTTAGTAAAAACACAAATAAAAAACACCAAACATATGCAATGAAATATACTACAATAAATGTCATGTAAATGAAAACTTATAAATGATATTACATACAACATTCTCTAAATCAATATTTTCTTTATTGTTCAAACCAAATAATAATGCTATACATTTCATTACCAGAGTAATATACTGTTCTGCTTTGTGCACTTTTATGGCTCAAATGAGTCAAAGTAAAGGTGATTTATGGTAATTGTTTGACAGGTATTAAAAGCAACACTTAAAATACTATTTTTACCTTTGATTTTCCTGTCAATTGTATTTCTGTAATCCCAGGATTCTTGACACAATATTTTTGTATCACAATATTTTTTTTTCTTCTAAAATTTGGGGGCCGATTACTATGTCAATAGGAAACGATTCACACCGATATGGTTCTGGAATGCTTTCCGATGCATCCGGATACGAATCGGTCGGACTGCCATGGACTTCAATGGGAGCCTGTCTTCAGACCTAACCACAGGCTCCCATTGACAAAAGGGGTGGTATGGGAAAATCGTGCACCCTGTTGCGGGCACCCCGTGGCGCCTGCCACACTGTGCATGCATGGGATGGGGAGACCCATGAGTACCCCCATGGGCCCGATTTGGGCCCTGGGTGGGTCTTCTACGGGCCCCCGAAGTCCAATTCCCACAGCTGTTTTGTCTTGGCCAAACCGATTCGGAACCGCTGTTCAAATCGTTCATCGTACTTGCTTGTTCGGAAACCGTCTCAATTGAGCTGTACGATTTGGCTCCAAATGACTCGGGCTGCCTGAATCCCGTGCAGAACCGATCTGGACAGCCTGGACGGCTCTCTTGCATTGTACTTGGTCATCCGAAAAGGTGACCGATTCGGTCAGAAACAAGGCTTCCGAATCAGATTCGACCGAATAGAATGCCGTTCGGAGCCTTTCCTGATGACATGAAAATCGACCCCTTAGTCTAAAAACCATGAGATATGAGTGCAAGTGCAATACACAAACTTTCTATGCTTCTATTGTCTAACATAAGTCTATTGGACACACTGACAATGGAAAGTTACCACATACCCTGCATTACTTCACCTTTAAATTAAATATGTGCAAAAAAGCAACACATTTTGTAAACAATGGAAAAACACAGGGGCATATTCTCAAGGAGCTATCGCCGATTTAACTGCACTTCAACGCAGCCAAATAAATTCATCTCCCCATTCGGTTAAAGATCTTATGGCTAAGCGGACTACCTCTACAGCCGAGAGTTCTGTCTCCCACTGCAAATCCCTTGCTTCCTATTTCTTGGGAAAAGTCCAAGCTATTTATCGGACATTCCCTAGCATTGGGGTCTCGTCGGGAAGTTCCAATGAGACACCTCATCAGATCACCCTGCTCTCATTTCCCCCTCTCACCTCGGATGGGTTCGATAAACTTGCTTTGCAAGTTAAATCTGGATCTCCATCCGATCCAGTGAGGCCTGCTCTCTTTCGCGACCAGACCTTTATGGGACGCCCTGTTGTGCGTTCCCTTGTCAACCTCTCCTTGGAGTCGGGGGTAGTTCCAACTAAATGGAAGCAGGCGGTGGTGTCCCCGATTATTAAAAAACCCTCCTTCGACCCGTCTAAGCCTGAAAGTTTTCGTCCCATCTCGCTGCTACCCTGGCTGGCAAAGTTGACAGAGGCCCATGTTAATCTGGCCCTGTCAGAAGATCTAGCCCGGACCAACGCCCTCGACCCCACACAGAATGGCTTCCGTGCTGGTCACAGCATGGAGACCGCTCTTCTTGTGATGGTGGAACATCTGCGTGCAAGGTTGGATGCTGGTCAGACGGCGGCGCTGATATTGTTAGATCTCAGTGCCGCCTTCGATACGGTATCTCACAGCATCCTCCTGCATCGGCTCGAGGAGATTGGTATCAGTGGTTTGGCGCTGCAATGGCTCCGCTCCTTCCTGGACAACCGCTCCTTCTGTGTGGCCATCCCTCCCTTCACGTCCAGTTTCCAGCCTCTGGCCATGGGGGTTCCGCAAGGGTCCTCGCTGAGCCCCACATTGTTCAACCTTTACGTGAGACCGCTGGCTGATGTCGCGAGGCAGTGGGGCCTAACTTTGGTCTCATATGCCGATGACACTCAGCTGGCGGTTTCTCTCAGCGGGGATGTACAACAAGATGCCCCCAGGTTTCAGTCTGGACTGAAGGCGGTGGCTAGCTGGTTGACAGGAAACTGTCTCCAGCTTAATGCCACAAAAACGGAGGTAATGGTTGTCGGGAAGGGAGTAGAGCTATGGGGCGATCAGTGGTGGCCTTCTGAGCTGGGCCCCACTCCGACCTCGGTGTCGGAGGTGAAAAATCTGGGGGTCTGGTTGGACGCTGGCCTTACCTTTGTAGGGCATACCAAAAAAACTGCAGCCGGTTGTTTTGGTCTGTTAAGAGGACTTAGACCAGTTCTTAAATGTTTCGATGCCCCAACCAGACAGCTTGTAGTCCAGGCAACTATCATCTCTCGTCTGGACTACGCTAGCTTTCTCCTGGCTGGGGCCAACCAGGCTGAGTTAACTCGCCTACAGCGGGTTCAAAACGCTGCGGCTAGAGCCATTGTTGGCCTACCCAGATTTTGCCCGGTGGTGAATGTCCTCCGCTCCCTGCATTGGCTCCCTGTAAGGAAGCGTATTCTTTTTAAGGTCCTTTGTTTGGCCTTTAAAATCTTAAGAGGTATAGGCCCTGAAATCTTGTCCAACTGTATCTTTTTCTATGTCCCTACCCGCAGTCTCCGATCTCAGGGCCAGGCCCTTGCTGTGGTCCCCAGATTTAGACTCAGCCGGATGGGGGGTTGTTCCTTCAGCGTGAAAGCTGCACTAATTTGGAACACCCTCCCAGTTGAAGTCCGTCAGCTAGATGATCTGCTGTCTTTCCGGAGAGCTATTAAAACATTCTTGTTTTAGTTGTCCATTTTAGGTCTTTTTTTTCCTGTTGTGTTATGTTTCTCCTTGTCTCTGCGCCGGGACGCTCCTTGGCTGGAGTAGCTGTGCGCATAACAAATTAATATAACATAACATATAACATAACATTCACAGCCCATAGCACCTGTTTACCTGCGAGAGCAGCCACAAAAAACACCGCCACAGATGACCCCAGCAACTATCGTTAATGAGGTGCAGAGTAAGTGTTCCTGAGCAAAAATCCGCAACAACACCACACCGCAACATTCTCAACAACCAGCTAGATCGGTGATATGACCACAAAACATGTGATAAGGCGCGTTAGCAGCAAGAAACCAACACCTGCTCTGACCTGGTGTAAAGTCGGACGACAACCTGCACCAATAAAGGGAGCCCAGCCCAGAGCCACACCTGAAGTAAAAAAGATGCCATGGAGCTACTGATCCTGCAGCTCGGAGCCCCAACAGGCCCACAACACCCACCGCCACCAACCCCAGGCACGCCACCAACCCCCCAGACCACCACAGAGGCAGTGCAGACACAGACCGCGGACCTTCAGAAAACACACCAGCCTCACAGACATGACATAGGAGTATGTCATTGCTTACTTCAGGCTTAAAAGGACAATCATCCTCCGCATCCTGAACATCATTGCCCACAGGCTGACGGTATCCACACAGCGGATAACCAACATCCCACCTCAGACAAAGCTGCTGGCTGTGCTGCACCTGTTGGCCTCTGGTACCTTCCAGCCAACAACCGCCAGAGTCGGAGGGGTCTCACAGCCAGCCCTATCAAAGTTCCTCAAACCTGTCCTGGTTGCCATCATCAGCTTGGTACCACAGTAACTATACTTCCCCCACACTGCGCAGGAACAGCTGGAGACCAAGCAAGGCTGCATTCCCGCACATGTTGGGGCAATTGACTGCACACATGCCCTACTTGTGCCCCCTGCCGACACTGCACACAATTACCGCAACAGAAAGCACCCGCATTCCATCAATGTGCAGGCAATAGTGGACCACCGGGGAGTCTTCACCAATGTCGTCGCCAATTACCCAGGCAGTGTGCATAATTCCTACATCTTCCGACAGTCCATCATCAACCGGCGCTTCAAGGATGGCACCTACGAAAATGCTCTGCTCGTTGGTAAGTACCAAATGAACACACCACACACCTCAACTCCACAATCATGCAACTCACAACTCTGGGAATGCACACGTTACAAACTCACATACAACATGCCAAACAACATGCCCACCTACCAGACACGACAGCACAACTTACTGTACACAAGCCATCAACGGCATGGCACCTCAGCCACACAATAGCAGATTGTGGGTAGAGGTGGGAACGAGGCATGTGCGAAGGAGGCAAGTGACCCATTAATAAGCATGTACACAATGCCAAGTGTGGCATGGATGTGCTTGCCAGACTGAAGTATGCAGACCACACACATATCCATGTCAACACACCGCTGGTGTATGGAGTGTAGTGGACACAACTATGTCACCGCAGGCCCTGGTGTAGACCTGGGACATGTAACCGTGTCATATCTTCATGTGAGCGTAAGTGGGGTGGACAGGTGTACGACAGTACTGCGTAGGGGTGTGGCTCCACCCGTGGATCTGGGTGTGGTTCAGTGTGGGCCTTGCCAAGGATGCGGCTGATGCGTGTGTCTCTGTTGTAGTGTCTGCGTCACCCGTCATGCAATCAACACTGTTGCCATGTGGCATGACCCCGGTGTGCGTGGTCAGCCATAGGGGTGCATGGGGGAGAGCATGCCTGCTCGGGGTCAGGCATCACACATGCCAACTGTTGTGTGTGTCGCTATTACTGCAGCATGAGCCAAAGATGTACCCTCAACTGCATGTCGAGTTCAGCCAGGCAGGTGTTACTCAGCACTGTTCTTGAAATGGGCCTAAGCACACGTGGCTGGCCACATTCTGTGCAGCATCATCACTGTGTCGTACTCAGGCCTGTAGACATGCGCAGACAGGCATGTCAATGGTGTGCTGTAGGGGTGCATGTGATGTAATCGCGCTGGACACACAAGTGAATGTGCTCGGAGGGTGGTGCTGCAGTGAGGCTATGTAGTACACAGTGATGCAGCTCATTTGCAACATGCAGTACATGTCACACAGGAATCATTAAGTCACACATAACACACTCCAATGAACCAGTGACCCAGCCAACACATCATGCAGTACGTAGTCTTGACTCATGTCTCTCTACATTGTCACAGGTGAACAAGGATATGCACTCTGCGCTTGGATGATGACACCCCTCCGAGCCCCGAACACACAGGCCCAGAGGCAGTACAATTTGGCCCACAAACGCACAAGGGGCATCGTGGAGCACACATTTGGCATGCTGAAGTCACGTTTCAGGTGCCAGGACGTCACAGGTGGTAAGCTCCTGTACAGCCCAGACCTCGTGTGCAAGATGATCGTTGCATGTTATGTGTTGCACAAATTATGTGCACACAGAAAAGCCCCAAGGATACGAGTGCCAGATGCACCGGACGATAATGATGAAGATGAGGCAGGTGGACCATACCTCACTGCAGCCACAGCAGGAATAACCCGTTGGGACTGGACCATTGACAATTTCTTCTCTGGTTGGCGTCACATTGTGTGGGTCCTTCGCAGTAATGGCACAGTACGTTGACTGCCACAGGCACTGCATGTGCTAATAAAAGCATTCTGATGCACATTCCCTGTGTGCATGTCACTCATCTATACAAGCACTTCACTCAGACAAGTGTGGGTCGACATGTTGTGCTGTCAATTGAGGGATTTGTTGATGGATGGTGGGTGTGTCACCTCTGTGCAGTGAGGCTGTTTATGGTGTCACGTATTCGAACTGCCAGTTCTGTGTGTCACAGTTGTTACGGTATCCCACTCTTCGGCGTTTCACATGTGTCCCAAATCATTCCATTTTGGCTGTCATTTGTGGCAAACAGGTGACAACAGGGATTCGCTTGGGCTCTGATATGTGCCGCCATGATGCAGGGATGCACCCTGTGACACAAGTTCCACGACATGGGCAAAATGTACGTAAGGGGGAGTCACTGCCCTCACATTAGTCCGTGCTTTCATTCTTGTTTGGTCATGGACATGGCACGTCGGTGTGCAGGGGGTGTTGTTTGTTCCTCTGCAATGTGAGGGGGAGATGCGGTTTCACAGTGTGTACCATGTTTATCTCCGCATTGACGCAGGTTACGTACTGAATGCATATCAATGTGCATTGTGGCTGTTTGTGGAAAAAAGCCTATCTGATTTGGACAATGATCATTTGTTCTGCGTCACAGCTGTGGGGTTGTGCTCGCACGTTGTCATCTCACCGTTTATTGACTCTGCTTTTAGGTAGCATTTTCCCACCAGACTCGTGGGATTTGCTGGCCGGTCGCTGGTTTTTGGTGCTTTTTGTACCGCGATTGGCCTCATCATAGAATTTCTTGCGTTCGCATTTTTGCGGCGTGGAGTTGATTTTGACGTGGTCAGTTGATGCGTTATCTGGTGATTATCGCATGGTGCCGCCGTGTTGAGAATGCTTCGTTAACACGGCATAATTTTCCCGTGATAGACTGCGATGTTGGAGGTTGCGTTAAGTAACTTTTGCGATGGTTATCACACGTTCTTGAGAATATCCCCCACAGTTGTTGTATATTTTCAGTTAGGCAGCTGAATAAACACTGATAAGCACTGATTTCAAAAGGTGGGGAAAACACTGAGAAAACACTGTACTGAACTTCACAACAAATAAACACTGAAAACAAGACAGCCCAAATGCATGTAACAAATACTTCCCACATGGGGAGAAACTGGCTGATTGCCAGATCACCTATTTTGGAATGTGGATTATTAGTAGTGGTAAATACATATCTACCACTGGCCACTAACACAGTCTAGGGCTCAGAATAGGTCTTAGAAAAATTATTCTGATGCTCAACCCATGGTAGCTTGGTTGCTATCAGGCAGGCTTAACTTCAGAGACAGGTATGTAAAGCATTTAAAACCACCAATTCAGTAAATAATTAAGATGCAACACCCAATAAAAATCCAACGCCAATTTTATGAAAATAGGAAATCTTGAAAATCACACCAAAATGAAAAGAAATCTAATGTAGGGAACCAGAGATTTGAATTTGTAAAGATTTAGCACTATATAGCACATAGAAATCTATAGCGCCTATTGGGACACCTGGTCCGCTAGACCGGGACAATGTCAAGCTTTCAGACCGACCACGATGGAGCCCTGCGTGACTATCCCTCGCTTTAGGAATTGGTAAATGTTTTTGCCTTCTGACTTAGAAACTTTTCTGGAGCTTTTTTTCAGGGGGTCCCTTGAAGCTCTCGGTCAGTCCAGATTTGGTGAGTGTTTGCCGGCTTGCCTTGCAAAGAGCTCCCGGTCAAACCTATGGAAGCCAGACCTCCGGAGATCTCCAGCAGGACGAACCACTGATCCAGGCCGGCTTACAGTTGAAGGTGGGCGGCTTGACTCTTTTGGTTGGACCAGGTCACCTTTTCTACATTCGGACTTAGAAACCTTTACGTACTTTTTTCTCCCGTGGTCTCTCGATGCTCTGTACCAGGCCGGATTCAGTGAGGGTTCGCCAGCTTGGGGTTTGATCAGCTCCCAGTCAAACTCTGGAAATCGGACCTGCGAGGCTTATCACTGGGACGAACCTGGAGAGCAGGCCACGGTTGAGGGTCGGCGACTTAGCTGGCCAGGTCAAGTTGGTCAATTTATGGGGCTTTTTTCCAAAGTTGCCCCAAACTTCTTCAAACTCCTGGAACTTCTTCCTGGTATTCCTTTGATAGTTCTAACATGTCCAAAACATACTCCAAGATGGTCCTTGAAAGTTTGTGACTTCAATTTCCAAAATCCACTTGGTCAAAACCCTTACAAATCCACTGGTAGTACTCCAGGCTGGGGATTCTTGATGGTGATGTTTCAGATGAGCGCTGTTAAGCTGTAGCTTTCCGGCAGTTCACTTTTTAGTCATTTTGAAGCAAGTTAGGTCCACCGGGATGTAGTTCCAGATTGTGCTGCAGGCGCTGTCAATCAGAGTATAGAGTCTGGTTGATAGAAATCAAACTTCTCAGCGTGGACCCTTCTTCTTCCTCTTATTTCAAGCAGGAGATCTGAGAGGCACTGCCCCTCTCATATACTTATTCAGTGTTTCCTTGGGTCACACAGGAGGACACTCCTGTCCAATGAGGTGTAGGGCAACCCCAGAGCATGACCATTTCCTCCAAAGTGTGGCACAATGGTCTCCCAGAAAGCACTATTTCTCCAAAATTGAATATGGCTGAAGTCTCTGCAGAGAGGCAAGAGCTGGCTAAACCAACCTCCAGGATGGCTCATCTCCATATACTGCCTCCCCTGGCATCTGCACATTCCTTCCTTAAGCCTGCCATCTGTCTGGGTTCAAAGAATAGGGGTATAAATGAAACTGGCTACTTCTGCCTGTCCCCTCCTTCTTATGAAGATCATGGTATACAGTACAGCCCTTCCCATTTGCTCTGGCATTCCTATTCAGCAAAATCCTCTCCTCCCAGAATGGTTCCCCCCCCAGGGGCTACTTATCACCTTATCAAAGTATCCTGGCTAATCCACTTAACTTTGACCAATCAGGGCAGATCACTGGAAGGCAGAATTTTGGATTACAGACAAGAAAGTCTTATAACTTCTTGTCTATCCAATTTAGGATAAATTCAACAATAGCATATTGTTGGATTTATTAACACCATTCTAGTAAGTCTCAGAATTATACTTATTTGTGTTTCCTGGTGGGAGTTATTAATTAATAACTTCTTGCCATGTTAACCTATGTGGCTGGGAATCTGCAAAGGGGAAAATTAACTGGGCAATTTTTCGAACACCAGTTCTTATAACACATCTTTTATAAGGAACCTGCCTATATCTACAGAACCCCCCCACCCCTGGAACACCTAGGGGAGGCTTAAGGGGTTCTAAATATTTGAAACTATTACAGATCCCCACTCCACAGTGCTCCTAGCACAAATGTCGATTTTGGGAAGCACTTTACTACAATGTGGGAAGCTAAATGTGCAATTTCACCGAACCCAAGGCATATGAAACCTATTTATAAGTGTCCTCCTCATATATACCTGTCCTTACCACTGGGACAGCTAGGGGAGACCTTGGGGTACCTAAAAATTCAAAATATTGTAGTCTAATAATTTGTAAGTGCACCAAACACTAAAGTCAAGTGTGGGCACAATTTCCATGTTAAAAGCAGTCCTACAACACAGGGCTGATTTTAAACTAACCTTGGGCCTCAGCAGATGCTTAAAGGGCTGCTAGCCTCTAAACGGCCATGCCCTATTATATACTAGGGATTCAAAGGTAGTTTTGATCCTCTTTCCCTATTATGTACTAGGGCCTAATAGGTGAGGTCATTCCAATCATAGGGTTACGCTAACCCATAGTGTACCCTAGTGTATGTAGGTGTTTTCACTGTATTCTAAGTGTGTTTTCAGCATAGCCCGGGCCTGGTTAGGCAGAGCCCAGGGACAGTCAGAGTCAGTTACCACAAGTACCAGTCAGCAAATAAATGGGGGGTGCCCAATGGGGGGATGCCTTTGCAACAACTTATCTGTGAGTTTGATGAAAGGGGAAGCATACTTTTCTGGAAGGAGTCCTGAAAATATGTTGAAGCCATCAGGAATTCATTCATCAGATGTTTACAATTTTTTTCCAGGAAGTCTCAGCTTTTCATCCAATATCTTCCTGTTTGCTTGGACACTTCATCAGAGATGTAACTTAGGAGTTAATTAACACAGTATTCATCAGATTTATGTTGGTATTTTTCTAGGATGTAACTAATTGTGTGCCTCCTGATCTTATTATCTATGGAGCATTTTTAGCACAAAGTGGATGAGAGCTTCACTTTCACCACTTGAGCAGTCTGGGGTGATGGAGGCTTTCTTTTTTATCTGTGTGGTGTTTAAAGGGAGAGTGCCACTCCTGAAGAGTGAGAAAAGTCTCCTTTGTCTATAGTTGATAAGCTTGACCAGGTGTGGGCATGCTGAGAAACATCAAACAGACCTTGCAGTCCTACCGCGTGTACGGTTCCAGATGTTTTGCATCTTTCATTTATTCTCTGGGTGGTCTGTTTCATTTTCTATATAGATGTGAGTTTCAGAGTGAGCTTGTGCAATGTCAGTTCTATTCTAAGGCAGCTTACTTCTATTGCCCAGCCAGCTGTGAATACAGATTTTTGGCTGCGGTTGAATTGCTCTTCCCTAGCTGTTTGATTAGGTTTGGTTTTTTAGATCATAGTCTTGTCAGCCTATATTTTGTAGAAGGCACAAGCAGGCCCTACAGAGGAAACGTAGCCAAAGGCAATATGTAGAAAACCTTCAAAAGGTTGGTTTTATATGAGATTAAACAAGAATGTATTCAGTAATTTACAAACAATTTTTGTAACTCAAACATTATCTTATATTCTGTTCAACAAATTATTTGGAAATAAGTAAGATTGCTATATTTAAGTGCGTTAATAAACAAAATCCTCAACACAGTTGTGGGCCATTCACCTACTCTCTACTGAACATTATGACACAGTACCTTTTGAAATGTTTAAAATCTAAATAATAGCAGATTAATTTGTAGCCTTGCATTCTAAGGCACCTGAAACTTGATGCTTAAAGCATTTCGCCACAGCGTTCGTACACTCATTGCCGCCCTTCTTTAAGGTGATGCTGCTGCTGCTGCTGCTTTGTGAACATTCATAGCTGACAAGGGTCCCAATGGCAAATGTCTCACCTTAAGTCAGTCCTAGCCTTTTCAAAGACATCACATTGTGATCTGGGTCTTGAAATGTTGCAGTTAATGTTGTAACTTTGCGTTCAAAACCTCCAGCAGTGAAGTTCAGTTACATAAAATGCCAAGATTAGCTGAAAGTATCACCCATAGCAATGGGATACCGTACAGCTTTGAGTTTTGTTGGTATATGGAAACTCTTGTGCCATATTTTCACCGATATCCCATTTGCATAGTGACAGAACTCTTTGCACAACTATTTGTCACTACACCTCGGATTGAATGTTTAAAGCCTGGGGTGTTTGCTCTTGACCTGCTATCAATATTGCCTTGTCAGAAAAGGGGGCTGATATATAAAAGTTGTATACCCATTCTGTGTCTGTGGGTAAATGGGATAGCAGGTATTGGCCAACATTCCTATGAACCAGCCACTTTGCCAATCAGTGAATGAAATAAACAATACCAAAAGATCAAATACGATTTTAATATTTCCAAATTCTCTACAGAGTATACAATATTCTGATCAAAAACAGGCTTCTAAACCCAACACCTTTAATCCAAGCACACCAAAGTGGAGGAAACAGAAGGAAGAAGAAACAATATATTAGTGACATCCCTAAACAACAAAACTCCAGCAGCATAATCTTAGGCCAGTCTTTTTTTGATACTCTGCATAACAAAGTTACATTGTGTTGGCCCCTTCAGCTGGAAATAAAAATGATTCATTCTCTCTCACTGTTCTTTCATTTAATTGCATTTTAGTTTGTGGTTGTGCAGATGTTTATGAGTCTTTACATACTTACACTGATGAGGGCTGTTTCCCTTTCTGTGGTGTTTTATCAGTTAGTAGGGGTTTAAACCTATTACAGGATAGCCAATGTACAATACATTTCTTCATAAATGATTTTGAACTTTTGTAAAATTTTTACTTTGTTTTCTGCATTTCCTATTGTTGTGCAAAAGGCAGTTTTATGTCAAAAGCAAAGATAAAATAAATAAATATTCAATTCTTCCTATTACTTAGTTACTTAGCACACTTTCAGACCAAATACTTTGCTTAATTTGTGCCTATTTTTCATTATCAGCATTTGACCCAGTAGGTTTGTGGAATGCAGAGGAGGGCTAAAGAACTTACAGGAGGGGAGAACGTCCAGTGACAAAGAACCCACAAGTGTGAGATGAAGAGACAGGAAGTGTAGGGTATTGGAAGACAGAGGGACACTAAGAAATCCACACTAGATTGCTTTATGATTGGGTAACCCTGCCATTTGTCAACTCCAGCGCTCTGAAATTATGGAAAGAGGATCTAAAGAAAAACCTTGGACCCCTGAATTTTTTATTTCAGATTAAGCACTGCCCAAGTCCCTAAGATTTCCCTATGCATGTGGCCCTAGAAGTAAAAACCACTTTTGTCGATGTCAGGACAGAACATCTGTTGTCTGCTAATTGCAGGGCTTGCCAGCCTGACCACCATCACAATGTAAAACACTTGCTCTAGCCTGCAATGCCAAGTACACTGAAGGTCAACAACGCAGCACCAGCAGCTGACCATAACCAGCCAAAACCAAACCCACCTAATGATCACTAGTGCTCAAAGATCTTTTGTTGTTTGTGCACTCCTTCTTTGAGTGTATAGCAGAGCTACATGTTATGATCTTCGCATCAAACATAAGGTTCATGATTTCTGGAAAGTGAAAATCTAGAAGCACTTTTCATGTGCCATTTTCCCTATTACCCTCTAAAGCCTTTGGGACCACTGCACAAGTGTTGCTCTCCACGCAGCCACCAGTGCAGAACTGATTGGTTTTCAGATCTTGTTGGGCTGTGTTGAATATTTTTATGTACATTATTTCACTCTCAGTCATACCTGGAGCATCACTTACTTCTTTTCTTCCACAGCTAGTAGACAATTTTGGCTATTGTTGTTCAGAGGTTGTATGCAGGCCTCTTCTGATGCCCCAATCTGAGCATATGGTGTCTCTGTGCCTGTTTGATTTGTCTCATCTTAAGTCTATAAAAAGTTGCAGAAAATCAGTGCTGAACTTGTGTAGATAGTTGCAGGTGATGGGCACCAGCACTGATTTTCATGAACCAGGATTTATTTTTCACCATCAAACTTTGACCACTAGCACGTGAGAGAAAGGTAGACATCGGTAAAAAACCCATAAGAAAGTAACGTGAAGGGAAGAAAGAGATAACATGACAACAATTGCATGATGATGCAATAAAGAAATGAAAGGTGGATCAGTAGTAGATACCCATAGTATATGACAACTGGCAGCATGGGTAGCAAGCTGCTAAAAACCATTTGACCGCTTCATTGAGTACTGAAGGCATAATCCTAGAACCTGTGTCTAGAGCACACAGGATAATTCAAATTCAAATGCACTAAAAGCAAGGCTACTAGAATTATATGCCAAGGAAGGGCCAAACTATGCAGTAGGTTTGAACAAACTATGCATCAAGAAAAGGTAAATTATATGGCATAAGTGATTCATTTTGTGATAGTATTACTTCTTGATGTTGTCATTTGTACGTATGTTCACACTATACGGGCAAGGGTTTCACTTCATTAGTACCGGTTTAACACCCAAGGACAGCAATAAGCAACTGAAAGTTTACCAGTCAGCCTTTCAAGTTGCCTTCCACTGTTTGACAACTAATGTAGCAGCGTGTTGCTTAATTTTTATCCGTTTGAGATTTTATAAAACATTCAAATATGCAGCATATGATGGAGTTGATGGCAAATGCAACAAATCCATAATCATGAAGAAAACGCCACAAGAACGCTTAATTCCTATGGGGCTGACTAACAGTGTCTTAGACTTGCTATGAGGTTACACAATCAAATCAAAATAACAGACTAACATGTCCACCACTCAGATTAATTTCATATTTCCCTATACTAACTTCCCTCAACCTCCCCTTCACTCATCCCAAACCCGCTCCTACGACTATAAACTAAAGAAAAAAAGAAATTCTACATTCTTCCCTCTTTTATCCCTCTACTATTCCTTTTCAATCCAAATAGCAGACTAACATGCCTACCACTCAAATGAATTGCTATTTCCCTATACTAATTCCCACTAATCCTGAACAGCACTTCAACACCTCATCAGGGCTAGCAAGCACCATATAAATGCAAACCTTTTTACCTCTTCTATTCCTCCAATATCCTTCTCAATCCAAATAACAGACTAACATATCCACCGCTCAAATTACTTTTATATTTCACTATACTAATTCACCACTAATCTTTTATGGGTTCTGGAGTAGCGTGCTACTTGCCGAAAAAGCACTTCAACTCCTCCTCTGGGGTGGCAAGTTCTATATAAATGCAAACCTTTTCCCTCTTCTACCCCTCCATTATCCTTCTCAATCCAAATAACTGACTAACTTATCCATTGCATAAATTACTTTCATATTTCACAATACTAATTCACCACTAATCCTTTATGGGTTCCAGAGTAGCGTGCTACTCTCCAAAAATGTGCTTCAGCGCCTCATCAGGGGTAGTAAGGGCTAAAGAAATGCAATTACAAAACAATACAATAGGACTGGCAGCAAAAAGAAATGCATGTCTGCAAGTCCATCTTCCCTTGTCCTGCAGATCTCAAAAGGAGAACCTGGCATGGATTTAGAGCTGAAAGAGCATCAATCCATTCGCAAAAGAACTCAGGGTGACCTAGAGATTTGCCTAGCCTAGCAGAGGCTGATCATGTTTGACTTTGTGTGCCAAGGTCTCTCTGTGAATGCCAACTTCTAATCTCGCTACAAGTGGAAGGAAAATTAATGAAAATTGATTGAAAAGCGTCTGGTCTTATCATGTATTGACTTAAGCTTTCAGAGCGTCACTAATCAGGCACGGCAACATTGATCCCAGCATTGTGCTCCCACTCTACCCTAAGCAGAGCAACTGCTTGAGATAGAGTATTGAGGGTGCTGATGGGTCTGCTTGACTAGCATGCTACCGTAGTGCACACGTTGTTCTCTGTAGTTGACAAAACATTCAAGAGCCAAAGTTCTTGTTCATCTTTTAATGATGTAAAATTAAACCCTGGCTTCATCTCCTTGATCGTATTGTGTGATTATGTGCAAAAAACCAACTATCTTCCTCTGCTGCATTTTAGAGCTCATTAAAGATGACTTTTGCACTCGGTAGCAGCTACACCTCTGGTCTCTGCGGATTCCAATTTCAGACACATATTTTCTCCACAAAGTCCAGGTTGGGAAGTACTGGCTCTACCCATGTAGTTTTCTGCAATGTTTGAAGTAGATTTCAAATGTTTTTGGACTTTGCTAAGAATTCCAAAGCAAACATGGAAATCTATTGCCCCTATAGGTGGTCTGGAGTATTCAAAATTCACACCTCATTCGGGTTCTACACCACCGTGTAAAATATATGTTATGTTTAATACATGCATTCCTGGAGTTGAAGTGATGTGCTTTAGGCACTGGAGCATGGGAGAATGGAGATAGAACATCCTTTGCAAATTCCTAAAATGCCTCTGAGCAGGGTATTGCTGATTAGTCTTTCCTCAGTACTGTTATTTAGTTGATATTGAAGGATGTGAGTGAGCCAGCAGATTCAGTTGCTGGAGGGGAGTTTCCAGGCATGGTCTTCATATCATTATCTACTTTGAGTGCTATCACCTTGCACAAAGATGGAGAAAGCATTACAGCCAGATAATGGAATTTGAAAAGGAACCACCTCAAACAGGTTTGTGGTCTTTTGAAAGTGCATTAACACATGCCACTTTGTTGCAGTTCCAGGTTCTTCTTGACCCAGGAAGGGAGTGCTCTGCAGAGTACTCAAATAGATACTGTGATCCAGTGCTGGTATCTGCCTCGTAGTTAGTCTGTCAAAGATGAGGGGACATCACCAGAAAATGTGGGCAACTTGCTGGAGAGCTATGGGTATTGATTAGACTCCTGTCAACCTGCAAATAGAAGGATGAAGTGTGCCTGGGCATCTGCTGGAGGAGAGACTGCAGGAGAATCCCAGCCTTATTCAAAGAGCATGGCACATCAAGAAGAGCAAAGGTTCCAATGAGAGTGTAACTGACAGCTGCCCGAGCTACAAATGTTCACCCAGCCTCCCTGCCTGGTTCGTGTGACAAACTGCCTAAAGTTGCAACAGCCCCCGGGTGTCTATGTGCTGTCCGGCATTAAAGCAATGTGGCCACTGGGACCTGTTCTGTCGCTGCCCCTGATGCGCTTCTAGACTGAACACAGAGTCGTAGTGGGGGAATCCCACCAGCTTGGAGGGCGTGACTGCCAAAGACGTGTGACCGCTGCTGTGACCTGCTGTGTTGTTCTTCACCAATGGCAAGATTGAAAAAGCAAGGTCACTGTGCACAGTGTTTTGCCTACAGTGTTTTGCCTGTTGGCTGAGGCGCTGAATGTGCAAACATGAAAGGTGCACTTCGAACCGCTGTGCCAAATTGCATCCAAGTGGACAGTTAACATGAAACCTGAAACAACACCCTTTACCTCTGATTTAGAGAGATAATCCTGCATGTTACAGAGATTAGAGATTGCCAGCATGACCTCTTTATGCTCAAGAAAAAATAGGAACTGACCTACAGATTACCAAACAGAGTACTTGGTCACACAGCCTAATTGTTAGCTTTCACCTGTGCTTGACTCCTGCCTATGATTGCAACATTGCTATATTGAACTCTGAAGTTGATGTGAGAACTGTAGAATATGGCAACAGTCCCATAGTTGTACTGTGTAGAGCCTTGTACATGAACCTCCATTACTATGCTTAGTGATATATTTTGCTGTGATATCAAAGTAGTTTGGGGATTATCATCAACGAGGCGATAAAAAATTATTGCCGCTTTTGCGTCCGTTTTCGGGTGAAAAGCGGCGATAATTTTATTGCCAAATCAGCAAGGTCACGCTATCACGTGAAACCTTGTATTAGCGCCTAAATTCTGAACGCCTAGCTTTGCATCTCTAATGAGATGCAAAGTGGGCGTTCTTGCCCTGACATGATTGGAGAAATGTCGCTAAGCGTAATTTCTCCTATCATCAAGCCCCACGCTAAGAAGCATAGCTGCAAGAAAAGTAGCGATACCCCTGTTATCGCTACTTTCCTTAAGCCTGCTTCAAGACTGACTTCGCCATGATATCCTATGTAAGGTGGATATCATGGCTAAGTTTGCCTTGCCCTATCATCAAGCTAACGCCAAACTTTGTGAGATTATCGCTGGATTTCCAGCGATAATCTCACGTTTAGCAGTTAGCGCTAGGATTTTTATCGCTTTTGAGATAAGCGTTGCTAATAGCACGCTATCTTAGCGATAAACATCCATGTTAGCCGGCGATAATTATCCTAGCGCTAAGTGCGCTTAGCAATAATTATCGCCGGTCCTTGATGATATGCCTCTTTCTCTTTTAACCAGAAAAAGCACTCTGGAGACAGAGTTCTTGCACCCATTGTTTGATTTTTTGAGTTCTGAATCTAACCCCCACACAATGCATCTTTGAGTAGCCTTTGACTCCTCACCCTTACTATCCTGTTAGCCAAGTGCACTTGGACCAGTTTGCAAAGCGATAATGGGGCACACCCAAGGACACCAGAGTCCACCCCAACAACCACAGTTGTGAGCAGTATCCTCTGCCTTCTCTCTGGTCCCACGTTTAGGGTCTGAAAGTCTAGTTTCCCACAGGAGAAGCTGAACAGATAAAATCAAAACCTCATCTAGAAATGTAGGCTCTGCAATGTTAAAAATGCTTAACTATGCCGGTGTAGAAGTTGACAGGACAGTGTGTGTTATATTGGTGTAATATGGAAATTGTCATCATAACAATACGTTTACAAGAATACCTCTGCTTCTTGAGCCAGTAATATCTGAAATCTGAGAGTAATCTTTAACTTTAGCCACTCAGCAACCCGAAGGTGCTCACTGGATGGTCTTTTAACCTCTTCACCCATCACCATATTCAGCAACACCAGCAAAGCTGGTCACTGTAACTTGCACAATGATCAACAGCAAAGTCACTCTGAGCAGCCCAGCCACATCTACCTACATCACTAACACCCTGAGGAGCTATGGGCTATAAGAGCTGCATCGATGATGTACTGGCAAACTGGGCCGAAGTCAAGTATATTAATGCAGCACTATGGCTCCAATAAGTAATCTTCTGTTATTGTTTAGGAGATCCAGTGGTTTTTCGGCATACTGACAATCATATCATCATCCATGAATAACAGAATCACATCAAGACATATTGAAAGCACTGCACGTTTCAATTCGGCACTCTGGTATAAAGTATAATTATTCCGGTGCTACTTTATTTTCTTCCATACAAAATGAATGTACTTTTCACTGGCACGGGATCGCGAAGGAGCATTGTATCTTCTGGGGCAGTATTTTAGGCTTGCCTTCTTTCTCCTGGCTTAAAAAAAGTAACCACAAATACTGGTAAAACACTGTATAAGGTAAGGAGTGCATCCCTTGGGAAACAAAATTGCATTTTTTTTAAGTTTGTTAGCTATCTGTCCAGTGTTTCGATGTTGGTGCCCAATTTTCTGAAAGGTAACTTGCATGCTTTGCTTTTGTGATGCAATACTGCGTCTGTTTACTGTTGCTGATTAAGAAGCAGTGCTTACTTTGAGCTGGTGGTTGCTGGCGGGGGACACCAGCACTTATTTTTGGGCCAGGCAATTATTTTCCCCATCAGACATTTTCCGAGGATTGAGAGGAAAAAAAAACCACTAAGGTGCCGATTCCGATCCGGTAAAAAAAATTACCATACGACTCGTATCCGTATTTTTTTACGTACGAGTCGCACAAGTACCGTACAAACTGCCAAGTACGATTGGTACGTGAAAAATAACTACGAATAGTGTTGGGAAAAGTCTACGAGAGTGCGTCGGAAAGTGTCCACGTCCGAATATCGTCGGGAAAAGTGTACGAAAGTGAGCCGGACAGTTTCACTTACAAATCGTAAAACACAAGTCCGAGCGCGCAAGTACGATCCCGACCGCACGTCCGAATACACAATCGCACGTAAAAAGGCCCGTACGGAGCCAACGCAGTAGCACACATGTACACGGGTAAACTCATGCCCGTGTACGAGCCGTACAGCCCCCCCACACCCAAATATGTCAGCACCGTACAACACCCTGTCCACACTGCACCCCAGGCCCGCAACTGTACGTGCCGTACCCCCCCATGTACGCGCAGCACCCCCTCATGTACGCGCCATACCACCGCATGTACGCACCGTACCCCTGCACCGCATGTACGCACTGTACCCCCAGCTCCCCGCCGCATGTACACGCCGTACCCCTGCACCACATGTACGCACTGTACCCCCAGCCCACCACCGCATGTACGCACCGTACCCCTGCACCGCATGTACGCACTGTACCCCCAGCCCCCACCGCATGTACGCACCGTACCCCTGCACCGCATGTATGCACTGTACCCCCAGCCCCCCCGCATGTACGCACCGTACCCCTGCACCGCATGTACGCACTGTACCCCCAGCCCCCCACCGCATGTACGCACCGTACCCCTGCACCGCATGTACGCACTGTACCCCCAGCCCCCCCACCGCATATACGCACCGTACCCCTGCACCGCATGTACGCACTGTACCCCCAGCCCCCCACCGCATGTACACACCGTACCCCTGCACCGCATGAATGCGCCGCACACCAACACCGTACCCCAGCCCCCTCACCCATCATCGCGTATGTACGGATCGTACCTACGCGAAAAATACTCTTACAGAACCAGGACACTGTAAAACAGCACAAGGAGGGTCAATCCGACTCGCACAACACCACAAAACACGTCGACATGACAAAATACATCTCAAAGACTGACCTGGCACATCCAAACAGGCAAACAGAGGCCCCAAATCACAACCACCACTTATAACACACCCATCAAAATTCAAACACAGCCACACCCACAAATGGACCAATAAAAAGGGCCCACACACACAACCCATGAGCCTTTGCAACAGACCCACTGCTGCCAGACCCCACTGACAAACAACCCCACACAACTCATACCTTCGCTACACCTTCACTCACACACCTTCACACAACCACCTCCACAAACATCCCCCTCTTCACATCCACACCCACACCCCACACCATGCCCACAGACAAGAATCCAAAGTTCACCACGGCGGAGCTGGAGCTCCTTGCCAACGAAGTCATCAGAGTCGAGCCACAGCTGTTTGGAACATTTGTCAGACAGACCAGCATAGCTGCAAAATCTGCCATGTGGCAGAGGATTGTCGACAAGGTGAATGCTGTTGCGCCCGTCCGAAGGACCAAGCATGAATGCCAAGCCAGGTGGTACGATCTGCGCACAGCGGTCAAGAGGAAAATGAATGAAGAACATGCCCAGACCAACATCACTGGAGGTGGGCCGCCCTGCAGACCCGTACACTACCATCCCTGGGAGGAGAAGGTGATGGCCATGCTACCGCCGGTGGGACTACACGGAGTCAAAGGAGTCGCAGAGCCTGGTGAGTACACAAACAACTCACGTAACTTTGGGGGGAATGGAATCCACACCCCAACCACAACAAATGCACGCACCTACCCCCAAGCACTCACCGCACACAACCACACCCAAAAACCACGCCCATGCCACTAACGTCACCATTCACCCTTCACAAATCAAGGCAAGGCCATGTCCAAGGCTACAACAACCACAAACACAAGACTGGATGTCCGGGAGGCTAGGAGGGTGGGCCCCACACAACACATTGTGAAAATGAGACGCAGACAACAATGTCCTCAGCCCATATGGCATAGGTACATACCCATGCACAATGCACAGGGACTGGCAAAGTACTGACAAGGTAGCTGACACTGGGCCCTGCTGTATCCAGCACAAGGCCCTCCTGGGACCACTGTACACTCAAACACCAACTCCACAAGCACAGGTATCTAGCACAGGAACTCACACACACTGTCATGCCAGCATGCACCATGAGGGGACACACACATCACCTGGGAGACCCAATGACAACTCACACTACACACAACAGCACGCCCGGTCACACCCCCCTCCTAACAGAAGCACACCCCCCAGGGCAGGCAACGGATTCACACACTCCCACAATGGACATGTGACACAACAAGACCAATCCAGAGCCAAGTAAGCATCAGAGCCAACTATCTACAGGTCACACACTCAGGAGAACATCCCAATCTGTCCCCCGCAACATGCCCATCCCCAAGTGGACACTGAGAGGAATGCTAGGGACATCCAACTACCTGGGTGAACTGTGTCAACTTGAGTATGTATGATACATGGATGACCCCGACCAACCTGGCCCCTCTGGTGTACAAGCCCCTGCAGCACCTGCGTCAGGTACATCTGTGCCAACCCCCACCCCCATTCCTGTCACATCCCAGGAGACACCCAGGAGCCCTGCTCGCACTGAACAACACAGCCAGTCTGACCATGAGGGACAAGGTTCTCAGGGCACCCAGGAGGAGGCAGGCAACCCTGCAAATGCCATCCCTCAGGGGTCCCGTAGACCCGATGTGCCCACAGCGACAGGCCAGGCTCGTGTGGGCAGGGGTGGTGGGAGTGGAGGCAGGCGGAGGCGCAAACCTGACCAGCCAGCTCAGGACCCCGGTATGTCACACATACGCAACATCCTGGACTCATACCGGCGTGACACCAGAGGCATGGACCAGGTCGTGTCCAGACTTTCCGGGATGCAGGGGACCCTCGATGAGATAAAGAACCTGCAGGTCGAGCATCATGCCAGTCATCAACAACACCAAGGACGGATGGAGGCAAGACTGGCTGAGCTCCTGGCGGTGCACAGGGACGTGAGCCAATCACTCCGTCAGATCGCCCAAAGTCTGGCAAACCCTCCCTGTGCCACCAGGCGTAGACCAGTACCAGACACAGGGAGGGAGGAGGAGGAGGATTCATCTGACGGAGCGTCCCTAGCATCGTCAAGGCCTGCATCTGAGGGTCCCCGGAGGAAGGTGGGTCGTCCACGGAAAAGACCGTGAGAGTCAGCGGACCATCCCCATCTCCCAGGTCACCTGGCCTGGCACCTGGCCCTCTGGCGCAACAGCAGCACCTCACCCAATGACATTCTCTGCCACATGGACTTGCTGGTCACAGTCTGACCAATGATGACCAACACTGTGGCCTGGACTCTGATGACTCCAACTGACAAGGATGCCATCTCCCCCTGTGAACTTTGGATTCTATTCCCCCAATAGAGCACCTTAGCACATCTATCAAATGACTCACCCCACCAAAAATAAATTAATATTGTTCTGTACATGAGATGTTGCTGTCATTTTGCATTATTCAACGACATATGTGTGTGGAAATGTCTAACTATACCTGAGTGTTGAACTAACTCCAGCCATCCATACCCTGGGATCAGAGTCTGGTACAGGACACACATGGGTCACAAGGTATCATTCAATATAGGCATGGAGCACAACACTCACCTGTGATGGCCTCTGGCTGCTGAGGGGGGGCTTGCTAAACTGTGCGGACAGACCTATTTGGGAGATCATTATCAAGGCGTAGAGGTCAGGGCCCATGTGGAGGTACCCGGGGAGGGAGTCCCAGGTATGTGTGGCCAGGTGGGAGAACAATGTCCTGTATGCTGGAGTACGGTGGATGTGAAGAACGGTGGCCAGGGCAAGGTTGGATGCACGGAGATGGCCCAACGGGATCTAGGATGACAGACGTACAAGGTTGGTTTGGGGTCGGGGTTGTGGACTGCCTCCTGAGTGTGGGTGGGGAGTGTGGAGGTCATCCAGCAGCAGACAGTGATCCATTGCAGCTATCTATGGTGGACGGTGAGGTGGCTGGGGCGCAGGGTGTAGAAACTGAGGTGTGCAGATGCCCCCTGGAAGTGGACCAGTTTCCTGGGAGTTTGGATGTACTTGCTCCGTAGAGGGCAGGGCAGTATATGAGACGGATGTTGTCATGGACATGGGGGATGGTCTGTCGTAACTTGGAGTGGATCTATCTGTGGATCATGTGCATAATGCAGAGGGCGTTGCAGCATGAGGTACCGATGCTGTGGACTAGCATGGCATATGTGAGCGAGCCAAACATGATGCACACCATCTTGTGTGTGTGGCCACTGGGTGCTTGTGCAGGGCCCGCAGCAGCAGGCGCCATCTCCCTGAAAAATGCCCCATTTTGCACACAAAGGCTAGGATGTCAGAAAAACAACTGCAACAGGCGCGTGTGTAAAGTAAGGAGTGTCCAGTGTCACATGGCACACCCAGAGACAATGCATGCACAATCACCAAAGAGCCATTACACCGGATCAGGAAACTGAAGGGCGACCTGCGCACAGGAGACACACCCTCAGCAGCTGGTGATGGCCCATTGTGTGGTTGACCTTGCTAAAAAACATACACGACCATGTACTTCATGCCCAATAGAGAGCCTAATCCATGAGCAACTGCATGCATGTCGCTAAACCACACATGGACTCCTATGCATTATCGACAGCAAGTATGCCAGAGATGCCGCATGCCAAGTGGCAAGAGACCTGCATTGACAGAGAGGAGGCACCTTGGAGTGTGACGAACACCTTTATTACTCAGCCTCACACTAATGCAATTGCATCCATTGGAACAGAATCACAGGTCATTCGGCTGACCATGTGTGACCTACACTGGACACCCCCTGCAACACACAGATGTAGTAAATCCTACTGAGCTGGCACACAAGTGAAGGGGTTGAGCCTCACACCCCTTGCTGCATACGGAGAGTGTACAATTCCCCATTGAGCCTCATATGGGGATGTCCCACACCATGTCCACCATTAGCATCCCGTATGTTCCTGAGGGACGTTATACACACATTGATGCCTTCATCAGAATCCACAAACCATGACAGATGACTGTCAGGAAGGGTGACTATCAATTCATGGGAGCCATGCAACATGTCAGGTGGCCCATGGTGAGTCGACATGTATGCACGGTAACACAACATGCACAGGAGCAGTCCCCACATATCACAAACACGTACCACCCACAAAACGCCTTGCTGCACTCCTTACCCAAAATGACTTTTCACCATGTCTGTGCATGTAACTCTGATCCAGCACACGTTGCAATACTCATGAGGAATAGCAGGAGTGCAATGATGAAATGAGCAGACGACAGCCGCAGGAACCTGGGGAGGACAGACACACAACAAGTCAGCGAAGAGCTAGTAATCCGCAGACATGTACATGCACTCTACAGGATTGATGTTGTCACCATGCTAATAATGAATTTTGTGTACCCGCTAAAATTTGGGGAATGTCATCATCACTTGAATGACACATCAGAACACACCTCCAAGTCACTTAGCACACAGTCAGCTCGACACACACATTGCAACACATGCCACACAAGGCTCTAAGCATGCACACTCAGACACAGGGACTCACCATCATGAGAAGAAGTTGCGGATAAGCTGACTCCGGATGTCCTCATCCTCATCCTCATCCTCACTTGCCCCGTGCCCGAGCCCTTCATCCTCCATGGGTGGATTATCCTGCTCATCCGGATCCAGGATGAGTGGCACGGCCTTCTCCACTGCCATGTTGTGCAGCATGCAGCACACAAGGAAGATTTTGCAGACCTTCACCGGGGCATATGGGAGTGCGCCGCCGGTCTTGTGGAGGCACCGGAATCTGCTCTTCAGGAGGCCAAACGTCCTCTCAATCACGCGCCTCATCTGCCCATTGGTGTCGTTGTACCGGTGTTCTGCGGCTGTTCTGGGGTTGCGGAGAGGCGTCATCAGCCATGGCATGTTGGGATAGCCAGCTTCCACTACATGGAAACATCATGGACAGAAGTGGGTCAGAAGAAGCAGTAAGATATTAAGATACCGCTAAATACAGGACTAACAGAGTATACCCACCAACAAGACATGCACGTTCGTTGCGCAGCTGCAGCATCATTTCAGGCACCCTGCTACGCCTCATGATGTAGGCATCGTGTGCTAATCCTGGAAAACGGGCACAGACATGGGATATCATCATGTTAGCAAGACATACCACAAGGGCATTGATGGAGTGGTAATGTTTGCGGTTACGGAAGGCTAACTCCTGTGCGTGTGGTGGTACCAAAGCCACATGTGTCCCATCAATGGCCCCAATGACATGGGGCATCCCTCCCAGGGCATAGAACTCACCCTTGACACCTGTCAACTGCTCACGAGTTGGAAAATGTATGAATTCATCCAGGTGTAACAACATGGCCTCTAACACATCATGCAGGACACGGCTGAACATGGTCTGGGACATGCCACCTACATCAGCTATGGTCAATTGAAATGTACCCGTGGCAAAGAAATGTAGGGCTGCCATCACCTTCATCTTGGCTGTCAGTGCAGTAGGATACCTGTGTAGCGGTTGGAGGTGTGGTTCCAGCCTTGTGGTCAAGTTGTCAATCAACGGTTGGGAGAAGCGGTAGCGGCGTATACTGTCACGTTCCCTCATGGCAGCCAAGTCTGGCATTGGTCGGGGGAGAGGCGGTGCCCTGCAGAATTTTGTAAGGAATAACGAAGATTGAGTACAGCACTACACCACTGTCAATGAACTGAGCACATGTTCAACAGCTAATACACATATGCTACATACAGAGTCTGTACTGTGCAATGCATCCAGGACACGTATGCCAGCCAGGTGACACCCCTAACAACAGTCAGCTACACACGTGGGTGCTCTAGGTCAACATGACATGCCATGGAACTAGCTGTGGGCCAGTGTAAGTGAACAGGCAGATGCATTACAGGAGTGACAGACAACCACATATGTGCATAAGAAGGATGTTTCATCATACAGACTGGTTGCGGAACACTAGAGGCACAGGTCACATGTCCTTGAAATAGGACACACACCTTGCCATGAAGGGGTACATGTCAGGAATGATCACACATACATTGAGACTACGCAGATATGTCCTTGTCTCGCAAGTCCATGTGCAATGCATACATACACCCGTTACGTCTGATTCCACATGTGGCCTGGTGTGCGTAATAGTGTGCCATGCCCATCGACACTCACACACATGTTGGATGCAGCAACTGCAGATGCATGTCACGTAACAACTACAGCAAGCTCATGGGAACACATGACACACACATGACATAGTCACATCGTGCAACGCCGGTAGTTACATGTCAGGTGTCATTATCCGTGTCCCTGGCATCAGGGGACAGTTGCGGGTGTAGGTGACTGTGCCATGCCAGTGATGCAGTGCTCGACTGTCCCCAGAGAGTAGCTCCTCTGTATCAATTGATATCAAGTAATTTTCTGTTGTGTCATGCTCCCCATTGTTTCCCAGTGGCATGGTGGGTAAACCAACTGTGTGGTGCAGGGCCTACATATGTTTGTAGTATTGTAGATGTCACTCATGTTGCTGTTCATGCTATGCGCTGTGGTTTATGTAGTTTGGACTCATGTGTCATATGTATACAGGTGTCTGATCATTTCCTGTCTCTTCACCTTGCCCACAGCATCGTCGGGGGAAACCGAGGGAGACACTGGCACGGATGTGGGGGAGGGATCCAGCACCGGGGCCACCAGTGCTGGGGAGTCAGGCGCAGCAAGTGGCACGGAGGGCGAGGGGAGTCAGGCGGAGGACCTGTCCAGTCCCATCACCGCCCTCCCACTTGCTCGGGTCCCTTGTGTCCGTGCTAGGCAACAACAGGTGCGTGAGAGACGGCAAGGAGGTGTATTTAAAAGGTGAAGGGTGCACTTCCACTCCGGATCATTCTGTGGTGTGAAGGCACATTCAATTGCATGGTGCTTGTCATATGCACGCTCATGATTTAGCTTGTATTCTGAAAGGGATTCGTGTGCCAGTTATGACCCCGTCTTGCACGCTGCTTGCTAACGGTAATTATGTGCTGTTCAATGATGAAGCTTGCTGTGGGATGCTTCCGGGAATTCCTCACATCGTGACTGTATCACTACGAGTGGTTTTCTGTCATTACGTCCTTTTCCCACCCCCGCATGGCCGGCTCGATGTATCCATCTGGCCTTCCATTCCAACCTCGAAAGCAGAGTTCAACAAGATGAGCAGAATAAGGGCTCTATTGTCTCAAAAACAAGTCGTGTTGACTTCATCCCGAGAAACATTTGTCCTTCACGTAGCTCACACGCGCACAGAGGTGCAAGCGCTTTTGGACACTGATCTCCCACTACATATTTGGTACTCGGATTCAGATTATCTTTCATGCCTCATCAACAAGTGGCCTGGATGTTTTTTTCTAAATTGTGGGATCCGGCCTCCTGACCTCCTCCCATACTCTGTTTGGTGTGATCCCCGCATTTCATCATTCGATTTTTTCTAGCGTCTTCGGAGGTCTCCCTTTGCTTCTCGCACTCGTTGCTGGAGTGCTATTATTGATCTGCGTACTACGCTGTGGCTTCACAACTTGCGTTGCAAGACAGCATGCACCGGCTGCTCCATCTTCGGAAACAGATGCTTGAATTCTACGGCACTCTGCCGCTGGCGACCTTAAGCAGTGCCTATGGATTGTCCTTCCTGTTTCCCTTCTTTACCTGCGTGCAACCTGTCTTTCATTGCCTAGATTGTCCATTCGAATGGGCTCTGGATTTGTGCCTGTCTAACTCGGTGTCTCCTGACCCGGATTATGATCGACTGATGAGCCCCTTAGTGGCTCATGAGTTGGACTGTTCTGGCGTCAGGATTATGGCCTGTGCTGCAGCACATGGAGTCCTAGGGAATTGGGACATCGGAACGGCTGCAACTGAATTCTTATCCAGAAGTTATCTTGATGTCCCCACCTGTTGTCCACAAATGGTGCTGGATGGCCCGATTGTTGAGGAACACGTGTGTTCTTTCCCCCTGCTGAACTGGATGGCAGATAATTTTGCGGAACGTTCTAATGATTTCCTCTTGGAAGCTGTTGCAACTTATTGTGCTTATACCTTGATGGATTGACTTTAGCCCTGCTCATTTCATGGTGCATGCATCGATGTTATGTTTTTTCCCCTTTTACATGGTTCATTTCCCTGCAACATCGTTCATAATTGACATTTCATTTCTGACTTTTTCGCTTCCCTTCTATGGACTTCCAGTTCATGCCCTTGGTTCCGTTCTATCAAACTTGAACTCTGCGTTCTCGATTTTGCGCCCCTAGTGGTTAGTGGTACGAACAAGGGTGGGTATAGTGATGATTCCTATCTCCCTATGTACAATGCTAAGTTGGCACCACCGCGTTACTTGTTAGTGAGCCATCTTGCCAATTTTGCTGCTTTTGCACGCAACACTGTAGTTGCGTGTTATTAATTTTAAAATGCCTACTCGAGTTTGCTTCACATGAGGACTGTCTGTTGTTTGACATCCTTCACAGTGAGCAGCGAGCTTGTACTGTACATTGTGTGCACAAACAGTCTGGGTGACTAGACGGTGCATGTTGTTGTGTGCAGGTTGATCGGCCCACTATTTATCCATTGCATGCACGCAGCTGCAGATACCTGATAGACGAATGCTTGCCATATTGCAGTGAAGCACGTTTTAGTTTCATGTGATGGGGAACTTTCGCAGGAGAAGAGACTAGATGATCCTGTGATGTGATACCACTGAGCTGATCTGTACGGTGGGGGGTCCCCCGTTCAAGCCTAGAGACCTTCTATTAGTCGAATTATACTACTATTGGTTTACTGGCGACAGGAAGGTTGCTGTTTCCACTGTCATTTTCTCATGATTGCTCCTTTCATTGTCTATGATATTGCAACAATGCTGATGCTTCTGAACTTAACCATTTGTCTGCTCATGTTAGCCACAGTACTGCATCTTAGGACGCGAGGTTCATTGAATGAACTCTTTCAACTTTACCGTGTCTGTGTCTATTCTGTTGTGGACTGATCTGAGAATAATGACGAACAGGTATGTCTGATTCCCACCATTCCTGAGAATATTGTCATGTGCTTGTTCTGGGTTGTCTATACATTGGGACCGCCGAGCTCAACCTCGGCTAACGAATGGGACACTAAGCTAGTCGGATAAGGGGTTCTGGGTTCTGAGGAGAGTTTGTGGTACACCAAACATGTCTCCTTCGTGCCAGGCACCGCACCCCCTGCCCCTGTCTCCCCTGCTGCCGTCAATGCAGAGACTGTGGACATTCAGCGCCAGTTGCAGGTTGGTCAGACATCGCTGCTGGATGTCCTCCATGGCCACACCAGACTGCTGACACGGATGGTGTCATACATGGAGGGCATGTCATCAGCGATGTCTGACCAACGGATGTTGCTGAGGTCCATTGACTCGTCACTGACGGCAGCAGTGGGTCTCCTGCAGCGCTCCGTCCCCCCCTACCCCGGCACCATCCGCACTTCCCACTCCCATGCCTGTCCCATACACACCCAGACGTCCCCATGCACGCACCCCACCAGACACAGGCAGCACACCACCAGGGAAGGCCAAGCGCACACCTCCTGTCACGCACACACAGGGGGGAGAAGGCACAGGCACTGGGTCGGGGGAAAACAGCAGCCACGCTGTCACAGTAGGAGTCCGCAGTCCTCACGACCCACTACCTCCAAAACCACTCCCCTTGGCTCTCCTGCCCAACAGTCGGACAGAGAGTCCTTCATGGCCAGTCCGTCCCTCAGCCCCAGTGTGACACCACCCCGCAAGCGTTTGAGGGATTCCCCGGGCAGGGTAGTTGATTCCCCCCCCTTGTCTACACCCTCCCCCAGTTGCGCTGCGGCCCATCCCTCCGACCCCCCCCTCCTTGGGGCCTGTGGTTCCTTCGGGTGCAGGGGAGACACTGGAAGAGCTTGCTGCCGTGTGCAGTGCCATACTGACCTCCTCCTTTGGTGCTGCCCCACCCCCTGTGGTGGAGTCGTCCGTCCCTGCACCCACAACACCTACCCGTGCCCCTCCTGTCCCTGCGGTGCCTGGTTCTTCCCCCCCACATGATGCCCCCCATTCTGTGGATGATATGGTACAGTGCACTGTGCAGGCAAGCTAGGGGAGACGCGTCCCAACGTGTCCCCCCCCAGGACTTCGCATCTGGCGTGGCCCATGGGCTTGGTGAATAGTGTACTGTAGCTACTTTTCTTCGAATTGCTGAATGTGGTTTTTTGTTTTTCCTTTGCACATTATGGCTTTTCTGGTATTGCTGTTGGTGCTGCTGCTCCCTGAGTTGGGGTGGTGATGATGTGTTGTGTGTCTGGGAAATGTTGTAGTGTGCTGCTCATGGGGTGGACCCTGGTATCTGCATGCCGTCACAAGGTGTCTGCATGTATTCTTAGGTCATGTTAGCTCTTACTGCATGGTGACATTGTCCCAAGGTGTGTTCCTTCCTCTGTGGCACCTGCCATCTTCCCTGCAGGGTGTTTCCCAATTGTTGTGCTGAGCTGTGTCAACATTTCCTCGGTGTGTGACACATCCCTTCGACTTTGGCCATGCATGCTCTGCTATGTCTCCACCTGCATCGTTTGTGGCATCCTTGCTGGAAACTGTACTTGTGTATGGAGTATATTGACATGACTTCATGTGGACAGTTTCCCTTTTCCGCACTATGCATGTGTGTACTCCCTGCCTCACACACATGTGTTACGTGTTCTGCAGGGTATTTGGGCACCTGACTGACAATTGTGGGCATTGTATCTGTGTGTACTCCACCCTTTTCCTTCCATGGGAGGCTACAACTTGTTGGCTGCCCCGGCACCTGTGCATTCCTATCATTCCTGTAATGTGGGTAACAGTGTGTGTTCCCTTAGGCTCTCTTAGTTTAGTGGTGTTTGACATGAGGATACAGTCTTGTTGCATGATCTCAGTGTGTGTATTGTGCTGCCTCCGCCAGGGGTGGGTATGCATGTGTAATTTGTCATCACACCCACAAGTGGTGTGTCATGCAGTGGGGGAAGGACATCCATCCTCATGGGAGTGGGACACTGCAGTCAGTGATGTGTTGTCATGGCACTCTCAACATTGTCGCACATTGTGTATGCCTTCATGCACCCATGGAGTTTTGCTCATCAGAGGGTGATGTACACACCCCCATGTCTCTGTCTACTGCTGGGGGTCCTCTACAACCACCCCTCATATGTCTGGGCACTGCTGGGAGTGATAGGCACCCACCCCTCATATGTCTGGACACTGCTGGGAGTCATGGGCACCCACCCCTCATAGGTCTGGGCACTGCTGGGAGTGATAGGCACCGACCCCTCATATGTCTGGGCACTGCTGGGAGTGATAGGCACACACCCCTATGTATGTGTCCACTGTCGTGGTACGAGCCGTACCCGCGCGCTGATGGCCTGGGTAGGGCCCGTACCCCTAAGGCACCCCAACTTTGGGGGTGCGGCCCGTACCCATGCCTTTGAGACGTGGGTACAGGCCGTACCGCCATTGTTGGTGTGACGTAGGGGTAGGCGTGGTATGTGCCGTACCCACGCGCTGATGGCCTGGGTACGGCCCGTACCCCTACGGCACCCCAACTTTGGGGGTGCGGCCCATACCCATGCCTTTGGGACGTGGGTACAGGCCGTACCGCCATTGTTGGTGTGACATAGGGGTAGGCGTGGTATGTGCTGTACCCACGCGCTGATGGCCTGGGTACAGCCCGTACCCCTACGGCACCCCAACTTTGGGGGTGCGGCCCGTACCCATGCCTTTGGGACGTGGGTACAGGACGTACCGCCATTGTTGGTGTGACGTAGGGGTAGGCGTGGTATGTGCCGTACCCACGCGCTGACGGCCTGGGTACGGCCCGTACCCCTAAGGCACCCCAACTTTGGGGGTGCGGCCCGTATCCATGCCTTTGGGACGTGGGTACGGGCCGCACCACCATTGTTGGTGTGACGTAGGGGTAGGCGTGGTACGGTCCGTACCCACGCTCTGGGGGGCGTGGGTACTTCCCGTACCACCATTGTGGTGGTGACGGGTACACGTCCACGTCCACTTCCGTTGTGGCGGGACGTGGGATTGGTGGACACGCCCCCCGAAGTAACCAGACCATGGAGGTAATTAATGTGCATGATGTTTTAGTAATTTGTGGGGTGCGGGTTATGTTTCCTGCCCCTTGCACACACACACACACACACACACCCCCCTTTGCCCCTGGGGGTTGTTCTGACCTTCTGCGGCGTCTGCGTCGGTTTCTGTACACGAGGTGGTAGGCTATGAGGGCCGGGATGACGCGTAGGTTGGGGTCCATCGCTGTCTGTCACGTATCGGGGCTCCTTGTTCGCGTCGTCCTCAATTTCCCGGCAGTTTTTGGCTCCCGTAAAAACTGCCGCGTGCGGAGTGACGTCGGCACGAATCGTACTTGCTGGTCCGTAGAACGCTGCCTGACTCCGTCCGGACGTTGCGTATGCGCCGTCCAGAATCAGATTTGTATGTATTTGTTTGCCGGTCGGTGTTTTTTATGACTCGTACGGAAATGGTATTTCTGTGCGAATCGTACTTGCGAGTTTGTAAGGTGTTTTTCCAGGGTACGAGTCGGACGGAAAAAACGCTCCGTACGACCATTCGTACCCGGGTTTTACAGGATCGGAATCGACACCTAAGTAGCATATCAGCAAGGGCCGGCAATAATTATCGCTCAGCGCTCTTAGCGTGAGGATAATTATCGCCGGCCAACTCTGAATTTTATCGCGGAGATAGCGTGCTATTAGCAACGCTCATCTCCAAAGCGATAAAATTCAGAGCGCAAGCTGCCAAATGTGCGATTATCGCTGGAAATCCAGCGATAATCACACAATCTTTGGTGATAGCTTGCTGATAGGGCCTCACATACTTAGCCATGATATCCACCTTCCATAGGATATCATGGCTAAGTCAGTTTCAAAGCAGGCGTAAGGAAAGTAGCGATAACAGAGGTTATCGCTACTTTTCTTGTCGCTATGCTGCTTTGCGTGAGGCTTGATAATAGGAGAAGTGTCACTTATCGACATTTCTCCCGTTATTCTGGGGAGGAACGCCCACTTTGCATCTCATTAGAGATGCAAAGATGGGCGTTAAGGGAAATGGCGATAATGCAAGGTTTCACGCGATAGCGTGACCTTGCTGATAAGGCGATAAAATTATCACCGCTTTTCGTCCGAAAACAGACGCAAAGGCGGTGATACTTTTTTATCGCCTGCTTGCTGATATGCCCCACAGTTCGGGAAGATGGAGGAACATAACGACGGCACAACTGCCACTTATAGAGAAAGCAGGAGCCTGTAACAGTGAGATAAAGCGGCAGGGAGGGTTTTGTGGTGGATTAGAAAGAACAGGAGGTGGATTTAAGACTACCAGTCTAGGGATTCGGCGCTGACATTTAATTGCACTGGTCGAGGGCTTCTGAACAGAGATTTGGGCACTGGCAATCTCTCAAATTAAGCAGTGGTCAGAAATGCTGGAATACTTCATAATTTCTTTTTCAGACTTGTGCCTAAAACTAGTTTTTTTTTTTTTTTTTTTACTGATCTGTCCTATTCATCGGCCAGGCTAGCACACACGCAAAGGCGGACTGGCGGTAGCGGGCACCGGGAGTTACCACTGTGGGCTGCCAGAGTGGGGGCCGGTTTTGGGCCCCTGGGTGGCCGTTTTGTTACCGGGGTCGGCAATATCGGCCCCCAGTAACAAAATCAGCCGAAACCGGCCTTAGCAAACAGCTCGACTGCACCTCCTCTCACCCCAGGTGGGCCTGCCGAGCGTTTTCCAGGGCCAGTTTCGGTGCCCAGTCCGGCCCTACGCACACGTACAGGCCAAAACAGTACAACACAGTGGACGTTCACTTCGATCCGCAGTAAGAGGTCCTTATTCGAACACATTGACATATTCTTTAAAAGGTTTATTTGTTAGAAAACCCTCAAAAGCTCTGCCCCATACCCAAAATCTCCCACTCCATGGGGCAAAGTCAGGCTTGCAGGCTCTTTATGAGCATTCATTTTTTGTAATATGAGAGCTTTTACACCTCAGGTTACGTAAGATCTCCAGTCAAAATTCTCAATTGGAGTTTTGTGCTGTTAGGTAAATTAACAATATCTATTGTGAGAGCTTTACCACGCATTACATACATAGTCCCTGTACACCCTTTTATAAATACGGCAAAGATTTAGGTGCATACATCTCGTTGCACGTACACAATCATAATAAAAGTACAATATGTTGGCTTTTATTGATGCTTGAATGTTGTTGATTTCTTCGAACTCCAAAGCTGTGTGTGTGGACTCAGGACCGGATTAAGACCTTTAGAGGCACTAAGCACTTAATAATGTTTGGTGACCCCAAATATATTTGTTAGACCAAGTATCTTTGGTGTGGTTTTCCCTGTCTTTTTGCCTATGACGCCTGTTTTTCTGATTGTCTGCTGGACTTCGTTTTTGCTAGTTTGTGTACTCTGGGCACTATATCACTGCTGATCAGTGATAAAGTACAAGTGCTTCCAGTGTAAATTATCATAATGATTGGTTATCCATGATTGCCATATTTTAGTTACTGGTAAGTTCGTAGTAAATTGCACTGTGTGTCCTGGGCCTGTGTAACTCAAATGCTAATGGGTCTGTAGCACTGGTTGTGCCACCCACGTGAGTAACCCTGCAAACTTGTCACTGACCTGCAATTGCAGTGTCTGTGAGTGCAGTTTTAAACTGCCATGTTGACCCGGCAATTTCACCCACTTGCCAGGCCCAAACCTTCCCTTTTACTACATGTAAGGCATTCCTAAGGTAGACCCAAGGTACCCCCATGGACAGGGTGCAGTGTATGTGAAAGGTAGGACATGTACTGGTGTGTTTTACATGTCCTGATAGTGAGCTACTGCCAATTTCGTTTTTCACTATTGCAAGGTCTATCTCTCCCATTGGTTATCATTGGAGCTACCTTGCAACATTTTACAAGTGTAACTTCCAACTGGGAAGAGATAGAGAATTAGAGTTTGGGCTCCCTGAGCGCAGAATTGAAAAATACATCATGTAGTGAAGTTGTTTTTTAAATTGTGTGTTTGAAAATGCTGCCTTTAGAAAGTGGAAATGTTCTTGATTTGCCAACTCATTTCTCTACCTGCCTGTGAAATCAACAGACCGACAGCTGGGCTGTTTGTGCATTTACTCTAGATAGTCACACAAAGGGAGCTGAGGTGTTCCCTGAATCTCATGATGGCCCATTACCAGGCTGATGGACCTTCCTGAGTTAGAGTGGTGGGAGGAGTTGCACTGATGCCTGAATAGGGGGTGTACCTGACCTCTCACAATGCTGTCTCCACCCCCTGTAGTGTGTTTGGAGCCATGGCAGGATCTTGTCGGCAACAAAGACTTTCCGTTGAAGTATGCCTAGACTTCAAAGGCTAAAAGGGGAATAAGTATTGGACCTATAACTCCACATCTTTAGAACACTTCTGGTTTGAGAACTCTGCCAAAAAGAAGAGCTGAAGAGCTGTCAGGAGGAGTACTGCCCCTTTGCTGTGTGTTGCCTTGCTGGGTTGGTCTGTGTTGGACTTGGCCCTTTTGGCAGGTTCACCCCTAAACTTTTTGCATTTATCCTAGCCTTTGTCCCTATGTAGTGTCAGTGGTTTTAGGCCTCTAGGCACTTTAGCACTGTGTCCCAGTGTAAAGTGCGTGTGCTCTGTTACATTTAGTGAGACTGGCCTGCCCTCACATAGGAATGCATGGGGGATATGTGTGTCCATGGGAATTCCTGATGTGAAAGGAGTGCAGGGTCAAGTTTAGTATGTGCGAACTCGTAAGAATAAATGCTGCGCAATGATGTGCGCAGATTTATTATAACTATAGGAGAAGTGCCACTTCTAGAAGTTGGCATTTCTGTGTGCTGTGTGTCTGCCTGCCTGATGTGGAGTGCATGTCTGGCTTGTGATTGACAGGCGCTGGATGGTGTGGGGAATTCCAGGAGCCAGGGTGAGTCAGCCCATGGTGAATAGGGAGATCAGCAGCTAGATGGGAGGGAGGAGTTGCAACAGGGACCTGAATAGGGCTGTGCCTTCCCTCCACAATGCTGGCTCCGCCCCCTGTGGTGCGTCTGATGTCCCTAGCCTATCCTGTGAATAGGTAGAGGGGCTGAGCAAAACAAAGTGCTCTAAAGCTCCCCCAAACCAGTTGCATCTGGTTTTCCCCCAGCCCAGTGCTATGTGAACAAAGGAAACCTGTGTATAAAAGAAGGGGCTGTGACCCCATGAAAGTTGTTCTCTGCTGTTCCTGATTTGAGGGGGGCCTGCTGCTGCTGCTGGGCGCCAGGAGGAACCACCACTAGGGACTGCCTCCCTGCTGGAGGGCCCTGTGAGCTGGCCTGCCTGGGCCCAGCCTTTGCCCCCCCCTTCATTCCCAAAAGACTTTCTCTGGACCTTGTGCTTAAGCGCCTGGGGAGCGATATATATTTATTGCCTGGTGAGCGCTCTATTTGGTGGCTCAAGAGGAGCAGCGCTTCTGATTTTCCACTGCACGAAGCTGCAATCATTTTTGGTAAGGGAATCCCCGGCGTGGAGATTGCCCCGCAATTATACTTATTTACGGCGCGGGAGCCCACCCCGCATTGCCAGCCATATTGTAGCGAGAAGACGGGTGCCCACCCCGCTTATCTGATTTATTATTCTCGCGCAGGGGCGTAACAAAGGCCCCCGCAGCCCCCGAGGTGCGGGGGGGCCCCGGGCTACAGGGGGCCCCCTCAACACTTTACCCTGACCTGACAGCTCCTGAGGAAGTCACTTCCAACTGAAATGCATTTTCATTTGCGCCTTCCCCCGGAAAGTCAAGCCATAGCATTGCTAATTGTGCTACAATGTAATAATTTGCGCCCAGTGTCAGCAACCGACTTTTGATAGTCGTGGTACGTCACGTCCTGCTGGCGCCTGTGGCGCAGGAGGGCAGGGGTCAGGCAGCAAAGTTTCTGTGCGGCAAATGGTAGTTATGCTCTCACCTCCGCGGTCAAATTTATAATAAATCTACGTTGTGATACCCGACGACTGGGGTCTTGACCGGAGGCGGGTGTGACAGAGGCGTGAGGAGTCTGAGGCTTTCACCAGGGCGGGGCACTGCTCTAGCGCCATGTGGCAGAATCCATCCGAAAACTTCGGCGCTGTACAAACCAAATATTTTGCGAGGCACAAAGGCGAGGTGAGTTTGGTCCGCAAACCTTTATGTAATGTAAGGTGTATTTGTATGTAGAGCACTGCCTCTCACCGGGGCCGTGAGGGTATCCAGGTGCTGGTTCTTACAGGCTCATCCCAAATGCACAGAGTGGCGAAAACCCCACAATGATTTACTTTTTTATTGCTGTGTTATTTTCATCTAACGCAAACCCTAACATTGACTAATAGAGAACAGCACAACAGACCAATAAATCGGTACAAGTGTAATGACTTCAGTACAGATATTAATCAACATGCAGACAGTTCTGTTCATTAGTGATTCGCGCATGTACATCCAATCCCACCAAAAATGGTGATGAAAGAGCGATTTGGAAACCTTCGCACAATGCCCCACACAAGACTAAAAAGTGTGAAGCAATGAGTGTGGGTTCACGAGGGGTACTCCGAGGGTGGGGCGGTATCGCATCGGTGGAGGGGGCAGAGTAGGGAGCACAGCATTCTGAAAAGCACACTACATCTCTGGCGCTCCATCACAAGGACTCCTACCCCACATGCACGCCAAGCAGATAGAATGGTGGGTTGATGCACCCATGATCCATGGAAAGAGTGACGCCCTTCTTGACTCACGGGACCGTGGCAGCCGCGATGTAGCCCAGAGCAGGAGAGCACACACCATTCACAGACTGTGCAGCTGGTGAGTACCCTTAAAATCATTGCCCGGGTGGCGCCGCAGTAAGCGATTACTTATTCACTCTGGGGACGGGTGGGGTTCACACTGCCATGCTGTGGTACGGAAAATAAAGGTTTTTTTGAAGTTTACAATGTGAACCCCAGCAAAACTTCATTAAAAATTACCCTCCACATCCCCTTGACGTAACAATCCTTGCGGTGTTTAATTATTATCAGCATCTCTACTGCTGCCGTTGCAGGTCCGGACAGGCGGGAATTTCAAAGTTATCAGATGGGTGCCAGAAGGAGCTTGTTCTACACTCACTCAGGGTCACTTAGTTGATCGCCCATCTTTGCATAGACTGTCCCACTGAGCGACCCCACAAGCACCAAGAAGTTGCAGCCCAAGCACTTAAAGTTACTTGATTACTACCGCTGCACGCCTTTACATTTATTTCAGCACGGACGGCTCTCTCACATTTCGTGTCTGCCAGGTATGTCATTGCGCCTGATTGCTATACAATTTGATTCATTCTGGGCTGCCTACGATCTCATTTACTCTGGGAATTATTGTGCCGCAAGCAGCCTCTCTCATCTTCAGCAGTGACATGTTAGTGCACAATACTGTAGTGTAACAGCTTCGGTTGGGAGGGGGTCCCGTACTAATCGACTAGCGCTGCACGCATTTTGCCTCATTATTGCACCATGGTCGGCGCCCTGCGCCAAATAAAACAAGATCACTCCAGCAGGGGGGCCGTCCTGCCCACCCTTACAGTACGATCAGATTACAAGGGCGCTAGTGCCCTCTAATTTCTAGTGATGCTTTGCAGTAGTTTTTAAATCTTTTTCTTGTTGTTCATATGGCTGTAAATTCTGATATGTATATATTTCCCTCTTATTCATTGCAGTATTTTGCTCTCGAGCTAGTGTCACTCATGGTCATTGAAATATCACTCCTAATCACACTGAAATTATGAAAATGTCACACATAGCAATCTGAAACCTTGGCAGCTATGAGAGGGGGGCTCTCCATGACACAGCTCTACACATTCTACATATAAATATATCCATTACCTTTCTTCTACTCGAAGTTTTATTTGGTCTATAAATTAAAAAAACAATGTTGTTTGTGATAAACGTCATAGAATGTAGTCAGAGAATCGAACGGGCAACCACTGCTCACGCCAGTCAGGCCTAAGGTCACCCATGGAAGGCTGGAGCTCGTGCCCAGTCCTTGGGGATTGGGAAACAATGGGACTATTCCCTCAGGACACATCATTGGAAAGTTAAACATGGAACTTGGAGGGAGTAAACGGACAATAACTTATGAATGATCTCATGGAAGGTAGGTAGACGAATACACGACTTAGAGGTGAGCGATCCAACATATTAACAGTGCGCGCCAAGACAGAGCCGAGCCAAAGGTCTGGGTGGTTCTCGGAGCCCGTGCACGAGCCGAGCCGCGAACACTTTTGCGATGTAAATCATACTTCTTGAACAAGTGGAAGCTGTGACATTATAAATCACATGGAAACACTGTCTGCGACGTACTTATCAAAAGTGATAGTTTTTTCCTTGAATTTATAACCATTTCTGCCCCCACCCTGGCAGTAGTGCTATTAATGAACTAAGAGGCAAGACAGTTTTCACGTATTTGAAGGTGCTTTTATATGCAATAGTGAAGAAAAAGCAGGTAAAAAGAAATATCTGCCTTAGATCACACAATTGAGTTTCGGGGGATGCCGCAATTAATCCAAGTGTTCTGGTTCCACTTTGTACAGATCATTCACTGAATGGGTATCTGTTTGTCTCTCCTTTTTATCTCAAATATTAAGGTTTTCTGTTTTCACCTCTTTGTCCATAAAGGTAGAGCGAGGGTGGCAGGCAGAAGGCACATGAAGTCTCGGCTCGTTATGGGCTCAAGGTTCCAATGGGACCTCGAGTTGAGCCAGATCCAGGCTTCAACTTTCAATGGCTCGCCCAACTCTATCTCAACTCAGCTCACAACATACCTCTGCACCACTTTAGTACTCCTTTTGAAGTAACATGCAGTTTCACACTGCATCAGGTATTACTGTTTCAGTTGTGAAATGTACATTGCATATATTTCACCAACATAAATGATTCGATTTAAACACCATCACTTCGTTGTAGGAATAGTATATGTCGACAGAACCCTTGAAGGATGACGAACAGACAAAATAACTTTCCATAATTCATAATCATGATAATGAAAACACATTGGAAAGAGAACAATGAAAGGGTACATTCCATTTTAAAGCATTCATTTACCAAGCCTAACACAGCGCAGGCAGAGTAACGGGCAACAGTAATGTACGGATGGCTGCCAATTATAAATAGAGACAAGAAAAGCGGTCACGGTGATGTGTAAATGTTTTCATTTCTATGTTTTTAAGATTTAACTGTGTGCCGGAGCTTAGACGATTAAGAAATAAAGCAAAATACATACATCCCACCCTCTAGCTCTCTCCCAAGCTATCAATACCCGGGATAACAGTAACTCTGGGTGCAGAGGTGTTAGGGTGTTACGAGTGACAGTTAAATGGTCCCTTAGAAACTTGCACTGGTAGAATCAGACCGCTCAAGCCCAGGCTTGAGCTGAATGCTTATGGCAGTGTGTAAAGATCTCAGTTCTCTGAAAAGCGTGCATTCATCCAATATTTCTCAGCAAAGCTTCAAAACTGATCATGCGCAAGCTTTCTAAGTGATGATTTAAATCCATGCGTAAAATAGAATTCGAGTGATGCTACAAATGTGGCCATTCAGTCGACATTTCTAAATGACTGTGAAAACATCAGCATGTACAGATTACTACTGGGCGATGGTGCAAATCTGGGTATGCAGTTAGGATTACCGAGTGATGATGCAACTCTGAGCTCGCATTAAGGATTATTGAGGGATGTGCATATTCAAACATATACTAATAATGAATGATGGGGAAAATCTAATTATGCATAATGATGATAATTCTGAACATTATGTGGGAATACTTGGCACAATGGTGTCCTCCGTAATGCTTTCTGTGGCATAATGGAAGCAAATCTTAACATCCTGTAAGCACTCTTGGCGCAATGGTGCCCACTGGGGCAATGGACCTGCCACCTACAGTCATTGGTTAGCTGGAAATGTCATTCACAGTTTTGAATAGCCCAAAGTGCAGTCAATTGGTGGCTTGATTATCTGTCACCATGATTGATGGCATGTCATCAGGGATGGGCAAGCTCCAGGAGGCGTAGTACCTCTCCATCTGTACCACCAATGCCCAAACACACCAGAGGGGGTCCTTCCAACAGTGCTGGGGCTCCGTTGCCACCTTACACGGAGATGGCATGGCTCACATTTTCACACTACTCCGGTCGCTACTCTTTGAGGTGTGCTGGAGCCAAACAGTGCACACTCCTTGCAGTATCTGGGATGTTCTTTCCAGGCTGTGCTTCTCCAGACTGCTGAGCAGGGTATGCAGGGCATTTCACTGACACGGAAACTGCAAACAAATGTCAGATTCTGAGTTTTGACAGTCTTTGGCCAGACGCACTTGGACCAGTACCTGTTCCCTAGCCAAAAGTGAAGAACCTAGGAATATGGTTTGACAAAATCTATAATTTGACAGCGAGACAGCCAGCCTCGCGGTGAAATGTGTTGCTATCCTAAAAACATTGAACAAGATCAGGGGCCTTCTCTGTGTGAAGCTGCCAGGTAAACAGTAGTCCAGGCCCTGGCCATGTCCAGACTGGACTAATGTAATGTGTTATAAATCGGAGCCACACAACGGAGGTTGAGAAAGCTCCAGAGGGTGCAGAATTTGGCAGCAAGTTTGCTGCTTAACATCACGAGACGCTCCTCCATGGGACCAGCCCTTGCTAAACTACACTAGATCCTGCTAAGCAAGAGAGTGTCCTTTAAAGCCACGTGCTTCTGCCATAAAATCTTGAATTATAAAGTACCTTAATACCAATATTCTCTGGTGAAGCCTTATCGAGCCAGAAGAAGTCTTAAGTCTGTAGGAGCTGCGTTCACCACAATCCCCATCATGAAAAAAGCACCCATGGAAGGATGTTCCTTTAGTTTTCTGGCTTTCAAAATGTGGAACACCATGCCTCTGGATCTGAGACAGGAATGCTCAGGATTAGTCTTTCGTAAGAAACGTAAGCTTTTAAAACAAATTTAGGGTGGGTAGACTGTGCATTTTGGCTCTATACTGGAGAATTATTTATAGCGCAAGAACACTCTGTATGGAGTAACCAGGCGCTTTATACATTTTGTATTAATATTATTTATTTATTTTACAAAAGAAGGTTCGTTCTTGTCATCCCAGGAAAAAGATAAACCTTTGAAAGGTACAGTGGCTTATTTTAAATATAAATGAAACACGTGGAATATGTTACAATGTAAGGAAAAGTCAGCCTAATTATTGATAATCGCATTTAAAGATTGCAGCAATAGAAGAAAGGATTATGGGACTGTAGATGTGACATAAAGGTTTGTGGGTATTTAAATATCCTGCTCAGCTACCTTCCCTTCAGAGAAAGACTGGATCTTCATCCACTCTGGATCAGATGCTTCTGAGCAGGTTAAAAGGGACTCAGCTCAATACTTTTATTAGTAACACAGATCAATGTTGACTGTGTGTGGAGTTGGAGTCCTTTAGAGCAGTCTCATGGGTTATTGCTCAGCTCAGAGAGGAAACTAAGGCTGCAAGGGCTGAGCACACAGCATTGTCTGGCGAATAATGTGTGAAGGCTGCAGCTCCAGTGGCAGCCGCTGGCGGTACCTTTGGTGATGGCATGTCTAATAACATGCACAATTGTGGTTAAGTGTTGTTTGCTTTGTTTAACCCCTTCGACGCTTGTGACGGAGCGGTTCCGTCACGTGCGTCGGTTGCGCTGTGCGCATGACGGAACCGCTCCGTCATGGCCCCGCCCGTGCACGGAATCTTCAGCGCGGCGCGGAAATCCGCGCCGCGCTGAACGGGTTAAGATGTGAATATTTTTGGGAGGTGCTTTACTTGATAATACCAGTTTGGTTACTGTGAACAATCGGATAGGCCCTCTCAAGCTGCCTACTTATGATGATCTTGTTTTCGTTTAACAATAAAGTACTGAAATAAGCCCCAGGGCTATATTAATACATTCTGAAAGTAACAACTCAACTAACTTGGCAGGATCTTTAAGGTCAAGTGATGAAGTTGCAATGCACTGCTGACAAACATTAACCGGGTTGTAAGTGTCTGACTGCTAAGGCAGCCAAGAACAAGAAAGAATCAAGGAGAGTCAGGTTGGATGTAACCGGTAGGAGTGCTTTCAGCTCATGGGCACTTTCCTTCGCAAGTACTTGGAACGAAGCAGAAAATACACAAAGGTTTGGGATCCAAAATTGTAAAAGGGTAAACAATACTCAAGTTAAGAAGGCACCTCTCAAGCAAACGTTTCTCAGATTTGTACTTGTAAACCTGCAAAAGCAACCCTCTACATTCCCAGATTTATAACATATGCCACATCACTTTAGTCATCTAAAATAGGGGACATAGCTATCATTAGAGCAGCAGGAACAGTGGCACCAGGACCCAGGGACATAAGGGTTACTGCACTCCGATTAGGGCTCTCTTTTACTATACAAATGAGCATTTTCTAGATAACTCTAGAACACGGAGTTCGGTTTTCTAGAAACCTAGGCAATAAGCAGTGGGGTAACAATAGCCCCTGCAACCTACACGGTGTGGGGGCCGACCTCCAGGGAGCCCCTCCGGAACTGTGCACGGGCGGTGGACACGTGGCCTGCAAGCTCCTTACTTGGTTCGGAGAGTGGGGGGCCCCACTCCATGTACTTTGCAGGGGGGCCCCCTCACATTTCGTTACGCCACTGTTCTCGTGGGTTCCCACCCCGCATCACCGCCATAGAAATCACCGCCGCGGCACCGAGAGAAAGCACCGCCGTGAAAACCGGAAGTCAGGCGCCCTGTGTTGAGACACAGGCGGTGCCGGAAGTGAGGTGGAGGTATTGCTGGCTGACAGGGGCTCCCGTGGTGTCAAGGGAGCCCCGTGAACAGAGAAGGAGTGGACGGGAGCCTACCCCGTGCTCCGGTGCCCAGGAGAATAGCAGAGCAGGAGCCAGGTGGGAGCCTACCCCAGGCTCCTGTGTATGCCGCCAGCCGGAGCAGAGAGGGGCTGCTGGTCTTGGCGGGGCTCCCTGGTGACGTGGGAGCCTCGCGGACGGCCTGCAGCGGGAGGAAGCAGAGCCATCTGGGAGTGAGTCGGAGGGGGCCCGAGGCACATTGTCGATGCCTGCCCCCGCCGCATACCAGCCCCGCGCTTCTGTGCATTGAAGGAGGCCTTGTGCGCCAAAGAGAGGAGACCGGAGGGCAGCCAGAAAAGCCAGTTGAGTAGGGTGCATTTGTGTAGTCATTAGAGGGGGCATCGGGGCACATTGCCGGTGCCCACCCCCCCTCCTGCCAGTACTAACTTCCTTTTTGGGGCCCATTTTTAGTTAGAGCCCCAGAGCGGGGCCCAGAGTCACTGTAGTGCCAGAGCTTGTTCGCTGGCCATCTTCCCCAGCTTCCCTGCGAGAACGCAGGCAGCTGCAATGTTTGGAGGCACAGTAATTTGGTTAGAGTCCTCGTGGGGGACAGAGAATGCCGTGCCCATCTTTTGATTTCCCAGCTGTCCAGCAATTAGTGGGCAGCTGCCACGTTTAGGTGGTACAATTGCGCACCTTGGCTTTCCTGCTTTCTGTGGCCCTAGGGTTAATTGAGTAGCCCTTCCTACACCCTGACATTCTGGACATTGGGCATTGGGAGCCCCTGTGAAAGGTCAGTTGGCCTGGGGTCCATTTTAGTGTGTGTGCCCCCAGATGAGGTACACTGTGTTTATGCCTAATGTGATTATTATTGCATAGTGTGTTCCTATCTTTTACCAGTAGTTACTGGTTGTGCTCTACATTTATTATGTGTGCTACATTTGCAATTGGCGATTTGTGATTGTTCTGACAGTGGCCCAATTAGGCCTGGCAGGTATATATAATCCCCTGTAGATACTGCCCAGTGCCAGTTGGCACAGTGTATATTATGTGATTATAATCTAATGTGTTTATTATAATACAAAGGCTATTTTTATATATAAACTTGTGTAGAGTTCCGTTTGTGTTGTGCCTAGGGTGTTGTTGCTGTGTGCGCACGCAAACGCTTTACACATTGCCTCCAGGATAAGCCTGACTGCTCGTGCCAAGCTACCAAGGGGGTGAGCAGAGGTTATCTTTGGTGTGTAACTTCCTTGCCCTGACTAGAGTGGTGGTTTCTGCCTGGCTTTGGCGCAAGCCTTAGCCAACCAGAGATCCCATTTCTAACATTGGTGATCAGCGGTGGGATAGGACTTGCGTTTGCGCAGTACCACAGCGACGACTGGCTGCACTACAAAGCTCTGCATTTAGATAATCACGTGTTTGGGGATTATTGTTCTGAGTTTTATTTAAATTCCTCTCCTAAAAGTGTCATTTTTGAATTGTGTACTCTTGCTTCAGCTCAGACACCTAGGTCCCCTGTGTTGCACGTGTACCTGAGCGTCCTGCCAAAATGGAGTCTGCTTTTAATTTCTGTGGTCTGTTTAGATACAGTATGTAGGAGTCGGTTGAGTTTTGTGAGGAGAGAGACATAGCAGTGAGTGGGTCAGACTCCCAGTCAAAACTTAGAGACAACCTGATACAATGGCAGAAGGATGAATGGGAACGTGAGTGCAGTGAGGAGGAGAGGGCCCGGGCTGCACACCAAGAGGGTGGTGGGTCTGAGGGGAGCCCTGAAGAGTCTGAGGAGGAGGAAGAAAGTGACAGGACAGGGACGCCAGTAGATAGTGAAGACCCCATAGATAGGGAGTCCCTTACTGGGTCCAGTGTCGGGGGCAACGCCCCATCCCTTTCCCTGTCCCCAGAGGAGTGGGTAGATAGGAGGGAAGAAAGGGCGCAACAGCTGGATTTGGAGAAGCTCAGGTTAGAGCATGGCAAAGAGATGGCGCAGCTGAATGTGGAGGAGAAAAAGTTTGAGACCGAGATGGTCTTAGAGCAGGAGAGGATGGCGGAGGCTGAGAGGGCCTTCGACAGGGAGAAATTAGCTCAAGAGGGTAGAATATCCCCTGAGTGCAGTTGTGGTTTTCTGGATTCACCAGTAAGGGTGGGATCCAGTGCTGGCAGCAATATAGAGTCCAGTGCAGAAAGTCCCATTCCCAGTTCCCAAAGTATGGTACCTTGTTCCCCAGAAGAGGAGTATAGGTTGAAGTTCAGGGACAGTAAGAAGCTGTCTCACCAGACTTGGGGGGATTTTTCGGATGATTGCTTTGATGCATTGATGGCTTGGGTGACGATTAACCCGGAAGATGATTTTGATGGACTGGTCAATATGATTATCAAAGAGCAGACGCTCAGTCGTTGTTCTCCGGGGTTGCGCCAACACCTGTTGAGGTATAACTCCTTTTGTCCTGGGAGACTTGCAGAAGAAGCAGACTGCTGGGAAAGTGCCCAAGGTTCTGATGAGGCCTCGGAGAACGATTCCAAAAGTAGTGGCTCAGGTATCTTCCCGTCCTGTATTGGGGAAGAGGTTCAGAGTAGCCCAGCTAGGTCCCAGAGTAGTGAGAGGGGTGTAGGGGCTCACGTCCTGTCTCAGTGAAGTAGGAGTGAGTGTGGGATTGAGTGTCCCCAGGTGCCCAAAACCCAGTCTCAGAACCTGGATGGTTTCTTCAGGGAACACCAGGTTGGGAGCCTAGGCTGTCCTGTTAGTCCATTTGAGGAGGATCACCTAGTGTCTGGGGAACCTGGAGCATCTGTAAATAGAGCTCCAGTGGTTCTAGTGTCTGGCGGTACTACTCCAGTTGGGAGGGTACAGAAGTCCAGAGAGAGGGGTGACATGGGGCTGTGTTCCCCAGTGGAGGAGCCAGTGGGTCAGGGACCAACTGGAAGGGCTGAGTCTCCTAGAAGTGACCAGGGTGACACCACTTCTGTCCTGGGGGATCTTCGCGCACTGTCAGATGGACAGGGGTTGGGAGATCGGTGCCAGGCGGACTGTTACACAACACATGAGTAATGTGTTACCCTCATGGGGTTGAGGCTGTGTGCGCCCCCAGAAGTCCTGGCGTGCCAGGCAAGTACTCAGCCAAAGGGTTTAGACCCAAGGTTGGGAGGCCAGGTTCAGGATCGGCCTGACCTGGAGGGAAGGACAACTGTAAGCAGTGTCCTGACCGAAGTAGCTGCTAGGGGCACCACTCAAGTTGGGAGGGTGCCGGACTCTGGAAGGGGGTGCAGAGGGAGGAAGTCCTCACCTCTGACCCCGGTGCAACCTGAGGGGTTAAACCCTAGGTGGGGAGACCAGTTCTTGGAAAGAGGTCCTGAACTGGTGGGAGAGTTGTGTTATAAGGGTGCCTCTCAGAAGAAAAGAGGGCAGAACCCTAGAAGAAGAGATAGGAGAGGAGAGCCTCGCCCGTGACTTTTGGTCAGCTTGAGGGTGCAGACCCTAGGCTGGAGGATCGGTGGCAGTCTAGAAATGCCCTGATGAGGGGTAGAGTGGAGAACGGTTACTATGTCCCAGGGGTTACATATCCCCCACTCTGTGGATAGGCAAGGACCAGTGGCACCTGGATGGCCGAGGGCCTGGTCCAGGCCGCGGACAGCTAGGGAGTACCAGTGGGGTAGCCCAGTTGGTCCGCAGAGCTTTTACAGAGGGAACCACATGGGTTCAGAGTGTCATAGAAGCGGAGGGTGTTCCTGCTGTTGCGGGCCCGTGCCCGTGTTCTATCGCCCAAAGCAGGAAAGCCCATAACGGTGGTGATTGGTCTACCCTGCGTTTTGGCTGGAAGGGGGTTGTGTTGGACTTGGCCCTTTTGGCAGGTTCACCCCTAAACGTTTTGCATTTATCCTAGCCTTTGTCCCTATGTAGTGTCAGTGGTTTTAGGCCTCTAGGCACTTTAGCACTGTGTCCCAGTGTAAAGTGCGTGCACTTTGTGTTACATTTAGTGAGACTGGCCTGCCCTCCCATAGGAATGCATTGGGGATATGTGTGTCCATGGGAATTCCTGATGTGAGAGGAGTGCAGAGTCAAGTTTAGTATGTGCGAACTCGTAAGAATAAATGCTGCGCAATGATGTGCGCAGATTTATTACAACTATAGGAGAAGTACCACTTCTAGAAGTTGGCATTTCTGTGTGCTGTGTGTCTGCCTGCCTGATGTGGAGTGCATGTCTGGCTTGTGATTGACAGGCGCTGGATGGTGTGGGGAATTCCAGGAGCCAGGGTGAGTCAGCCCAGTGGTGAAAAGGGAGATCAACAGCTAGATGGGAGGGAGGAGTTGCAACAGGGACCTGATTAGGGCTGTGTCTTCCCTACACAATGCTAGCTCCATCCCCTGTGGTGCGTCTGATGTCCCTAGCCTGTCCTGTGAATAGGTAGAGGGGCTGAGCAAAACAAAGTGCTCCAAAGCTCCCCCAAACCAGTTGCATCTGGTTTTCCCCCAGCCCAGTGCTATGTGAACAAAGGAACCCTGTGTATAAAAGAAGGGGCTGTGACCCCATGAAAGTTGTTCTCTGCTGTTCCTGATTTGAGGGGGGCCTGCTGCTGTTGCTGGGCGCCAGGAGGAACCACCACTAGGGACTGCCTCCCTGCTGGAGGGCCCTGTCAGCTGGCCTGCCTGGGCCCAGCCTTTGCCCCCCCCCTTCATTCCCAAAAGACTTTCTCTGGACTTTGTGCTTAAGCACCTGGGGAGTGATATATATTTATTGCCTGGTGAGCGCTCTATTTGGTGGCCCAAGAGGAGCAGCGCTTCTGATTTTCCACTGCAGGACGAAGCTGTGATGATTTTTGGTAAGGGAATCCCCGGCGTGGAGATTCCCCCGCAATTATACTTATTTACGGCGCAGGAGACCACTCCGCATTGCCGACCACATTGTAGCGAGAAGACGGGTGCCCACCCCGCTTATCTGATTTATTATTCTCGCGGGTGCCCACCCCACATCACCGCCATAGAAATCACCACCGCGGCACCGAGAGAAAGCACCGCCGCAAAAACCGGAATTGAGGTGCCTTGTGTTGGGACACAGGCGGCGCCGGAAGTGAGGCGGAGGTATTGCTGGCTGACAGAGGCTCCCGTGGTGTCAAGGGAACCCCGTGAACAGAGAAGGAGCGGACGGGAGCCTACCCCGCGCTCCGGTGCCCAGGAGAAGAGCCGAGCAGGAGCCAGGCGGGAGCTCCTGTGTATGCCGCCAGCCGGAGGTGCTGCTGGTCTTGGCGGGGCTCCCTGGTGATGTGGGAGCCTCGCGGATGGTCGGATGCGAGAGGAAGCAGAGCCCTCTGGGAGTGAGTCGGAGGGGGCCCGAGGCACATTGTCGGTGCCTGCCCCTGCCGCATACCAGCCCCGCTCTTCTGTGCATTGAAGGAGGCCTTGTGCGCCAAAGAGAGGAGACCAGAGGGCAACCAGAAAAGCCCGGTGAGTAGGGTGCATTGGTGTAGTCATTAGAGGGGGCGTCGGGGCATATTGCCGGTGCCCGCCCCCCTCCTGCCAGTACTAACTTCCTTTTGGGGGCCCATTTTCAGTTAGAGCCCCAGAGCGGGTCCCAGAGTCACTGTAGTGCCAGAGCTTGTTCGCTGGCCATCTTCCCCAGCTGCCCTGCGAGAGCGCAGGCAGCTGCAACATTTGGGGGCACAGTTATTTGGTTAGAGTCCCCGTGGGGGACAGAGAATGCCGTGCTCATCTTTTGATTTCCCAGCTGCCAAGCAATTAGTGGGCAGCTGCCCCGTTTAGGTGGTACAATTGCGCACCTTGGCTTTACTGCTTTCTGTGGCCCAGGGTTAATTGAGTAGCCCTACCTACGCCCTGACATTCTGGACATGGGGCATTGGGAGCCCCTGTGAAAGGCCAGTTTGCCTGGGGTCCATTTTAGTGTGTGTGCCCCCAGATGGGGTACATTGTGTTTATGCCTAATGTGATGATTATTGCATAGTGTGTTCCTAACTTTTACCAGTAGTTACTGGTTGTGCTCTACATTTATTATGTGTGCTACATTTGCAATTGACGATTTGTGATTGTTCTGACAGTGGCCCAATTCGCCCTGTCAGGTGTATATAATCCCCTGTAGATACTGCCCAGTGCCAGTTGGCACAGTGTATATTATGTGATTATGATCTAATGTGTTTATTATAATACAAAGGCTATTGTTATATATATATAACCTTGTGTGGAGTTCCTTTTGTGGTGTGCCTAGGGTGTTGTTGCTGTGTGCGCGCGCAATAGCTTTACACATTGCCACCGGGATAAGCCTGACTACTCGTGCCAAGCTACCAAGGGGGTGAGCAGGGGTTACCTTTGGCGTGTAACTTCCTTGCCCTGACTAGAGTGGTGGTTTCTGCCTGGCTTTGGAGCAAGCCTTAGCCAAACAGAGATCCGATTTCTAACAGCCTGCACCTGCTGCGTCTGTCGGTGGGCAATGAAAAAAATGGACTTTGCTTTTGAACATGCTTTTCCAAGGTTCTCCGAGGGCTTGTGTGTGCTTGCCTCCTGTTGGAAGTCTGAGGGCCATCAAAGTCTTCACCTGCAGCATCCCTGAACTTTACTGGTGGGAGTTCTGACCTGCCAAGTGGTGCCAATCCCAATTATTGGTGATGGTTCCTGCTGCAAAAAGACTTCAAAATCGATGCATCACCCTGTGTTTCTGATGCAGCACCGCAGTGCTGGACAAATTTCCATGCACCACCACTGTGTAGTCGAAGAGATCAACGCAGTGCCTGTCCTCAGCTGAAGAAACCATTGCAGCACCTGTTTCGCCGCCGCATCAACTCCAGTGCACCCAGATTTCCATGCATCCCACCTGTGCACCAAGTTTTCCACTGCATCACTCCCAGACCAGAACCGCCTTCAGATTTCAACACATCGCTTCTCCTTACCGTTCAATGCAACACTTCTCCTGGGTGCAGCAGAACTGACACATCACTCCCCCAGGGTCTCCAGAACCAACGCATTGCTGTGTTTTCAGACACTTCACTTCTCTGCGCCTTTTTTTACTTGTGGATTTTGATGCATCAAAGGTAATTTGCGCTAAAATCACCGCATCCATATAGTTCCATGGACAGAATTGCTTAAACCTTTATATTTTGAATTCTGGATGTTGGATTTTTGTTGTTTTGGTCTTGTTTATTTACAAAAAGATTGTTTATTTTTCTAAACAGGTGTCCATTTGTAGTGTTTTCAATGTTACTGTGTGTGTTATGTACAAATACTTTACACACTGCCTCTGAGATAAGCCTCACTGCTCATGCCAAGCTACCAAGGGGGTGAGCAGGGGTTATCTTGGGTGTGTAACTCCCTTACCCTGACTTGGAGGAAGGGTCCCCATGAGGACATGGTGCTAGCCACTTCCAACTAGAGACCCCCATTTCTATCAAAATCTAATTCAAAATATAAACAATAATAAACCGTAAAAAAAAAATCATTTTTTTAAATGAAACAAAACTTACAATAAGGTGAAAAATAATGCTTATTTTGTTATGCTTCCACTTTTCTGTAGGTTCAGCTGCCCCATATGGTCCATCATAAATCCATCAATGGAAATTTTCTGTGGTGCCCCCCTTACCATGATGCCCTAAGCATGTGCCTATTTTGCTTAATGGTTAATCCAACCCTGTGCGAACTGAATCAACGACAACCCTAATAGAATCTATGCGGGATGGGGGTGTTGCGTCGCTTGCCCTGCAATGACCACCACCAAGCAATGGATGTGAGTATTCTTTATTATCGTTACATCAGGCAGCTAGCATGCTGCGCGTCTGCTCTTCGTCGTCGCTTCCTGTGCACTGCCCCTTGGCCTCCCCTTGACCGGAACTGGTTTCCGGTGACCTGCACTGCCCCTCGCCCTCTCCCAGGTCCTAGTGTCCACTCCTCAGGACACTACATCCCCCCTTTGTCACAAAGACGTGACGACAGTAACACTAGTTAGTAATCAGAAGTGGGACAGTTTGTGAGGTATGGTCCGTCGCAAGATAGGGTGGCATCGATAGATGTGACACGTGAGATGCTACCCAGAGCGGCCGCTCACATTTCTTCTATTAGTCTCTTTGGTCTCACGATGTCTCTTCTCGACCTCGTTACAAGTCCTTGGCCTTCCTTTGGCCTGGTGCCTTCTGCTGCACCTGCTCCGTTGCTCTCCTTGTTTGTTGTCTCTTCGATACCTGTCACTTGCTCGTCGTCCTTTTCTTCTTTAAGACCTTTGAAATGTGAGCTGTTTCTTGTTATTCGTTGGCGGTCTGATTCTGCTGTGATCATTGTTCCTTTTACTTTTGTTATTGTCAACGGGTCTTGGGCGAATAGACTGTTCGATTTTCGTTGCTGTCTCTATTGGACTACTACAGTGTCTCCTTCATGGAGATGTGATCTGGTGGCGTGTCGTCTGCTGTCAGCATATTCTTTCATTTTTCTCTTTGCCGCCTCATCTTTTGCTGCCACACTCTCATGCCCTGGCGCTGTCAGTCCTTCTACATGTGGCAGCCTCGTTTTGCTTGTCCTCCCTAGTACCAGCTCCGCCGGGCATTTCCCTGTAGACCCATGGGGCGTGTTTCTGTAGTCTCTCAGTATTTGGCATAGTGCTTGGCCCAGGGAAATCTGTGACAGCTTCGCCCCCTGGACTGCCTTCTTGATGTTTCCCATGAATCTTTCGACCATGCCATTTGCTTGCGGCCATAGTGGCATTATCTTTCTGTGCTGTATTCCAAGGTAGGCCATGAACCTTCGGAATTCCTCTCCTGAGAACGGAGGACCATTGTCAGTTTTCAGTGTTTCTGGCGAGCCCCACGCTGCGAATATGTCGTCCAGAACAGGTAGAGTTGCTGCTGCTGACGTTGAGGAGACTGGTCTCACAATGGGGAATCTGGAGTATTCATCTATTATGACCAGTAGGTAAGTTCCCGCGTCTAGAGGTCCAAAGAAGTCGGCAGCCATTGTTGTCCATACAGCCTTTGGCAGTTCCGACATGTGCAGTGGTTCCTGTCTTGGTGGCGGACCTGTTGTTTGACAGAGGTGACAGGCCACGATTGTATCTTCGACTAGACGATCTAACCCGGGGAACCACACTTTTTCTCTCAGCAGCTTCTTTGTTGCCACAATGCCCCCGTGTAACTCGTGTGCAATGCTGACCCTTGGTGCCGTAGTGAGCTTGGAATGACTATCATGGTGCCCCGCATTACTATTCCACTATTTGTCTCTGATAGCTCCCCACTTATCTTCTGTAAAGCCAGCATCTCCTCCTTGTTTACTCCTCCCTTCCATGTGCAGTTGTTGTTGACATGTCTCCACCTTTGTTGCCTCGTCGTTTCTCTGGCCGCTCATAGTGTGTCATCTTCTTCAGTTTCTCTCTCTATTTCTGCTAGAGTTACTATTGCAGGCGTGTTTTGCTTTAACACGAAGTTTAAGTATTCTTCTGCCATTGAGGCCTTTTTCTCTGCATGCGGTAGTGGATGCCGTGACATGTAGTCTGCTGGATTGTGTTCTTTCCCTGGTTTGTGGACAATTTTGAAATCGTAGTCCATTAATCTGATGCCTCACCGCTCGATGCGGGGCGGCATCTTTGCCGCTGGGTAGCCGTAGATTGTTACCAATGTTTGGTGGTCTGTGATGATGGTGAACGGCTTCCCGTACACGAACATGTGGTAATGCTTGCATGCCCACACCACCGCTAAACTTTCTTTCTCCGGCTGTGAGTATGCCTTCTCAATGTCTGTCAGGCTTTTGCTGGTGTATGAGACAATCTTCCTTGGTGATTACTTTCCTGGCAAGTGTTGTGCTAGTATCGCTCCTAGCCCCACTGGGCTGGCATCGACCGTCAGCTTGGTGCAGAGCAGAGGGTCAAAGTAAGCGAGGTGCTCCACAGTCATCACTGTCTTTCGTATTTCTTTGAACGCTTCATTGCATTGTTGAGACCAGACAAACTTCTGGCCTTGTTTCGTTAGTTCTCTCAGCGGCGTGCTCACCGTAACAAAGTCTTGTATGTATCTGGCACAGTAGCTTGCCAGGCCTAGGAATTATCTTATTTCTGCCACATCTGATGGTGGCTTGGTGTTCTTTAGTGTCTCCACTTTGCTGGGATCAGGCCTCATTCCTTTCTTCGAGAATATGTGCCCGAAGAATATCAGTTCTGTTCTCCCTAGCTCGCACTTTTCTCCATTCAGTGTTAGCCCGGCCTGCTTCAGCTATTTGCACACTTGCCGTAGGGCGCCATCGTGTTCTTCGTCCGATTTCCCAAATACTAGCATGTCGTCACTGTAGTTGAAACTGTTGTGCACTGGTCGTATCACCTGTCTTATTGTCTCCTGAAATATTTCAGCGGCTGACGAGATACCAAAACTGAGCCTTTTGTATCTGAATAGTCCTAGGTGTGTGGAGAACGTCGTTATGTACCTTGACTGGGGGTCCAGTTCTAGTTGGTGATATCCTTTGCACAGATCTAGCTTTGAAAATCGGCACGCCTCTGTCAGACGGCTGATCATGTCGTTCAGATGAGGTCCCGGATGACGTTCCCTCGAGCGGTATTCGGTATTCTCATGTCCACACAGATCCGTATTTTGGACGTGTTCTTCTTCGGGACCGCCACAATCGGTGACACCCATGGTGTCGGGCCGTCTGCAGGCTCAATTATGTCTTGCTGTAGTAAGTTGTTTATTTCTTTTTCCACTTGAGGTTATAGGTGAATAGGCACTCTCCTGTGGTGCTGTGCCACTGGTCTCACAGCTTCATTTATGTGTAGGGTGATCTGTTTGTCTTTTAGTTTCCTCAGCCCTTTCAGTATTTCTTGATATTCTTGCAGTATGATGCCTTTTTCTGTCATGTGATATGTCATAGCCAACAGCCCCATTACTTGTGCTGTGACGTTGCTCAGCAGGCAGGGTGCTGGGATGTCCCCTTTCAACACGTGTATCTCTTCTTGGCATGTCATGTCCTGATATGTCAGAGTTTCGGTGAATTTGCCCATGTTTTCGATGGGTGTCTTTGATCCCCACGTGAACACATCTACTGTTGATGGCGATAGCGTTGGCTTTACTCTCATCTTCATGTACTCTGACATGCACATTATGTTGCATGTTGCGCCGCTGTCTAGCACGAACTTTGCTCTGTGGCGTCCGACGTTGATGTCTACTGTGGCAGTCTTTTTTATTTGCTGCTTCTCCACCAGCTGGACGTGTTCTTGCTGTCTTTCTTCTTTCGGTGTGTCGGACATGAGGTATAGCCATGCTTCCCTCCCGGATGCTGTAATTTCGTCCGACTCTTCAGACAAGCCTCTCTCCGCCGTCTCCATGTGTCGGGCGTGTCTTGTGCCCGTCATCCTTGGTCTGGCTGTTCGTCCCCTCTCATTCCTGAATTGCCGGCTCATGCAGGCGCTTGCGAAGTGGTTGTCCCTGTTGCATTTTCTGCATTTCTGGCCCATTGCTGGGCAGGTGCCAATGTGTGGGAATTCAAGGCCACACCTGTAGCATGTGACGGCTTGTTTCCTGGGATGTTGTTGCTCCCTGTTATCATTCCTTTTAAAGTTTTCCGTCATCCGATGCGACATAGCCATTCCTTTTTCTTTGCCTATTTGTATCTGTTTGGCATGTTACGTGGCCCGTGCTTCTGTGCGGGCCATCGTCAATATTTTCTCAAGTGTTGTTGGTTCTTTTAGAATGCGTGCCCTGAACTCTACTGACAGACACCCTTCAATGAGACGCGATCGTATTGCTTCTTCATTGTTGAACTTTTCGAACTCGCAATATGTTACCAACTTCCGCAATCTTGTCGCAAAAGCATCCATACTCTCTTCTGATTGTTGGCGTGCCGTATGGATCAAAATCGATGTTGCGTTGGGGGTCGAGTTCTTCGTGAGGCACGCTTTCACGCCTTTGTAGTCCGTTGTTTTTTCACTCGGGAATGTAATTATTAGGTCTTCTATTTCGTCCCCCGCAAGGTTAACCAGCAGATCTAGCTGTTTGGTCTCTGCGACGTCCGTTGCGCTCATGTAGCTTTCCAGTTGCCGTATCCATCTCTCCCATCTGATGCCTGCTTGTGGTTCCGATATGTTAAATGGCAGTGGCCTGCGGAACACAGCTTGTGTGCTCCTTGTGTCTTCGTCACCCATTTCCTTTGTTCTTTCCTTTTATTTCTTTCTTCCTTTACTCTTGGTGCCTTTCGTTGTTGCCTTATTTCTTCTTCCTCTTTCTATTTCCTTTCTTTAGCACTTTTCCTGCTTTTATTCCTCCTTTTTTCATCATTTTTAGCCTTTATTTTCTTTTGCCTGACTTAAAAATGGCCTCCCGGCCTTCCTGTACTGTTATTGGCCCAATTTGCCTGACTCCAAGATGGCAGCCACACTCTCGCGCGATTTTGCGCTATCTGGGACTTTGCCTGACTCTCTAAAATGGCCGTTGTCTATTTAGGATGCTGATTGGGTCTTTTGCCTGACCCCAAAATGGCCGCCTCCTCTTGCGAGAGTTTGTTGAAAACTCACGCGCGGGAGAGTCTTAATTTCCTTTCTCGGCTGCTTCGTCAATTTCAGTCTTGCACTGTGCTTACTTGTGTTAGCAGCGCCGGGGTGAGCTCCCGCACCGATGCTCTTTCTCTGCTGGGCACTTCGGACCAGGGTGGGCTCCTGGCTCCGAGTTGATTTCCGCGACCGGGTGGGCTCTGACAGTCGCCGCGACGCATGGATTGGGATCCCGCCTCGTTGCCCGTTGTCGCGTCGCTTGCCCTGCAATGACCACCACCACGCAATGGATGTGAGTATTCTTTATTATCGTTACATCAGGCAGCTAGCATGCTGCGCGTCTGCTCTTCCTCGTCGCTTCCTGTGCACTGCCCCTTGGCCTCCCCATGACCGGAACTGGTGTCCGGTGACCTGCACTGCCCCTCACCCTCTCCCAGGTCCTAGTGTCCACTTCTCAGGACACTACAGGGGGGTGGCACAAATACAGCCCTTCATGAAAAATGGGACACCTTTTTTTTTTTTGCATCTTTTATATAGCGCTAACTCGACCTGAAGGTATTGGAGCACTTTACATGAGCACCGTATTTACATTACATATTCAGGCACGGGGAGATTAAGTGATTTGCCCAGAATCACAGGATGTGGACGGGACCCCGAGGCTCGAGCCCTGGTGTCCAGCACCAAAGTCGGCAGTCTAGCCGACGGACCAAATCCTCTCTCCTTTGAGACAGCTCTGCCTTGATATGGAATGCTTACCCAGTGGGCCTGGAACAATTTTTTCCAATGGGGGTACCGGCCAGAGGCTAAATTATTGAAATCCTAAAACTGTTTGTTACTTGATGAGCGGGCGCAGCAAACAAGGAAAAAACTTTAAGTGGGGAGCATGTGTTTGTGGGTAAGAAGTGGATGATATGTTAGTCCAAGATCACTGGTGCATTACAATGCAATGTCGTTAAATATATCACTAAGTTGACAATTTTTGCTCACAAAAGTAGATATTTAAAAGAGACATTTCATTAAATAGGGTGGATTTAGCCATGCGTGCACACATGGGTAAAATAAATATGTTTTTTTTCTCAACTTACTTCTAAACTTGCTTGCCACCACATTCCAGGATTAAAAGACCCAAATAAAACAAGCATTTGCAATGCAATAGGTCTCGCATTATAAAAGTGTGAGCAGTTGGCATTGCTAATAATAATGCAACACTAGCTATTGGCATTGTAAATGATAATGGCATTTATTTATGTGTTTGTTTTATAAAATAGATAAAAAAAAGGCATTGTCATGAACAATGCCAATAGCTTAAACTCTTGCAAATGCGAGACCTATTGCATTGTAAATGCTTGTCTTTGTTTGCTGGAGTTATCCACAATCGTCGGCCCACGCACCCTTGTCATTGACATCATCAGATACGTCATCCTCAATGGAGATCACCCAAATACTGAATTTAATATAATATCTCTTTAGGCTTTTAAACGTGTTTCTGTCTGTTGGGGAATGTAGATATTTATTTTTCCTACTATAATGTTATGAGTGCACATTGGTATTACTGTCTGCAGGCCTGCGGTGTTGGTGCCAACGTAAGAAACATTTAAACAGTGTCACAATGCGTTTGTAGATCGCCTCAATGTTGGCAATCTTTATTACAGCTGGGATTTTGGTGTTTTTTTTTTAGGTCTGCACAAATGTGCTTTTTTTGCAACCTTTGCAAAAGTTTGTAGCAACATTCAATGAGTTAGTGAAGGTTTAGCTTCGTGACATTAGCATAAACATCGTGACACTGACAAAATATTATTTTTGGCCGCTAAAACTGTTCTGAAGAGGCATTCTTTGCAGTTTCTAGTTAGGGTTCTTGTCCTCTTCAACGCCATTGTGGGAAGGAAATCTGAACATAAAGTAAACCTGCAGCGAAAAAAATATACATTCGTTTTCTAAAATGGAATGATATTAAAAACCTGCAAGAAGTGGGAATTGTACTCAGCTGTCCTGTTTTTTGGCTTGGCTGTTGTAATTAGCGTGTAATCCCGATGGAAGGAAGAAATGTTTGTGAAGACAGTGTGAACAGGAAACTTTATAACCTTTGAAAATAACAAACATCTTCGTGAAAACTTTGCAGACAACACACCACTATGGAACGCCCCTAATTTCAAAGCCGTGCTTCATGGAGGAGGATTGTGAGGTTTGAAAGAAAATGTAAACCAGCGCTTTTTTTTTTTTTTTTAAATAGAGTTATATATATAGCGCAAACTTGACTTGAATCGGGTATCAGAGCGCTTTACATAGCACCAGTTGCGTTACATGATCTATATCTGCTGCCTTCTTCTTATCCATGGTGTTGTAGGCATGCTTTTGTTTTTGGTTGTTAAACGTATCTAGTTATTTTCTGAAAATCTAATAATCTATTTAGAGTTCAACCCATAGTTTCTGCTTTAGAGGAATGATGTTTAATTAATCTTGTGTATTGGTGCTGCTGACCTGATTAACTGAATAAACAGTGCTTCCAGTGTGACTTACCTGTGTTGTGAAACAGCGCCTCCTAGTGGCTATCCAGGATATTACAAGTGTGCACAATGTGTGAAAAGGAAAATAAAGTCGAACGCAATCTAAAACCTTTATTGTTTCCAACGTCATTGGGGAGAGAAGCAATGTAATAAATAAAAATGTTCTAAAAATTGCATGGACTGGAGTGAAAAGAGAAACAACCTTTGGCAACGCGGCCGCGAAAGTGAAAGTGATCGTAATTGCGATTACGATCGCGTGCAACGGAGGGCGCGCGTGCACATTCACGTGCACTGTAGCTTTAGGCCATGGCAGCACTTTGAAAAAGCCTGTTTACAAAATGTCTCGGCCAGATCAGCGCAAGCGCTGGATCAGGCGAGACCTAAACATGAGCCTTATTTTTAATATTTGTACATTTTATAAGAAGCTCTTTTTCACATTGGTGCTTTTCATGTCTCATTCATTAACTCTCCAGTGGACCTGATCATAAGAGTTGCAACATTTAGCTGATAAATGCCACGTCTTTGAAGCCAAATATTTTAAACTTACACATGTGGCACAAACAATGTGCAGTGGTTAGTTGAAAACTGTTCTCCTCTTAGCTACCATTGACCTTTCATATTATTGGAACAAACAGTTAATGCTACATGAAATGAAAACTGACTGAAAGGCATCATTCTTTTCCATTATATTTCTGATCAGCCTGCAGATCTAGGGGTGAAGCAGCAGCAGCCACACCCTTCGTGCCAGCGCCCTGTATTGCCACACATTTAATGTAGTCATGTAAATTACATTTTAGCGTCTCAACCTAAGTTCTTGCTCCTTTTAAAACATTCATCCTGTCACATATTTTCTAACTGAAAGCACAAACAATTGTGTTCCATATCACTCTCTGGGTTTCTAGATTAGAAGTCGGGCAGAGAGATATCCCGAGAGGATGCCTCTCCACTGAGTCACAGGAAGCATGGTATTCAGTTTCCTCAGAATCCTTCCGGTTTTACCAGCTGCTCCCTCAGGGGCAGATTTACAAGAAACTGACGCATCTGTATAGATCCGTCAGTTTACCTGCGCCTGCGTGAAAAACCCTAGAGCCACCATAGATGCGCCGTATTTACAATATGGTGACTATGGCGCAAGGATTGAGAGATTCGTCAGAAATTCTGACGCATCTGTTGGCAGAAAAGTCACGCATTGCTGGAGTTATGTCACAAGCATGAATCAACTCCAGCAATGCATGTTGCGGTCTATTTCCAATACACTGCGTCACTCCTTACGCCTGCTTCAAGCAGGCGTAAGGTTTTGACGCAGTGGCATCCTAAAAGTCACGCAGTGACATCTTGTAGATGTCACTGCGTCACTTTTACGAGGCTTTCCTGCGTGGTTACGCCCACCCTGCATACATTATACCTGATGCAGGTATTATGTCACACAGGGCTTTACAACGTGATGAATCTCCCTAGATGCGTCACATTGTTAATTTGCCACATTTTTTATGCCGCCGTTGCGTCACAAATGTGACGCAACGGTGGTGCAAAAGTGTTGCAACGGACTTGTAAATCTGCCCCTCAGTTTTTACCTTGTCTGCCATCCGACAGCCTGCCCTGCCTTGTGACACTTTCCCCAACAAACAAATGCCCACCTGCTGCTCCCATTTACTACCTGTGAAGCAAAGGTGGTTAATGGAAGCGTTAATCCAGGTAGACTTTGGATTTTGTAATATGACCAGGTGTTTGATGTGGGGATTAACTCCTAATTGCACCATGCTGGCATGGTATTTACCGGTACAGAACCTGCACCCCGCCAGTATTGGGCAACTTGCAAGCGGACCCATCATGGTATGGCTTTACTTGTAATGGTCTCCTTTTTACTTTGCTTGAAGGAAATGACTCCAGTGATTTGGCTTACAACAAATGATATATTTGCGGCAACCAATTGTCTTTTGCTAAACTAAACTAATCATTTGTTTGCAAGCATTAGTTGTCCAGAAGCTCTCATCTAATTTCTGCTAAAACAGGCAACCAGTTACATGGGCAGTTTCAGCATTTGAAACCTCAATCCCAACACCCAAATGCACTCAATCTCTTCAAGCGAAATTAAGCAAATATATTTTTTTCTACGTGATCGAGATAAACAGCCAATAAATGAGAATATGAAAGGAAAAAAATGATGAGATTAAAAAAGAAAAACGAAGGAATGGTAGGATGAACGAAAGTAATATAAGGCTAAAACGGGTAAGGGGAGGAGAAAAAGAGAAGAAAGAAAGAACGAAGTCAGGAGTAAAAAAGAAAGTTGAGGATAAGAAACAGAGAAATGACCAAAACGCAAAAGAAAGAAGACTTGGGTAAGAAAAAAGAAGAAACAAAAAAGATCAAAATAAAGAAGCACAGACAGATTAGGAGAACAAAATACATTTTTGAGAGTAAATATGTTGCAGAGAGAAAGACTCCATCCAGCCTGCATTGCTTTCAATGTCCCATCAATAACCATGAGAGTAGTGCCAAGGCATCCAGCAACCCTTGTCAATGCTGTAAACTGGGATATCTGCTGCACCTCCTTTCCACAATGAAAAGTGTAATCAGCACAGAGGAGACAGCAGACCATTACTGGAAACTCCCAATATATCCACATGTCCAGCTTAGTAAAGTAGTCGTGGAGAACTTCACCATTACCTTCCTAGTGTCAAAAATATCCAAAAAGAAGAGGTCAATTGTGCAACCATAAAATCCCAAAATGACTTTCTCATTGTCAATGCTTGTGTAGAACTTTTTGTGCATTAGTATTATTTGTGTATCATTAACAGCATGCATAATATAGATCTGCACTTGATTTCCGATGTCTACACTTGTATGATGTGTTTGCCTTTGGAACAATTTTGTTATGACCTATTAAAGTCCCTTTTCTTGACTTATACTAATTAGGCCTCAGTTAGGCCTCAACGCCATCTTGTTCAAAATGGATGTCTTACCCTGCACATTCTTATTCCTGCTGCATGTAGTCAAGCAAGTCTTGTTTGTTTATTTCTAAATGACGTTGTTCTTGAAGACGATTCCCTTAGCATAGGTGGCTCAGTAATGTTTAATCCTTCAAGGATGCTTCTGCCCGGTCATTGTATTGCATTTATTCACAATAGTTCACTGTTGTTTAGTAACTATTTTGTTCTGACCTCTCCAGATGACATTGGCATAGAGGGGGTTGGATCAGTATTCATGAAGTGAGATAGTTCTTAGGCGGTAAAGCAGTCAGACTCTCATATTTACAATGTTCTGATTTGCTGAAACCGTAATTTGTTTGCTCACAGCATAAGGAATCTGCAGTTGACATTCTTTTCTATGTGAATATGTCCTTAATACACCCTCGAATTTCGGGATGAGGAATGAATTACCAATACTTCTAGGGATGTTGTCCAATTTTTTTTACTGAATTTGCTACTGGTTTGGGACTTTATTTTAGATTTTTCCTATTATTGTGTTTTGCTCTTCTGCTGAGAGCATTCAGAGAAAAGATTTAATACATCTGCACTTTACCATTTCTAATTTGTACCCCTTTGAATTTTTGTAATAGGTATTCTAATTCTATCCTAGACCTCACCTATTGACTCTGTCCTTCACTATTTGACTCTATTTTTTATATGCTGTTTTGCACCTTATCTTAGGGCACATTGCCTCATCATGAATTTGAGGTTTAACATTGTCCCTGATCCATTGACTCATGAGCGTATTGTTGAGGTGTCTTTTGGGGTTCCCACACTTACATTAGCCCTGCAAGAGAGGTATCATGAAAACATAATTTTTGTTTATCAAGGACGAACCATATGCATAGTAGACTATCTTTCAGAAAATGTTAAACATCGAAGGAAGCAGCAAAATTGATGCGGTCTGTAACCCGGGACACATAAAAAAACCTCACGATTAATATAAACTCCAAAGGTATGGTGCTGAAACAGGCCACTGCCAAAGGCTGTCCCCTTTAGAGGAGACCTTAAAAAAGTGTCCTCACACAAACAAACACCAGGCCCCATCCTTGTTCTAGCCACAGATCCATCGGATCTTGACTTCCCTAATCCCACAACAACACAACTCCATCCCGACTCCTTGCCCTTATTACCACGAGTCATTGTAACAAAGGCATTCTCTGCAATCATCTCTGCACACAATTAAACTGAACCCATTGACCTTCCATTCTCCATATGCAAAGAGGATGTCCATCCCCAAGGACAACCTTGACTTCCTGACTCAATCATCGCAGACCTCTGTACAAACAACATGAAAAACCGACCGCTAAGCCATTAACATCAAGCAATTGAGGTCAAGCCCCTCTGCCAAACTGTCTTTATCTTTCACATACAACTAATTCTCATTAAATTACAAGCCATGCAGCCCAGAACCCTCTCTGGGAAAATGGCCCTTCTACTGGCAAATAGCCCGGAGCCAAGGATGCACGGACAGTCTCCTGGTATAAGATGCATCTTTTAACAGGAGACTGTCCATGCATTCTTGGCTCTGGACTTTTGGCCACTAGATGGGCCATTTCCCCTCATTCTACACCCACTGATGAGCGTCACCCTTTGGCCCATCAAGGTCGATCAGATGACAATGATCACTCCCTGACGCAGCAAGCCGCCTCATGTCTAATGTTTACACAACACCTTTGTGGCTAATCCACGCCACTCACTTTTGTGTGCCATACTTCCAGGTGGTAAAGTGTTAACAGATGAGACAACCTATGAAAAACACACACAGCTGCCCCCAGGTCTATCCTAGTCCTGATGAGACCATAATATCTCGTTCAAGGGTGGAAACGCATTCAGAATCTCCTTTGTGCCTTGCATTGCATTTAACAGTTTGGCTGTCTTGTTGATGAAATAACCAACATACTGCATATCTTGTCACAATTACCCACTGTTGTTTTTTCTGGGTTTGGTTGTTCTCACACTTAGGGCATCTTTCTTCTTTTTCCCATTTGTCTTAAAAATGTACTATTGCTGACATAGTTGACAGTTCTAAAAGGGCTTACTGATTTATGATTGAAATGAAATTCGATTCAGCTGAATCGGATTTAACTACATGGTACTTGCTTTTCTCATGTTTTGAATATTTAATTTTTTCATGAGATTAAATGTACGATAGAATAAAACTTCTGTCAATATACAGATATTCTATTGTAACCAAATATTGAATCAACACAGAAAACTCTGTGTTAATTAATTTTTCTTTAAAATGAGTTCCATGTGAACACTTGTTCCAAGTTTCACTTGACACTCATGTTCCAAGATTCACTTGATACCCATGTTCACATGGACATTAGGGTTGGTCTTGTTTTTAAAGACATCCTGCAGATTTCAGGCATCAATACAAATGTCAAGATAACCCTGGTGATCAATGTTCCTGCTGGTGAGAGATAAGTTTTTTCTAGTGGCAATTTTGACACATCTAGAAGAAGCGCACAGGGTTAATATGCCTGCTGCATAGAATGTGTACCATGGAGATCACAGAACTGTATTTTATGTGGCTAGGTTAGTGGGTTTCTGCTTTTGTTACAAAGATTCTCTTGTTAGTTACAGTTCATAAGTTACAATCCTTCTAATATAGCACAGTGAGCTATCATCAAAGAGATGCATAAAAATTGCATGGCATAGATCAGAAAGTTATTTCTGTTTTCCTTTGCAAACCCTGAGATTCACAAAATTGCAAGGTTTGCAACAACAAAATGGCTTTTTAATATGTACTAAACCAATTTTACAATTCAGTAAAGGCTCTCTGAATGACAAAATGGGTTCACCTACTTATTTTAAATTGCAAATAAGTGTGGGAGCAAATGTGCCACCCACTCCTGTTTGTGGTTGCATATCATTGTTAAGATTCCGACTCCTCAAAGAAGGTGGTAAATCATTTACAAAGGGAAGGTGAACAGTCTAAATATCGAATTTTAAATATCGAGTTGCCAAAATATCGAATTTTAAATATCGAGTTGCCAAAATATCGCCTTACAAAAATATAGTGGTGCAGAATATCACAATGCAGGTAAGAAATATTGTTTTTAATAATATTGAAGTTAGTAATATCAACAGTCAGTCAGTCAAGAAAGCTTTATTCGACAACTTAATGCCATAAAAGTGATCATATCATACAACAGTACATTTCCTTTACACAGTTTAAAAAGAGCTAAAGCATTCCTGGTGTCAAACCCTGTGACCATGACCTTAAAATACAATATAATACAGAAACGTTATATAAAATACAATGTGCAAATGAGCAGGTTCATTCAATTACAAATTGTCCTTATTTTGTTTCCTAATATCCACCATAAATATTGTATAAAAACCATATGCAAGAAAGCCTGCTCAGAGAATCCCTGTTTGTAATATTCCTGATATCAAACCAGTAAACCGAGACCTAATATATAATACGGTACAAAACATTTTATAAAGTGCAAGGTGCAAAAGAGCAACTCAGACAGGTACAAAAAAAAAAAACATTGATGGCATTCCTGATATTCGGCTGTGTGACCGCGATCTAAAGTGAAAATAGTGCAAAGGCATTATATAAAGTGTAGAGTACAAGAGAGTAAACTCAGTCAAGTATTATAGTCCCATTTTATGACTCATAGTGGGCCTGGAAAAAAAAACATAAAAATCAAAACATAATAACTGTTAAAAAGCCAACTTTTTCCTACACCTGATGGCTCCGACTAAAAAACTTGCAACCCCCAAACAGATCAAGGGTAAAGATAACATTTGAAGGTACAATAAGGCCGGCCTTGCTTGGGAAAAATGGCGGTCTCTGAATAGTGGCAGGATAAACTTCTTACATAATAAAATGTAATACTCACAGAAGAATACAAAATGAAGGGTATCCTGTTCAGAGAGATTGTCACAAGGGCAAGGTTTTAAAGTGCCGGGTTTTGCAAAACCTTGGGGAACCGACAAAAGCCAGGGAGCCATTTGCAGGTGGAATCTCGTTAAAACAAAACGATGAAAGGGGTTGCTGACAGTTAACAGATAAGGTTGGACTTGGTTATGTGTAGATAGTGCGACATAACCGCTCACCGTTGATTTTGACAACTCCTTTTCTTCCCTTAGTCCCTGGCACTTAATCATAAACTGCTGTCTAATGTTTCTAATTTAGAGTTTGTCCAGGGGTTTAGGGTTTAGAAATAAATCAGGGGAACCTAACCATTTTGTTAGTTCCCTTAGGTACTTCAGGCAGGGGATAGAATCAGCCCTGTCTAGCGCAAGGCAATCAGTAATTATTGTTTGGTTTAGATTTGTGATAGGACTTGCCCAGATTCTCAGACAGCGCATTAAAGGTGCTACTGCTAACTGGTCTGATATGTATCCAACCCCTATTTCTTCATGTAATATGTATGCAGGGGTGGAATGCGGGACTGCCAAGATTTTGCGTAAAAACTTCCTCATGCTGTATGTCTTTACCATCCTTAAGTCCCCAGATATTGCAGCCATAGGTTACCATGAGGATGCATTTTTCCTTATATATCTTCATCAGGGCCGGAATGGGTTTAGATCCTAATCTGTTTTGCAAAATGTAATGTTGCCCCCGTCGCCCTAATGAGAGTGTTCTTTTTTTGCATAATTTGAGGACACCATGACGCACGGTCATCAAAAAGTACTCCCAAATAGTGGAAAGTTGGGACCCTTGTTAACTCAACCCCTTTACAGTAATATTTAATATTTTTGGGGGGCTTTCCAGGGCCAACTGACATAGTATGGGATTTCTTAAAATTTGTTGAAAGATCTAGGGAGTCCATAAAATCGATCAAAGCATCTAAAAGTGATTGAAGACCCACTGCAGGTCTAGCTAATATGACTGTGTCATCCGCGTATAAAAGTGCGGGGATCATCTTATCACCAAATCTAGGGATATCTTTACAACTAGTTATTAAAAAATCCCCCAGCTTGTTCACAAGCTCTGGTTCTAGGCCCATATCACTTAAGATTGACCACAGTTTTGATCTATTGACACAGTCAAAAGCTTGTGTCAGATCCATAAATGCCAAATGCATTATACCCTTTTTGGCTATGGTATACTTCCCTATTGTTAAATGTAAATTTAAACATTGGTCCAGGGTCCCTTTACCTGACTTGAAACCATATTGCAAATTGGAAATGACATTTCGGTGGTCCAGCCATGTCGTTAAGCGGTTTAATACGACTTTACCCATTATTTTGGCAGCGGAGTCTAGGAGTGAGATCGGCCTATAACAAGTAGTGTCATATCTCGCGCCCTTTTTAAAGATGGGAACAATAAGTGCCTTCCCCCATTCTGGGTATCCCTGTAAACTCGCAGCATTAAAAACATTTGCCAAAATACTAGCCCACATATCTGGGTCAGCTTTGTATAGCTTTGTATAGATCGGTCGGGACCCCATCAATGGCATGCTGGTTTGTCCACCTTTTCTATACCTATTCGCTTCGCCCAAGTTTGCATCGCTAAAAATGTTTCCAAAATGTGCTACCCTTTTATCTGCTGGGATTAAACAATCAGTGATGGGATTAGGAGTTTCGGAGAGGAAAGGACAATTAAGTACCAACCGAAATTGGGAACTATTTTTCAATATACTAGCCTGTTGCAAGGCATCCCATGCCTGATCTTTTAACTCCTTCTTCCTATTCTGAACAGCTAGCTTATAGGCCTTTCTTTTGTCCCTGATTTCTGCTTTGTCTGTGGGTGTGGATTTTAGAGCCTGTACAAGCTCCTTATGGGTCGTTGAACATGCTCTATCAAACTGCCTTCAGCCAACTGACCCCACCCACAACCGTGAGGTCAGATTGTATTTGTTTTGTTAGTTTGCTAAAGTCTATCAGAATAGAACTGCCCTGTGTATTTGGGTCCAGACAGGACTCAATTTCCGGGGCACAGGTTGTATACAGATTTTCCGAAAAGTTATCTGGTACTGATTTTTCCCACTTTAGCCTACGGGCCTGATCTTTGGTGCTAATATCTTTATTAGTCAAGCAGATGTTAGGTTCTCCAGTTTCTATAATAGAGAGTGATATAGCGACAGTAAGGGGGTTATGGTCACTAAAAACTGACCAGGTAACAATTAGGTCCTCAGTAAACAAAGCTAGTGGAGCCGATAGTAAAATATAGTCAATGGTGCTTGCCCTTCCATTCCAAATATAAATTGGTACTAGCGCAGGACTATCTGTTTGCTGAAGGCAACATACATTTTGGTTTGCAAGGATGCCTTCAAGCAAAATACCTGAGGGTGTATGCTCAAAATGAAGTGAAGAGGGGAACTCCCCCTGATCCTGATTTGTAGAACAATTTAAGTGGCATTGATGAATATTAAAATCCCCTAGGACTAGTCCAGCAAAAACCCTGTAAAAAGCATTTTCAAAATCCTCAACGACCTCAAAAACAGGATAAATCCTTCCACTCCGGTGATCACATTGGGTCAGCAATGTGAGGATTTGGCCACCTTCTTTGTTAAGAAGGTGGAAGCCATCTATAAATCCTTCCCTATATCCCCTATCGATCCCGTGGCTCCATCGGCTCCTTCTTCCACTGTTACCCCGGCAGTAATCCCCCCTATGTCCCAGGACGAGTTTCTCACATTGAGCAAGAAGGTTAAATCAGGCTCCCCCATGGATCCCATGAGGCCTACCCAATTTAGGGACTCCCTACCTGTACTACTTATGCCCTTGTGTCAGGTAATCAATTCTTCCTTCACCACGGCCATGGTGCCTTAGTCATGGAAGCAAGCAAGGGTGGTCCCATTGCCAAAAAACCCCTCACTGGACCCGACTAAGCCGGAAAACTTCCGACCCATATCTCTTCTGCCTTGGGTCACTAAAATTGCTGAGGCCAACACGAATAACATTCTTTCGGGCTTTCTGAACAACACAGGTGCCCTGGATCATTCCAAGAATGGTTTCCGCCCTGGTCACAGCACCGAGACCGCGCTTCTAGCGGTGAGTGAACATCTACGTACCATTCTGGATGAGGGACAAACTGCAGCCTTGATACTACTCGATCTTAGTGCCGTTTTTGATACGGTCTCCCATCTGATCCTCTTACGTCGCCTAGAGGAGGCGGGGTGGTAGGTCTTGACCTGGATTGGTTTCGATCTTTTCTATCTGACAGAACATTCCAGGTCACTGCCCACCCCTTTCTCTCCCACGCTTATTCCATCAAGCAGGGGGTTCCCCAGGGCTCTGCATTGAGCCCTGTTCTATTTAACCTCTATGTTCAACCCCTGGCGGTGGTGGCGAGGGACCATGGTTTGACCATGGTTTCGTATGCAGACCACATGCAGCTAGTGGTGGCCCTCTCCGACGATTCTACGCGGGGCGCCTCACAGTTTTGGAACGGCCTTGCGGCAGTCACGCATTGGATGACCGCCAACTGCCTTCAACTTAACGTCAACAAGTCATAAGTGCTGTTGGTGGGGAAAGATAAGGTGCTCTGGAGCATGCAATGGTGGCCGACGTCCTTGGGCAGCACCCCCACCCCTAAGTCGGCAGGGAAAAATCTAGGGATTTGGGTCAACTCCACTCTTGGATTCCAGGAGCACACCAAGAAGGTTGCGGGTACCTGCTTTGGTCCGCTCCGGGGCCTGAGGCCCATGGTGGGTTTCTTTGACCCTCCCACCCGCCAGTTGATAGTCCAAGAGACTATGTTGTTCAGATTAGACTACTCCAACACACTCATGTTAGGCGCCAACAAGGCGGAAGTGACTCGCCTCCAGCGGGTCCAGAATGCAGCCGCCCGAGTCCTGTTGAGGCTCCCCAGAACCTGTTCCACGACAGGTGCTTTGTGTCGCCTACAATGGCTACCCATGTTAAAAAGGATAGAATTCAGAGCACTATGCCTGACCTTCAAAATTCTAAAGCTTTCATCCCCTGAGATTTTGTCTAATCTACTGGTCCCCTATGTTCCCACCCGCCAGCTACGCTCTGCTGAGCAATTTTTGGCAACGGTCCCCCGGGTAATACGCCTCAGAGTGGGGGGCCGGTCCTTTCGGTACCTGGCCGCTAAGCTGTGGAACTCTCTCCCTATTCAGATCCGCCACCCAGATTATTTGTTACCCTTTCGTAAGGCCATCAAAACCTACCTGTTCCCCACGGTCTAGCCCCTAGCTCTCTACCGACACTGCTACTAGTGCCGGGACGCCTCTTCGCTGAGGCAGCTGTGCGCTATACAAGAATACCTTACATAACATAACATAACTATAACTTCATAATAAGATTGTTTTGTCTCCTCATAACATTCCAAGAACTTCTTTAAGTCATGTAGATGTTCCAACTCATGCCATCTGGAAAAAGAATTATAAAAATGTATCACTAACATAGTGGCACGATTCTTAAAGACAATTCTACAGCCAAAACATTTAGAGAATTGCAGTCACTCAAATGTGTCCTACAGGAAAGCTTCAGAGAAAACATTAGGAATAAATCCCCTCGAGCTCTACCCATAGTCGATGGAACAGCATTTTTGTTAAATGAAATAAAACCGTCTAAATAAAAACAATCAACTGTTTCCCAAGTTTCCTGAAGGCGTTAATATGATACGTAGCAAGAAAATTTTCCTAGAGAGGGTTTCCTTTTTTTGATCTTATTCCCGCTATGTTCCATGAAAGGATCCTTTCATAAGTAGCCATAATGGGAGTTAGAGTGGATGAAATCCCTGGGGATATAATATTTATTACAACATGATTCAAGATTGGTAATATATGGGCATTTTGAGGCATATTCCCTGGACATGTACCCTGGCATATTTTATCCTCTGGTTTTAGTCAGTCATTTTCGTCCAAGTTCTGGAGGCTAGCTAGAGGTTAGAACCGATTGCTCATTGGTAAGTTAATGTCTGTTTTAGTTTTGTTTACAGGCCTACCTGGATTTCAGGGTATCTGCGATTGTCCTTGGATAGGACGCCTAAACTGACTAGGGGGATAAACATATTGTAGCGAGACTGCTCTAATTGAGGAGTTTGAACTACTCTGATATGCGCAGCCTATTAGCCTCCTTGTGTTCACCGGGTTTCTAAAGTTGACAATAATGCAATCTCCTGTACCAGTATTTTTTGTTTGTCGTCCTATCCATTCCGCTGTTCTGGCCATAATAATGTCAGATGATATATTCAGGCGGCCGTTTATGACATTTTTATTACACCAATGAGACACTTTGTGTATTAGGTCCTGAGCAGATTCCCTAGTTTCTTCAGAAAGAGGGGAGACCTCCAGTAAAACTACTACTAAAGGGGCAGGGGGTAAATCAGGTATACTTTGGTTCATGATTTTGGGTGTGACATGAGTAGATTGACTACGTATGGGTGGAGGAGCCCTATCAGAGTTCAGAGGTCTGCCCACCTGAGCATCCTCTGCGCTCTTAGCTACAGATCCTATTACCTCGGTTATATTTGACTGACTAGGGCCACTATATAGTCCCTCAGTCCCTGCAACATTTACATTTAAACATAGACCAGATGAGCCAGACTGAGCTTACCACCCCTTCCTCCGGTAGTCTTAATATAGCACATATATTACAGTTTACAATTTGGTCACAAACAAGTTTCTCAATTTTTTCCACTATTGGCATTAATGGGGCTAAGAGAGCCTTTGTCATTGACTCCAATTTTACAAATAAAATGTCCAGTAATTATTCTAAATTCAGACCCGGTTGTAAAGATGATTTTGTCTGTGTCTGTACTCATGGGGATTTCCTCGCAGACTTATTACAAACAGTTCGTTTTCTCTTGGGTGGAGGTAAGTCTGAGGCCACATCATTCCCCTCTATTATTTTGTCAACTAGAATATTTGATGACATATCCAAGTTTTCCTGGAGGAGTGTTTGACCTGGTGTGGTGGCCAATGCGTTCAATGTGCCATGTGAATGACCTGCAACGGCTGCTATTCTTCCATGTACCCCCTCCTCTCTATCAGTGTAATTCTGAGAACATTTTCCTACCTCTAAGGATAACCTTCTTTCAGTCAGGGCTATCTCCTGTGTGATTGCATGTGCAGCTTTGGTCAAGAAGGAATCACATTTTCCAGCCATACAGACCCCCGAGGCCCCCCCGTGAAGCAGTTGTTTTCCTTTTGCCCATTTGTGTACACTGACTATATAAACCTAATGTCCCCAAATTGTGTCTAAATAAAATACTATGTTGGCGAGGGCTAATGAGGTAAATAAACAGTACCTTAGGTTTGTGACTGATTTCCATCCAATGCCCAAAGTATGGTTTGCAAGATCCAAAAGCAAAACCAAGGGGGGTGGCCCAGCCCAGCCTCCCCCACTCGCCGACAGGTGTAGAAGGGGCTGTCCTTGGCCCGCACTACGGGAGTTCCAGGCAGGCTTTGAAGGGCGCAGGGAGGGTGACGTCACCTCCCGTGCCGGAAATGCACCGGAGACAGCTGGGGGATCGAGTCCCACCCCGGCTGTGCTGTCTCCTCTCCGGCGCTGCTGGCTGCGGTCTCTGCGAGGCTCCCCGGGCAGGAGAAGAGGCAAGTGGTGAAAAAGGGTTCACAAGCACGTGTACAAACGTCCCGTGCTGGGGAAGTTCCAGGCAGGCTTTGTAGGGCGCAGGGAGGGTGACGTCACCTCCTGCGCCGCAAATGCACCGGCGACAGCTGGGGGATCGAGTCCCACCCCGGCTGTGCTGTCTCCTCTCTGGCACTGCTGGCTGCTGGCTGCGGTCTCTGCGAGGACCCCCGGGTAGGAGAAGAGGCAAGTGGTGAAAAAGGGCTCACAAGCCCTTGTACAAACGTCCCGCGATGAGGGAGTTCCATGCAGGCTTTGAAGGGCGCAGGGAGGATGACGTCACCTCCCGTGCCGGCAATGCACCGGAGACAGCTGGGGGATCGAGTCCTACCCCGGCTGTGCTGTCTCCTCTCCGGCGCTGCTGGCTGCTGGCTGCTGGCTGCTGTCTGCGGTCTCTGCGAGGCTCCCCCGGGCAGGAGAAGAGGCAAGTGGTGAAAAAGGGCTCACGAGCACGTGTACAAATGTCCCGTGCTGGGGGAGTTCCAGGCAGGCTTTGTAGGGCGCAGGGAGGGTGACCTCACCTCCTGCGCCGAAAATGCACTGGCGACAGCTGGGGGTTCGAGTCCCACCCCGCTGTGCTGTCTTCCCTCCGGCACTGCTGGCTGCTGACTGCGTTCTCTGCGAGGACCCCCGGGCAGGAGAAGAGGCAAGTGGTGAAAAAGGGCTCACGAGCCCTTGTACAAATGTCCCGTGCTGCGGGAGTTCCAGGCAGGCTTTGAAGGGTGTAGGGAGGGTGACGTCACCTCCCGCACTGAAAATGCACCGGAGACAGCAGGGGGATCGAGTCCCACCCCGGCTGTGCTGTCTCCTCTCTGGTGCTGCTAGCTGCGGTCTCTGCGAGGCCCCCCTGGGCAGGAGAAGAGGCAAGTGGTGAAATAGGGCTCATGAGCCCGTGTACAAACTTCTCGGTCGACAGTCATAATATAGTTGTTAAAAATATCGGGTTTTTTCAGTATATGTGTTAAAAGTATGTATTATTTTTGTAATGACTGTTTGAATTTTTTTTAAGTAATTAATTTTATGTTAATACATTTTTGCGTAATTTAATTCCTCAGTGGGTTGTGGGTTTATAGGGGAATAGGGTGAGAAGTAACTGAATTGAAATTAATTATTTAATTATTTTATTAATTATTAATTTAGTATTTAATAATTTATATTGTTAATTAAGTTAATTAATTTATTATTAATTAATTATAAATTGAATAATAACAATTAATAATTAATTGGTGTTTGTGTCAATTGTGTTATTTTTTATGAATTAGTTATTAATTAGATAATAATTATTAATAATTAATTTGTGAATATCTTAATTGTGTCCTTTTTTAGGAGTGGGTTGGGGGTTGATAAGGGAGTAGGGTAGGAAGTACTTTAGTTTTAATGTGATTTTTATTTTTTTATATTATATTTATTAAAAGTTATTTTATAGTGTTAATTTTGTGAATTAATTTAGATTTGATGGTTATTAATTTTATTGTTAATTGTAATTAGTTATTTAATTAATTGTTAATTAATTATGTTAATTTATTAATATTTTACAATATTGTAGGTGACGTTTATAGGGGAAAATGGTGGGAGGTAAATTAATTTTGAAAAAATAATTACTTGTTAATTAATGTTAATTATATTGCAGTAGTGTGTATACTAAATTATTCCCCTACGCTATCCAACACTGTCCCTACTGTTACACTTGGTGGAGTGGGAATATTAAATTATTCCCACCCCCTATCCAACACTTTCCCTACTGATGCACTCACTGGAGTGGAAATAATAATTTTTACCCACCCGCTATACAACACTTTTCCTACTGTTGCACTCACTGGAGTGGGAATAGTAATTTTTACCCACCCGCTATCCAACACTTTCCCAACTGTTGCACTCACTGGAGTGGGAATAGTAATCTTTACCCTCCCGCTATCCAACACTTTTCCTACTGTTGCACTCACTGGAGTGGGAATAGTAATCTTTACCCTTCCGCTATCCAACACTTTCCTTACTGTTACACTTGGTGGAGTGGGAATAGTACATTATTCCCACCCGCTATCCGACACTTTCCCTACTGTTGCACTCACTGGAGGGGGAATAGTAATTTTTAGCCTCCCGCTATCCAACACTTTCCATACTATTGCACTCACTGGAGTGGGCATAGTAATGTTTACCCTCCCGCTATCCAACACTTTCCCTACTGTTGCACTCACTGGAGTGGGAATAGTAATCTTTACCGACCCGTTATCCAACACTTTCTCTACTGTTGCACTCACTGGAGTGGGAATAGTAATTTTTACCCACCCGCTATCCAACACTTTCCCTACTGGTGCACTCACTGGAGTGGGAATAGTAATTTTTACCCACCCGCTATCCAACACTTTCCCAACTGTTGCACTCACTGGAGTGGGCATAGTAATTTTTACCCTCCCACTATCCAACACTTTCCCTACTGTTACACTCACTGGAGTGGGAATAGTAATCATTATCCTTCCGCTATACAACACTTTCCTTACTGTTACACTTGGTGGAGTGGGAATAGTACATTATTCCCACCCGCTATCCAACACTTTCCATACTGTTGCACTCACTGGAGTAGGAATAATAATTTTTACCTACCCGCTATACAACACTTTCCCTACTGTTGCACTCACTGGAGTGGGAATAGTAATGTTTAGCCTCCCGCTATCCAACACTTTCCCTACTGTTGCATTCACTGGAGTGGGAATGGTAATTTTTACCTACCCGCTATCCAACACTTTCCCTACTGATGCACTCACTGGAGTGGAAATAATAATTTTTACCCACCCCCTATCCAACACTTTCCCTACTGTTGCACTCACTGGAGTGGGAATAGTAATCTTTACCCTTCCGCTATCCAACACTTTCCCTACCGTTGCACTCACTGGAGTGGGAATAGTAATTTTTAGCCTCCCGCTATCCAACACTTTCCCTACTGTTCCACTCGCTGGAGTGGGAATAGTAATTTTTTGACTATCCAACAATTTCCCTACTGTACCACTCGTTGGAGTGGAAATAGGTATTTTATCCCCTACGCTATGCAACGTTTCTAGTATTGGTATATTTAATGTAGTTTGAAATATATATTTTTTTTAAATATTTATTTTAATGTTTTAAATTATTATATATACTTTATTTTTATATTTATATTATAGGTTTATTTATATATGTAATTATACTTTAAATTATGTTTTTAACATTTTATAATTCAAAATATTAAGCATTTTTTAATATTATTAAGTTAATATATATAAAAAAATACAACTGCATGTTTATTTTTTTACATTACATTTATTATTTATTAATTTTAACGGTTTTTAATTATTTTTAAGTATGTCTTACTTCATTATATTTATTATTTAATTAATTTTATATTACTTTTAAGACATTTAAAAAAGTCTATATTTTAGCAAACTATATTATTGACATCGATATTTTGGATTCGATATTTTTGTACTTACCTGTTTGTAGATAGGAAGTTGATATTCTGTCACTCGATATTTTTACCTCCATATTCTGGCAGCTCGATATTCTTTTCCTCGATACTCTGTCAGTGATCCCAAAGGGAAAGCTTCCTTGTTGGGCAGGTTTCCGTTTGGGAAATGCATAAGGTGGCCTCAGGGTTATCAGGCAGTGATCCAGGAGCCCACTTTCTACTCCCTCATCGCTTCCCAAATAGGAAACCTTTTTTTAAGCTGCACCATTTTCTTTAAAGAAGACTGACTGCTTTAACTAAACCTAGGGCTACTCATTTTGGAATGCAAATTTATGGATGGGGGTCTGCTATTCCTCGCATGCCGCCATCCCTGTGTTTGTAGGCAATCAGACAGTTAATATATTAAGTAGGCAGGTAATTCTCTGACCCCCCCACTACTCGAAATGTTGTGATGCTACTTATTTCTTTATGGGTTGCATCACAAAATTAGAAATAGGTCACCACAAGTCAGTGCACAAATCAAGACAGCAATTTCAACCTGTCTCTGTCTACATCAGAGTCAGGGGCGTATGTACAAGGAGTTAACACCGCTGTAGCATCAATTTTTTTACATTATTGCAGCTTTTCTTTTATCGCCGTATTAACAAGTTGCCGCTAACCGCAGTTAGTGGCAGCTTTCAGGCGTAAACGTGAATTTTTAGGATTTTGCCACTTCTGCTAGCATAACGTAATGAAAATGAGATGCAAGGTAGGCATTCCAGTGCAAAAACTGCCTCTATCCCCACTTTGCGATACTTGCAAGGAATTCCTTGCATGGTGCAAAACCAAAAAACCTGCCTCTAGGTCTAGTTAGAGGCAGTTTTTTAAGACCAGGAAATAGCTGGTCTTAAAAATGATGCAAACACTTGGGGACTCATTTCAGAAGCTTTTGGTGCTGGACAGCGCTGCAAGGAATGTTGCCGCCCTGCCCTATGACAAGACTACAGGGCAGGAATGAGCACTATCAATAAGATAGGACACAATTCTGGGCCTCATTCATGAAAAGTGTTGCATCGCTGCGATAAAACAGTGTTGCAACACTTTTCACTACACGCTTTTTGCGACACCATGGATGTGCTGTATTCACTGTACAGCGCTCCATGTTGCAATTAATGACATCTCCCGCCTTGTATTTGACTTCCACCTATATTACATGCCCTCATTCCAGTACTGTTTTCTGTGACACTAAAAAGCAATTCTACCTGTTGATTTAAAAATGGAAAATACGCTTCCCTCCTTAAGACTTGCCTCTTTTTGGCATTATATAAACACATTAAGGTTGATGGTCTGACTGTTCCTTGGCATAAATAGATTTCAAAAATATTTCCATGGATGGCCAGCTGGGGCCAAAATCAGCTCCTATAACATTTGATACTCTGTGGAATATCTATCATTTAGAGAACATAGAATTCTACTCATATCTTAAAGAGAAAACTGCTATTACAAGGACAAACAGATTTAACTCCACCCCTTTCATTATTACTTTGATCTCCAATTTGAGTCAATCAGGACACGCAATGTCTAAACTTTATACGTTGTTCTTAGCAAAAGATACAAAATTAGTTAAACTAACATAATCGAAATGGGAAGAAGAAGGTGGACAGGATTCCCCAACTCTCTATTGGGCCTGCATTTGGTCTTTACTGGTTACATATAATTACCCCCTATTTAGCACAAACTAAATTATTTGTTATTACATAGGGCATATTGGCCTCCTCAAAGATAACATAAACTCAAGCTTCATGAAAGCCCTTTGTGCTGTAATTGCGATGCTATTAATGGAGATAATATTTATGTGCTGGTTTATTGCTCTGAATTAAGTATAATTTTGTCAGATGTATTTTGTTTCATTGAGGACATCTTAAACATACACCCTAATAATTATTTCTTGTATCTCTTGTCTGGATCTATAGATTCTGAAGTGCATCTATGAATGATGTATATCTTTTGGACTTACTCCTCATACTTACATGTAAAATTATCCTGTGCCACTGGAAGGATTTTTTCAAAAGCCTCTACCCAAAATGGATGGAATGGATGTGATTCATAAATGCTGATAACATGGCCTTCTCCCAATCTCTTTTGAAACCGCAGTCTCGACGTATATCGGACATATTGGATCTCTCTACCTAGCTAAGATTAAACAACCATTAGTAGATTAGTATATTTGTGCAATTTTCAGTCATATAATGCTTATTTTACCTGATTTCAGATTGATCTGTCATATGTGATACTAAGTTGATGACAGATCTTGGCTTACTGTATTGTGATTTGTACTTTGGTTTATAAGACAGTACTCATAGAAAGACATTGTTGTTTGTCATACATTTTGTTATATATAATAAAGATATTTGGCCCGATTCCCAAAAGTAAGCTGAGACAAAATCCTAACTTAAAGACCAAAACTTAAGACGAACTCAAAACAAAGTGCTAAATTATACTTGTGTTAGGATTTTGTCTTAAGACTAAAACTTAAGACAAAATTAAGACAAAATCCTAACTTTACTACTTCTAAAGGACTTTTGTGAATACCCAGTTAGGATTTTGTCTCAGATTACTTTTGTGAATCGGGCCCACAGAAACTTAAAAAAAGGAAGCCTCTGGTGCAAGCACCGGCGGTTCCTTTAAACTCTCCTGAGCGTCGGCTGCTGGCACTCTAAAGAGGTAATTAGGCTAGGATCCTAAATTTTGGACATTTCGAACCCTCACCCGAGTCAAATCAAACTGTTTGCCAATCAGAAAACTATTGATAACAGGCCTCATCAAACTTATATACAATTGGCTGCATGCGACTAGGTCTCAATGAACACCTCGGAAAATATCCAACTTTTACCCAAGACCCTTCCACCTCAGGGATCCATATTTGGACTTGTGACCCTATGCCCTCTGAAGTAATCTTATGGAGATACACAGTGCAATTCTACACTTTCAAACATGATGATTGTGGTGTGTTTATAATATGTAGGTCCCGACTAAGAGCAGGCTGGAGATTTCAGATGAAATTTCGAGTAGTGCAGAGGTTACCACATCCTGTAAATACCAAGTGCAACAAAGTCTACACCTTTCGTTAAATTGTGGGATGTCAAAACTGTCTAATTTTAAAAGGAGAAAAGAGTACTATGTTTACAGTGACATCCGGATGTTGGAACTGTAAGCATTAAACTCTACGTGTTTTTCTCCAAAAATTCAGAAGCAGTGCTATTTATTTCATCTATCCATGTAAGGAACTCAGAACACAGGGACAAAACAATGTAAGGTTTATTGGATAAAAACATTTGTTCAGAGGGCATTGTGTGGCTTTATTTGAATGTTTTCAATATTTTTGCTGTAATATTTTTGTTGTTCAGGTTTTGGTTTGAACATATAGATATATTTCTGTTTAAAGAAGTGTCTTGTTAGAAAATGATTGATGACTGCTAGGTTTACTTCAGCTTTGAGGGTATTGAAGTTCTTAAATTTGACATCTTAGGGCCCAATTTAGAGTTTGGCAGACATGGTACAAACATTGTAGAGTACCCTGCCCATCCAACCCGTGATCCTCACCTGCTTTATTATCATTTGGGTGACTTTGGGGCATATCAACAACAACCGGCGATAATTATCGCTGAGCGCACTTAGCGCTCGGATAATTATCGCCAGCTAGCGCCGATTTTTATTGCTGAGATAGCGTGCTATTAGCAACGCTTATCTCATCAGCGATAAAAATCCTAGCGCTAACTGGCTAACGTGAGATTATCGCTGGAAACCCAGCGATAATCTCACGTTAGCTAGTTGATAGGGACTCACAAACTTAGCCATGATATCCACCTTCCATAGGATATCATGGCTAAGTCAGTCCTGAAGCAGGCGTAAGGAAAGTAGCGATAACAGGAGTTATCGCTACTTTTCCTGCCACTATGCTTCATAGCATTAGGCTTGCTGATAGGAGAAATGTCGCTTAGCGACATATCTCCTGTCATGCCAGGTCAGGAATGCCCACTTTGCATCTCATTGAAGATGCAAAGCTGGGCGTTAGGAATCCTGACGCTAAAGCAAGGTTTCACGCGTTAGCGTGATCTTGCTGATTAGGCGATAAAATTATCGCCGCTTTTTGGCCGAAAACGGCCGCAAAAGCGGCGATAATTTTTTGTCGCCTGCTTGTTGCTATGCCCCTAAGTATCTACTTAAGCAGGGGTCATTGAAGTAAATACATAGGCCACCCAACCTATTTAGATCGTGTTTTTACTTTGTTTTTATTCCCTTTCCTCCCTCTGCTCAAGATGTAACGATTTTAATTAATTGAACATCAATAAACTAAACTTGTAAACTCGGACGATCTGATGAGTTTTGTTCTCTCTATCATCACCAGGAGAAACCTGTCAGTTTGAGACAGAAAATCAAGGAAAATAAACAACATACGAGGGAGAGAAGTCCCAGGGTGGGAGAAGTTACATAAGATTTGTGTTCATCTTTAACAAACTCCCGCTTTTGGAGATCGGTTTTGAAAAACAAAACACTTTTATGCAAAGCTGTCTGAAAGACAGAAGTCGCACATCAAACTTGCAGTCCTTCAGAGGAGTCGCTGTGACTGCAGTTTCTCTGAAGGCACAGAGATCACCACTGGTTCAGCGGTGATCTCTCAATATGTTGGGCAGTAGTTTGTCAGGGTGGCGAATATAATGTCCTCTGCAACCCTCACAGATGGGGGGGGCGCCCACCAATCTTTAAATCATACCCTTCATCCTAGTTTAATGGCAAGGTTTAATAGGGCTTTCAAACGTGGACCGGTTTGTATCCAACAACACCCAAAACACCTTCTTTGAAATAACTTTTCATCAAACTAAGATGAAAAAACTATTTCCCATAATTCCAGATGGGGCCATCAACGTTGTTACCAAACCCATCACAAGATATGATCTTCACAAAGTTACCGTGGAGCCGTTACGTTTGGCAGCTGAGAAGAATTGGAATCTTCAGGGCGAGTAAAAGGTAGAAAGCGGAATTACTTGTGGAACTGGAAGTTGAATTACTGGTTACTCAAGTACTTCTTCATTCCCTAACAGATTAGCAGAGTTCAACCCATTGCCAGTGCTTAATTTCAGCCGGTGGTTGCTCGTGAGTGCCATTGGCACTCATTTTTGTGAACCAGCACTTATTTTCCAGCCTTAAACATTAGCCAAGTGCAAGAGAGGAAAAAACATACAAAGCAGACAATCTGAGGAAGAGAAAGCCAGACAACCTGCCACAAAGGGACCGGCGAGAGTGAGATAAAGGGGCAGGGAGTATTTGGTGCTGGCTTAAAGAGGCCTGAGGTGCAATGAAGATGCGCAGCCTGGGTATCTGCAGGGCTAACATTCAGCAGCACTGGGTTCTGGCTTCTGATCAGAGATTCAGGCAACAGCAGTCATTCTTTCACAAACTAAGCACTGCCCGTACCCGCATCTGTAATTTCACTGTTAATGAGACCGTTGTTCATTCGCTCCGGAGGTGCAGAGGTAAAACAGCACTAAACTAGTGCCTTTATATTGAGCCACTAAGTCATATATGTTAAGGTAGTGTTATGTATGTATACATGATTGCCTGAGTTTGATCAGTTTATTAGTCTCACTGGTGTGGTTTAGACACGTAGATCACATAGCTTCTTGAGGATGTTGACAATTGGCATGTTTGTCACTGATTACATTACCCAATCAAATAAATGAATACAATAGTATTAAGCATCTGCAGAGTGTTGTGAAAAACAGGGTCAGTATATGTAGTGCTCACTTTGAGCTCAAACGTTTGGCTGTTTTCCTCCCCCTGCAGTGTTTTATCAGTGTCAGTGTGAGAGCAGTTCCTTAGCATCCTGTAATATCTGATTAAATTGTTTGTTATTTTACTCTGGGCTCTGAAACCTGTTGAAGCCAATTTGTCATCTGTCGGCTCCAATATTAGGCAGGCTACGCTCTTCCAGCAGGTAATGGCTGATACATGAGAGAGCGGTGTTGAGAATATTAACATTCATAGGCTCTGTCAGGACATATCTGGTGAGAAATGCAATAAGAACATTGATGGACAGAATGCAGAACAATGGCATGCATTCACCCTAGTACAGAGACCTGGTGACAGCCAATCTAGATACAGCTATTTCACCACCAACACCTCCCCACACTATACACCAACACCTAAAATGAAGACCCCCATGTCAGTCTATAACATGCTTTCATTTATGATTGAATAATACATGTATAGGTATCAAAATTATAAGGCCTTTCGTTGTATTTGCTGTAAGGTATTATATACACTTTAGGGCCTATTAAGAAAAACTGTTATGAATGACTTAAATTAGTATTACTTTAAGTACACCAGAATGCAAATCACAAATCTCCAGCCACAGAGTTCTATTCCCACCTCCCTTATGTTTACTCTAAGGAGATCTCTTCCTCTGTTGCTGAGTTCTCCACTCAAGTACGTATAGGATTTATTAGTAAATGTGGGCGGGATGAAGGGGGTGGTGGGTAACCGGGAATAATTACTCCAAAATAGGTGAGGTTTACAAAAATGTAAGGAGAGGTAAAGGGAGGGACATGCAAACACAAAAACACACTGACAAAAGTGTAAGACAATTGCTATTCACAAAATACACTTATATGTGTACTACAACTCTGCTAGTGGCAAACAGTCTTAAATGTATTTCAGTCAAGTCTTGGAGTAAGTCAAGCATCCTACTTTACCAACTGCTTTTACAGCAACACAATCTCATACAAATCAATGGATCCATGACATAACATTAGAAACATGCTAACAAAAATAGGTAGGAAAATAAAGGGAAAAGGCCTCCCACAACATTCAACATACCAGCTAAAGAAAAGAAGGTGGGAGTACATAGTCAGGAACCATGTACTGGTATAACTCATGCATCAGCAACCAATCAGCTAAGGTAAGTGAATTCTGTAGCGTTGCCCGTTTTCCATGGGTATTATTGGCTATTGATTGTATGCATATGATTCTTCAACCATCACGCCACAAAGACCATCATTTCCGCAGCAGGCGCTGCTGGTACTCCATCAACATGCAAGCAGTATGCAATACTAGGGCCTCCTTCATTGTTGTGTATGCTGCATTTTTGGGGAACACACACAACCGCTACATCTTCCGACAGTCATCTCTGGCATGTCTGTTGATTGCTGGGGATTTTGGTGATGTGGCTAATTTGTAAACTATACTAACTTACACTGGGTGGGCATGTGGATCCGGGGCTGGCATCTGAAACACAGTCACTAATTACCTCACTATATCATAATAGATAGACATATCCATAGCAGTAAATCTGTGTATGTATTGATTATGTGTTACATTTTGAATAGTTTCACAACATACCCATTATCAAGTCTCTGTTACTGGTGATGTCGGGTATGCCCTCTCTCATTAACTTCTGACTCCCTTCTTATGTCCAACCGCATTGAAGTAGAGGCTGCTACCAGACAGGGGTGGTGGGGTGGGCAGTACGGGGGGGGGAAATGAAAAGGACAAAACACTTACCTTAGTACGGCTGGGTGCCGCCTTTCCTCCATCCTCTTCATCTTCTGCCTGGAGTCTGCAGCAGGAAGCACCCAGTTCCCAGGCCTCCCTAAGCCAATCCCAAAACTGGGATTGGTCTGAGCGCTGTGGTTCAGAGCTCAGGCGTGGAATAGGAGGCTGGGCATGTTCTCCAGCCGCCCCTGCAACAGAGGTACAGTAGGGCACACATATGCACAAAAGCCATCATTGAACAAACTGTTTGGATTATGAAGTTGCATTTTAGATTTATTGACGGGAGGGGGCTTACCTGTTCTTCTCAGAAGTTGTGTGCAAGAGAGAAGTAGCCTGTTGTGTGTTGCACAACATAGCCATGCAATGTGGCTTTCTTGTAAATAGATCACATGATGTACAGCCACCTCCAGGTTCCTGGGTTGGGGCACAAAACAGAGTTCAGGGGGCGCAGGTGCTTGATCGAATAGAGGCCTAATTGTTCACCCGAGCAGCTAGTTTTGTAGCTACATTATCGTGGTTGAATGGTGTTTTATTGATGATGAATAGTGGACTATTACACCATCCTTATCAATCTTGATAGAATACTGTTGCAGTACTGTAGGAGAAGAAAGTCACCCATTTTTATGATCATCATCATCAAAACAAGCTTTTTTCGGTTAAAAACCATAAAAGCAAAAATACGTAGACATTTCCATGTGGTGAGTTACATTAAAGCAAGCCATATAATGAAGTGTAGACTGGACAGAGCTCGAGTCACAAAGACAAGGTACGAGTTCAGATTCATGAAAAGCTTTGCTAGAATTGGGGACCAGAAAATGGACTGTATTGAATCTGAACCTTATCAGAGAGAATCTCTGTTCTTACTGAAGAGGAAAAGGTAGGTAAGGGTTTGTTGGAAAATGGCCCTTTCTAAAGGGTCACCCTAAACCTTTTGCCTTCTTCTTCCACATTTCTGACCCTCTTTTTGTTGGCTTTAGGGTTCTGGGCACTTTACCACTACTGACCAGTGCTAAAGTGCATGTGCTCTCTTCTCTAAACTAGGGTTGGGCGATGAATTTCACTCCACCGGTGGAGTTCGTGGGGTGTTGGCCACTCCGCACAAGGTTCCAAAAAAATCTGTGGCGGGGGCAGAGCTTTTCCTCTCGCACGGCTTGCCAACGTTAGGTTGGCAAGCCCGAGCAAGAAAAATCATACGCTAGACCACCTCTCAACTAAATTTCTAAATGCAGGTGATCGTGGCAGGTTGCTACTGCTCGTGCTGGGGAAACCTGCTGCTCGTTTGAGCAGCTGCCACTAGAGTAGAATGTCTACTCAAGCAGCAGAAAGAAACAAAGCCCTCTTGTGCTGCGCATTATGCAGTTCGCTCTGATTTGACAGCACGGGGCAAACACCCAGTGCTAAAAGTCAGTGTGTGCAGCATGACTTACTGCACTCCGATGCTCGCAGAGCTTCGCAGAGCTCCACAGAGTGGGGCAGAGTTTTTTCAGTACTTCGCGGAGTTACGCATAGCAGAACCTTTCAAACCTCACCCAGGCCTACTCTAAACATAGTATAATTGGTTTACCCATTGTTTGCCATCTTTGATTTACTCGTAAGACCCTTGTAAATTGATATATTACACATTCAGGTCCTGTACTTCAAATGTTACTAGTGGGAAGCAGCACTGATTGTGCCTCTCTCAGATGCAGCCTTTTAAACCTGTCTCAGGCCTGCCACTGCACTTTCTGTGTGTGCAGTTTACTGCCACTTCGACTCTGTGTTTAAAACTACTTTCCAAGCTTGAAACTCTGCTTTTCCAACACCTAAGTCACCCTAAAGTAGGCTCTCCATAGCCCTAAGGACAGAGTGATGTGTAAATAAAAGGTAGTACATGTACTGGTATGTTTTGCTTGTCCTGGTAGTGACAAACAGCCTATTTCATTTTTCACCACTGTGAGGCCAATTCGTCTCATAGGCTAGCATTGGGAATTCCTTAATACACTTTTAAGGTGTAATTCCTGATCCGAGAACAGTAGCTTTTTCATGTTTCATATGTTTGGAATGTTAATGACAAGTCCTCCTTACTGGTGAAGTTGGCTTTAAGCTTACTGTTTTAGAAATGCCACTTTTAGGAAGTGGACATTTTTATGCGCTGTGTGCTTTGCAGCTTGTCTCCAAAACACATCTGGGCTGAGTGACAGCTACACTTTGTGCATTCCCTCTAGGCAGCCACAGACACAGGAAGGTGAGGCACATCTGCATTTTGAGCACTCATCTGCATTAATGTGCATTCTGATGAGTCTTCCTGGGCAGGGAGGAATGGGAGGGGCTGACATTTATACTTCAATAGGTAGTGTCCTGTACACACACAACACACTGATATACCCCCCACAGATGGACTGGCAGACTTGTGTTAAAAGGAATCCGTGTGCACTGCAGAGAGCTGCTTTGGAGTCCCCTCCTCCATCAAAGGCACTTGTGGGTATAAGTACTGGGTCTCTGACCCCCTGAAATCAGACATTACTGGACTGGTAACTAAGTTCTGCTTAAGGAGCTGCTGTGCTGCCTAAAGGAATCAACAGGACTTCTTTTCTGTAAGAACTGCTTTTCTGCTTGTTGTTCTGCTGCCTTCCGGTCTCTGACTTTGTTGAAGGAGAGCTGGATTCTGCCCTCTGCCAAAGTGATCTCCAAGGGCTTTCTGGCTTGCCCCCTGTTCCTGAAGTCTCAAGGTCATCAAAGACTTCCCTTGCCTCCTTTTGCCATGGGACTCTGCCACTCATGATTGCTGCATCTTTACCACTGCAGAAGAAAAGTGCGTGCTGGATCGCCAGTGTGCTCTGGGAAAAAGGGAGTGTTTTACTTGATAAGGATCAAGCATCCCATTTTTTTTAAAAAGACGCTGCAGTACCAAAAGAAGCCCATTTCCAGTGCGGACCTGCTTGGCTGCCTTGACCAAGATTGAGCACTGTGTTTTGTTGGGACAGGGTGCCCTGTTCTGCAACAGGTGCCGTAGAGTCAAGGAATCCCTTTCAGCGCAGCCTCACCGAGTTGCTTTGACAATGGGAATCTTCTTCGCATCAGCTCTATCCGTCCATGTGATCAGAACAAACGCTGCACACTGATGTGGCCCCGCTGCATCCAAGGAAGGTACAATGAACAATGAGACCGTAAGGTCTTTGCAACCAACCGCCCAGTGACATGCCATAAATGTACTCACCACAGCCTTTTGGAGTATCGCTTGTACACTCCAATGTTACGAAAGTCCATTTGCCTTTTTCTAGCATTAGCACAAGAAACCTAATAGAAGCAAATATGTTCCCACACTGTGTTTACTTTTATGGCTTTTAATGTTGCAACTTGAAAAGCCTTAATTGGATTTTTTTTTGTTTTGTTCCTAATTTATTGACAATCCCATTACCTAGTTTTATAAACCTGTGTGGAGTCTTTTTGTTGTGTATTCGTTTTGTTACTGTGTGTGTGCTCCACAAATTCTTTACACATTGCCTCTTTAGATACACCTAACTGCTAACATTGGGGAGCCACACTAAAAAAAAACTCAGCTCAGTGTCACTTTGCAGAGTTTTTCGGAATTCCACGGTCCACGCAAATACTATGAGCCTTTCCTAGTCGTAAGCAATCGTAAATGATTTCCTGATTTATGGGTTCTTGTTTGACCCATGCCAAGTGCCACAACGTGAGGGCAGCTAGCATAATGCAATCTTCCATAGTCCGTAAGTCTAGTTCTGAGTGGCAGAGAAATATGGGTAGGGAATTAGGGACGAACAGGAGCCCTCTTACAAACATGTTTTTATTGACACAGTGTTACAGTATCCCCATACCCCGACTCCATATATCGTATCACAACAAAAGCTGGCAATATATATATATTGGCCATGAAATCCAGTGGCTTGCAACCTAACTTCACAGCGAACCAGAAGATATGCCTTTATGATCAAAAGGTATGCCCAGATAAGTAAAGGTTTGAACGCATACACGTTTTTCCTTGTTAATTAAATGTGCTTGGTGTGAGTGTGCCTTAAGGCCATAGTGTGTGAATTGGCAGCATAGGTCAGTAGGCCCAGTTCACTCATCTAAGAAGCAAATCTATTTAACAGCATCCAGTTGCCCACCCCGGTTCTTGACATCAAGACACAAAACGTCTGCATATAGAAGGGCAGGGACTCTTCTTGTCCCACCCTAGGGGTATCTGTCTCTTCCATATTAAGGGAGGTATCCATATCGTTGATATATGAACAAAAGAGGAACATGGCCAACACACATCTTTATCTTACACCTCACTTCATGTTAATGGGGTTGGTGAATTCCCATTTGACTCCATACCTGATGCTGCCTACCACTGTCTTGTACATTTGGGCTAGGAAGTGGACCAGAGCAACCTCCACTCCCATGTCAAGCATTTTGCACCAGAGTTTACCCCTGTCCACGCAGTCAAAGGCTGAGGTGAAGTCCATGATTGCTAGGTGCAGACAGCCCTTCTTCGTCCGTGTGTATTTGCTAGTTATCCAATGTAAGCTTAAACATTGCTCAGTGGTATCATATTGTACTGGGGAAAACCTGCCTTTGTCAGCAACGAAGGCTTCCAATAGATTCAGCAGGATCCTCCCCAAGACTTTGCATGCAGAATCAAGTAGGGAGATAAGGCGATAGCAATGAAGATCTGCTGTATCGTCCTTTTTAAAAATGGGAACAATGATGGAGTTTGACCATGATTGAGTAGGCCAACAGTAGCTGCGCTCCTTAAAGCATTAGTGATTAATGGGGCCCATAGATCGAAGTTATTATTAAAGGTACAGTGGCACTCCATCAAACTGGGAGCCTTGTTCATCGCACTACCCTTGATAGCTAGTCTGACTTCTTCTATGTTAAAAAATTGCAAGCCCGTACAAGAGTCTTGACGATCCACCCTTGCTTTGTTGAAACAATTGCCAGAATCAGCCTTGCCTTCATATAACCTAGAAAATTGATCCACCCTTTTATCAGGCGGTATAACGATGTCTAGAGGGGCATCGTGTCTGTTGCCAAAGTACGGGGGATTGAACGTTTTCCAGAATAAACAGGCATCATTCTTAATACTGGCTTGATGTAAATTCTCCCATGCATCCTGCCTTGTTACCATTTTCCTGTTCAGGATGGCTTGCTTGTAGTTTCATCTAGACACTCTTACCACCTCTCTCTCTCTCTCTGAATACCTGTTTCAGGGCAGAGATGAGCTCTTTATGGGTTGTTGAAAAGACATTATCAACCGATTTTTGGGGACTTTCATGACTAACCATTTTATCTGATGCCAGAACCCTTTTAATGGTTTTGCAGATCCCATTTAATGCCTCCAGTGTGCGTTTGGGTTCTAACTCATTATCCAATAGCTGCGCGCCATTACTCGCAGCAAGGTCTGCAAACAAATGCCCTGTGTCCAACGTAGCCAACTTGTGGCAAAGTCCCTTGTTTTTGTTCAGATCAATTGGGGCTGTGGTGAGATTACAATTATGTGTTTCCTTAGAAAGGTCTAGAGAGATCAGCAGGTGGTTATGGTCACTCAGACTGGTTTGTAGTATTTGAAAACCAGTGACCTTATGCATGTGTTGTATAGGAAGAGCTGTATAATCAGTAAGACTGCTTTGTTCTCTGCCGGTAAAGGTGATAAGACCTAGTGTGGTTGTAGGAAGAAGGTCAATTGCAAGAATGGGAAGGTACTTTGTCAGAATAGAGTTAAAAATTCCCTGCATTGATTATTTTCAAAGTGTTGTAACTTGACAGACAAGGTTGCTAAAGATTATACACAATCTGCAATTAAAATCGACCCTCCGTGAGCACAATGTAGTCCTTATGTAGCTTGTTCAAGACCTTGCTGAAAGATTGATCAAGTGAAAATGCTATCTCTGTGTTACTCCCAACAAACTTATTGTGGTAGAAGTTAAAGACAAAAAGCATTTCCATGGTCTTATGCCAAAGAGTTATTATTAAAAAATGTGGCGAGTCAAGATGTATTTTGTGAATCTTCCACTCTAGAGTTGTAGACACAAGTATCAGAAGACCACCTCTATGATGAACCCCACTGGAATGAACACCTGGAGCTGGAATAGGCATAACACCCTTGATGTGTACTGCAATGCAAGGCCAAGTTTCTAGTAGACAAATTATGTTAAAGGCTTTGATTAAATCAGTCCATTTTGCAATAGCCAATTTGGACTGCAGACCAGCAACATTCCAGAATAGGCATTTGGAGTAAAATTTAGTATCTACCACTTGCACATCAGTGACAATTGAAGGGCTAGGACAGATGCCCACATTCATAGAATCTACAAATGTTTTATTAACAGTCAGCTCCTCAACTGCTACAGGCATCAGCGTCAGGTCTCTACCAATTAAACATTGTGTCAAAATAGAAAAGTCCAGTGGCTCATTGGCAAAACAGTTGTACAGGAGTCAGAGATAGGGTTGGTCAACATAAGACCTTTCCTATGCGTAACACTGTTTGTGACTACTGTAAACAATAGGCAATAGAAAAAGCCCAGTGGGAGCAAGCAACTCTTGTTCTGATTAAATGTTTGAGGGTCTAAACGATGTAAAGGTGGGCCCACCAACCTTGGGCTTTTGAAGTTCACAACCACGCAATCCCTTTCTACAGTTTTCGCATTATGACCCAGCCATCCTACCCTCCTCACCATAAGAATCTCATCTACCAGATCAGCAGACCAACCTGATTTACTCTTGTACCAGCGAGCAACTTTATATTTTAAGCTCCTCCAATCTTCAGGTGAGTCCTTTTCAAGGGAAGGAACACAGTGACAACTGTCTTATATGGTGTAGACTCTGGTGGCAACTGAAGGTGGGCCAACTGACGACTATTTACAGATTCATATCCAAGATTATCCACTACCTGGTCAGTGTCCTGACTTATAGGCCCCTAGGGGCATATTTACAAGCCCCTATCGCCACCACAACATCATTTTCAGTGACGGGATGGCGATACAGGTTTACCAGGCAGCGTTAAGCCACTTAACGTTACTTAACGCTGCCTTGTAAATATAAGGCACCCTTTCATGCTGTGTTTAGCATGAAAGGGGAGGGTAATGAATGTTGCACTGGGTGTTCCACCGCAACACCCATTGATTTTGACGCTGCCACCTATTTACAAGGGCAGTGTAACTAGAAAGCAGCACCAAAATTAAGACCAGAGAAAACCTGGTCTTAAACAGGGGAAATGAGGAGAAATGCTTCATTTCTCCTTGTTTTTGCTGTTTCCATGTGTGCTGCATTAGACAGAAACAGCAAATTGCCTATGATTGTTTATGTGCTGGAAAGTCCCACTTCCTGCACATAAACAATCATTTAAAAAATGCAGTTTTGCTACTTCTTTGTGTGCTGCATTAAGATGCACACATAGAAGTTGCAAAAGAGCATTTAAAGATTGTTTATGTGCAGGAGGGGAGACCTTCCTGCACAACAATCTGCCCCCCAACGCAGACAGCTTTGCACTGTGGTGCAAGGGTGCCTGCTTTGGGGCTAGGCAGCTGAACACATTGCTAGGGGAAATGCAGGGGTGTGCCGCATTCTTGTGAATATGGAACATCCCTGTGTTTTCAGAATGGAGAAGCGTGGTGTTAGCAATGTTTGCTTAATGCCACGCTTCTCCATTTACCTGTAAATATGCCCCCATTGTCTATTATTATATCGGTCAGAGTTGGTGTACCTTGAAAGACTGGGCAAAGACAGGATGGGGTCATAGGAGATCAAAACTGGATTCACCCCTAGAGTCACAGACAAAGGGATGGTTTTCCACAGGTTGAAGGCTATGGGGGGGGGGGGGTTGAGGAATGTTGTTCTGATTATTGAACAAACTGCTCTTTGTCACCCACATTTATTTAATTTCAAGGTTACATATTGTTGAAACTCTTTCAATAGGGACTCCAGGTTATCAAAGAAATGTTTGCAGATGTTAAGCGGTTGAGACCTGAGAATGGATAGGGCCAGGATGGCTGGGTTGTTAGGTGGAACAAGATTTGGCTATGGTTTATGGTCTTAGTTGCCCCCCCTTAGGGTTTTCCCGTCACCTCGCTTACGCTTAGGAGGTAGGGTCTTGTGCACCTAGTAGTGTGGGCTGCATGGGCCAGCCATAGAAATCTCATCAGGTATATCACAAACAACACAGGAATCCAGTTTGTATGGGGACTGGTGGTTGCTGACCAGGTGAAGGGACCCTAGTGTGAGTGACATTTGACAGTGCAGGGCCGGGATCCACCTATTGCTTGCCTGGGTCAAGCATTAGGTCTTTGATCAATTTCTGGTTGGCAGTTATCCAAAATACCACTTGCTCCAGCTCCGTGTAAATTGGCCCAATGGCACAAGAGAAATACGAAGTTATAAGAGGGGGATGCGGTGTTTCCTTTGTATCTAAGGATAGGCTGATGAATGTGCTTTTTCCTTCCCATCTTCACACATACAGAGGTGTAGACAAACAAAAGTCATCAAGGTTAGTGAGAAGTAGCTGTGAGAAAGGGCCCTACTTTGAGCTGGAGGATCTGTCTGGGAAACCAAGCTGGATGACTCAGCCCAGCCTCCTACAGACTCCCACAGGCGCGGACGAGCCCATCCTTGGTGAGGCGCTATATACCGCTGTCAAGGGACTCACTCTCCCACCTCTTGCTCCACGGACCTCACTGGAATTCTGGGATCCAAAGTACCTGCTGCACAAGTCAGCGTTCTGCGGAGCGGGCTATAGTGATATGCGATATAGAGCTTTCAAAGGGCTTGCTCTACCGCTCCTCTGGCCTCCAGGACTCACTGGGATTTTGGGATAGGAAGTTCCTGCTGCACAAGTCAACGTCCCCATTTTTATGATCAATTCTGACCCTTTATCTTTCCTCAACAGCATCCTCCTTCCTTTTTCTGCTCCTTTGCCCATTGAAACTGCCAAAATGGTTAAGGGGCAGGAAAAGAGGGTACCTTCATTGATGAGGAGCTGGAAATAATTTTCGAGGGGGACCTCCAACATTACCCTAAGCTCAGTGCTTTATTTGTAAAATAATAGTGGCGGTGCACAAAGACCTGCTCCGAAAACCCTGGATGACGCTATTAAATGTCAGCACACTGAAGAGCAAGTCTGCAAAGTCCTGAATCCACCTCAGGTCTCTTCAATCCACTGCCAGACATTGCCTGCTCTTTTATCTTGCACCTGCAGGTCCCATCTTTCTCCCTTTATGCGGGTTTTCCCATCTTTCTCTTCCAGCTTTTTTCCCGTTTGGGTGTTTTTTTCACTGCATTGCAATTGGGAAATGTCTGATGAGGAAGAATAAGTGTTGGTCCTTAAAAATGAGTGCCAGTAGATGCTTATGATATCTACATCTATTTCTATAGCTATATTGAAGGTTAAAGTGACATTTTACTTCGGTGTTGAAATGAGGTAAGAACTTACGGTTAAAAATCGACCACTGAAATTTGCCATTTACATATTACTGAGCTAACTATAACTTGTGCCCCTGTCATGCACTGCCATTTGCCTTCAAATAGTGCATTACCCATGACATAATAAATAACATCATTGATGACATTACTGATGATATCTCAAAATGACAATCGATGACATCACTAATGACATCATTGATGACATCATCAAATGATTGTGACAGTGTGCTGTAGGCTTTGTGGACTGGAAGTCATTTATCAAGCTACATCTATGTTTGGTCAGTGCATCCACACATGTCTACACAGTAATCCTATTCTGTACATAACCATAAGTCCCTTACCCACAAAGTCCTTTTGTAAATTGATGTAAAGGTCTGTGGAATAATGTAAATAGCAGTATCATGGATGACATTATCAATGATGTCATTTAACATAAAGAGTAATGTAATATGTGAGGTAATAAGCACTGCATGATGGGGCACAAATAGTAATTAGTCCATTAAACTATAACTGGCGAATTTCAGTGGTTTCTCGGATTTTAAACATAAGTTTTTGTAGCACATGGGTTACACGCATTTAGACCTCCAAGATGTTTTACTTTTGACTACCCCGTTTTTAGACCTATACTGTTGGTAAGTCTCACTACCCGAGTCCCACCCACTGAAAATTCATGGTAATTGAACTGAGTATGTTTAGCGCAACTGCGTGCCTTTTAAGATAAGGCTGCTGCAGCACAGCATAGGTAAGAGGTACTGGGCAGGTTACCCCTGGACAGGTGGGCACACACTTATGCATAAATATGTAGGGGTTGCATAGTGTCATGCTCAGCCCGGTAATTGTGCACAGGTAGCCTGGCGCAGAAGTCATTGTGTATGGGGTGGTGTTGAACTGGGTAGGCCCTATAATATTAGTGGTCATTCATAGATAGGTCAGTAGTATTTACTGGAAAATCTGTAATAATGTCAATGTATAATACATACAAGCAAAATCTGACCTAAAATGCAGTTTCACTCCAATAAGGCCTAAACACTCAAACAAGATGTTAACTGGGAGTAAAACAAATACACTAGGGGCCTCATTATGATGTCGGTCGGAAACCATTCCGACTGACTCGGTGTTACGATGGTTTCCGACAGATTCGAGGAGTCCCACGACCGATTACGATGTTTCCGAACACCGTTCGGTCGGACTCCCATTGACTTCAATGGGAGCCCGTGCTCTGACCAACAACACTGGCTCCCATTTAAAAACGGGGTGGCTGCAGAAAACCTTGCACCCTGTGGCGGGCACCCCATGGTGCCCATCACAGGGTGCACCATGGGGTGCCCCCCACAGGGTGCAAGGTTTTCTGCAACCACCCCTGCCACACTGTGCATGGTTGGAAAGAGGGGACCCATGGGTACACCCACAGGCACTAACCGGAGCCCTCTGGGTGAAGGGGGGGCCTGCTACGGCCCCTCAAATTTAGTTTCTGACAGATGATCCATGTCAGACAAACCGAGTCAGAAAGGCTGTCTGAATCCAACATCGTATGCGTCAGACAGAAATGTGGACGGTAGAACTGTACAAGTCGGCTCCAACTGACTGGGGGGCATCTTATCAAAAAACGGCATTACAATTATCACCGCTTTAGCGGCATAAAACTGCCGCTAAAGCGGCGATAATGGGCTTGATAATGTGCCCTGGAGAATTCCAATAGAAGCCCATGTTCTGGTGTCAACATGGGCTTCTATTGGAATTCTCCAAGGCATATTATCAAGCCCATTCTCCGCTTTAGCAGCAGTTTTCTGCCGCTAAAGTGGCGATAATTGTAACGCCGTGCTTGATAATATGCCCCTCGGTTTCTCCGAATGCCATTTGGAACCGAGTCGGAAAGACTAAATGGTTACCTGACATCCTAATTGATAGGTCCGAAATGTTTCTGAGTCTATCGGAAACATGGGTTCCGACACGGATTCGGACAAACGGAATGTCGTTTGGAGCCTTTCAGAACGACATCGTAATGAGGCCCTAAGTTTGATTTTGCAGTTCCCCAAAAAACTAAATCAACATCTTATGGGACTTCAAAGTATTGTCACATTTTCCCGCCTCAGCTCATAATCAGATTCCAAAGTTTGCCTTCCCTACTTGGCGAGACTAATTACTATGCTCACCAGAAGACAGAACAAAGGCTTCCACACACAAAAGAAGCAACTATCAGTGATTGGTCAGTTCTCGAGAAGAAATGAGTAAGGGAAAAATCTGCATTTGATAATTAACTTATCACACTGCTCCTGGGTTGTGATAGCCAGGCCCACAGAGGCCTAGACTTCTGAGCCATCACAGCAGGGCTCTCCTTTGAAATTATTTGGGAAAGAGATCTTGCAGTGATGCGAGCTATGGGTGAAGCTGAGGCCCTCGGAGGATCTCTTTTCAGAAAACACTTTACAGAACCAATTTGGATTGTCCCCGAAGGCTGTGCGGGAGCTTTAGGATAGGCTGGAGAAATGATGTGGCTTCCTAGGATTAGAAAGAACAAAGGTAGAGTGAGTAAAATATAGAGGTACGTCCTTTTCCCCAGATAAATAGCCAATTAACAAAAGGAACAGATCCTGCAATGGGAATCCACAAAAACTGCAATACTGTTCCAGGAAAACCGTGGAAAAAAAACATTAGGTTTTAAAAAGAACCCTCACCCACCAACCTAGTTGGTGGCATGCTTCCTTGTCAGGTTCCCACCTGGGCTGCCAAATGCAACCCATGCGTGCTTCAACACCTGATTACAGAGTAGCGGGTGGTTTGTGTGAAGGAGTGAGAATAAAGTGCAAGTAAAATTGCCTCTAGGATCCTCCTTCAAGATAGAACAACTTTATTCTTATGGTCCCAGGACAAGGTTAAAAACAAAAAACAAGATGGATATTGTAAAGACTAATTTGATCTTTTATATCCAGGTGGTGGTCTACATGTTTCAGCCTTACAATACAACTTAAATAGGCTTTTTTCAGGACCAAACGGTGCAGTGGAACAAATCAAAAGGCCTCGTGAAATATCAGCACACACACTTAGGTGTGCTGTGAGTGCATGTGTAATGCCGTACTTATGGTTCACACCGATAGGTTAAAATCTGTAAAACAAATTAGAGCATGAAAAACGTTCAAACTGAATGTGTCATAAGTAGATGCTAGTCAGCGAGGTAGATAGACCTTAGTAGCTCTGTTTCATTATGCCCATATCTCCATAGCCTAGTGCAGAATATGGCCTACAGGCCATTCAGGTAGATTTCCAAGGATTGGCCAGAGGTGCCTGGCATCTAGAAGTTTCCACCTCAACGTAAAAAACCCTGCATAAAATATAGCAGGGTAGGACCCTAAGACCTGTGAAGCAGTGATAGGAGAAGAATGACCAACTGAAATGATTAGCCACTTGATGCCTTGCCAAGATGAACTAAGGACTTTGAATCCAACTAACTCCAGGACTATGATGGGTATCTCTGAGGCCAGTGGCTCTTCCCCCCTTATGCCACCTGAAGACCATTTTGGGGAGTACCTGGACTCCAATGACCCCCCACCCCCATGGGTCCCTTTAAGATATCCAGGAGGCTCTGGGACTTGGCAAATGCAGGAATGACGGTGCTCCATGGGCTGGCAGTGGAAGGGCTGCCCACCAAACCAGCAGGAGAGGCGCACTAGATGAAGACAGTGGAAAAAGCTGGTACCGGACGCTAGGTCTGTTGAAAATGCTCCTGGTAGCTAAGTCTGGCCACCAGAAGCAAAATGAGCCCAAGATAACCAAAAATTGGCTAAATGGGTCAGAGCTATTTCTCTTCAAAGATTTGCATTGTAAAAAATGGACAAGAAGAGAAAAGGGCGCACAACACTCCGCTCTATGTTGGTAGAAATCCCACAGGGTGGACCAGCGCCAGGGTGTTGGCACTACATTAATTGATACATTTTCCAGGGAAAGGGGTATGCGTGAGGCAACCCACCCTGAGCCTGACTACAGCCCCAAGGATCTCATTATGCGTAATCAGATGCAAGAGACCTTGCAGTGCCGCCACGCACATTTTCTTCTGGTTGGCGATGGGCCCCAGGATCCAAAGAAAGACCGGTTATATGTGCTACACTGGCCCCACCCAACCTTTGTCTGAGGGATTGGGAGTTCTTCCCACCCACATGACTGGAGGTGGGAGAAAGGGAATGCCGGCTCATGCACTGGCACAGTACACTGTTGGTTAGTCACGGATCAAGCAGGGCGGTGGAGGAGTGAGCTCCCCACTCTGTCACACTCACACATGACCTGGGTGCTCGTTGGCATGGGCACCCCGTGTTTAAAATTAAATACAAGTTGCTTATGGCTGTTTACTTATTGCTGCATCAGCCTCCTGCTAAGTGGCAACCAGCTCCTAAAATATGGAAGGCTCAATGAAGGAGTGCCACATATTACCTACATTTGCTTCTTGCTTTTTTGTGTTGTCCCAAGGAGGGCCAGAGCCGCCACCTAGGTTGCCCACAGGTGGTGTGAGGATCTTTTTGCGATGGACAGCAGCCACCCTAAATGTTTTGACAAAAGTTAACCCTAAGCATCCTGGGGATCAGTGAACATGACCTCAACAGATATTTCCAAAGATTCTAAAGCATTCTGAGCTGGAGCATTTTGCTTTTCAACTTTGGAGTGCGCAGACTTCTTTTGGTTGGACATGGGATTGCATTATGAAGCATGAAACAAGTCAAAAAAAGACTCAGTCATACCTTTCTGAATTTAAATGCTTTGTTAATAATATTGTATTGACAATGATTATTGATGAGTATAGTAATGCTTATAATAATGATGAATATATTTGAATATAATTATTGATTCTGTTAGCTTTATTGATGAAGCTTAACACGATTGTAGTTTTATAATTGTGACACTCTGGCAAAAGCCAGTAGGCCTGTCTTATACATAATGATGTGGTGACCACTTGATAAAACCAATAAGATGCCCTAATTTATATTAATAATGAGACCTCTTGACCAAGCTGGGTTTGCCTCATATATGTTAATGTGGTGATCCTGCTGGAGCAGAGTTTTCATTTAGAAAATTCAGGGGCTTTTGAAGCTCTAGTATGTCTATGCGTTTTATTAAATATTAATGAATAACAATTAATTATTTGTCTTGTGCAAGTGTGTTTTTTATTAATCAATTCGTTTGTCTTAACATAAGAGAAAGTTACACGAGGGTTAGCATGTGTGTGCTGTTTCTGTTTTCTAAAAATAATGTGCAAGTTTTCATGTTTAAACGTTGCTGTGTGCTGTTTATTTTAAGCACAAAACGCTGTCTGGATTAATGCTTTTTTATGTCGCAAAAGCTAGATAAATGCATACACATAAGGGTATTAGTGGGGTTAACACTGTTTAATCATTATGCTGTAGTAACGTTGTTTTTATTTCCTTTAATTGAGATGGTCTATTGTGGCCTATGGAGGCCTAATCCATGATGGCTGATTTTGAGAGCCTGGCCTTGAGTGAATATGTGAAAGACGTGACGAGGGAGACCCCTGCTGGAAATGGTCTTGAAGTTGACTGACCATGGTCCTTCTATGAAATTTTCCATGAGGACAGCAGCAGTTTTTGGGAGTTCTCCAAGAGAAGTGAAAGTGTCCTTGGCAATCTCGAAAGACAAAGGAGCCTTAGAGGAAAACTCTGAACTGTGGCTCGATGGCCGAGGAGAAGCCGGATTAAATGTGATACATGTTTTATTTTCTTGGTTCCTGTTCCGTAGTCTTCGCTATGTGTATTTTTCCTGAGCGGAGGTTCACAAATGTTGCAATGTTGCATCCTTTCCTTCTCGCTCTGCTCAGTGATTCAGTGTATTTTGCAAACTTAATGTGTGTTTCCATTGTTCAATTTATTATAAAAACTGTTAGCTTAGAGAGGGTTCTGGCCACCTTTTTGCCACTTGCCATTTTACCTTTGCTGCGTGAGGTTGCGTTGCTGAGGATCAATGCTGAGGACTTCGTCTTGAGAGACTTTACCGAGAGACTTGTCCTGACCCGTTCTGACATTTAGTTAGAATAGGTAACTATGAGAAATGATTTATTCTGATTGATTTTACTTTGACTAATTTTAGATAAAGCAATATAATTTTAAACATGGTGTTGAATTTTCTTTCTTGTCAATTATTGGGTTTATATTTTTGATCATTATTGTATATGTTGTGTAGATTATGTTATTGATTAGGACAGTCACTAAACCAGATCTGATCGACCTGATATTGATGCAGGGTGTTTAGGTGTTTTCTTTCCACAGGTTTATTGCTGGTAGAGTATTTGAGCGTATGTTAGTGAAATGGGCCCTAGCGTATGATGAATGTATGAGCGTGTAACTGTGTGATTACTCTATCCGTGGTAGTGGGCATATTTTAGATACCCTGATCTCTATCAATTTCCTGGTAGCAGAGGATGGTTTTAGATGGTTGTCTTGATCTGATAAGATTGCTTGTACATTGGCTTATTGATTATTGATTTTATTTTGTCAATATTGGTATATGTACTAATATTATATGTTGAAGTCGTCATGTTGAGTTATATGTAGTGCTTCTGGAACTTGGAAGCTGTTGTAGCAGTTCCGTAGTAGGGCAGAGGGAAGTATATGCTGCTCTCGGGAAAGACGGGATTGTAAGGAATAACGTGTGACAATTGAAGTTGCGCGTTCACATTGTCTGGGTTCGGAATCAGTGACATCGTCGTATGTTACTATTAGATATTTCTGGTATGTAAGGAGTGTGTATCGTAGTGAAGGTTATCTTTGAAACTCTGGTCTTAAGTCCCAGGGATCCGTAAGGATTTCCGTTAAAGCTTATCGCGGGAGGAATAATAGGTATTCTCTGAGCTTGTTTGAGGAACTGGGCGAAGTTGCTTAGTTAATGTATGTTATAATTCTGTAGTGGGACAGATTGTGCGCTGCTTCCCAAGAACAGGATTCTGTGCGTATGTACTATATTTTTCTTGCATGAATGTGCGTGAATGTATATACATTTAGTTGATTGTAAGACTCTTTGGACAAGTCCTAGAGGAAACAGTTAATGAATGTATGTTAGTAGGGCAGAGTAGAAGAAGTGCTACTGTGTCAATGAAAGGTTTCTTATGAAAATAGACTCTCTTTTACTATTCTGTGGTTAGCGAAGCAGACAATGGAGATGTTTTTATGTTGTAACTAATAGATTTTGTAGAAATCTTGACACGAAGTCTACTGAGAGATTTTGTAAAGGAGGGGTAGACGAGTGACAGAAGACAGAGACAAACTGCAGCGACTGTTGACGTCAGAAAGTCCGCGCTCTGATTGGATAGTGGATCAGAATAGGGTTCGCGCTAGGATTGGTGCGTTAGTGTGAGTCGCGCAGGGATTGGAAGAGCTGTTTAGTGACGTAAACGCTCCAGGATTGGTGCGTTAGTGTGAGTCGCGCTGCTATTGGTTGAGAAGCTCGTATTGTATATTTATAATACAGAGAGAGTAGAGAGTTTGGTAAGCGCTAAAATGTATTATCAAGAGGAGAAAAAGAAAAAAACATTATTTGGGAAAGTTAAAAAGTGGTTTAGCAAGGATAAAGAGGTTAAAACGAGAGAGGGTGAGTTGCTACCTCCAGCGAAAACACCTGCATCCTTCATGGTTGCGAAATATGGATTACATACTTGTATATGGTTGCAGAATTGGGTTAGGTATACTAAAGAAGATGGTGTTTTAGCATTTCCAGAACATGGTTCATTTAATTTGGCCGTGTTGAGAAATTTACGGGAAAAGATGGTACGTTTGGACCCGAAGCCGAGACCTACGCAGTTTGAGGCTTTAGTGGAATGGGAAGAGGAAGTTCATGAGCGAGAAAAGCAAAGATCTGGAGGGTATTACAGGAACATGTTTGGGAGGAGACATGATCGTGAAACACATCATGATCGGATGAAAAGATGGCGAGATGTTAATATGTCAGAGGGATTATATCCTATGAGAACAATTGAAGAGGGAGCAGTTGGAGTTAATGAGTATGATGATGAGGTCTTAAATGACATGATTTACAAGAGACCACCTCCATATAGACCAGAACCAGATGAGAGTACACCAGTTGTTTCTCCGATAAGAGATACAGTCTGTATTATTGAAAAAGAAAAAATGACACCTGAATCAAGAAGTAATAGTTCTTTCAGGGAGAGAGAGAATCGAAGTAGTGAGGAAAATGCCAGAAAGTTAGCAAAAACGACAACAGAACTGACTGAGAAAATTAGGGAATTAACGAAGAATCTGGAAGCTGTTACGGTGCCTGTAACAATAGGTCCGGTTATGCCTGTGTTTGACAAACAGAGAGCAGGTGAGAATGGACTAGTGATTCCATATGTTGGGAATAATCTGACAAATTCAGTTGGTCCTTCAGGAGATTCAGATAAAAGAGCAGAAAGAAATGACCTGAGACAAACAAGACATGACACATGTAGTGAACTATTGGATACTAGTGAACCTGGTTGTTCAGGGATGCCAATTTTAGAACCGCAGAAAAGAGTGGTTCCAGTGAGAAAAACTGCTGAAATAACAGTTGATGATTTGAATGATTGGATGAAGGTTCTTCAGAAAAAGGATAAGGATTCACAAGTTATTGATGTGGCTAGGTTACGTATAGAATTAGAAGAGCTTGTGACAGGAACAGTTCCAATAGAAATCCTGAAGAGTCATCATGATGGTGAGCTGTTGTTTATGTGCAAAAGTGTTACCTGGAGAGCAAGGAATACACATGATAGGCTAAGAGCAATAGCAAATGAACAAGTAGTTGACATTGATAAAGTAAAAGCTTTACAGAGATCTTACAGGATGGATTTTACTGAAAAAGACATTGAAAATTTGAATGCTTCTGGTAGAACAGGACAGATTAAAGAAATGGTGGCATTACTGCGAAGATGGGGTGATGTTGAAAAGTGGAAGGATAGGTGGTATAAGAAAAGAGAGGAATCTGTAGATAGAACAACTTATTCGGCATTTCCAGTGAGAGAAAAAGAGAAACCAGTGGATAATTATCCTATGAGAGAAATACCTGGAGGAGGATATGTACATGTTCCATGGACCAGACAGGATATTTTATCATTTACGAATGATTTCCCTCGATTGAGAGAAAAGCCCGTCGAGTGGTATAGGCAGGTAGATAGGTTTGTGAAATTGTCAAAAGTGCTGTGGGTTGATCTGAATAGTCTGTTTGATATAATTGTTCCAGCAGACTTGTGGACTGAGTGTAAAATAGTTGTGAGTTGGCCTACTGAGGAGTATCCAAGAGATTCAAGAACAGGGGCACCAGATCCAGAAGTAATGAGGAAGTATGATCAGGTGATGGTATACCTGAAGAGTAAAGTTCCTCCAAAAGAGACAGACTGGGTTAAGATAGATCGAACACAACAGGAAGCAAAAGAATCAGTTCATGCTTTTTACGAGAGGCTGATACTGGCTTTTAAACAATTCAGTGGAGATGAACACCTGGGTGACAAAGACTTGAGTCACTTTGTATACAGATTTGTATATGGTCTAAGACCTGAAATTGGTGAGAGAATTTGTGAACACACAGTGGATTGGCAGAGTAAAAAAGTAGATGAGATTCTGAGACATGCAAAATACTTCAGTGATGAAATTGAAGCAAAACAAAGAAAGCTGAAAGAGAAAGCAATGTGGGCACAAGTGAAAGTTGCAGAAAGACATGAAGCACAGTTGGTGGAACAGGCGAATAATCCAGGAAATAATGCAGGAAATAGACCCAGATATGCAGGAAAAGGGAAAGGAAGTCTTGAGGAAGCAAAGAAAAAGTTCCCTTGTCACAACTGTGGCCAGCTGGGACATTGGAGATCTGAATGTCCTAATCCACCATTAGTGAGTAATGAGAGTAAACCTTTAAATCAACAGGTGCAGAACCAGAATGAAGGGAATAATCAACAGCAACAACAGAAAGTTGTGAGACAGCAGAGTCAAGAGCCAAAACCGCCCTTGCCGCAGAATAGAGGGGTACAAAAGTATAATCAGGATTCAGGATTCTACAATGATGAGCAGGTAAACAAACCAAGACGTTCTAACAAAGTACAGCAGTACTTGTTAAAGAGTGAAGGGAGTGAGTCTGAGGGTGATTATTGACGGTGCCGAAGAGAGGAGGAAGAGTGCATACTTGGTGCAACTCTAGAAATAGACCAGGCAGGACCATTTGTGGATGGGAAAATAAATGAGGAGAGTGTTACTTTTTTGGTAGACACAGGTGCGACAAGATCAACTGTCAGGTCAACAGATGTTAAAAATCTTCCTCTCAAGGATGAAGCAATCCAAGTAGTTGGTGTAGCCAATACACAAATCAGAACACGTCTTACTGAACCAGTAAGAGTACAGATAGGGAAATTTTCAGACATGCACAGATTTATTGTCTGTGACACGAGTCCAGTGAACCTGTTAGGTAGGGACTTATTGTGTAAGATGAATTGCACAATTTTTTGTACACCAGATGGAATAGCTTTTGAGACACCAGATGATGATGTTTTCTACCGAATGACTCTAGAGAATAAAGAAAGTGAGTTAATTGGTGCATTTGCTGTGTTTAATCCGGAGGATTTGCCTCAAGAGCTGAGAGACACAGTGAAAAGAGCAGTTTGGGATTTTACTGGAGAGGATGTGGGATTGATGAATAATGTAGATCCAGTGAAAATTGCAGTGAAAGAGGGAATTACATATCCTAACATTCCTCAGTACAAAATGACACCAGAAATAATTGAAGGGATAACTCCTATAATTGAGAAAATGATTCAGCAAGGAGTTCTAAGAGAACTACTGAGTAGTCCATGTAATTCACCGATAATGGGACTGAAAAAGCCTAATGGGAAATTTAGGATCGTACAGGATCTGAGAAAAGTTAATCAAATTGTGGTGGCATGTTGTCCTATTGTGCCAAATCCATCAGTGATTCTGTATCAAATTCCACATGATGCTGAGTGGTATACAGTGATTGATTTGTGTCATGCGTTCTTTTCAATTCCATTGCATCATGACAGCCAGCCGATTTTTGCATTTAGGTTTGGCCAGCGTATCTTAGCATGGTGTCGAATCCCACAGGGGTATACAGAAAGTCCTTCGATATTCAATCAGTTATTGAAGAAATCGTTGGAAAGTTTGATCATGCCCGAAAACTCAGTGTTAGTGCAGTACATTGATGACCTACTGGTGGCATCAAAGACACGTGAAGCTTGTGAAGTGGATACCATAGCTTTACTGAATCATCTGGCAGATGGAGGGTTAAAGGTATCTCCAGCCAAATTGCAATTTTGCAAGAAAGAAGTTCATTATCTTGGACACAATATTGAAAAAGGTCTGAGAAAAGTGACTACTGACAGGATCAGGATAATCAGAGAAATGATAGCTCCAAAAACCCAGAGAGAAGTGAGAATGTTCCTGGGTATGGTGGGTTATTGTCGTCAGTGGATAATTAATTTTTCTCTGATAGCAAAGCCACTGATTAAATTGACAAAAAGTGAAATGACAGATCCATTAGATTTGGATGCAGAACAATTGGCAGCATCTGAAGAGCTCAAAAGTAAAATGTGTGAGGCTCCAGCTTTGGGTATGCCTGACTATGAAAAAGAATTCGAGCTGTACTGCAGTGAGAGAAATGGATGTGCACTTTCAGTGTTAATCCAGAAACATGGACAATTGAGAAGGCCTATTGCGTACTTCTCATCAACACTTGACCCTGTAGCTGTGGGTTTACCAGGTTGTCTGAAATCTGTGGCTGCAACATGCAGGAGCCTGGAACAAAGTGAGGGAATCATAATGGGATATCCTGTAAGGGTATTCGTACCTCACAATGTGGCAATTCTTTTGACAAGAAGCAGAACTCAGTACATGTCACATAGTCGGTTGACTAAGTACGAAAAAGTGATACTGGGTGCATCAAATGTGACTCTTGAGAGATGTGTGAATGTGAATCCAGCGACACACTTGCCAGACATTGAAAATGTGGGTATAAAGATGGAAGATGATCATGATTGTTTGGATGTGCTTGAGTACTGTACGAAACCGTGTGCTGGAGTGAAGCACTGGGTACATGCAAGTCATACTCTGAGAGTTCCAAACCCAAAAGAAGGGACTGGTAAAGAGTATTTTGAAGAGTCAGATTCCAGTGATGATGAAGATACTGAAGATACGGAATCAGTGAGAAAAGAAGCAGAAAGAGCTTCAAGAGAATCACTGCGAGTATCAGAGAGAAGATCAGATTCTGTAAGAGAGCCTGAAGTTTCAAACAGCAGTGAAGGAAAAAGAAAAGAAAAAAGAAATCACACAGAGATTACTCCTGAATCAGAAGAGGAGGAGATTGAAGAACCACTTGAGATTATACTTGAAGAAGTAGGGTCAGAAGAAGATAGAGAGGGACAGATTGCGGAAGACCCCCGAGGAGGTGTAGGGAACATTCATGAGGAGCTAGGTGAAGGGACAAGTAGACAGCAAGAAGATTGCGTGTCGGAGACCCGAGGAGGGACAGGAGTAGGGAAGTCTCAAACAGTGGTGAAAAAATCTGTGGAGAAGAAGAAAGCTGCTGGAAAACGGAAACAAGAGGCACTTGAAATAGATGATGAAGATGAACAAACAGAGGGTCGAGTTCTGAGAAAGAGAACTTGGATTGGAGAAAGGAGTAATAAAGAGATAAAGCCGAAAAAGGTGTTAAGAGGAGACCGTTGGCCTAACAACAGAGTTAAGAAGCTGAGATACAGAGTAATAAGAGCAAATTCATCGAAAGCTGAACAAGTGAATGAAGTTTCAAGTCAAAGTTCAAAAGCTGAAGGAGAAGAATCAAAGGAGTCAAACGAACCAGTGGAAATAAAAAGAGTAAGAAGACCCAACCAAAAGTACAGATCACCGGAATGGTCTTATGTGGCACTGTCTGAAGGAGGAAAAGAAGAAACAGTGACTCGAGATAATCCGGAAGTGGTCTTGAGAGAAGTGGTTGAGGAAGATACTGGTGAAATTCTGAAAGTACTCTTGACTGACATTGGAGAAGAGTCGAGTACTGAGGATCTTGACGTTGGAGATCTGATACAATTTGATGTTGAAGAAATTGAAGTGAAGGATGACAAGTATCCAAACTGAGTGAAAGAAGGATTCACTTGGATTAAGTGAACAAAGAGATCATTTGGATAAACTGAAAGCTGAAGAATTGCTGAAGAATTGAAGAAGTTCAAACAGTAGTGGAGTAGTAGAGGCTAAACTAAAACTAAAATGGCTAACATAGAGGATAATAGAAATAGATGTGCCTTCTTTAAGAGGTGGTGTAGAATGTGCTGCTGTTGTACTGGATTATTAATGCTTCTATGGGGTGTTTTAGTTTTATTAGTTACTTTTAGAGTAGAGTTTGGAATGAATATAGAAAATGTGACAAATGTAGAGAAGAATTCACAAAAAGTAGTTCCAATTAGAAGTAGTAGTTACATACACAAAGATAGGTCAATTAATAATTTTTCTAGTAATGTTTTTTCTAAACTGTTATATGAATATGTGAAGACAATGGAAGTAAGGGATTGCTACGTCTGTATGCAATTACCTGCATCCGTCTCAGAAGGTGTTACTTATCACCATTTACCAGCTACATATGGTATTTCTTGTAGTATTTTAAGTAGTGTTTTTTATTTGTTAGGGAAAATAGATTATAAGATGTCTAACAGAGATAGTATTTTTGGGCACTTGCCAATGAATAAAGAGCTGAATCCAGCTAAAGAAGCTAACACTTTTGGTGAGATTTTTATTGAAGAAAAAGGATTAACATTAGATTACATTTTTAAGAATAATTTAACTTGCAGTTTGAAAGAAGAGGAGAGAGCTTTCCTGGATATGGTAGAAGAAAGGAGAGTGAACATGCATGAGAAAGGGGAAAAATATGAAGTGAGTGAGACAATTTGGGACATTGAGATGGGAAAAGAGTTGAAAAATGGGGCTAGTCCAACTTTAGCTCTAGATGCACCGCAGAAGGGTAAACTTTGCATTACAAGAAGGAAATCCCAATATGATACATATTTTGTGGGGACTAGTGAGTGCCATGATACATACTTCGTTGCGACAGGTTGGGGTTTCAGAGGTGGAGAAGATACGATTTTTCCAGGAGTGTACTATGTTTGTGGGAACAAGGCTTATTACAAGTTGCCTGACCATTGGTATGGCACGTGTTCTGTGGGCCTGGTTTTTCCTAAGATTTTTCATACAGATAAAATAAGAGATGTAGAAGATATTAACTTATTAACACGTTTTAAAAGAGAAACTTGGTCTGAAATTGTGGGTGATATTTTTGGGGTTTTGATTCCAGCAGTGGGAATTTCTTTAAATGCTTATGGAATTCGGAAACTGTCCACAGTGGTTGATCGCTTATCGACAAATACCGCAGGAGGGTTTCTTTTGGTAAATACAGAATTAAGTGCCGTACGTGCCATGTCTATGCAAAATCGACTTGCCCTTGATATTCTATTGGCCAAGGAGGGTGGAGTTTGTGGAATATTGAAAGTTCAACATTGTTGTACTTACATTCCTGACGAAAGTAAAGACCTGAAGGTCTATATCAAAAATATTACTGATTTGCATGAAGAATTAGTACCACTTGAAGCTGGGAGTTTGTGGACTAAAATAGCTAATAAAATGATAGCTGTTAAGGATTTTATTGCAAAAATAGGTAGTACAATTATAGGTAGAATATTGTTTCCCTTGTCTTGTATAATTGTGGCTTTATTAATAATAAGATTGGTGTGTGTGTGTTGTAAAAACAGGGGAGGGAGAAAGAAATTGAATAAGGAAAAGAAAAATAAGAAGTTGAAAAGAGAACCTCAAGACATTGAACTAGAAGAATTGAGGGAGAGTGTTTACTTAGAGACAAAGAGAGATGATGAAAGAGTGACTGATGTTTAATGTTGTGTAAGGGGAAAAGACATTTCTGATTTCTCCTAAAATGGGACTAAATTTTCACTAATTTTTTTTTTTTGGGTTTATTTGGTGATAAAATCACCAAAGGGGGGATTGCTGGAGCAGAGTTTTCATTTAGAAAATTCAGGGGCTTTTGAAGCTCTAGTATGTCTATGCGTTTTATTAAATATTAATGAATAACAATTAATTATTTGTCTTGTGCAAGTGTGTTTTTTATTAATCAATTCGTTTGTCTTAACATAAGAGAAAGTTACACGAGGGTTAGCATGTGTGTGCTGTTTCTGTTTTCTAAAAATAACGTGCAAGTTTTCATGTTTAAACGTTGCTGTGTGCTGTTTATTTTAAGCACAAAACGCTGTCTGGATTAATGCTTTTTTATGTCGCAAAAGCTAGATAAATGCATACACATAAGGGTATTAGTGGGGTTAACACTGTTTAATCATTATGCTGTAGTAACGTTGTTTTTATTTCCTTTAATTGAGATGGTCTATTGTGGCCTATGGAGGCCTAATCCATGATGGCTGATTTTGAGAGCCTGGCCTTGAGTGAATATGTGAAAGACGTGACGAGGGAGACCCCTGCTGGAAATGGTCTTGAAGTTGACTGACCATGGTCCTTCTATGAAATTTTCCATGAGGACAGCAGCAGTTTTTGGGAGTTCTCCAAGAGAAGTGAAAGTGTCCTTGGCAATCTCGAAAGACAAAGGAGCCTTAGAGGAAAACTCTGAACTGTGGCTCGATGGCCGAGGAGAAGCCGGATTAAATGTGATACATGTTTTATTTTCTTGGTTCCTGTTCCGTAGTCTTCGCTATGTGTATTTTTCCTGAGCGGAGGTTCACAAATGTTGCAATGTTGCATCCTTTCCTTCTCGCTCTGCTCAGTGATTCAGTGTATTTTGCAAACTTAATGTGTGTTTCCATTGTTCAATTTATTATAAAAACTGTTAGCTTAGAGAGGGTTCTGGCCACCTTTTTGCCACTTGCCATTTTACCTTTGCTGCGTGAGGTTGCGTTGCTGAGGATCAATGCTGAGGACTTCGTCTTGAGAGACTTTACCGAGAGACTTGTCCTGACCCGTTCTGACATTTAGTTAGAATAGGTAACTATGAGAAATGATTTATTCTGATTGATTTTACTTTGACTAATTTTAGATAAAGCAATATAATTTTAAACATGGTGTTGAATTTTCTTTCTTGTCAATTATTGGGTTTATATTTTTGATCATTATTGTATATGTTGTGTAGATTATGTTATTGATTAGGACAGTCACTAAACCAGATCTGATCGACCTGATATTGATGCAGGGTGTTTAGGTGTTTTCTTTCCACAGGTTTATTGCTGGTAGAGTATTTGAGCGTATGTTAGTGAAATGGGCCCTAGCGTATGATGAATGTATGTGCGTGTAACTGTGTGATTACTCTATCCGTGGTAGTGGGCATATTTTAGATACCCTGATCTCTATCAATCCCTTGAGAAAGCCAAAAGGCCTAACTTAAATATTGATGTGGTGATTCCTGAGAACACCAGTAGGCCTGCCCAATAAATAATGACACCTTCTTATAGTGTGATATTATATCTGGTGCAGGTGGGGGTGGAAATGTAAATAAGTGGTTCGGGACCAATTGAGGGTGAAATGTGATATGAGTGAGTCACCAAATACATTTCCATCTACCTGATGTATGTATGTGTAATTTAATTCATAGGATTTAATAGTGTGAGTATGTAATAAATGTACTTCGCCTTTTTGAAAGAAATTGTACTGACTGGACAATCCTTTATTGATTGTTGTTGCACGCAAAGGAACTGAGACTTCAAGTGCATACCACCTCCACTGAGTGGAGCTTGGACTGCTCTGCTACCATGAGAGAGTGAAGTGTTACGATGGGATACTTGGTTCCCAGTGATAATACAATTGTCCCCCAATTACTTGTGAAGGGATCACATTCTTCCCAACTAAGATTTCTTACAATGCTTCTTTCATTTCAATGCCTAACTATGAAATCACTTTAACCTTTGTTTTTTTCCAGTGAATTTCTGTTTTTTTTAACAAATGCTTGGCGGGAAGTAGGTTGACAGCCGTGAACCACAGGAGGCTCAGGAGGGGGCAGAGCACTCAAAGCCCCAGGAACCCTTGCGGCAGAGTCTGCCTATGATGCCGCAACGTGCCCAGAGGTGCCTACTTTGCTTGTTGGGGACTCCCGCATCACGGGATTTACGCGGGGCACGCCCCGGCACATGCCAAGAGCCGACCTATCTGCACCCGTCCACGCCAGGCCGAGGCAGGGCTGGGCCCACCCTCTTGGCAAGCGGATTCTGGTTTATAATTTATCATCTTTGCCACTAGGCCGATATCCTCAACGCCAGCTTGCATTTAGGGTGGGCTTTGGACACGCAGTAAGTAACTTCCCTACTGGCTTTTTGTTTCTAATTTGCTGTGGACTCGCGAAATTTGCGCATAGCCCCTTATTGCAGTGTGGGGACTTTACAAACATTGTCTTTTTGTCATTGTTATATTTGCCATCAATAGAAAGAAGAAGGTTCAACCCTCTATATCCTCGGGATAGGCTTGTATACCCATTGACTCGTTTTTGGCAAAAGTTGTGGGGTCATCTCCAAGGAAATTGATCGGGCGGAGAGGGGACTTTCAGTTGACTCAGGAAGCACTTTTCCACGGCTTACATTTGATTCATTACCGCCTGCCCTCAATGATTAGGGACTGGTCATAGTTCCTTCTAATTCAATCCTAGAGACTTCTCCGCCCAACCCTGCTGCAACAGTGACCCTCACACCTGGGCCTTCAACCTCCAGGCCTCCTTCTCTTTCTTCCCCAAATACGGAGGTGGCGAGTTCTGCTTCCCCCAAACGGAAATGGAAGGTCAAGAAGGTGGCTGATGTTCCAGTGGTGACACTGCAGAGGCTGGCGGGCATGCATGCCAGGGTTAGCCCTAAGGACATGCCAACCAATCTGGTGCCAGTTCTGCAAAAAATTACGGCTAGTCTCACTGAACTATGAGCCCCGCTTTGGGTTAGACTGGACAACTTTGAGGTAGCATTTAGTCACATCAAGTAAAATGGTCAGCCTTTTGAACTATATGGATACGTCCCCTCAACACCAATTACCTTAGCCTCCACTTACATCCTCTGTCATGCCTCTAGCTAATCCCCCTAGCACTAGTAGCAATTTGCAAGTAAATGACCAACCTAAGTCCCAGGGTTTTTCGAATCAGATTACTTCCATAGGGCCTAGGATTTCCCACCAAAATATTGATGGTTTGTCCTACACTCATTTGTTCCCATTGGCCTCTTATGTGGCAGGAGCCCCCCATACAGGGAATCAGTTATTTAAGGCCTCTCAGTTTACGGTGATTGACCTCTCTCTCTAGTGTTTGCCCTCTACACTGTAGTACTGACGGGGGTACCAGGATTGTCCACACACAAGGGGGAAACCACTGATGAACTGATCAATAAAGCCTCACACTTTTTAGCTCCACATTCTGATTACACCATCGTTAGAGACCACAAAGACATCTTGATGGCACGGAGGGTTGCTTGGAGAGAACCCACTAGGAAAACAATTGGTGGAGACTGTATTATCATCTCTGTGCGATACCCAGATTTGGTACGGAAAACTCTTCATGGTGTTTCTAGATTGTTTTTATTAGGTTTGTGTATTAAACCTCTCAAGTTGGGCATTTTTATAGACCCCCGAGGAGCAACAAATGGATGGTGGGTGCGCTGAAGGCAGAGCAGCTCCACACCAACCATTCTCTAACCGTTATGCTCCAATGGCAGACCTCAATGATTTAGATGGACTTCATGAAGTAAATGCAACATTCACCCTACCGTGCCATTATTTGTGCCTTCTTCCTCAGCCCTCAGAGGAGACCAGAGAACTACGTGCCTCAATACCAATTCAGATTTTGTCAGATCCCCCTCCTTTTGAGTACCCTTTAGGTAATTCCCATTCTTTGGGTATTCCACATTCGCCCCCTTCTATTTTATTTCCTTCTGCAGGCGTTACCCATAATCCCTAGAAAGACCTTATTCTTATCTCTTGGAATGTGGCAGGTCTTTCTTCCAAGTTTACTGATGACAGCTGGTTTTCGTACATTAGGTCATTTAACATTATTTGTCGAAAAGAGACCTGGGAACTAATGAACAAATTCATTTTAGAGGGATGCAAGACTGTTTTCTGTCCAGCGTTAGAGTTGAATATGGGCAGAACTAGAAGGGGCCTTATTATTTTTGTAGATCTTGAGTTTTGCAACTCCATCCAGACTATAAAATGGGACTCTAAGGTACTCCAGGGCGTAAAATTTTGCATTGGGAGAGTTCTGCCACTGGTAATATTTAATTGTTATAACGCAAATAGGGGCCGGGCCGGTACTCTAATTTTTGTTGCTTAAAATAGTGTTTTAGACTACTTAACCCCTTCCCCGCTCATGACGGAACCGTTCCGTCATGAGCCACGGTTGCCGTGTGCTGATGACGGAACGGTTCCGTCATGACAATCCTGTTGGCGGCCGCTCCGCCTGCGCGGCGCTGTTTCCCCGCCTGTGCGGGGCGACAACGCAAATGGGCGGAGTCATGACGGAACCGTTCCGTCATGAGCACAGCTCAACTGTGGCTCATGACGGAGCGGCTCCGTCATGAGCACAGGCCCACCGCGCTGCCCCCCTGCCCCCCCCAGCACTGCAGCGGAATGTCCGCAGCAGCGAAGGGGTTAAAGGGGGAGGGTCATGGACATGAGAATCTCATTTTGGCGAGGGATTTAATTTGTCACCTATGTCCTCATTTTTTAAATCGTTTACCCAACGCACAGTCTTGTCCGATTTCGAATGATTTGCACCTGGAGCATACTTAAATTATTTTTTACACAGGCATAACCTTGCATTTACCAGAGATCAATTGTTAACCGGGTCTAACTCTCAAATTCCTCTGAAATACAAAGGACGGGGTTGTGCCACGATTACAAATGTTATCTCTCTAACAGCCTTTATGGGTGGGACACCTGCTTCTTTCAAAATTGAACATAGCCCTTTCAGTGATCACAACCCTTTGACTCTTTCCATGGCAGGGGTTGGGAATCCCCTGAAGGGCTCCCGAAAGCCCCAGGAAAATGTTCATACCTTTGGAGGCGCCTATGATGGTCGCAAAGAGAGGCAAAGGCTTTTAATCATAGTCTTTTTGCCATTTGTCAGCAGGAGATACATACATGCTTGGATCCCCTAGCTCCTGAAGAGGAGGTTTTAAGCTCCTTTGCCTCCATCGCTCAGGAGGTTTCTGGGCTTTTATTTACACAGGAGGTTGGTTCTCCTTTGATCGAGTTAATCAGAGGAAGCTCTGGAGCATATTGCCTTCTTTAGGGGTTGATCCCCCCATCGTATCGCTACTCATGACTCTTCCTGCCCACACAACAGCGGCAGTCAGATTCTCTCAAGATGGGAGACATACCAAACATTTTAATTGCACTTGGGGGGTCCTCCAAGGCTGTATTTTAGCCCCTTTTTTATTCTCCATCTATATTAATGGCTCAGAAGCAGCCCTTCTGGCATTTCAGTTGGATTTCCCCAGAGTCAGCAGGATATCCTTGCCAGTTTTACTTTACACTGACGATACGGTGCTTTTGGCCTTTACAGCCCGGGTCTTGCATGTTTTAATTGATGGGTTTGTTGCCTTTATAGATAGGCTGGACTTGTCAGTTAATCTTACAAAGTTGTATGTCCTTTAAAGCTGGCCCCCATACTTTAGCAAAGATCCCGGTTTTCTTGTATCTGGGAGTGTTATTTGACGACCGATTAAATTGGAAAACATTACTGGAAACAAAGCTGAGCGAGTTGAACAAATCTATGGGCGCTTTTACTAATTTTGCCAATAGATTGGAATCCTGGGCACCTGAGGTTATCTTAAAATTATACCAGTTTATAGGCATCTCTAAGGTATTTTATGGCAGTGAAATATGGGGGTACATTCCAACACATAGGCTACAGGTGGCTGAAGACAAGTTCTTGCGTCAGATTCTGCGAGTCCCACAGAGCATGTCAGCCTTTGTAGTGCATGAAGAACTAGGGGCTAACTTTCTGGTGGACCAGGTGGCAGTTAAACCTATATTGTGTTGGGTAAAAATATGGTAGGGGGGAAACAAAGATTTACATCGTTTGACTCTTTCAGACTGCCTTACTCTGGAGCATGTCTATAAAATCCCCTGGTTATGATATGTAAAAGAGTCCTTTCATGCACTAGGCAGGCCAGATATTTTTCTATCGCGTCACACTGAATGCCCCCGGGATTTCAACATCATAAAAGACCTATATTTTAAACATACATTCACCCACCGCAAGAACACTGAGTTTAGAAAACCACCAGTGAGGGCTCACGCTATGTTAAAGTCTGTCCTGGGAATGGCACACTATCTTTCGGCCCTCACTAGTGCTCACAATAGATTCTTAATCACTTGTTCTTCTCATGCTTCTTTATCACTGTCAACCATAACAACCTGTTAAGTACTCTCAGAGAAAGAAAGAAGATAAAAGGAGCAGTACTGATTGGTTTTCCTCTTAACTAGGATATATCGCTTCTTAAAAAAAAAAGAGTCACAATCTTTCAAATCCTCTCTCTTAGGACAGCGTTATACGGAAAGTGCAGAAATATTCCGTATCTAACATTATATGGTTCACTCCTGTCTTTTCCCTGCGCTGGGCACAATGTGCTGCCTAGCGCCAATGCACACACCCTTGTACCATGGTACAAGGGTGCCTGTGTTGTATTGAGGAATATTTTTGTCCAGGAATGGACAACTTCGTGCCCAAAAATAATCCCTTCCCATTTCTCCTTCATTAGGCCTCACCTGGGAAGGCAAAGTATTTTATCTAATTTCTAGGTCTACCTGTAATGGTAAATCTGTGAATGCGCCAAAATTCATGGGTGACTGTGTAGGAACACCCACACTCTACCCACACTCTAAACATGGAATGACTCAGTGATCCACAAAATGCTTAATCTGATCTCATTCATGCTTTCTTTTGTAACTACTTGAATGGCAGAACCAGGGAGTTTAAGCTTTAGGCCCTCATTTCTGAAAATGTATTGTTTCATTCAATATTTTTGGCATTTTCAGGTCTTCCATTAGCAAAAATGGGTGATATATATCTAAATCTGTTCCAAGCTGGGGGTCTCAAAATAATATCTTGAATAGAGTCCTTAAATCCTACGCCTTCACAGGTGGGCGAGCCAACATATTAATATGGAGAATATTACTCTTTACTCTATATGGATTCATAATAACAATCAGTGGCTGTTGGTGACATATTAAATCAGAGGGGTGCAAAAAAAAATCATTTAACGAAACAAAAATAAGTTTCACTTACCTTACAATGCCTGCAACATGTCCTCAATGTTCTTCTACACGTCCTTGATGTTTCTGGCTCCAGACTCCAGTCCGAGCACGAGGTCCCACAGCCAATTCCCTTATCCAATCAAGATGCTGTTCTCATGCTGTTAAGCAGCATGAGTGAAGCATACAGATTGGCTAGAGCGAGCATGCTCTCTGCTCTGATAGGCACTGAAGGCTTGTGCCAGCTCTCCAACCCAACTGTCTAAGACAGCTGGGTTGGAGAAGTTTGAATTGTGTATTTCAGTCTGTCTGTACCAAGGGAGCCTGCCAAACCAGCATGCAAATTTCAAACTGAAGTGGCCACTCCTCACTGCTGCCAATCAGCAGCAGTGATGCACTGGCCCCGCCCTGCCCTCACACTCCATTTGCATGCAGAGAGTAAAAAATAAAATGGAAATAAACTCATTTTATTACCATTTTCTTTCTCACGCTTTCTGCTCAGAAGTGTGGGAGGGCAATGTTTCGCCGCTCCTATGGAGGAACTACTGCTGATCACAATGTCCAATGTCACTAAATGTCCACATGTGGAATTGTTCCAAATTACACACTGTTGGAACTGGCACTGTCTGGTTGACTGAAGGGATGCCACCAGCCAGGCAGAACTACTCCTCCTATCAAGGTAAGGTGATTGCACTCGCTGTATAACCCATGCTCACCCTTGGGTAGCTTGGAACTGAGCAGTCAGGCTCACTACAGGGGCAATGTGTAAAGCAAAAGCACAGCAGCCAGTCATGATAAATGCACTGAGCGTCACAAAAGAGACTTCACACAGGATGTATGTAAAAACGTTTATATTCAACACACATATTCAGTCATTTTAACATGACCATCATATACCTTTGGGCATAAAACACTATTGGATATATTACTAGCATACTAGGCCCACTTTTACTGTTATGATTTCACAAGTATGCACACTGTGACAATCCCTAATCTAACTCCCTCCAATGGAAAGAGAGCACCCTTATGCGGTGCATGATATTAAGATCATGTACATACACAAAAACATAGAGCGCTTTTTAGGACCACCACAGGCATAAACCAAGCGGGAGAAACCCAATGTCAAACAGTATTGTGCTTTTGACACCAATCAACGTATAAGGCGGCACTGCCAGCCTGTGTCGTGAATCACAGGCATTCTGCATACGATCACTTCCAATCCCAAACACTCGCTCCGCACTGCTATGCGGTACGACAGGTATCAGCCAGCCTGTACGGCACGCTCTTACATACACATGCGCACTCAGCACCCTAATGCGTTCCCACTGGTACCCAGCAAGTATATCGTTCACCCTCTGCAGACTCCGTGGCCTAGGTCCCCCCTCCACCCGCAAGGTCAACCCAATTCTTCTATGCACTCCGATGGAGATAACCAGCCCTGCCTCCGCCTCACACAGCAAAGTTGGTTGAACAATGAGGTATCCAATGTTTTAATGTTATATTTGGCTGCCAGGTTCTGTAAAAAGCAAGGGGGGATGAGTGCATGTTAGAAGCTTCTTTTCTCCAGTTATATATTGTATCCACATGGTATTATAGCACTGTAATTGTTTGTTTTCATTTCAAGTGTACCTATGATGTCCAGTTTGGTTTGGGGATAATTTAAATAATATTATTACCTGGACACGTACTCACAAGAGACACACACATTTTTAGGGCATTTCTATTACGATATGGGCAGCAATGTATTTTTGAAGTTGTTTCCCCTTCTGTCTCTTTTTTTTAAGATGTTTTCATTTCTTAAATCTGACATTCATTTTCATTGTGGTGCTATAATGAATTTCTATAATAACATTGGCTTAATATTATTACAACAATATATGGCAATGGTCAAGATCTATGAGACATTTATGGTATAAATATATTGAAATGCTCAATGAGGCCTATTGGCTCCTGTTCTGAGTTTTTGACTGGGAGAAGACTAATAGTTTTAACTTGTATCTATAGAACAAATTATTTTATGTACCATAGCATGCTAAATATTTGTTTATGTATATTTTGTAGCCCAGAAGAAGCTATTAAAGAACAATCCGCATTGGCTACACTGAGCTACAATAAAATTGTTTTAAATTAAGATCCAATAAAGAACTGGAAACCTACCATGCTATGGATCATCCTTCAGTAAATGGAATATTATAAAACAGGAAATCTTGCGTAATGTCGAATAAATCCCCAAGTGTAGATTTAATGGCATTGGACTTTGTGATTAAGAATACGAGTCCTGAGTAATATTAATTGATTCATGATCAGGGATTTTCTTGAAAGAGGGTTTATGATGGCTGTTCCCTCTAACTCATGCACCCGTATACTTCTCTTTGGAACTCATTATATACTATATAAATATTGGTGATAGTGGCAGGTGGGTTTCTGTTTTTTTTGCCCCCGTCATCTATTATAAGTTGTTGTCTATATTAACAGGGAGAGTTGGGTCAGAACTGAGTCAGGAACTGTGTTAGTTCTTATAAAAGCCCGTGCATAAGCCAAGATGTGAAAATATTTGGCATGTAAATCATCCAACAAACAAAATGTAAAAACATGCTAAAGTCGCTTTCAAATCAGTGTATTTCTTTACCATGCGGATAAGTTTCACCTTCGTACATCAGATTATATCACTGCATTGAGAGGCATTTATTACAAGTGATAGTTCTGAAGCATAAACTTAAACATTCATAACTTCCCCCAACCTGATAACAATGCCATGAGGGAAATCAGAAGCAAGTCAGTTTTCATATATCCCATGTGTGGCCTAGATTCTAAATAGAGATGGAGAAATACTATAGTGTGTTAACCCGTTGCGGGTGAAATAATGAGTGGGCAGGGTTCGGACGGCCCTGGCCGTCCTCCGCACATGCCCAGTGTGACGTCGGACGGCCGGGGGCCATCTGACGCATGGAACGGGTTAAATCAAACAAAATAGGTTTTTGTTCAGTGCACTTCCCAAAAATCACAGATTTGAAGTTGCTCTTATTTGTGATAATGAAGAAAATCGAGTCTCTGTGAAATAAAATATTTGCCTAGGATCACATCATTTGTTCAAGCAGGGAATCCGGGAGTGGCCAATAGTTTCTGGTTTCACACTGTGCACTTCAGCCACCGGATGAGTTATCTTTCTCACTCGGGGTAGGAGTAGTTGGGGTAATTTTCTCTAGAGTAATTGCTAGTAATTACCACACAATTACTGGTAATTGTGCGTATTTATGTGAGAAGCTTAACTCGTTCCATGCTCATGTCAGTGGAGCTGTGCTCATGACGAGCTGAGCTCGTCATAACGGCCGCGGCCCGCCCACGCGCGACAAATTCCCCACCTGTGCGGGAGAATTAATCAGTGGGCAGGGCCGTGACGAGCTCAGCTCGTCATGAGCACAGCTCCACTGTGAGTCACGACGAGCTGAGCTTGTCACGAGCACATCGGCGCCGCGGCCCCACCCCGCACAGTGGGGGAATTACCCCCGCAGGGAAGGGGTTAATCCAGCATCTAGCACTATTTTCTTAGTGCAAAATGTGCCCATGTATCTAATATGGGTCTGAGGATGCATTTTGCATGAAGAAAATAGCATTAAATGCTACCGTACATGAACAGCAGCAGCCAGCAGCTGCTAACTCCCTCATAGTTTGTTCTTCCTGTGGTAGGCTTTTTGGCCCAAATTAATCTTAATTACTCGCATAATTTAAGTACTTTTGCATCACAAGAGTAATGTGTAATTACTGAAATTACTCCGATTACTCCGTCATGATTAACATTTTAGCCATGCTTCTTTCTCTCACCTGTTTTACATCAAAGGACACTGAGTTGTAGTTAAATCTTGGTGCAGAAGGTAAGTACTTGAGGGCAGGCAAGACACCACATGGAAGTCCAGCTCATTTTGGAAATGAACCAGTGACAGGTATCTGGCTTGAGATTTCAGTTGCTCGTCCAACTCTAAGACTGGACATAGGATTGCAAAGCGACATACAAAGATGTGTGTGATATGCAGACAGGGTTGATGGGATGGATCTGTTTGGCACCCCGCCTATCACTCATGCCGAATTAGTGTGCTGCCTGCAGGACTTTAAGCAGGTAGGGACCTGTCAGGTTTCAGATGCAACTGTATTTAAAACCTTTAAAATGGGTCCCTATCAGTCCTAAACTAATGTCATTTGCAGTCCAAAATAATGCTTGAATTCCCAACAGCTGTAGAAAGCCTTGGATCAATCCATAACAGAAATGCATTTCCTGTTGATAACTTCCTCTTGCATTCTGAAAGTGTATTTTTTTTCTTCATATTTTGTGTTTCTGTAGTTTTTTCATGTAGCATATGACTCTTATGTGAAGTGAGTCACCTCTAGGTGTCTGGGTGAGTTCCAGTTGGGGATGAATGCTCATGAAAGGACACAAGTGATAGCTCTGGAGCTGCGTCTGAAGGCAGTGTGAATTTCTCACATTGCATGTCAGTCTGTCATAAAGGAGTTCCTGCAATCCTTGGCACCTCTGCAGAGCACACATAGCAATGGCCACATATATGGCAAAGTGTATGAAGTAGGTACATATTAACAGCACCAAAGGAAAATAAAATGCAGTATTTAAATATGATTTGATGGGTTGTGTGCGAGGGGGTGTTTGGTGGTGAAGGGAGGAGATGAAAAGAAGTACCTGCAGAAGAAAATAGTGGCAAGAAGGTATGACGAGGAAAATGATGATGTGTGAGATATGTAAATGGAGGGTTTCAGGAAGATGTGGGTAGAAATGGAGCAAGAGTCTAACAGAGTGAGAGACAGCAGAAGAAAGTGGTGTGAAAGGGAACAGAAGGGATTGAGACACTCTGAAGAGCACCACCGTTTCCACAGATTTTAGTATTGCTTGATTTGGTATCAAATATTTAAAATTGAAACATTTTCGATTCTTTCTGTTAAAAAAATCATTTTAAATACTCATTCATTTGACACTGCTAACAAACATTGACAAAGCCAATAGTTCTGGCTTGTTTTTGTAACTGTGTGTCTGTTGTTGTGATATGTGCCTGGATGGAAAAACATACAACTCACACAGAAGCACCAAAATACTGACCAGGTGGCATGCTTTGTAAAGCACGGGACCTTAGTTTTCATGATTCAAGCTAATACCTAATTTAGTAGGCCAAGCCCCAGGGGCATTTTTCCTGGTTATACATATTGCCAATGCCCCTCTTAGAGACTGACTACTTTCTTCACCCCACTTAAAGTGCTGGCTGCGTGGTATGATGAACAGAGGGATTCAATCATTGCACAGCATTGGAGCTTGACGTCCCTCTTAAGCCTTGTCTGTGGTGCTTGCACTCTTGTGACACAGTGCTTCAGCAAATTAAATTGGCTCCTAAATGATGTGTCCCCTGCTGCAGAATTGACTTTTATCTATGTGAATCCCCCCAGGTATGTGAGGAACATCGGACCAGTTGCTCTGTTGGGTTCTAACAAAAAACAGTTTTGAATTTCTGCAAGTATCAACTCAAGGCATCGCACTCTGGTATCTTATCACATGCCAGTGGTCAGTGTTTGCTAGATCATTAGTGCACCCCGCTCAAACCACACTAGCACATCACCCTATAACAACTGTACACAGCACAAGTCTTTGTCACCATCATTTGTCCAATACAGGTCAAATTCATGCAGTGGACTACATGTTTGCTCTCTCATTTGTACTTCCGCTCAAGTTATACTGACAAATGATACCCTACTATTAATCAATATATTTATTATCGAAAAGGTTAGATTAAACCTACTACAACCAAAAATGGTTAGAATGGCATAAAAACCACATAATTATAAAAGGTAGCTCAAAACGTAACCACTTGAAGCTGAGCAATGGATAATTGCACACCCCAACAGAATCGTAATGTCCTTAACCAGACAAATCCAGAGCAAAATCTTCATATCTTTGAATTTGTGATATCATTTCTATATTTTCAATTAAAAGGGAGAATGAATGAGGGATCAGTGGTTCCTTGCTGTGTAGATCACAACAGTGTACAAGGGTTCTATTGTCCAGGTAGTTTCAAACATTCCTTTTCTAGAGTCTTAGTTTCAGGTGTCTTTTGTCATGTTATGCTGCTAGGTATTCTGCAGCATTTTCTACTGTTTTCTAGCTTTCTCCTAGCCTTCTCTTCCTGCTTCCTCTCTTCCTCCAAGCATGCCCTTCTGTTGGGCCGGGGCTGCTACAAGGCCTGCTCTTGCTGCCAATCCTAGCCCTTGTCTGCTGTTGTTAGGTATGTGCTTATGCTAGTTCTCTCTGCTGGGCCTCCCTGTCCTACATTGCTCTGAGGAGGAACTAGACTAGAGTGGACAACATAGTTCAGACTATCCCACAGGAACACTAAACTGGCTGGCTTTCTTTTCCCAAATACCTGAAAACTAACACTATTAACCCTGTCCATTACACCTTTCAGTGGCACGAGTGCCCTCATTTCTTTTTAATTGGGTACACCTTGTTGCTTCATGGGAAATCTCTGACTCACACCTCTCTAACATTATTGACTAAGATACGCCCCTGGTGCCGGCGGACCCCATCTGCAGCCACCCGCTCAAATTCAATGTTGGGCAAGGATATGGCCTAATGGCTAGAGCAGCGGACCTCAAAGCTGGGGAACTGGGTTTGAGTCTTAGCAGGGACGCTCAACATCCTGTGATTCTGGACAAATCACTTAATATCCCTGTGCCTAACAAAATATGAATTTGTCCATCTGAAACGCTCTGATAACTTTGGGACCAGTTTACGCTATATAAAACTACGGGGGGGAGCAATGCCTGCACGTCTCCTTTGGCTTCTATGTTTTCTTCATGTGTGCTTTTCAATCATACCACATCTTTTGCCAGTTCTTCAGACCATTGCAAGAGAATGTACTTGTTTCAATAGATATCTTATTTTCGCTTGTATTCATGTTCACTGTGCACCAGATACAAAAACCAGTGCTGCTTATTTGCTGCAATGGTTTAACCCAAAATGTCCAACCCACTTCTGCAAATTGAGCCTTCCTTTTTCAGGCTTCAATGTTGAAGCCAGCATGACACATGACAGGTGAGCACATTTTGACAACTAAGCATCCTGCTTATTACAGTACATAGACATGTTTTTCATTTCTGAACATTATTTCTAAATCTCTTTGTGTTCATACAAGTATATTTAGACTTAGCATTTATTGAACCCTGATTTACAGGTTTTTTTTGGTGCCATTTGTGAGTTTATTGCTTTATACATTTATATACTAGGTATTTGAATCATTGCTTCTTTGTTACTCAGGACAATTAACTCTGCACGTGTCTATGCGGGTTCCACACCTAAAACGCTATGGGCCTGATTCACAAAGGTAACTTCCATTTTTTAGTAAGTATACACTATTGAGTAAATTTACCACTTTACTGTGTTCACAAACTGGACCTTTAATAGAAACTTACACCTTTGTAGTAAGTTCAGCACTACACATGGCCAACCGCTGGTACTGCAATACACTCCTATAGAAAATAATTGACATATGGGCATACTTCAATAGTGTAAAGCACAAGAAATGTATAAGTTACAACCAAAGTGCATTTTGTGAATACAGAACAGTAGTAAACTTACTCAAACACGTAAACTTACTAAAAAGTGCAGTCTGAGAATCAGTCCCTCGATAAAATCGCATTCAAGATGCAGAGTTTGAGCGAGAATGTGAGATATGTTTTTGTGAAAATGTGGGTAAGAATGTGAATCAACAACAAAGTACTACAACAAAGTATTGCCTTTAAGGCTAGGCACAATTCTGGATCAGAATAGTTCATCCAGAAATTTAGAAGGTATATGCCTTCTACATCGCTTCGCTCCATGAACGCCAAAAACATGAGAGAGACAATTTTCACGAAAAGCCCTATGGGTTGGCAAATGTTTTGTGACTAGTACTGCAAAAACTTGGAACTCCCTTCCTCTTAACCTTAAAGAATCACAAAATGTCCTTCAATTCAGAAATGCCTTGAAAACTTGGCTTTTCCATCACTAGCCACTCCCTGTGCAGTTATACTCTCTTGAATCTGGCACCTTCCAAAGCAGCGCCAAGACACCTTCAGATAATTGAGTGCTATACAAAATATATTAACATAACATAACATAACCACCAGTAGTATGCCAGAGGAATCTTGATGCGGCAAGTGACACATGCACATATATTGCCTATGTGTTTTAAGTCAAACGGGGAATTAAGGAATACTGCCACACAGTGTATATCTTAACTTGTTCAAGGAACAAAACATTTTAATTTGTCTCATCTTCAAAGCAAATTACAGTACTAATTACGTTCGCTTGGCTTGGATTTCTGAATCAGCCTTTTATCAGTTTTCACGATTTTGACACTGATGCTTCGGTATGACAGACACATCTTCCTACAGACTGATATCAAGCTGACAGGTTTATTGTCCAAGCGATTTACTTGTTCTCTGATACAAATTTCAGAAAGTGAAATAAACACGACTCATCACTCATCATAGGCACTGCACTTCAAAGGGCCTGAAATGTGCAGTGTTTTTATGTTGTCCGGTATTCAGTTCCCAAGGGGTGTATATCAAAATATCGACCATAAAAATATCAAACTTCACATATAAAGACCCCAGAATATCGACTTGCACTATATTATCATGATAAGCATATATAAGAGAGTATAGATTTATACTGTCACTTTATAACTACTTACCTTGATGATATAGCTCAAGTCAATATTTTAAGGGTCCAAATGGTTGTTGGTCGATATTTAAAAGTCGATATTTTTATACCATATCTTCACAAGGAGTACTGACCCTTTGCTTCTATTTTGCACATGCAGAATCTCAAGCGGGCCCAGCGCCCAGTTTTTTTTATTTTTCTTTAACATTTAAAAAAAATAAAAATTGCTTGAAAAATGATTGACTTAGTCGAAACAATTGATTAACCGGACGTGTTTATTCCTCAAAATTTACAACGTACATATGATGATTTTTGATTTAATTACAGCAAAACATAACTTTTTAAAAAACAAAACATTTTAAAAAACCTGCTCCAAAAGTTTGTTAGATGCTAAAATATTTTTTTTACCATGCAGTCAAGCAGAATCTATAGGATTAGCCAAACCTAACTGGAAATAAAATCTGCTACAATCTTTCTAATAAAATTATTGTTCCTGTACTGAAACCAAGTTGGGTCTACCTTCCATCATATCCTGCTGCGCATTAACAAAGCAACCTGGTGTAACAACCCTTTTGCATGTGCTTATAGCAGGTGACACTTCGAAATGAAAATGTGGGTCAAAGCATAACATATACACATTTCTACAGAAGGAAGTTAATGTATGTCTTAAAGTCATTAACCTGATTCTAATCCACAAATTCTCTAACATGTGAGCCATGTTCAATGTTCTTTGTAGATTTTGCTGACAACTTGAGCTGTCTTTAGCTGTTGTCAGCGTTGCACACCCACACAATATAAAACATACATTATACACAACATACAGAAGCGGGCGTTTGGTCAGCCCCCTTGACCGATTACCTTGTGTGGGCAATCCTCTTTCAGGCATTGGCTTACTGCTTTCTTCCTCGGATTGTAGGACCAGCTCACTGAATTTCACAGGTGTTTACAGCTTTGTGTTCTAGAGTTTCCATAGGTGAGGAGAGAAAGAAAGTAGTCCATTTTCATTTCTACTGCCATACCATTTGGGATCTCAACAATCACAAAAACACACCAACATTATGATAAATACATTAAAAAACAAACTATTGTGGTGCTTATGTTCTCAACATTTCTTTGTCTTGCATGATGTACTTGCTGTATGGATGATGTACTTGCTGTATTAAATGCCGAAGTTGGATTTGTTGAGCATATCTATGCTAAGTGCCATGCAGGTTCTGTTGTCATCACAGCACAAGCAATACAGCAACCTCAACTACCCCAGTGTTTTGCTTGTGCTGATGCACGGCGTGAGTGTGTACAGTGGGCTTCTCTCCAAGGTACTGGTGGAAATAGAAATGTAGTCCCTTGTCACTGTACATGGAGGGAACTTGTGAGTTGTACTTAGGGTACCCAGCCCCGCAGCGTGATCTGAGGCATATTCCGGTACCAAGCACAAATCAATTACATTTTTATTATGATTTGGGGCTCCTAAGAGTTCCACATACAAAAAAAAATACAAATAAAAAGGTCCTGATTTAACAAATCTTTCAGACCTAAAATAACAGTAACAAAATAAAATGCATATAAAACCATAAATTCATCAATTTTGTTGAGCAATACGAGATACAAGCAGCTTGCTAAAACTAAATGTGCAATTGCGCAGATATTAGACCAAATTCACCAATGTAATGGAATACTGATAATACAATTTGGGTGAAGCTGTACCTTAAATACTCTAAAAAGTTTAACTTCACTATACAGCATCTTAATTTTCTATATATAATATAAGTCCAAATTATATGCAGAGACCCAACGGTTACAGTTTCCATCGTACATACTAAGGGCCAGATGTACGACCAAGAAAATTGCACATCGTAAATTGCGACTCTTTTGCGAGTCGCAATTTGCGATGCGCAATTTCCGATGTACAACAGTGCATTTCACACTGTTTGCGATTCCTAATGGGGTCGCAAATTGCAAGGCTCATTAATATTAATGAGCCTCTTGCAATTTGCGAGCCCATTGCAAATGACAGCCCTCCCGGGGATGGTAGCCTGCTGGGGTCAGCAGACCACCATGTCTTGGACTGCTTTTTAATAAAGCAGCTTTTTTTTAAAAAATGCAGCTTGTTTTCCGTAGAGGAAAACGGGATGCATTTAAAAAAGAAAAATGAAACTTTTCAGTTTCATTTCTTTAAGCACAGGCAGTGGTCTCTGGGACCACTGCCTGCTCTTAAAAAATATTTTCCAACATACCTCACAAAGAAGAAGGGGTTCCCTGGGGACCCGTTCCCCTTTGCGAGTGGTTTACCACCAACTTGAAGTAGGTGGTAAGCTGCAAGTAATTTGAAGCTGCAAATGCAGTCGCAAAACACTAGTACATAGCATGTTGACTCGCTATTAGGAAGGGACGCCCCTTCCTAATAGCGAGAGTCGCAAATGTATTTTGCGAGTGAGGGACCCGCAAAATAGCATTTGTACATGCTAGTACCCTTTTTTGTGGCCGGAAACGGGAGGTTCTCCCATTTGCGGCCGCAAAAAAGGGTCGTACATCTGGCCCTAAACTCATAAGTGCGCACAAGATAATTGAAAGTGCAAATGCGAAACACCCTGTAACAATTTCTTTTAAAATAAAAACTGAATTTTGCTCAGACGAACCCCAGGGAAAAATACAAGCAGTAGCCCAAAAAGTGCAAAATACATTTATTATGCAATGCAGTCTGCATAGCAGCATACATGTCATCAAAAGTGCAAGTGCGTAAGTACTGTACTAATTCCAATAATCCTTTAATCCTTTAGGGGGCCAACTAACTAGGGAGGTGTAATTCAGATTGTACCATTAGATTCTATGACATCATCAAAAATATAATATGAGGACCCTGAAATTCTAATTATAATATATTATGCAGTAAATATTGTCCACATAGCACCCTCTTCAGCATACCACAGCCTACTTCTTCACATTGGTTTTTATCTAAAATATGTTTAGAAATTGTTTTAAAAAGATGTACATTTAAAAAAACACTTGTTCAGAAGGGGGGTGCCAAAGGATATTTCGAGGCTTCCTCGGCTTTAGCTATGTTATATTTTAAATACATTGGCCTTAGCAAATTACATTGCAATGGTTGTAATAGGGGACAGCCAAATAAAACATGATTTAAATCCTGTACCCAGCTTCCACATAGGTGACAAAGTCTGTCCTGCCTGGCTAATCCCTCCCACGCCCCTGTCATAATTCGTAGGGGCAGCAGATTCATCCTTAACAACAGTATAGTTCTGCGCACTCCGTGAGGGAGATTCCATACAACATATGGTTGAGGTGATTTATAAATACTACTCCCAGCTATTGTATCATTGCTGGATTGACCTAAGCACAAGGCAAAATCTCTTTTTCAACAGACTTCCTAAATTGTCTTTATAATTAGCATTTTCAAAGCTTGTTTTGGTAAAGAGCCTACGCTGCCAAGCCCAATGCCAAATAAATCTGCCGCTTTCACATAATTTCTAAAAACACCGCTTTTCCCCTTCGGGCTTGCAAATATTTTCTGCCTTAGCTGCCCGTAGGGGGTTTTCAGCATTGTTCAGCAAGGCATTGCTCCATCACAAGCATGGAGCCATGGTGAACACATAGGTCGGGAGGAGCCTGAATTCAAGCCTGATCGCCGCTATGGGGGCTGCTCTATTCAAATTACAGATCTGGCACCAGATACTCCCCTCTACCTTCTCAAAATAAGCCCATTTCTGTTCGTCCACTAGTTCACAAACGTAACTCAGTGCTGGCGGGATTTTAATTTTGAATACTGGTAAAACGCGTGCAAAGTGTCTTTGCCCGCAACATTTATAAAATCTACCAATTATGCATGCCTGAGATATTGCCTTACTTCGGCATTGGTCAATATTATCATTGCTAGAACATCTGCTTGTAAAAATTCTTCCCAGGTACGAGTACAATTTCACTACATCAATTTTACCTTTACTCAAGAACCAGTGCATATTTTTCCTGACTCTACACCCCTGATATCTAAAAATCATAATTTTACTTTTTGATATATTTATTTAAAAAAAATATTATCATCAGTATAGCATTCTAACTCATTAAGGCGCCTTGGGTCCATTATGCATCAGATATTAAAATGTCTTTTGCCTCAACTCTACTGTCACAGTATTTGGCTATTAAACCCAATATTTGCGCAAGTCACCAGACTGTACAACCTCTCTTAGTTTAATCCAGTTTGAGTCCTCCACCGTTCAGATGCCTGCATTCTCTTTCTTCTCTGTTTTAATCTACCGATTTCCCTCTGCTTAATGAAAGAAGATTGCTTAAATTATTCCCTTACTAGGGCATATATCTCCTGATTTAACTTTTTTACTGCCCCCAAACTAACCGCAGATTGCTTAGTGCATGTGAACCGTTTTTTGATTTGGCAAGATCTAAATAAGAGAAGGTTTTTTTCAAACCAGGAGGAGGGGTTTTACTGTATAGGACCACAGCTCACATTTTTAACCAGCCTCCCTAAGCATATGATGCTATTATTGGACCAAAATGTGCACCCATTTGTTTCATTATACATAATACTATCATCTCTGGAACTCCGAGGCTCCAAGGACTTGAGCTCCAAACTGACTTCCACTGATAAAATACTGTGGTCACTCACGTTTGTCACCAATACCTTAAATTGGGTGCAGGCACCAAAAAGCGGGTAAGATACTACAGTATTGTCAATAAGTGACTGCCCCCGAGAGGCTAGGAAAGTAAGCGAGGCTGGTGAATCCTCTGGGAATCTCCCATTTAGAATAACAAGGTCATTCATTCTTAAACAATGCAAAAAATTCAGTCTTCGCTTATCTGACCTAATATGATTGGTCAACATTGGCTCAGGGATAGTCCATACCTCCTCCAGCTCCTTGTTATGGTAAACCAGGGAGGAACATTTTGAGAATATTTCATTAAAATCTCCCACTCCCCCACATCTTTCTGCAGTCTTCTGAGATACTAATTTAATGGATAAAAGAGAAAATGGATTCAACTAGCGAATGAGACACCCTCCCAGGAGGAATATATACATTTACCAGTAAAAGGGACGGGTGCTGAACAAGCCTCCCATTACCCAACTTAAGTTTCATGGCCATACAAAGATTAGACGGATTGGATAGAACCAGAGGGTTCCAAGTTATCCTGCAATTAAGTACAATTGCTGAACACCAATTGCGCGACCTTTTGCTGAATGGTTTGCTGCACAACAGAATACAAAGAAATTCTCAAAATGAAAATCTGCGCAGCACCATGTTTCCTGTAGGCAAATTATTATTGGATCAAGTTGCATTAGGGTGTTTAGCTTAAAGCTGGGATTTCCTAACCCAGTCATGTTCCAGGACAAAGCTTTTTCGGAGGTCTACCTCTACAACATAGGGATTTTTTTTCCTTCTTTGGAAGCATTCAACAAGCAAGCCACCCAACTCCACTGGTCCGCCTCCTCCCCTCCTCTATGTTCCGTGGTACTTTGAACCACGGGTCCTCCATGTTAATCACTCTTTTCCCGTAAGTACTACCAGCTGAGATTTTAATATCTTTCAGATTAACAGCCCCCTTAGTATTGGATAACACTCCACCAATGTACTGGTAATCATTCTAACAGGACTCACGTGGGACAAAAACTAGCTCCTTAAACGGAAAAACATCAATGCCATTTTTTTAAAAAAAAGATCTACATTAGCCAATACTAACACTGCAATTATTCCTGAGCTGAAAGTTACCCTGGAAAGTGGGACTTCACTTCCTGGTTCTAAAAATACCTGCTCAATATCTTTACTTGTTACCAATCTCAGATCTTCAATTTCACATAATAGCTGCAAAAGGAAACTTCTATTAAGAGGGCCCAGTTCTCTATCAAATAATGACACAAAAAACAAGGTATTCTCTACTTGTCCTGGCTGATGTACAACATGTACCCTATCCCACAGCCTTGGCACAGATACTGGCTCTGGCATTTGTCCTATAGGGGAAGTAAAGATAGGCCCTCCCTCATAAGACCTGCCATGGTTGGGATCTAACCGTACAGGGAGAGTATCCCCACCAGTAGGGTTTGAGTGAAAGCTATCCCCAACCTGCCCTACCTCTGACAGAGCATCATTTGTTTTTACTATTTTATTCTCCAAGCCTGGATTTATCTTTATTTTATGAAGCTCGGAAACCTGATTTGTCATTATTTTGTGATTCATCCATTTAGGGCACAATCCCCACCCTCCACTCCCCCATTATGTCCCATTGCCCCTAACACCTCATTCCCTTCTTCTGGTTTAAACCCCTCCCACAAGTTCATCTTTCATAATAGGTGGAGGGAAAGGATTTACCTGTGAGAACCCAGGATTCTGTCCAACCAGGAACCCGGTGGGCTTGGACTCACTTCCTTTCTGGGGCAAGGGGGAATCAACAGGCTACTCAAATAGAGTCAGAAACCACAGTTTTTTGGCTTACATTTGATTATACACCGGGTCCTCTTCTTTTTCTCCCTCCGTGCTTTTGGGCCATTAGCTTCGGCCTGAGGGACATCCTTGTCGGGGGGGGGGAACAACCTCTAATTCGACCATGGGTTGTTTAACAACTGAAATATCAGTTGTTAAAGCTGTAGCACACGACATCCTGGTTTTACCTATTTCAAATTTAGAATAGACCGGCAGTGTATTCTGAGGTACTAATGCATTTATATTTTCCTCTGCGACGTGCAGGTGATCCCCCGATTCATGATCTTCTGGGTAGCTGCAAGACACATTAACAAGCATTGGGCTATCTCTAGACTGCACTGAGGAAGTAGCCCCCAAACCTTCCCGATTCCCCACCTGGGTCCCAATTTCAATCCCCCTTATACTAATCTGTCTTGCCTGAGATTTCACATCATTACATTTTCCTGCCTTTCATAGACAAGAACTGGCAGAATTAAGCTAGTGCAACCCCTTTAAAAGAGATAGTACACCCAGCACATGGTCAGAATGGGCAGTGGATTTCTCAAGCAAGGATAGAATTGACGAAAGAATCCTTTCTAATGCATAAAATACATCCAAATTTGCCCTCCCTTCCCTATTTTCATTAACACCCTCATTCAGTGTGTGCCAAACATCTTGCACCCTTTCGTTAGAGGTCGTTTCCAAATTCGATAATTCCAATGATTGCACGAGTGAAGCACTCAAAGGAGTGCTACTGTACACGGCTGACATGGGAAAACAGCTAACAAGATAGTCCTGCAACAGTCTCAGTGCTAATTCTGAGGCACCTGGTACACTCAGAATTTTTAATTTAGCCTCTATTTCTTGATCTTTTTCCATAGGTATGGCAATGTTCGGGAGTGTAAGATCCTCCAGATCCTCATAGTCAAAACTGCAATTATCAGTCTGGGTCATTCGTGGGCTCACTTTAATTTGTAAGGGACCTGGTTGTGGCCCTACAACTTTCAAGAGGCTAGTTATAGGAGCGAAGTTTGCATGTTCCTTTGTAACCACAGGTTCAGTTGACGGCTTTACTTCCACAGCAGTATTTGTCTCATGCTTAACCTTGTCATCGTCTAAGTCCATATCCATTTCCATTTCGGTCTTTCAACTTCTGTAAATACAACACATTCATCCATTTCCATTCCCATTGCAGTTCGAGTTGTTGTTATTCCAGCTTCTGTCAACAAAATATGATTATAAGTGGCCTAAATTAGAGGGATTGGTACAGATGTGTTCAATTTGGAGAACTTGAGGTGATGCGAGACTGTCGCTTTAGGGAGAGCAGTACATATGCTTACTATGTCCGCATCAGCAGCACCTGGAGCCCTACCTGATTCCTTATTCCTTAGTGTTAAATTCCTCAAGCCCTTTATAAACATAGACAACAGAGAAGGGGTGAGACTTCAAGTGGGATAGGCAAGCTCAGTGCTTCTTCCGCTTGATGGTCTTTATCAGTGTTGGAGAACTGGAGTGGTTAGAGGTAACTCCTGATAAGCCAAGGAGAGATCCTTACGGCTCTGTGAGGGACGCTGAGGATGCGATTAAGTGACCAGAGCGTAAGCACCTGGAGGGCATCCTCTTAATCCACCAGAAATTATGCACTTCTTAGTGATCTGCTTTTGCCCTCACCTTCTTCACACTACAACACTCTCCTTCACAGCCAGGCAATTGCTATCTGCCCTGAGAGATGCCCGCCTCCTCCCCCCAGTACCGGTGCAGTTGGGTCTGCCTTTTTTTTTCACTCCTTAGCTGCCTTTGCTCCTCAGTTGAAGGTTTAGTGCCAGAGTAATGTGGCAGAAATGTAAAGGAGTCTGTGTTCGTGCACAGCGTGTACAGCGGGGTGGGGGGCTGTAGCGAGTGGGGCCTCCAGGTGTCCTACAAGCTGCACTTGCATCTAACCAGCCACCTCCGCAGAACACAAGGGCCACTCTCACCAGACGCTGACTATTGGCGCACCTGTAGTCGCACTCACCAAAGAGGTAGAGGCTGTGTGGCACACTGGATGGCTAGTCACTGTTTTTTGCAGTTTTTCTGGCAGAAAAGCAGAGGGAAAAGTTTGAAAAGATGCCAGGGGCCAAGGGGCCCGGATAAAAGGTTGGCGCTGATGCTGGATCCACACCAAAGCCCCAGATTTATTTATTTAACTTATTTAATTATTATTTACTCTCCTCCACCCAGGCACCAGGGGCATCAGGGGCATCTGGGGAGGAGCTGGCCGGCACATCGTTGTGGTACAGTGCTGTGCGGAGATAGCCTTTTCTCTTTAGCTGCACTGGAATAACAGGAGAGTGACATGCAGCACGGCGCTGGCAGGTCTGTGTTGTGCTAACTGCTCTCCGTTACCATTACCGCCACTGCATGCTGACTTCAGCTCCTGGATTTAATCTGTCACCGCAGCTGTGTCTACGGCCTCCGCCCACTCACTTGCTTGCCCGCTATAGCACACTCAGCTCGTCACCCGGAACCGAAAGCCATACACGATGCCAAATGGTCCACCATTCAGCCCGGTTTGATTTCAAAGCAATCACAGCATGGCAGCCTCCATAAGTATGCCACTTCAGCTGGGAGTTTTGTGAGTGGCTGTTTACCACTCCACAGTGTATGAGACCACAGCCTTTGAGACTCTAACACCAGTGGAAACTACAAATTTGAACCCACAGACCGTGAGCCCATTAGAAGAACCTGGTGGGAGCTCTGACTGGACCCACTGTAGATCACAGGGCACCAGACATGGATGCTGAGCTCCTTTCTGCTGTGCGATTTTAAAAGACTGTGAGGGGTCATGGACATTTCTAAAGATTTGAATCAGGGTCGATTACATCCCTGTGTTCTACAATAGCAAGCTGGAGGACATCAAACAACGGTTGAGTAAACTATAGCTCTGCAGTGGACATTGCCCCATGGCTACCTCCGTTTGTGCCCGCATGTCAATCTACTTAGATCTTCGAAGCACGGGTACAGTAGGGCCCTTCCAGTGCTCTGAACCATCTCCTCTCTCAGCCTGTACCAGGTCTCCTTTGATGGCCCTTTTCTTTCTACTGTGAATGCATCAAGATCCTGTTTCCTCTACTCAGCCCAACCTTCTAACAAAGACAACTAAACAATGCCATTTTTCTGGCTGTAGATCTTCTGTTTGCCAGTAATTGCCCATCTGGGCCTGTGCTGTCCCCCCAGATCTCTATTCTCGCTCTTCTGGTCGTGTATGCTGTCACCTGCCCCTTTGTGTCGCCAGAACCATGCTACCAATCCTTTCAGTGTGCAGGTATCTCCATTCTCTGGGTGCATGATGTCTGCCATGCATTTTGCTCTGACCATTTGTAGGTCAAGAATGAGGGTCTATGTTGCGACTGTATACGAGGTCATAGTTTCCTGGGGTTTGCCTGTATCTGGGATGTGTTCTTTCGTCTCTGACTTTAAGAGGGCGAGGTGTGTATAGATTTTAATTTATGAGGGACTATTCGATGATATCTGACTGTATAAAGATCTGTTCTTTGAGCTCTTACTGCACAACAGGCTATTCTGAGGGTCTCTTTTTTTCTCGTGGACGGGTTGCATGAAAGCATGTTTTCAGAGTGGTGACTGTTTGATGATGGGCTGTCTGAGGATAGGAATGTTCCAGTATCTCTTCTCCTGCTGCAACTGTATGGTGTTCTCTGGTCTACCTGCACTCTATAACGGCCTTTGTTTCCCCAACTCTGTTATTGTTGTAAATTAGTTTATACTATTTTATGAGTTAAACAGTTTGTTTAGTGCAACTTTATTCCTAAGATCTTTCTTAGAAAAGAAATGTTCTCTGTGTGGTAAACACACTTTTTTTGCTGCTTTGAGTGCCCGACTGTATGTAATACACTGTTGGGTTATTTCAATATCTGAAATTGGCCCTGGCATCACACTACTCTACCGTATCAGCAGAGCCCAAGGCATGTCCCTGTATAAGCGAGCTCCAGAACCTGTCCATGACCTGGAGTGGGTCTGTTTCCTGAATTGTGTCAATCACATAATGCATGGATGGCAGCATACTGAGGGCCTCATTTATGAGGTTTTACTGTAGGGCAGCGCCAGGGGCCTCCCTGCTGAGCTGAGCTGCCCTATGGTAAAAGAAAAGGGCAGGAATGTGCCATATCCTTTCCTTTCCTTTTCCCCTGCGCCAGCGCACAATGGGCTGCAGTTTGCCAAAGTAGGCACCTTTGCACCATGGTGCAAGGGCGCCTGCGTTGAGGGAATGATTGACTATGTGCAGGAAGGACAACCTTCCTGCACAAAAACAATCACAAGAGGCTTTTTCCTTTTTCTACGTGTGCTGAAGAATGCAGCACACATAGATAGAGGAAAAACGAGGAGAAATAAAGATATTTCTCCTCGTCGTGCCTGCCTTACGCCTCCCCTGGGGAGGGGTACGTTTTTGGCACTGCCTCAAATTTACGATTTCTCGTAAATCTGGGGCAGTGTCAAAATGCCATGGATGTTGCTGGAAACAACCCCAGCAACACCCATTGCATGCCCCTTTAACACAGAAAACTTTGTTAAAGGGAACGATATTTACGAGGCAGCATTAAGCCAAAAAAAGTGGTTTAGTGCTGCCTCATAAATATAGAGCAGGATCCTGTGCCACAGAACATCACGAAAAGTGACATTCCGATGGCTCAGTTTTCAGGAATTGATAGTGTGACCAGATATTTTTACTCTGTGTCAGGGAATGGAGAGTCTACTGACCCCTCCTATGTACAATCACACAGTTACATGAACCACACAACCTTGTTCTGACATCCAGGTGCATGTCGAATGAAATTAGGTGCAGTGAGTGTTTAGCACATTTATGGTAGTAGCATCTGTGTGTGGGTTGAGTCTGAGTACTGGGACCAGTACTGTTCATTTTGGCACGAAACAAGATGGAGGATGATACAGCTTCCCAGACATTGAAAGTTTATTGACTACATTCCTGTGGTGGGAGGATGAATATCCAGACACTAAAGTGAAGGAGGATAGAGACAGGGATGAATTTATTTATTTAATTCCATGATCACCTTGTTAGCAAACAACTGCTGGTGAGTTTCGCCTGAACTCTAAATTTGTTAGATGGGAGGGGGGAGGGGTGGGAATTTGATTTCTGTTCAAGATTAGGAAGTTTTTTGGGCAGAGGCAGCCTTTTCTCTGCCATGATTTCTGTTTCAGGAAGGCTGGAGACATCCAGATTCAGAGATATTACACTTTGTTGTACCCTTGTTTTGGATTCTTCTGCATTGATAACTGCTGTGAGGGCTTTCACCTTGTACAAAGAATGTATCTGAGGAAATGCCAGAAAATGACATTTGAAACTGGTTCTGAAGCCTTTGACAGTGGATCCACCTGCAATGTCTGGGAAATGAGTATAAAATGTGACCCAAACCATCCCACTTCGTTCCAGTTCCAGGTTCCTGATTATCAAGGAAGGGAATGCTTTATAGAGTACTGGAAAGGTTGTTCTCTGGTGATAGGTGGTGTATGACAGCCAGTTTCCACATGGTGAGGTGACATGACTTGAAGTCTTTACAACTTGCTTGCAAAGCTAAAAGCTTGCTTGAGGAGTGCTTGGCCCTGCAAGAGGAGAAACAGTTCAAAAGAAGTAGCCAGCTCAGTTCACAGCAGGACACCCAGAAGCTGCTGATTGCAGGTGGGAGCTAAGCTGACTTTTCAAGACAAGCCTCCCACCATGACCTTCACAGAGGTACTGAAATCAAGACCAAGAAAAAATAATGTGTTGCTTTGAACCCTGCAACACCAGAAGGCCACCTGCTGCTTCTGCCCTATTACAAACCTGATCCCCACTAGATTACCACCACATGGACGGCAAATCACCAAAATGTCAGATGTAGTAGAAGTGACTTCACATGCCCTTCGACCTTCACTTTCACTCACACGTACACATGCTTACACATACACACGCTTTCACATACACAAGTTTCCCCACATACACACACATTCACACATACAAACACTCTCTATTACATAAACACAGTGAAAACAGCAAGCACGCACATAACATACCTACGTTTGAAAGCATTATTTTTACTTACCTCAGCTGCCAGAGAAAGTCATATTGCAGCTATTTGTACTCCATTTTTTATCAAGCTAATAGCGAATAATGTAATATTATTCACTATTAGTAAATTTAAAAAATGACGAAAAGAAGATGTTTGAAGCTCCCACCGATGTCCATAAGGACGCGCTGCTTCTGTTCCTGGCACTGATTTTGGCTCTGCTGACGCTAGGGGGTCACAAAGGTAGTACCAGGTGTTACAAGGGGCATGCCATGCATCTCAGCAGTGCCCCGGGCGACCCCTAAATGACGTCCATGGACCACCTCATGTTATCCCAGTTGGAGACCCCTACTGCCTCAACAGGCACCTGTTGCAACCTGGCCAGAAGGCCACATTTGCCAGAATGGATGCCCACAAAGCTGGACTGCTCACACACTGTGGCTCATTTTCAAAGTGAAGTCGCTGCAGCATCCCATGTCAGCAGAGCATCCCTAAAATGCTGGCGAAGAGAATGTCCGCCAGTGCCGCATGATTGCGGTAACATGAGCAGGTAAAGAGGTGTCGCAGGAATATGGAACTAAACATACAGACCATTTTCTAGAGTGGGAACATTGACTGTTTCTTAAAGAATTACGGGGCATATCAACAAGCTGCAGCGATAATTATTGCTGGACGCCCTTAGCGTGAGGAATTTTATCGCCGGCTATCACAGATAATTATCGCCATGCTAGCGCTGTATTACCAACGCATAGCACAACGGCGATAATTGTTCCTGTGATAGCGATGTTTTCCATGGAACATCGCTGGTTTTCCAGCGATGTTCCATGGAAAATGGCGATATCCTTGTTGAGAGGGCTGGGTGGCCTCAGCCCTATAATCCTCCACCCATTGGCTAACATTGCTTAGTCAAAGGAAAAGCAGGCGTAAGGAAACGAGTGATAACCAAGGTTAGCGCTACTTTTCTTATCGCTATGCTTGTTAGCGTGCCCATTGATATTTGGAGAAATGTCGGTTAGCGACACTTCTCCAGTTATTTTGGGACGGAACGTCCACTTTGCATCTCATTAGAGATGCAAAGGTCGGCATTACGCGAAAGGGCGCTAAGGCAAGGATTCACACGATAGCGTGACCTTGCTGATAAAGCGATAAAATTATCGCCGCTTTTCGTCCGAAAACAGACGCAAAAGCAGCGATAATTTTTTATCGCCATCTTGTTGATATGCCCCCACATTTTGATTGAATTCGTGAACTGAATTATGAAATACTGTGCATCAGTAGAGACCTAGTGAACTGAACCTTTGCCAAAACTACGACTATGCCTACGCTTCGGCAGAAGTCCCTTAAATATTAGTATGTGCCAAAGGGGTTGCAAAACCACTTATCTAGGAATTGTAGTAGGAATCATAATCCCACAGCTGGTCCCCATTGCATTTGTAGGTAGTACAGTGTTTTGCTGTGTCATTAAAGTAACTCTTTTTAATAAAATAAGCTCTAGGCTAGACAATGCATTATTGTGTTTCACGTTTGACTGGAATGTTCTGAGCTCTTGCCCCAGCACTTTTTCCTCGAGAAGTGTTAAACTAGTCACTCTTATGACATTGGAGTCAAGTGTGAAAAGGATGTACTTGACCAAAGACATCAGTGGCAAATTAGTAATTACTTCAACCACCACAGCTGGGACTCCGTACCCCTTCTCTGCCCTTTGCCCCCCATAACGGGGTCTGACTCACTTCTAAGCTCTAAGCAAATAGAACATAATGGGTAGAAGCTGAGTAAATTGCTCTAGTTATGGAAGGAAAATGTGTTTTATGGTCCTCTCTTAGATCAACAAGTAAGGATCTCTCTGTAAAACACAAGCAACATATATATGGAAACCACCATAACCAGTACAGTATTTTCCTATTACATAAAGCAATACTGGGCCAAGAATGGCAACATGAAGTACCATTGTGAATACCAGTTTGGCGGTATTTTGGTCTTATTCTGGGATTGTGACACATGGCGTGACTGTGGTGTTTCATGTACTCGAGCATTGTGCATACCAGTTAGGATATCATTCTTCCAGTACTGTGCCATTGATGGTGTAGTAGTTCTACAGCTTTACATGCTGGAGACATACTGGGCTGACTTTGGCATTTTACATACAAAAACTATTTACATGCGTGTCTGTTCATGATGCTTTACGCAGCGGACGAGTACTAGCCTGAATGCAGTGATTTACATACTAGAGACATACTGACCCAAGACACCTCACATAGGCAGGCAACTTAGATACTTGCCTGTGTGTGGTGTAGTGCAGGCTTGACTAAGAAGTGTTGCAGGCTAGAAGTTTATTGGTAATTAACCAGTGATGTTTTTTTGTGTGATTGTGAATGTGAATGGTGATGGTAAAATTGGCTCAGGAACCCCTGCCACCTATAGTGGTTTTAATATTGGAGGTCCTGGTCAACTTTTAAAAACACTGATGGATTTTTCTGGGATATTCAATTGATCCCACTTATCCTCAATATGGTCCATCACAAGAAAAACCACCTCCGCTGCAAACAGGCGTCGTAGCACACCCTGGAAGCACTCGGCGACTAGGGTGTAAACCCAGTGATGAAGCATGTCACCAAATAGGTTGCTGAATGATGGTTCTTTCAAAACACCCTGTGAGTTCCAAGGCACTTTAGCCTTAAGGATTATGAGAAACCTGGTCTTCATTTTACAGTTGAGTAGGTAGCAAACTCTTTCTTTTTTGTCATATCAATAATTGATTGGGGAGGCAAATGAGTTCTCTTTTACTCTTCTCTCTCACCCTGTTGTTTTTGTGTGGTAGTTTACATACAGGGTAATAGTGGCCTGGCTGTATATACAGGGTCACTGTGGAACATTGTCTGGGCATAGTAGTGTTTTCCGTACTGAGTTAAGTGGACTGGATACACATGCTGGTAGTTACCTACATGTGCACTGTGAAAACTGGCAGAGTTATGATCCTTTACAAACTGGTGCACTGGGCCTACTCAATGGGGTAATTACTCAATAGACCTCTACTAGAGCCTATGATACTGCAGCCTACTTCAGCAACGACTTGTGCCTGACTCAAAGGAGCCCCAGTAATCACTTTAGTGCTACAACCTGCCGAGGGAAAATGTTGTTGCACCTTTTAAAGTACATTTTGGAGTTTTAAGTGCTATAGAGGTCTGAGCTACAAACTTTTCCTGCCTGATCCTGAGAAAACAGGCACACCAGAAACAAGCTTTATTTCATAATGCCACCTCGGCCTTCTATTTTAAACAATTTGAAGTTTATTTCGAATAAAGGAAACGTTTATATTTTACAGCATTTTAGGTAAAATGCATTTCTGAGCATTTGATACAGTTCTACATCAACTTCAGCCCCTATTCCCCCTGCCCTCTCCTAGCCATACGGTGTTTGCTAGCGGTGGAGCTCCACTTGGAATACGTATATTGGTTTCAAATTGGACCTAGCTTTAGACTGCCCAGTCTGAGACTCCATTGGATTCAATCAATTGATAATTAGGGTTTTACCTTCTACTTAAACAGAAACTCCAGGGCATCCAGGATGGCCATCTGTAAAAGGTGACAGGTGCTGCCTCTTTGGGCATGTTAGGGCCTGGAAAGCAATGAAGGCCAGAAAGCCCGCCTCTCTTCCTCCAGCCCACAAGTTAGGCAACTACTCGCCTCTATAGTGGAAAACTGCCATTGACAGACCTGCCAACTCACACTGTACCACCGTGTGTCACACGATGTCGGGTCCCTTCACATGACCCCACGACGCAGAGTCAAAATCACACAGGAAAAGGAGCTGAAAAACACTGTCTACAGTGGATTCGCTGTTCTTTTTCTGGGGCAGCCAATGTCCATTATGAGGCATGAAAACACCCCAGGACATCAGGTACAGTCTCAATGACCCTCTATTTTTGGGTTTTTTTGGGGGGAGGGGTTGGGGGCTTGGTGATGGGAAGAGTGCCTCTGAGGTAGCTTTCGGCACAAGGTCTTGCCCCCTCTAAGGCATTGCTCCCCTCGGCAAATGGAGATATTTTGTAAGTTGGCCGGTATGCACTGAGCTCTAGGGAATTAGCACCTCTGTGTCCAATCCCCAATATATAACCATATGGTGAGGACTGGTGACCCTGGGTTTGGGGACTATCACACCTGGACCCTATTTTTTCTGTCTTGACTGCAGCCAACCTATGAAGTTTTAGAAACTATTGTCCTGCTTCAGCCCTCTCAGTCACTTTTCAGTTACCTGCAGCACCAAGAGCAGACTCACTCTGCCTCTAACCACAAGAGTGACTACAGTAACTATAGTCTTTTTGATAGCCATCCCTTTTCTCTTTCTCATTGTAAACTATCTAACCATATGATACCAAATACCAATTCACTTCTTGATCCCTCATCTTGAAAGGAACAGGCCTGTAATGTATGAACGGTCCTTTGATATCTTTATTTGAGTGTATAGATACATGATATACCAGGTCACATAACTAACAACGTAATGCTAACCAGACAGGCCGGTGAAGAATGGCAGGATCTGCCGCTTATTACTGGTCACTGGAGGACTAGTCTACTATGCGGTCCCTAAACACTACATGTCCCGAACAGCATTATATTATGCAAAAGCATGTTTATAGCAGTCATTAGGGTAGCTATTTGACAGAGAACTACAATGCTGTCTATCTGGGCCTATCTCCCACTCTCTCTCACTTAGCATAGGAATTTGGGGTGAGAACATATAGACAAAAAAAATGACCAACCCAATGAATCACCTCCAGAGGTAATCAGGATACCATGCTCTGCAAAAATGCACACAAATCTTTCACACTTCCTCATCCAACCCACCGGCAAGCGCTGCATCCTATAACGCCATAATCACACTTGGGTGGTCATCACGCGTGACATGAAAACACTACCCACAAACACTCAGGGCAAAGACAAAACTCTGTCAGCCACACACCCACATGATGGTGTGTGCTTCACATGTGGATAAGAGCTTCAATGCCCCGAATAAGGGTGCTAGGCACTGTAAAAAAGCTACAATACGCTATCTCATATGGTTTCTTTCTACTGTTTTACAATTCTCATTTCCTCCTCTCTCTCCATTCTTATTAGCCTGCATGAAAAGTTGCCCTTGACTTAAAATTATTGATTGTTCCCTCTTCTTTACTGATATCGATTGTTAGAAATGAGGATCTCTATTTGGCAGAGGTATGCACATTGACCAAGTAGGGACCTTTCCTTCTAGTCAGGGTAGGGGAGTTACACACGCAGATAATACCTGTGCACCCCCTTGGTAGCTTGGAACGAGCAGGCATGCTTATTTCAGAGGCAATTATCTTCATCTAAACCAAACAAGACCAAAACAACAAAAATCCAACATACACAACTCAAAATATGACTTTTAAAAGGTTTCAAGCAATGTTGTCGATATAAAACTATCAGTGTGTGATTCTTACACAAAGTACTTCAAATGCATCAAAACCCACAAGGCAAAACAGCCGCGGAGGAGGGGAGTGTCGGAAAACACAACAATGCATCAGTTCCTGAGTCCTTGGAGAGGAGATGCAACAGCTCTGCGGCATACAGGAGAAGTGCTGCATTGAATCCAGACTGTAGGGGGAAGTGATGCATCAATTCCAAGTCTGCAGGTGCTGCGTCGGAGATGTGTAGCTCACAGGTACAATGCGTGGAAATCAAGGATGTGCTGGAGGTCAATGCGGTGCCGACAAACAGGTGCCTCTTCGATTTCTTCAGCCGCCATCCCAAGATGCGTAGTTTCTTTTAGTAACACAGCAGGGCCAGCGTTGAAGTCTGTGTGGGGGTCTTGTACTTCGGAGACCGGTGCACTGAACTCGGCATGCAGTAGTTCTTCGGGCCACTGACAGGCACTGTGCCGGTTTCTTTGGCCACATGGGGCTGTGCATCAGGATTTTTTCCTGCATGGCAGTGCTGCGTCAGAAAATACAGCTGCAAGAAGGGCGAAGCATCGATTTTGCTGGTTTCTTCAGTTCTTTGTAGTTCTTTGCAGCAGGAACAACCTCCAAGGGCCCAGAATTGGACTTGGCACCACAAGGCAGGTCAGAACTCCCAGCAGTGGAGTTCAGGGAAGCTACAGGTGAAGTCTTTGTGGCCCAGAGACTTCTTAAAAGTAGGCAAATGCTACATCAAGCACTTGGATAATCTTATTCAGAATACCACAGCAAGGCAAAAGTCCAATCCTTTCCACTGCCCACAGACAAAAGCAGCAACTGCAGACACATGCAAGAAAGCAACAAATAGCAAAGGGGCAGTACTCTTCCTGGTAGCTTGGCACTGCCCACAGACAAAAGCAGCAACTGCAGTCCAATGCAAGAAAGCAACAAAAAGCAAAGGGGCAGTACTCTTCCTGGCAGCTTGGCAGCTCTTCTTCTTGGCAAGGTCATTTTAGCCCAGAAGTAATCTAAAGTTCTGGGGTTTCAGGGCTAATACTTATATGCCTTTTTCCCTTTTAAATCTTTGTTCAGAAAGTCTCTCTTGCTCATTAAAACCAGTCCTGTCCTCCCTGGTTCAGCCACACTACATGGGGTGGAGACAGCATTGTGCAGGACAGCCACCGCCTATTCAGGTGCTAGTGACAATTCCTCCCACCACTCTAGCCCAGGATGGCTCATCAGCATACACAGAGCACACCTCAGCTCCCTTTGTGTGAGTGTCTGGAGTGAATGCACAAACAGCCCCTGTCAGTCTAAAACCAGACAGTGAATCCACAAGCAAGCATGGGCACACAGTATTTTTAAACAAGAAAATACCCACTTTCGAGAAGTGGCATTTTCAAACACACAATTTAAAAAACACCTTTACTAAAAGGTGTGTTATTAGATTCTGAGTTTAGAGAGCCCAAACTCCAAATCTTTAGTTGTTCCCAATTGAAAGTTACCCTTGTAAAATGTCACAAGGCAGCTCCAATGATAGCCTACAGGAGAGCTAGTCCTTGCAATAGTGAAAAATGAAACACAGTGTTAGAAATGGGGGTCTCTAGTTGGCAGAGGTAGGTACCTTTGTCCAAATAGGGACCCTTGCTTGTAGTCAGGGTAAGGGGGATACACTCCTAAAATAACCCCTGCTCACCCCCTTGGTAGCTTGGCACAAGCCGACAGGCTTATCTCAGAGGCAGTGTGTAAAGCATTTGTGAACACATACAGTAATACAGTAAAAACACTTCAAATGGACACCACACCAGTTTAGAAAAGTAAGTAATCTTTATCTAAACCACAACAAGTCCAAACGAGAAAAGAACCACAATACAGTAATAAAAATATGACTTTCAGATGGAAGAAATAGTTCAGTTCAAGCAACTTGCAGATGCAATACTTTTCTCACAAAGTACCTGGGATGCGTAACGCAAACAAACAAAACAGGCTGCAGGGAATGTGATGTGTCGGTTCCTTACACTCAGGGAAGGCGATGCGTCAGTTCTTTGCTTCGGGGGTGGAGATGCGTCAGTTCCTTACTGCAGCGCAGGGGAGGTGATGCGTTAATTCCTTACCGAAGAGGAGGTGATGCGTCGGTTTCTTACTGCGTAGGGAGGTGATGCGTTGGTTTCTTACTGCGTCCCCCAACGATGTGGCACCTTGATGCAATGCAACGATCCGGTGACGATGCGTGAACTCGTGCAGCCGCACAGCAGGCCTTGTGTCAAACTTAATGCGATGATCTCGGACTTCGGAGATCGGCGCACTCGATGCAGCATGTGGCGATTTATCGAGCCGCGGCAGGCGCTGCTATGGTTTCTTCGGTGAAGCGTCGGAAACAGGTGCGGTTGCATCTCGCTTCTTTGCAGTTGCGTAGATTTTCCAGCTCCCAGTGTAAAACAGTCTTTAGAGGTCCAGAACAGCAGCAGGAACCTCTTTGCAGATTAGAATTCCAAGCAAGGAAATTCAGGGGAGCTGGTGGTGAAGTCTTTGTGTCCCAGAGACTTTAGAACAGGAGGCAAGATCAGTTTCAAGTAGGCCTGGGCGGTAAATTCCGTTCCGCTCGCGGAATTTGGATAATTTCGCATTCTGCGGAGAACGCGGAATTATCCTAAATTCTGCATTCCACGGCTTAGCGGAATTTTTTGCTTTTTCGCGTTCTCAAAACGCGTGTTCGCGAGATATTTCTCCCCAAGCACGCAAACAGCAATCGCGAACAGGAAAAAAGCATCGCGAACAAGCAATTCTGCGTGTTTTCGGAATTTCTGCGTGTTCGCGGAGATTTTTTACCGTTTTGCGTAGCGCGACTACGCAAATTCCGCCCACCCCTAGTTTCAAGCCCTTGGAGATCTTCTTTAAAGCAGGTGACAAAGCAAAACAGCAAAGTCCTTTCCTTTCGGCATACTATACTTTATTTTCCTACCTTGTTACCATGGCCAATTATGTTTATAATATGTTATAAACAACTCTCCATTCTGTCCTATGGGAACAGGTAGCCTTTACAACAGTGAAAACCAAAATTGACAGTATTTCACTATCAGGGCATGCCACACACATAGGGTATGTCCTACCTTTCACATACAATGCACCCAGCCCACAGGGGTACCTTGGGCCTACCTTAGGGGTGACTAATATGTAGAAAAGGGAAGGTTTAGGGACTGGCAAGTGTGTGCACTTGCCAAGTCGACATGACAGTCCAGACTGCACACAGGCTCGGCAATGGCAGGCCAGAGTTACATTTTGCAAGCTGCTTCTGTGGGTGGCACAATCAGTGCTGCAGCCCACTAGCAGCATTTGATGTACAAGCCATGGCCACACACAGTACACTCACTATACTAGGGTCTGACAAGTAAATAAAATATGCCAATATCGGAATCACTAATCCATAACAACAATTTACAAAGGAAGCACTTGCAGTTTGGGACTGAACAGCAGTGGCAAAGTGCCCAAAGCATCTAGACCAGCAAAACGGAGTCCAACACACAGCAAAAGCACAGGAGGCAAAGGCAAAAATGCAGAGGAGACCCACGCCAATGGTGCCAGGTCTAACACACAGTATTTTACTATCATGGCATGTAAAACACTAATACATTTCCTACCTTTAACACAAACTGTACCTTGTCCATGGGGATAACTTGGGTCTACCTTAGGGGTGAGTTACATGTAAGGCAAGGGAAGGTTAGGGCCTGGCAAGTGGGTGCACTTGCCAGGTCGACAAGGCATATAAAAACTGTGGACGTGCTGCCAGAACATCACTTTTTGTGATGTTCTGTGGCGCAGGAGCCTGCTCCATATTTTTAAGGCAGCACTAAGCCACTTTTTTGGCTTAATGCTGCCTTGTAAATATTGTTACTTTTAATGCAGTTTTCTGCATTAAAGGGGGGTGAAATGGGTGTTGCTGGGGGTGTTCCCAGCAACATCAATGGCTTTTTGACACTCCCCCAGATTTACAAGACATCCTAACTCTATGGCGGTGCCAAAAACATATGCCTTCCCAGGGGATGCGTAAGGGAGGCACCAGGAGTAGAAATATCTTTATTTCTCCTTGTTTTTCCTTTTACCATGTATGCTGCATTCTGCAGTACACATAGAAAGAGGAAAAATACTCTTGTGATTGTTTTTGTGCAGGAAGGTTTCCATCCCTGCACAAAAACAATCACCCCTACAACACAGACACGCTTACAGCATGGTTCAAGGGTACCAGCGTTGGCGCATGGCAGCCCATTGTGCGCTGGCGCAGGGGTAAATGACAGGAATACGTCGTATCTCATAGATACAATGCATTCCTGCCCTTTTCTTTTGCTGTAGGGCAGCGCTGCAGGAAGGCCTGCGGCTCTGCCCTATGGCAAAAACCCATAAATGAGGCCCTGTGGGTGCAGACACCTTTGAGAGGCTACTGGCGTGGGTGGCACAATCAGTGCTGCAGGCCCTCTAGTAGCATTTGATTTAAAGGCCCTGGGCACACACAGTGCACTATACTAGGGATTTATCAGTAAATCAAATATGCCAATTATGGCTAACCAATCAGAGTTACAATTTACACAGGGAGCACTTGAACTTTGGCACTGATCAGCAGTGGCAACGTGCCCAGAGTACCTTAGTCAGCAAAAACGAAATCCAGCACACAGTCAAAAATACAGGAGGTATAGGCAAAAAGACAGGGGAAACCGTGCCATGAATGCAAGGTCTAACATTGGGTGACCCTTTGCCTAACCTTCCAATCCTTGCATGCCTCCAGTCACTGAGCCCACTCTGAGTTGCACAACTGTCTGACGTATTCTGTAATACTGCATTACTGCAGCTTGCCCCCTCCCCATTTCATAGGCCACAATGTCTCCTTTGAAACTATGGGCCATATTTACAAGGAACTGGCATTGAGAGACGTCACAAATCGTTTTGCTGCGCTGCCCTAGGCTAATCTGAAAGGACAGGAATGCACCATATTCACAAGATACGGTGCATTCATGCCCTTTCAGTCAGCACTGGCACACATTTTGCAGCTGTGCGCCAACTCTGGCACCCTTGCGCCATGGTGCAAGGGTGTCTGTGTTGTTTTTTGCACAATTGTTTTTCTGCAGGAAGGGGCATCTTCCTGCACAAAAACAATCATGAGAGGCATTTTCCTTTTTCAATGTTGGCTGCAGAACGCAGCACACATGGAAAGAGTTAAAAAATGAGGAGAAATTTAAACATTTCTCCTTGTTACACCTGCTCTATGGAGACGCAAGGTTTTGGCATAATCCCAGGTTGAACTGCTGTTGTAAATCTGGGGCAGTATCACATTCCATTGGTGTTGAGTGGGAACACCCACAGCAACACCCATGGAATGCCTCTTTCACACAGAGTTAGGCAAGGAAGTGACTTTTGCAGCCTCGACCTACTCCATATCAACAAGGTCAGGAAAACACACACAGGTTGGCTATACATGGCATTGTAGATATGGATAAGCCCTGTTCACCACTGAAACATAACAAAAATAATGATCTGGTGGCAGACAGGGTTTGTAAATATGCTCCCATATCCCTGCTACCTAACAATACTTAAGGCCATATTTTATAAAAAGAATTTCGGAGAGCGGAGCTGGGTCATATTTGGCAGCGCCACGCTCTGACATTTTGAAAACACAGGGATGCGCCTTATTTGCAAGAATACAGTGCATGCATGTGTTTCCCTAAGCATTTGCGCATAAAAAGCTGCACAGCACCAGCTCAGCCACCCTGCCCTCATGTGGCAAGGGTGCCTGAGCTGCAGGACCTTGTTTAAGTGCAAGATCAGACACCTTCCTGCACACAAACAATAATGGTGATTGCTTTTTCTATGTGTGCTGCAGAATGCAGCACACATGGAAAGAGTAAAAAACAAAGAGAAATTAATACATTCTCCTCGTATCGCCATTCTCACACCTGGTATTCCATGGCATTCGTTTTTGGCGCTGGCTAAGGCCTTTAAATCTGGGGCAGCTTTAAAAAGAAATAGGTTGTGTTAGAACGCCCACAGCAACACAGAGTGCACGCTGCTTTCCCGCAGAGGATTGCTGTGGAAAGAGAAATAATTACATTGTGGCGTTAAACCACTCTAAGTGGCTTAGATCACCTTGTAAATATGAAAAATGGCGCTACGCCACCAGTCCCTTAATAAAAGTGACACTCCGGTGGTGATAGAGGCATATAAATATGCCCCCTAATCTCCTCTAGCCTATCTATTCATTCCATTAACCATCCACATGAGCTCAGATACTGTACACTAATGATCACACCTAACTCCCATTAACTTAAACTACTAAAATAAAACTGAAGTACGTGAATGGAAGGATTACTTTAGAGCCCAAAACTAATCTCATTAACCAATCACCACTGAAGCCACTGATCTAGCAGCGTGCTACTCGTCGCAAAGTGCTTCAATGCCTTCTCTGGTGGAATACACTCTACATAAATGAAATTACGATATAATACAGAGGAATGTCAACAAGATTCCTTCACCAAAAAAGTGAAACCTACTGACTTTACAGTGCTTGTTTCCCGTGTCAGTCAGCAGACTATACCAAGTCATCTACTTTAGCTTCAGCCCCTGAAAACTCCAAGTTCTAGTGAGCTGGATATGCACTGCCTATGGCTGCTGTGAGATAAGCATGCCGATTGGCTGACGGATTCATGCCCGTTAACACAGATGCCCTGCCAGCATGCCTTGCCTTCAGCTCCCACAATCCCAGATTCAATGACAAGAATTGCTACTGATAACAAGGTCCCAACTCAAGTAATTAGAAGATAGTGAGCTAATCTGCTCTTGCTGGTCGCTTTTTTCATCTGAAACATCAAGGGCTTTCTCTAATCTCTTTCGCTGCCAGCCTGGCAGCTTTGACCCTATCAGACAAATTAGCAAAGCCACTATCGCATTTTAGTTTGATGTTATTTTATTTTCCAACTCAGCTTTGACTTTTCATTTCATGACAGAGTTGGAAAGGAGCGTTTCAACTTCTTCCCAGCCATGAGCAGTTTATGAACAGGAGAATGTGTTTTTTACCGCAATAAGGTTCTGATGGTCAAAAGGGATTTCATTGACCAATATGGTAAGGGCCCTATTTATCGAGGGGTAGCGTTGCTAGCGACCCAACCCCTTAAATGCAATTTAAATGCCCCCTTGCATGGCCCTGCACGGCTTGATAAATCTGGAATAACGCGACGCAGTGCAAATTGCTGCATTGAGTTACTCTGCCCCATTCCGCACCCATGGATTTTGACACATTCCCAGATTTGCCATTACTGGTGGACCTTGGAATGCGCCAAAATGCTACGCCTTCCCAGGTGAGGAGCAACGAAGAGAAATATCTTTATTTCTCCTTGTTACTTTGCGGCATATTAGCAAGGGCAGTATCGCCGCTTTAGCGGCACTTTTTGCCGTTAAAGCGGCGATATTTTTATTGCCCTATCAGCAAGCTGTTGCCAACAGCTGTTAGCGACAGCTTCATGGCGAAAGCGACCGTTGTGGGTGCCGCTTTGCATATCAGCGATATTTATCGCTAATGACATGCAAAGGAGGCGTTCCCAACTTGAAAACGACTGAAAGCAGTCGCAAACACACCTTCTGCCTATTACCAACGCCTGCGAAGCGATAAAAAAAGCACGCTAACCGCGTTTATCGCTTAGATTTTACACCTGGTAGAAACCTGACTTACCCATTATAGTCAATGGGAGGTGGATCCTACGGTTAAATCCTCACCTGCCTATTAGCAAGATTTCCATTAGCGATGGGATTTTTATCGCTGGATATCTCACGTTATTGTTGGGATTCGCCGCTATCGCTGGATTTAATATTGCCTTTGAGATAAACGTTGATAATAACGCGTTATCTCTGCGATAAAGTCCAGCGATAGCCGGCGATAAAAAAAACAGCACTAAGCGCCCTTTGCGATAATTATCGCAAGTCCTTGCTAATATGCCCCTCTGTCTTTCTATGTATCCTGCCTTCTGCAGCACACATAGAAAGAGGAATATGCCTCAGGGGACTGTGTTTTTTGCAGGAAGGTGCCCCTTCCTGCACAAAAACAATCCTGCTGGTGGCGCTAGGCAGCACATTGTGCGCCATAGCTGTGAAAAGGCAGGAATGTGCCATATTCTGATAAGTATGGCTCATTCCTGCCCTCTCCTTGCAACGCAGCACAGCAAGGTGACTTGCTGAGCTGCTCTGCAAGGCCGGACTGGGAACCAAAACCGGCCCTGGCAAAGTGCTCGGCCGGCCCCCCCGGGGGTTGGGGGGTGCCGCCGAGCTCTTTGCTAGGCCCGGTTTTCAGCCGATTTTGCAGCTGCTGCAAAAACGGCCCTGTAACAAAAACAGCCCCCTGTGGCCCAAAACCGGCCCCCATCCGTGCGGCCTACCGGGGGATTGCCCGGTGCCCGCTACGGCCAGTCCGGCCCTGCTGCTCTGCCTTCCATTTTCATAACTGTGGCCCTCAATTCAGAGAGTATTTTATTCACAGAGGGCCCACGACATTAGCTCCTCAAATGCAACACTTCCTTGTCAAACAAAACGTCGATTGCATTCTCAAAATACAGATTCATAGAAATAAAATAGGCATATTGCACAATAATTGAAGATCTTCAGTTGCCCAGAGGATATTGATATGTCCAAAGCCGTAAATTCGATAGGTAGCACTGCACACTCAGCCCTCCAATGTTCAATAATGTGTTTAGTCAGTGGCCTGTATGCTGGCTGTGTGATACCAGCTTTTGGTTCAGGGATCACAGTTTGTTGGAGACAACAGGCTGCTCTTAATGGGTGTGGTATGTCAGAAAAGGACCAAAAAGGGGCACGACCATGACATTACATGCAGATAACCAAAAGACAATCATAAATAAAATGGAATGGAATGCACCCAGACTAAGGCCCGAGTGAGATTGCGTATTCATTCACACGTAATTCCCATTTTACGCATTAAGCATGATTTATTTCCGCTAAACGATTTTGTTATTTAATTTAATTCTCTGACAGAAGTACTAGAATTAGGGATGCAGGGGTTGCTGAAGAACCCCAGATAATCTTAAATGTACTAACTTTAGGAAAACTAACTATATATATATATCACATGTTGTATTGCAACGTTTTCTATTTGTTCAGAGAAAGTGCTTAAAATGTCTGATGGCTTCTTTTGACTAGCTGCTGCTGATTCTCTTACAATGTGTTTACGCTTCTGTGTTCTCACTCCAAAACTTGAAGGAGTTATGTAACATGACCCTGGTGGCACAATTGCCTGTGTACACAAGAGTGCGAAAGGAGAAGGCTGCCATATGTCAATGTTGTAAAGCACACTTTCAACCAACTGCTTAGTGTATAAACAAAACCTTTCAAGCATTTAAAAAAATAGAAGCAATATTGGAACACAGTGGGTGTCATTATTAGAGCAATGGTATGTGAGCAGGTAATACCCCAACCACTTTACACAGCTGCCACGTGGTATTTACTAAATGTGGTTTTACCTACCCATACTGAGTTCTAGACCTCGGAATAAGATTGCATGGGAACAACAAATGATCTGCCCTATTTCGAGCTATAAAACTGAGAATATTAAGGGACTACCCCAAACAAATTCTGCCTGGCTTTACCTGGCAAAATTGTTGCAAACCCTCTGGGGCAGATTTACAAGACCCTTGTGACACTTTTTGGGCGCTGTTGCATCACTTTTTGTGATGCAGCGGTGGCGTAAACAATTCTCCACGTTGCGGCCCAATTACAACGTGATGCATCGAGGGAGATGCATCACCTTGTAAAGCCCTGCACCACATTATACCTGCGTCGGGTATAATGAATGCTGGGTGGGCATTCCCACGTCGGAAAGCCTCTTAGAAGTGACGAAGTGAAATCTACAAGCTTGCAGTGTGCCACTTCTGGGATGCTCCTGCATCAAAACCCTACGCCTGCTTAGAGAAAGCATAAGGAGTGACGCATTGGGAATAGGCCTCCTCGAGAAATGCTGGAGTTGTGTAGTGCTTGTGACACGACTCCAGTAATGCTTGACTTTTGCGCCAACAGATGCCTCAGAATTCCTGACACATCTGTCAATCCTTGCGCCATTTTTCACTGTATTGTAAATACAGTGCATCCATGGTGTCGGAAGGGTTTCACATGGAGGCGCAGGGAAACTGACGCATCTGTACAGATGCGTCAGTTTCTTGTAAATCTGCCCCTCTGTCTTTAGTGGATTGAGTCGCTAGCTAGCACCCCCACTCTCAAAACCGTTCCAGCACCACTGACTGCGGCTGCTGAAGACTCCTACGAGCAGCATATGTCTTGGGGCCTCAGCATGTAGTTCCAGTAAGACATCTTCTACATCCTGCATATTGAGTGACTATCAAAGTATATTTTATTACTCAAATCATTTGCACACCTGTACTAATCAGTGTTTTCGGACTGAGTCATATATTTACATGTATTGCTTTAAAAGTCCACAGCTACAGTGCAAATGCCTAACGTGGCCATGTGTGGTGTGTTACTTACTTCAAGCCTAGCTAGAGTACATTTACCACTGCTTTGTCACCTTTAGTGCTATAGTAGCTTTAGAAATATGTTTAGCAATCACAATGATTTTACTCCTTTAATGGGTGGGTGTTTGCAGTTGTGTGTCCCTCCCCAAACCCCGCCCTACATTGTTCTGTACTCCTCCCATTTAGCAGTAAGTAGCTCTCATTTTCCAGACACTCCTCCTTGTCCCTCCCACATTTATTATGGACATTTTGAAATACATGTGCGGAGATCAGTCAGAGATACACACATATAAAAAGATGGGAGAAGGGGAGACAAAAGGCTCCACCAGTAGGTTAGTGATAGCATTTTAGAGTTTGTGGAAGTACTACTGTCATAGGGGCATATTTACAAATTATCGACGCTTTTGCGGCCATTTTCGGCCGAAAAGCGGCGATAATTTTATCGCCTAATTAGCAAGGCCACGCTAACGCGTGAAACCTTGCTTTAGCGTGGGGATTCCTAACGCCCAGCTTTGCATCTCTAATGAGATGCAAAGTGGGCGTTCCTGACCTAACATGACAGGAGAAATGTCGCTAAGCGACATTTCTCCTATCATCAAGCCACCACGCTATGAAGCATAGCGCCAGGAAAAGTAGCGATAACCCCTGTTATCGCTATTTTCCTTACGCCTGCTTCAGGACTGACTTAGCCATGATATCCTATGGAAGGTGGATATCATGGCTAAGTTTGTGAGTCCCTATCAACTAGCTAATGCCACATTGCGTGAGATTATCGCTGGGTTTCCAGCGATAATCTCACGTTAGGCAGTTAGCGTAAGGATTGTTATAGCTGAGTAGAAAAGCGTTGCTAATAGCACGCTATCTCAGCGATAAAAATCCACGTTACCCGGCGATAATTACCCTCACGCTAAGAGCGCTGAGCGATAATTATCGCCGGGTGTTGCTGATATGCCCCATAGTACTTTATGTACTACACAACACAATTTGTGAATCTCACCCTTATTCTTGTCTATTCCTAGTTGTGGCCATGCATGCAGTACTACCAGACGTTTGTAACAGCAACGTACAGTTACGTGTTCTTTCCTGAATTCCTCCCAGCAGCTCTCTCTCTTTTTGCACATTTATGCACAAAACACGGATTACACACTTCAGTGTGTGCGGTGAAAGACATTATTTTGACACGTTTTAGTGCACCCTCAGACAGTCTGCCTGTCAGCAGTCATATTTGTATTCTTTCACTTTATTGTTTGTTGTCTCTCTGTATGATTGACAGCGCCTGAGAGCTGGGGAGGGGGTGTGATTAAAGTAGATTAAATTAGACTTTTAAATTAGATTTAAATGAAATTTCTCACAGTCCGTCCAATTTATTGTCTGTTTACCTTTAGTACAGGTCCTATATCCTTATCTTTATTGCTGCCCTCACGACTTCTGGATGGTTCGAGCGACTTGTTGATGTCTCAGCTAATTTCATAAAAGCTCCAGCAAGCCTGGTCATTACATTACAGGGAAACATACATGTGACCTCTCTCAGGCTGACGCCCCCTTGGGCTTGTTGTGCTACATCCTGGAATAGGTGATTAAATTAGCTGACCCTCAGCATATGCTGGGGAATCTTTGAGTTTGATTGTTCACTTGCTTGAACTTATCTCTTTCTCTGAAGTTGCTTTTCTGTGTCATTATCCAAAGATGGAACTTTTCAGGGGCTGGCACTCTGATTAGTTTGTAAAACAATTATAGGAGCTTGCACCCATAGGGGCATATCAGCAACAACCGGCGATAATTATCGCTAAGCGCGCTTAGCGCTAGGATAATTATTGCCGGCTATTGCTGGATTTTATCGCGGAGATAGCGCGCTATCAGCAACGCTTATCTCCAAAGCGATAAAAATTCCAGAGTTAGCTGTTAAATGTGCGATTATCGCTGGAAATCCAGCGACAATCGCACAACGATTAGCGATACGTTGTTGATAGGGCAGGGCAGACTTAGCCATTATATCCACCTTCCATTGGATATAATGGCTAAGTCAGATTGAAAGCAGGCGTAAGACAAGTAGCGATAAGTGTGGTTAGCACTACTTTTCTTATCGCCATGCAAGTTAGAGGGAGGTTTGTTGATAGGAGAAATGTCGGTTAGCGACAGTTCTCACGTTATTTTTGTGCGGAACACCCACTATGCATCTCATCAGAGATGCAAAGCTGGGCATTGAGGGAAAGGTCGCTAAGGCAAGGATTCATGCGATAGCGTGACCTTGCTGATAATGCGATAAAATTATCGCCGCTTTTTGCCCGAAAATGGACGCTAAAGAGGTGATAATTGTATTGCGGCGCCTTGATGATATGCCCCTTGGTTTTTCTTAGTGGTCTGAAGCTGTAGCTGTCGAAAGCCAAGGTTTCTCAAATACCAAGGTGACCTAGTCCCTTTTTGATGTTATGTTTTGTTTATTTTTATAGTGTTGTATCACCCATGAGGTGATCCTGTCATTTTACAGGTCTGTGGGAATTGCTTTGAGTGACTTACTTGAAGAGCCAGGACTTCAGCTTCTTGTGGAATTCTAGAAGTGAAAAGGAGGTCATAATGCGGAGTGGGAGGTCATTCTATGCTTTAGGGGCAATGTGTGATAAGGCACAACCTCTTGACCTGCAATTGCATATGCATGGTGAGTGAGCCAATGAGAGTACAGCTGAGCACATGTTCATGGAGGGTAGGTGGAACTGGACACCGCTGTTCAGGTAGGTTGGGCTTGTGCTGTGTAGTGCTTTGTATATGTGAATGAGGAGCCTGAATTGTGCATGCTGATGCGAGCTGCTGTAGTTCCCTTAGGTGAGGTGTGATGTGAGTTTGGTGTGGGAGGTTGAGGAGCAGTCTGGCTGCTTTGTTTCGCCAGTATAAAATATTTTTGTGAGTTGGTTGGTGAATCCTGTGTCGAGGGTATTCCTGTAGTCTAGTTTGCTGGTGATGAGTGCCATGGGAGATGTTCTCCCTGGTGTTGGGTAGCCACTTGAATTTCTTTTTCTGTATACCCAGGTTGTGAAAGCAGGCCAAGGCGACAGCATTGATTTGGGTGTACATGTTCAACTTGCTTTTGATTATGATTTTGATGTTGCTAGTTGGGGTTGGGTGCTAGGTTCATATGCCACCAGACAAAGTCCCACAGCAAGGTATCCTTTCAGAAAATGACCACTTTGGTCTTATCTGAGTTGAGTTTGAGGCAGTTGGTAGGATCCATTGAGTATCTCTTAGGCCTGGGCGGTGAACTCCACTCATTTTGCATAGTTTTCAGAGTTTTCCGCACAGTGTGGAGCACGCAGAGTTCTGAAAAACTCGTGGAGCTGAATTTTTTCCTTGCTCGCCAATGCATGAGTGAGGAAAATCACTAGACCACCTCCCAGTGAGATTTCTCAATGCAGTTAAGGATTGTCATGACCGCTCGCGTTGAGAAAACTTCTGTTCACGTTGAAGAAGCTGCTGCTCGAGTAGAAGATCTACTCGAGCGGCAGAAAGAAGTAGTGTCCTCTTGCGCTGCACATGGTGCTCTTCGTGCTGATTTTCCTGCGTGAGACAAACAGCTGATGCTTAAAATCAGTGCAAATGGCATGACCTAACGCACTCTTTTGCGGAACTCAAAGAATCTCTGTAGATTTTTGTAGTCACTGTGCAGAGTTCTGCTCAGCGGAACACGTAAACTCCACCCAGGCCTATTCTCTCTACATCTCCTATTCCATTCTTGGCTAGGCAACGGGTGGATCCCACATGATCCGCAGCTAGGCATAACTGGTAACCGAAATGCTGCGTGATGGGTGCAGTGGCAGAGAAGAGGTGTTGACTGCATGTCTGAATGAAAAGCTGAAAACAGTGAAAATAAACTGATGTAGAGTAATTGAAGTGCTGAACTGCAGTGTGAAGTAGCACACTGATCGCAGCAAGGATCTTTATGGGGGTACAGCAATTGCTTTTAGTATAGCTCTTAGCATCACAGTATCCCTCAACATGGATGCCTCAAGTAGTGTGCAGCATGAGGAAAGCCACCAGGTTTCACGCCGGGGGAAGTGCTTTGACTGTTATATTAGGCACTTGCTATTCACCAGGTTGTGGGTCGCTGGGCAGGTTTTCCTCAAGAATCAGGCCCAAGTCCACCTCAACTAATGTTTGCATCCTGGTGGGTCTTGCTGTGGACAACTCTATTGAAGGAAGCGAGCGAAGGCCATTATAAACATGGGGAAATACCTTAAAGTTGCCAATCTAATTGGAAGTTTGGACACTGCCTCAACATTGGCCCTGAGAACAAAGAAATGTGCTGCACATGTGTAATCTACATCTGTGAGAGCAGATCGCAGTTTTCAGTTTCACCAGCTACCTCCTACTTTTTATTAATATTAATTGCACACAGATTAATACATTTAAACACACATTAAGTATAATTTGCATATAAATACGGTTTTACTTGCATTCTTGAGATCTGGGTGGGACACACATAGATGCGGAAGGGAGAGCAACCTTTCCAGTGCACTTCAAAAGGGCTGATTGATTCTGGAAAGGCCACTGGTAAGTGGGGCCTTGGCACACTGTCATAGAGGTGATGTGGCTTATAAGGAAAACACTTTAGAGCCAGGGAATCATATAGAGCAGAACTGGAGCCTTTGTAATCTTTTGTCAAACATAAAACAATTAATCTGGCATCTAGGTGTGATCATCTAGACACTCTCATGGCCTCTGTTGTAGGGTTATCAAAGTTGGAGTCGATCCTGCTGTGACAGATTGCTTTCTGGACTAAGGGCAGGACAGAGAAGTGGGTAATTCAAAGGGAGAACACCCCCAGCAGGAATTTCAATGACTGAGACACTAAATAACATCTGTACCTGGAAACAGATTATTAAAAAGGGAGCTTGAGTCTCCCAAGCGGTCAAATGGTAAAGTAATCGAACTCTGGTTGTACATAAGCATGGAGAAGTTCAGCCCGATGCCTGCCTGTTGTCACCAGGAGTGGGAACCAAGATCTGCTAGTCCTCCTGCTGGGTGAAGGGGCATCACCCTAGAGACTCAAGACAACTTTGTCCTGAAGTCTGAAGCCTGCAGCATTAGCATTGGAATGCCTGTTGAAACTAGAGTACCCTGTGAGGAGGAGGAGGAGGGTGCCTGGAGGGAGCGAGGTCCACTGAGGATTCTGTTTAGTGGGACTCATGATCTTACCTGGACAACACTAGAATGCCAGTCTCGTGAAGATTGTGTATATTATTTGTTGCGTGCCATATTTCATTTTGTGTTCATCAATAAATACTATCTTTTTTCATAAAAGTAAGCCTTTACCTTGACATTCCTTTTTTGGGTTTACTTAATGTATTTTGAGTCTTGAGCTTGTGTAAGCCTTGCACCTACCTTCTCCCCCAGGAAGCCTTGGGCTGCTTGATTCATCCTACCACTAAGAGTCAAGTACTGAAGGGGTAGTACTTGGCACAGTTACACAGAGCCAATTGTGAGCTGGTTCCTGGGCCATCATATGTAAAAGGCCTCAACCCACATAGTTGGGACCAGTAACTTCTGCTTACCACATCGCCCTCTAAAAAGGGTTATGACACTGTGTATATTCTCAAGCACTGGCCAGGGAGTAAAATGTGGGTGCCTTCAATGTTAAACCATAAGAAGGATGGAATCAGGTGTCAGGGACATTGCCTGACTGCTCAGTACAAGGGTTATCCACCTGTGAGTGAGCCAGCTGAGTGACTCGACTTCATGTGAATTTGCCAGAGACCAGGTGCAAGGTCAAGTCTGAGGAGATGAAGCTGGAGAATGAGGTTCCATTGTGCTAGTGCCAAGTCAGTGCATCTCCTTGTCCTGTTGTTGCAGGAAATATTTCATGGGTCCATCTGTGTCTATTTCTGCTCCAGGATGGAAGTGGGTCTGGTCATCACTGTAGTCCATCCAATGGTACAGGATGTGTCCTGTGGTCCAACCTTTCTTCCTCCTATGCCCATGTAACCTCTGGGATCTTGAAATATGAAGGATTGGCCCAGATAGAGAACTTTGAGTTTAGCAGGTTAGAGGAACGCATAGCAAATTTTAAAGGCCTTAATCTTTTGCCTAACATCTTCACATGACTTTGACTACATTTAGATCAGTCTGGTATAGCATATAACTTCATTATATTGAGTGAGTCATTGTGGACATTTCCCAGAACATGGGTTACTCTCACAATCTCACCCTTATCAGTGCAATTGAGCAGTTTAGCATTCATATGTCTTGGCTTTTCCCCAAGCTGTGACTTCAAAGTGAGTGCATGGTGGGCCTGCTCCACAATATAGAATGTGGATAGGTTCTATTCTGGAATGGTGTACTGCAGCCATCATTCCAGGAAGTATGTGGAACATCTCCCACGCCTCTCCCTTTGGAAAACCGATAAAACCCGATTTTCTAACTCTCCTACCTTTAGCATCCATCATGTGGTTTTCTAGGTCAGAGAGAGCAGAGACAATGCCATATTGAGCGATAATGCAGGCATGAGATAGGTGGGGGGGCACAGGCAAGGTGTAGCTTGGCTTTACACAGTGCCCATGTGGGCTGTGTGCTGACAACAGTATGGCAGCCTCCAGGAGAAAAGGTACCCTAGTGGTTTAACAGAGGCTACATTAGAGTGCCCAGGAATATATTTGAATGCACCAAGTCCAGAGGCCACGTGTTAGTGTCTCCGCCTGAAGTATTAGCAGGGGAAAAACAAGAATGTGGAATCAGCCCCGGTCCACTACTTCACGAATCCCCTGAACCACTGGCAACAGTCAGGATGGATGAAGGGGGAGAGGGGGTCTTCGACGCCCATATCTGCAGTCATGGAAAGGTGATGAGGCACTGCTCTGGATGTATTGGAGTGGATGTGTGGAGGGCAGGTAGATTGCAATCCTCAGATTTAACAGATCTTCATGCCTACAGCCCACTCTCTGCCTCGGAATGATGAGCAGTGTGGGCTGTCCCATTTAGGAATGGCCAGAACCATTAATTTGCGCCTTTGCATCGCTTTGTCCAGGAGGGCCTGTCCAGCTCACTCACAGGTGGCTGGTGGCTGGGGGGACAGTGTTTAAGCAGCCCATTAGCCACCATTGTATTAATCCCTGGCATCTATGTTGCAGTCAGGGCTCAGGGGGAAAGAGGATTCCCCCAAGACACACTGCTATGCTCTGACAGATCAAGTGTGTTTCCCAGTCGGAGGTTTAAGGAAGGACAAGCAGAATGAGAGATGAGTCTGAAGGTCTCCCACAGTAACTGAAAGTGGAGCACTCACCTGCTCAAGGACCGGGTGAGCAAAGTGCTACAACTACACAGAACCACCAGCTCAAAGACCCCTGTCTATCATAACCCTACCATTTTGTGCCCATTGTGGTTGGGTCTCCACTTCTAGTGGAGCTCATTCCAGGATCTACACTGGTTCTGAGACTCACATCAGGTTGAAGATCCCCATGAGCAGACCGGGTGATGGGAACATGCTGGCAACAGGTCATTCAGGTCCACTTCTACTTGTGGTCAATGAGAATTTGGCATCCAGGGTCGCTACCTTCCCCTCTCATGTGATCCAGTCAGCTCCATGCCAGCAGGTTTCCACCTGGCTAGAGTCCAAGGCAACCCAGGCAGACTAGGGAGGGAGTTTCCCACTCCAACCTCACCTCCTGAGGCATGACGTCCCTCAACAGAGTTGATCAGCAGCCCCTGTCTATGGCCCGGCCCACCTTTGCCCACTTTGCCCTGTATTATTGTGTTTTGGGAGGCACAAGCAGCCAGCACTACTTATAGCTGCCGTCATTGGTGGAAGGATCAGTGGCAACGATATGGTGAGATGAAAGCTCAAATGTTTCTGTACAGACAGTACTGTGCAGAATCGTTGAGGCGCGGTACGGAGCTCTCTCAAAAAGTATCCCCCAGCTTGGACCGCTAAGCCATGTCTGAAGGCTGCGTAGTCTTGATTCCACCTCTTCCTTCCACCACCTCGCACTTTCTATCTTTTCATCTCACTCTTGGATGTTCTTTTTTTACATTTGCTTTGGCCCGTTTCACTGTTTTCCTAGTTCTCTCTTCCTCCTTCTTTGCCCTTTTTCTACATTTCACACTCTTGCTCTGGTTAACCTCTAGTGAAGGAAAATAAGTCCAGATCCCCAAAATAAGTGCAGAGCCCCATAACTTGCACCCACTGGCACCAATTAAACAATGGTGTAGTGGTTCGCTATGGTTGATCTCTGGTTACTCCAGCATCTGTAAGCAGAACCTTATGTGATGCCTAGTTCTAGATTTCAATGTAGAATGCTGTTATGTCTTTTCAGTTATGCTGTTGTGTTTAACTGTCATGACTGCTGCGCAGTACCTCCTGCTTTACAATAAACCCGCTGTTCAAACCTGACATTCCTACGCTAATTATTACAAATATGTTAGCGATGAGCTGAGGGAGGTACTGCAGAATCCACGGAGCAACTCTGGCAGAGGAGTGCAGACATAAATAAACTGTTTCCTACCGGCAACCTCGACAAAGCAGTCATGGAGCGAAGTCCAGGAAGGCACGCTGATGGCTTGTAGTCAACCGACTGAAGAGATAAGTAGATTCTGGCAAGCGCATGCTTTCTTTCTGAAAAACTAAGCTGGAGCAGCGTCTCGACCGTTGCGCATTTTCCCCAGTTGCCATTACACATGCAAGGACTGCGTGCATTATGTGTCGGCCATTTTAGAGTGGTTGGCAAAAGTGGTTGGCAGATGTGTTAGCCTAACGCAGAAGAAGCGCAGCACTGGTTGGCAAACGTGGTAGGCAGACACTGCTTGCATTACGTGTCGGCCATTTTAGAGTAGTTGGCAAACGTGGTTGGCATATGCATTAGCCTAACACAGATGGAGTGCAGCACTGGTTGGCAAACATGGTTGGCAGATGCTATTCACGAATGTATACTAACCCCAGCACGTGCTTCTCAGCACTGTTCAAGCATGAACCACGCCTGCTTTTGATTGTTACAGCAGCACCCGGCTTACACTGTGTCACCCTGAAATTCAAGTTGTGGTTGGCAACTCTTCTTGTGCGTGGTTGGCAAACTCCAGAGAAGCTAGTGGCTCACAGCGCGGTAATGCGCACTTTCAACTCTTTGTTTCACTTAAACAGGTGTGCAGAGATGCGCACTCCTAAACTGTTTCATTGTTGCCAGCCATGATTTTAGCACAGTTTTTTTTTTGCATCACTGCTGCAGCACTTGGACTGCCACAGTCAAGTTTGAACAACGCATTTATAAATAAAGTTGCACCAAGGTTAAAACATCTTCACTAAGGCCATTTCTACAGTCTCAAGGGAGAGTTTATGAACGTGAAATACGCAAAATGTTTGTTCAGCCTAAACGTTGTCGAAGAAGAACATTCCAACAATTTACACGCGTCTCTTTCCAACGGAGACACGCACACCTGGCGTGTCAACGAATAATGCAACATTTTAAGCTTCAGGTGTGACCTTTCATCATGCAATCTGTTACTGCTCCACCGTCTGTCCTAGAGACACCCGGAAACCCTCATATTGTGTGGAAAAAATGATCCGAAGCCTTCAAAACTTACCTGGGGGCCATAGGTGCTTCTAGATACCGTCCAGAAAGGAAGAAATGCTTGCACTTGCACTGCTTAGGGTTCAAAGGAAGGTCAATTTACAAACATTTGCCACCGTTGGTCAGGGTACAAGATGAAGAAGACATCGACGAATATATGGAGACTGTTAGGAAACTCAAGGTGCGATTTGGTGTACAACCAAGTTTAGTTGTCATTCGCCACAAATTCTTTAAACGGGAACAGTTGTATGGAGAAGATGTGGACACTTTTGTGTCATGCAATTGAGTGCAGATTCTGAATTCCAAGCATTTACCGAATAGCTAATTAGGGATCAGTACATCTGCAAGTGTGCTGACAAATCCATTCAACAGAAGCTACTTTCTATGACTAATCCTTCTTTAGAGGACACGGTCCGCACGGCGAAAACCATTGAACTGTCTAAAGCTTCTGTAAAAGAGTTGGAGAAGAAGACTGAAGAAACAGTTGCGTCTGTCAGAGTCAAAGACTCTAGAAACTCCCAAGTGCCACGTTTGGATAAAAGAATGTTCTTCAAACAAATTGATGTGTGTTATAGGTGTGGGAACACTTCCCACTATAAAAGTGCAACGTGCAGAAATTGTGGGAAATTTGGCCATTTTGCAAAAATTTGTTAAAGTGTAAGACATGCAAGTAATAGTCAGCAGAACAAAGGTCAGGGCAGTTCTGTATGTGTGACCAACATTTAGGACCCTGTCAACGAATGCAAAAATATTCAAAACATCCAAGATGACTTGAGGGAAATGGTTATGGTTGTGAATGACGACCAGATCATTATTGGAGAGCCGTCCGATTGTGTCGATCCTTACGTTGAAATTGGAGTGGGCGATAAGAAACTTCAGTTGTTGGTCGATTCAGGCGCTAGAATAACTATGATTACCCAGATCTTAAGAATCATGCAGAATAAAGATATTGTTCTCAAAAGTGAGAAGTGTTTGTTCCTCAAAGAGAAGGTGGAATATCTGGGTCATGTGGTGTCACAACATGTTGTTGAGCCTAGGCCAGGGTTAGTTAAGACCATTGTGGACTTGTGTCCGCCTACTGATAAGACTGGGTTGAAGTCTTTCTTTGGACTTTGTGAATTCTATTCTAGATTCTTCAAAGATTATGCATCCAAAGTTCAACCTTTAACTAACATGTTGAAGAAAAGTGTTCCTTTCAGTTGGGACATTTATTGTCAAGAGGTTTTTGATTGGATCAAATCTCAGTTGGTTGGTGACAGGATTCTTAAGCCCTTTGATCCCAACAAAAAATGTATCATCACTGTTGACGCAAGTGGTTTCGGGTCAGGTGCCATCCTCACTCAAGACAATGGTGACACTGAAAACACGTTGGGCTATGCCTCCAGGGTACGGAGCGGAGCAGAAACTAGCTTCTCGGTTATTGTGAAAGAGTTCCTAGCCTGTTGGTGGACCATCAGGAAATTCAATCCCTTCATTTGGGGAAACCACTTTGTTTTGAGGACTGATCATAGTCCTTTAGTTTCTATTCTGTCAGGTGAATAAATTAAAGAGCAAACACCTAGAATTGCTAGACTTTCCTCTAAACATTTGCAGTACAACTTTGATGTTGTATACTTACCAGGCTCACGGAATGTTAGGGCGGATATCTGTCCCGTTTCCCGGTGACAAAGTCCGTCCCTGAATTAGAAAAGGATGACGATCAAGATAACTGTTTTGTTGCCGCTGTCGATGTTGAAGATATGTGTGCTGTGAGTGAGTCTGAATGGAGGAGAGAGTTGGCTGGAGACGATGTCCTTGTACAGGTCATAAACTTTGTCAAAAAAGGTTGGCCTAGAGAAAAGAATGTTACTTATCAGTTTCAAACTTTTGTAAAGATTTCTCATGAACTCACTGTAGAGGATGGTAATCTTTTACGAGGAGAGAGGTTGGTATCTCCTGAAAAGTTTAAGGATGCATTGGCTGAATGGTGCGGACGAAGGGCATTTAGGAAAAACCCTTACTAAACGCAGATTGAGAGAGGTGTTCCAGTGGCCACAAATGGACATGAGTGTTGATGAGCTCGTTGATAAATGTGTGGTTTGCGGATGCATGGAAAAAGGCTTCAAGGTGAGGACTTCTCGCATGCAACCCGTCGATTTCCCGAGTAGGCCATTGGAAAAAATTGGTGTTGATCTTGTTGGTCCTTTCAATTTACTTCCTGTGTCCTCTAGGTTTGCTGTAGTCGCTATTGACTACTACTCCAAATGGCCTGAAATTCGGTTTATGAGTGAGCCTACCTCTAAGAACATCATTCATTTTCTGAAGAGAAGGGTTTCCGTCTTCAATCGTTTCAGACAATGGTGTACAATTCGTCAGTTCTGAGTTTCAGAGTGTTACAAGGGGGAATTGTGCACCACAATAGTTCGCTTTACCACCCCAAGCCAACGGGCTGGTTGAGTGCATGAATAGAGTAATTTCGTCCAATGGGCCATTGCCAGCAAGTGTGTGGTCCAAAATGCAGTACGTTCAATATTTTGGTTTTACCGTACTACTCCTCATTCTTCCACTAGGATTTCGCCTTTTGAATTTTTGAGGGGAAGAAAGCCTTCCTCCAAAATTTGATCAGGTTGGATATCCAAGTGGGTCAAGATGAATGTTATGGATGATGTGGATGAGTTTGTTAGGTCAAATGTTAACAAGGCTCAAGAACAACAAAAAAACTATTTTGATGAGAGGAAAAAAACGGATTCCCTTCAAATCTGTGTTGGTGAAGTGGTGCACATTAAAAGTCCTATCCACATGCCAAAGGGACGAATCAAGTTTTCTGATCCTCTTATTGTTGACAATGTGTGTGGCAATGCCATTAGGGTTAATTACAAGAACTGGTGGAACATTGCCCGAGTGGTTAAGATGAAGATTCAGCAGGCGCTTGACTGTAGTGCTGATGTCGATGAGGGTCATGGTGACACAGTAAGTAATGGTCGTCCTGGTTCAGCTTCCAAAGGGAAGAACGAAAGCTTCTCCGTTTTTCCCCACTGGAGCAAGCGACATTGCCATGTTCCTTTGAGATTCTGATGAAGTCATTTATTGTATGTTTATCTGCCCTGGTTATTTGCTTCCTTGCTGTTAGACTTGGCATCTTTTGGCGTGTTTCCCCTGAGTTTTTGCTTTCTGACCTCCCATTTTTGACTCTGTTTTTGCTGGCGTAGCTTTTCTGCGCACTTTTCGCACTGCTGATCCGTGGTAAAGTGCAAGTGCTCCTGTGGTAACTTGTGTTATGGATTGGTGTTTCCATGATTGGATATTTGATTTACTTGTCAGTCCTTCGTAAAGTGCACTGAGTGTGCCAGGGCCTGTGAATCAAATGCTACTCGTGGGCCTGCAGCACTGATTGTGCCACCCACGTGAGTAGCCCTGAAAAGGTAACTCAGACCTGCCAATGCAGAGTCTGCGCGCAGTTTGTAACTGCCATGTCGACTTGGCCAGTGCACACATTTGCCAGTCCCTATCCTTCCCTTTTCTTACATGTCAGGCACCCCTAAGGTAGGCCCAAGGTACCCCTGTGGGCAGGGTGCAGTGTATGTGAAAGGCAGGACATGCCCTGATGTGTGTGGCATGTCCTGGTAGTGAGTTACAGCCAATTTCGTTTTTCAGAATTGCAAGGCTACTTGTTCCCCATTGGACAGAACGTTGCCTATAACATCTTATAGACAAAACCGGCCTTGGGAATTAGGTAGGAAAATAAAGTTTAGTATGCCTGTACTCAGAATCTAAAGATGCATCTTTTATTGAAGATGATTTTTACATTCTGTGGGTGAAAATAACACTTTTAGAAAGTAGGTATTTTCTTGCTCAGTCATCCCGTGTGCAGAACTGGTCCTGGCTGGGCACAGACACTCTGACTAGGAGATCAAAGGATTTTGGGATATAAATATTGGAGTCCAGACCCCTGAACTTTAGAACTCTTTTGGATCAAGAAGATTGCCAAGAGGAAGAGCTGGACAAGCTGTGAGGTGAAACTACCACTTTGCTGTGAGTTTTGCTGTGATGGCCTGCAGTCGCTGCTTCTGTCTTGGGCAGTGAAAGGACTGGACTGAACTTTCTGCAATCTACTTTTGTGAGTCTCTCCAAGGGCTTCAGGTAGAGCTTGACCCCTGTTTAAGACGTCTCAGAAACAACAAAGACTTCAAGCCCTTCTGCGCTCAGCCCTGGGGACTGTGTGTTTTGTGTTGCAACAAAAGAAAAGCAACCCGACGATGCCTACGACGTTGCTGCTGACTCCTTGGCCGGAATGGCACCGCAGAGGGCACCACCGCAACGTCGCACCGCGAACCTGGTCTCACCATAGACGCCTGCTGATGCCACCACCATGCCTTTGTTCGCACCACGACCTGTGGGCACCGCACTCCGCACCACCTTGCTTCAAGACGACGCCTTGGTATCCCTGACGACGACGCTCCATGCCGAAATCTATGCTGCTGCTTGCACCGTGGTTTGAGGGCACCGCTCGTAAAGTTACACGACGCACCGCCCTCATCCTGCACCGCAGCCTTGGCCTACCGATGACGGCACCATCGACTCCAGTTCGTCAGCCGACGATGCTGGGGCTTGCCACGCGACCTGCCAGCACCGCGACGAGCACCGCATTCACTTCGCACCACGACCCTGGTCTCACAGACGACGCCATCTGATGCCACCACCAATCAGTTGCTCGCACCACGACCTGAGGGCACCACACGCCGCACCGCTGCACTTTGCACCGCAGCACCCAACGCCTGCCGACGCCAGCGCTCCTGACTTCAACAGAGAGGAGATTGATCTGCAATGCGTGTGACTTTTTTTTTTGTTTTTCCCTTATAGGTTTCTCTTTGTTATTTATTTTTTTTTTGCTGTTTTTTTTTTGTTCCTTCTACAATGCTTAGCGGTTGTTCTGCCAGTTATTTTCCTTTGTTAAACTTCAGGAAGGAGAAAAGAATGTAGTGGTTTGCTATGGTTGATTTCTGTTTCCTCCAGCATCCATAGTCAGAACCTTTTGTGATGCCTAGTTCTAGATTCCAATGTAGAATGCTGTTATGTGTTTTCAGTTATGCTGTTGTTTTGAACTGTCGTGACTGCTGCGCAGTACCTTCTGCTTTACAATAAACCCGCTGTTCAAACCTGACATGCCTACGCTAATTACTACGAATGGTTTGGCGTACTTTTCCAAGGTTTGCTGGGCCTTCTCCACAGCAGTGAGTTTCAAGGATCTGATTTTAGGATTTTCAGTCCTATCTCCATACATTGTAACTCTGATCGTATGTCATTTGGGTTCAAGAACTGCTATACTATCTCCAAATGTCATTGACCTCTGAGGGTCTGGTCCCTCTCATAAGGATTTTACTGCTGCCTCACTGCCTGGGATTAGATGTCTGAATTTATTGTACTTTCAAATTACTGATTTCGCAGGCCTTTACTCAATAGCTTCAGAATTTGCTGTATTAAGATCTTAGTTTGGGATTCTCTTGGTCTGTATCACAAAGGCAATCGTAAATCTGTGCTCACATAGGTGCTATTCCTCAAGAAAGGAAATATATAACACATTTCCCTAGTCACAAAACATAGTAGTGGTACCACCAGAACTCTACACCATTTGCAGCTTTCCAGCAGTACTACTGACAGAAAAGGCTATTTCTCCTCAGCATAATTGTACATAGTGTAAAATTATCCACTGTTTAAAGGTAATACGATATTCAAGTGCACTATTTTTTTTATTTGTGTCTCCATTGGGAAAACGCTTTTTCCCCAGGTAGAAACCCTTTTCACACAACCACCAGGAAGTGTGAGGTAATCTGTTCATCTTCCTACCACTTAAAGAGAGTTATTTTAGCTTTTGCTGGTGTAAAATGTAGACTGTTTCCAGGTTGAGAAGAGGCCGAATGGGAGTTTGTGAATAGCCACAAACTCATAAGTGTGGGAGTCCACAAACTCTCAGAGTAAACAACACCTTGATCTAATCAGTTCTCATCCCTCGTAGATTTAGTGCTGTGTAGTTCAACAGTGTTGTATGTGGTGGAGAACTGCACCGGAGTGAACCATTTACAACTGAGAGGTGTCCTTTGGTGACTGGCAGTCAGGCATAAATGAAGCCTTTTCTAACTGTACAGCGTAGGCTTACTGTAAGCAATGGTATCTTCTAATCAGGACAGACAAGAACTGGGGACCCCAGACCAGGTCCTCCATGAAGATGTCACAAGCTAATTCCTAAGGATTTTATTCTCAGATTTCCTTATTTGACGAATTTATTTACAAACCCATATTCTTTTCTGCCCTTATTTTTTCTGTCTTTTTTATTGGGCAAATCTACCCCAAGGGCATTAGAAGGATTTACAACAGAACCAGACTACATTACACATGTTTCACCTTTTTGGGCACAGGGATATTAAGGGGCAGATTTACAAGCCCCTTGTGCCACTTTGCGTCACTTTTCCCATGTTAAAAGTGACGCAAAAGTGGCGCAAGGGGCTTGTAAATCTGCCCCTAAGTATTTTGTCCAGAATCACAGAACTTCGAGCCAGGATTCGTACCTGATTCCACGTGTTCAAAAGTCAGCAGCTCGAGCCACTAGGACACATCTCCTTTCCACCGATTTCCTCATTCCGATCACTTCCTCATAGATATATATTATAATTTGTTCGCAGTTTTATATCGCACGACTCGACCCGAAGGTATCAGAGCGGTATACATGAGCACCAGTTGAATTACACACAGACACGTTCATTTTTAGGCACTTTGGGGCATATTTATAATAACTGACGCATCCCTGCATATCAGCAGGGATGTGCCAGTTATTGTGCGCCCCAGCTCCGCCACCATGGATGCGCCGCATTTATAATGCGGCGCACCATGGGGCAAAAACGGCACAGATGCGTCACGTATCTGTGCCGTAAATGTGGCGCACTGCTGGAGTTGCGTCGCAAGCGTGACGCAGCTCCAGCAATGCTCTGGGGGGCCCTATCTTCACAATGCTGCGTCAATCCTTACGCCTGCTTCAAGCAGGCGCAGGGTTTTGACGCAGCATGGGCTCAAAAGTGACTGAGTGAAATCTTGTAGATTTCACTCAGCCACTTTTAGGAGGCGTTCCTGCGCCGGACCACCCCCACCTGCACAGGAACGCCTACATGTGGCGCAGGGCTTTACAACGTGACGCATCTCCCAGATGCGTCACGTTGTAAATACCCCGCACCATGGCGCAGGATTTGCGCCGCTGCTGCGTCACAAAAGTGACACAACGGTGGCGTAAATGAGGCGCAAGTCAAACATAAATCTGCCCCGGAGAGATTAAGTGGTTTGCTCAAAATAACAGGATGTTTGAGCCCCTGAGCGCCCCACCCACCTCTGACTCCAACCTGGTTCCTCAGCTTCCAATTCGGCCACTCTAGCCGTTAAGCCACATCAGTGAATTTTTTCCTTCTTGCACACCTCTTCCGTCCTCTCTCCATCAACCCTTCACACTCCCCCAAGGAGATTGTCCTTTTTTCTATATTCACGTCTCTCATCTCTCCTTTTCTCCTGTCTCCTAACACCCTGTCTCTCACCTCAGAGGCCTTCCCAAACATGTCGCCTTATTGGTTTCACACGTTTCCAATTAATTCCCCTCCATAATTAGACCCGGGCGTGCTTGGCTGGGCCACAGGCACCGAAAGAGAACAGAACATGATCATTTACATGTGGATTGGAGTAATTTTATTTTTTGAATCAAGTTCCCGGAGTGATATAGACTAAAATGACGGTTGCATGGTTCTCAATTAAAAGAACACCTTTCTCAAGTTTAAAAATATAAAAGATTAATAAAGCTGTTCTGTGCTGGTATTAATAGACACTTACTCATGTCACGGTGACAGTGTCCTGCAACAATATTTCCCAGGGGATGGGAGTTTATAATAAGTTTTCAGATTGCAGTCTGAAGTACTACTCCAACTGAAGCTGTGACAACAGGAAGAGGAGAAAAGGACCTTGGGGAGATGTCTAGCCTGTATTGCTAACATCTTGTTGTGCATGAGCGCTTTATACTCTCTCCACTTCCCCCACAGTGGTATAGAAAGGGTGCCAAGAGCTTTTATGCAAGCAACTGACTACCCACTAGACCCAGACAAAATCTCAGTGTACAGTCGCATAATTTCTAGCATTTTGCATTGGGCTTTCTGTGCAGTTCAGGGAAAATAAAACTATTGAGAGAGTACAGGATCTGAACATGAGTGGCTTTTGTCCGCGGCACGTGTTTTTGCACTATTTTTAGCGCAAAATGAATCCATGTATCTAAAATTAATGTAAGCACACATCTCATGTTAAAATATAGCGCTAAGTGTCAGCTTACATTTTGCTGGATTTTTTTAATTTTTCAGAAATTTTGCATAATGTTGCAAAAGGGGATCGCAAGAAATTCGCGCAATCCTCCTCAAACCTTTTTGAAAATGAAATAACTGATGTAATTGGGGTAAAATGGGCCTCTCATATTTCTGAGTGCCAGTGCCACTGCATCTTTGATAGCTGCACCCCCTGCTTCTAGCTTTTCTAAAGTTGCAAATAACAGGTCTTATGATATCCTAATTTAAGGGTATTCAATTTAGCGATCTCGAAAGGATGGACGACATATACTATGGATCCATCTCAACTGGGCCAAGTAGCACTTCTGCACTTGATGTCTGTGGTGGCTGTGGTCTAGTAGTCAACGTTTCCTCAGGGGGGTGGGTATAGATACAGGTTTTTATAAGAAAAAGCAGTATCTAATTTCTAACTCTACACAGACAAAGAAATGCAACATTCAAAGGAAACAACACAATCTCCCTTGAGGTACGGGCTCTGGTACTTGTCAGGTGAATCCCTGTCCCACCCTACTTCGTGTAACATGTCCAGGGTATTCCCCATTCACTGGTGGCCACATCATGGAATGCAAACTATTAGACTATACTCAAGAGTTATCCCTTCCGACCCTTTTGGAACTTAACCAAGAGTGTGTATTGTGCTGCAGCACTGTTAGCAGCGAGTTCCCCCAGGGCCAACAGGCCCAGTTCACGTCTTACCCACTTTAGCAGCACAGAAGAATTTAGTGATGCAGAGGGTGCCTTCAAACGGGTACCTGTGAGTCCTCATCAGTTCAGAGAGGTCGAGCTGCTTGGGGCCTCCCTCCTGGACGGCACTGCTGAGGTCTCCCAGATGTCAGAGCAGCTCCCTGCTTGCGAAGATGCTGCAAGTTGACTTTGCTCTACAAGGGGGGGGAGGAATCCTTTCTTTAGCTCCCAACTGGAATCAGCGAGTGTGCAGTGCCATCCACAGCATCTCTAGCAGACCTCAGCGGTGAGCAGGGGGCAGTTTTCTTGCAGTGCGGGCCCAACCTTCAGATTGTAGCCTCAGTCTCTTCTTCAAGCGGCAGCCCGAACCCTTAGGCAAAGTTGGCACTGGCAGCTGTTGCTGATATACGGGGTTACAGCAGTACATGATTATCCAGGTGCAGGCTTTCGCAGTACACACACCCCAGCCCAGACAGTCACAAGCCTTGGCCCTCTTTGGAGCAGTAACTTTACGGTTAGCACCCTCTGGCATACAAGGTCACCCCAGCACGGTGGTATGGGTGTACCAGGACCGGCACCATGCTCAGAACATGGCTCAGTCTAAAGTGGCCCTCTCCTGGCATATGGGGGTTGACAAAAACAATCTTGCACATGGGCGATGACCTGATTGGTGCTTAGCTGAATCCCTCTATCTCACACAAGGAGTCCTCATGGTATAGCTCCCCACTTGACCTTGCTCCCTCCAGTGCTCTCCTCTTCTTCACAGGGCACACTGGTCTTGGCAAGCAGGTAGACGCTGGTGCTCCAGGCTGCTGGGTAGGTGGGCCTTCCCAAGAGCCCTTTTCCAGACACCAAATGTGATTCAGGGTCTGGGTCTTTGGAGTTTTATGTTAGGTTTCTGCTTCTTTTGAAGTGGGCACTTCTTTTTATCTTCCTTCATGAAAGATGTTTGTCACAGCAGGCATGATTTCAAAGTTGATGGTCCACAACACAATTCATGGGAGTGACCAAAGTTCACACTTAGATGTCAGCCACAGTGATAAGTGGTTCAAAAGTTTAATCCCAACCCCTCAGCCCTACACTTTATGATTCTCTTACCCGCCCTTCCTCCCTTCCAGAGATGTGCCCAGACCCCTTTTAATCTATCACTGAATAACAGAGCAGCCTTTTGAGATGTAAAGAGACTCCCTTCATTTTACCTCTAGTGTGTTTCTATCAATCTCACAGGAATACAGCAATACACACATCTGTGTGGGGCGACTCTTCTTCTCCTTATATTTTACCCAGGCAGGTCTGGGTTTCCCAAAATGGAACACAGGGTCTTCCATGCAATGTACCTTTGCAGACACACTTACTCAGTGTACTTTCACGGCACCCTTTCAGTCCAACACTGTTCCTCAATGCACACACACTCATTCTGCATGCACTGTTCTGTTCAGCGCTGAAGCTTTTCTATATTTCACCAGGGTATGCTCTTTACAAACACACACACTGCCAGCACACACACTCATTCACCACATGAGCCCTGCACAACAATTCACCCTTCATATTGTACTCCTCGCAAGCTCACAAAAACTCAGCATGCTTTATCCACCCATGCACTGCATAGCACTGCATCTCTCATGTAATGTATTCTTCTCTGAATGCATACACCCCACTCCATCCGTTTACTGTACCCTTCCCTGGCACACATACAACTAAATTAAGACAAATCTTGGTCCCGCACTCCATGTTTTGATCATTTTAATCCAATGTTAATCCTTAAAGGGGAGCAATCCTGGCTGGCGCTACGTCCTGAAGCGCCGAATAAACAAAGAAACAACTGCTGATATAAACGATATCAGTCCCAGGATGCATCACTCCATGTGAGGTATGAGAGACCTGTTTATTTAACCTTTGGGGAATAGCAATGTATATCTATTGGTCTGTGACCTTTTTCATGAACTTTCCACAACGAGGGAGGGCTACTTGGTGGCACATCGTTAGAACTGTTAATTCAGGTTGAGAGGGAAAGCGTCAGTTAATGTACAATTGTTTTAACATTTATAAAAGGAGCTTTATATTCATTGCAATCAGCTCACAGTATACTAATGCCAATTTGTTTGATTAACATCTTTTCAGAAAAGTATCCCTGACGAAGGGCCGCCATGGCCCGAAATGCATTGGATTATACTTTTCATGACTGTTAACGGGACTGGGTATTTCGACATGCTGCACTAAAGGCGATTGAGCATTATGCACGCATTTGAATATTGTAAATACCTCGTTCTACAATCAACTTTACCAATAAAAAATTATGGATTATTGATTAAACTTTGAGCACGATGATTTTTCATCTCACATGGAGTGATGCATCCTGGGACTGATATCGTTTATATCAGCAGTTGTTTCTACACATACAACTAACACAGCGTCCCTTATCCTGTGTTGCACAGTTCTCCACAACTAACCTGATCTACCCCAAGGGTAAGTTAAGCACAAGGCAGCTGAACTTTAAAAAAAAGGTGAGTGAACCTGAAGGCCTCACTCCAGTGACACAGGCTAAATAGGTCCTGTTCACTACTACGGATCACTGCACGGTAGGCTGTCGCAACCTCGCTCGTGCTGCTTAACTTCTGGTCAATTAATCAATCAGGGTGTTTTACAGCGCACTACTCACCTGTGAGGGTCTCAAGGCGTTGGGGGGAGGGGGATTGAGCAGCTCTGTTGGGGTAATTCGAAGAGCCAGGTCTTGAGGTCCTTTCTGAATTGGTGCAGTGTTGTGCTTCATCGGAGGTGAAGGGGGAGTTCGTTCCAGGTCTTGGCTGTGAGATAGGAGAAGGATGTTCCACTAGCTCTGGTCCTGTAGAAACGAGGGACGGTGGCTAGGGCGAGGTCGGCTGAGCAGAGGATTCTCTTGGGGGCGTGAAAGGAGATTCGTTCATTGAGGTCTTGGGGTTCTTTGTTGTGTAGGGCTTTGTAGGTGTGTGTGAGTAGCTTGAATGTTGCTATTATTTTGACGGGTAGCCAGTGGAGGCCACAGAGGTGTTGGGGGATGTTGTGTCGAGGGATATCGAGGATAAGTTTGGCTGCAGCGTTATGGATGGTCTGAAGTTTGCGGAGGAGTTTTTGTTTATTTGGTGTAGAGGGAGTTGCTGTAGTCCAGTCTGCTGGTGATGAGTGCGCGGGTGAAATTTTTCCTGGTGTCGGGGGGATCCACTTGAACGTCTTGTGAAGTATGCGGAGGGTGTTGAAGCATGCGGAGGATATGGAATTGATCTGGTGATTCATGGTGAGTGAAGAGTCGAGTATGATGCCGAGTTTGCATGCATGGTCCATTGGGGTGGGTGGGAGTCCGAGGGGGGTCCACCAAGTGTCGTCGCATGCGGAGGGGGTGGAACCGAGGATGAGGACTTCTGTCTTCTCCGAGTTGAACTTTAGCCAGCTGTTGCTCATCCAGGTCACAACGGCTTTCATCCCTTCTTGGAAGTTGCGCCTGGTGATGTCGGGTTCCTTGGTGAGGGAGAGGATGAGCTGGGTGTCATTGGCATAGAAGACGATGTTGAGACCTTGGTTTCTGACGATGGTTGCGAGGGGGGTCATGTAGACCTCGAAGAGTGTGGGGCTGAGGGAGGATCCCTGAGGTACTCCTCATCTGGTCTCTGTCAGTTCTGAGATGAAGGGTGGGAGTCTTATTCTCTGTGTTCTGCATGTGAGGAATAGGTGTATCCATTCTAGGGCCTTTCCTTGGATGCCGGAGTTGTGGAGTCTGGTAGCTAGTGTGTGGTGGGAGACGGTGTCGAAGGCTGCTGATAGGTCCAGGAAGATGAGGGCTGTCGTGTGTCCTTGGTTGAGGGGGGGGCAGATGCAGTCGGTGGCGGCTAGGAGGGCCGTCTCGGTGCTGTGGTTGCTGCTGAATCCCAATTGAGTGGTGAAAGGCAGTAGCTTTTCACCACTTTCGGGGAAGCACTTTGGGTGCCCCTCTTGGTCTAATAAGGCCACAATTCATGAGACAGGTCAACGTCATGGCCCACATGCAAGATCTGTTTGCCTATCACAAAAAGGTCAGCATTAGGTATCAAGACAACAGTACAGTTGGGCACTCAGGGCAGGGGGTACACGTCTTTATCATGCAGAGGACTTTTACATCCCAGTAGCTTACTCCAAACAGCTATTACTGCTGTATTCTTAAAATATGATTCTATTCTGGTGGTGGTAGTATGCACCAAGAACGCCTGTGCGCCTTTGTTGTTTGGACTTTTGTTATTGTGGTGATGTGTTTTGTTGCTTTTGTGTACTACTGTGTTCCAATATGATTTTGTTGTGTTGATCTGTCGTTGTGTAGGGTTCTGTTTTGATTATCTGTTTAAACATATACTCTGTTATGTTTTAATTGTTTTGTTAACTTACTTTGTATATGTTTTGAGTTATGTTATGTTCTTTAATTCAGATATATTAGCAAAAGCTGCTGTATTTCCAGCCAATAACAACACGTCTTGATGGTTCCTGTGATAAGAATCTACATTCCACTGACTAAGGTGGTAAAATGGTGCTGATTCAGCTCTTTAAATGCTTAAGACACCAGTCACCCCAAAACATTTGCAGAGACAGTGTCTTAACTTAGATCAGTGCTCGTTTTATGTGGTGTGGCCCCCGGTCTGTTATCAAGTAGGAGCAGATCAGTAGTACTGAGCAGACTCCTTCTCCTCTCACAGTTTAGCAGTACTTATTCCAAAATTATCAACACACACATATAATTTTAGCAACAATTATGCTTAATTAAAAATAAGCACACATACCTATTAAATGTAGATCGTTTCAGTGCAGGTGCATCCCTGTTCTCCAGACTGAAAACGAGTTCTTGCAGTGGAGTCTGCTTCTGCTAATCAGGAGCAGGTCACAGGAGGACTGCACCAGACATCCAGCACTTCCTTTTCTTTGTATTTCCTTACACCATCTGCAATCAAGGCCAGGACAAAGTACAGAATTGTATACACTTGAAAATGGCGCGAAATTTTAGCAGGCAGCACAAAATAGCAGAAAATAATAACATAAAAATAAAATACTGAAGGGTTTGGGCAAAGATTACTCCCTCTCATAATAGCAAGATTCCCTCCCTCGCCGGTAACTACATGACCCATGTATCATGTAATGGCACCACCAAATGTTACAGCACTTTCTCTAAAACTTTGTAAAACATTGCACTGGAAAGGGTAATTTGGCCAAAAACGTTTTTCACATAATAACCAGAATTGTTGTAGAGCTTTAAAATGGGAATAGTGAAGGTGCTACTACTACCAATTGGGCGGGTGGTAGGAGGGACTAGGGTGGTGTATTAGGATGGAGCCAGAGGTGTGGCTGAAAGTCTGGAAATTAATCTAATTAAGTTTTCCTTGGTGGACATCAGAGGCGGGTGGTAATTTTTAAAAGTGGTGGGGTGTACCATACCTCTTGAACGGTTTAGAGATAATTCCAAACTCTAGCAAACTTTGAAAAAATTGGGCGCAATTAATCATTTCACAGCGCATTTTTCACATGCATGTTCAAAAAGCAATAGATTCTGACAACACTTATGAAATATTCCAATATGTTTATGATGTCCAAAGCAACCAATGGGCATATTAACAAGGGTTGGCGATAACATTATCACCGCTTTAGCGTCTGTTTTCGCGCGAAAAGAGACAATAATTTTATCGCAATATCATCAAGGACACGCTAGCGGGTGTTTCCTTGACTTAGCGCCCGTTTCCAGCATGCCTAACTTCGCATCTCTAATGAAGTGCAAAGTGGGCGTTACTGGGCGTACCCCTGACGGACTACCTTGTAAAATATCGCAAGCTGTACATCGCAATATTTACAAGGATGCCCACGCATTTTTGCAGACGTTAGTTTTTGGCAAAAACCGTAGTTTTTGCCAAAAACTAACATCTGCAAAAATGCAGACTTAACTATACCTAACAATGGGGGTGGATTATGCTGATACGACCACAGGGTCATATCAGCAAGGTTATCGCCGTTTTCCATGGAGCATCGCAGGAAAACCAGCGATTTTCCATGGAAAACACCGCTATCGCTGGGAAATTATCGCCATTGCGCTATGCATTGTTAATACAGCAATAGCATGGCGATAATTTCCAGCGATAGCTGGCGATAAAAAAAATCTCGCTATGCCCCCAAATCTGAACCCACAAGGAGTGTTGTTGGCTCAACAACTGCAAGACAATTTTGAGAGAGTGGTAATAAATTGCTATATTTTCAGTACAATATTCCTAGAAAATATCTTAGAAGCCTTCGGTAATACAAGCAGTTGAGAAAATGATTTTTTACACGGCTAATATTTTTTGAGTATCAATGTACACTTACAAATTTCTCTTTCTTTTATTTTTAATTATTCTTCATCCAAGGAGATTTTTGATCGACTGATGAGATTGGGAATTTTGTAAGATGGCCGAGGTGACAAGCTTGAACTAGTGGTTTGACATGTACTATACAGTGCCTTGTCATACTAACATCTGAAGCAGTTCTGATTGTTCACCATACTTTTGGCTTGCAGTCTTTTGAATTAATTATGCACAATTGTGCAATTCTCTTAGTTCATTATTTCTTGTAGCTCCAGTTTTTATTTCTTCTTATTGTTTGTTATTTAACTCCTACTCTTCCTTTTGTTTTCAGTTTTGCATATTAAGAGAGGTGTCCCCATGTCCACACTCTGCTATGCCCTCTGCTCATCCTCAGCTCTATTCATGGTACCTCTTGGTCTTTGATTCTAATGTTTTCTTCATAGAGTCTTTCTACTTCGTTCAATTGTAGAAACTTTAGGATGGACTAATGGATTCTTAATCCTTTGCCTATAATTAATAACCGAGTTGCTAAACATTGCAGTAGTACTCAGCAAACTACCACAATGTAAGATTTCTGAGATATTGTTAAGGGAAGTTACAAGACAATGAGGGACACAGAGGCAAGGATTATGCTTCTTTGTTTGTTTAGTTTATATGGCAGACATTAGAAAAAACAACATCAATACCCAAAAACACGAGCTGAAACTATAGGTGAAATGATAAAGGCTAAACCAATGAGGCAATAAGTGTTTCATGAAAGGACATCATGTCTTCCCATCATCCGCTTTTTAGTAACAAATGCAGAGGATTATAACTCTTCCACTGTAGATCCATCAATGTTCCTGAGGCCTGCTTCTCTTCCAAGACTCTTCTAAGACGCCAAATCCTATAAAACAAATTGAGATCCTTAGGACCTATTCACAGTATGCAAATACAAAACAATGGAACATAATCACCACCAGTTATAATAAATCATCTAGCCATTAAATATTCTATACATAAGTAAACATTTACCTACTTTCCCCATTGTAGCCAACTGTGGCAGAGCCATATTCTATTGTATTATGTACAAAGAAGGAAAAATCCTCATCTCTGTGTCCTTTGTAAAATTGTATGTTTACTCCATGATGGCTGGGGCATTTTACATTCAAAAGCAGGGCTGGAGGTCAGGATTATGCTCATTTAGAAAGCACGTACCACAATGCAGAAAAATTGGTGACAAATGTAAAACAGAATGACTGAAAAGTCGAATCTGAAGATCAGTGTGCGCACTTTCAATGTATCTCAAAACATTGTTCCAGGACAAATGCTTTGGAGGCCAACACAGAAAATGCCCTGTGCAGCATGTGCTTCAAAACAGAAAAGATCTTTTCCGACCTCCTGAATCACCCTCCTGACCAGCTAGAGAGGACAAGACCATATGCAACTTGCGAAAAGAGATGAACAATTATTTCCCACCCCTCGGTAATAAAGTGTTGAGCAATTTTCTTACACTTGCAACTAACTAGCCACACTCAACTCTGGGTTTTTTAGGAGAGCTGGATAAAAGACAACTTGTGTGTTGGAGCAGGTGCTTTTGGATACTATGTGCCTTACCTCTTCAAGTGTAAGGGACCTTCTGGGAAAGTACTTGATGTCAGACACCCATTTGCATGAAATAAGAAACAACACTATAGTCAACTGGTCAAAAAGCGAATTCGTGGATAACCGTTCATTACCTGGTCAGTTAAAGAAATGATTCTGAACTCTATTTACATCTCAAAGTTGTGTATACTGATATAGGCTTAGAAAGTCTAATACATTTTTGCATTTTACAGACTTTTGGCTGGTCCCCAATTGTCCTGACAAGCATTATCCATTTCATCCATAGCCTGCAAATGTGACAGAACAGGAGGCCACATTCAAATACACCCTCCCTGACACTGCTAGTTAAGAGTGGAAATTTAGAATAAAGACAAGGTTGACCCTCAATGGAGCAAGGTCACTTTTAACACACCTGCTGCACCAGTCACCTCTCGCTGGTTTCTCTTGTAAGTACTTGTCAATCAGGACTGCCCAGTGAAGGAAGCAGCTTTCTGCAAAATGCCTCCCACTTTCTAGCTATCCCTGCAATTTACATATCACAAGAAACAACAAACCATTCGAAATCATTGGCTGAACCTCCTTAAGCAGCTCCAGCAACAGCTCTAGAAAATATGGTAGCTGAACAGGTAAGCCATATAAAAACTACAGAAGATGCAAGAACCATGCTAGTGTCCTTCAGTCTGAAGTAACTATAGAAACCTCCTCCTCTTTGTTTCTGGTTTTAAGTCTCTATGCATGAGGGAAAGACACAATTCTACCCTTTTCTCCAATACTTCAGCAAAACATCCACCTTTTCTGCTTCAATGTCTTGTTTCCAATGGAAGCAGAAGGGAAGCTGCACATCCTCTCTCGAGTCAAACAGGTCCCTCAACAGACACTATCTATCTACTGGACTCTGGAACATCAAAGGATGCTACTTCATATCACTTGAATCCCACAGCAGCTGGGAGTTTCAGTCTGTGCCACATTTTTCACATAAAGGCAATGCTCCGCCTCGACCAAATTACCCTTTACAAGCAGAAGTAGCAAAAGTTCTTAGCCAACTTCACCAACATCCTGATTTGAAATGTTCTTGAAGGTTGATGTATCTGACTGTTGAGACATTGTTCCTCCTGTGGAGGACACTGCACTTCACCTTGTTCCTTGACAGGCTGTGAATCAGGAATTACCCTGCAGGCAGCTCCAGGCAGTTGATATGAAGGGGTAATAAATCTTCTAACTAGTAAAGACAGATCCGCAAGAGAGGCCCCAGTTTTTATGGCAGGTGCCCGACTCAACTACCAAATATTGATCCAACCCCTAGAATGCCCTGCCGTCCATGCCTCAATGCAATCTAGCCACCAGGAAATATCTCTCCTAGTTCCTCTGAGTGGTGGACCACTTCTTCATAAGATATGTGTAGGACTTGGCCTTTTTGACTAAAGTTCCCTAAACTTTTTGCTTTTCCCCTAGACCGTTTTCCTGACATAGAGTTGCCAATTTGGATGCTTTGGGTACTTTGCCTCTGCTGAGCAGTGTCAAAGTACAAGTGTTCCCTTTGTAAAGTGTAATGGTAATCGTTGGCCATGATTAGTATGTTTGCCTTACTAGTAAAGTCCCTAGTGATGTGCACTGTTTGTGCCAGAGCTAGTAATGCAAAGGCGCGTGGAGAGGGGAACTCAGGCCCACAGTGTAGGGCCTGTGCGTAGTTTGTTAAGTTAGCATGTTGTCCTGACAAGTGTAACCACTTTTCAGGTCCTACTTTCCCTTTTTCATACACATTGGGTACCCCCTGGGCAGGGTGCAGTGTAGGTAAAAGGCAGGACATACACTAAGGTGTGTGGTATGTCCTGACAGTGAAAAACACTCCATTTTGTTTATCACTGCTGAAAGACCATTCTGCCCATAGGATAGAATGGGGGAAGCTGGGTGTTGTGTTTTGGTAGCCTAGTGTCTTCTAATTTTATAATGGGGAGGTGAAGTTTAGTATGTATGAACTCACAGCGTCATAACAAATCTTTCTATGAAAATGGTTTTGTCACTGTGTGTTCAGAAACCACTCTTTTAGAAAGTGGATGAGTGTTGTGCTTTAAGCATTTTTGTGTGTCTCTGCCGAATGTGGATTGACTGTCTGGATCTGAGAGGTGAGAGGAGCTGGGAGAGGTCTTGACCCAGGGAGGGGTTGAGATGGCACCAGGCTGCCTTGCATCTGGAGAGTAGGGGGAGGAGAAGCCCGGGAAGTGAAAAGGCCTGGGCTGCTGCTATAAACCAATTGAACCATCTCCTGCTGAGTGATTAAGGATCCAGACCCCCAGTATCAAAGGGAGAAAGGTGACACTGGGAGGGAGACACCCAGAACTTATTTAGGGAGGGGTCAGGGACCCCTGAGCACAACAAACTTCAAAGACATTAAGGGGTATAACTATGAGAGCTGAAACCACTGAACGTTGGAATCAAACAGAAATGGATTGGGACTGAAAATGCTTGGACCCTCTGCTAAGGAAGAAGTAACTGAAGAGACTGCTGAGGAAAGACAAACCCTTGCTTCGTGTTCTGGGGCTGGTCTGCAGTTTGCTGTTCTAACCAAGGAAGAGGCTGTAGGGACTGTGCTTGGAGGCGGTGGGTCCCCCTGCTTGACGGAGGCTGTGCTTTGTGCTGTGTCTTGTAACCCCAAGGGCCCGAGGTAAGCTGGCTCCCTGTTTGGAAACACAGGAACATAAAAGTTTCCTGAGAAGTTTCAAACAACACCGTGGATGCGTGTTGTGGCAGCTTGAGACCCTCGGAAGGTGTGCCCTATGATCTTGGACACATGAAGGAGGAGTGAGACTCGGATGAGCTGGGTGCATGTTGTGGTGCACAGGAAGAACAGGTGAAGAGCGCCTGGCCAACTTGGGCATCACAGGTGAAGTGAGTCTCGGACGCACTGGGTGCGTGTCGTGGTGCACCTCAGGCGTTAGTGAAGAGCGCCTGGACAGCGTGTGCACCGAAGCTGAAGTGAAACTCTGACGTGCAGGGTGCGTGTCATGGTGCACTGCAGGTGCGGGTGAGGAGCGCCTGGTCGGCATGTGCACCGGATGTGGAGTGAGTCTCGGACGCGCAGGGTGTGTGTCGTGATGCACGGGAAGAATTGGTGAGGAGCGCCTGCACCAACATGTGAATCGGGAGTGGAGTGAGTCTCGGACGCGCAGGATGCGTGTCGGGATGCATCGAAGGCATTGGTGAGGAGCGCCTGGTTATCAAGTGCACCGGAGGAGAAGTGAGGCTCGGACACGGTGAGTGTGTCGCGGTGCGGCCGAAGACGTTGGTGAAGAGTGCCTGCACATTGGGGCACCGGAGTTGGAGTAAGTTTCAGTAAAGCAGTGTGCGGGCTTTGGTACAACCTGGGACTGTGGAGGTGATCGGCTGATCATCGTGTGCACCGGAAGAAAGTGAATCTCTGCAGCACGGTGTGCGTGTCTTAGTACCAACTGAGACCGCAGGAAGGAGTGCCTGGTGAGCGTGCACTCGGAGTCCACGTGGAGTCCCATCAGCATTGTGTGCATGGCTTCATGCCAGAAGAGACCCGGAGGGTGCGGTGGTGAACGTGCACCCAGAGTAAAAGTAATCTCAGGGGCGTGGGTACATTGCTCTGTGGCCGCCTGAGACCTTCCTAACAGTCGCAGCCCACACCGGCAACCCCGGAGCAGCTGCGCTGCCAGGCCGAGCCGCTGAGGCCCGTTGGGAGAGTTCTGCACAGAAGGCCCAGTTCGAGGAAGGAGGAGAGGAGAGTGGGGTTGCACCCCGAGGTAACGTGGATTACTACCTGGGCGGGGTGCTGGCTCGGAGGGACCCTCTCTCGGCCTCCCAGTCCTTCTGACGACACGAGTCTTCGCTTCTGCTCAGAGTGGGGCCCGTACTGACAAAAGGAGCGGTAGTACAGGGGCCACAGTAAGAAGTTGTACTCTGTGTCATCGTTGAACCGTGTGAGGGGCAACTGTTATCGAAGAGGCTGATTGTCATAATACACATTGCCAATATTGCTGCTAACGAACTGCCGGACTGTCTTAGGACGCCTGACATTATTGCCTAACAAAGTACACAATTGTAACACTACGCATTGCATTATTTCTCCCTTGCCAAGTACAGGAGTGTAGCGGCCCACATTGCATTATTTCTTCATTGCAAAGTACATGATTGTAGCGGCCCGCATTGCATTATTTCTTCATTGCAAAGTACGTGATTGGGGTGTGACGCATTGCATTATTCCTTCATTGCGCAGTACATGAATGTAGCGGTGCGCATTGCATTATTTCTCCCACTGCAGGTACCGGGGTGTATCGTTACGCATTGTATTATTTCTCCTGTGCCCAGCACAGGATTGTATCATTACCCAGAGCATTATTATTGGTCTATCGCAACGTGTGTGATTCTAGCATTGCGACCAACATAGCATTTTGAAAGCGGTGGTTGAGATTTGAACCTACCAGCCAGCCGGGACGAATATTACTCTTTATTCTATGTTGGCGTATGTATCATGTGGTCTGATCGTATATCTTTTTGTATAAAATTATACTCGTTTTTATCAAAATCGTGTGGAGTCCATTTGTGGTGTCACCAGGGGGTTGCTGTGGGCGTTGTTGCACATACAGAACACTCGTGCCTTGTAGATAGGCCTGGCTGCTCATGCCAAGCTACTAAGGGAGTGAGCAGGTCTATCTCAAACGGTGTCCTTACTTGACCTAACGTTGAGTGGGGAGCCCAAGGATGAACACTTGGTGACAGTAGTGCGGGACTGGGACACAGCATGTTATGGCATTTAAAGGACTCTGACAAAGCTACTGAGATGGCTACCTGAACCCTCATGTAGGGTAGTGGTGCATGGCTTAGTGATATCACGATTTGACTCTGGAAACTCTCTGTATCTGGGAAGTCCCACATCTGTCATAAAAGACTCCAGGTTACTCAGAATGCCGTAGCTCGTATCCTGTTGAAAATTCCCAAACACCAATCTTCAACCGCGGGCCTGGTAAGCCAGCACTATCTGCCAGTGCTAAAAAGTATTCACTTTAAGCCAACTTGCCTGGCTCATCGAGCTATGTATAAAAAGGGTCCAAGGCTGATTCAAAGACTGCTTACTCCCTATGACCCTACAAGAGTGCGGTGCTCCACGGCCATCGAGCACGCGATCGGAACATTCTCCAGACTTATCAGGCTTGTCATATCTAGCGCAATTTCATCCATCCGTGATTCCTACCTTGACTGCTTAAAATTGCTAATATGGACCGCTCATTGCAGCAGTTCCCCAGCTCCGAAACGAGCCTTCACGCTTGGTTCAATTAACCCCAGCTCCGCGCATTGTAACAATTCTAAGTGAGCCCACACGCCTCCGGCTCTCTTATTCCCACATGCGATCTAATGAGGCAGTACATTCTTTCCGGCTTGTATTACACCCGTCCTGATCATGATCCTAGCATTTTTTTTAAAGGGATCGAAACGTCGTCGACTTGTTCAGACAGTCTGCATATTAAACCAATGTGTTAAAACCAGTGCAGTACCTGTCAAACTGAAAGCTTGCCCTTATCAGTCATATTGGCCATAAGCTACGTTTTGTTTTGCCTGAAATGTTTGTGTCCACTTGTAATTGTTTTGTGTTTTTGTAGGACGCAGGACTGTGTCCCACTCTATTACTGTGCTTTTAAATTTTTCTGAATATTTGTTTAATTAAATTTATTGTCCGGCTAGACATTTTAAATATAGCACTGATTCTAGTCTATATTTATCACAATTGTATTATGTTCTTTAAGGACCTTTGTCTCTATAACTAAGTGCTCCACCAGCCAGCAACTTTTCGTAGAACCCAGGATAAAGAAAACTAGGAGTAGAGGACGATCCTTCACATTTCCAGATCCTAATCTCTGGAATTCTCTCCCACAGCCTATAAGTAACAACAAAATTAATATAAAGTGCTAAAAACTTCTATTTTTTAGCCAATATGCTGAACACTCGGTTCACTGTAACCCGAAGGAGCAGGCTGTATCACGTGCATTGTCACGCCGCCTTGTTTACCAACAATTTTCATTCGGATGATCTTTCGCTCTGGCATTTTCAGGTGGCCGCTCACCGAAAGAATTCACCTCGCATAAGTCTGCCCGGCTCAGATCCTCGAGCCTCCGCAGCTGCCTCCGTCATTATACGGCTTTCGTTCTTAAATGAGTACAGGCAATTTCGTTCAAAATCAGGCATGTACACATCTTAGTCCTGATGATGATCCTGCTATTCACTTAAAAGGATCGAAACGTCGTCGACCCCTTTAAATAGCATGCACGTTATTCCATTGTGTTAAGAAAGTGCATTCGCTGTTTTGAAAAAGCTTTTGACACTGAATTATCTAAAAAAGCTCCATTTTCTGTCTTGCCTGAAATGCCTTGTTTGTTTTGTTAATGTCATTGTTCACTCTGGACACAGGACTGTGTCCCACACGTATTGGAAATTTGAAAATTGTATATGTATTTTCAATTTGAATAATTAAATCGGTTGTCCGGCTGGACTTCCAGAATATAGTTTCGATTCTGAACTATATTTATCTATACATCATTCTATTCATTTGAGGATCACTGTTGCTTGTATTATACGATTACCCAAGGTCCTCAACTACCTTTCTGGGTTCCCTTGTTCTATAAAAATGAACATTGATTAGCAGCCTGAAAGCTGTCATAGTGCTGGGAAGCCCTCACGGGTAGCCATTTGCTCTAGCAATCCTCATGAATAGAATAGAATAGAATAGAATAAAATAGAATAGAATAAAATAGAATAGAATAGATACCTTGTTGGCCAATGGTACCTGGGTGATTTCCATTTGACAGCCTCCACCTTCTCCCTTGAAAGTGGTAGCATTTCCGACTCTGAGTCTATAATGAATCCCAGGAACTCCATCTATCTTTGGGGTATCTTCTGGCGTGTCTCTGATTTATTAGGAACCATAAGTCTACCAGTAAACATATTGCCAGCTGCAGCTGGGGCACAAAAATGGCCTTATCTTGGTCAATGAAAATGATGTCTTCCAAAGTCACTATCAGCCTGATCCCTGGAGCTTATAGCCAGGTCATGATTAGCCAAAGTAATTTAAAAGAAACATAAATGGGCCGAAGTAAGGTCAAATGGAAAAACCCTGAACTCCAACACCTGTTCCCTCCAAAGGAATTTTAGAAAGCATCTGTGGGTTTCTTAAATTGCAATAGACAAATAGACATCCTTTCGGTGTGGCCTTCGCACTCAATTATTTTCTCTCAAAATGTCCCTCAGTAAATGGACACCTTTGTTTTAAAAGGTCATGTAAACCAATAACCCACTGAAATCCCTTAGTCTGATGTCTAGACTCAGGCATTTCTCTTTCTTCTTCAATGAAAAGGTAATGCATAGGAAGTTATCTGGGATCGAGCAAGGACCACTCAATCAATGATTTGACTGTAAGCCTGTAATGTATTCATCCGCTAGGATCATAATCTCCTGTGAAAAAAAAGGTTAGCTTGCAACTTCAGAGGCCATCCTCTAGTGCCCCATAACTATATTCTGAAACCATGTAAGTCAGAAAGGCACATGCATTGATGAGAACTCTCGTCATGTGTTTACACATGCTGCAAAGTTGCTCCTCAACTTTATTAGGGAGGACGGGAGAAATCTAATCTGTAATGCTTGTAGCTCCTCTGCCACCACCTCCATTGAAGAGTCCACATTTGGACCTTGCCTTTAATAAGAAATATGGATTGAACTTTTTCTCATCTTACCCCATCCATCCCACTAGAAGTTTTCACCCCTTATTCTTTACAACTGACCCCAGGCCCAGTTTCGGTGAAAATTTTGGGAAAAAACTTTTTGATGGAGGCTTTGGTCTTGCCCAATACTGTAAATGTATGGACAAATTTGCCAAGGTCCTTCAGAAAAGTGTCTCTGAGAGGGTTCCCAAAGCCTTCAGCCCAAGCTTTGAATTTTTGGTCTACACTGATGAGGATTGATCACCTGTTAACCGAATCACTGACGAAATATAGAGAAGAAGAATATCGAATTGCCAAAATATCGAAGGAAAAATATAGAATGCCAAAATATCGAAGCCCTATCTCCAAACAGGTAAGTACAAAAATATAGAATCCAAAATATCGTTGTAAAAAATATAGTTAGTCACAATATCGAATTATTGTAAATGTCTTAAAATTAATGTAAAATTAATTAAATAAAACATGTAATTAACTGAAACATACTTAAAAATACTTAAATTACTTTAAAATTAATAAATAATTAATGTAAGTAAAAAACAAATAATAATATATATATTAACGTAATATTAATTAAAAAAATGCAATATTTTTTGCGTAGGATAGCGGGCGGGTAAAATTTACTATTGCCACTCCAGTAAGTGCAATAGTAGGGAAAACGTTGGATAGCGGGAGGGTAAAAATTACTATTCCCACTCCAGAGAGTGCAACAGTAGGGAAAGCGTTGGATAGCGGGAGGGTAAAAATTAGTATTCCCACTCCAGACAGTGCAATAATAGGGAAAGCATTGGATAGCGTAGGGGTAAAAATTACTATTCCCACTCCAAAGTGTGCAACAGTAGGGAAAGTGTTGGATAGAGTAGGGCTAAAAATTACTATTCCCACTCCAGAGAGTGCAACAGTAGGTAAAGCATTGGATAGCGTAGGGGTAAAAATTACTATTCCCACTTCAGAGAGTGCAACAGTAGGGAAAGCATTGGATAGCGGGAGGGCAAAATTTACTATTCCCACTCCAGTGAGTGCAACAGTAGGGAAAACGTCAGATGGTGTAGGGGTAAAAATTACTATTCCCACTCCAAAGAGTGCAACAGTAGGAAAAGCGTTGGATAGCGTAGGGGTAAAAATTATTATTCCCACTCCAGAGAGTGCAACAGTAGGGAAAGCGTTGGATAGCGTAGGGGTAAAAATTACTATTCCCACTACAAAGAGTGTAACAGTAGGGAAAGCGTTGGATAGCGTAGGGGTAAAAATTACTATTCCCACTCCAGTGAGTGCAACTGTAGGGTAAGCGTTGGATAGCGTAGGGGTAAAAATTACTATTCCCACTCCAGAGAGTGCAACAGTAGGGAAAGCGTTGGATAGCGGGAGGGTAAAAATTACTATTCCCACTACAAAGAGTGCAACAGTAGGGAAAGCGTTGGATAGCATAGGGGTAAAAATTACTATTCCCACTCCAAAGAGTGCAACAGTAGGGAAAGCGTTGGATAGCGTAGGGGTAAAAATTACTATTCCCACTCCAGAGAGTGCAACATTAGGGAAAGCGTTGGATAGCGGGAGGGTAAAATTTACTATTCCCACTCCAGTGAGTGCAACTCTAGGGTAAGTGTTGGATACCGAAGGGGTAAAAATTATTATTCCCACTCCAGTGAGTGCAATAGTAGGGAAAGCGTTGGATAGCGTAGGGGTAAACATTACTTTTCCCACTCCAGTGAGTGCAATAGTAGGGAAAATAATAATTTAATATTTTATTAAAAATAAATACATTATTAATACCAAATAAAAACATTAAAATTAATTTCCAACAAAACAATATTTAATAATTACTTTATTATAAATACCAATGTTTTTTTATTAATAACCTATTAATAATTAATTAACAACCAATTATTTTTCAACACCAAAAAGTAATAAATAAAATGAATACCAATTAATAATTAATTAAGAATAAATTAATTAGCAATATACAAAAATTATTTCAATAATTAATTATTTATAATTAAATTAATTCCCACCATATTCCCCTATAAACCCACAATACGCTACAAATAATAAATTATTACAATTAACATAATTATCAGTTAAACAATTAATACTAATTAATTACCAATTAATACTAATTATTTACCAATTAATAATTAATCAACAACCAATTAATTTTCAATACCAATTAATAATGACCTAATAACAATTAAATTACTTCCCACCCTATTCCCCTATAAACCCAGAACCCGCTACAGAAGTAAAACGCAAAATTAAATTAAAAATAATTAATAATTCCTAAAAATTATTATTTAATGTTCTATAATTAAATTACTTCCCACCCTAATCCCCTATAAACCCACAACCCGCTACGGAATTAAATTACACAAAAATTAAATAACATAAAATTCATTACTTTAAAAATATTCAAACATACATTCCAAAATTTATACATACTTATAACACATATACTAACACTTAAAACACTATAAAAAAAATCGATATTTTTAACAACTATATTATGACTGTCGATATTACTTACTCCTATATTATTTAAATCGATATTTTATTTCTTACCTGATTTTCGATATTCTTCACCACTATATTTTGGCAATTCGATATTCTGTCCATTCTATATTAAAAACTCGATATTCTGTCCTGTCGATATTTTGAATTCGATATTGTTTACCCTGTGGACCATTGAAATTTCTCGGTTTTCATGTGCCAGTAGGCATATGACTCACTGAGCCAACCCAGAAAGTGAATCTGGGCAATGGGCTCCCCAGTCTCTCTGGTCGGAGTGCCCGGAGGTCTCAGCATCCCAAAGATCACACCACCTGATCTAAGTTGTGCCCTGTCCTAAACCCTATTGACTTAGGAAAGGGCACTGGTCTCTGCCTTCTCCTCAGAGGGAGCCCGTCATTTCTTTTCCCTGTTCATGAGCTCCTTCCTGAGTTCCTCCCAACTAATCTAGGTTCACACAAGTGGTCAGCACGGCAACCAACATTTTATCATGGGCAAATTAAAGTTAAACAAGCAAGTGACCTATCGCTGCGTCGTGAACTTCAAAGCCACATTTGACTATGTGCATTGAAAACCTCAGATGGCATAAATTGGTGCTCTGGGGCATCCCTGCTCACCTTCTGCTCACCTTCTAAAAGCAATATAGCTGCTATAGACAGCCACTTGGGCAAGAGTAAAAATAGGATACAGCTCTTTTTTGTTCAGAAAAATAGAAAACTACCAGGGTCTAAAGCAGACTTTTTCAATCTGTGGGGCGCGCCATCACCTCAGGGGGGGTGCACACTTCACCTGAAACCTCACCTTTGTTTTCAAATGTCCCACGTCGACTCGAAAGTACGTTTACTTCCTGCATTTCTTCCCCATTTCAAATTTTGAATTGGCTAACTCCTGCACAGCAGCCAATCAGCACTTAGTAACGTCATCACTGATGTTACACCAATGAAGGGGACAGCATTACAGATGGCAGGAAGTGTCGTAAAACCAGGAGCATAGAGCTCCTGAAGTCTTTAACTTTTTGGGAAGTGCGGCGTTTCTTCACTCCTCCCGTTTGCTGCCTTTTACTTCCCTAGGTTGCTGTCCTGTCGAGGTTATCTTGGTCTGAGATTTACATTTTCCTTCCTCGCCGTGAAGAATTCTTCTGCTGATGCACTGGTGTTCTCCTGCTGCTGTCGGAAGATTTAAACTACCAGTTTATTTGCAGCGTGTGTGAAAATATTCTTTCGATGCAAACATTCTTTCGATGTTTTTAAGTCAAGGCAGAGGTGGGTGGGGGAGGAGGCTGGGGTGGGTCTGGGGAGAGTGAAATCGAAGGCACACAATGTTAGTTTTAACTATCTTGCACTGGGGCACGACGTGCTCATACTTTTGAAATCTAAAGAAATCTCCCTGGGGGTTTCAGCAAGGCCTGTCAGGAACAGAGGCGTGCTTCTTATCTGGGAGGCTTGCAAATGTCTTCTCGGTACCCCGGTTTTGCAAGGTATTGTGAGCAGAAACTGCAATATTATTCTGTTTCTGTACACGTTATTTTTTTCCCGATGGAATAGGATGCATCAAGTAGAATTGATGTGAGGGGAGGGAAGCTTGGAGCGAATGTCTGCCCACCCTAGTAAGGTTACCAGCAAACTCTAGCACTCTTGTGTTCAGCAGGTTTTTTTAAATCAAATCAATTTAGGAAGGGCCTGTGGCTCTCCAGACCTCCGCCATTCCTCACTCTCACACACGTGCCTGCCATGGACTTTTCTTTTACAAATCAGCAATGTGTTGTCTTCAGTTGGAACAACTAATCCGGACCCGGTCTGCACTACAGCTCCCAGAATACATAATGCAGTTAATTAAAGTGAGCAGAGCAGTGCTAGTCACACAGAGTCACCTGGCAGGAAATATTGAAATGTTTCTTGTTAAGGCCTAACTATAATAATTCGATTTATTCAGCCTCAGTGTATTGTGCAGTGCACTTGCCATCCGAGTGTGTTTGTGTTAATAAGCAAATGCCTTTTTGGCAGCACGTGATCAGGCAACTGCCTACAGTCAGTGGGTGCCAGTTGTAAAGTGTGTCACATTACAACACATTCACAGGCACATGCATCAAAGGAAAAACCGGCCGCAAACGGGCAGATTCTCAGAATCTGCCCCTTTGCGACCGGTATTTTTGCATTTGGTATGCATCATCCCAAATGCAAAAATCGCAATTTAAGGAATCTCTAAAATGGGATTACTTAAATTGCGATTGCATTTAAGAAATCCCAATTTGAGATTCCGTAAATGCAATGCATTAAAGTAAAAAAAAATAGCGATTTCGCTAATAGGGGGAGCAAATTACCATGAAGTTGAACTCCATGGTAATTTGCAAAAACTTTGAAAAATGCACTTTGGTGCATTTTTCAAAGTTTCATGTTGCTCACACACATGCCCTTAGGGCATGTGTGTGTGCGTGTGTGTGCAACATATGTGCACAGATCAATTTCAGGGGTGCAAAAGGGTGTCATTTTGACACCCTTGCACCTTTGAAACTGCATGAGCAATTTGCGACTACCTACTGGTACTCACAAATTGCTCATGCAATCTCCAATTCATTCCTATAGGCCTGGAGGCCCATAGGAATGAATGGGACGGCATTCCTTAATTGCGACTCGCAATTTGCGAATTGCAATTAAGGAATGTGTAGGAATCGCTATTTTTATAGCGATTCCTACATGCATAGGCTTTTGCAATTCCTTAATTGCGATTCCTTAATTAAGGAATCGCAAAAGCCTACGTTGATGCATGTGCCAGTCAGTTCCTCACTGTGCTAAGGTGACACAGGTCAGGCCTCCATTGCCCCAGTACAGGAAGAGAGTGTAAATCATGATCTACTGTTACACTGACTTGGTATGCTATGAAAATGTGCTTTTGCTGGCACAGTCATGTTGCTCAAATGGGTGCAATTCCAGATATTGATGTTTCCCTCCTCTTCACTGCTTGAGTTTGCTCGTGAGAAAGTGTCACTCATAGTCATTGAAATGTCACTCACAATTACACTGAAATTATGAAAATGTCACATAGCAATCTGAAACCTTGGTACACCTATTGAGAGTAAGGTAATTTAAAGAAAATTGCAATGGGGCATGACGTGCCCATACTTCTGTAGTGTAAAGAAACATCTCTGGGGGTTTCGGCAAGGCCCGTAGGAACAGAGCAAAGGTGAAAGAAACTCTGTGTGCCCAGATATAGACAACAAAAACCTGGAGCACGGCGTCTTCTCCTGTTCAAAGAGATTTTCATTTTTACATTATTACAAAAACTCTTATATCCAAATGGGAATCACCAATTCACTCTTAGGCAGCCACTTATTACCAGACAAACGAACAACACAAGAGAGCAAAGACATTTTATTTTCAGGAAGTAAAGCAAGAGTGCCTCATCCTCACGGAATCTGTACACACAGCACAACTGCTATCAAAACTCTCTTGCCTTATAGCTCTTCCTATTTATGTGATATTGGGTTCTCAGCACTTGCAGTATTAAAGACTAAGTAACGTTCAAGACTGGATGTGGAGCACAACCTGAGGATCGCTGTAGCGAAAATCCATCCACAGATTTGACCGTCTCTGTGGCGAAAAACAGGCACACCCGTCACATTAATGTTGGTGGTGTTATAATCAATCTGTCATGTGTAAAATGAAGCATCCTAGTAAAAAGAATTTGCGCACATTTTATCTTGGAAAATTGTGTCTTGAGCTCTGTAATAAGCCCCTGTCATTTAACCACACCCACTAAACACTCTTATTGTGTTGAAAATTATTTGCCGGATATGGCCGGGATATTCAGGTGGCGGTCAAATATGTTAGTGAAACAGATTTCAGAAATTTATGACAGTTGGTGGGGGGGCCCGACATTTAAAAAAATTCAGCTGGGGGTGCTCAACCTACAAAAGTTTGAAGACCTCTGGTCTAAAGCAAGGATGCGTACTGTTCATTCTATTTTTGGCCGACCAGACCCCAGCCCTGGATGAGGTAAATGCTCATGCCCCTAAACTAGGGGACATGCATGTTTCAGATCTTTTGCATGCAGATGAAGTGATACTCCTCAGTCAATCAAGAAACGGTTTACAATGTCTTATTGGCAGAGTATCTCATTACTCAATACCCACTGGCATGTCAATGAATTGGAAGAAAACCAAGGTCATGGAAGTGAGCAATAGGATACAGAAAAGCACAAATGACACTTACAAAGTCAACAACAAGAGTCGGTGAAATCTTACAGATACCTTGGAATATTACTTGACGATAAAGGCTTCTTCAACCAGCACAGGCTGGAGCTTCAGAGGAAAGGTAACGCCTTACTTCTTTCATTTCGCACTCAACAGAGATCACTAGACGGCCCAAGTTTCCTGCCACTGCTAAAGGTAATCACAGCAAAATTGTCACTGAGCCTCTCCTATGGAAGTGAGGCGCTACAAGTAAAGACGAAATGCTTTTGAATTCGATCAACATGAAAACATTGAGATCCCTTTCCATCTTCTGCCCAATGCCTCGCCGGTCCAAATAAGTCTTGAGTTTAATAAAACAATTTTAAATAGGCACATACAACAAAGTGTGGAAAACAATAAAGTCCTTGTTGGCCAACCAATTGTGTAAAGCCCTGTGGTACAAAGTACAAACAAGCAAAAATGCACCTTTTCATTGGTATCTAAATTCAACCTTCGATGTCCTGGGTTTTCGATCACTATTGGATAGGTCACTGGCTCTAGAGTGGTTTAAAAAAACAATAAATGGCGTGATGAAAAAAATCTCTGCGATTAAAGAAAAAGAGGCACTATCAACCAGATCTCACACCTGAATGGTTCTAAAAGACATAGGGGCATATTATCAAGTACGGCGTCAAAATTATCGCCGGTTTAGCGGCAGAAAACTGCAGCTAAAGCGGCGATAATGGTCTTGATAATATGCCCTGGAGAATTCCAATAGAAGCCCATGTTCACACCAGAACATGGCCTTCTATTGGAATTCTCAAGGGCATATTATCAAGCCCATTATCGTCGCTTTAGCGGCAGTTTTCTGCCGCTAAACCGGCGATAATTTTTAACGCAGTCCTTGATAATATTCCCCTAAAACTTTAAATTCCAGCCTTACCTGGAGGTTGGGTAGTTCAAGTATCCTAAAGAGCATTTTATTAGATACAGTTTTGGCCTTCTTCCAGGAAATGTTCACACTGTGCCCTAGCTTCAGGAAACTAAGATGCCTTGCTGCAAGCTGTTAAGAACCGGGGAGGAAAACATTGTTCACATAACTTGTGCCTGACTAAGGATGGCCACACTGACATGCTCACTGAAGCTGTCTCCAACCCAAACTACCTTGCGCAGGCTCCCAGTCTCTCTGGGAGCACAAATGAAGGGCGCACAAGCCAATCTTGAGGCTCCTCTCATGCATGAGATCAGTAGCAGGATTGGCTGCAGAAGAGTCTGAGAGCCTGTGCCTGCATGAGAGAGGAGAAGAGCGCCATGCCGTGGGCTGCAGATACGTTCTGTATGATTGTTTTATTTTTTATTTTTGTCCGTCTTCCTCCCAATCCCCCTGACCCCCGCCCTGCCACTCTTCCCTGACAGCAGCCGCTCCTGGCGAAATGACAAGAAATTATGCAAAATGCTTGTTTAGCACCTCACAAATGGATGCGAGGACCTAATTTGCGCGCAAACATTTTTTAAATCACGTAAGATGCAAACAACAGCCACTCATATTAATTTTGTTCACATCGCTCCCATGCTCCTGTAATGTTTTTTTTACCGGTATGAAATTTTGCTTATGTAACAAAGCATAGTGGCAGAATTTCAGGCATTTCGTGTAAAAATAATAAAGTGAAATGTCAGAATTTAGGCAAGATTACCTCAGTGTAGACAAAAATGAACTCAGGCCTAGGTATAATCACCAATGCTCTGCACCTGCTGTCCAAAACCCAGCATGCGCAACAGCAGTTCAAAAAAGACGTATATCACATGATAGAATAATACACAGTGAAAAAGAAAAAAAGAAAAGGACAGGGCACTTAACTGCCTTAAACAGCAAAGACAACGCATTATGGAAAGATAAGATGCCATTTTATCGGGCTGCGATTGTGTTAGTTGGTTTGTGCTTACCCATGTGACATTTACTTACAGTTTTATGGGTATTTTATTAATGGCTGCTAAAAGTACTAAGGGGCATATCAGGAACAACCGGCGATAATTATCGCTAAGCGCACTTAGCGCTAGGATAATTATCGCCAGCTAGCGTGGTTTTTTATCGCTGAGATAGCGTGCTATTTGCAACGCTTATCTCAAAAGCGATAAAAATCCTAGCGCTAACTGCCAAACGTGAGATTATCGCTGGAAACCCAGCGATAATCCCACGAAGTTTGGTGATAGCTTGCTGATAGGGCCTCACATACCTAACCATGATATCCACCTTCCATAGGATATCATGGCTAAGTCAGTTTCAAAGCAGGCGTAAGGAAAGTAGCGATAACAGAGGTTATCGCTACTTTTCTTGTCGCTATGCTGCTTTGCGTGAGGCTTGATAATAGGAGAAATGTCCCATTAGTGATATTTCTCCCGTTGTCCTAGGGAGGAACGCCCACTTTGCATCTCATTAGAGATGCAAAGTGGGCGTTAGGAATTCAGGCGCTAAGACAAGGTTTCACCCGATAGCGTGACCTTGCTAATATAGCGATAAAATTATCGCCGCTTTTCGGCCGAAAATGGTCGCAAAAGCGGCGACAATTTTATATCGACGCCTTGTAGATATGCCCACATATGAGGAAAAGAATAAGCTTCACCTTTGACCTTGTCCGCGTAGGTTCAATGCAATGTTGTTGGTCTGAACGGGTGTTTTCTGTATTGGTTTCTATCATAACTTGATGTGGTTTTTCGTTCGGATCTTGTTGTAGCCTGAAGTCCTTGGGGCAAAACTTGCAATTTCAAAATTATGCCTGGGAATTGAGACACGTCCCAGCACTGTAAACCTTCCCATCCATCACTGCAGGATAGGAATGCAATGCCTCCTGGAGCAGGGGGGAAAGGGAAAGGCTGTTGGAAGGTTTTTGAAGGATTAACACAATGATAGAAGCTCAGTGGCAGGGCACTCAGCTGCCTGAAGTTCAGGGATATCGAGGATCAGTGATTTGGGAGCCAGAAAAGTACTTACAGCATTTGAGGCAAAGCCTGGGAAATCTGTACCTTGCTGAAGGTTGGGTTTAGTGAACTATGGGTCATATTTGCAAAGGGATTGCGCTAACGGAGCGCCATTTCTTAGGACACTCCGGTGGCGCAATGCCCTCTTCCATATTTACAAAGTGGCGTTAAGGTATCTGCATGAAAGGGAAGTGCAATGGCTGTTGCAATGGGCGTTCCACTGCAGCACCCATTGCTTTTTGACCCTGCTCCAGATTTACAAGGATGCGTAAATATGAAGCAGTGCCAAAAACTAACGACACTGAATAACAGGTGATAGATTGGCGCAACAAGGAGAAATACTTTTATTTCTCCCCGTTTTTGCTCTTTCTATGTGTGCTGCAGTAAGGAGCAAAACACATTTAAAGATTGTTTATGTGCAGGAAGGTGTCCATTCCTGCACTATAACAACCATCCCTGCAACACAGACACCCAGGCACCCTTGGTATGGCGTATTCCTGCACTTTGAACTGATGCAACACAGCTAAATTGCTTGCAGCACAGTGCTGTGCCATTTCTTTGTAAATACACCCCTTTGTGTGATGTGCTTAAACAGGACCTGTATGGCAAATGTCCGATGCTGGGTGAAGAGTCAATTGAAGTCAGTGTTGTGCTGATTAAAGAGTTCAGAGAATTTTTCTGTGCAGCACACACTTTAAATAGAACCATTAGTTTAATTAATACGAGCGAATTTAAGTTTTTTAAAAGACAGGATTCTGTTTATGTGCAAGTGACATTGGTGGGTGCCCACATTGATATCTCTTGGGGGCACAATGCCTTGTTGTCCTTAGTGAGGTGATCAATGTTAACATGGTCAGTAAATATTTACTCCTGGTATTTAAATAATACGTATTCCCCTTTTATTTCCATGGACCTCACACTGCACACGTAGCACAGCATACACTAAACATTAATTCATATGAGGATTCATTGATTTACTATTTTGCAGAGTTGGTGAATAATACTAAAGCATATCTCAAACATCACAGGCACTTGATAGCTTTCAGTATCAGTATCAGTATCAGTTGCTGTATAGCGCTCCATGCCAAACTTCTGCTTCTTCTGGGCGCTGTAAAATGAGACACCTTACGATCACCCAAGATACTGGGAGTGAATTTATTGACCTTGGAAGGATTGAAGCTTGAGTTGATTTTGGGGAGATACAGGGGTATATTTAAAAGAAATGACGCTAACTAGCGTTAGCATTAGTTAGTGGCAATTTTCGTAACACTGCCTATCGCCGAAAACTATCGCCCTGTTACCGACGTATGTACAATACGTTGCTACGGCACGATAGTATCAGCTACACGTGGCGAAAACTGCCGCTAACAGTAGCACCGAGTCGATAAAAGTTTTGCCGCTAGTGAGAGAAAAGTGACGAAAGGCCAATTAGAGGCAAAAAAAACTCACGTTAGTCAGCCCAAAGTCACTTTTCTACCTCTAGAGGCAAAAGTAGCCTATAAGTCCACCATCAATGATAAAAATAAAATAAAAACAATGGATTTCAAAATGGAACAGCCAGTGCCAAGTTCAGTACATGTAAACAACCCCTCCAAACACTCCAACAAGCAGGATTACCAGACATAGTCCGAGGGAAAGAGGAAATGCAGATGCAGGGCTCCATTCATGTAAAGTTGCACATCACTGGGGAAAACCAGTCATGCAAAACTTTTCATAGTGCTTTCCTTGCGACACCATGGCAGGTGAAGCCTGGAAGCGTGGACAGTCCCCAGGGCTCGGAGGCTTTGCTGGGCCTGCGTCTGAGACCCGGCGTGGGAGGAGGAGGTGCTATGGAGTTGCTGCGGCCTGACGGTGGAGGCGGGCTGCGTCGGGACCAAGCCTTTGGGTCGTAACTGTAGACAGTGAGGCATCGACGATGACCCTTACCTGGTGGTGAAATCTGGCAGGTCAGATGGAGATTCGATGCTGACCTGTGTGAGAAGACCGCCTGGTGCCACTCGGAGCTGTGATCGATAGAAGCGCTCCTGCGCACCAACGCAGGAAGGTCTGCATCATATAACACGCGCTACCACTACACTAGTGTGCACGGAGGAGATTGCCAATGGTGGGCCGCACCTCTCTGCACCACAGGCCGGAGGATGTTAAGCTGCCTCGACGCTGTGGAGGGTGAGGCCCCTGAGCTGCGCCAAACTTGTGTGGCGGAAAAGCTGCATCTTCATGCCTAAGGGCTCCCTCTTGCATCAACTGCATCCAGAGGTTCCCCAGTCGACTTGACAGTGACTGCTGTACTCAGGCTTGTGAACTCGCACCTGGCTGAGGCTCCTGCTGGCTGAATCACAGATTCAGAGAGAGCGTGGCGGATTGAGCACCGGTGTCAATGTCCAGATGAGGAGAAGGTGGGACGGGGAGCGGAGGAGGCGTGGGGGTCATGTTGGGCCTTGTCAATGTACAATGCACTCTCACCCTGTGCCTGCTGATGCACCACACACTCCCCACACCAAAAGGGGTTTAGTCTACGGGTAGCGCATTCACGCTCTGTGTTTTTATGTGCACTATTCCTGATGCCTGTGCACATCCATCACCAATTGGTCTATAGACTAGGTGTGGTGTATGCACGTTACCTTTCTTCACTGTTTCCCACAGCTTCTTATGAGCAACAGACTGTATGCCTCTCCTGCCCAACCTAATCCTGTGTCATTCTCTTTTCTCCTACTTTCTACCCCAATTCTTGTTTTTAGAAATTACAGGCAATTGTACACAGGCATGCTAATGTAAATGTCCGGATGATGATCCTAATATGCTTTGCAAGCATCGAAACGCCGTCAACTTAATGTACACCATATACACTTTTCTACTGAATATTGTTCATGTGCAATGGTGTCCTACTATATTTTGTTTGTAACATTTGAATGTGCTACATACAAACAACTTACTCTGCCTGAGCCTTTTCTGTTACACATTGTTCGTCCTATTCTCTAAGTTGGATGCAGGCTTGTGTCCCACTTCAAATGTCTTTTGTTAATTTTTTGTGAAACTAATTGAATATTAAATATTTGTACGGCTGTATAGCCTCAAATATAGTACTGATTGGGTCTATATTTATCTTTTGTTTGTTTATTTTTCTGTTTAGGGACCACTGTGTGTAAACTAGTTAACTACCCAAGGTCCCTGACCAATTGTAATTGGGCCCCCATTGTTTTAGAAAGCATGTTAAGCGCAATCACCGGATTGCAAGGGTTCCGAACTCGTATTCCCCTTGTCTTAAGTGGGTCACTCCCCTAGCTCCTCTCGTTTTGCCCTTTGCCCTCAACTTCTCTATTCCCCCCCACCTTCTTACTCCAATTGGGCTATGTCAGACCACACATCTTTATATTCAGACAATTACAGAAAGAGAATCCTTGAAGGACCATCCTTGTTCACTGATTCTACAGACACTCCAATTAACACCAATGCTTTCCTCACTGAGCAACTAGAGAAGTGCAGGAAGAAATATGTTCGATTACAGCTTATGATACGCATGCTGATGGAATACATAAAGGCCAATATTATTCCCTCAGGCCTACAGGTTAGGAACATTCCAGGGTTATTTACTGACATTAACAAGTACATCACAATTTTCAGCTAAATCGGCACAACATGCTCCAGGCACTGAATGGTGCTCGGTATCGACACAACCACCGAAGAATTACAAAAACTGACCGAAGACATCAGTGACCTAGAAAAACAGATTAAAGACAGTAACCCAGTAGCAGATTGCAATAAACTGATAGAGCAGGTACAAAAAACAGTGGATGAATTTCATCGCTTAGAACAGAACAAAATAACTATCAAAGTAAAAAAAAGATATCAAAATTTATACACAAGAGAGGGCATATTCCTATTTCCACAAGGATTTCTATCTCAACAGATCCTATAACAATCCCCAAAGCGCCCGACCCTGGGGTCGGTATAACAGAAGAAATAATTTAGTGGGCTTCTCGGACACATTCGCTGAATCATCGGACAATTCAGGTCAAGGAGAAGGGCCTAGTACATCTAACCGAACCCCAAACGGTCCTTTTTTAGGACGAGGCCAGAAGGACACCCCAAAAAGAGGCAGGGTCAAGCAACAACAACGTTGGTACAATTCACCAGGGGAACGCCAGATTCGTCACAAGCATTACCAATGTTAACCGACCCAATTGAGATAGTAGCCCCCAACACCAATCCAGTAATACCCATGTTTAACCTCTCTATTCACGTACTGTCTGACTCAGAGCAAACACTTTGAAGCAAAGGCCTTTCTTTTGTTTTGACAATCCACCCCAATTTTCTGGATCTACAGACCAAACTCTTAAGGTTCTTTTGTAAGATACGCTTAAACAGCTATTTTTTGCTTAACTCTAAGCCAGGCCACACGTCCAATACCCCATTACGGCCACCATCTACTTTCTCACCCTTCTCCAGCATGGTTCCTGGGGAAATACTCACATTTGAGAAAATGGTCCTCAACAATGTCACACAACTCGAAACATCACATCGCATCATTCCATATAATATCTCAGTGGAAGACAGAAGTCATCAACCTCAGAGCCAATCAAACCCTTATTGTTAAACCATCATCATCATCATCATAGTCTTTATTCGAATTTAAAATTCATACAAGACACAAACAAATACAAAATAAAACAACTATTAACATTCCCTATACAATACATAAAATCGTTCAATAAATACTTAAAAATTAAGTTTAAGAAAAGCATTAAACATGTCAATAGACTGGAGATGAATTGGTATGTATAAAAATTCAATACAAAAGAATAATATATCCATTAGGACAAAGATTAAATCAGCCGTCATCCCATCGACATGTAACCTCACGGAGGTACTCCCGGAGTTTTCTTAAAAGCCTTGTTCCTTAGAGACCAAGCCCAACCCAAGTATTTAGCTAAAGCGATTGAAACAATCGATAAAGTGCTTGTGCATAAAATTCTTAGAGCAACGGCACAACTCCTTGTGCCCAGAGTTTTGCACATAGGAGACAACCACCCTCGTCTAGGGATAGCATTTACAGGACAAACAAACAAAAAGTGGGCAATTGATTCATCTTGGAAGCCGCAAGCAGGACATATTTCTACGCTTGCACCAAACCACCCACTTGTAAGGGACCTGAGTGGAAGAGAACCTACTCTAAATTGAAAGTAGAGTTTCCTACCACTAGGTTTAGTAATCAAATCCCAGTAGGGTTCTAGAGCAGGTGTAACCTTAGCCTCCAGATACCGACTGGTCATCCTAGAGCAGTTGATATCGCTCCAGGCTCGGTAATCAACCTGTTCCCAGTAGATCATTTTCAGGAATCTCTTGGGAGGAAACAAAGCAGCCACTGGGTCACTCCACAGCCCCTCCAGTCCCAGGTCTATCAGAGACTCGCGGAGGCTCCTCAGCCACCCGATCTTGTGGAACATATCAGATTTTATTACGTCCATAAGACCCGCTGCATATGAAGAAAGCTCAGGGGCGGTCCAAAGCCTCCGCCAGTATAAGACCGGGCGAAGTTTGGCTAAGTCCTTGATAGCCTTCCTGCCTAGATCATATCACAATGGCACCAGGGGCGTGCTCTGTGGGAGGCCAGTTATGCTACGGAAGAATTTATTTTCGACTACTGTTAAAGAAATTAACGCGTCGAAACCCCATAGCTCAGCCCCATACAACACAGAGCTTAGGGCCTTGGCCTCATAAACTTGGAGCACAGGTTTAATTGGCTTGGTAAAAGATTTTTTGTGCTCACTGATCAAGGCTCCCGATATCTGTCTAAATTTCATGGTGGACGTCTCAATGTGCCTGCTCCACTTGTTGTCATTTGTCACATGCATACCTAGGTAGACGAAGTTGTTAACCTCTTCAAGCGGCTGCCCATTCATAAGGAACTTTCTCGCTTTATAGCTTGAGTGTGGGTTAAAAACCATAAGTTTGGTCTTGGTCATGTTTACCTCCAGACCGTATTCATGGCAAAAGTCTTCAAACACTGACAAAGCCCTTTGCAGACCACTCGGAGTTTTAGATACAATAAGAGTGTCGTCCGCAAACATCAGTATCGGGGCAATCAAACCCTTATTGTTAAACCAGCTGATAAGGGGGGCAGAATAGCTCTCCAAGAGATAGAGGTGTACAAAAGTGAAATAATTATACAACTGCCCAATATAGATCACTACTGCAAATGCCCACCAACCCTACCAGAGAACTCCAAAAACTCATTCTTCAGTGACCAATGAAGGTATAGAACAAGGGTTTTTAAGGAAACTTTAACATCAGTTCCTTAACACAAAGTCACCTCGCACCCCTGTTATCTATACCTTACCCAAAATACACAAAAATCAAGAAAACCCACCTGGTCGCCCAATAGTTTCCGGTTGTGGTTCAATTTTAGAACCACTGGGTCAATATGTAGATTTCTTCATCAGATATTTAGTTCCTAAAACAAAGTGCTACATCCGTGGCAGTATTTCAATGATTAATCTTGTTGAAAGCCATCTATTCAACCCCGTCTCTGATACCCTGTGTACTCTGGATGTGGAATCGCTCTATACTAATATCTCCCAGTTTGACTCTCTACTAGTCATTAAGCAACTCTTTAACACACGCCCACGACCTCATGCTGTACCTACCATCTTCATACTACAACTACTGGAAATATGTCTAACTAGAATTATTTTCCTATTTGAAGACCAATACTACCAACAGGTCAAAGAGACCTCAATGGGGGCCGTTTTTGCCCCCAACCTGGCCATACTTTATATGGACAATATGGAGACTAAGCGCATTCTATCACCAATAAATCCTTTCCACACTACGATTGCAGTGTGGAGGAGATACATTGACGATATCTTTATGATTTGGCAAGACTCAGAGGCAACCATGAAACAGTTCCTCCATTGGTTGAACAATAACTGCGAGGGTCTCAACTTTACTATGACGCATAGCAAAACTGTAATTCAATTTTTTGACCTCAATATACAACACCAAGAGGGCATACTAATCACAAACCTCTTTAGAAAACCCACTGAGCACAACACACTTTTGAGATATGACAGCAACCATCCCCGTGCCCTAGGAGACTCACTTCCCTATTCACAGTTCCTACGCATTAGGAGGAACTGCACATTAAAAGAAGATTACCTCCGTGAAGCCAAATTCCTGAGTAATACATTGACAACAAGAGGTTACCCACGCAGACTAGTTCGCAATTCCCTGAAAAGAGCCTGGTATCGCCCAAGGGATTGTCTCTTGGAACCCAAAGAGAAACTTTCACAAAATCACCTAGTATGTGTCACCACCTTTTCACCTGTCTTTCATACGGTATGCAAAAGCATCCTTAAACACTGGAATGTCCTCAATGCAGGCATACTTAATTTGGAACGCCCACAATTTGCATTCCGAAAGAGCAAAAACATAAAGGACCATTTGGTATGAGCAGCCTTACCCACAACAAAACCCACAGGAACACTTAATGATCACTGGGGTCTAGATCCCCTGAGAGGGCATGTCAAATGTGGTAACTATGTTGCATGCAAATTTACCATTGAATGTAAGGAATTTGTCTTTGGCAAAATCAAAATGAAACATAAACAATTCTCTAATTGCAATACTTGCAACGTTATTTATGCCATACTGTGCCCTTGTGACAAATTCTATATTTGCCAGACAACACAAAAGGCACGGGTAAGGATCTGCCAACATCGCAGCCGACTATGCTGCAGGACACCAAATGTCCCCCTTGTGGAACATTTCTTGGCGTCAGGACATACTGAGGATGACATACGCTGGACTATCATCAGTGTCATCAAACCACCTCCAAGGGGCAGGGACCTCACACAGCTCCTCAACAAGAAGGAACTTGAGTGGATTTTACAAACTGGAAGCATACACACTGGACTTAACCGGCTGGAGAAGTGGACCACTTTAATAAAACTCTGCTTGGACCCTTCACCAACTGTTGTCCCACCCAGCTTATGCTTCTGGCTCCTATTATGGCATTTCTTTATTAACTGTCATGCTAGCCCGTTATGTTTCCTTCCATGTTTTCTCCTTATTTTCCTTCCATGCTTCTCTGTTAATTGTGTATTTCCAATTTCCTTCTTTTCCATCTCCCCGCTCCAGTTTTGCCGCCATTTATGTACACAGCCCCACATGCCTATCTCCTCTGGCAACTACCGGGTCACATGACCCCATTTACCAACCAGCCCTTAGCAATCACCACACAACTTTTACTGTTCCAATATGACCGCCATTCTCACATAGCCTTCTCCTATGATACCACCCTGGTCACATGACCATGCTCGCCAATTAAATCTCTGCTTATAAACAGCTGTCTTCTCCGGCTTCCACAAACCAGCTGTATTGATGCCGGCAGGAAGCAAGCCCTTGTCCTTGAGGCTTTACAACGAGGTAAGCGTCCACACAGGCATGCTCATGTAAATGTCCTGATGATGATCCTAATATGCTTTGCAAGGATCGAAACACTGTCGACTTAACGCACACCATATACACTTTTCTACTGAATATTGTTCATGTGCAATGGCGTCCTACTATATTTTCTTTGTAAGATTTGAATGTGCTACATACATACATCAGAAAGTGATGGTTCAAATCAACATAGAAGAATACCAACACCAACTACCCGAATTACTACTCCAAATGAAACAACGGAAACAACCACATCAGCTTCTTTTTTAGAAGGAGGCACCACCAACGGAGAAGACTCAGGAGGAGTCAAAGAACCAGAAAAAACCAAGGATTTACCACAAACACGCTTGACAACGCTGAAACAGAACAAACAAAAGAAAGGGGGACACAGAATGACCTAGTAATCAACATTTCAGATTACCATTTATCCAATATTGAATCAAAAGTATTGCAAAAAGGCACTTCTTTTGTACCGACGTCGTATACTAACAGCCTGGAAATAGAAATCAGTTTCTTTAAATTGATGAGAAAACTTCGGTTAAGACACTATTTTGAAAATGTAGCAGAATTCACCACCTCTTCTGACGAAGATTCTCTTAAAGGCTTAAAAACCAAAAGTACCTATATGGCACCCATAAGCCACAAAAGCTTGGACACGTTTGAAACCCTTGTGAAACAGGACCTACAGAAATTAAACTACCACAAACGACGTAAATTCAAAAACTTTACACAAAAGGAATGGGGGATACTAAAATCCCTAGCAAACAGAACAAACATCACGTGTCAAAAATCAGACAAGGGCGGAGCATTGGTTATTCTTAATACCAACTTCTATGAAGAACAAGTGGAAATCCACCTATCAGATGAACATACCTATATGAAATTGGATCTCAACCCTACAGAACAAATCCATGAAGTTTCAAAAAGCATTGTTCAAAAAGCCAATGAAATGGGCACCATCAATGAAAAAGTAAAGAAACACTTAATTCAAAGCAATCCAAAAAGCCCTACCATATATATGGTACGAAAAATACATAAGAATTTGACAAAGCCACCATTTCGACCTATAGTGTCTACCAGAAACAGTCTCCACGAACCAGTTGGGAAATATTTGGATAAATATCTACAACCAAGCGTCACCAAATTATCTACTCATATCAAAGACACAACGGATTTCCTCAAAAAATTTCAAAAAGTCACGAAACACAAGAACGAATCCATCTTAATGTGCACTATAGATGTTAAATCCCTCTACACATCTATCCCACACCAATTAGGTTTGGAAGCAGTAGAACAAGCACTCCTTCAAAGTGAATACAGTACGGATTTACAAGTTTTTTTGATGGAACTGATGTTTTTCACACTACAACATAGCTATTTCAAATGGAAGACAAACTGGTTTTTGCAGAAGACTGGTACATCAATGGGAAATTGTGCCGCTCCCACTTACGCTAATATTTTCATGGGAATGTTTGAAGAAAAATTCATCCTAACTAACCCAACATGGCAAACTCATCTAAAAATGTTCGTACGATTCATAGACGACATTTTCATACTATGGAACGGATCAATATCAATACTCACTAAGCTACTGGATGAACTGAATGACATAGATCAAAGAATTCAATTTACCTTTGATATTCAAACAGACATTATCAACTTTGTGGATGAAAAAATTATACAGACCAATGAAGGATTTCATACAGATCTTTTCAGAAAACCAACTGACAAAAACAACATGCTATCTTACGACAGCTTTCACCTGAGTTCTCTAAAAAACAACATGCCATTCACGCAAATACTCAGAGTTATCAGGATAGTATCTGATCCCAATATCAGGATGACACAAATTAATGAAATGCTTAAACGTTTTCGAAATAGAGGATACCCAGAATTCATTTTGCAACAGGCAGAAAATAGAAGCAACACCTATCAACAGGATTACAGCATTATCAGCCACAAAAAAAACTATCGACAATCGAACCACCATAGTCTCCAAGTACTCGACTATGAGTAAATGCTTTAAAAATATCATCAAAAGACATTTGCCAATACTTAAAGTGGAACCCGATTTTAAGAATATCTTTGAACAAGAACCCATCTTCGCGTACACTAGAGCTAAAAACTTGGGAGAAATCATCAAAACCCCAACAGATCAGAACTCACAAATCCAATACAAAGGAACAACAGCATGTTGGAATTGCAATAATTGCAATAACATTATCCTGGGCTCTAACATCACACACCCCATGAAAGGTTATATCATTAACCTCAAAGTAACGGCCACATGTGATACTGCGAACACGATACACCAACTAAAATGCCCATGCGGTAAAACTTATGTCGGACAAACAGAAAGGAAAATTAAAACCCGCATAAATGAACATAAAAGCAACATTAGAACCCAGAATCTCAAATCTACAGTGGCGACTCACTTTTTAGAAGCAGGACACAACATCAGCCAACTGAAATTCAATATTTTGGAAATTATTGTAAAAGTGGAAGGCAAAGACAATCATAAAACTCTATTACAACGAGAAAATTATTGGATTCGAACATTAAATTCGATGAAACCATATGGAATGAATGACCGGATGGAATTTACATGTTATCTCTGATTGATTGAACTCATTAATTGAATTTATTAACACCATTATATGTTTATTGTTTTTCTGTTTTATATGTTTATCAATGAATGAACTATCATTTGATAGCAATCAGTCCTATGTTGATCTCTAATAGGCAACTTTCACATATATCGGTAATTGACACAGCGTTCACACACTCGCGAAGACATCAGGCGGGACGGCTAACCGAACGCGCTGACAATTCATGGCACAATAGTAAGTAATTCTAGAGCACGCAATTCCGTAGACTTTTTTCTGTAAGCGATAAGAAAGCGAGGCACTCTATGGCGCACGCACAACTGAATGAGGTCGCGCTTCCAGAGGAATTTAAATACCAAACTTCAACCGCACACAAACACGTTTGGCTTTTTGAGTTTATTTTAAGTTTTTTCACTACATATCTACAATCGTTTTCCCGACTTCATGTCGATATTTTTGCAATATCATCACACGATCAATAGATAGTCACAACGAGCGCATCAGATAAGCACTACAACACATAGAAATGTCAACCAACGTTTTTAAACATGCTTTTGAGAGACAATAGAAAGACGCATATAATATAGTCCTCTGTATCATTTATTTTTAGATATTCCCCGGAAGAAGGCTTAACGCCGAAATGCATTGGGATATGTAACATTGTGACATTGGTAAATACGATGCATCATTGAAATGACAAAGAATTTCATGATATAAATAAATGAAACTCAAACCATTGACAAATCGTCAAGAAACTTTATTGAAATGAACTTGAGAAACTATTACATAAATCGATACTCCAGTGCCCAGGGGACACACCCAACCTTTGAGGGTTTGCTACTCACCTTTTGATTCTACGCACTCCCTTGTTCAGAGAAGTGACACCCTGCGAGCACGGATCAACCTGACGTAAATCAGTTTTAACATATGAACACAAGCATTTGCAGTGCACGTACTATCTCTACAAACTACATACAAACAACTCACTCTGTCTGAGCCTTTTCTGTTACACGTTGTTCGTCCTACTCTCTAAGTTGGATGCAGGCTGGTGTCCCACTTCAAATGTCCTTTGTTCATTTTTTGTGAAACTAATTGAATATTAAATATCTGTCCGGCTGGACAGCCTCAAATATTTTACCGATTGGGTCTATATTTATCTTTTGTTTGTTTATTTTTCTGTTTAGGGACCACTGTGTGTAAACGGTTTGGATGTGTCACACTCTTTTACAGCATTTCCGTTGTGGGTGTTCTAATGTAGTGTAGTTACTTTATTTTCTGTTGGATGGAAAAAAATGTCAGTTTCATTTTAAATGCTCATTTGTTGGTAGTTTGTAGATGTTGAGGTCTATAGGTTTATTTTTACCTGCTATTTGGATGAGTTTATGATTTATTATTAATTTATGTTTAGTTACTTTCTTATATTGATTTGGTGTTTTTTTCTTGGCAGTTTATCATTTTTCCAAGTCATAGTTTTTTCTTTTAGCAAGTATATGGAAAGAGATGGAAGTTGGAGAATGTTTTATTAATTATTTGCTATTTTACATTTTTAAGTTTATCAACAAGTACATTTTAGTTTAATATAAGTTTTACTTACTTGGGTAGGTAGTTGTTAAGATTTATATATTTCTTCTTGTTGCAGGGATTGTTCTCTGGAACAGAACTATGCATGTAACCATAGAGCATCAGTATGTAGGGACTGAGTCATAAATACCACCTCAGTGCCCATGAGTCAGAGTCTGACTGGATACAGTGCCTCATTTGCCCTCCTACCATACCAGGGAAATAAGTGAATTAGCACCCCCAGAACACAACACTCTCAACACTCTCAGGGATTGTGGTAGCAGGACATACCCTTTCACTCTCTCACTAGTACCCATCCACAATAAGATGACCAGGAGACATGAAGAAAGCTTACAATATTTATTCAAATTATTGTGCTCTAAAATGCAGTACACTTGCCACAGTAGGAAAACAAATGCATAACAAAAATACAGTTAGCATGGTTAATAATCCACATACCATAAAAAGCGCTGTCATTTTATAGGACAGAGTGACCTAACCCTCCCCTTGCTACTAAAGCTAAATGATTATATGAAAGATCTCTGAGATTATCAGCAAACCCCATACATTTGCATACACAGATGGACGCTGTACGTCCCAGCGGACTCAGTGCTCATATCTCAGAACTCTCATTCCATCTGTGTGTTTGTGGCTCATGTACTCATCTAAATGATAGAACATGTATGCACATAAACAACAGCTGCATTCTTGTGTTATGTATAGGTGCTAGTGCCTGGCCAGAAAGAATAACAAGAGACATTGCTGTTTGATCTTGTCGGTGGTGCTCATACTAAATCCCAGAGAAAGAACAGAATGTGAAAACATATACAGGTTCCATGTGAAAGTGCAGTGTGGCACAAAGGCAAGCGTGTTTATATAGTAACGTGTGCAATGGAAAATTAGGGCTATAACATGTTCGGTTAGGCTAACATAGGGAAAACTACAAAGGGCCATGCAAGAAACACATGACACCCTCCTCTTGGTCAGGATAATAGCACCAAAGAGATAATAAGTGGTACTAGTGTACTCAATAAGTGAACATACTCAAAGGATTTATTATAAAAATATAAACAAATAAAAGAAACCACAATTTAAAGGTAAATGGCAATTTAGAAAAAATTGTCAAATCAAGGTGCTTCAGAGGAATCCATAATGTTACTCTCCATTTCATAGGCCAAAGACTCCATCAAGGAAGCCCACTTCCCACATAATGATTAGTCAACAGCCCAAATCACGGGATCTAAATAACAAACATGCTCTTCGGTCTCAGCCGGCGCTGAGACAATTACTGAGCGGCCTGCATCAATGTTATTAGAGTCTGTTTCTTCTGATTCATGTGCTGATGCACAGAGCTCCTCGTATGCTAAAGGCTCAAACCTCGCATTGTGCAGAAGTATCAAGCCCAAAGGACAGTTCTGAAAATGGGTTGCTAAGGGACTCAGTAGCAGTCCAAAGTCTAAGGTGACGTGAATCTGCGAAGCCAGGCATATGTCCAGTGCCCATTCAAAGTGACACCAGATGCAGTGGAACACAGCTTGTATGCAGGAAAACCAGGCAGGCCGTAATGTCAAAGACCAATCAAGATCCAATTCTTGTAGTAGGAGCATTCCACAGATATGTTTCATACGCTCATGGTAGTGTTGGAGCGATGCTGTTTCCAGAGCACCAACAAAAGGATCATCCATTGCGGAGAAGCAGGAAAAGAATTAGAATGGAACAAATGGGGAATAACAGCCATGGGAATCCTCCATATACACTAGAAAAAATGAAGTGGATAAAAGCTGGGACTACGCCAAAGATGGTCTGAAAAAAACTAACAAGGCCGGAGCCAACAAACTTAAAAAAGTGGGCCAGGCCAGCAGTACTAAAGGCATTACAAAATTTGATACACCAATTCCCTGAAATGCAGGGGAAGGTTAGTATATAACAATGAGTGTATTTCTCAAGAGGTTCTATTTACCTGCAATTCAAAGGTCTTGCGAGCAGATGTAAGAGCTACTTCTTTTGAAACAATAATACTTTGACTCTGCTCAGCCTGTTAAAGTCTGCCTTCAAAGTTGAAATTGAAGGCCACAGTGAGCTATCTAACATCCCATGCCGAGGGGGAAACAGGACGTTGTTGCAACAAATGACTAACTGGGAAACGGATACAAAATACATGACTCCAGCCCGCATTCCGCAAAAAGCTTGATCTCTAAGCGTTACATAACTTCCATTAGAGAGTACCATAAGGAAGGAGTAATTGCAGGAACCGGGACTCCTTTTAAAAAACAAGCTAAATTGGGCACCAAAGTGTTTAACGCTCCGTGAATTTATACATGTTTACAAACAAAGTGAGCGCCCAACAGTAGAGTCGCATTCTTCACCAGTGATAAAAACGTCCTTGTCGCTATGTTCACAACGATAGGCAAAGGGAAGTGATCATACTTCATGTATGTTGCTACTACCTAAGGGTACGTATCTACCTACAGGAAAATGTTCCATGCGAGCAGCTAATTGAAATGTCAAAATAGGCAGTGAAATATCTCCGTGAGTGAACCACACTGCTGAAGGCGTTTCAGCTATAGTGAATGAATGAATGAATGAATACCCACTTATATAGCGCATGGCTACCCTAGGGCATCCCAGCGCTGTTAAAGACCGAGGACACTGTCAGGCATTAGAGGATGTTCTTAAACAGGAATGTCTTCAGTTGCTTCCTAAAGGCAGTATGATTTAGTTCATGCCTGATGTTGTCAGGGAGTTTATTCCATTCTTTAGCTGCTTAGCTTAGTGAAAGTGAGTTGTTCTAATTTTTCTAAACGCTGCATTTTGCAGGTCACGTCTTTCATGGCCATTAATTGTTGCTTATGTGTTAAATTAAAGATGCAAACAAATCAATACATTTCAAGTAATGCCATGGAACATGCCAATTTTTAAGTGTTTGAAGTGTCCAGCTAAACTGCATAATAGATCTAAGCTGACTTTGCCCATGATACAGCATTGACATGTCACTTTGCGCGATATCAATACCAGATGATACAATATTGTTTAAGTTAAAGATACAAGATGACAACCTATCAATACTATTATCATAAACAGCATGCAATTTAACCAAATTATCTTAGTCAATTTCTCTTAAGTGTACAGCAGCTTAGATCTGGGATAATTTCCAAATTTCATTATAGGTGGCATATATAAATCTTTTAGAATGAGAGGATTTGGAAGAGAGGATTTGGGACTTAAACGAAAATCTAATAAATTCATGTCCTCAGACAAGAGAGAAAAATGTTGTTTTACTGCAGACTGTGTGGAATGTTCCAACCATTGTTGACATAACTTTCCCATAGAATAAGTGGTAATAGTGCCAAAACGTGTTAACTGTAAATATCAGTATCAGGTCTGTTTGATTTAAACCCAGGCGTGGATTTGAGAAAACAAGCATGATAACCAATAATGTCTACTGGCCACAATAACAACCCGCCAGGACTCAAAAACGAAGAGTTAAATTTACCATTTTGCACCATGCTATTTAATTGTTCCTCTATGTAATTTGCAAAATTCTGCCAATTCATTAAAACAGACAACAGAGGGGATGGTCATGGCATTAATTTCTTTAATTTTAGCCAGTCCTAGACAAGTAGTCTGCTGGATTGTTTCATTCAAGAAAATCATTAGTGTGGGAATCAAACAGGCTTGAAAGAAAGTTTCTGTGCCCTGAACTTGTCAGGACTTCATACCTCAAATCAATTTAAAGTAATAGCGGCTTTCCGGTAATCCTAAGATTTTAGGGCAAACTGGTTGACAAATGCAGTAGTATAAGCTTATTTTGAGTGAACTTATATTTCTTTGGCGGTGTTGGATTTAATTTAAAAGAGGATGACATAGGGTCTAAAGTGTCATTTCCCATAAAATAAGTATATTTAGCCCCTAACTGTAGCCTGTATATGCGCTTTCCCCACGGATCTCTCCCTATACGATCCTTTACAAGCAAATGGTACCCAAATCAAGATCTCACAATCTGTCCCGCATTTGGTTTGAACGACGAAGACAAGATACATATAATTTTTTTTGCTCTGAGTATCATAATCTACGTCGCAAATAGATAGTGCCCATCTTCTTTGATATGGAAACAAACAGTCACTTGGCAGCTTTTAGGATTTTAAAAAGTGATACATCGACAAAACCAGTATTTGCAGTCAGCAAATTCCTACAAGTTTTTTAGTTTAACAGAACAAAAATGTTAAAGCCAATTGCTTAAAGATGTGCCAATATTGCTAACTAAATAGGTCTTTTTAATTAGATTTCTCTTTGCAGATTAGTATACGTTGCACTATGCATGGTCACTTTATAGTCTTACTGTACTGCTTTTTGGTGCCCTTGAGAGGATGTTGTTCTATATAATTGCATGTGGTGGTCTGTAAATGGCAAATTTTTATAACGTTGCTTAGGTCAGGAGAACAACATTTTAAAGCCAACTGCTTTTAGCAATGTTCCCATTGTTTCTAATGAAATATGCATTTTAAACCATCTAGCTTTTTGCATAGTAGTACTAGTTGCACTTTGCACGGTCATTTTATGGACTTATTGCATTGTCTTGTACTGCTTTGAAGGAACGGTGCTTATGAAATTACACTAGGTGGTTAAGACGCTTTATCTTTGTCTAGCTTCAAGCGCATGATGATGAACTGGAATTGTTTTATTGTAGAACCTGAGATGATTATCGTTATCTTTTTTAAACATATTCCCTCTAAATGTGATCAATATGTATTATGTGTTTATGTGTTCGTACTGTTACATTTTTTCTGTGTACACTTTGATGGCTATTCATAACCAAATAAAGTATATTTAGCTTTTTGCTTTTTGGGACTTTCTGGAAGGAGAGTTGGACAGTGTCTCCATAGGGTATAGTTAAAATATAGGAAATGGTGCCAATAATGATGATAGCAGAACATAACAGCATAGCTAGTCAAATTAAGATATAGCTCTTCTGATTCAAAAACAGTATACTACGCGAATTCAGAAAGCATAACATTCACAGTGTCAGCATCCCAATCATCTGAATGTAACCCTGGTACTATTACATCCCCTATAGAAACTTTAAACACATATGATATCTGCAGGATGTATTGAAAGGAAACTTCTCCCAACCAATTCCATCACTCACAGGAACAGCCGAAATGTCTCTTTTCATTTTATGTGGTACAAGATGTGATATGTGAAGCAAGTAGTGTGTCAGGAAAAATGCGGAAGGAGGACTTAGCCTCTTCCACCATCAGCCTGGAAGTATCAGCATTGATGGCGCTCACAGGCTACAAAGAAATGTCTTGCGAAAAACAACAGCTATCCTGTGGCATACTATTAAGTATTAGATACATGATGTAGTTTGACTTGTTCAATGGAGAGAATGTGTTTGTCTTTAGAACCAGGAAGTTATGGCAAAATCTCAGTTTGTGTACCTTGAAGGCCAAGAAACGGGAGCATGAGACGTTGGGTCGAATTCTTTTTGATGGCCACCTTTTCATGAACCATATTACAATTTTTGGAAGTCAGCTGGCAACTGGAATAGCAACACCTGAAGTCAAAGGAAGAGATGCAGGCAAATGTTTGCGTGAATTAGTGTCACTGAACTCTTGTAGGTCCTATCAGACAGCACACTGGTTATCTACATCAAAGGTTGCGGCAGCCGCCACAACATCTGGACCATCATGGTCTGGAAGATACATCTTGATGTCAAAAAGCCCTTCGTATGAGACTCGCCCACCCAGACATCTTTTAGGGAGGTTATTTAATGCCTGTTGAACTTCACACATATAGTTCAACCAACCACGCCCTGTACCTAATGCCCTCTCCATTATGGACTGCTTTAAATTTCAGTTCAATCCCTCCACAACAAAATTACCCTTGCATCTATACGAGAAGATAATGCACTTGCACACCCATGGACTTCATCAAATCACGGTATGCCTTAGAGGCAAAACCTGAACCTTGGACTGAGTTGAATGTGCAGCAGGCATACGTACCAATAAAGACTTGCAAGTCTTTAATAACAGTTCAAGTGTCAGCTGAGGACTGTGGCCAAACCCAGAACCTGGACAAAGGATCTACTGCAACCAAAATAAATGTGAACCTAGTATCAGAAATTAGAGGACCGCAGTGATCTAAGTATATACATCCAAATGGTTGGTTGGAAATAAATACTTGTGTCTGTAGTGGATGAGTCACAGGAGAACATTAAATCTGTTGACAGATATCACAACATAAAGCATATTTCTTTGTTTGTTGCTATAAACCTTGCCGCCAATATCTTTGCTGTAAGTGTGAAATTGCAGCAGCCACACCGACATGAGCAGCAGCTATATCGTCACAATTAAATCATGTCTGTGGTCTGTGTTGGGAATCATATGATCACCAACACTAGGGATAGTTGGATAAGGAACATTTTGGTCATTTAAATGATAGGAATATTTAGGAGGGAAACCCTTTGGTAAGGGGATGCCGTTTTTAATAGCATACATGGCAGCCAAAATATCATTGTCAATACGAGTCTTAGAGCGAGTTATCTCTGCTATTTTAGCTATGGCTACTGCAGATTTGATGGTTTTACTTTCACACACCACGTTTATTTGATACATTTTCCAAATTTATGGAGGTTAAAGACATGAGACTAAACCTGACCAAAATGTACGTTATGGCCTGTGGCACAGGCAAAACGAAGAAGAAAACTCAGTTGGTCAAGGGACAGGTATTAACCGAGGTAAATAACTTCTCCTATTTCGGTGTTCAGTTTTCTAAATCTGGTTCTTGGAGCCCTCATTTAAGCAATAGTAAATTGAAATTTATTATAACATCAGAAGCAATATTCAAGCTTGCAATCAAAATTGGAAATAAACCTATAAAAGCGATGCTGCTTTTGTATCAAATCAAATGTATTAACAGTGTAACAAATGGGGCAGCACTGTGGGACCTATCAAATAGCAAAGTATTACAAACACAGGAGAATCATTTTATGCGCTGATTTTTGGCAGTACCACAATCTACATCCTCTCACATCGTTTATATTGGACTAGCAGTTCCTCACATTGAAGACACCATTCACATTTACACACTTTATTTTTGGCATAGTCGTTGGACTAAGTCTGGAGCCAAGTTCACTAAAGAGATAGTTAAAGATTGCCTAACTCTTGACAGTAGTGACAAAATTACCAGGTTTGCTCATGTGAAGAGCCTCTTAATGATAATAGATTTTAAAAAAATCCCTGGATGACCCTACAAGCATTTTATGTTATAGCAAAAACGAATTAAATATGCTCCTTATGAGTTTTATGGAAGACAGGCTAGATTTCAGGGAAATAAGGAAAACTCCTGTATAAAGATATATCAGAGGCATTTCATGCGGTTACATCCCAAACTATTTGTTACCTGTAAAAAATACACAAGAAATATTTTACTGCACAAGGCTACAATTAGGTATTTTAGATTATGCTTTTGCATTTTAAAAAATGGGTGCGTGAAATTATTTTTCACTTAAATGTCCCTGTAACTGAATATCGGTGCAATCAACTGAATTTTTATTTCTTTTTTGTCAATTTTATCAGGACATTAGGAAATGCTTTTTAAAACCAATATTCATAACACAGAAATTGTTTTATTTTAAGATGCCCTGAATTATTTATGTTATTTATATGCGGTAGAATTGTGATCCACAGTATCGACGTTTGTTTTTTATGCAATTAAGCAAAGGAAAATGCATGCCCATTTGGAAATATTGCTCTATGAGTCAGATCATAAGTTAATGCCTCTTTGCTAAGTACTTTGCTCTAATAATTAGCATATGAGATCCTTCTTTTTAATATATTACTGTAACAAAGCTGTATTTGCACACTATTTTACATTTATTTTATGTACTATGGAGCTGAACTTTTTTCAAATATTTAATGAATAGAATTGAGTTTTTATATGCAGATATCTTTTATGGATTTTTGTTTTAGAATAAGATAATTAGAATTGGATTGACTAGTTGTACTTCTGCTGTATTAACCTATAACTGTGGCATGCATGAGCACAAGACAGTTTGGAGAAGTTACCTGTAATACCACATTTTTGCATAGGATATTCAAAAAACATCCCTGGAAGAATTCATTTTTTTAATTGCAGCACTCTTTGCTAAGTAACTTCAAGATCTTTTACTGAACACTTAAAGGCTGCCCTCTGCCTGTCCATCCACGAAATTGAACTCAACAAGCAGTGGTAAAGCCAATACGCCTCGCCTTTTGAAACAATTAGGTGCCGATCACGATCCGGCAAAAACCGGGTACGAACCGTCGGACGGAGCATAATCTCCGTCCGACGCGTACCCGGTCGTCAATTTTTACAAACAAGGAATTACGATTCGCACGGGTACACCATTACCGTACGAATCGTAAAAAAGCCCGACTGAACAAAAAAACACCTACCAATGCGATCCGGGAAAGCGCCGACCTGACGTCGGGACGCTCGCAGCCAGCCATTCACGACCCAGGAATCACGATTCGCACCGACGTCACCCCGCACGGTGAATATTTTGCGGCAGCCAAAAACTGCCGGGAAATCAGGACGACGTGAGCAAGGACCACCAGTACGCGACGGACAGACGACGACGCGAACAAGGAGGACCAGTACGTGACGGACACACAGGACGACGCGACCAAGGAGGACCCGTACGCGACAGGACGACGGGACAAGGAGGACCCGTACGCGACAGGACGACGCGATCAAGGAGTACCAGTACGCGACGGACAGACATGGACCCGAACCTACGAGTCATCCCTGCCCTCATAGCAGTACACCTCCTCTACAGGTTACGACGCAGACGCCGCAGAAGGTCAGAATAACTAAGGGAGGGGGGAAAGTGGGGTGGGGTGGGGGTGGCACGACCAGGGCAGGCCACAAAACAACCACATAAGTCACACACCACACATGGCCTGGACATACCTGACTCCCATGCCCTGGTCACCACGAGGGGGTGGGGGCGTGTCCTGATAAGCCAGCGACCGCCACAACGGAAGTCCGTCACCACGCGAACCGGCAACACAACCAGACAGGTACGTCCCGTACCCACGCCTGAAGAGCGTGGGTACGAGTCGTACCACGCCCACACACACGTCACCCCAACAATGGCGGGACGGATCGTACCCACGTGGCAAAGGCCTGGGTACGGCCCGCACAAGCATCACATAGCGTGGGGACGGATATGTACGGACCCTACCCCCACCCCGTATGCATGGAGCGTACCCTCACCCCAAGAGTGTAAGTACGACCCGTACCCCCACCCGCGTATGCAAGGAGCGCACCCCCACCCCAACAGTGTAAGTACGACCCGTACCCCCACCCGCGTATGCAAGGAGCGTACCCCCCACCCCAACAGTGTAAGTACGACCCGTACCCCCACCCGCGTATGCAAGGAGCGTACCCCCCACCCCAACAGTGTAAGTACGACCCGTACCCCCACCCGCGTATGCAAGGAGCGTACCCCCCACCCCAACAGTGTAAGTACGACCCGTACCCTCACCCGCGGACTCACGGACCGTACCCCCACCCCAACAGTGTAAGTACGACCCGTACCCTCACCCGCGTATGCAAGGAGCGTACCCCCCACCCCAACAGTGTAAGTACGACCCGTACCCCCACCCGTGGACTCACGGACCGTACCCCCACCCCAACAGTGTAAGTACGACCCGTACCCTCACCCGCGTATGCAAGGAGCGTACCCCCCACCCCAACAGTGTAAGTACGACCCGTACCCCCACCCGCGGACTCACGGACCGTACCCCCACCCCAACAGTGTAAGTACGACCCGTACCCTCACCCGCGTATGCAAGGAGCGTACCCCCCACCCCAACAGTGTAAGTACGACCCGTACCCCCACCCGCGGACTCACGGACCGTACCCCCACCCCAACAGTGTAAGTACGACCCGTACCCTCACCCGCGTATGCAAGGAGCGTACCCCCCACCCCAACAGTGCAAGTACGACCCGTACCCCCAACCGCGGACTCACGGACCGTACCCCCACCACACCAGTGTAACTAGACCCGTACCCTCACCTCGAATGCATGGAGCGCACCCACACCGTGTATGTTCCAAGCGTACATATCCAGAAATAGGAGGTGTGTGTGCAGAGTCCTCCCAGCAGTGCCCAGAGACAGGAGGGGTGGGGGCCTATCACTCACAGCAGTGCCCTGAGACAGGAGGGGTGGGGGCCCATCACTAACAGCAGTGCCCTGAGACAGGAGGGGTGGGTGTGGAGTCCTCCCAGCAGTGCCCTGAGACAGGAGGTGTGGGGCCCTATCACTCACAGCAGTGTCCTGAGACAGGAGGGGTGGGGGCCTATCACTCACAGCAGTGCCCTGAGACAGGAGGGGTGGGGGCCTATCACTAACAGCAGTGCCCTGAGACAGGAGGGGTGGGGCCCTATCACTCACAGCAGTGCCCTGAGACAGGAGGGGTGGGTGCAGAGCCCTCCCAGCAGTGCCCTGAGACAGGAGGTGTGTGTGCAGAGTCCTCCCAGCAGTGCCCAGAGACAGGAGGGGTGGGGGCCTATCACTCACAGCAGTGCCCTGAGACAGCAGGGGTGGGGGCCCATCACTAACAGCAGTGCCCTGAGACAGGAGGGGTGGGTGTGGAGTCCTCCCAGCAGTGCCCTGAGACAGGAGGTGTGGGGCCCTATCACTCACAGCAGTGCCCTGAGACAGGAGGGGTGGGGGCCTATCACTCACAGCAGTGCCCTGAGACAGGAGGGGTGGGGGCCTATCACTCACAGCAGTGCCCTGAGACAGCAGGGGTGGGGGCCCATCACTAACAGCAGTGCCCTGAGACAGGAGGGGTGGGTGTGGAGTCCTCCCAGCAGTGCCCTGAGACAGGAGGTGTGGGGCCCTATCACTCACAGCAGTGCCCTGAGACAGGAGGGGTGGGGGCCTATCACTCACAGCAGTGCCCTGAGACAGGAGGGGTGGGGGCCTATCACTAACAGCAGTGCCCTGAGACAGGAGGGGTGGGGCCCTATCACTCACAGCAGTGCCCTGAGACAGGAGGGGTGGGTGCAGAGCCCTCCCAGCAGTGCCCTGAGACAGGAGGGGTGTGTGCAGAGTCCTCCCAGCAGTGCCCAGAGACAGGAGGGGTGGGTGCAGAGTCCTCCCAGCAGTGCCCTGAGACAGGAGGGGTGGGTGCAGAGTCCTCCCAGCAGTGCCCAGAGACAGGAGGGGTGGGTGCAGAGTCCTCCCAGCAGTGCCCAGAGACAGGAGGGGTGGGTGCAGAGTCCTCCCAGCAGTGCCCAGAGACAGGAGGGGTGGGTGCAGAGTCCTCCCCAGCAGTGCCCAGAGACAGGAGGGGTGGGGGCCTATCACTAACAGCAGTGCCCTGAGACAGGAGGTGTGTGTGCAGAGTCCACCCAGCAGTGCCCTGAGACAGGAGGGGTGGGTGTGGAGTCCTCCCAGCAGTGCCCTGAGACAGGAGGTGTGGGGCCCTATCACTCACAGCAGTGCCCTGAGACAGGAGGGGTGGGGGCCTATCACTCACAGCAGTGCCCTGAGACAGGAGGGGTGGGGGCCTATCACTAACAGCAGTGCCCTGAGACAGGAGGGGTGGGGCCCTATCACTCACAGCAGTGCCCTGAGACAGGAGGGGTGGGTGCAGAGCCCTCCCAGCAGTGCCCTGAGACAGGAGGGGTGTGTGCAGAGTCCTCCCAGCAGTGCCCAGAGACAGGAGGGGTGGGTGCAGAGTCCTCCCCAGCAGTGCCCAGAGACAGGAGGGGTGTAACACATGTGTGTGAGGCCGGAATTACCCACATCCATACTGCCTACAAGGGAACATGTCCCCATGAACTCATGTCAACAGACTCCACACACAAGTACAGTGATCACCAAGGATGCCACGATTGTTGCAGGTGGAGACATGGCCATGCATGCATGGCCAAAGTAGAAGGGCTCCGTCACACACACAGCCCATGTAGACACTGCTCTGCGCTAAACATTGGGAACACCCTGCAGGGAAGAAATCTGGGTACAAAGAGGAAGGAATACACCCTGGGACAATTGCACCATGCAGTAACTGCTGACATGACCTAAGGAAGTTAGCCAACACCTTGTGATGGCACACAGATCCCAGGGTCCCCCCAATGAGCAGAACACTACTACAAATCCCACACACCCAAAGCCTTAAACACCACCCAAAACCATGTAGCAGCCCCACCAACACCAATACCACCATAGCAGTAGTGTGATAATGAAAACAAAATTAAGCTTTATTCAGCATGAGCACAATGTCCGTGGATCGCAGGCAGTTCAATTTTAACAAAGCCCATAGGGCAGTCAATGATTCCCAGCTGGATGGGGGACACAGTGGGATGTGTGTCCCCTACCTTGCCTGCACAGTCAAATGGCATCGTCTTCCATACTGGTGAGGGCATCAGGGGGGGGGAAGCAACAGGCACCGCAGGGACATCAGGGAAAGGGGCGGCGTTGTGGGTGCAGGGATGGAGGACTCAACCACAGGGGGTGTGTCATGGCCAAAGGCGGAGGCCAGGATGGCACTACACACCTTAGCAAGGTCCTCCAGGGACTCCCCTGCACCCGAAGTGACCTCAGGCCCCAAGGAGGGGGGGGGGTCAGAGGGATGGGTTGCAGCGCCACCGGGGGAGGGTGGAGACAGGGGGGGAGACTCAACCACCCTGACCGAGGACTTCCTTGACCGCTTGCGTGGTGGTGGAACTGTGGGGCTCAGGGACAGAGCGGCCATGAAGGAGTCCTTGGGGGAGATGTGGCCAGGAGAGCTGAGGGGAGGGGATTTGGAGGGAGTGGATTGTGTGGAATGCGGACTCCCACTCTGGCTGCGTGTCACACGTTTGCCCCCCGACCCAGTGGGTGTGCCTACCTCACCCTGTGTGTGCGTGTCAGGAGGAGTGCGGTGGACCTTCCCTGCTGGTGTGGTGCCTGTGTCTGTTGTGGTGGGTGCATGCCGACGTCTGGGTGTACGTGGGACAGGCATGGAAGTGGGAAGTGTGGATGGGGCAGGGGTAGGTGGGGGGAGGTCGCGCTGCAGGAGACCCACTGCTGCAGTCAGTGTGGAGTCTATGGACCTCAGCAAGTTGCGTTGGTCAGCCTGCGAAGAATGAATGCCCTCCAAGAATGCCTCGATGTTGGTGAGGGTTTTCCCGTGGGCATGGAGGACATTAAGGATCGCAGCCTGACCAACCTGCAGTTGCTGCTGGATGTCCACAGACTCAGCATTGGCGGCAGCAGTGGAGACAGGGGCAGGGGGTGCGGTGCCTGGCCGGAAGGAGACATGCGGTGACCGGGCACGCTGGGAAGGGACACGAGCAAGTGGGAGGCGGCTGATGGGAACTGAGGGGGCGGTGCAAGGTGTTGTTCCGCTGTCAGCTGCTGGTGCAGCCACCGCCCACTCGGAGAACTCCTCCTCGGACCTGTCAGCTTCGTATTCTGACGTGCCAGTCGACAGGTCCTCGGCAGCACTATCCTCCACCTCTGTCCCACTCGATGTACCAGCCCCGATGTCACGGCTGGCACTGGTGCTCGGTCCCTCCGCCTTGCCTGTGTCCATGTCTCCCTCTGTGTCCCCCGACGATGCTGTGGGCAGGGTGGAGAGACATAAATTAATCAGACAGCTGTACACATCAGTCACATGAGTCCAATTGACATAGGTAACATTGCATAGCCTGAAAAGGAAGATCCCTAACATCTTCAAAACAAGGTACCGATGTAGGGCATGAAACACACAGTTGGTTGAGCCACCATGCCACTGAAATACCATGGAGAGCATGAGACAATAGCTAAAGACAGGAAACGGAGTCTGACATAGCACCCAGGCCCTGGGGACAATCCAGCACTGCATCTGCACCACACAGCGTTGGCGAAAATACCGATGACCAGGGACCATATCCATGAACTTGAGACACATGCTGCATAGGTAATGCTGCAAACATGCCCAACATGACTCGGTCACTGCACCTTGCGTGTGTGTCCAGAAACATCACACACTGCCCAGACCCAGCAAGTAGAAATCAGGATTTGACACATAGGCATTGCCCGCCCCAACAAACCCCTACACGAGGCAAATTGTTGAGACACAGGTGGCACCAACATCTCATAGTCTGGGTGATAAACACAGGGGCAGGCAAAAAGCAAGATTGGACGCCAAACAGCCAAGGTGCGCCTGTACAAATAATGAGGTACCAGTGCCCATCCTCAGATGAGTATAACAAGACACACAGGCACTGGCAACTGTGAGTATGAAGAAGGACAATCAGGTCAGGCTGCACAGTGGACACCTGTACATAATAGCACGTCAATATACATGGTGACAGGGGACAATGGCACAGAGCACAAGCTACGCTGTAGACAGTGAGAGTGTCCACGTTTATGATGACACATACAACACTGAGGAAAAGGTGCCCCAGGGGACAGTAGTGGGCACGCAACTACATGCTACTGAATGGTAATGACTGCAACACACGTCACCATCCCTGCACTATGCGTATCGCACACTCATGCACATCATGTCACAGGCCACTACATAGGACATGCGCGCTGTAAGGCATGACACATGAGAGACCAACTCCCATGTCTGGAGTCAGCATCAGTGCCAACTGACATGGAACCCACATGCAGTGAACTTGACAGTGCACAGGCAAGGTCCCACAACCTGTTACACACCACCCCCAGACATGATGCTACAGTCATTGTTCTCGTGGACAAAGCGCCAGCCTACATTACCTTGTGAAGGAGTGACTACACACAGACCAGGGAACACATTGCAAGGAGGGGAAGGGTGGCAGGGGCGCAACGCTATACTGGGGCAAACAGAATCTGCACAGCACCTTTAAACCCTGCCAGTGAATTCATGCTACTGTGCCCTTACAAATGCCGGTGACACACAACAAAAAACATGTACCTACCCCCTTCCGGCTGCTGCTGCGCCTGTAGGCGCCTCTCCAGGTCTGGAAAGACCACCGGCAGCACACGCCTGTGGAGGTGGTTCAGACGGCGGCGGCCGCGGTTCTTGTGGCTCTCAGGTGAGTCCCCCAGCAGGAGCCGTGCAATCCTCCGCGTCCAGCACCGGATATCCTGCCAGCGTTTCCTCACCTGGGACAGGCTCCGCCTCCGACCATCCACACCCCTCACGGCACTGACGGCGGTCAGCCAGATCTGCTCCTTGGCAGTGGCGCCTACCTGTGAGGAAGAACAAGTGACACCACATCAATACACCAGCCACATGTCACAGAGAGACATATGAGTACAAATTAGCTGGATACAACAAGGCATGTCATGCAGTCAACGCATTGCACCTTTGTCATAGGGACATCATGCCCTGGTGAGGGAAAAAGCAGTACGTGCCATAGTGGGTACACAGGTGGAATGATGGCAATGTCACAATCAATGATCAAGGCTCACACTGTGCATCACACCCACCCCTCCTGTCTCAGGGCACTGCTGTTAGTGATAGGCCCCCACCCCTCCTGTCTCAGGGCACTGCTGTGAGTGATAGGCCCCCACCCCTCCTGTCTCAGGGCACTGCTGTGAGTGATAGGGCCCCACCCCTCCTGTCTCAGGGCACTGCTGGGAGAAATCAGGCACCCCCCCCCTGGTACCCCCCCGACAGTACATGGCATGTGTGTCACACCAGGACACAATGCCTGAAGTCACAGTCACAACATAGGGAGAGTCTGTGGCAGTGGCCTATGCACTCACCTGATACCCTGGTCGGCCATACAGCATGGAGTACTGTGGGAGGATCACATCCAGCAGAGCCATGTTCTCCTCCAGGGTGAATGGCTGTGTCCTCTCCACAGCCCTTGACATGGTTCCAGGGAATCAGTTGCAGCAGCTGGGTCGACGAATGCAAAGATGTGCAGGCAAGTACTCCCTCATGGGACCTGGCTGCCTTATATGTGCCCTTCTGCCCAGTCTCATGCACAGGAGTACAGAGTGATTGGTCACTCACATTTGCATCCTATGTTTCCACCAATCCCTTCAAACCTAGCAGTCTGTGGGTTCTCTATCGGTTTCATTCTCCTGCATGATGTCAGCCCCACAAACACATTGCAACAAAGTAGAAGAATTCCAACTGACTTCTGCTGTGCACCTTCCAGAACAAATTCGAAATTTGAACGTGGTCTCCATGACAACCAGCATGCATGTAGGCCTTAATACTTGTCCCCTATGTAATTTGGAGCATCACACACAGGTACGGTGCGTTTCGGGGCCCTAGGGCACCCCAAATGCATGGCAACGGCCCGTACATGCATGCCTACGTTCACAATCACTATGGGTCTGCACGCGTATGCGTACTCGTAGTGGTACGGCCCGTACACTCGCATGTACGCTCACTATCACTACGAGTACGCATACGCGTGCAGACCCATAGTGATAGTGAGCGTAGATGCGTGTGTACGGTCCGTACCACTACGGGTACGCATACGCGTGCAGACCCATAGTGATAGTGAGCGTTCAGGCATATGTACGGTCCGTACCACTACGGGTACGCATACGCGTGCAGACCCATAGTGATAGTGAGCGTACAGGCATATGTACGGTCCATACCACTACGGGTACGCATACGCGTGCAGACCCATAGTGATAGTGAGCGTAGATGCGTGTGTACGGTCCGTACCACTACGGGTACGCATACGCGTGCAGACCCATAGTGATAGTGAGCGTACAGGCATATGTACGGTCCGTACCACTACGGGTACGCATACGCGTGCAGACCCATAGTGATAGTGAGCGTACAGGCATATGTACGGTCCGTACCACTACGGGTACGCATACGCGTGCAGACCCATAGTGATAGTGAGCGTAGATGCGTGTGTACGGTCCGTACCACTACGGGTACGCATACGCGTGCAGACCCATAGTGATAGTGAGCGTAGATGCGTGTGTACGGTCCGTACCACTACGGGTACGCATACGCGTGCAGACCCATAGTGATAGGGCCGTACACACGCATCTACGCTCACTATCACTATGGGTCTGCACGCGTATGCGTACCCGTAGTGGTACGGACCGTACAAATGCCTGTACGCTCGCCATCACGATGGGTACACATACGGCAGCACTCCCACAGTGATTTGGGAACATACACAGGCCCTCTTAGCAGCAGTACGGCGGTTTTTACACATCACAGTGGTGATAGGCGACACACAGGTAGGAATAGGGCGGACATACTTGTCCATGGATGGACATACTTGTCCATGGATGGACATACTTGTCCAGGAATGGACATCAAGGCATCGTCTGTGCATTACTACATGTGTGGGGCACGGGTGTGACAGGCTGTGATGTGGAACATGACTCCTGAGTGGAGAAGGCACCAGATGTATGATGAGATGTGTATAGGTGTACTGTGTGACGGTGCAATGTGTGCCAGGCATGCCCTTGACTCCTTTGACATGTGTGCATGTCGTACTGCGCACTTGGGGTGAGCGTCACTGGCATGGCACGGACACCAACACACGGAAGTGTCCCATGATGCCCGGTACAGGGGTCATGACACATGACTTGTCACTACCCACAGTGCACAATGTGACTATGTCATTTATGTGTCCGGGATTTTCATCAGGTTGATGTTGTAGCACCCTCAAAAGCTGCAGCCGTTGCAGCAACCAACATGTGTCTGTGTGTAGATTGTCATTGCACACTGTTCCGCACACCATGCCACATGTGTTATCGGATGTGAGGTGCACATGTATGCTTGGGACACGGAGTAGCGTGACAAGGCCATGTCAGCATCCTCACAAGGAATGTGTGGTGAGTCATGACATGTGCTCCTTCATGGCAAGGTGTGTGGGCTGGACTAGTGTTATGTCATGTGACCTGTGGCTCCAGTGTTCCGCTACCAGTCTCTGCAATCGGCATCCTACTGCTGCTGATGTGTGGGCGTATGTCACTCCTGTCTTGCGTCTGGCTGTTCAATTGCACTGGGACACAGCTATTCCCATGGCGTGGCATGGGGAGGTTCTCAATCTCCGTGTGTAGCTGGGTCTTGGTAGGAGGGCCACCTGGCAGCCATGCGTGTCCTGGGCATGTAGCACATACCTGACTCCCTATGTGGCATGTGTGTTTTGCCAGATTTACATGTGCTCAGTAGACATGAGTTGTTGTCGTAGTGCACTCACTCTTCCTTGTCACTTCCAAATTACTGCAGAGCGCCGCCTCTTGCCCGAATAATTCCAGACTTGGCTGCCATGCAGGAGAATGACAGGATCCGGCTCTACCGCTTCACCCAACCGTTGATTCTGGAGCTGACGGCGAGACTGGCACCACACCTGCAACCGCAGCACAGGTATCCTACGGCACTGACACCACAGCTGAAGGTAATGGCTGCCCTACATTTTCTTGCCACGGGTACCTTCCAAAATACCATAGCTCATGTTGGTGGCATGTCCCAGAGCATGTTCAGTGGTGTGCTGCATGATTTCTTGGAGGCCATGTTGATTCACCTGGATGACTTCATAAAGTTCCCAACCCCTGAACAGATGACTGAGGTCAAGCGTGGATTCTATGCCCTGGGAGGGATGCCCCATGTCATTGGGTCCATAGATGGGACACATGTAGGTTTGGTACCACCACACGCACGGGAGGTGGCGTACCGCAATCGGAAGCACTACCACTCCATCAATGCCCTTGTGGTGTGTCTGTCCAGCATGGTGATTTCACATGTCTGTGCTCGTTTCCCAGGATCAGCACACGATGCCTACATCATGAGGCGTAGCGGGATGCCTGATATGATGATGCAGCTGCGCAACGAACGGGCATGTGTTGTTGGTGGGTACAGTCTGTCTGTCCTGTATTCTGTATAGCCGACCAGCACGACCGCTTCGCCAGTCCTAACGATATCCATGTGCATTCCATGTAGGGGACGCTGGCTATCCCAACATGCCTTGGCTGCTCACACCTCTCCGCAACCCCATCACGCCGGCCCAGCTCCGCTACAACACCGCCCATGGCCGGACAAGGCGAGTGATAGAGAGGACGTTTGGCATGCTGAAGAGCCGATTCCGGTGCCTCCACAAGACCGGCGGCGCACTCCCATATGCCCCGGCGAAGGTTTGCAAGATCTTCATGGTCTGCTGCATGCTGCACAACATGGCAGTTGAAAGAGCTGTGCCACTCATCCTGAATCAACATGACGAGGACCATCCACCCGTGGAGGACGAAGGGCTTGGCAATGGGGCTAGTGATGTGGAGGATGTGGAGCCGCAAGAGGACATCCGGACTCGGCTCATACGCGACTTCTTTGCTTAGTGGTGAGTACCAGTATCTGAGTGTGCACGCCTTGGTCCCCGTGTGGCATGTGTTGTGATGTGTGTCTCCACCTGCATGTATGGCACGTGAGTCAGAGGTGTGTGTGGGTGTGTCACTGGAGTGATGGTGGCAGTGATGGTAGTATTTCCCCAGTCATAATTGTGACCTAGCATGTTGTCATCCATACATGTGTCGAGTAAATGCACATGCAAGTGGCTGTGCTTTTTGTGGCTGACTTCTTGTGTGTCTCTCTTCCCCAGGTACCTGCGCATGCCATCTGCTGGTTGCATTGTTGTGGCACTGCTATTCCTCATGGACATGGCATCGTGGGCTGACTCAGCGTTACAGGCACGGACACGTTTGGAAGTCTCCATGGGGTAAGGGATGCATCTGGGGTGTATTGGGTGTGGCAGTTGTTCACGATGTGTGCACACTGCCCCTGTCGGGGTTTGGTTCATCTGCAGACATGTCGCATCCCCATGGGACACGACATGCAGCTGGGTACACCTGAATAGATGGTCTGCCTGGTTGACAGTCATCAGTGATGGGATAGTGGATTGTGATGATGGCATCAATGTGTGTGACACTGCCCTCGGACACATACGGTTAGCATTGGCTTGACATGGCGTGGGACTTCCACATCAGCGGATCTATGGTGTATGGCAGGCTCTCCGTGTGCAGCTGTGGGTATTTAGCTGTTAGCCGACGCTTGTGTGCCAGTACCATGGCTATCACGCATTTGTGCTGCAGAAGGGGGGTGCCAGTGTTGGACCCACATGTCACTCCACATGATGTGTTCATCTGTACTTCGAGTTGGCTCTGCAAACCCGAATGCATGACTAATAAAGGTGTCCCTATGCCTCCAAGGTGCCTCTTCTCAGTCAATGCTGGTGTGTTGGCACGGTGCATCCTGCATGTCTGGCATGGTATTCCCTGATTGTGGCTATGTGTCAATGTGTCGAGTGGCAAGATGCACGCTGTGTGTGTGGCCTGAGACTGTGTATTGGGCATGATGTCCATGACTGCGTGGGTATTGTGACATGTGCCATCCCCATGCATCCAACGTTGGCCAGGCCCCCATTCTCTGCATCCACCGGACTCAAGCTTGCAGGACATGGTTCTGCCACCTGTCTAGACATACCTGGGTGCCCCCCAGGACACTGGACTGGATCCCTGACCTGTGCGCATGACTGTTGGTGTACTCAATGTGTGTGTCAGCACGGTTGTTCGGCCACCCCCTCAGCTGGTTGTGCCCATCACGGGTGTGTATGGTGCTCCATGTCTGTCTTGCCTAATAAACTGTGACCCATGTGTCCTGTGCCAGACTCAGGCCCCAGGGTGTGGATGGTTGAAGAGAAAAGATGACTCAGGCATGTTTAGACTTTACAACACACATGTTAGGTAATAATGCGACCAGCAGGCATCTACTCTTAATAGTGTGATTTATTATTGGGGGGGGGGGGGACAAAGTGAGGGGCTTTCCGGGATTAGGGAATCCAAAGTTCAGTAGGGGAGTTGGTGTCCTTGCCATTGGAAATCCTCAGAGTCCATGCCACAGTCTTTGTCAACATTGGTCAGCCAGTGACCAGCAGGGCCATGTGGCAGAGAATGTCTCTTCATGCTGTGATGCTGTTGCTCCAGTGGGCCAGGTGCCAGGTCAGGTGTCCTGGGAGATGGTGATGTAGCGCCGACCCTCACGGTCCTTTCCGTGGACGACCCGGCCTCCTGCGGGGAACCTCAGCAGCAGCCTGTGACGACGTCTGGGATGCTCCGTCGGATGTTTCCTCCTCCTCCTCCTGGACCCTCCCTGTGGGTGGTGATGTTCTCCGCCTTCTGGCACAGGGAGGGTCGGCCATGATGTCGGCCATCCGACGGAGTGTAGCGTGAATCCCCTCGAATGCCGTCACTTGCTCAGCCTGTCTGTCCTCCATCCTCCGTTGGTGTTCCAGTAGACAGGCATGTTGCTGGGCCTGCTGTGCCTTGATCCCCTCGAGGACGGACACAACCTGGGCCATGCCCGTGGTGTCCTCCCGGTATGTGTCCAGGATGTTACGGACATGGGACAATGCCGGATCCCCAGCCAACTGGTCAGGCTCGCGCCTCCGCTGTCCTCCACTCCCACCACCCCTGCCCACTTGCGCCTGGCCTGCCCTTGTGGGCACATGGGGTCTCCGGGACCCCTGAGGGGTGGCATTGGCGTTGTCGCCTGCCTCCTCCTGGGTGCCCGGGACACCGTGTCCCTCCTGGTGAGCCTGGCTGCATTGTGGTGTTGGGGCAGGGATCCTGGGTGTCTCCTGGGATGTGGCAGGAGTGGGGGTGGTGGTTGGCACAGTTGTACCTGACGCAGGTGCTGCAGGTGGTTGGACACCAGAGGGGCCAGGTCGGTCGGGGTCGTCCGCAGAGTGGTGAGAGTGGTCGCTGCCAGTGGGATCGGGCTCCTGCAGATCCAGGTCCTGTGAGTGTTCCCCCCCAGTGTTGGGGGGTGCACCACGACGTTGACCTGTGTGTGAGAGAGACAATGTTAATTTTGGTCCATGCAACATCCATGTTTCATCATTTTCAAAGTTGACACATTTCCTCTTGGAATTAGGATCTGTCTTGCATTCCACTCACAGTGCACTTGTGCATGGGTGTGTCCCTTGGCCACAACTTTGGCCCCTTTAACTATGTGTGGCACAGTCTTACTTGCTGCGTCAAGTGTGACTGCAGTCAGCAGTGGAGTGTGCAGGTGTGGCGAGCCATGCATTTGCGCCTTCCTTGTAGCACTGTACATGTGCACATGGAGTGGATCCACACACTTATATGATCCAGGTAGCTGTCCTTGTGCTCGTGTACAGGTTGTGACATGGCCCTGCGTTTTGGCATGGTGAAGAGGGGGGGTTCTGGCACTGGCCACCCTTGTCTACATGCACGCAGTCTACCTGCTGACGAGCAGCCATTCGCACACGCCACACGGCTGATTTGCTCTCCCTGTGTCTCGCTCCATCTCTGTCCCCCTCTCCCTCCATTTCTGTCCCCCTCTCCCTCCCTCTCTGTCCCCCTCTCCCTCCCTCTGTGTCCCCCTCTCCCTCCCTCCGTGTGTCAGCCTCCTCCCTCTGTCCGTCTCCCTCCATCTCTGTCCCCCTCTCCCTCCATCTCTGTCCCCCTCTCCCTCCCTCTCAGTCCCCCTCTCCCTCCCTCTGTGTCCCCCTCTCCCTCCCTCCGTGTGTCACCCTCTGTCACCTCGGCCCAGCTTCCTGGGCACACACTGTTAGCAGATCTTTGAGTGGCCCTTGGCTTGTTGATGTGAGTTTGTTTCTGATCTCCAGGCACCCATTTGGTGTGATGTGTGTCTGTGCGCTGCTGCTGTGGTGGTGTGTGCTGCCACTCTTTCACAATGTTGGCTGTTCATTAGCTGCCGTCATGTGCAAACCAGTGCCTTCACCCCCATGTGTTGATGCAAGGCGTCCGGCATTTGCTGGCAAGTCATTCCTGTGTTGGGACACACTGTTTGTCTGGCTGTGACCTAGGCCATATGGGCAGAGGGCATTGTTGTCTGCTTTGGAGTCGCACTATGTGATTTTTGGTGCCCAGCCTCCCGCCATCCGGGTTACCGTGTCATGTGTTGTTGTCTTCTGTGGCCTGTGACTTGACATTGTCCAGCTGGGTGCATGGGGCATGGTGGCAGCAGTGGCATGTGCCTGCTCATGGGGTGTGGTTGAGTCATGCGATGGCTTGTGGTGGTTGCGTGCCTGTTAGTGATTTTGGTTGTGGTTGCAGTTCCCCCCATGTGAGGTGCGTTGTTTGTGTACTCACCCGGGTCTCGGAGTCCTTCTAATCCTTCGACTGCCTCCACCGGCAGTATGGCCATCACCCTCTCCTCCCAGGGATGGTACTGTACGGGTCTGCGGGAGGGCCCTCCTCCGGTGGCGTTGGCCTGGTCGTGTTCCTCCTGCCTCTTGGCTCTGACCCTCCTCCGCAGATCGTACCACCTGTTCTGGCATTCCTGCTTGGTCCTCCTGGTGTCCGCAACAGCATTCACAGCATCGACGATGGTCTGCCACATGGCTGTTTTGGCTGCCAGGCTGGTGCTTCTGACCAATGTTCCAAAGATCTGTGGCTCGACTCTGAGGATTTGATCAACAAGGACCTCCAACTCTCGGTGACTGAACTTTGGATTCTTGGTAGTGGGCATGGTGAGGGGTGTGGGTGAGGATGGTGTGGGTGTGGGGGGTGTGTGGATGTTGGGGGGGGTGTGGATGGTTGTGTGTGTGTGTGAATGTGATGAGAGGGTGTTTGTGAGGGTGGTCGTGTGAAGGTGTGCAAGTGTAAGGTGTGGTGTAGCTTGTAGTCTGGTTCTGTGGTGTCTGGCAGCAGTGAGTCTGTTGCAAAGGCTCATGGTTTGTGTGTGTGGGCCCTTTTTATTGGTCCATGGGTGGGTGTGGCAGTGTTTGAATTTTGGGTGGGTGTGTTATAAGGAGTGGTGGTGTATTGGGCCTCTGTTTGTTTTTGGCAGTTGCAGGTCAGTGATTGTGTTATTTTAGTGGTTGTTGGCCATGTTTAGTGGCTTTGTGCCTTTCGAATGGTGTATTCTTGTGTTGTTTTGTTTTGTCCTGGTTGTGTACGTGCGTTTTGAGCGTGTGTACGGTGTGTACATGGGCCATTTGGTTGTACGGTGATGTCCTTGTGTGTGGCTTTGTACGACTCGTACATGCGGTTGTGATGTTGGGGCATGGGGTGCGCTCCGTACTTAGGAGGTTGTGTTGGGGGTGCGCCAGGAACTACTGGGGTGTACATAGACGGTGGTACGACACGTACAGGGGTGGGGGGGGGGTACATGGACGGTGGTGTGACACGTACGGGGGTGGGGGTATGACTCGAACGTACAGGGGTGTACATAGACGGTGGTACGACACGTACAGGGGTGGGGGGGGGTACATGGACGGTGGTACGACACGTACAGGGGTGGGGGTACGACTCGAACGTACAGGGGTGTACATTGACGGTGGTACGACACGTACAGGGGTGGGGGGGGGTACATGGACGGTGGTGTGACACGTACGGGGGTGGGGGTACGACTCGAACGTACAGGGGTGTACATAGACGGTGGTACGACACGTACAGGGTGGGGGGGGTACATGGACGGTGGTGTGACCCGTACGGGGGTGGGGGTACGACTCGAACGTACAGGGGTGTACATAGACGGTGGTACGACACGTACAGGGGTGGGGGGGTACATGGATGGTGGTACGACACGTACAGGAGTGGGGGTACGACTCGAACGTACAGGGGTGTACATTGACGGTGGTACGACACGTACAGGGGTGGGGGGGGTACATGGACGGTGGTGAGACACGTACGGGGGTGGGGGTACGACTCGAACGTACAGGGGTGTACATAGACGGTGGTACGACACGTACAGGGGTGGGGGGGGTACATGGACGGTGGTACGACACGTACAGGGGTGGGGGTACGACTCGAACGTACTGGGGTGTACATAGACGGTGGTACGACACGTACTGGGGTGGGGGTACGACTGGAACGTACTGGGGTGTAGGTACACGGGGGTATGACACGTACTGGGGTGGGGGTACGACTGGAACGTACTGGGGTGTACATAGACGGTGGTACGACACGTACTGGGGTGGGGGTACGACTGGAACGTACTGGGGTGTAGGTACACGGGGGGTATGACACGTACTGGGGTGGGGGGGTGTACATTGACGGTGGTACGACACGTACTGGGGTGGGGGTACGACTGGAACGTACTGGGGTGTAGGTACACGGGGGGTATGACACGTACTGGGTGGGGGTGGGGCTCGAACGTACTGGGGTGTACATAGACGGTGGTACGACACGTACTGGGGTGGGGGTACGACTGGAACGTACTGGGGTGTAGGTACACGGGGGTATGACACGTACTGGGGTGGGGGTACGACTGGAACGTACTGGGGTGTACATAGACGGTGGTACGACACGTACTGGGGTGGGGGTACGACTGGAACGTACTGGGGTGTAGGTACACGGGGGGTATGACACGTACTGGGGTGGGGGGGTGTACATTGACGGTGGTACGACACGTACTGGGGTGGGGGTACGACTGGAACGTACTGGGGTGTAGGTACACGGGGGGTATGACACGTACTAGGGTGGGGGTGGGGCTCGAACGTACTGGGGTGTACATAGACGGTGGTACGACACGTACTGGGGTGGGGGTACGACTGGAACGTACTGGGGTGTAGGTACACGGGGGTATGACATGTACTGGGGTGGGGGTACGACTGGAACGTACTGGGGTGTACATAGACGGTGGTACGACACGTACTGGGGTGGGGGTACGACTGGAACGTACTGGGGTGTACATTGACGGTGGTATGACACGTACTGGGGTGGGGGTACGACTGGAACGTACTGGGGTGTAGGTACACGGGGGTATGACACGTACTGGGGTGGGGGTGGGGCTCGAACGTACTGGGGTGTACATAGACGGTGGTACGACACGTACAGGGGTGGGGGGGGTACATGGACGGTGGTGTGACACGTACAGGGGTGGGGGTACGGCTCGAACGTACAGGGGTGTACATAGACGGTGGTACGACACGTACAGGGGTGGGGGGGGTACATGGACGGTGGTACGACACGTACAGGGGTGGGGGTACGACTCGAACGTACAGGGGTGTACATTGACGGTGGTACGACACGTACAGGGGTGGGGGGGTACATGGACGGTGGTGTGACACGTACGGGGGTGGGGGTACGACTCGAACGTACAGGGGTGTACATAGACGGTGGTACAACACGTACAGGGGTGGGGGGGGTACATGGACGGTGGTACGACACGTACAGGGGTGGGGGTACGACTCGAACGTACTGGGGTGTACATAGACGGTGGTACGACACGTACTGGGGTGGGGGTACGACTGGAACGTACTGGGGTGTAGGTACACGGGGGTATGACACGTACTGGGGTGGGGGTACGACTGGAACGTACTGGGGTGTACATAGACGGTGGTACGACACGTACTGGGGTGGGGGTACGACTGGAACGTACTGGGGTGTAGGTACACGGGGGTATGACACGTACTGGGGTGGGGGGGTGTACATTGACGGTGGTACGACACGTACTGGGGTGGGGGTACGACTGGAACGTACTGGGGTGTAGGTACACGGGGGGTATGACACGTACTGGGGTGGGGGTGGGGCTCGAACGTACTGGGGTGTACATAGACGGTGGTACGACACGTACTGGGGTGGGGGTACGACTGGAACGTACTGGGGTGTAGGTACACGGGGGTATGACACGTACTGGGGTGGGGGTACGACTGGAACGTACTGGGGTGTACATAGACGGTGGTACGACACGTACTGGGGTGGGGGTACGACTGGAACGTACTGGGGTGTAGGTACACGGGGGGTATGACACGTACTGGGGTGGGGGGTGTACATTGACGGTGGTACGACACGTACTGGGGTGGGGGTACGACTGGAACGTACTGGGGTGTAGGTACACGGGGGTATGACACGTACTGGGGTGGGGGTGGGGCTCGAACGTACTGGGGTGTACATAGACGGTGGTACGACACGTACTGGGGTGGGGGTACGACTGGAACGTATTGGGGTGTAGGTACACGGGGGTATGACACGTACTGGGGTGGGGGTACGACTGGAACGTACTGGGGTGTACATAGACGGTGGTACGACACGTACTGGGGTGGGGGTACGACTGGAACGTACTGGGGTGTACATTGACGGTGGTACGACACGTACTGGGGTGGGGGTACGACTGGAACGTACTGGGGTGTAGGTACACGGGGGTATGACACGTACTGGGGTGGGGGTGGGGCTCGAACGTACTGGGGTGTACATAGACGGTGGTACGACACGTACTGGGGTGGGGGTATGACTGGAACGTACTGGGGTGTAGGTACACGGGGGGTATGACACGTACTGGGGTGGGGGTGGGGCTCTAACGTACTGGGGTGTAGGTACACGGTGGTACGACACGTACTGGGGTGGGGGTACGACTGGAACATACTGGGGTGTAGGTACACGGGGGTATGACACGTACTGGGGTGGGGGTACGACTGGAACGTACTGGGGTGTACATAGACGGTGGTACGACACGTACTGGGGTGGGGGTACGACTGGAACGTACTGGGGTGTACATAGACGGTGGTACGACACGTACTGGGGTGGGGGTACAACTTGAACGTACTGGGGTGTACCTAGACGGGTGGGGGTATACATACACGGGGGGTACGTGTCGGACGTACGGGGGCTGGGGGGAGTGTTGGGCGCGTATGCGGGCACATGTCTCCATGGTTGCTATTGGAGTTCGGTGCGGACGGTGTTTTTTCCATACGGTTGTACGCTCGGATGCACGGGATGGATCGTGATTCCTCGGTCGGACTTGGCTTTTCACGTTTGTAAGGTAAATCGTCCGAGGACGTGTCGGACACATTTTCCGACCCGAGGACGTGTGGGGAATGATTCCCAGTGCGGTTCGTATGGACTTGTTACCATGCGAATCGTGATTGCCAGTTCGTACGGCACTTGTACGATTCGTACGGTAAAAAGACCCGATACGAGTCGTACGGGGACATTTTTTACCGGATCGTGATCGGCACCATAGTGTTGTCAGTGCAGTTTTCCACTGCTGTGCAGTTTATGTCAGTATTGCATAGCATCAGCAAAGAGAAAAAGGCAATGTGATGTGACTGCTATTGCCATTGTGAAGATCCTATTTGACAGCCCCCTGGTCCGGCATCACATGATTACACAGAATATGGTCCACTCCTGAGTTGGCAAATTATGCTGACGCTCTTGGGGATATCATTGAGGCAGACCGCTATTTCAAGATCGTCTGGTTTCGTAATATTAAGAATGCACTGACTAATATGGGAATGCAGCAACTATGGGAGAACCCAAGGAGCGCACATTTCACAACAAAAGAGAAGATGAAAGAACATAATTGGGAAATGACGAGGACCAATAACTTTAGAGCAGTCTAGAGCACCTCACTCACAAGGAGGTTCCTAGAAGTTTAACTCTTTCCATGGTATGAACCTTATTGGGACACAATATCAAAGCCGTTTGATAGAAAATTATATTTTCAATTCTGAGTAGGTACCCTCCCTTTAAAATCTTTTACAAGCAAGCGGTCCTCCACAGCAGATAAAAAATGTCCCATCTGCCGGGATCAAACTGAAATGTTCTCTCATGTCTTGTTTGTTTGCCCTGCTTATGCAGAGCCACGAAAGAAATTGCTAAAACAGACTTGCAGGAATCTGGTCACCAGAGACTGTAGTGTTGCTTTGAGATTTCTGCGCTCAGATCCATCCTTGCAGTATGCAATTTCTGTTGCTAAGTTCCAGGGATGGATGTGGATCATAAGATCAAGGATTAATGCATTGTCCCTTGCATCATGAGGAATTTGAATGGAATCTAGCTAGTCCTACTGTGAACAATTAAACCATGCTTGGTGTGTTGGAGCACTATTCACATGTATATATGTTTGTATGATATTTTGTACTTTTTAATATTTATATTGTATATTGCTTTTATGACATGCAATGTCGAAATAAAGAATTGATGATGATGATAACATATTTGTGCCGGTCCATTAACATGACTCGGCCTCTTTGTGGACCTGCATGATTTTTTAGCTTTGTATTTGAACTGTCTTGACTTTGTTTGTATTTAACACTTTCCTTAATTACAATGAACCTTAACAGAGAAGGTCAATTTGCATAGCAGCTTCATTGCTATGGTCTGGATTACATTTCAATTGCTACAACTGATCATAACCCCGAGGATACCTGTCTTATACAAATAAATTGTCTTATATTAACTTTCATGTCAGAGGATTTCTGTCCTAAAATTATTGACCCCAGAAACTTGTTCCACATTATTGCTGGAATGGGTTAACATATCAGATACCCATTCAACAGTTGCCATACCATTCCAATTGGGTTTTAGTTCAGCATCTCCAGCAGCATGCCGCCCGAAGTCACCACCAATGTAGCTGCACATGCATGCTTGGGACTATTTTAAAGCACTAAAACGTATTTGTAAGTGGTGATGCAGCTACTTTAACCTGGCGGATTAAACCAGCTCCAGTCTTCTTATATTGTCCATAAAGGAAGCAGTGTCAATGACTCAATGAAATATCTTTATTGGAGTCGGGCGCTGCTTCCAAACACTGCCTCAGATTTGTCAATTTCTTCTGAAAGCTATGCCATTTCAGTGCAAGATAGAAAGAGGAGATTTGCCCCAGTTGGAATTTCATGTGACTTTTTCAGAAAGCTACTCCTTGTCAACTTCACTTAACAGAGATGACAAGTTGAAGATAATTTGTTGTACTCCTGGCACATAAACATTAAATTAAGAATTATGTACTGACATTCAAAACACACACATTGAAATGCTGCAGAGATGCAAATTAATTTTTCAAACCCTGGAGAATGAAGAGTCTTTATGTCATTTTGAACAGCTGATTAGTAGGACAATGACAATCGAAAATGAAAATACCACTGCTAAATGTTCAATGTAATCAAAACAAAAGGGAAAGAAATGGAAACCAATATGATCATCTAAGGAGAAGGTCTTCTGTTAGAAGGATCTGCTGTGACTTAGAAGAAAGGAAAGGCTGTGGTCTCAATAAAAAGCTGCTAAATTATCTTTATTGTTATGAAAATATAACTGGGACTGCTGGAATTATGCAGCCATAGAGGATCAAATTATGCAGTAGATTTTGCAAGTAGAAAATGTAAATGTTTCCTTTGAACATCCATTAATACTGTCTTGGCAAACTTGGTTCTCATTAGAACCAGATAAACACCTAAATACAACAATCATTAGTTAATCTTTGCAAAGACTCTGTCATTGTAGGGACACGTTCTGGTGCTATGTTTTATTTTTTAACTAAATTTTAATTTTTGGGCCCCAAAGCTATTTTTGAGTGAAATATGCAAATTATGAAATAGATGATGAATTATATGAAAAATGCAGCAAACCAATAATTGCACTTAAACTCATCAGTTGCAGAATCTCATAAATTTAGTGGCTCCGATAAATTAAAGAACGAAAATCTTATCAATACTAATGGTGTTTTTACACTCATAGTGAATATTTGTGGACATAATTATAGGGGGGCGAATGGCATAACAATAGCCCCTGCAGTCCGCGCAGTACGGGGGGACTCACGCTCCAATGGGCCCCTTCCGGCCCTATGCAGGGGCGTGCCTGAGAGCTCCTGACTGGGTCAGGAGTATGGGGCCCCCCTCCATGCACTTTACATGGGCCTCCCTACAAGGTTAAATACGCCACTGTGGGGGTAGCGGCATCCAAAGAAGGGGAGGCCATTTTGTGAGCATGGCTTATGTGTCCAGGTATGCAAAGTTTACATGATGCACTGATACTTCACCGAAAAAGCTCTTTCCTATAAAGAAAGGACTAACTTAGTTAGTGATCATTTCAAAATTACCCGTGAAATAAACCAAGGAGGTTTTTGCTTGAAATAATTTGTGGTGGAATTGTCTTGTAAAATATCATTTGAAAAAGTTTACTTTGCTCTATTATCCTACTTTACAATATGATAATGATATGGTTTGTAGAATTAATCTAGCCATGGGCCCTTTTAATATTCTTACAATGAATAAAGGTGTCATAAGTTCATAAACTCATATGCATTCCATCTAATGAAACTTTTGGCTTGTAAGTTATAAGCATTTCATATAAATGCCTCCATACGTTTCTGATGCAGGACACCAACACTCAAGCTTAAAATGAATTACATTGAAAAGATAGCTAGATATGGATTACATCTGCCATTCAATCAATATGGGGTCATCCCTGAAGAACAGGACTGCCTTGCACATTACAACAACACTCAGAAAAGCCTATGTCTGATGCCCAACCTCATCAGCTTATCCCCAGTGTGTCAGGTGGAGAAACTCTAATCAGTGATTCTAAATACACCAGGTCCATAATGTGGCTGAAGGATAACGGAGAATGTAAGACCCCAGCACAAAACTTCAATTGAAAAGAACATCTAAAGAGTGTCCTACAGGAGATTCCTACACACCACTAGCCAGGAGCCCCACTATAGAGTTCATAGTGAGATAACTAGAAGATACCAAAATAACAGAAGAAAATGTCTAATGAGACCTGACCTGCCTTAAAGGAAGCCACAATACTCAATAGGCCCAGAAAGAGTAAAATGGTGCACGCATGATGCAAGGCTGCACCAATTTAGAAATAGTAATCCTACTCCAGGAGACACATCAATATAAAGTGGCTTCACAATTACTTGTAGCAAAAAAGTGAACTCTCCAGAAAGCTACATGGACCATCCTCTGTAAATTATTCTCTGCCCGAGCGCAACACAGGAAAAAGGTGGTACGATTGAGGATCCAATGCCAACACATAAGATCTCCAGTAAAGAATTGCCTCAATCAGAGATGGACAAAGAAGATAACTGCTTGGGCAGCTTCACAGATCTCCATCAGAATAATGGAATGGCTAACATTATTGCCACAGAATTCACCAAAGAACCAATAATAAGAATGACTACAGGGACAGAACAACAATGTATGCATATACATGTGTTCTGCTGAAAGGATAACCCATGGTTACTCAATACAAAGTCGATTCCTTAATAGTTCTTGACAATAAAGGTACCTACCAGGTAGGGACTAGTCAGTAGCTGTACTTGCTTTGCTATCTGAACCATGGATGGGGTATTTCATTATAAGACTGGAGGCTACATTATGCAATAACTTTTACTGCTGCCCAGACATGCAGCCCTTTCAAGTGTAACAAATACATCATAGATAAAACATTCCAAACAGCATAACAAAGCGCCATGGTAACCAGCTATCTTCCCCTTTTATTCACTGCTCACCGGACAGTTAAGTACAACTTCTTCTTTCTCTAATACTCTTATGTACTCTGAAACGATTTGTACGCCTAATCCTGCTTTTTTCACAGATTCAAGGAAAAGGTTAGTAACCCTACCGACATAAACTATACTTCTTTATTAATATCGCTTAACAGGTAAATTAATCCCTGTTGATTGATACCCTTCCAATTTATGGTTGGGTTTTTTCACCCTCCTACTTTTCAAAAATGAATTAAACCCAACACTCCTGTGTTGATGAGAATGTTCCCACATTTAACAGCGACCGCCGCATAACTCCAAACATTCAATTCCCAAATATGCCTCAATTCGAAATAGAGACAACGGAGTCCACCTCCGAACTCCTCACACCCCCAAGCGATCCTGATAACATTTTAATTTGATTTGATACTTCCTAAATACTTTAATTCAAAGACACGAGTTACCTCGTTCTTTCCTCAGCAACGCTTTCCTCACATTTCCGGGACCGGCTTCACCAAATAGAGACACGCGAGCAAAAATGAGCGTCTCTGACGTCTCTGACTCCTCTCTTCGGGACCGGCAAAGCTAAAATTAAGCTAATTAGACCCTCTGAAAGGGCCTACTCTGGCTCGCGCTGTGCGTTTCCATGGCTACGCACAGTGCAGAGCCAACGGACGCTACTTTTCTCAGCTGTTCGGTTGAGACTCGACAAAACCAATAGCAAGGATACTTTTTAAAGACTGCATTACATACATAGCGCATATAATATATACATAGCGCTAACAAGGGGGCATTTTAAGGACTTATTTAAAAGAACAAGTACCAAACCAAAAGGGGGAAATGTCTCAAAATGACACTGAATCTATTTCTGAGACCCCCCTCACCGAGAATTCACTTATGAGTCTCTTTGAGAAACAGTTAAAGTCCTCCTTAAAGGAGGCAGTTGAGGCAGCTCTTATAAAGAGAAAAAGGGATGTTCCTGAAGTTGACACAGTAGCTTCTTCTGGAGAGGAGGACCCACTCCCTAAAAAAGGCGGTAAGGTTCTAAAAAAGTCGAAACACCTTGAACCTCATGGTAGCCTACGCGCTACAAATGACCAGGTCTTTTCCATTGGTAGCCTGTGTGCTACAAATGAACCAGGTGCCCCGAGCGGCACAAAGAGAATGAGCGACCTTCAGGGCTCAAAGAGTACAGGTGTCCTTCGCGACACACAGAAACCAGGTGTCCTTCGCGGCACAAGAGACATCCTTCCTTTTGACGATGATGACTATTTGTCCCCAATCGATATTGATGATGAGGCTGATGAGCACGCTTTCGATCCTCTAGAAAAATTTGATGACCTACTTGACGAAGACTTAGAGCAACCCAACAACTCGGGGTCCATTAAGGACCCATCAGGGATGGAGATGTTTAACCCATCCTAGAGGATCCGACTGGTGGCCCTTAGACCACATAGCAAAATGTATCAAGGTTTGGATCAGGAAACCCCTTGAGAGGGACTCACAAAACCTAGTGAGGTCTGAATGTCCTAGACCCTTCTTGGACAACAAGGCAGGCATGACCCCCAACCTAGATCCAGAGTTATTGACCTTCCTGTTTAAAACTGGAAGGGATCCTGGTAAGGGCCTTGAACGCTGTCTTAAGCAGTGTCAAGATAAGTTACTGGACATGCTAGGCCCCGTTGCTAGAATCCTAGACCTTGCAGAAGAGTCTTCCATGAATGGCACTCCAGTTGACACCGAACTCCTACGAGGATGGAGTCAAAGTGCCCTATGCCTCCTCGGAAATGCAAATGCTAGTCTAACATCCGAAAGGCGAAGGGCCATTCTAATGCGAATGCACCCCAAGTTAGGAGACCTGGCCAATAAAGATATTGAGGGAGACCCGAATGGGCTACTCTTCGGCGAGACCTTTATTAAGACACTTGGCAAATACGGCTCCACCTTCTCTGCATTCAATAAGGCCCAAAGCAATATGAGACGTGTGTTCGGAGGTAGAGTTTTTGGAAGGGCTGACAGGGCAGGACCGTCTGCCAGCCACAGATACAATAGGTCCTCTTTTTATCAGCAGACCCAATGCGGGTATGGAAGATACTTCCGGGGGAACAATTCCTTCTTCCTTCAGAGAGGCCGCAACAGTCGCACTCGAGGTGGAGGCAACCGGGGAGGAATCCAAGGCCAAGGACAACAAGGTAAGGACACTTCCTTCTGGTTCTTCCCTCCCAAGGGTAGGGGGAAGGCTCTCTATTTTCAGCCAAAATTGGTCATCAATATCGAACGATGCCTGGGTATTGGAAACTGTAAAAGGTTTCAAAATAGACTTCCTTACTATTCCTTACCAGACCTCACTTCCCAGAGAACTTACTCTGGACCCGGAACAATCCGCTCTGGTGGACGAAGAGGTACGTAAAATGCTATCCAAAGGGGCAATTTATATTGTCTCAAAAACTGGCCAGAGCTTTGTAAGTACAATTTTTCTTGTGAAGAAAAAGGACAAGGGTTGGTGTCCCATAATAAATCTAAAACTTCTGAATTCCTTTCTTGTATACAGACACTTCAATATGGAAGGTATCCATCTTCTGAGGGACATACTCCAAGAAGAGGATTGGCTCATGAAACTAGATCTCAAGGACGCATATTTTACAATCCCTATGGTTCCAGAATCTCAGAAATACCTAAGGTTTGTATGTAGGGGCGTAACCTACCAATTTCGTTGCCTTCCCTTCAGTCTCTCCTCGGCACCTTGGTGTTTCACCAACATCCTGAGACCTGTGGTGGCCTCCCTAAGGAGAAGAGGAGTTAGGCTGATTATCTACCAAGATGACATCTTACTGATGTCTCAAAGCCAGGAGGAACTATTAATTCACATTAAATGGACTGTGGACCTTCTAGAGAGTTTAGGTTTCATCATCAACATAGAAAAATCTGTTACGACTCCTTCGCAGATCCTGGAGTTCCTAGGTTTTCAGGTAAACACATCTTCAGCTTTGTTGCAGCTCCCCTTGAAGAAATTATCAAAGATAAAGAAGGAAGTTTCCTATGTTTTATACAGACACAGTGAGCCTGAGGGAACTAGCAAGAGTAGTAGGACTCTTATCTTCATCCATTCAAGCGATTTCACCATGACCCCTTCACTACAGGGCTTTACAGAGACTAAAATCCTCTGGCCTGAAGAAAGGTCTTTGGTATTCAGAGAGCATTCCCCTTTCTCTGGAGGCTCAAGAGGACCTCCTATGGTGGTGGAACAAGTTGGTGGTGGACAGTTGGAATGGGAAAGCAATATTCGGAAATACTCCGGATCACATCTTGGAATATGACGCAAGCAATTTAGGCTGGGTTGCCAGACTAGGAAAGATAGAAACGGGGGAAATGGTCCCAAGAAGAACTTACTTTACATATAAATTGTTTAGAGATGATGGCGAGCTTGAAGGCCCTAATGAATTTTAAGTCAACTCTGAAAAACAGTGTAGGGCTGATCAAACTGGACAATTTTATGGCCGTCTCCTACATCAACTGTCTGGGAGGAGCAAGGTCAATGATTTCTGGCAGATCTAGCCAAGAAGATCTGGTACTTCTGCTGGAGTCAGAAAATAATTCTGAGAGCAGAATTCATTCCGGGCCATCTAAACACAAGGGCGGATTAGAATTCAAGATTCCTGAGAGACTCGAGCGATTGGAAACTGAATCCTCTAGCCTTCCAGAGCATTCAAGACCTATGGGGCCCCTTTGAGATAGATCTTTTAGCCAGCAGACTAACCATCCAGATAGATCAATATTTCAGCTGGAGACCAGATCCCCTAGCAATTGCGGTGGACGCCCTTCTCCAATCTTGGAACATACTGAGTTGCTATGCCTTCCCTCCTTTTGCAAAAATCCAGAGAGTTCTGTTGAAAGTTCGAACGGAGCGTTGCTGCACTGTTCTAATTACTCCCTTTTGGAACTCCCAAATATGGTTTCAGGTGTGATGGAATTAGCGATAGAGGTTCCACATCTTTTTCCAGGGAGTTTAGACCTCCTTCGGGGCCTAGAAGGAGAAATACACCCTCTTCTCTTAGAAGGAAACATGAACCTTCTTGCCTGGAAGATTTCAGGTGTTCAAGAAGATACTCAGGCCTTTCAGGAGAGGCTAATAGCCTTCTGGATAAGTCATGGGCTCCGGGAACAAGGAAAAGATACACAAGTGCATGGAAAAAATGGTGTAGTTGGTGCCTAGAACGGGATATGGATCCCGTGGACGCACCTGTGGTAGAAGTAGCAAACTACTTAGCAAACCTCTTTAATTCAAGACTGTGTTATAGAACAGTAAATTGTTACAGATCAGCAATTTCTGCAGGGCATTGTTTGTTAAATGACTTTTCTATTGGTACTGATCCCTTAATACATAGAGTGATGAAAGGTATAAGACTCAAACGTCCCCCTAAGGCCAAATATAATTCCTTATGGGATGTAAACCTTATCTTAAATCTCTTTTCTTCCTGGACAGGTAGTTGATTCCTTACAAAGAAACAATTATCCGTTAAACTAGCTACACTACTATGCCTAATATCTTTTAGAAGAGTGTCGGATGTTAAGGCACTAGAAATATGTAACCGGTTTTATTCCCCAGATGGTGTTTTACTCGAAATTTGGAAGAGGACCAAGGACCATGTCTGAGAACATTTTTTATCTTTATTTTTTAGATTGTACTAAACTATGTGTGGTAAGTTGTATGAAAGTATATGAACAGAAAAGGATTACTTTTAGACCTATCAATGAAAGTCAATTACTGATTTCCTTTGTCAAAACCTTTAAGGCAGTCTCTTCTGCTACAATTTCGAGATGGGTAAGAGCAGTGATGCTGTAAGCGGATATTGATTTATTCAAGTTCAGGGCACACTCTTCTCGTGGCACTATGGCCAGTAAAGTATCCTGGGGTGGGGTATCCATTTCAGAGATTTTTAAAGCAGCAGATTGGTCAAATGCTTCCACTTGTGTCAAATTCTATCTTAAACATGTTGAACATGTAAGCAATATTGCATTGAAAAGCTTTAAACTTGCATAATGTAGCCTCCGGTCTTGTAATGAAATGACGAATCTCCAATTATCATACAGAGAGAATCTTGATTTCATTAAAGAGAACGGAGGCTGAAATTTCATCCCTCCCACCTCTCCCTGGTGGTTGTTTTTTGTCACTAGTTGCAAGAAATACCAACATATACTAATTTTAAGTAGTGTTATTTTTCGTTACAATACTTTTAAATGCCATATTGCCTTTATTCTTTTGAAACAAGTATTACTTGCATTCCCTCTTCTTTTTCAGATTCTGCGTCCTTGTAAGCTCTTTATGCCGTTTTTTTCATGGAAGAAGTTGAACATAACATTTCTTTACCTTTCGCAGCTCTAAGAGGATGATAGTTGGTTGCCATGGCGCTTTGTTATGCTGTTTGGAATGTTTTATCTATGATGTATTTGTCACACTTTAAAGGGCAGCATGTCTGGGCAGCAATAAAAGTTATTGCATAATGTCAGCCTCTGTTGTCTTTAATGAAATCAAGATTCTCTCTGTATGATAATTGGAGAATCGTCATTTCACAGGGTCGTATGAAGGCTACAGTGTCTGCACGCTCCATGTTGTACATAAAACAATGAGGTGCGAAAACATTTTGATATATCCAATGGGGATATATCCCAGACAAAGCCGGTGACCTACATATAATACAAGGTGGTACTGTCTGTAAAACTGAGATCTACGTTCATCTTTGTCCAAATACTTCAGCGATAATGACAGCAGTCCATGATTGACTTGAGGCAGAAGAAGTTAATCTCATGTCAGCCCATGACTACAACCCACAGACTGCAAACTACTGTGCTCATAACTCTATCATGACCTTGGTCTCATTTAAACTATCTCCTCCTCTTACACTACCTCTGATGGCATGGGTAAATTGCTTACCAATTAATTTTCCAGACCTCTGGCCTCATTTTTGAGGTTTTGACATAGGGCAGCACCGCAAGGAATCTTCCTGCACTGCTCTATTTCAAAACAAAAGGCCAGGAATGCGCTGTATCTATGATATATGGCACATTCCTGTCCTTTCCCCCTGCACTGGCGCACAGTGGGCTGCCATGCCCCAACGCAGGCAGCCTTGCACCATGGTGCAAGGGTGTCTGCGTAGTGGGGCTGATTGATTTTGTGCACAAAATCAATCAATTCAGGCGACTTCTTCTCTTCATAGAAAAAGGAAAAACAAGACGAAATGAAAACATTTCTCCTTGTTGCGCCTCCCTAACACCACCCCTGGGGTGGCGTTAGCTTCAGATGCATTCCCAGGTTTACGATTTCTCGTAAATCTGGGAATGTGTCAGATTCCATGGGTTTTGCATCAGAACACACCCACAACAACACCCAGAGAACGCCCCTTGCATGCAGTGTTCTGCGTGAAAGGGGCACATAGTTACAAGGCAATGAAAAGCCTTGTAAAGTGTCTTTACATGGCCTTGTAAATATGCAGGGGCACATTGCGCCACGGGAACATCAAAAAAGTGATGTTCCAGTGCTGCAAGGGGCCTCATAAATGAGGCCCATGTGTTAAATCAGCCACAGGCGTGCCAATTGTTTTTGTTGATCTAATTATCAGAGATGCTATTATTAATAAGGTTTATCATCAAAAGGCATGTCTTATTTGATAGTGATAGTAATAGCAGAAAATGCAGTTACACTAAAGATAGATGTGCCCTGTGCCTCCTTAATAATGAGCATATCTGTTGTTTTGCAGTATTCTTGTTAGAAAGCTGTTTGAGAGGTTTCTGACTCACACCCAAAATGTATATTAGCTTCAAACATCAGCAACTTCCACCAGCCCATACCTCTTTGGTTATTTATATAGGTCACAGGTACATTTTGCACACATATGGTCCAATTCACAAAGGTAAATATAAATGTGTATATTTCATCTCATGTCTATTTACTACTACATCTGAGTATAACTCTCAATGTTTTGCTATTCACCTTTTCTGAATGAACAGTTACATCTAAGTGTAGATTTTTCATGCATCCATCCCATCAAATTAGGTAGTGGAGACTCCTACAACAGAATCCATGAAGGTAAAATTACTACTATTAACTTTGCACCTGATGGAAGAGCTGCCACTATTTTGGCAGAGACCTGCCCACTGGAAAGTATAGGTTAATGTATAAAATACATGTTAATAAATGTTCAATATTTATTACTAACATAGGACTGATAAAATATGTTACAGTGAATGTTTATCAAATCCAATGTGTATTAAATAAAAAAATCATTAAATAATATTATTTAAATATAGAGATAATTTTAAAAATAACTTACCCTCAGTAACGTTTGTATTTGTATTTACTATTCAATAAACATGGTAAATAATTTTCAATTTTTTCATAACAGTTTAAAAGTTTTTTCATTACATTTTTTTAACATAAAAGTATTCAATTAACATTCGTTCCGACGTGGATTTATTTTATTTCCTTGCCTCATTTTATTTGCCCTCATTTCTTTAGTAATGTAGTTTGTGAATAGCAATGGCCTTACTCTTTTGCGGGTATGTCATTGCATTAGCATGTCCAACCTCCTTAAATTTCCCTATAAACCCCTCCCATTTAACAATGGATAATACTCACTTTTCACCACTCCTCCTGGTCTCTTCACACATTTACTACTATAACGTACACCTACATATGCATACATCTCTACCACTTTGGCGGAAAACTCTGCACAGAAAAAAGTAGAATAGGAGAGGTGGAAGTGTCCGGCAAAACGGTTTAGAGCCCCAGACTAGTGCTACTGTAGTACTACTTTATATACTACAAAATACAGTTTGTGAATTGGGCCCATATTATTTTTCATAGATGGCTGTATTAGTTTTTGATTTTCAGTTACGTAATTCGGAAAACAATTGTAGCAGTTTTACATAGATTATATTGGTAAACTGCACATATTTTTAAGAACTGAACTCTGAAAAAGACAGCACAAATGCACATACATTCGAAATATATTGTCTGTGCAAAAACAAGTCCAAATGATATGTCTAGGAAAAATGCGGTATATAAATAAAGCAAAAGACCTCTACTGCACTATTTAGTGCTAATAGAAATATAGACCACCCTAGCACATATGTGCAATAGTGTAATTGTGACTGTGATGATGCTCAATGATTCGTGCCTAAGCCTGCATGTATTTAGAGGCTAACGTTTTGAGTGTGGCCTGCAGTACTCCTAATGAGAAATTAAAGTATTCCTTCTGGATTGAGGCTATGTGGGAACCTCTGGATGTGAGTGTTTTGGAAGACTCAGATCAAGCAAGTGACATGACATAGCTTAATTTGTACCAATGGTTGCAGGTGGGGGGCACCTGCACTCATTTCTGGGGATCAGGACTTTTACTTTATTAACAGACTTTAACCCACCGCAAGAGAGAGAAAGGCAGAAAAGGGAGAAGCAACGGGGAAGGGGAAATTTGGTAAACAGTGAGGAGGGGAGAAATGTGTTAAAAAGAAACTGAAGACTCTTATAAATAGGCAGGAAGAGTAGGGCAGTGCAAGAAAGAGGCGTGAGGTGGAATCAATGGATGCATTGTTCTTAGTTTTAAACAGCCCCTGTATTTGGCAGCTCAGGTAGCGGCCCATAAAAAATACTTTGAACCCCTACACACACACCATACAGACGTAGGTGTGGTTGTGCATAAAAATGTGGGTGTGTGTCTCTGGTAATTACGCTATAAGTGTGGATGTGCGTACATATGTAGGTGTGTGTGTGTGCGTGCGTGTGTGTGTATGTATATATGTATAAATTCACTTAAAAAACCATAGGTTTCACACACGTTATAGTTAGGAATTAGCATTTAAAAAACCTTGCAAATTCACTGAAAAAAACATAGGTTTCACACATGTTATAGTTAGCTGGACATTTCACTCGTAAAAAACCATTGAAGTTCCCCCGTTATAGTTAGTTCAGCTAACTATAACTCGCGCGACCGCCACTCTATCACAAGGATGATGTCATTAGTGATGTCATCAGTGATGTCATTTGAGATGTCATGAGTGATGTCACTGACCATGTCATGAGTGATGTAATATGTGACGTCATCAGCAGTGGATGATGTCATCAGTGATGTCATCAGTGATGTCATTTGAGATGTCATCAGTGATGTCATGAGTGATGTCACTGACCATGGCAGTGGATTGCGGTTGCGCGAGTTGTAGTTAGCTGAACTAACTATAACGGGGGAATTTCAATGGTTTTTTACGAGTGAAATGTCCAGCTAACTATAACATGTGTGAAACCTATGGTTTTTTCAGTGAATTTGCAAGGTTTTTTAAATGCTAATTCCTAACTATAACGTGTGTGAAACCTATGGTTTTTTAAGTGAATTTGCAAGGTTTTTTAAATGCTAATTTCTAACTATAACGTGTGTGAAACCTATGGTTTTTTTAGTGAATTTCTAAGGTTTTTTAAATGCTAATTTATGTATGTATTATTATATTTTTTATATATTTATTTTACAATAACCTACCTATGTATATAGTTATAGATTGACTGTATCCTGTAATATGGAATGGCTCAGCTCTTTTTTTTTAATTTGGATAAAGTTCAACAGCATAGTTAATATCTTCTATAAACTTATAAACAGTTTAAAATGTTTTGTTTTTTTTAAGGGTTTTTCACGGTGCGCACACCGTGCGCGCACTAAGCGCGCACCCCGCGATTTTTTGAAAAAAAATAAAATGTTTTTTTTACCCTTCGGGGTCCTTCAGGGACCCCCTGAAAAAGGCTAGGGGGTCAGGAACTTTCTACCCTGCCCCCTTTTCACGTTCTCCACCTTTCTTTTTCACTGTCACACACAAAATGGCGTCCGACACTTCCTGATTTCGACCGATTCGAATGTTGACTGACATCTAACCACCAATCAGAATTACGCTCACGGACATTTGGTGCGCGCACGGTGCACGCACCCCGCGATTTTTGAAAAAAAATAAAATGTTTTTTTACCCTTCGGGGTCCTTCAGGGACCCCCTGACAAAGGCTAGGCGGTCAGGAACTCTCTACCCTGCCCCCTTTTCACGTTCTCCACCTTTCTTTTTCACTGTCACACACAAAATGGCGTCCGACACTTCCTGATTTCGACCGATTCGAATGTTGACTGACATCTAACCACCAATCAGAATTACGCTCGCGGACATTTGGTGCGCGCATATAGATATTTATGTACTTTTAACCGCAATTTTCTCAGGAACTACTGAACAGATTGACACCATATATGCAAAGGGCACATGCCTGACCTGAGGACTACCTCTTTGCCAAATTTCAAGTAATTCCGTTCAGCCGTTTGGGCTGTACCTTCGACTAAAGTTCCTATGGGAAAATGCATGGGGAAAACGTGTTTTGGGACCCCCCTTTTTTCTCAGCCCCCGCTTGACGAATCACCCCGAGACTTTCAGGGTAGGAGCTGAGCAGAGCGCCCCATTAGTTTGTAAATTTCACGAAGATAAGTCAACCGGCGCCAAAGTTATTCAAAATAGAATTTTCAGATTTCCTATGGGAACTCGGTCCTAACTATAACTATCTACTGGCGACCGCCAGTAGATAATATATATAAAAAAAAAAAAAAAATATATATATATATATATATATATATATATATATATATATATATATATATATTAAGCACTGGTAACTGCTTTATTCAACTCTCATGCCAATCCTGCTGTCTGACCCCTTGTCCCAGTACTCACAGTAGTCAGAGAAGCACAGAGTTAGATGTTTGGTCAAAGGTGTTCTGCACAATGGACTTGGCCTAAAGTTCAGTGAAGCCTGCTCTGCTCTGTTACACTGAGAGGCGGGTACACTGGGGCTTCCACTGTGACTGGTGATTGGCCTGCGGTTCATGATAATACCATATCAGTGGAAGCCGACTACAGCCATCCACAATCAAGCTGCGCCCCTCAGCACCCGAGTGAATGAGCCGTCACACCTGCAGTGCACCGCCACAGACTCCGCCATGCCCCCAGCCCCTCCACCTGCCTTTAATCAGGCGCAGGAGCCGCGGATGCCTATAATTTCCCAGCCCGAGCCATCCATCAGCCGGGCATTAGTGCTGTAAAAGCTGCTTTTGTCAACAGGGAGCAGCTAATGTTTTTCTCAAGGGGAGCTTGATAGATAGGCCCTCAATTAAAGTGAATAGCGAGAGTTAATCAGTGTACGAACCGCGCTGATTAGGAATTTGTCATCTGCCAAACTGGAACAGTCTCTAAATGCAACATGGATGGTCTTTCGGGATGCACCGTTCTGTGGAGGCTTTGTAGTACCGGTTGGAAGAAGGGAGGGAACAAACATACGCAAGGGAACATAAGAAAGCCAGGAAGGCACGTGTTATGAGTTCGGGGAACTCCCAGCAGCTCAAATTACTGTTACAGGTAGGACACGCCACCTATTTGAGTTAGACCACTCTGAATGTGGAATTACTGTGAAGACAAAGAATCACTTTGTGAAATTCCACATGATTTTCGCTATTCAGAGAGGTTTAGGGGCACATGCATCAAGGAATGATTTTGGAGTCCTTAATTACGATTATTAAGGAATCGCAATTAAGGACTCGCAAAAGCCTATGCATGTAGGAAGCGCTATAAAAATAGCAATTCCTAAACATTCCTTAATTGCGAGTCGCAAATTGCGAGTCGCAATTAAGGAATGGCTTCCCATTTATTCCTATGGGCCTACAGGCCCATTGGAGTGAATGGGAAATTGCATGCGCGATGTGCAAGTACCAATTGCACTCACAAATTGCGCATGCAATTTCAAGGGTGCAAGGGTGTCAGGACACCCTGTTGCACCTCTGAAATTGTGGTGTGGAGCGTGAAAGGGGTCCTTATGTACAAGGCAGCGTTAAGTCATGTTAAGTGGCTTAACGGTACCTTGTACATAAGGCGCAGCCCCTTTCGCCACCACAACCTCGGTAGAAGTGACGTGGTGGCAAAAGGGGCTTGTGCATATGAGAAGCAGCATGTAATAAACCTGACACCGGGTCCCATATGAACAGCAGCTTTGGCGTTAGATGTTAACAAAATAACTACAACGTAATGAGAATGATGGTGGGATAAAGGAGCACGCAAATTGCAATCTTAAAAAAATGTAATACAATTTCTTTCCATAAAGAAGAATTTGTCAAGGAGCATTTCATCTGGATTCATTTCGTTGTAGACACATTTGTATTATCAAATTCACATTGGTCACATAGATCATTTAATGTTAGTGTTGCAAACATCATCATCATCATCATCATTATATATTGTATTTCGAGCCTGATGTCAGAATGCAACAGAACCCATTATCTCTTACATGGAACCCACGTTCCCTGATTGGCATTTGCATACAACTACACTCAAATATGCAGCAAATGTGCAGCTGATGGGGCCGGATTCTTGACTACCTGATTATTTCCAAGAATCCTCTCATGTGCCAGGAACTTTTTATCTGCTAAATAGTGTAGAGGGGAGGAAAAACAATTATCAACACATAATCGCCAAAATTAGATTTAATTGGGAAAGGACCACTGACTCCGAATCTAAAATTTATAAGACTTTATTACAGCCAAAACTAACTGAACATACAAACACCTTAATACAAGGTGTAGAAGGTAAATGGGCACTAATACAAATGCAAGCCTACGTAAGATTCTCATCCGACTCAAAACAAAAAGAATCACTGATTCTAAGATCATCAAGAAAGCAATGGTTAAGCCAATATCCAAATTAGGAATCATTAATCTAGAAAAAAAGGAAAAACGTTAGTCTATCCCTACTCTATCTCTAAGGTGACACCCCTACTTAACATTCCCTTCCCAGGCAAGGAGAATAAAGGTGTCAGAAGTGAAGACTTCCTAAGAAGTACATTCACTTAGTCAGAGCTCTATCTAAGATGCTCTTTCTAGCTTCCCGTCTAAACCTCAACTGCTCAACCCACGGGGCACTGTCCCTAATACAAACCCCAAAATCATAGAACACGCCCTTCGGCACACCTCTTCAGCCAGGTATTCTCCCAGTAGTTTTCCATCAAACTTGTAAGGCATCCAACGACGGTTAGCTTGACCTTGGGACCCAGGCACCTTCTCCGCTGAAAGTATCATCTTCACATTCCAACATACTCCCCTGTTGGCTTCTCGCAGCATCCTAACTCTTAAAACAAAGACCTAGTCTCACTAACGAGCTAAATGTCCTTGCACCTGCAACAGCAACATGGGAACGAAAAACATTTCACGTCTCCAAGATTTTACATCTCCCTGCAACCCAAAGCCTTTACCAAGTGAAATCATTTTCGGCCTACAACGTTTAGCTAACATAAGAAAATGAACATGCCTTTCTCTTTACGTATATGCGATCATACTATTACTAAATCACACTCTAAGCATTGGTTCATTAGTCTCATATACGTGAGCGAGCAACTTGCACGTGTAACCCTAGCATAGCACACGTTTAACCTAACGCATTGCATTACATGGAAACTAATCATTATACATTTTACTGAATACATTCACAATAACTTGCAGCGTTACTCTTCACAAAAGCATTATTACAACTCTAATCACCTCTATGTTAAAATGATTCTAATGATACATTTATATGGCACTTTTAGCCTACATCGATTAATATGCGGGTGCTGACTAACGGTGAATATGGTGCACCCCTACAAATTTCAGAATCACATGACGCTCTATCACAGCTCTGTCAGAAAACAACAAAAGAACAGTATATTGGCCTTCTCATGGATTATCTGATAACCATCAATGCTTCTTCAATGTTTCCTTTCCAGAACTGATTAACCACACTCATTGCAGTATGAAGCACACCACCCTAGTACTAAGGGCTACTCAAGACCATACCTTGAAGTTCACTCCCAGAATATTTTGAAATGGTCATATTTGAAGCTACAACTGCAATTAAGATTACAAATTATATACATATCAATAATCTGTTCTCAATCAAGCAGGCATTAATCCTGTCCAAGTTAGACAATAGAAATTCACTACAGACTTGTCAACAAAACAGCAGACCAACAGAAAAAGGCCAACCAACAAGGAGAAATATGCATTCTTCAACATGTAATATGCCCGCAGAATGATGTCTGATTTCCATACATCAGCTTCTAGCTGAACTTACCCCTATTGTAAAACTCTTTCTCTGTCCTAGGAATTAACCATATTGGCTCAAGCAACTTCTCAACAAACAAAATGTCTTTGTTTATTTACTGCCTTCCCTCCCTACAGAGGCCACAGACATTCTAGGAAGGATTGCCTTTGGTGCACCAGTCTTCTCCCAAGCCAATGATGGGCAAGGATTTAAGTCAAGGCTGGTTACATTTGGATGATGTGTCCATTAAAGTGCCAATACGTAAACCTACAAGTCCAAATCAACCTTCTACGGACCGTGAAGGATTCTACAGAGAGCTAGACCACTCACATTTTACAGAAATTACTTGGTCTTAAAGACCTCCACAGATAAGGCGTATTCTCTGTTTACAAAAGAATAATTATAGTAATACCTGTGACATTTTCAACAAATCATTATTACATCTTGGACATGGGTATTTGTCCTTTTGGAGGAATCTGTTAATGAAACAGGTAACTCTATGAGGGTTAAACTGCACACAGAAGGGTAGGGGCAAGTGAGATGATCTGTGGGAGTTAAATTCCACCCATAGTGGGAGGAGAAATGGTTCTGCAGCCAAAGTAGATGACAAGTGAGTATCACTTATGCCCTTTGAAAGGGGGGATAGGAATTTGTGGACTTCTTCTTTAAAGGCCTGGACTAATGTATTTCTTACACTAGTTGTTACTTCAGGGGCACAGTTTCTTGGTCTGAATCACTGGTTCACATCTAGGTCATGTATTCAATGTCCAATTAGCTTGTCCTAGGGTCCTTCTGTTGCTGGAGTTGCTCAATAAGTTCCTTCCAGGTATTGGCTTGTCTCATCATTACCTGCAGCAACACACGCAGAGTGATGTAGGTTTTCACGAAACTGCAACAGTAGCTTTGTGCAATAGGCCAGGCAGTGCATGCTTTGGTAGGTCCGTTTTTTGTCCAGCGTTTACATGGGCCACACATTGACAACTATGTGCTGTTTAGCCCTCAACTATATGCAACATGCCCTCTGTGCAGTGGCATTGGAGATGTACTAGCACCTCTGTATGTCACAACCAGGTTGTGGATTGTGGGTTTTCTGTTTGAGTGTATAGTCCTCTATTCCTCTCTTGAATGAGATATTTCTCCACTGCATACTGTTCGGTTTATTGTTTACATGTACAGGAAAGAGAGCACACATCCCAGTGGCAATAAAAATCAAACGATGGGTTCACCAATCAACCTTACGTATATGTTAGACTAGCCTGACCATCCCAAAAACAATCAGTACATGAGCCTCCTCCTGTTATTGGGTTCCAGGAACCCAACTTATGTAGACTTTACACTGAGAAAGACTCACAGTCAGTTGTCTGGGTGACAAGTTCTGGTCTGTATTCTCTTAGAAAGTGTTCATAAATATTGAGGAGGCTGTTAAACCACTTATCGGGAAATAGCGAAAGGATTATTCTATTATACACTGTACAACTACTGCTCCACGTTAAGCTCAGTCAACAAACATAGGGGCATATCTACAAGGTGGCGATATAAAATTATTGCCGCTTTTGCAGCCGTTTTCGGCTGAAAAGCGGCGATAATTTTATCGCTATATCAACAAGGTCACGCTATCGCGTGAAACCTTGCCTTAGCGCCTGAATTCCTAATGCCCATCTTTGCATCTCTAATGAGATGCAAAGAGGGTGTTCCTCCCCAGGATAACGGGAGAAATGTCGCTAAGCGACATTTCTCCTATTATCAAGCCTCACGCAAAGCAGCATAGCGACAAGAAAAGTAGCGATAACCTCTGTTATCGCTACTTTATTTACGCCTGCTTTGAAACTGACTTAGTCATGATATCCTATGTAAGGTGGATATCATGGCTAAGTATGTGAGGCCCTATCAGCAAGCTATCGCCAAACTTTGTTGGATTATCGCTGGGTTTCCAGCAATAATCTCACATTTGGCAGTTAGCGCTAGGATTTTTATCGCTTTTGAGATAAGCGTTGCTAATAGCACGCGATCTCAGCGATAAAAATCCACGCTAGCCGGCGATAATTATCCTAGTGCTAAGTGCGCTTAGCGATAATTATCGCCGGTTGTTGCTGATTTGCCCCATAAAAGTTGCACTCATCCATGGAAACATATATCTGACCTCACTCATTCTAACTCTCATGACTCTGTCATAAACTGGGGTATTCTACTGAGGTTTCTGTTCCTTGCTTTAGGACTTGGCCAACATCTGCCCTCCCAATCACTATTGCGAAGGTATTTCCCACCTTCTCCGTGGGTAGTGAATTGGAAACAATTAGCAGTGAGGGAAGTTGTTACATGTAAGCGGGTGGAAGGGGCCTTTGCCATTTCTGTTCCCTAAAGGTTGACTGCGAGTTTGGTGGGCACGAAATCCGTTACTGGAATTCTGTGGCGTTACTTGCACAAATATAGGTGCAAGTAGTGATCAGCAGCATGCTGCCCACTTGTGGCTTCTAGGAATCAACAGGTTCGGGGTTCTCTTCAATATTTCTACATCTTCTGCACCCTCATACTTTGTGGAGATGGTTTGCAGGGATAGACATTGGAGCACAGGACCTTCTCTTCTCTATTATACTTCCTTTTTTTTTTACATACCTGTCCCTTGCACACAGAGGGTTTGTCATATTTATGAGTGATGAACTCCTTGATGGAAAAGAGTGGAAAAATACAAATTAACAAAAATCTTGCAATCTCAAGTAGTACATAGCAGAGCTAACCATATTTTACAGGCTTTTACGGATTACAATCTCCCAAACTACAGGCACCGTGAAGATTTGAGCAGCAGAGGGGTTTGAGAAAGCTGAAACTTTTAGACGAAAATAACCTTATATTAATGTAAAAATGTGACCTTTTTGAAAACACTGATTTAATGCTAGTATTTGACTGCAGAACTCTTCATTGCTCTAAAATGTAAGTAAATGTATTTCTGTCTTCCTCACACCATATGATTTCAGCATTTTAGACAAATGCATTTGCTATGTGCTTATAGTTCTCATGATTTAACCAGGACATTGCAGACAGAAAATGTTTCATTTAATAGACTAGTCCATTGAACACACAATGGAACACTGAACAACTAACAGGGTAGGCTTGCAAAGGTTCTCCTGAGAACAGTGGCGGCTGTTGACTTTTGAAAGTGGTAAGGCATTAAAGTTGTTTTGAACTTTTACGGCACGAGCAAGGAGCCACACGGTTCCAAGGGGTGAACTGCATAATTTGAAAGCAAAAATCCTCTGATCAATTCCGGCTTCCCCACTTGACCAAATTGTGCGCTCATAGGCAAATATTTTATTTTACCGAGCCTGACTTTTCTTTGTTATCACATATGAGTGGACCTTAAAATATGCAAGTTCAGGATATGCCCTGTAAATTAGATCTTACATTTGATCTCACAGAATATAATGCTGGTTAAGGTATCATAAGAAACGTGGCTACATATATGGTGTACCACAACGCACTAATATTGTCATTAGGGTGAGGACAGCTGGAAACAAAACTGTGGTTTTGCGTTGTTGGCCTGTGCTCTGATGGTACGCTGCTCGGCTGCTACACTTCCGGAGAATTGACAATGTCTTTGGGCTGATTGCAGCAAACCCCAATTCAATTTGTGACTTTCCCGTCTTGGATTCCCAGTAAATATTGGACTGTGATTTAACGTGTGGCCACTTAAGTGCTTTACTGTGTCCAGACTGAGCAAGGTGTTTCATTTTCACTGCCTCATGTTAATGAAATAAAATTATCCAAAATTGTAGAGAGGCCCGCTGAGTCTCCGACCTGTTAAGGGGGATTCTAGAAACACAGGGAGCACCGTATCTGTCTGATGGACACAGCACCGTTGGTCTGTGATAGGAGGGCACGCTGAGGAAACACAAAGGCCCAATTAAATGCCAGGGTCACGATTGTAAGTTACGAGGACCATTTTACACCATGAAAAGGCCGACACATTTCTGCGCCTTATTCGTTTGGGTAGTATGGGCAACCAGAAAAATGTTACTTTTTGGAGATAAACATAGCACATTTTGCAGATTAATTGAATCGCATATGTTGACCACAGAAGCCACTTTTCATGTTTTTCCAGTTATACCCCCGGAGAGTGCACTTCCACTTCCCTACACTACCTCGCTGCTTTATAAAGTGTGTGATGATTAGATGAGCAGAACGAGAGACTCGCAGATTTTATCAATCCCTCTTATGCAATTCATGGTAAATCTGAGCATAGCTAGCCAGCGTGCAAATTATAATTACAAACGATAAAGCATAGTCATCTTCCAAACATGTAATCACCTGCTAACACTGTTGAAAGCTAGAGCCGCAGTATTTTACGCATGCATATTAATATTTTTTAACTGTTTCTGCAATAAAGCTACAGAATACCTTTTCGTCTACAGTCATTTTCTTTAAATGTAAAATAAACTCGTGTACTCACCCTATCCAACATGATCAGTGTGTTGCACATTCTGACATTCTCAGGAGTTAGGGAACATTCTGCACCTTTTTTGGTTCCTTATTGAATCGAAATGTCAACAGCTCACCTAGGCATTCCCAGAACTCGCCTTATTATATTTCAGTACAACAATGCTGTGAGCCCTGGCCTGCCCCCGTCCGCTAAATTGCAAGCATTCTTTTGGTGTGCGGCCCTCTGGATGTCCTGGATGGGCCTTAAGGCCCCGAGTACAGATGGAGCACAGAAGACCACCATGCTCTACTCACGGAGGCCGCAGCCAGATCGGTGCCAAAAGCTGCTGTCCACGAGGAGCACCGGGTGGCGGCTGGGCCAGAGCGTAGCTTGCTGCTGCTGGAGCTGAACAAGGCGGGCTGACCTCTCGAACCTTCCCTGCTTTCCCAGTCCTCCTAAAGGTCTTGTTACAGCTGTGCATGACAGGAGAGGCGGTGATAAAATTCAAAGCTAGGGTTATACTCTAAATGTCTGGTTTGGAGCATCTCATCATTATCCTATGCCAGCTGATGCCCGCAGATAACTGTTCTCACCCTGCAGCAAGAGCAAGGCAGCAGTTGTCTACCTATTGCCTCTTGAAGGGGGGAGGGCCCCCTGAATGTGGCGAGGTTGTGGAGGCACCTGCTGACCGGAGAAACAAAATCTCATAGTGGCTGAAAGTTCCGGGCAAAGTCTGGGGTGTGCTGCTTTGCTGATGGGCCACAGTGAACGTAAGGTGGTCAGGTTTACCTAGCGGACGCGAACGTGAACCTAACCAATCCTGGAGCTGCTCTCATTCAGTGAGAGAAGCACCAGGATGGGTTTGAGCAGGCCGACCTAGCACTCCTTTTGAGCCTAGGTGTCTGTGCCTGCAATCCCCAGCAAGTTAACACTGCTGGTATTTGTGCAGTCGGAAGTGCACATGTCGGGCTGGCCGTCGCATGACAGCCAACCAATCTGACATGCGCAACCCACACTGGCAGCCAGCTTCACAGAGGAATCCTGCGGCTGCCATCAGCCCCATCCCCACTCCCAGGCTCACCCTCCAGCCCCTGCTGGTGCCTGTAATAAAGTAGAATTGACAGATGAACCTGCTGCTCTTGCAGCAGGCGGGGCGATGCTCCTCCACCTTTTAGGAGGCACCGCCCATGCCTGAGAACCTTCTCCATTATAGCAACTGCATAAAATGTTAGCAAACTACAGATATCACCAAGTCGACTGAAGTGTTTACCGTGAGAATCGAGAGGAGATACAACAGACCATGGGAAGATTCTTCTCCATTGGCTCAGGATGATCTAACACCAGGAGTTTGCAACATGTTTTGATTTTTTGATAAAGTACATGTTCCTAGCTAGAGAGCTATGGCATTGCATTCTATGCCGATTTGCTTGGAATACACCTTAGCACTTGACTGTGTTACTCTTGCCCGAATTGGTGTAAGCTACTCCCAATGGTGATTTTCTGTTTCCTAGTTTTTATTAGGGGCCTCTCTTTTCCCTATGCTAAATATAGCTAAAGGGTTTAATATTTAGTTTTACCTGTTTTAACGGTTTCTACTGTGACTGTTGAGGAACTCAGCTGAATTTCCAGAACTGCTCTTTATGGGGGGTTTGATCCTTTATAGTTTGAACTTGTTGCTCCAAAAACGTGCGCTTTTCCAAACGGAACTCTTTAGGGGTTCTCGTTAGTTTTGTTCCATTAGATTAAGATAGGGATTCTTTCCTTAATGGGACACGCTGTTATTTTGACATGTTAACTCTAACCAAATGTTCTTGATTGGTATGTAAACACACTTTGCTGACTAACCTAAATAAAAGAAACAAAAAAAAATACTAATCTCTTAATGAGAAATAAAGCTTAAAAACTTTTCCAAAACTTTCATCATTGAGTGAATTTAAAAATGCTGTACGTTGTTAAATATGATTTGTGCTCCATTCTAAACCGGTTGCAAAGATCTGCCAACCAAGAGTAGGGGTGGCGTGAAGTTGGAGATCTCTGTCGTAGTGAAAGGGTCAAACAGTTTATTACATTTTTTTATAATTTCCCCACTATCAGATGAATCCAGTCTTACAGCATTAGGTCTGAGACAGAAGTATGGATTATCACTGGAACACCCACTTTAAACACATGTTTTGAAATGTAATCCCTTTGCTCCCAAACATCGGCATGAAAATAATATTTTTGTACTATCAAATAAAAGCGTTTAGTTTTGAAGAAATACAACATATTACACCAAACTAAGGCTTGTCATTTCTTCTAACAATACCAGCTTTTTGTTATTTATTAAACACCCGTTTGGAGCCCAAGATCATTTTGCAATTTTTGTCAATTACTCACGTCAATCAATCCATGTGCTGTTTCCTCACATGAATTGATTCTGCCTTGAATATGCATGTATTACATTCTCATGCCATTGATGCCCCCATTTTGACATGAATCACCTCCATTAATCAAGAGTCACTACTATAGTAGTGTTGTTCACATCATTCCCTGGATGCCTACGGTTAGCCCGAAATTAACATCATTATATTAAAGCTATCATTACACAGAGGTTTGGGCACCATCATGCCATGGATGCCCACAATGCAGCAATAGGCACCATCATTATGGCAATCTCAACAGTTTATGGGAAATTGGCAAATTCATGCCATGGATGCACGCACTGCAGAGAATTGCTATGAACATGCCAAGGCCAAGTTTATACCAAGTGTGTGCACAATCATTTAAATTCACACAAGCACAGAGGTAAACATAAACACACACACATGCAGGCATGTTCACACCAACTCTAGTACACATGCAGAGGCACCCAAAGTCAGACTTGCACCCATACACACAGAAATAACAAATTATTTAAATAAATAACATAAATACTTAGAAAGTCACCTTACTGCATCATGGGTCATGTGCTGTGGATTCAATAGTTTTGTGTGACACAGAGCCTGCCGTTTGGTTTGGAGAGATAGTGAAGAGAGTCCTGTTCTACAGACGTGTGCTAAAAGTTTAGTCTACCTTTATATGAGAACACTAAGAGCAAGATTTATCAAGGTCTTGTGCCACCAATGAGCCACTTGAAGGGGCGCAAGGATGATGAAAAACCAATGTGAGATTTGTCAAGCCTCACAAGGCCACCTTGCATTGTCCTGCATGGCTTGATAAATCTAGAGTAACACAGGTTTAAGAATCCAGGCAAGATGAATATCTTAAATAGTTTATTGTTTAAATATAGCAGCACAGCAACAACTAGCCAAGTACTCCAGAGACATCAGTACAACCGACCCTTGGAGCGGTACCTTAACAAACAGTCGTTCTAATGGAACTAGAACCTAACACAAGTAATAATGTCAAGAAGACGCTTACCTGTATCTCTCGCTCTTTTATGACGACGAGCTAACCCCAGTCCACTCGGACACTTCCCAGGATCCAGAACTAGTTCAAACTCTGTGCCCTGTGAAGTCTCCGAAGGGAAGGGGGAATGGGAGGAAAGAGAGAGAGAGAGAGTTCTCCTGAAGACCGGATACTTCTAGGTTCTAGGGCTACTTCAGGTTCTAGGACTGCTTCACAAATGTGTAGGGAGGAATGGCTCACTGGTAACAGGTAATCAATAATCTAGAGGAAATACATACATAAGGGTT